>NC_041818.1:21083331-22433371 GCF_900964775.1 Scleropages formosus
TTAGCGGATCGGCAGCAAACTGTGCAGCCCGATTTATTGCTTACAATTTATTCCTTTCTTTGGGATTTTTTGTCTCTTTTTTTGTTTCGAATCAACAGCTTGTTAATTCTTTCCTTGATCAGTAAGTGGGGCTGGAATGAGTGTGATGTTGCTGAGTAGTTGGGTCGGTGTGCATTTCAACAGCTATTGCACATACAATATCTTAGACACGCAGAGGCCTTCTCTTGGACCTCAGACACTGATAGAGATGAGGCTGCAGGTACAGAGATGAGATATAGTGTCCTCTGCTTGGTTCCAATTATCTTTTTATCATTCGGCACAGCGTGGTATGGAAAAGGAGTTAAGGGTTGAGGTCAGGGGTCGCTGTGGGTGGTGTACGTAGGTGGACGAGTATTGTGCAGCTTTCAGTTGCATAATACGGAGCAACATATACACGCATAGCTTCGTCCACACACAGACACACGTTCAATGTGTCAATACAGACATGTATATCACATACAGTGTGTGTTACGTGTTGGCATATGTGTGTAAATGTAATAATGTGTTAGTGTGTTTGCCTTTGTTAATTAGCAGTTTGTGTTGATGCACAGACAATAGTAACAGTTATGTTACATTAGGGCAGCAGGTGGCGTAGTGGTTAATGCGTCACCTTACGATCAGAAAATTCAGGTTTCGATCCTACTCGCTGCTATAGTCGCGTTGAGAAAGGTACTTACACTGAATTACTCAGGTAAAATTGCCCACCCGTATAAATGGGTAAATAATTGTAAGTACTTTAGTGTAAAAACATTGCGAGGCCCTTCAAGGAAAGCCTTGGCTAAGTAAAATAATAATAAAATAATAATTATATTAATAATCCCCTTTCTTTTAATGACTGGAATGTCTCATACGAGTCGGCTGTGAGGTACAGTAACGAATATGCGCCGTCTCCGTGACAGCAGCTCTGCGTGGTCATTCCTGTTGGCTGAAGAGACACGCGCTTCCTGTGCGATGAGCAATACTCACCAAACTGTAGTCACGGTCACGTTTTTTATGGTACCCTCACTTAAACTGATAGAAGCGCCTAGACCAGTAAGCAGTTCTGCTGTCTGTTCCACTGACGTAACCTGCTCATAATTCGTCCCCGAGTTTCCCAAAATGTTAAAACTTTGTTGCCGTTGAGGGATTTAAAGGCTTTTCTCTTTCCCTTTTTCCATTCATCAGCCTTCAATTGTTCCGAGGAAAGATGCGGGCGAAGGCGGCGATCTAGAGCGAAGTCAGGGGCTCCGGGGGCTTCCAGTGGCAGACTCACCAGCAGGGGTGTGGTCACTCTCACCTGGGCTTTGAACAGACGGTCGGCATCGGCAGCACCCCGCACGCGCTGGACCATGTCTGGCGGACACTCCGAGGGCAGCCGAACCACCGAGGCCCTGGACAAGAGCAGCTGCAGCGAAGACGCCCAGCCCCCTGTGACCGAGCGCCGCAACCGGAGTGGCATCATCAGCGAGCCGCTGAGTAAGAGCCTGAAGAAGTCGCGCACCCTGTCGCAGTATACGGCCAGCTGCTCCGTGGCCAATGGACTCTCGCAGAATGGCGTTGGTGCCGGCGAGGTCAAGAGCAACTCTACCTCCACACAGCAGCGGCAGCCCGCGGCACCGGCCAAGTCAGAGCGGGCCTCAGAGCCGGCACTGGAGGGACTCAACGGGCTGCACTTTGCCCAGGCTGCGGAGCTGCTGAAGCGGGCGGGCATGCTGCTGCCCGGAGAGCAAGGTGCGGGCGACCCGGAGGGAGTCTCTGGCGGCGATGCCATCGGCAGCCCCGCAGACTTCCCCTACATGGCCGGCTTCCCCTTCAACCCCGGGCTCTTCATCATGACGCCCGCCGGAGTCTTCCTCGCCGACAGCGCTCTGCACATGGCCGGCCTGGCGGAGTACCCCATGCAGAACGAGCTGGCCTCCGCCATCAACTCGGGCAAGAAGAAGCGGAAACGGTGCGGCATGTGCCCGCCCTGCCGCCGGCGGATAAACTGCGAGCAGTGCAGCAGCTGCCGGAACCGCAAGACGGGTCACCAGATCTGTAAATTCCGCAAATGCGAGGAACTTAAAAAGAAACCTTCTGCGGCTCTCGAGGTGAGGGTTTGGGATTGGGTTCCATGTGGGGCGGGGCTGGGCACACAGGCCACTGGATGCTAGAGTCTGGAAGAGGGTTAGCCTTACCATGTCCAGGGCTCCTATAAGCCCGGGGGAGTCTGTTGAACAGGTGTGTCACTCAGTGTGGGGGGTCGACGGGCGCGGGTAGGGGACGGGAGATTCATGGGGAAACGGCCGAGATACACCAGAGGCTTGTCTAATTACACCGATTTGCACTCCCACAGCACTGACACCGTTAAAACTGCGCGGTGGTGGCCATTTTCTGTTTAATTCTTGCTTTCAGCTCGCAGGCAAGCCATGTTCAAATCCCTGCTGATGTTTCCTGCTAATGGAGGCCGTTGTGGGTTTGGCCATGTCCGTGTGAGGGCTGCGGCAGTGTGTGTGCGTGCGTGCGTGCGTGCGTGCGTGTGTGTGTGTGTGTGTGTGTGTGTGTGTGTTTGATGTTATGCGTCCGGGAAGGAGGGCTGCGTCGGGCTCTGGGGGTGTGTGTGCTGGGGAGTCTGCGGTGGGCTCGGCCGGTCCATCTGGCCGCGAGGCTGTCATCTGGAGCACCAGGTGTCAGTGCGCCACAGACACTCCCACTCGGCTCAAGACGGCGAGCTCAACTCCCCTCATTGGTGACTCGCCTCATCAAACGCCCCTCCAGCCCACACACCCCGGCAGGGTCACTCCTCTTTGCGATGCGACTCTTCCTCCAAGTCTTCGCGCTCCAACCCAGTTTGGCCATTTTCTACGTCTCCTTCAAGCAGCACTTTAAAAGAGCACTTGAAGAAAGTAGTGTTCTGTCGCACTCATGCCAAATGGTAAGCTGCTGTGAGGAAATTTTAAGGGAGACCGGAGTGCACGTAGTTCCCGAATGCTATATAAAAATAGAGGTTGCATGTCCCTCTGATGTCTGATCTACATTTAAACGACCACCAGAAGGCCCATGAACGTCTCCAGGCTCCTTCACAGCGGATTTACCGGGAAATTAGTGGTTCTGTGGAATTACCATTGTTCTGTTGTCACCCTTCACACCACAGCTCTTTGCCTGGTATTTAGTGAGTCGAACCCTTTCACACCACTTTTGTCAGGCATGGGTAAAAGGTGAGAAATTAAATTTGGTCCAGCAGGTGGCGCAGTGGTTAGAGCCACTGCCTTGCACTCAGGTTGCCTGTAACAGCCTTGAGTGAGATGCTTATCCTAAATTGATTCTGTGAAAAATTACCCAGCTGTGTAAATGGGTAAAATATTATAATTACATTAATATTATAAGTTCCTTTGGAGAAAACCATCAGCTAAATGATTAAGTAAGCAACTGTACTTTAACTGACATTTGTTTATGTTTAGAATTATATCATATGTTGCAAAATCCTTGAGCCCTTCTGCTGGAGGTGCAATCTGTCTGTCTTGTAAATCGGTAGAACAACAACTCTGGGTTAGTTTGGGCTACTTTGCAGTTTCCGGCAGGCTCCAGCAATGGTGTGTGTTTCAGAGGTGAAGCCGTCCTCTGGGACAATGCGGTATTGTTTACTAGGAGTTCCCGCTTCAAAGCCAGCATTTCCGTCTCCTGATTGGTGGATTGAGATCAGTTGTCAGCATTGTGATGTCATATTTAGCAGGTTTCTTTCCTGATTCATTCATACCGAGCTGTACAGGCTAGATTAGTGAGTGTTCTTCCGAGGCCTAAAGATGGAGGAGTCCCGGGTGCAATCGTTACGCCAAACGCTCAGTAAAGTCGAGAGTTTTATCCGACTGAGGTGCATCCTTGTTAAACTAAGCAGACAATGTGACAGTGATGTCACTTTTCTCACGATGACATCATCTGCTTCTACGCGTCTTGGCCGTGTTGCTCTTGTCACCACCTTCCACGACCTTTTAGGTGTGGAAAATGTAAGAGCAGGAAGTGTGAGCCTTTAATCTTCATCCTGTTTGCCTGTTTGCCCACGCTCTTCACCTGATCCCAGGGGCCTTCGGGTGCGGGTAACGCCACGGAGCTCGCGGAGCATGCGCTCAAGGTGTGTTTGCTCTGGCACTGGAGAGCCTCTCCGTGTGATGAAGGGACACGAAGGGTCACTGCACCGGGAGAAAGCATCCATTTACCTGGGACTCCTTCACCTGCCGCAGTCACACGCTGTGTGTTTTCCATATATAGATATATTGTGTGTGTGAACTAATGGCCAAAATGAGCACAAGACTAAATCAGTGTTACTATTTATTATGATATAAATAATGTTATATTATAACATGAGCTTTGAATACTACATCATTTAATTAATTTGTTAATTTTTCTCATTTATACACTTGGGTAATTTTTACTGTCTTAATTCAGGGTAAGTCTTCATCAAAGAGACTGCAGTTGGAGCGGGGATTTGAACCACTCTGCTATCCATAGCCCCTTTTTTTTTTTTTACTGTTAATATTGCAAGAAGTAAAAAAATGTTCAAATGACAATGTTTGTAAGTGATGAATATCCCAACCAAGAACTTAAATGTGCCAGATTTGTACGCATTACCTGCGTATCCAGAACACGCATGTGACTTCCGGGGGTGTCTGGAGTACCGTGTCACGGTCTGTTGGAGTTTTGCTGCAAAGTTTCCGCTGAACGTGTATGAGGGCGGCGAATGCGGGTCCCGCTCGCTCCGTTCTTTCTCTCAGATGCAGCTTTAGCAGGAAGGGCCGCAAGCGCGGTGGTGCGTGTGTGTGCGTGCGTGCGTGTGTGTGTGTGTCTGTGTGTGTGCGTGCGGCGGGGGGTTAGCGTCCAAGGGCTCGAAGGGGCGGCATTGACAAGGCCTTCAGGCTCTTTTCCATTGAAACCTCATGGCAGCTGCGAGGCCTCCATAAAAAACGAGTGAGGGGGAGGCAGCATGCAGAGGCCCTCCTCGCCGCTTCATACCTCGCTGGCTGGAGGCGTCTGGCTTTATTTTGGGAAAGCGACGTTGGCTGAACGGAAATAAAAAAAAAAAAAAAAAAAAAAAAAAAAAAAAAGTGTGTGCGTGTGAGAGAGCAAGAGTGAGAGAGCAGGGGATAAAAGCAACACACTGTGACACAGCGAAGTTCTGGGTTGCGAAACATGGTGGGACGGACTGGATCCCCACAAAGTCACAGAAACAGTGGTGGTCATTTAAACCGACCACGCTCGCACATTATTATTTAAAGTAAACAAGAAACTCCTGCTGATGTTTTTGTTTATTTCCCAAGTAGCTATCAGTAGTATATGCTCACAAGTTGGAACACAATCTCTTTGGACTGAACCGGGGGTTGGATCTGGAAAAGAGTCAGATAAATGAATTATTATTGTTGTTGTTCTTAATAATAATAATAATAATAATCATAATAAATATTGCTTGTAGTGTGTGTTTATGTAATAGTTTTTCTCTGTGCGTGAATGTGAGAATATTTGCCCTGTGTGTATTTGTAGCACATCTACGTTTGGTGCTTGCTGTGCGAGTGTGTGTCTGTTAGTGTATTTGCAGTATGTGTGCTTCCCTGTGTGGTGTTTGCGAGCGCTGTTCGATCACACGTCGGCGCGTAAAGGCGAAAGGGTATTAATCTGGTGTCGCTGCCACGGCCGCACGAGGCCGTCCGTCTGTGTTGGCATGTCAGCGGGAGTAGGGGACGGGGGTGGCGGGCGGGGGGATGGAACGGGGCTGGTGCGTTAACCTCGTCCAGAAATGTCAAACCCATCCAGCGTGGCTCGCTGGCACTGGTTCCGCACTGGCGCGGGAAGATGGACTTGCAGGCAGACACCTGTTGAGGCATATGTCACATCAATAGTTAGCAATAGCTGGTGAGTTTTTTGAGGGTGGGGTGCCGAGGTGTGGACGTGGGGTCGAGCTCCACCCGGGACATGACTCCATCCTCTCACCCGAGACCCCCGGAGTCACGCCTGTGCAGTGACTCCAATGTGACTCCCATGTGACCCCTTCTCATGGCTCCACCACCTCTGACGGGGAAGGTGATCCATGGTGAAGTGGCTTTTATTCCCGCTCCGTGGTCCCACTGTGGTGAAGTGACAGTGGGGTGGGGGTGATTGATCTGAGAGAAGGCAGCGGGGACCAGATTAATGCCCAGAGCAGATTTGTCTGCTGGTCAAGCCAGCGGCTCAGGGTGCATCGGTTCAATTTCAGTGGCCTAGTCTCCCTCACCCTCTTTCTCTTTCTCCATCGCTCACCCCTCCCTCCATTACCGATACGATTCAATAAAGCTTTATTGGCAAAACGAGGTGTTGATCCATAATTGAGAGACCATTTCCCTGTGTATGTGCTCTTACCTTTCACCTGTTAATGAGGGTCTCGCCGAGGGTGGCGTTGGAATGAGTGGATCGTCGAAACCCGCTTGCCGGGATCGCCGAGCTCTGGAGACGGCTTGGCATGCGACTTCTTGCCTGTTTGTGCATGCTGGGTGAGCTGTGATTTTGAAATGTAAATTTGCAGGTGTGTGTTAATGCATCGGTGTGCACTGTGCATACGTGTGTGTATAGCTGAGCGAAATTCTCTCACCACGAGCAGCGGGGAGCCACCGGTGAGGATCTCGCAGGCTCCCAGCTATTCAACGCAGTGTAAAGAACCTAAATGTGAGGGTGCAGCGGTGCGGTTCAGGGACAAAACGTTGCCCACAGATGTGTTCAGATATCTGGTTTATTAATGAGAAGTCTTGTGTGTGTGCGTGGAACACTTTGCAGGTGTGTGTTCTCTAAGCAGCCGCGTGTGTGTGTGTGTGTATTCTATAAGTTAGTTATGATGTGTATATGTGTGGTTTTGTAAGTTCATAGAGGTGTGTAAAGTACTAATTGTGTGTGTAAGTTGGTTACGATGTGTTGGATATGATGTATGGATGAGTGACCCAGTGTAAGTAGTGTATCTAGCAGTATAAGTCACCTTGGTGATTAAGTGTGTGGGCTGATAACACTACACGGAGTTCACTGGAAGTCGCTTTGGAGAAAAGTGTCTGCTAAATAAATACATGTAATGTGCAACTGGGCAGCTGGTAGTGTGGTTACAGCTGTTGCCTTTGGACCCAGAGGTCACCAGTTGGAATGCTACCTCTGGCTGTAGTACCCTTGATCTAGGTACTTACCCTAAATTGCTCCAGTAAAAATTACGCTATATAAATGGGTAAATGACTGTAAATAGCTTACGTGCTGCAAGTCACTTTGGAGAGAAGTGTCAGCTAAATGAATAAATGGAAAAAATATGTGTAATGCTAAATGTATGTAAATGTGTATGTGTGTAGATTCCGTAAGTTGGTCATGGTGTTTGTGGGCGTGTCTGCAAGGTAGTAATTGTGTGCGCATGTGTGTAATAGTGTGTGTGTGTGTGTGTGTGTGTGTCAATCGGATGGTGATGTGTGGGTTTTGTGTGCATGTGTCTAAGTTGTTCATGATGTGTGTGTGGCTAACTTTTTAATGGTGTGTGCATGTGTTTGCGTCAGTAATGGCGTGCGAGTGTTTGGAAGTTAGTAATTGTGTGTTTAAGATGGTGGTGGTGGTGGTGTGTGTCTCTAAGTTGGCTATGAAATGCATGTGTATGATTTTGTGTCTGGTAGATGGTACCGATGTGTTTGCGCAAGTGTCTCGAAGTCGTTAGAATGCGTGTCTCTAAGCTAGTAACGGTGCGGGTCTTTGCGAGTCGCTAATGGTGTGTGTGTGTGAGTGTGTGTGCGTGCGTGCGTGCCTGTGCGTGCGTGTGCGCGCAAGTGACACGAGCCTGCAGCTGAGTGGCTCCCTGCGGCGCTGATGAATGTGTGAGGCTGTATGCTGCAGTAGCTGCGGTTGGGGAGCGTCTCTGCAGCTGCCGGACGGCGTGGCCGCCCTCTGTATTTACGGAACGCAGCGCCGTCCATAAGCGCCCAGTCAGCCGCCTGTTTGTCTTCCTCGCGTCAAATGAAGTCCCGGGCCGGGCGAAGGTGGACGGAGCCGCCGGGGTAGCGACGCCATTGCGACCGGGCGCGAAGTCGTGGGAGCGACTTGTTTGGCCATCGGTGTTCTCGCTGGGTAAATAATACATGTAGGAGATCAGGTTTCACAGTGGGAGCCAACGGTGCGGCCCACGGCAGGCGCAGGGCGGGGGTGGGAGAGAGGTCTGTTTGGGACAGCCTGGCACGACGCCTCGCTCACCCAGCTGCTCTCGCCTCACGGAGGGGAGCGGAGACGGGGGACGGGGAGGAGAAAGGGACGAAGGGACAGAGAGGGTGGAGGGTGTGGCCCGACGGGTGGTGGCCTGGAGACTTTGCGAGGGCCCAAGGTGATTAGTCATTGTGGCTGTTCCAGCCACTTCTCTTGGGAAGGGGCAGAGCGTGCAATTATCTCTCACCATTATCCTTGACTATCTCGATATTTTCTGTGCCTCGATGGCCAAAAACCTTAAAGTGTCATTTTTACAGATGCTCTTCGCAATGTCTTTCCTTGCTCCCCCAACATTGACATCAGTCCCAGCGTAGCCCATAGTTGCCCAAAATCAATACTTCCTAACATGCCAGGAGCATTTTCTCAACACCGGGCCCTATCCGCAGCCTCGATGCCAGCGCTAAGAGTCCTACGGCACACCTTTGCAGCCCTGGCTACGACATCTTCGCTGTGACATCGCTATGACATGACCACACTGCCGTTACATGACCAGTACGACTCTACCGGAACACCATGGCATTTCCGCGACACCGTCACAGTACTAATATGATGACACTGAGACAAAGTCGTGATGCGCTGCTGACTCTGCTCTTCTTCTCTTCCCCAGAAGGTGATGTTGCCGACGGGAGCAGCGTTCAGATGGTTCCAGTAGGACTTCAACCCCCAAAGCTCTGTCATCGAAGTGCAATGCCACTGCTCGCTTTGACTCTCGGGCTGAAAAACAAACAAAAAAGTGAAAAATAATAAATAATAATGGATGCACCTACTTTTTTCCTGAACCAAAAATAAACATTGAGAAGTCTATGGCAACTTTCATTCCTTTTTCTATGTTCTGTTTTGGTACCGTTTGTCCTTTTTCCAGCAGTTTTTGGTCACTTTGACATGGAAGTTTTCATTGCCAAACAGAAACAAGGGACTGAGTGTGGACAATCAGCTAATTTCTGTGTCTGGTGTTTATGTCGTTTACGTGTGGACAGATAAAGTACTTGTGTAGAGAATGTAAATTTATGGCTATATTTTAAAACTAGCGACTAATGACAAGCACTATTGTAATTTAGCACCATTGTTCTTACTTACCACCTTCTGTATTTTGATTGAGTTTTTTAATTATATTTTTGTTTTGTTTTGTTTTTTTTCTGTCATAAATCTATAGTTTTGAATTTGCTCAATGTTTGTTATTAAACAAAAAAAGTTACAAAAAAACAAAACTTTTAAGATGTAGCATCCCATTTTCTGATTGAAAGAAAAATTCTTGTTTGCCGACTGGCTGCAGTGCACTTCCTGTCCCCTCCCGCCCCCAAGCGCCAAGCCTCCCCCACGACAGCGCCCCCAGCTTCGCATCCCTCTTCCTGCAGGTTCAGATGGTGTCGCACACCAGCATCTCCCCTGGAAACGTTCGAACCCTCACCTGTTTTTCTACTCCTTCCTCGTGCGAGAACCAGCCTCCTTGCGCTTCGGAGGCCTCGGCGTCTGCGGGATCCTGGTCCCATCCTCACCTGAGCACTGAGAGAATTTCGTTTTTCCGTGATGCTAACAGATCTACATCTTTTGGAGAAAAAAAGAGGAAAAAAAAAGATAAACGGTGATGTTTGTATTCATTTAGAAATTTGGCCTGATTTTTGTGAATAAAAATGAATGCATGTATTTGTGTCAAAACCTACAGCTCTGAGGTCTCTCTACTTTTATGAATCGTGCTTCTCTCTTTGTACTAAATATTGATTCATGCGGCTAAAAGAAAAAAAGCAATTCTTCGCAAAATGTGTAGGAATCTGACACCTTGGCAAACCAACGGAGACAAGTATGCAAGTCAAAATAGGATTTCACATCTTTGAAATTGAAATACTTTGTCTTTTGGGAACAGTTTTACATTTAATCCATAGTAAATACTCAAATGACCCCTGCCCTTCCCCCGACAAATTGTATACATTAGGTTACACTTAAGCCCAGCACATCTTATATTTATTTTTTTATTGAGCGTTTATTAGAGGCAGCTAGTAGCGCAGTAGTTAGAGCTGCGGCCTTTGGACCCAAGCGGTCGCAGGCTGGAATCTCGCCTCCAGCTGTAATACCGTTGAGCAAGGTACTTGCCCAAAATTACTCCACTAAAATTCCCTGGCTCTTTAAATGGGTAAATAATTGTAAGTATATTAACACTGTAAGTCACTTTGGAGAAAAGCGTCAGCTAAATAAATGTATTAGTTTAAATCCCTGTGGTTTGTGGGTCTAATTTTCTGTAAATGCATTTAATAAGCTCCCAGTAATAAATGAAATACCGCAGTACACCATGTAGTACACCCTGTGGCCACAATATGTCCTTAAGCTTTCGCTTTAATTTGCTTCGTTTTTACGTTGCGTCAATTATCTCAAATTCATCAGACGCGCGGTGCCTGAGAGGTGCGAAAACCGTGCGCTCTCAGCGTTCGTTGGAGTTTTGCAGACTCCTGCCACCCTACAATGACGTGCATTTGCGTCGTGATTCAAAATACTGAGAGCAGCCGTGGTTTTCGGAGGCGTTCCGGCCTTGCCCTAGATTAGCCTTGTTCTGTTTCTCCGCTGGATTCCGCGTTTGCGCTTCTATTCTAGCAACAGGAATTCCTCAGGCCCCCGGAGGGCAAGGGTCAGGGCACGGCCCCGCTGGAACAGATTTGCCTCAAGGTGAGTCGCATCTGCCCCCGTGCCGCCTCGAGCCGTGTCGAGCGCTTTCTCACATAGATCCGGTTTCACGCGTCCGGACGGCTTCTCCTCGCCCCGCCTCCGCCGTTCTCTTTTCCCCCCTTTTTTCCCTCCGAAATAAAAGTGGGATGAAGTTGATTAATAACGGGGACCCACTTTTAGGTGACCCTAATAGGTGAGCAATTACTCTCCTTTAACTTGCACAGTGCTCTGTGTAGGCAGTGAAAGGACACGTTGTACACGCTACACGTCGCGTGTCATTGCGCGCTGCCGTGAAGGTTGGGGTCACGGCGTGGTCAGGACAACAACAAGAACGCTCAGTGTTGCTCGGGAAGCAAAGTGAGGAACGGGCCTCGGCGCAGGACACGGCTAACAGCCAACAGCCTTCTTCTCCTGAGTTTCTGAAAATTGTTTCACGTCTACATTTATTTAGCAGATGCTTTTCTCCAAAGCGACTTCCAACGAACTCCATGTAGTGTTATGAGTCCACACACCTTATTCACCATGGTGACTTACCCTGCTAGATACACTACTTACACTGGGTCACTCATCCATACATCAGCGGAACACACTCTCTCTCTCACTCACACTATGGGGGAACCTGAATAGCCTGTCTTTGGACTGTGGGAGGAAACCAGAGCACTCGGAGGAAACCCATGCAGACACAGGGAGAACATGCAAACTCCACACGGAGTGAGCGGGTATCAAACCTACATGCTCTCACACCACCCAGGCACTGGGAGACAGCAGCGCTACTCACTGTGCCACCCATGGCGGGGTCTTCACTGTGCCATCTTACCTTGTGAAAAACATGGCCAAGCTTGCAGCATGTGCCACCTCGCTCAGGTGGCTCTCCAGGCATTGATCTCGGATCAGTTTGTTCATTGGAACAACATCGACTCTTCATCGTCAGCTTCGCCCGTAGATGGGCTACAACTTCCACCCATCGATGGCTCTCCCTTGGACCCCGTGTTTCCAGAAACACAGAGCATTTTCACCCTTCCGTTGAATCGAGGCAGTAGGTGGCGTACAGCTTAGATCTGTTGCCTTGAAACTGAAGGTCCTGCCTTGAAATCGTCCCTCCTGCTGCAGTACCCTTGAACAAGGTACTTACTGTGAATTGCTCCAATAAAAATTACCAATCTGTAAAAATGGGTAAATCACTGTAAGGAGCTTAACCCTGTAAGTTGCTTTGGAGGAAGGCATCAGCGAAATGTCTAACAAAGTGTTTACAGAGAAAAATGAAGAATGTGATTATAATAACTGCTATTAATCAGAAAAGTAATTTTGACCTCTCTGTAACAAAAATATGTATAAAATATATCTACATATTATTTCTAGTAATATCCAGCGGCAGCTGCAGCCAACCAAGCATCTGCTGGTCGCTTTCTCACCGATTTCTGAACTGCAGCCACGATCAAACAAATTATGGACTGACCCGCAGACACGTGATAACGATTATCTGGGGTTCATTAAAAGAGAGGTGTGGATCCCGAATTCTGTAATGACGTCTAAACCTAATAACGTCTTTGAGCTGGGCGTGTACAGTATAGCGCTGAGCAGCGTGATGACAGCAGCCACCGAGCAGGCGGGCAGCCCTTCATCCTGGATCCTGAAGGTTGGTGGGGTGAACGTCAGCTGTCCACCCGGCTAATGTCTCACCCTTCACACCATGATGAAAGCGTGGAGATATGATCACAAAAACCTAAGGGTCTCTGCTTTGTACCAAGGACAATGTTGGGTCCTGCAGCCAGTAAGATGAGCTATTTAAGCTCATCGACAAAACTGTAACTGTACTTGTGGCCAAAAGGTGGGAACTTTGTTTTATTAATGAAGGCCTAAGATAAATGTAGACTGATTGATTATAATAAGTTGTAACTATATATATAATTGTACACATGATTTTACACACTCTATATATACTTACACACACACATTGGCTGAAGCCTCTTGTCCTAAGTGTCACAGCAAACCGGAGCCTAACCTGGCAATGCAAGGGGGGGGGGGATGCCAGTCCATCACAGGGAACCCCAAGCAGGATTCAAACCCCAGATCCACCAGGATCCAGCCAAACCCGCTGCACCACTGCGCCATTGCCCCCCCCCTTACGCATGTAATCACCATCAATTGTTGTGTGATTGTGTTCATATGTATTCATTTGGCAGGTTTGTCATGTACAAATACTGGGCACCGGACAAAAACATTTTCTCCAACAAACTCACCATAGACGATATGTTTAGTGTGTTGCTGTGACTGTTATTCATTTAGTTTGCGCCTTCTCCGAAGCACCTTTCAGCATTTATACACTAAGCTGTGTGCAATCATTTACCCATTTACACGGGAATGCTTTTACCATGGGGGTGTGGTGGTGCAGTGGGTTGGACTGGGTCCTGCTCTCCGGTGGGTCTGGGGTTCGAGTCCTGCTTGCTGCGCCTTGCAACAGATCGGCATCCTGTCCTGGGTGTGTCCCCTCCCCCTCCGCCCTTACGCCCTGTGTTGCCAGGTTAGGCTCTGGCTCCCCGCGATTCTGAATGGGACAAGCGGTTCAGAAAATGTGTGTTTTCACTGTATTACTTCAGGGTAAGTACCTCGAATAAGGATACTACAGCAGGGTGGGGGATTCAAACCCAGCACCTTCCATTGTGGTCAGTAACCATTACATCACCTGATGGCCCCAAAATGACATTTTAGGCCTGTATATGAAATACTCATTTAATTAGTATGAAAACAAAGAATGTCATTTAATGTTGAATTACAACATGTGTATGAGGAAATATATAAATTGGCTGTTTAATGAAGATTTTTTTTCTGTTCATAGTGCAGGGTTACCTGCCTGCATGAAATTAGAAAATGCTGCGTTCCAGTCGCGTCTTTCCTCAACGCCTCTGATTTATATCGAGATGAAATGCACACACCGCGGTTTGTACGTTTTCCCTGCTTGGCAGCGTTACCGCATGATGGTTCCGCTCCTGGAGACTACGAGCGATTCGGAAGGTGCCACAAGGTACCTGCATACATGAGAGCGGCGTGTGCTAGCGGGCGGGTCAGTTAGCCGGTTCCGTACATGTTCTCTGCTCTGCACACAGTCGCAGCAGTTGGCCACTGCCATTACCTCTGTGCTTGGAGGCAGCAGAGGTCCTACATTATTAATGTGCTCCATGGCATCCTTGTCTCCTTCTCGCTAACAGAGCTCACCGCCCACCAAGCCATCAAAGGGAGAACGTTCTGCGGTCGGCCGGCTCTGGGATCTCAGCGGAGGAAAAGGGACCGCGGGCGCGATGGAGATGAGCGTTAGGGCAGCAGTAAAGAAGGCTGGACAGCAGGGTGGAGGGTTGCATAGTCAAAAGCCTGGCTGGACGGCTGAGAGCAGGAGGACGGAGGACGGGTTGACAGTCGAGAGGGTGGGAGCACACTGGAGAGGAGGGTTGGACGGTGGATAGCATGACTGGACTCTGGAGCGGAGGGTTCGACCGACGAGGAATTGAAAGCGCCTTAGGAAGGATGACTGGACACCGGAGTGGATTGTTGGACAGGTGAAAGGATGGGTGGGCAGAGGAGGGTCTGATAGCTGACAAGGTGGGAGGACTCTGTAGAGGGAGGCTGGACATTGGAGAGCACGGGAGGACCCAGGAGAGGAGGGCTGGACATTGGAGAGGATGACTGGACACTGGAGCGGAGGGTTGGACAATCATACGGATGAGAGGACAGAGAAGGGTTGGTTATCTGAGACGATGGGAAAGCCCCAGAGAGGAGGGCTGGACGCTGGAGAAGAGGCCGGTGAGGAAAGGTTGGGCTCGGTGAGGGACGCGGCGGAGAGGACGGCCGGGGTGAGGACAGGCCTGACGTGGGAAGACGTAGCGAGACGTCAAAGGCGTTCAGGACTCTTATCTCTGTTGCCCAGACACTGAGCTGCACCAAGCCACATAACCCTGGCCAACACACACACACACACACACACACACACTCAAATCCCCCAGCAGCGCCTTTTCCCTCATTCTTCCTCCTTTTTCCAGGGCTTTTCCAGCGTCACCTTCCGCTGTCGTTCCGCGACCAAACGGCTGCAGGATTTTTAACGTACGAACAAAACACGCACGTTAATAAACATTTTCCCTGCCCTCCGAAGTGTGTGTTCCCAGCGATCTTGCGCAGCATCACAGGATCGTGATAATTGGTAATGCCGGAAGTCGCTCCCCCGCCTCGCGTCACGCAGCCTAATTGGCGAAACCTTACAACGGGAGCGTTTTTAATCACATTAATGAATGTCTTCCAAACTCGATGGCGAACTGATCTGAATCCTCTCAGCTCTCCGCTATCGCTCTCGGAGATCTTCTTCGACACGTCTCTTCTGCCTTCGGTCAGGTGACCGCGAGCTGTGATCTACCTGCCGCTGTCCTCTCCGTCGGACGGACGGACGGAGATGGTCAGACGGACACTTTCTGTGTGTGTGTGTGTGTGTGTGCGTGTGCGTGTGTGTCGCAGCCAGTGGAAAAGAACAGCGTGTTGGCGTCCGTGCTCATGTTGGCGAACCGACACTTTGACCCAACTGGACGCTTTGGCCGTCTTTCCTTACGGAGTAAAATTCGTCCGGAGAGCGTAGACAAGAAAAATGACATAACTGTCGCCAGCAGCGGAAGAGCAGGCAATTTCAGTTGTATAAAAAATTTAAATGATCTATAACTCCATTCGGGCCTCGATTTCAGAAGATGATTGAAAACTTCTCAACCATTATGATTATTATTATTCTTATTATCATTATTATTATTGTGTCTGCTGTGTTTTCTCCCATCTAACCCTTATTAATGAATTCTCAGCGCTTTCAGTGTAACTTAATAATGCATCTCTCACATATGGTGCGTTATGTTTTTGTTTATCTGGCAGACGCACTCGATTGGAGCAAGGCTGCGACAATCTGCGTTTCCTCTAATTGCACGAAATCTCGGGGCCCTAGCCGGAGGGTGCGAGGAGGCCTCAACGCGCGATAGTCACGTCTGCGGTCAGGCTTGAGGACGAAACACCCATCAAATACGGTCTGGAGGTCGTCCCGACAGCTGACGCCCCCTCGGCGGAGAAGCGCGAGGCCGTATTTTCTCACGAAGACCATCTGCACTCCGGAGCGCCGAACGCGGCCGACCCTCGACGCGGAGAGCGCGCGCGCTTCGCGCCCGCCTCGCGCCGAGGTCGCCGTGCTGCTCCGCGGCAAACGCGCGCAACCGGGAGCGCGCGGCGGCGCGTAATACGACCGTAATAAAAGAAATAAGGTTCGCTTAAAACGCTCCCTCCCTGTCCCTCTCTCTCCCCCTCTGTCAAACACCCACATGGAAAAAAAGAAAAAAAAATGGCTCCAAATCTTTAGCGAAGTGTAGACGTAGGCTGCTGGGTTAGCAGGGAAGAAAGTGATAATTAATTTGGGCCTCGGTTTGATAACTATCCAACATTAATCTGTTGCGGAAAAGGCTTCCGAAGGAGGGAGAAGGAAGGAAGAGAGGGGGAAGGAAAGAAATCAACCGAACGTCCCCCCCCCCCACACACACACACACACACACACACACACACACTTGCGCGCACTCACACGCGCTCGCTCGCTCGCTCGCTCGCTCGCACGCTCGCACGCAGAGCCGGGCGCGCACAAACAGATTAAGCACAAATCAATGGCAGGGCTCATGTGGGAGAGAGATTTCACCCTGGGTTCCTGTTAAGGCCTGACGCAGGCTGCGGGGGCCCGGGGGAGTGTTATTACCAGGGTGATGGTTGATAAGACGCTCGTTCCTCCACGGTGCGTCCCGGGGGAAGTGTGTGCATCGCGCAGCCATGGAAACGGCGAGGCTAGGTGTTACGCTGTAATTGGGCCAGCGCTTTTAACAGCACAGCCGCGCAGCCAGGTACGCCGGCGTCTTTAAATGAGAAATTATGGTGTGGCGTGCCGAGCCGGGGCGGGGGCGCTCGGCGGAGGGGTGCGCCGAGGGGGTGGGGTGGGGTGGGGTGGGGGGTGCACTTTCACCTGTCCTATTCGCCACGCGTTTTCGCCGTTGCCGTGACTGCCGTTGTTGTCTTTGCGGCGGTCGTCGTTCTTGACGCCCCCCTCTCCCCCCCACCCCGGTGCAGACCGCACGGATAAATGGCGCTGGGAGATGTACAACTACCACATGGGGATCCGTAAAGTGCCGCAGGAAGACGGAGCGCACAAAAGGAAGGGTTGATGAGCGCGCGTCTCGCGGCTGGGGGGGAGAGTCTGGCCGTCTCACCTGGACGCACCGACACGCGCGGGTTTCCTCCGCATCTCTGCTGCTGGAAGAAGACGACCTACCGGGCGACGAGACGCTAGGCGAGACGCAAAGGTTGAGTCCGACGAGCTCTTCGCATCCATTCTCCTTCCGCTACTTTATCATCATTATTTATTCATCCAGCCGACGCCAAAGCAAATTAAAATGCTGGCTTTGTACTCTAAGCTACTTAAAATGATTTGCCCATTTATGCAACTGGGTAATTTCTAGTGTATCAATTCAGGGTAAGTAGCGCAATCGAGGGTACCGGAGCAGGCGAGGGACTTGAACCCAGGGTCTTCCGGCGAAAGGGCTTGGGTTCGAATCCTTCCCGTGCTCCGTCTGCTGCGCCCCTCCCCCCCCCCGCAACGCGCTCGCACCTTCCCTTGACAATCCGCCTCTCGAGTCACGCGTTCGACTCGTTCGTCATCTGCGCGACACTCCGGAAGGCCTGCTCGAGGGGCTCGGCTGGAAAAACCCAAAAGTGGCGAGGCCCGGCGAACCCTCCCGATGAGCCGCGAGCCCGAAAAAAGACCCGTTTGTCTTTGTGTGAAGAGCGGGAGCGGCAGCGGCGTGTATCTGCAGATGACGTCTCTTCACCCGCAGCGTGAGAGCGGATCAAGGGTCTCTCAAACCACTCTTCATTATGTGCTTTTGTCTCCCGCCGGAGCGTCCGGCGAAGCGCGCGACCCCCCCCTCGCTCTCCCCTGGCCTTCTCCCGTCGACGGGGCATCGTCGCACCGCGCCCGGGTCCGAATCTCGAAATGCGTTCTTTCGGACGACGCGCGAACACGTGCGCGGGCAGACCCGCGTCGCGTTGCCGCGTTGCCGCGGTCCGGACGGATGCGCGTCCGCACGCGCGCGGGGCGAGTCCTCGCTCGAGCGTGCGCGGCCCACCTTCCCGCGCGACGGCGCACGCGGGGCGAGAGCGCGCTCCTCGCCTCTCCATCTCCGCAGCTCGACAGGCTCTGTCTGAAATTAATTGCATCTCGGAGAAGCTGATTCTTGTGCGGAGGCCAAGTTTGGGTCTTGCTGTGGGGGAGCCATTTAAAATTCTGCCTCCCATGTGGTTCCTGGTTTCAGCTTAATGACCCCCCTCCTCCCGCTCCCCTCTCCTTTCGTAATCTCGTTTCTCTCTCCTCCGGGCTCGGCGAGACCCCCCCGGTCCGGAGAGACCCCCCCAGCCCCTGCTTACTGCGGAAGAAGACCCCCCATCACCCAGAGGAGTCCCCCCCCCCCCCCCCCCCATCACCGCGCTCTCCGGTCTGATTCAGTGCCGCATTGCCACAGCAGATCTCACCTGACAGCTATCAGCTGAGCATCAGCGGCGCTAATGAAAGGGGCACCTGTCTGTCGTCGGGCTCCCGAGGAAGGTGGCGGAGGGAGCGGCGCGGCACGGCGGGGTACGCGCCTGCGCCAGGAAGCGGCGCCCGCCCGCCCGCCCGCCGCATCTTCTTCCGAAACGCGGCTCGGCGCGAGGATAAGTCGGCCGATAAATAAATAATCGGATGAAAAATAAATGAACGCACGCAAACAGGTACAGCGGCCCTTGCCGGCGTGTGCTAAAACACATATGGCACGTAAACATATGGTGCCTTCGTTCACACACATACAGGCAGGCATCTGTGAGGTCGAGCCAGCCAACGCTGATGCTCTCTCTCTCTCTCTCTCACACACACACACACACACACACACACACACACACACACACACACACGCAGAGACACGCGTGCACACGCGCTCACGCCCGAGCACATCAACATGATAAAATGGCTGACAGAATGAGGAATGGGGTGAAGTGCGCAGTTAGGCGAGCGGACGGGGGCAGAGAGAGGAAGGTCCACCCCGGTGGGGTTACGGAGCTCTGCGGTTTCGGTGCTCTGGGGGGGTCGCGGGGGCCGCGCGCCATCTGGCCCGAACGCGGCGAGCCGACGCGCTCCCGTCACCTGCGCCTGGCGGGCGACGGGCTTCACGAGCCGGACGGAAACGTCCCCCCGCCGCCGCGGCGACGGGAGGAGGGAGGGAGGGAGAGGGGGATGGGGCGTGGGGGATATCCGCTTACCGTCGGCGCAGGAGCGCGCACATTTCTGCAGAATTCGTGCTCTTCAGCCACGTGTGTGTTCTGTGTGTTTGGGAGCGCCTCGAACAGGAAGCGGCTAAGGGGCAGGAACGCGCCCGGAAAGGTTGGTAGCGTTCGAGCGGTCACGCTCGCGCGGGAGGCGCCGCCGCGGTGCGGTCGGAGCGCTGTACCTCTCGCGCCGCCGCCGTTCCAGCCAAGCGCACCCTCCTGCCGCACACCTGGGGAGGACGACGCCTCCGGGGCGCCAGCTGTCGTGAAAGGTCAGCGCCCAACTGCAGGCCTCAGCTGGAGGGTGTGGGGGGGGTGTCGGGGGGGGGGGCTGTCACCTTCGCCGCATCCCGCCGCAGGTCAATAGCGCACAAGGAGCCGGATGGAGGGGGTGGGCGGCAGGGTCGATGCCGTGTCGATATCTCCTGGCCGCGGTCCCTTTGTGTGCCCACCGATCACGCCTCCGTGCGGCGCCCGTGCCGCCGATGCGTCGGAGGATGGAAGCGCTGCGGATCGAAGGGCGGCGGCTTCGCGCGGGAGATCCGCCGCTTCCCGTAAAACAGCGGTGCGTCACGGCCATGACTCAGAGCACGGCTGTTTCCGGGGGTTCGCTGTGAAGTCAGAGGGATTTCTGGCTGCTTCCACATTGTCTCTCCGCGCTTCGCCGTTTCCTGCCGTTTCCCTGCGTTGTGCAGATGTTGCTCTCCCGCTCCATCCAGATGTTGCGTGACGTCACTCGAGTTCCGGACGCTTGCTCGAACACGCGGCGCGCCCGACACCCTCCGGACACACCTTGCGGTTTGTCCGGTGCCACCGGTTTCACCGCCTCTATGAACGATACTAAGGTCAAAGGTGATCCTGACAGATGGCGTGGCGCAAATTTATGGATCTGTTAGGAGATCAGGAGGAAAGTGGGTCTGAGAGAGATCGGCTTTGAGGCCCTTTTTGAATGCTGGAAGGGTTTCAGCAGTCCTGAGGGACACAGGGAGCTCGTTCTACCACATCAGAGCGAAAACCAAGAAGACTGGTTTTTCATTTCGGACCCCTCCAGGGTGGGTCCACCAAGCAGCCGGAGGCGGAGAAGTACAGCTCCCTCGCTGGTGTGCGAGAAGTCGGTGGAGGGAGGTGAGGATGGGAGACTCGTGAGTCCAGGGAGGAGACGAGCGGATAGGAGAGAGCCGCAGCGGTCCGGGTGGATCCGTAAGCTCGGGGGGCCCGGTTCCCCTTGGTAGCCCAATGAAATCACAGGTTGGGTTCCAGGCCCAGACCTTGTGCTCCGCACTGCATTGTGGGTAGAACCACAGGGAACCCTGTACCTCTTCTAGGCTGCTCTCGAACAGACGCGGACGCGGACAGAAGCTACGTGTCGGTCGCAGCCCCCCGAGGTTCTCGCGCTCTCTCGCACGCACGCCGTCACGCAACCTGAGCTCTCACACCGGGGCCTTTCTTCTCCCGAGCCGGTCGTGTCCAGACACGAGAGCTCGCGTCTACATGTGACGCGCGCACGCACGGCAGGTTTCGTGGCGCGCGGGGGGGGGGGGGGGCGTATGCGCTCGGCTCGGGGGCAGCCAGGCACTGAGTCAGTTGTCCACAGAGGCCCGGGGGAGGGGCGGCCCGCGAGTCCGGGAACATTTCCGCGCTGTTTTCACTCCAGTGGTTCAGTCACCAAGCATGCCTATTAAATCACGGGCCCCACTCGAACAAAGGCTGCCAATTACGCCCGGCCCTGCCGCCATTCTCTCTCCCCCCCCCCACCCCCACTCCATCCCTACCACCCCCCCACCGCTTGGGCTGCTGTCCAGCAGGGCAAATCTGATCCTATCTCGGTCGGTTCCTTTACGTCTCTCCAATTCAGTCACCCCTGGTGATTTTTTTAAAAACTCCTGCAGTCTTGCTGTGCGCCACCCCCCCCCCCCGCCCCCCCAGCCCCGCCCATCCCGTGCCTCCTCTAAACCTCCCCACCCCTGCCCCTCTACCTGGTTTTCCCACTAACCCCCGTGCGCTCTCCCTGCCCCGCTCTTCCCGAGCCTCTGCGCCGATGTCGAAGTCTGCATGAGAATGCGCTCCGAGATGTGTGTGGGTGCGCGTGCGCCTCTGCGTGTGTGTGCGTGCATGTCCGCGGAGCGGGGGCGTTCTGGCTCCTGCGCGGAAGGAGAGCAGTCGATGTAAGGGACATCAATACCATCGATACTGGCTGAGTTACAGAAGCGGAGCTGGGCCTTGTACCGCAGCCTGAATGGGGGACGTGCGCGGCCTGCGTGAACACATTCGGAATTCGCAACCGAGCGCGAGTATCGAGACGATAAAGAACGCAGCCTCCCCCCCCTCCCCCCGACAGCCCCGCGCAGGTGTGTCCTGCCCCGTCCCGACTGCGCGTCTTACAGATGGCGCGGCAAAGCAGCGGCAGCAGCATCTTGCCGGCCTCATCCTGTTTGCCTCTCCTAAAGGACGCCAATTAATAAATGAACGCCGGGAAGCAAATTTAAATTCCGGCGTTAATTAAAGGCTTTAAGCTGTCGGCGCTCTGTGTTTGTTTTCACCTGCGGGCATCGGCGAGCGGCGCTGCGGCAGAAGCGTTCTTCTGAGGACACGCTAAGCGCAGCGAAAGGCCGGAATCGCGCGAGTACCCCGAACCGAAAGCGTCGATCGGGTATCGAACCCTTAGGGCAGCCGGAACTGCGGCGACGTCGCTCTCGCGGCGTGTTCTCGAAGTCCGCTCCAGCTGGGCGTCGGCAGCACCGTGCCGGGCTGGGTTCGAGAGCGACAAAGGAGGGGCAGCGGGTGGCGTAGCGATTAGAGCGGCTGCCTTCGGAGGCCGCGTCTTCGAATCCCTCCTCCTGCCGTAGTACCCCGAGCAGGACTCTTGCCATGAACTGATAGAGTAAAAATTACCCCGTGTTAGCTGTGTAAAATAGTAAATCATCACAAGTTGCTTTGGAGAGACGTTAGCCCTGGGAGACACTTTGAGCGTAAACCAGTAAGACCAGTTTGCGTTGCCCCGCAGTGTTTTTCAGAGGGTTGACGCAATTCGCTCGTGGACCAGAACGAACGTTTTGAGAATTCTTGCGATGTCTGCAGATAAGTTGTATACTTTGTTTTACTGCTCCGTGGAATGTTTAAAAATCTCGCCGAGCCTCATCGGTGGGCAGCCGTTAAACAGCCCCGTTTGCTCGGATATAGCGTCTCTCACCCCCCCCCCCCCCTCGGCTCTTTCGAAGGATGGGCCGTGTTTGCCCCGCGTTCATGACTGGGACATCAGTACCTGGTCGCTGTTGCAGGCAGTGGAGACCCACCTTGGGGGGGGACGGCCCTCGCTTCCGCCTTGCTCCATATTTACGTTCGCATTTATTTGTTTGCCGGACGCATTTCTCCGAAGTGGTGTACGGCTCAGCAGATCCGTAGAGGAAGGTACGAGAAAAGATGGGTTTTTAGACCCTTCGGTAGCTCTGAGGACAGAAGGGAGTTTGTACCTCCACTTCTGGGCGAAAACTGCAGACTGAGAGGCGTTCGCTTTTGAACTGGGTGGCACGGTGGCACAGCGAGTAGCTCTGCTGTCTCACAGCACATGGGTTCGATCCACATTCAGTCTGTGTGGAGTTTGCACGTTCTCCCTGTGTCTGCATGGGTTTCCCCCTACAGTCCAAAGACATGCTGTTTAGGTTCCCCCACAGCGTGTGAGTAACGGAGCAAATGTGTTCCACTGATGTATGGATGAGTGACCGATTGTAAGTAATGTATCTAGCAGTGTAAGTCACCGCGGGGAATAAGGTGCGTGAGCTCATAACGCTACATAGAGGTCATCGGAAGTCACTTTGGAGAAAAGTGTCTGCTAAAGAAAGAAATAACTAGGTGTAATATAACTGCTCATGAATGGAGCAAGGAAGCAGCCAGAGAAGGAGGAAAGCAGCACTTTTGCCAGTGCGTCCTTGGAGCGTCTCGTAGGCCATCACCAGATTCTTGATACCGGTAGTCCCAAGAAGCCAATGGAGAGGGAGACACCTCAAAAATAAGGGTTTTGAGAACCCTCTTCAAGGCTGGGAGGGATCCAGCAATTCCGAGGGAGAAAGGGAGTTTGATCTACCACCTTGGGACCGAGACTGAGGTGGTCACCAGAGTCTTGAACTTGAGGAAGCCGGTTGTGAGAGACATCGCCTTCTCAGCTCGTGGACCAAGAGGAAGCCTTGTGGACAGAGTAACGGCGGCGTAGAGGACGGTAGGCGGGTGCTGGAGAAAATCACATTCCACAGCTCTCTGCAGACAATGCTTAGTGGACCTTGTGACCAATACTGATGACCGTTAATCCTAAAGCGGAATATAGGTGGTTACACCCTGGAAGCACATAATATGAGCAATTTAGAGCCACCAGTTCACCTGAAACACATGTCTCTGGACCGAGGGGGGAAACCAGAGCACCTGGAGGAAACCCACACGAGCAGGAGAGAACATGTAGACTCTACGTAGACAAAGTCGCCTTTCATTTCTCACCTTCTACACCTATCGCGACCATCCCATCAAGCTGCCAGCGTTTGTATAAAATCGGGACAGCGGTCGAACCAGGACTTATCAGCAGTCGGTAGCAGGACTTGACCAGCAGTCGTGGCTCTGGGACTAGTTTGCTCAGTGGGTTCGGGCGTTCCGGTTGAAAGTGGGGGAGATGCACAAGTAGCGATGAACCCCAGCGACAGCGTGCGGCGAGCCGAATCCCCAGCGACGCTCTGTTTACTCGCTGGGATCCTACAGCGATGCTGGTGGCCTGTTTGGTCCCGTAAAAACATCTCACCACGCCTTGATCAGACAGAGCTCCGCAACTATTGAAGCACTTAAATAATTTACATTAATTTAATGTGTGTATTTACTGATTTTTCTTCCGACGGTTCGGCAACATGAAACGAGGAACGCTGCCAACACGCCGAAACTGCTGACTGGGATAATTCTTACGTTGTTGTGCTTCATAACTACATTTTCGATGGTTCGAAAGGCCCGGGGTCGCTCGGGATGACACTTCTGTCTCAGGGAGCTCGAAGGGGGTTTATTGAGGAGATATTTGTGCACCAGCGCTCATATTTAATGTGTATTTATTCAATAATTGCCTCAGTTCGATCATCGAGGAGCACAACTGCACGTATATGAGATAAAACTGCACTTTCTGAGGTGCGGAACAGCTGCGGGGCAGCAGGTGGCGTAGTGGTTGGAACTTCCAAGGGATCGATGCCCGATCCATGCGCACGGACAAGGGAAACGGGTTCGAAACCCACCTCCGGCTGCGGTACCCTTGACGAAGGTCCTTGCCCGGAATTGCTCCGGTAAAAGTAACCGAGCGGAGTAAATCGCAGTAAGCACCGTAACGCCGCGAGTGATTTCGGAAGAAGGCGTGAGCCAAAGAGAGGAACGTGCGGACTGTGCGTTTGCTCCTCCCTGATAGAAAGGTGCCTTCAGGATTGATTGGCAGGCAGATGTGCCCCCCATCCCACGTAAGGAGCCACATGTCTGTCCTTGACATCCGTGGATAATTAGGGTGAGGAGAGCATGGTGTCCACTCCACGGTGACGCGTGTGCAGGGTCCTCCGTGAATCCTGATGGGGACCGGGATGTGACACTTCCCCGACAGCATCGATTTTTGACTCCCGCAGCTGCGTGCACTGCCAAAGGGTGAGCGGGGGGGTTGGTCGCTGCGGCGAGCGGGGGGCTGACAGAGCGAGCGGCCACGGGGAGGTGACTTGGGCGCCAGCGCTGCTGCGCGTCGACCGCAGGACCGCCGGCCGACGCGGACACGGCTGCTGAGGAGAGGCGCGCCGCTCTTTGTTGCGCATCATCTCGCCGTCCACCGCTCTGATGCTATGTGGTAAAAGTACCGAGTCGCTCTTCTCGCTTCCGTTAGAAAAATTGCTCGGCGAGTTTCGCTCTTTCTTTCCTTACCGACGTTTCCACCCGGCAGCGACACGCTGTCCGACACACGGGCACCGCGGGGCCCTTCTCGCGCCAGACCCCGACGCCCCGTTTTCGGAGGTGTTCGGATCCAACCTCGGAACGTGTGCGTACGCGCGTGTCCCCTCGCGGGTGTGGGCGCGTGCGGTCTGAGCGGCACGACGGCGACCGACTCGCGTTTCTTGGCCTCATTGTGTCAGGCTGGCGTCGGAGGTGCCGGCAGGCCTGGGCACGGCACGGCGTCTCCCCCCCAGCAACCCCCTCCCCGCGCGAACCCCCACCCCCGCCGCGTCCCGGCAGACGCCGGTCTACCCGCAGCGAGGCGGCGGAGGGCACGGGGGACGCCATGGATACGCACAATCAAACATGGCTCCCGAAGAGCGAGATGCCAAATCCTTACATGGAAACGTGTGTCGATGTAGTCGGTCGCTTCCCTCCAGGTGTGCGAGTCCGGACTTCCGCTGAGTGCAGCATGTGCGTCTTGTGTATATGCGTAGTGCCATATGTCTGTATAATTACTCATGTCTATTATTCATACACATCCCATCATTCACATCATACACTATGGTGTGGCGTGTGTGTATACGTGTATCCAGTACATAGGTGTGTATTCCCACATATACTACGGTGTATTATATATAGAGATAGAAATAAATCTGTTTAGCAACATCTCCGTGTGGTTCCTCTAGGAGAGACGCTCGCCCCCCCCCCCCCCCCCCCGCCTCTCTGTGCAGCGGGTTCCTTTCCAGCAATCCCATAATCCTTTTCTCTTTGCTCCCCGTCACCTGCTGCCCGAGTGGTCCAGCGCCCCGAGGTGCCATTCGACTGGTGAGCTGATGGGCACTGCGGCAGGAGAGAGGGAGAGAGGGGGGGGGGAGGGAGGGAGGAGGGAGGGAGAGAGAGAGAGACGGCAGGGTGGCAGGGTGTGGGGGGAGGCAGGGGGAGCAATTAGCGCCAGCTCGTCTGACGGAAAAAAAAAAAAAAAAACGCAGAGGCGCGCGTGAACCCCAGAAGAACACGGTCAAAAATAGAGCGTCACCAGAACCATCAAGGACGTCCCCTCCACCCCACAACCCCCCACCCCCGCCGTAATCCCTGACAGGAAAACAAACGGCTCCGAAGGGGGGGGGGGGGGGGCGAGCGGAGCTGTTCCGCCCCAGGTGCGCGAGCGGGGCGCGGGCCGGCTGGCGTCAGCGTGACGAGCCGAGCGGAGGGGTTAGGGAGCAGGGAAGCGGCATTCGCAGCGCCTCATCACCTGCAGCCTGCAGCCAATCGCATTAGAATTTCAATGAGGATTCCGGAGCCAGAGGCCCAAAGCGCCGGGCGCCTCCTCCCTCCTCCTCCTCCTCCTCCTCCTCCTCCTCACCACCTCGCACCACCCGTCACTGCTCCCGCTCCACATGCGGCTCCACAAGTTAGCCCAGTCTCACACGCACGCACACACATGCACAAGCATGGAGCAGACAGGTGAAGCCACCAAACTATATTGTGTTCACCTTCAAAGTTCACCTTCAAAGAAATATTGACGTTCATTCAAACACCACTGCAACACTCACACACACACACACACACACACACACACACACAGCTGGAAGTGGGGTGATAGGCTTCGAACATGAAACCCTCCTGCCCCACCTGGAGACATTGTCCTGAATCAGACCCCCCCCCCCCCCCCCGTCGCCCCTCCCCGGTCCACCGTCGCTGTGGTTAAGGATGAGCGCTCCGTACTCCTCCGAGCGAGAAAACTCACGACGTCCACGGTGGCGCCACGCAGATGTGTCATCAATCAGCGCCAGCAGTGTGGTGCGTGGTGGGCGGCGCAGTGCTGCCGCTGCGTCTGCGGATGGACGGCCTGCGCCGACACCCCCCCGATACACCTAGCGTTCGCCTGCCCGCCCCCACACCCGATCACCTCTATCTCCTCTCGAGACTCCAGTGTCACACTTCCTGATCAATACACGCTCAGTTTTACACCAACCCAAGTTTTTCCCCTGATTATTATTATTATTATTATTATTAGTAGTATTATTAATGTATCTAGCTCATGCTTTTTCAGAAGTTGACTTACAGTGTAAGTTTTGTATAATAAGGTACCTGGTACAATTAATTATCTACCTGTTTATGAAATGGGGTAATTCAGGGTAAGTACCATGCTCGAGGGTACTCAAACAGGAGGAGGGACTAAAATGTGGGTCCCGCGAGTGCGAGGCAGCAGCGTTAACCACCGCGCCACCCGCCGTCCTCTTCGAAGGCGCGAGAGAAAGCGGAGCGCGGAGGAGAGGGTAAAGTCCGCAGAGCGCGGTACCGAGCGGTAATTCAGTGTAATTAACAGTTTTACAGTCGAACATGAAAAGGAAGCAACAGGAAAGGTGGGAGAAGAACAAAGGGAAATTTGCTCGTACCATGAAGCAGTAAATAAACAAGAGAATATTAATAAACCTTAATGAAGTGAAGCAGTTTCTCTCCAAGTCTTATTCCTGTCTTTGTTCCTTATCCTCTTTCCCTCTTTCCATCCATCCTCTCCCCAGTGCTGCCGTTCCTGACCCCAATCCCCCCTCCCTCCTTCACGGGTCCAGCGCCTGACGCTGTGTCACCTGCCCCCCCCCCCACCCCCCTCATTCCCAGCATGCTCCACTTCCCCTTTTCTGAGTGCCACACGGTTCGCGGTGTTAACTTTAGCAACGGCAGAAAGAGTGAGGAAGTTGTGCAAAAAAAAGAAATAACAGGAGCTTCGTGGGGGGGGGGGGGGGGGCGCGTGTATGGATCTGTGTCTTGGAGGAACACACGTGCCCACCCACACACACACACACACACACACACACACACACACACACACAGCGTGCTGTGTGGTCACTCCAAGCTGTGTGTAGTCATGGGCGACGTTCGACCGTTACACTCCACCTGCCCGCTGGCAGCGTGACGGAGGCGCTCCCTGCGTCGCCCCCCCGGCGTCCGACCGACGACCTTGACGACGACACGGCCCGCGGTTTCCAGGGGGACCCGTTCCGCCCAGCGCGCAGAGCCATCCGAGTGAGTCACCGCGCTCTTATCGGCAACTCCGCTGGTGAGATCACCGCTCGCCACACCAGCCCATGCGAGACCCACCCGGGTGCGAATGGGGGCCGCGCTGTAGCCCCGCCCACCCGCAGTGGAAGCCTGAGGAAGTTTTCGGCGGGGAACCGACGGCGAAGTTTTTGCGCGTCCCTACAGCAGTGGTCGGACCGGACCGAACCGGTTTGCTGCGCCAATTAGCAGGGACACGCTGTCTCACGTGCGCTCCATTCCGGCTCTGTTTCCGACTCACGGCGGGTCAACAGCCTCGCCCCGATGGCATGGTGCCAACCGGCGCCTTCGCCAAACTTCCCCTCGTAGCAGAACCCAAGTGGCCCGACGTGGCTGATATTCTTATCGTAACCCCGGCGATCATGACCACGAAGCTCAGATACGGATTTTCGACCAAATGGGTGAGACCGCAGCCTATTGGTGTCCCACCTGCGTGACCCCCTGCAATGCACGTGTCCCATGATGCTGTGTGGAATAAGTATCCCATGATTTAAAAAAAAAAAGACAATTTTACTGACCAAAAACATGAGTGAGACGACAGTATGTACCGTATAATTGACCTTATTTTCTTATTAGCCAAATATTACACAATATGTAAGTGTAAATGTAATCATTCAAAGCCTTTCATTCCCGTTTATACAAGTATCCCATGATGCTGTCTTTAGAATGTATCCCATGATGCCGTTGGGTAACCCACGACGCTGTGTCGAGCGCGTATCCCATGACGCCGTGTCGAGTACGGTCGCGGACGCGCGCTCTTGACGAACGCTACCATCTCCTTGCAACGTTCCCGCAGCGCATGTGACCCAGGCGGGCTCATCGGCAGATGCGAGCAGAGAGCTGGAGACCGTTGGTGTCGTAACCGGAGGAGCGCGGCTGCGGCTGGCGAGGCGCGTTTCCTTCGGGGCGCGAGGCCCCGCCCCCCCGTTCCCTTATTCTGGGAGCAGCAGTGCCGCTCTGCCCGACACCGAGCAAAAACAAGGCCTTGCAAGTGAGTATGCGGGGGCCAATGGCACCGTGCTCTTGGCCCTCTGGGCCGCCCATCTGGCTGCACCCCCGCCCCCCCCCCCCCCAGCGGGCAGATGCCAGCAAAATCTCTATGGATACGGTCTCTATGGACACGGTCTCTCGGCATTGCTTTCCCGGTCGGGAGTCAGCGGTCAGGGTTCATTGTGGAATTCCCCGTCTCGAGTAGCCGAAGACCTACCTCCTCCGCCTGATTGATGGTGCACGGTCCTTCTGTACCCAGCGGAGGGCAGGAGACAGAGCCCCCCCCCCCCCCCGGCCTCCGCCCCCCGCCGTCCTGACGCCGTGAGTCACCGGCGGAAGGAATGCTGCCTGGCAGGGCCAGTCGACCAGGAGCTCAGCGGCAGCACCGCACAACGCAGGCGGAGTTATCAGCCCTTCCCTGGCTCCCGTCTCCGGGCGATCGATTCGTGAGCGGGCGGCCGCAGTGCGTGCCGCGACGGACGTCGCCTGCCGCTCGGGTCAGAGGTCGCGCCGGCGGGCCGTCCGCTTGCGGGATACCGCACACCTCAAGGAAACCGCAGGCGAAGCTTTCGTGGGACTTAAACCGACAACCTTACGGATAGCGGATCGGGTCCGAATCCGCATCGGCGCCCGCGGCCCCCGGAGCCGCGGCGAGAGCCGAGAGGAGGCGTGTTTCGAGGCGCGTTCGGGGGGCGCGAGCGTTAAGGGCGTTTTCGACCGAGGATTGGCGGGAAAGGACGAGATCGCACACACTCGCACACACTTACTCGGTCACTCCAAGGCTGCACGGCACCGAGCATCTCCGACGCAGGCGTGGAAGTCCACCCCGCGACAGCCTCCCTCACCATAGCAACTGCCCCCCCCCCCCACCCCCTCCCGCTCCAGCCCGGCTGTCACAACAGTCTCCCCCCCATGGTGCCCTTCCCACTGCGCTGGCCTCGCAGCTGGGACTGCCGTCTGCCCTCTGCCTGTGCGCACTCTGGAGCCTTGCCTGGACACACACACACACACACACACACACACACACACGCTTCTGCCTTCGTTCTTACATGTTACACACTCCTGAGTGCTTCACCGTCCTCTGAGTTCTGGTCACCCCGCTTTATCCCACTCACACAGCGAATGACATAGACACGAAATATGTGAAAAATCACTCTTCCAAACAGTTATGAGGAGTTTTCTAATTACTCCACAGACACAGGTAGGTTGTTTCAAAGAAATCTTTGCAGTCCTCGCTTCGCCACTCCGCGCGTTCGTGCCAGGTGCTGGTTACCGCGCTTAGGAGAGCAACAGTGGTGAACTGGGCAGCGTTTCCAGAACCTTCTGCTCCTGGGTGCAGCTGCCGAGGTGCCCATGCTGTCGACTGTACCGGTGCCAAGTCGGAGCAGGTCGGTCAGCGTGCCTCCGGTAAGCGCCCGTCTAGCGGCTCCTCGCTCCTCTTCCCGCCGTTCCCTCTGTAGCCGCACCGCGAGGTGCTCATATGCATCTCCCCGGTGTGTTTCGGCCCGTTTAAGGTGTGTTTTTACTTCACGGCGCGCACACACACTTCCACACACCCACACACGCAAAAGCACATACAAAGTAAAGTAGGCCAGCGAGTTCTCGCTCTTTTCCTCGTCCCCACTCTTCGCTCCCTCCCTCCCCCCCCCGTGGCTGATCATCCTCCTCTCTGTCCGCTCTCCCTCCTTCCTCGTACCTTCGCCTCTTTCCTTTAACGACCCCACCCTTCCTTTCGCCGAGAGAGGCAAAGAGAGATCGAAGGTCTCGTTCCAGTGGACGGACGCCAATACGTCTGATAAACGCTGTAACCGCCCCCACGCACAGATACGCGCACACACACACACACACACACACACACACACACACGTGTGCATGCATGCTCTGCCCCACTCCCCTTCTCGCCCACTTCCTTTGCCCGTGGTGCTTCCGCCGGGCGAAGGAGCTCATGCCAGTCCTCTTCCCTGGTGAGGTCCCGCTTCCCAGCATCTGTTGGGGCAGCTGTCTCCTCGCCGCACGCTGCGGCGCCCGTCCTCCGCACGCTGGACGCCTCGCCCGGAACCGCGACCGCGTGCGCCGTCGGCATCGTGCGCCTCACTGTACGACACATGACGCGGGGAAGCGATGCATTTGGAGCTTTCGCCCTGCAAAGGATGTACATGGGTTCGAATCCTTGCCCCAGATGTAATACCCTCAGCTGAGAAATATACCCTGAACAGATACAATAAAATATTACCCAGTTGTAAAAATGGATATAAAACTAGATGAGTTAACAAACCTGTCATTGTCAGTCACCTGGGACCAAGTTGTCAGATGAATGAAGGTTAATAATAATAATACACGTCACTGTACGCTATGTCATCGCAACACACAGCGCTTACACCGGTAACGGGACACCATGAGGCATCAGTTAAAGCAGCAACCTACAGGTTGCCGGTTCAAGTCCCAGTCACTGCTGCAGCGGCTGTGTGCTGTGACTGAGGTGCACTAACACCTAATATTGAGGGATATTTTATTCTGCACGGCGGCTTGTCTTGTAGTAGATATGTTGGAACAGATGCACACTTTGTGTCTCAAGCCCGGAATTTTTTTGCCCCTCAGTGGTCCACCAGCTATTTTCTGGCTAAATCTAGTGTATTAGCCTCTAAATTACCCCGAGAACAACGAGCGCTAGTGCAGAAGTCGGGTTCCAAAGGCCGCGATTGGACTATTATTAAAATAGGTACTAGGTGGGAACATATATTCCTTAAAGCAATTTAAAAGTTACACTTGTTCCATAATAAAACCAACTGTATACTTTCTAATGCCTTTCTGTCATTGGCAGTCTGAACCAATCACATCACTGATTGGGGTAAATACTGGAGCGGGACTCAAACCCAGGTCCTTTGATTATTAGAAATGAACCACAAGCTTATAAATATGAACTCAGGTATTTAAATAATATGAGCGGCTTTCGTGACATGGAATGAACTAATCCCATTATTTATATATATATATATATGTGTATAGTAGGGGGTGCGGTGGCGCAGTGGGTTGGACCACAGTCCTGCTGTCCAGTGGGTCTGGGGTTCGAGTCCCGCTTGGGGTGCCTTGCGACGGACTGGCGTCCCGTCCTGGGTGTGTCCCCTCCCCCTCCGGCATTACGCCCTGTGTTGCCGGGTAGGCTCCGGTTCCCCTGTGACCCCGTATGGGACAAGCGGCTCTGAAAATGTGTGTGTGTGTATATGTGTATATATAGCCATATATGGTATATGTACTATATACGTTTATGTGTATGCATATTTATATGCAACAACTGAAACCATACTCAACATTCACACAAGCAATAAAGATTATGGATTTTTTTATTTCGTTGTGCTGCACCTATAACTGAATATATGTGATATAAGACTCGGTCATGAGGCTTTGCGGAGCAGAGGTCAAGTACGTCACGCGTAAGGTTGGGTACGTAGTGCGTGTACAGGTACGGTCATTTGGAGAGGAGTGGGGAGAAGGAGCGATGCACGGCGGGTCCGTCGAGGAGGACAGGAAGGGCCGGCGGACGGAGTGGAGCGCAGGTGTGGAAAGGCAGCCGGCCCTTCACCTGCAGCCCGCACCTGATTCTGCGCAGATGCGCCGGTGACGCAGCACAGATTCGGCCGCAGCCACCGCCACCGGAGACAGGCTGGCGCTGTGGCCTACGGCAAAACGGGGCAGGAGATGGAGAGTGAACGGAGCGGGGGCTGTGGGGGGGGGGGGGGGTGCTCGCTGTGGCCCACCCCCTCTCCGCGCGCAAACACGCACACACGCACACTCTCATCCCCCGGTGGTGTTCGGAGGCGGGAGGTGTGTGAAGCCGGCACGCAGGCAGCCCTGATTAATTGAGTGCGACGCGGGGAACCGGGTCCGGAGGCTACCTGGCAATTTCCGGCAGCCTCCCCCGAAGTCATTTGGAGCGGAGAGCTGGCAGGTGGGCTGAGGGGGCGAGGGGGCCGATGGCGGCGCCCCGCCATTGGTTGATATTCCGGCCGCGTCCACCCTCACCGGCCGCCCTACATCCAGTGGCTCCCTGGCGACACCCGCTTTGCTAGGGGGCTCGGTGCCGGAGCCGCCGGGTTCTGTTCTGCCCGACCGCCGAGGCCCACATACATCTCGGCTTTATTTTCTACCCCGGGAAAAGTGCAGCTCTGGTCAAAGCGATGCGGAGAGCTCGTGTCGCTGCCCTTTCTTTCTTTCTCTCTCTCTCTCTCTCTCTCTCTCTCTCTCTTCCGCACTCCCCCTTCCTGTGCGAACTCTCCATGCGTGCAAAGGGCGTCGCGGCGTCTCGGCCGGGAGAGAGGCGGAGAGCGGCGAGATAATGGCGAACAAAGGAACGGCGAAAGTGACTTGTAAACACCGAATTAACGAACGACAGAGTGCAGGAGAAGGAGGCCAAAGGGAAGGGAGGGAAAGAGAGGGAAAGGCCGAGCGAAACGAGGAAAAGCGACGCGGGGTGGGGTGGGGCGGGGGGGGGTGGGGGGAGCGGGATATATTTGACACGTTCCCTGAAGCCTGAGGATTACGTGTTGGAGCAGGAGGGTGTTTTAATGAAAGCAGCGGCCGAGCGAGGAGGGGGAAGCAGCTGGTGGTGCGTGTTTGAGCTGCGAGGATAAGACCCTCGCGCTCTGCTCTACCCACCCCCCCCCCACCGCCACCACCACCCCTCGCCCCACCCCAACGCAAAACCCCCGCTGGGGACTGAAGGCCTTTGTCCACGCCTCTACCGCCCAGCCTGGATCGGGGCCTGCGCCGCTACAGCCCCGGTGCGGAGAAGTGACCCCAGGTTGGACCGAGATCAGACGGCAGAACACGATGACCCCGGAGGAGCGCGTGTGCTTTCGGGTCACACGCGGGCATCGCACTCTTGTATCCACGTCTGCACTGCGCAGAACACACACTAAACCAGTAAGAGGCACAACAACAAGTGCAGCAGTTTATATACCGCAGTATATAAACCGCTGCATGGAGGAGGGATCCCATTACAGCAACGCAGCCGGGACGCGGCGGCTGCCGCGCGTGCTCGTGGCGGTACGGTGTGACAGGTTTACATCTACGTTCGCGTTTATTCGTTTCTTCCGAGGAGTCGCGGCGTCGAACCCGACGCTATACGCAGCGACGTAACCGTGCAGCGGGACCGAACTCGCTCTCAGCACTTCAAATGCCATGTGACCAGCCGCTCCGGATAAGCCAAATGTCATACGCCGCCACCCGCGGGCGTCTGCAGTCCCAGCATGCTCCGCGAGTCGAAACCCAAGGTGGAGGCGCGGGAGGACGGCGCGCACACGGGCGGCGCTTTATCGATCGGCTCCGCCGTCGCCCGTGTCGGGAGCAAAGAGAGCTCGCCTTTAAAATACCCCTCCGGGCGGTCGAGCCGTAGCTCCTCCGGAATTTCCGGAAACATCCAAAGTCCCGGAGTCCAGTGTCTTCCCTCCAAGGGGGAGAGGGTGGTATCAGCCCAGTGGAAACAGCTGAGGACATATTCAGTTTCTGTGGGAGGGTATTGAATCGCTTAAGGACACCAGATACAGAGCAGGACGTCGCCCGCACTTATATCGTGGTGGTGAATTCAGGGGATCGTCCATCCGAGCACTGAGAACGAGCAAGGAGCTCAGCGGCACGCCCGTCGTCACAACAGCGTACGCCGCATGTGGAGGAGGACCTAATGAGGAGCTTCACGCGTGCCTCACTGGGACGCGCGGGGGACCCGTGGGCACGAGAAAAGACCCGCAAAGCATCCAATCAAATTACAGACTTCAGTCAAAGTTCTTTATCTCCTTTTCTTGTCCATCTAACATCTTTCTGGGGTAACAAATGGGCAGCGAAGATGATTGAAAACCTATTGGATGTGTATGATAGGGAGCTGAATTATGTCTATCTGAAAATCTGAGTCTATGGGTAATTTGTGCGCGTGTGTGTGTGTGTGTGTGTGTGTGTGTGTGTGTGTCACCGAACGCAAATGCGCCTGTGTAAACACCACCGAGCGCTCCTGTACATGTGCTGCGTATTTGTACCTGCGTGCACGTGAACGTGTGCGTCTTTATGTGTGACTCGCATCTTCTGCTCGATGCAACCTTAGAGATAATGACTGCGGGAGTAGGAGCGTGGGGGGGGTGGGGTGGGGGGGCAGGAAGGGGGGGGGGTGGTCCTCGGGGCAGCGGGGTGGCGCGGATCCAATTACTGCGACACACAGAGGGCTTTGTGCGTCAGCCGTTCCCAACAGACGAGGCCCTGGCCATTGTCTCGGCCCCGCCGTCCGCGCGCTCGTGCGGCCCGGCGCGTCCGTCGCCGCCGGCCTCCTCGGTTACCGTCGGAGAGAGCGTCTCCCTTGCACCTGGCCGCGAGATGACGTCTCCGGGACGACAGAAGGGCGGAGACTCTGGCGAGTGACCCCGCGAGGCTGGCGACACCCATGAAATATTGAGCTCGCCGTTGGGGAGATGGAACCCTGGGAGAGCGGAGTCCGTCCCCCGGTCTAATTTAAGTGCAGCCCTTAGCTGAGGCGTGTGCGTGCCGTGAGAGGAGAGTAATTGGATACCGAGGGTGATGTAGGACCACGTCTGGGTGCGGGCGTGCGTGCGTGCGTGCGTGCGTGTGTGTGTTGGGGTGAGCTGGGAGGGGTGCAAAGAGAGCGGTCTAATGGATTACGGTCTACTGTTAGTGAGCGCATCTCGGGGTAGAGGGGCATGGGGCAATGGGCCACACTGTCCACAGGCGTGCGTGCATGAGCGCGCGTGTGTGCGCGCGAGTGAGTGCGTTAGTCTCGGCCAGGGGGTGGGGGGCGGCGGGGGATGCGGCGGGGCCGCGCATGTGAGCGGGGGTAATGGGATAGCATGCCCGCGTTCGTTTGATGTGGCGTTCGGGGACGGTGTGTGCTCCTTGTGATGGGGGAAGGGGTGGGGTGGGGGGGGGGTTGGTGTGAAGGGGGCAGCGGGGGGGGGGGTGAGGTTGGCGGGCCCGGCCAGGGAGTGTGAGCGCCCTGTCTGCCGTGGACGCTGCAGGCAGGCCGAGCTGTGAGGAGCCATTGTTCCCCAGACGCACTTTAATTTGCTCCCGCGGTGTCCCCGGCAAACGAGGGGCCGGCCCTTATTGAATTGGCTGGGATCCGCTCCCGGGGACGGGCTCGTCTGATCCTCGCTCAAAGTCGCCGTCGCCACAAGGAACTAATGAGCTTTCCAGCTCCTTTTTTTTTTTCCTCCTCCTGCGTTTGGGGGTTCAGAGGCAGCGGCGTCGGCTCTCCGCACCCGCTGCCTTCGCGGCCCTGAAAGCGGCGGCTCACGGGAAACCTGAGCCGCTCCACGTGTTGCGGCGCATGACAGTTAAACGTGTGTGAAACGCATATGAAATGCATCGGAGACCTAGCGAGAGCAGTTTCCAGCGGAGCCACCTTCGAGGCTCGCTCTGCCAGCTGCTGGACGGGGTCCCGGGGGCCGAGTGTGCGCGCAGCGCGGGATTTGGGTGACGCGGACATGTGACCAGCGTGTGGCCGTGAGAATCGTCTCGGCTCAGAGCCTGAGAGGAGGAAGGAAGAGGGGGGGGAAAACACGTCTATCCGATTAACTGCTGCCTAATTTCTACACCACCGCCGTCTCCCACAACACGGAGCCGTTACCTAGCAACGCCAACCGTGTCCCAACAATCTGACCGTGTTCTAACTGTCAGGCAACCGCGGTCCTTCGGCGACATAATACGTGTAATGCTCTTAACAGATAAATAATCTGCCTGGCAGCGCCGGCGTTTCCCGGCAGCCGACATCGGGTTCCAGTTGGAAAAGCTGTCATCCTGCGATGCCAACCACGTCAACCGGCAACCGGCGTCTCCAAGCAACATCAACCGGATCTCGGCTCTGGCTCAAACGGACGAGGGTACCTCCGCGTGACTTATTCGTTGGAAACGGACTCGAAGGTCAGCCTTCTGCTTTGCCACTCCGTCATCTACAAAAGATCCTTTAAGAGCTGCATCCGAGGGCAGAGGTGTAGGGTGCAGAGAGCGGGGCCGAGCGCCGCGTTCATTCCGGACTCGGCGTCCGCCGCCCCCCGTTGTCCTGCAGAAGAAGGCCACGCAAATGCGTCGCCGCGCTGGGCTCCTGCGCCTCAGCAAATGCAAAAAAAAAGCGGGAAGATGACGTTCGCCCGACATCCGCCGAAGTTAGATGAACCCGGAGCGGCTGGAACCGGTTCGAGCCATTCCCTTCCAGTGACAAACCCGGGCACGAGTCCTCCCTCACTCCTGCTGTAGTAGATACACCCTCGATACGTGAGCCAGCTGTATAAATGGGACAAGGACCGAAAGTATCTTAGGATACAAGCCCAACTTCATAAGCATCAGATGAACTAACCATAAACTAGCGGCAGGACTAGTGAGGTGCTCTGGGAGGTGTGAATTTTAAGGTACGGTGATTGGCGCACTTTAGACACGGCTACACCGTGGAGGTTCAGCATCACAAACACTGTTCAGAGTTACGCTGCGCTCGCTACAGAAAGTTTGCTTTTGTCGACCTCGCTTGACCTCGCGCATCCTCTTCCGCTCCATGGCGTCCAACGGCCCAGGCGTGGCCGGAATATACCGAGCCGCGCAGCTCGTTAGCGCCAGCCTCACGTCGCTCTCCCCGTGCGCATCCCAGCATTCCCGGCGCTCTCGCTCCGGGGGCCCGGCCTCCCACCAGGCCCGGCTCCGCGCCGAGCCGCTAGCCCACCTTCCGCACATCTGAGAGCCTCTGTGAAATCCTAATCCCCAGAGCGGGGTGAAGCGCGGGCCTAGCTTTCCTGACCTCTCCCGTTGCCATGGATACTGCGCACTATAAATAAAACAGAGACTTTTTTTAAGCAGTTTGGCAGGCCAGCGGGGCCTGCTGGTGCTGGGGTTTCGGTCCCTGCCTTTTTTTTTTTTTCCCCTCTCCTTATCTCCCGCCCTGAACGCATGCGCCTCCCAGCGCTCACTTCCTGTGCTCCCGCTTTCATGGCTGCGTTTTCTGCTTGGGAAAACAAACCGGCGGTTTTCCCTTCCTAGCAGGCACGTCTTTTTTTCCCCTGTCATTAAAGGACGGAGGGAAGGGGAAAGGACAGCGGGAAGGGTACGAAGCCGGACCTCCCAGCGAGCGTCCGGGTCGCAAATCCATGTGCTGCTGGGAGAGTGGGAATCAGCGGAGTGTGAACGGGCATGGCGTCCTAATGGGGCTCTAAAAAAACGGGGCCATTTGCTTCAAAGTGGCGGCGCGGCGGAGAGGAGGGCTGCGTGTTTGCGCGGTGAATCAGGGCTGCGTTGCAGATTTCGTCTGGCAAGGCGAATCTCGAGAGGCCGGAGCATAATTTGGTCACGGCTGCGAGAGGTTGCCGGGGGGTGGGGGGAGGGGCAAGGCTTCGACCGTCTCGCTGCGTTGAGAACACACTTGACACCTCATTCCTTCTCAGCTAACGCGGCGCGGACCGCAGGACGTTAACCCTCTGAGTCCCTCGCGGGGATCCGCCCCCCGACTTGACCTCTCCGAGAGTCCGCCGCCCACCTGCACCCACGCCCCTGCAGAGACATAACCCCGCTCCGCTGACCCCGATCCTCGAACCATCTCAGCAACTGCAGCGCAACGGTTCTGCCAGTAAAGGGAAGCTCTCTTTCTATCGCTCTTTCGGAGCGTTCCTCTTTCTTCTGGTCACGAGTGCCTCGGAAACATCTTCGCGCTCCCTTTGTTTATTTTCCTCTTCGCCCTAACTTCCGCTTCTGTCCGGAGGAGATGAGCACGTTTCCTTCTCCCCGCGAGGACAAAGGAAAGGTCTCGCCGAGGCCAGATCTCTCCGAGAGGGGATTAAAGACAAACACTGCGTGCAGAAGAGGCGGGACCGCAGCACGCAAGGCGCAGTGGCCATCACATGAATTAATTGGCTAATCAGAGCCGAGGAATCGCGGCTCCGCCGCGCCACTCGGTCAGATTAATTAAGCGGTGACAGGGTCGCCGTGCGTCAAGCGAAAGCGTGCTCCCTCGTGTGTGACTTTGATGAAGGTGTGCTCCTTATCACACGGACCGCGCGAGCGGGGCGGTGGGGAAAGGGGGTGGACGCCAGATTGCCGTGTAAACAAGAGCCGGCCGCGCCGTCGGCCGTTCGGATGCCTGTCAGCGGCACGCCCGACAGCTGCCGTCGTGCTCACGTCCTCGGAACGCGGGGGATCGTCCTTCAGACCGGGGCGGCGGGCGAGGCGGGGTGTGGTGCTGGGGTTAACGTGCGGCGGGCGCGTAGGGGGTTAACGTGCCGTGCTGCCGCGGCCCTCCGCCCTCAGTCAGATGAATCACGGAGGGAAGATGCGGCGAGGCCGTTCGCACCCTTGGCGTCACAGGGCTCGCACGCCGTCCTCATCACATGGGCTCTCCCGGGGTCGCCGGCGACTGGGGGTCCGCGGGCGCCAAGCCGCAGTGTGCGAGCGCTCACGCACACACGCGCGCGCGCGCGCACATGCACCGCCCGGGCGAGGAGGCGAGGAAAACAGAGCCGTCTCTTTGCTCCTGCACACAACAGGCTCCTTTTATCTCCCATCAGAGGATCCTGCGGCCACGGCAGGGGTGAAGGGGAGCCGCGGGGGTGGGGGAGTCAGAGGGTGGTAGCAGATCGGAGGGGGTGGGGATGAGGGGAGGAAGCAAAGCCTCCCGGTCGCCCGGAAGCCGCGCCGGAGCGTCTCGGAGCGGCAGAAAACAGCCGCAGCCATTGTGGGCGTCAGAGCGAGAGGCTCCATCTCCGCCGGAGCGGCCCGGCCGGAAGAACGTTCCGGCGCACACCCCGAGAGGGGTTTTAATCATCCGCGCTTCGCCGCGGCTCCGAAGCGGCCCGACCGCAGCACTGTTTTCGTTTAAACTTTCCGGAATCGCAGCGACACGTAAAAAGTTCAGCGCGCGAAGGAAGAAAGATGCGGACGGGGCCGCTTCTTTAAAACCCCAGCCAGGAAGCGTCCCTGACTGGCTGCGGAAAGAGTTCACGTGCGGCGGAGCTGCGGCAGATGCGGCGCCTCGCCCTCGATTGCCGGTGGCGGAACGGGCATCTCCCCTCGTCGCCATCCCTCCGTCGTGCCCCCTGCCCTCTCGCATTGTTCCCGCCTCCCTCCTCTTTGTGTCTCCCCTCTTCCCTCCAGTTGTCCCTCTCCCTCCGCAGTACCGCTCCGCCGTCTTACTTTCCTGCTTCTCTCACAACGGCAGGCAGGGGGCGGCCTAGAGAAACAAACGCGGTACTGTACTTGGCTCTCCGCTTGTGTGCACTTCACTCCCTCTCTCTCCCTCAGTGATGAGCAAGGTACCCTGGATGACATTTCGCTCTGCCTCCCCTCACAGGATTTACCCCCTGGGGGGACCTCGGTGCCTCTGCGCCATGGCGGAACGGTCACGTGACGCCAGCTTGGGGGGATTAGCGACTTTATTGTGATGCCGCGGCTCCGCGCTGGCGTGGCCGCCAGTCACGGGTCTCGCCGATGCGTGCGCGCTGCGTGTGTGCTTGCGTGCCGCGCGCAGCGCGGTCGGTCCAACGGTGGCCACCGGCGTGTCATCTCTCGCAATACGGCACTTCCCCGTGAGCGGTACAAAAACAAGCAGGAATTAAGACACAAAACGACGGAGCTGTAAAATAATAAATTCAAGGTATCAGGTTCACAAAAATAAAAATGACAGAACTACCAACCGCTCGGCCGGCCACTGCCGGAGTCCAGGGAGGTTTTGGCACATTTTGGTCATGTGACAGGAAGTTTTTGCCACAGCCAGATCATGTGACAGGAAGTTCTGGCACAATGCGATCATGTGACAGGAAGAGGTATACATTTTGGTTATGTGACAGGAAGATTTTGGCACATTACAGTCATGTGAGGAAGGTCTGACCATCAAGGGTTATGTAGCACAATGAAAATTTAACACACTTTGAGAACTGAGAACATTCGATGATGCGCAAACCTCGGTTTTCTAGAACCTTCTGCACCACCACTGTGTTAAAGCTCAGGAAATGGTCCAGATTTGCTGGAGTTGAATTGATCTGGTCGTGGGAGACCAATGTGGGGTTTTGCCGAGAGCAACATGGTGCTGTGATGTGTCTCTTTGTTCTGCTGGATCTTCAATGACCACAAAATGTAGACTCCACTTAATTCCCAGTAGAAAAGAGCCCAGAGGGGTGATCCCACCACCCACCTGAGCCTTCAGACTCCTCACCCCTCTCACGTACTCCGCACGTCGTCGGGAACGTCCGCCCAAGTTCCGCGGCTTTTGGGCTGCTAGCTGCAGGATTCTCCGTGGCGACAATCGCCTCGCCCTCAAGTTCCGCGACCTCATGGTCTCCACCGTGATCTTCTCCAGTGTTTCCAAAAGAGTCGTACTCAGGTAGCACCGAACCAGGACTCTTGCTGCTGGTCCCCTGAGCGAGCCCACATTAATGGCCAAGGCCGAGCGGACGCGGGGACTCAGGGGGTGCGCCGGAGACAAGGCAGTGTGCTTGAGAGTCTGAGACCTACGGTATGAGATCATTAACCGCTGAGGTTTTCCCCGGCGCTGTGAGAGCACTGCTCCCACCCCGACTTCCGATGCATCGACTTCTGTGATGAACGGCAACATAGCTGGCGTAGGCAGTGCCGAATTACTGTCCAGATCCTCTCGCTCCACAGGTGACTGCAGTGTGAAGTTATCGCTCATCTTCAGCATGGGCCTTTCAGGATGGAGATCCTTCAGAGCGTCACAGGACACGATGTCACCATGATGACCGCGGAGAAGACACGGTCCCCCGTTCCGCAGCTGTCATTCAAAGACCGCACTTTCAGCGCAAAGACTGGGGTACGTATTGCAGTGGATGACCAAACGAGGCGTCGCCACTTAGAGGAACCAACATGTCCGGGAACACGGAAAGTCCAACAAAACAGTGAGTCTGACAGTCGGAGCACTGAGCGCATGAAAACATTTTTCGGTGTTTCGTTCCCTTCGGAGAGTATTTACCACATTAAAAACACAGTGTAAACAATGGAGAATACATTCACCACAGCTTGAAAACCCACCCCTCCGTTATCAGTTATGCTTGTTTGATGCAGGGTCGCAGTGGTCCAGAGCCTATCCTGGAAACATAGGGCATGAGGCAGGGTACACCCTGGACAGGATGGCAGTCCATCTCAGGGTAATCACACACGCCCATTCACTTTCACACACACACACACACACACACACACACACACACACTATGGGCAATTTAGATTCACCAATTCACCTGAACTGCGTGTTTTTGGACTGTGGGAGGAAACCAGATCAGCTGAACGAAACGCACATGAACGGGGGGGAGGAGCAGCAAACTCCACACGCTGAGCCGGATTCGAACCCACGTCCAAACCTGAGGCCATGAAGCTGTGAGGCACCAGCGCTACGTTGGAGTCACTGCGTCACCTCACAGTGTAAAAAAAAAAAAGGAAAAAACGAAAAGGAAACTTAGAGGTCTAATAACTTATTGCTGATGAGGAGTTCAAGGTTGCGCCACGCTTGTTCTGGGTGGGGGTGGGAAAGCGCTGGGTCCGGGGGGGAGGGGAAGTCAGCATCTGTCCAGGTGTGTCTTCACCTCAGGGAGCGCTTGACCGAGGAGGACGTCCGCAGGTGGATCGGCTTCACCGGCACGGGGGGCTTCGCGCGGGGCTCGGCGCCGGAGGAGCCGACCACGCTGAAGGTCTTGGTGAGCTGCGCCACCCGACCTCGGGTAACGACAGCGTCCCCGTCCACGGGTCCCGGCCCTCCCGGCTCCGCCCGCCGCCACGTCGATACCCTGCGCGAGTCTTTACCTGCGAGGCGACACGAGAGCGGGGGGCTGTTAATGGCGCGGTAAAGCGATGTGTGGTGTGGTGGGCTTCGTCTGCGAGGCTCAGAGCCCACCATGTCTGGGGACCCCTGTTGCCATGGAGAAGAGGTCAGTGTTTGGACTCGTTCCAGTCGGCGTCGGCTGCCCGCGGAGCCCAAATGCCTTCCTGCCCGTACCAGGAGGCGGGCGTTGTGCCGCGGAGCCGGACACACTCTCACACTGATATTATGTTCCCGCTCCACTGCGCTCCTGTCCTCACCTCCCGCCTGCTGCTCTTCCTCCTCCTCCTCCTCCTCCTCCTCTTGCTCACGGCTCCGAGGTGGAGGTCACCGACAGGGAACGCGGAGAGGGGACACAGCCGAGCGGAGCTGCTGCGTGCTCGGAGAGCGCGGAGGGGGTCTGTGTGCGTGCGTGTGTGTGTGTGTGTGTGTGTGTCTGTGTGTGTCTGTGTGTGTGTGTGGGGGGTGAGATTAGAGAGCTGGGGGCCTGTGGCGCACAGACGCAGCGCACGCACCAGGAGGCTCAAGGAGACGCGTATTTTTAGCCCTCTGCCAGGAGACACGGATGTGATTGCACTCGCTGCTCCTCCAGGCGCTCCTGGTAAACAGGGTCTGCTGCTTCTGCAAGGACCCACCCTCCGCATGCACACACTCCTAGTACATACTCGCAGCACACACTCCTAACAAACGCTCCCAGTACACTCTCGCGCTACACCTGCTACACGGTCCCAGAACACACACCTGGTGAACACTCCTATTACACACTCCTAGGATACACTTGCAGCACACACTGCCAGTTCACACCCCCAGTCCACGCAGACCCTCCCTTCCTGTGAATTGCTTCCTCACGCACATTCGACTCCTGACTCTGCCCAGTCGCCGCTTCCTCTGCACACCTACACGTCTGAGATGAAAAATACATTTTTTTTGGTGCGATATTTTGCGAAATGTCTCCTTCCCTTTTTCCAGCCGCCCGCCCCGTCTCTCGCTCCGCGTCCGCTGCGCTCTCCCCGTGCGTCCCTCTCGTCCGTCTCTCGCCAGCTCTCCTCGCTGACCCCTGACCCCCGACCCCCGGTTCCTGTACTAATGTCCTCTCCCGGTGCTGCGTGGGCCGACGCTTCAGCTCTGACTACGATTGTCTTGCCGTGTTGTGTGGTCGCCACGGAAACCCTGGACACGCTCCAGCGACTGGCGGAAACACGTGAATGCGCGCGCGCTCGCATACACACGCACACACGCACACACATACGGCTATACGGTCAGCGGCTTTCCGTGCTGGCTGTTTCCAACACCCATAACTGATGAGGCATGACCAGAATCTCACAGCCCTGCGTGTGTGTGTGTGTGTGTGTGTCTGTGTGTAATTTTGCACACATATTTGTGTGAGTGTGTTTCTGTGTGGCAGTATTGCGAAAAAACGTAAATTCATGAACAAATACTTGCTGCGTAAGTTTTGCTATTTCCGTAGTACCTCACGCTGGGGGCAAGTGCCCATTTACTGCAGTTCGAACCCCGTGTTTGTCGCTAGAAGCGGAAGCCGAGCTTCCCCTGGCCTCCACTGGATCACGTCTCTAGTTTAGCGTTTCCGGTGGTGTGAGCGCAGAGTCGGTCGATGGGTGTTTCGCAGCGACCGCTCTCAGCTTGACCTGGCGCGACCCCGAGCCTGGCCCGCGGCTCCCCGACCTGGGGACACTTCCTGGAGTCTGCGGAAAGGTCATTAAAAGCAGAGGGGGAGCGTAGCGCCCCTGAACATTCGCTCCCACCGTCACCGGCCGCCTCCGATAAGAGTATTGAACACGTCGCCCGCAAATACCCCGTTTCCTCGCTTGTGGAGCCAAAAAATAACAGATGTGGGCGAGTTTCCTCCTCCTTTGCATGATATCGTACGTCGCTGGGTCTGTTTCCAGAGGCACGTTTAAATGACGGACTGCTCGGACACGTGGTCGGACCGTGAACGCGGGGGTCTCATAAACTCTGTAATGACCGCAGGAAATGGGGTCTGTCCCTTTAAGACCCCCACCCCCCTCGGAAGGGAGGGACAAAAGTGGGGCAGAGGGCAGAATTCCGGAGCGGCATGTCTGTGCGCTGAGCCAGGCCGGGGGCGGGTGGTGGTCCGATGGGGTGGGGGCAGTGTGTGTGTGTGTGTGTGTGTGTGTGTGTGTGTGTGTGTGTGTGTGTGTGTGTGTGTTGGGGGCTGATCAGAGGAGGCAGGCGGTGGGGAGGGGGGGGGGCAGAAGGGCATGTGGTGGCTGGAGGCTCCGTCACTTATCAGCTGCGGCCGAGCGTCGCCCAGGGCCCGAGTCGGGGAGCGGCGCCGGAATGTGTGTCCTTCCTTGTGAAGGTGAAGCGCCGAGAGCGGAGGAGACACACACACACACACACACACACACACACACACACACACACACACACACACACACACACACACACACGATGAACGAGCGGGAGCAGCTGCAGAAGACCCATACATCACTGCACACACACTCGCTGGAACGCACGCGCTCTTGTACGCAAATGTTGAGATGGCATCGGTATGACGCTCATGACACAAGCGAACTCGCAATCGCACGCATGCCTACAAATACACACTCGCATAAACGCACACAGCACCACGAAACCTCACACGCGCCGCAACGCGCCTGCCCGCACACTTATGCACACCGAGTACACACACACGAGTCACGCACACCATGACATTCATCCGTGTTCACGTCCCGCAGCGTGTGTGTGCAGGGTGGGCAGGGTGACGGGCTGAATACACACCTCACACACGGCACCTAACCCAACAATGACGCAAAAACCGTCAAGTGTGGAAGCGCACACTGTAATCCCGACCACATCTCAATGAACTTTGACATTCTGCTATATGTATGTACTGTAAATACATATAATTTTTACCGGAGTAATTTAGGGTAAATGCCTTTCTCAAGGGCACGACATCCAGATGTGAGAATTGAACCTGCGACCTTTGGATCTAAAGGCAGTCGCTCTCACCACTATATATATATATGCTTACCCCCATACACATGGTGGTATATGGTATATGGTATGATAGATGGTGGTTTATATATATATATATGTATATATATGCTCGATACACTCACACACATCCCTGTAAATATCTGCACTATTTATACCCTATTTATTTGCTACTTTATGCTACTTTGTTATTTCATTGTAGTTCTGCTCTGTTAAATACGTTGGAATGCATATGCAATACTTTGCCGCTGCGGTGTTATCTAATCTGAAATAGACTCCACAATCATTTAAAAATGAGGAAATTAAGGATCCCTGCAAAGATATGACTATTTGCTGTCATTTCCCAGCTGATATGGAAACACCACCGACCGGTTCGAGGTACCGACACAAAGCGCTCCGCGGTATTTCTGCCGACGGCTGTCATTCCTGCGCTTGGCCACCAGATGGAGCCAGAGAGGACTGCGCGCTCACGTGTCTCCTTTCGGCCCGCGCTCGAGCGCTGGGGCTCGCGCGCCGTTTCCGGCATAACTCAGCGAACCTGTAAGCGCAGCGGCTCGTATCTGAGCTTTATGTGACTAATTGTCCGTATCAGTTATTACTCGCAAAACAGATTTTGAAAAGGGCTTATCTGGCTGCAGAGATAAGTTGGTAACTGGACCGGGGAGGCCAAATACTGCGCCAGTGATAAGTTGCTAAAATAATGTAAAATATGTATAAAATATGACAGCCGGCAAGAGAAACCAAAATGGCAAATTTCTGAGAAAAATCATGGCTCTCCACTCGGGCGATGTGGTGCATTCGGCGTTTCAGGGTGGAAACTTGCGGAATTCGCACCGATGCAGTTTGTCTCGGGCAAATTTGAGCCTCGATGACGGAAGGGTGAAACGGTCCGACGGAAGGAAGCAGGGCGGGCCCGTTCGCGAGGATGACGGGGACAGAGAGGCCCGGGAGAGACGACGTGTGACATATTGAGAAGAGGACAGGTGTGTAAGAGCTCACCTTTGTCCTGTTCCTGAGAGTCCATTGGGCGGGGCGTCTCCGTCGTTGACAGCTGCCCGAAGGCCTGCCCCAGCGGAGCCCGTGGGCGGCGAAGTCGGTCCGCGATCGAATGCGTATAAGCGAACCTCAGGTGAGGCCGGTAGCTAGCGGGGGGCTTGCTCGACCCTTCGTTGCCGTCGTCGTCATCGTCGTAGTCGTCTTCGTCGTCGTCGTCGTTCTCCTCCTCTCCCGGTCCCTGCGGACAGAGCACCATGCTGCCAATCGCTGCTAAATGGGGGGACGTGCAGACCCGCAACATCGTTACTGGGTACCCCATCTCTTCCAGGGTTCCGCACAGGCTGGCGGTTGGGCGGACGTAGCCTGCAAACTGACTCTCGAATGTTGCTGGTTCTAGTCCTGCTCTGCTGCTACTGTGCCCTTGGGTCGAGTCCCTAATGGAAAGTGCTGCTCTGAGACCCGCGGCTGTATGGGCGAGTGAACCTCCAAGGCACTGGTACGTGACGTGCGCGCCACCCCAGGACTCCGTGAGAGCTGTTTCCTGAACCGCTGCTCGTGTCCAAAGGACTTGTCGCAGTTTCGGCGCACGCTGGGCTCCATGACACCCGGAGCAGCGTAACACTGCGATTTCGGTGTAATCTTCTCTGAGCTAATGAATTTTTAAAGGGATTTAAAGCATGAACGCTACGAGTCCCTCGCATCCAGAAACACACGGCGAAGCGAATTTTGGACGCCGTGGCAACGCAGCTCTGGGAGCGGAGAGAGGAAGAGGAGGAGGAGGAGGAGGAGGAGGAGGAGGAGGAGGGGGGGGTGCGCAGCCCTGTGCCGAGGCGCCGTCCCCGGGCCGTGAGGCTCCAAGCGAGGAGAGTTCCCCGTGCTGCCCCAGGGGGCCCAGTTCGGCCCATCTGCCATCGGTGCTCTCGCCATCTGAGGCCGTTTCATTCCCCGCTCAAGTTCCTCCACCATCTGCTCTGGGGGAACCTCCACCAGGCCGGCCCCCACCTGCCGGGCGCGTGCACACGCACACACACACACACACACACACACACACACACACACACACACACACACACAGGCATGCGCACACAAGACATGACACATACACACAAAATAAACACACACACACATCCACAGATGCACCAAACACTCGCACATGTATGAAAGCACATAAACATGCATGCACACGCCAGCAAGCACACCCTTACACACATACAGAGAGGACACACCAAAGCAGCTCTTTCTGCCTCCCCCCCCCCCGGAGCGCCGCCGCCGCCCCCATCCCCAGACAAATATAGACGTGTGTGTTGCTGTGGGGACAAGCGCACGCACTGGCTGTTGTCGGCCAGCTGTTCGGCACGAAGCGGGAGGGCCCGGAACGGCAGGCGAGGCCCCTGCGCGAGGGCCCCGAGACAGCTGCGTGAAAGCAGATCTGGGGCGAGGCGCCGGGAGTGGGGAGCGCCTGGAAAATCCCCCCAATATTGGATTTCGCAAACCGCTGGGCGTAATGTGCTTAGCCGAGCCGAAACGCGGAGTGTGTGTCGTACGACAAATGGACCGTAAAGTTCCCAAACTTTCCCTTTGCTTCTCCAGCGTGAGATCACTCCGTGGCTCGAGCCGTGTGTGCGCTGTGGTCGCGTTGCCGTGGGAAACGCGCCGGGCCGCACGTACGCGCTCGCACACGCGCGCACGCATTCGGCCGGAGCGACAACGGCAACTTCGTAAACGCCGCCCGAGAAGCCGAGCGCGGCCGACGGGCACCGGCGGAACCTCTCGGACAAGTCCCAGCCAAGCCCCAAAGGCCGGGCTTTATCGCTTGGTGCGTCACCACCGTTTTTCTCCCATATTTACACCTACAGGTCAGAGATCCCACCCCTTCGCCCTCTCTGAACCGACGGCCCGGTTTTGCAACCACATTTCGCTGCCAGGTCCTGCTACGGTTAAAAGAAAACATTTACCGTGGTCGACAGCGATTTCAACTCTTCCTGGGAGACCTGAAAAACAAGAGACGTGTGTGAGACGCGTCTCTCGGTGCAGGAGCCGAGGGGATCGGCGTTAGGAGGTGCGAGGCTCCGGCGAACACGCTTACGCCGTGGGGCTGAGCGTCACGTGCGGTTCCCGGCTGCTCCTGCAGAGGGCGGCAGCGTGCGTCCGACTTCAAGTCTTCGCTGTTTACCTTGAGAAATAAAAGACAAATATGTCAAAAAAAAAAAACAAAAACTCCACAAAGGACACAGCACTTTCCCGACGGTCTTTAGGTCGTGTTTTAACGCAACATTAACAGGAAAGAAAACACCTCCAGCCTTGGTTCATCCCTGAAGTGGCTTACACTACTAAGGTGCTTACCCTGATTTACCGGTTTTTACAGTTGGGCGATTTTTACTGGAACGATTCAGGCTAAATACCTCGATCCGTACTACAGCAGAAGTTGGAGCTGAACATGGGTCCTTCAAGTGTAGGGTGGGAGCTCTAACCGCTATGCCACCTGCTGCCCATGTTGGGCAGTGTAACTTAAACCATGTAACCAGCATAACTTATATTGGACACACAGCACAGTTGCTCGTTTTGCCGACACTAAGTTACTTACACCGATTTTCCCATTTATGCAGCTTGGCCATTTTTACCGGCGCTATGCAATTCACTGAAAGGCACGACAGCAGCAGGTGGGATTCAAACCTGCAACCTACAGCTCGCAACCGCCACACTTCCAGCTGTCCTAGAAATAGAGTTTAATTACTTGAAATTACAAAATCAATTTAATATTTTTAATGTTACTTTGTACTCAAGCACACCGCTTCATATTACACATCTGGACTTTAGCACATTTGCAAAGTTTTATTTAATTGCTTTAATAATACACACACACACACACACACACACACACATTTTCAGAACCGCTTGTTCCATACAGGGTCGCGGGGAACCGGAGCCAACCCGGTAACACAGGGCGTAAGGCCGGAGGGGGAGGGGACACACCCAGGACGGGACGCCAGTCCATCGCAAGGTACCCCAAGCGGGACAAGAACCCTAGACCCACTGGAGAGCAGGACTGTGGTCCAACCCACTGCGCCACCGCACCCCCCGCTTTAATAATATGAAGTTTGAATTATTACTGATTTGGCTTGGAAACAGTTTTCGGTGTTTATCGTTAAAAAAAAAAATTACTTTAAATTTAACATGAAACAAGGCTTTATGTGTTTGACAGCATTGCTCCGTCTTACTTTGGAGAGACTCATCAGCCATCTTTCTAGATAATTGGCATTTTGTTTCAAACTATGGCAGAACGTTTGGCCGGTCGATCCTAAGTCATGTTGAGCAGCTGCTTTTTTCTCGTACGGTGGAATTTGCCACATATAACAGCTTTGGGCATTTGCTTACACATGTTACGGAAAACCAACGAGCTGACCCACGTTATTAATGCAAATATGTAAATAGAGAACAGTAAAATGTATGGAAACAGAATAGAGTATTCCCTCACGTGCGTGCATGTCTTGTGACTGGAACGTTGCGGTACCATTTACTGGCATGCAACCAAAATCACTTGTATGTAAATAAAATATATATGTAAAAAAACATATGCAAACCAGCAAACAGGCTTGACCTGAAATGTGATTTTTCCAGTTTCTGTGTGTCTAACCCCTGACCCACCCATCCTATTGAGCAGTAGCACACGTTTGCAAACGCAGAAAGTTCGCCCGAGTCCCGGCCGCGGCTCACCTGAGAGGGCAGGGCCTGCCGCCCTGGTTCCGAGGCAGGTGGGACCCCCTGGAGGGATCAAGGAGACACGAGATGACGACGCATAGGTCTCCGCCTCGGTAAAATGAAAGCGAGGAGCCGAGCCGTGTCGACGCACTTGCCGCACCGCTCGGCAAGAAGAAAAGCCTAATATTGTTTGCAGAGCGACTTTAAGCTGTTTTTTGAGTGAAATCAGGAGTCTCACTGCACACATTTCCATAAAAATCATACATATTAATACTGGACAGGATAAGGACATGGACATATGTGAGGAGACAGACACTGACCTTGAAGTGCAGGTGTATGTCTGACTGCCCTGAGGGTGGAGGCTCTTCTGTCCCAGATTGCACCGCTTCAGCTGTACCTTGTTTTACCAGGCTGCTCCTGAGGACCCCCCGCTCTCTGCGGACACATCAGAACCGGAGACACCGAGGTCACATCCCAAGGTCGCCATTGCCATTTTGCTCTGCATTTATAGCGGGTATCATAGTGGTTAGAGTGACTGCCTTTAGACCCAAAGGTTGTAGGTTCAAGCCTCACCTCCTGCTGTAGTACCCTTGAGAAAGGTACTTACCCTGAGTTGCTCCAGTAAAATTACCCAGCTGTATAAATGGGTAAACCATTGTAACCTTAACATTATAAGTTGCTTTGGAGAAAAGTGTCAGCTAAATGTGGAGGGGTTTTCATCGGAGGTGTGTTCTGGGGACAATGAGGGTGCGCTGCCGTTTTAGAAGGCGCCCGTACCGCGTGCTGCTCCGAAGGTCCGAGTCCTTCGGCTCCGAGAGCCGCGGCAGGATCAGCGGGGAGGACCGCGGCTCGTCCTCCTCTCTGATCACGTCGACCTGCACGTCCCCGTCCCGGCCGAGGCGCCAGCTCACGTTCTTAGCGGGACCTACGAGAACGGACAGGAGACGCGGCATGACCCCCGCGGCGGTGCGAGACGCTCGCCGCTCTACGGAAGGGACACAGCAGCTCGGGTGCGAGCGGTAGCTGGAAAGACCAGCTGTTGGGAGGAAAGTTTAAAATAACGTGAAACACAGGGGTATTTGACAGACATTCCAGTTTACGTATGAATTCTATTAATCATCCATCCATCCATCCATCCATCCATCCATCCATCATTAATAACCCCTTGTTCAGGATCCCCTTGGTCTGGATCGCCTCCACCCTGGACGACTACGAAATATACTGGAAAATTTGTATATCTCTATACTTTGGCGATTTCCCTTTTTTTTTTGCTGTTTCTTATTACCAGCTGGTGTTAGTACAGCTCAGTTGTCGAGCGCAAAGCTGAGGCGTCAAGGGACCAGAAGCTCGGAGCAGAAATAACACCTATCCTCTCTCTCGTTAAGGGAGGGAAATATGTAAAACATTCCTACCCGACAAAGCTGATCGTACCATTTAAACGCGCTCTCATCCACTACCAGGAAACGCGACGGCTGCACCCGAGGAGCCGGTGTTGCCGCGTAACCGACTGGTTCTGCCGGTGAACCTCACGGTGCATTCCGGCCTGAGGTCTCGCACACGGGAACGTGACTCGGTTGAGGTTTCGCACACAATAGGGCGGGGGAGGGGCGCCGGGGTACATCATTAGAGCCCCTCCTGTTGAAACCAAACCTGGTGGAGACGGAGCCTCCAGGCGCAGTGACGGAAATAGGACTTTGCGTGAGAAGGGGCGGAGTTTAGTGACCGGGCCCTTCGGTCTTACCGTCGTGTTTCGGCTGCATCTAGCACGGTCTGGATTTAGAGGAGCGTTTGCTCAGTTTCTTAACCGTAGACTCGCTCCAGGGCTCCGGAAAAGAGCCGCGTTCCCCATTCGCGGTTGCCTTCCTGCCAACAGACAAACTCCTGACTGAGTGTCAGCCTTGCCTGGTTTGCCCCATGGGCGCAAAGGGGCTGGAAGTGGAACTGCAGATCATCTCCTGTGGGCATGAAGGGATGGAGTTTCTTCACAGAGACCCAAAGACCACGTTTCTCGCTGCTTAGGAGCCACGGGGGTCCCGGCGTCCTCCGGCGAAAGGACCCGCAACGGAGCCGTCTCAAGTCCGAGCTTATATAAGGCATCCGGCAGGCGGCAGAGTGGTTAGAGCCACCTTTTTATGTTGAAGGATCCATGTTTGAATCCCCACTCCCGCTGTAGTACCCTTGAGCGAGGTACTTACCCTGAACTGATACAGTAATAATACCTTGCAACTTAAAAGCAGTGAACTATAAGTAGATTAATGCACAAAACTAATATTGTAAGACAGGACAGTGTGGAGAATAGTGTTGGATTAATAATAATAATAATAATAATAATAATAATGAGGATATGCGGAACACATGTGGCTTTTACTTGCCTTAATAACTCTCTGCTGTTGATATTAAAATACTCCAAATGAACCAGAGGTCACTTCATGACAAAAGTGCAAGCAGCCTAAGCACCGGGCAGCGGGTCCTGCCCCTTTGCTCGAGCGCCTCTTCTCTGCCCGACGTGTATCTGCCCCCCCCAGCCAGAGCAGCGGTTAAGGGCCGCACGCAGGCCTCGGTGGGGTCGGACCTTCCGTGATTCCCCGACCGCATCCTGTACGCGATCACGTGGCGCTCTTCGGATGGGGCTTATCTGGCTCCCATGTGGCTCGCCGGGGGATTCCGGGAAATCGGCAGATCTGTTCTGCGACCGTAACTGTGCCGCAGCTCGATTGCACCACACGGGAGTAAATTCTGAAAACGGTACAGTTGTGAATTATTGGATCAGGTCTGCTGGCCTGTGACACAGACACAGCTGAGAGAAAGTGATAGCGGCCTACTGAACTAGATCACTATGAAAATCCTTCTACGGGTCTCTCTTCTCTTTGGTCTCACACATACACACACACACACTCACACGTGCACATTTGCGGCTGCCTCGGCTGTATTAATCGTCCCTTCTCCGTATGGGCTCTGCCTCGCTCTTACTCTGCCCACATGGGTCTCGGACACGGGTTTGCGTCCCTGTGCGGTTGCAGGAAGAGCTCCGTTCCCCCCGGTCACACGGGGGCAGCATAACGGAATCGCAGAGGTGACTCCGTCAGCCAGGTAGCGCCAGTGACATTGTTGGTCTCTCTATAGGATCAGCTGTTCCTTCAGCTTATAACACGGGGGCTTCCGCACAGGTGTGTGTCTGAGGGATGCGGTGAAGTCCGTACTGCGGTAACAAGGGGTACTGCTACAGCACTCCAGGTGTAATGCAGCGCATCATTACTGCAAAAAACGGGCAGCAGCAGGAACTTCACGCACCATGAAACCTATTGTGTTTTACTGGAGTACGACAGCTTAAAAATGTGTATTACCGCAGTAAGGGATCTCAGAAACGCTGGTACATTACTGGGGTAAGAACCGTGTAGTGCGCAGCATTACTGCAGAAAGAGTGCTTTGACAGTGGGCTTTTAATGCAGTAAGAGAGCAGGGTAAGAGTGGGGTATTACCACAGTCAGACACCAGGGTGATAATGCAGTATTACTGCAGGGTGAGAGTTTGGTATTTCCACAGTAAGACACCTGTGTGATAGCGGGGTTTTACTGCAGTAAGACAGCGGGACAAGAGTGGGGTATGACTGCAGTAAGGCGGCCAGCGCTGTTGCATGCTGGGAACATGTGCGTTGGCGCTCTGGACACACAAGCTCCCTGTTCCTCTTTCCTGTGTGACTCTCCTGTTTAATAATGAGCACATTGTGAGCAGCGTTGCCACAGTGTGTTGGGGTGCGCCCCCCCCCCCCAACCCCCACGTGTGCGCTCGTCCCCCCCGGACCATCCTCGCAGAGCCCGTTCGGCTGTGAGGGGCAAGTTGACCCACCCACCCCGACTTGTTCCGCTGGGGGAGGGGCCATGCGGACAGGCCTCACCTTGTTATTCGAAAGGTTACGGAGTCACACACTCGCAAAGTGTCCCCAAAGCCTAATTACCGCAGCTCCTGGGCGAACACGGAGTGCGAGGTGTGTGTGCGTTAGAGGAGGGCTCTTCGCAGTTCTTACCGTTTTTCACCTTTACCTTTATTCACCTTTTTTTGGCACTCGCTCCCTCACGTCTGTTCTCCTTCCTACCCCCAGCGGCTCCGCGACCTGCAAATACGCACTCCTTCCACCCGTGAGCAGCTCATTAACGCTGCGTGTGCGGGAGACGAAGCGGAGGTAAACCTTTAGGGGTGCGTCAGTTTGAAGCGCTACCTCGGTGACTCGCTGTCAGACCCGAGCCCATGGGGGGGTGAATCTTTACATTTACATTTATTTATTTAGCAGACGCTTTTCTCCAAAACGACTTACAATGGATCCTAAGCGGTGTTACCAGCCCACGCAAAACTCACGACAAGGATGGGAGTCGAACCCACGCGTGCAGAGCACAATGGATTAACAGGCTATCACCTTAACTGCTCAGCCACCTCATCTCTCCTAGATACAGCTGCCGCTCGGCCCTTTTAGTCACCTGCCCGTGTTTACCAGAGTATGCGCTGCGCAACGACAGAATTTACTTGTGTAAGTGTTTCCTCCAGTTGGGAAATCTGTACTCTTGTTAAAGGCTCAGAATAGCAGTTTCCTGGCAAGAAAATCCCAGACATTTCCTGTTAGGTCTCTCTCTCTCTCTCTCTCTCTCTCTCTCTCTCTCTCTCTCTCTCTCTCTCTCTCTCTCTCTCTCTCTTTCTCCCTCTCTCCTTCTCTCACCCCCCCACCCAGCTGGCTGTGTGCAACTAAGTCCACTCGTTGGGTGTCAGGCCCTTGTGTTACCCTCACTGGGTGTGTATAGTGTGTCAGATTGTGGTTGTGGAGCTGCAGTGGTCAGGTCTGGTTATTATTTATTCATTCAGCTGACACTTTTCTCCAGTTTACATTTTTTACTTATCTATTTAGGTGGGGGTGGCACAGTGGGTTGGACCGGGGCCTGCTCTCCCATAGGTTTGGGGTTTGAGTCCTGCGTGGGGTGCCTTGTGACGGACTGGCATCCCGTCCTGGGTGCGTCCCCTCCCCCTCCTGAGTTGCCAGGTTAGGCTTCGGCTCCCCGCGCCCCTGGATGGGACAAGCGGTTCAGAAAGTGTGTGTGTGTGTGTGTGTGTGCATATTCAGGTGGGTCATTTTTACTGCATTAGTTCAGGGGTTGAGCACAAGGTGACAGATCTAACCACTCTGTTACTAACCGTAACCCCTAACCCTAATTCCTAACCCCTAACTCTAACTGAAACCCCTAAACTGAACCCTAACTCTATCCCTATCCCCAACCCAAACCTAACCCAAACCTAACCCTAACCTGAACTCCTGAACTCCACATGTCCCAGTGGTGTCAGAGTGGTTGGGGTTCCCAGCCCCTCAAGGGTCACAGTGCCAGCTGATCAGGTCCTGTGGAATGGCTGATCCATGTCCTACCAGTACCATGATCCCTAACCTTAACTCCTAACATCTAACCCTAACCCTACCTTGAACACCCTAACCTGAACTCTTTAACCCTTAACTCTAACCGCTAACCCCTACACTAACCCTAACCCTAACCACCACTCTTCTGTTCAGATGTCCTGAAGAGGAAAAGCCCTGACTGTCCAGCCTTTGCTTTCTGTAACACCAGGGATCAGCCTGGGCCTCAAAGAAGACACACCGATGACTCACCAAATAAAAATGCAGCGCAATCAAATAATCAGAAGCAAGCTGCGACAGCTGCATGCCAGCAACCTCATGCCATAGCCGAGATTCGATTGCGCTGTAGCATGTGGCACCACTGGATAAATTCACAGTACATCAGTAAGAACAGGCCTAGGATGTCACCCAGGACCTTTCTCTCTGTCTTAACCACACTGCAAACAGTCTTTATCATCCCGGTTGTCCTGCGATGCACACGTGGACCAGCATCCTAGACACCTCACAGCTCTGTCGGGTGGTAAAACGTGCAGTGATTTAAGATTCAGACATGCGACCTGAAGTGTGTTGGATCAGGTCCAGCAAGAGGATCTTCAGCTACATCCGGAAGGTATGGGTTTTTTAGCAAAAATGTCAGCGACATTAAGATGCAAAATAATAATAATAATAGTAATAATAATAATAATAATAGCAGAGAAAAGCCTTTATAAACAAGTGAGAGTGAGGGCAGTGTCGCCACCTGTGATGGGGCAGTAGGGAGGGGCAGGGGGCCTGAGGGTATCACATATTACAAGAGGGAGGGTACCTTTCCTCGTCTTGGGCTTCAGAGCAGCGCTGCCCTCCTTCTCCAGCTTCTCCTCGCACTCCTTCCAGCGGCGGACCTGCTCCTGCCTCATCTTGAGGAACAGGATCTTCTTCTGCTCCTCGTTCAGGGCATCCAGCACGTCCGGGTCGATGTACATGTCCTTCAGGATCTGCTGCAGCATGGTGGTGTGTTTTTGGGGCAGGGGGCAGGGGGCTCTTCTGTCTTCCAGATGGGGGGAAGGGGGGGGGGCGTGGCAGCACTGTCTTACAGACAGCACAGCGGCAGGGCTAGAAAGCTCCCTCTACTGGCCAGCCGCCTCGCAGCTCATGCCCGTCCCGCACGATGGACACCAGCTGGATGCCTACAGGAGGAAGCAGCGCAGACATGTTACAGCTTCGACTCTTAGATGCAGATCAGATGGCCGGCAGATAAGAACCAGCGATCCTCATGCTGGTGGGCTGTGATCCCAGCACCTCCTTGCTCCCACAATGCACTGCCTTACAAGTCCACATCCATGTCCCATGTGTCAGCAGGCGAGCGGCGGTGGAGTGAGGGAAGAGGTAACAGTGGGTAGACAAAGGCAGGGTGAGACCGTCCGGGCGCTGTCACTCTTAGTGTCTCTTCTGAGTGATCAGCACTGCTAGACAGAGTGAAAGAGCAAGGCGAGGAGACGAGAGACCAGCACCGGCACCCTGCTGCAGCGCGTCCCGAATGTTAACGTGAGACTTGTAGAAGAGTGAGGCACGGGGTGCGGACAGGGGCTCATCCCAAAGTGGGAGTGAGCTCAAAGGGAAGAGGAAGGTGTGGAGGGAGGGAAAGGGGGTGGGTGCGGGTGGGGGGGTACTTACGGAGGGGTACAGATGGGGTCCACGGGGCAGGAACGTGTGGAGGCTATGGCTAGAGAGCAGGAGCTCAGACGATCCTTGTGCCTTTGTATGAATCCGCTGGTGACATCACAGCATTCCTCTCTCTCTCCCTCTCCCTCTCTCTCTCTCTCTCTCTCTCTCTCTCTTGCTTGCTCACTCGCTAGCTCGTACACATTCATCCCCTCCTTTTCAGACAATAAAAAGTACTCAGGAAGCAGAACTTGGCCTGAACAGCTGAAGAGATCAGTATGTAAATACTGCCCAAAGTGCCGGCATCCTGTTGAACTGAGAGAGGGTCAGTGAAAGTGTGTGTGGGTGTGTGTTTTTGTGAGTGTGTGTGCAGGGGGAAGGGGGAGGTGGGAGACAGACATGGGGAGTGGTAGGGAGAGGGGGGAGGGGATGGAGGGGGAAGAGACACGGAAAAAGCACGGAGGGAGAGACAGATGCTTCGCTCCGTGGGCCGCGGAGAGGAGGAACGAGGAGTCCAAACGCAGCGCGGTGCAAATATCCTGTCACTTTAAAAAGACGCAAGAGCAGCGACTAAAATTCAGCACTGACCGAAATGGTCATTACACTTTGGATGGTTCTAAAAATAAAGAATCCCAGAAATGACTGCATATTCTGGAAGAGAGAGTCCTTAAATGGTCTGTGGCCGAGGCTCTGGGAATATACCACGGTACAGCACTACGGTATCTGTGTACAGTTCCATGCGAGGAACCGCTTGACTCATTCCAGTTCGGACAGCGAGAAGGGATAGGGCACCCCCCGCAGGGCTCCTACCCACACACTCAAATGGAAGCAAGTGTTGCCTGTGTTTCTTTCCTCAGCTAAAACAGGACAGGAAGTGTTTAGATGTACCAGGTGTGCTCAGGGGTAGCAGGTGTACAAGGTGTGCTCAGGGGTACTAGGTGTAACCAAGTGTGCCAGGGGTACCAGATGAATCAGGTGTTCCAGGTGTGCTCAGAGGTACCAGGTTTACCAGGTGCGCTCAGGGGTACCAGGTGCACGAGGTGTGCGCAGGGGTACCAGGTGTACCAAATGTGCTCAGTGGTACCAGGTGTACCAGGTGTGCTCAGGGGTACCAGGTGTACAAGGTGTGCTCAGGGGTACCAGGTGCACTAAGTGTGCCAGGGGTACCAGATGTATCAGGTCTACCAGGTGTGCTCAGAGGTACCAGGTTTACCAGGTGCGCTCAGGGGTACCAGATGCACGAGGTGTGCCCAGGGGTACCAGGTGTACCAAATGTGCTTAGTGGTACCAGGTGTACCAGGTGCGCTCAGGGGTACGACGTGTACAAGGTGTGCTCAGGGGTATTGGGTGTACTAAGTACGCTCAGGTGTACTCTGCGGTTGTACCTGCCTGTGAAGCAAAGAGAACGACAAAGATCTTAGAACTTTCAGCTGCAATAAGACCCCTCTCTGGGTACCAGTTGTTCCTTGAATGCTGAGTGATGCGTGTTTACTGTGTGATTGGAGCCACCTGAACTGAGCCGAAATAGAGAGAAGAACGTAATACACACAGACACGCACAAACGCACATGCCAGTGTATTTCCCGCGAACCAGCATCGAACATGACAGGGCAGGTCGTATGGGTGAGGGCCAGGCCCGGCGTCAGTTCCTAAGAGGTTGAATACCGGCACAACCGGACGCACCGGATCGTCCACAGCCGCCTTCCCATACTCGGCAAAAAACAGTTCTACTAAAGCAAGAGGTAAAACAAGGTATACCATAGGGTACGCCATGATAGGAACAGTAGTAACAGCGCAATAATTTACAATGACAGTAACAAATATTCCTCCCAGCAGTGCTGGACCCATTGCGCTCCCGCATTATTGGGAAGGGGGGGCAGCGCTCTCTACAAGAGCTCCGACCAAGAGCGCCTCGGGGCCACAGGCACTTTACAGGGTTCACAGCGAACGCGAGCCAACAAAAAAGTGGGAATCGTTTGCGGTAAAAACTGTCCGTAAACCGAAAGCGCCGCACGCGCGTTCCGAGTGCCCCTCGGAGCACAGATTTATTTGCCTGTCTTCTCCAGCGTTTGCTTTCATTACTACTGAAAGCATAGAAAGGACACGTTTAATAAAACTCTGGCCCTAAAAATATGACTAAGTGCGGATTTCGATTATCGTACCCAGTGGAATGTGACAAATTAACTGTGCTTTAGAATCACGTTTCTGCATCCAAGTCTCTCCTTCTTTCGATGTACAGTCGGCCCTCGGTATGCGCGAGGGGCCTGGCCGCAGCCCCCTCGCGACTCCGAAAATTCGCGAAGAACTATTTGACCCCCCTGGGGTCTTCGCCTTTTTTTCCTGCCTCTTTGGCGGCACTACGCTTTGGAAGCATGACTACAGTTGGAAGTTTCTCGCACGAAGTTCGCTGCAAACTGCTGCGAGAAACTCGAGATGAAACGGCCACTTGGATCAGCCCGAAACAAACACGTGACCGAAGCTGCCGCTGAGACGGATACGCGGCGTCCGCCAACACGTCGCGTGCATCCCTCAGTTCTTTACCGTACTCGAGCTTTTAAAAATATCTTGTATACATAATGAATTTGTAGATCATCAGGGGGTGCGGTGGTGCAGTGGTGCAGTGGGTTGGACCACAGTCCTACTTTCTGGTGGGTCTGGGGTTCGAGTCCCACTTGGGGTGCCTTGCGACAGACTGGCATCCTGTCCTGGGGGCGTCCCCTCCTGAGTTGCCGGGTTAGACTCTGGTTCCCTGTGACCCCGTATGGGACAAGTGGTTCAGAAAGTGTGTGTGTGCACAGCTGGGTTATTTTACTGGAGCAAATCTAGGGTAGATACCTTGCTCAGGGGTACTGCAGGGGGAGGTGAGGATTGAACCTCTGACCTTTTGGTCCAAAGGCAGCACCAACCACTATGCTACCAGGTGCACAAAGAGGGGCATTGCATTAGGCAGCTCAAAAAACATCTTTTTATAATACATTTTTGTAATGTATACAGTGTTGTCTCTGTTTCCTCCCTTGACTTGCCTCGAAAGCGACGCGAGCGGTCGCTATGGGTCGGCTTCGACTCGGCACCTACCATACCATACCATACAGTGTTGTATACATAAAAATAGAATAAAGATGCACGTAATATAAGCTTTTATGATTTGCTGAATGTTTCTTTACATTTTCTAGCCTGCGAGCATCTTCTGCGAGGTCGCAAAAGTCCAAAAAAAAAAAAAAAAATCCCATTTAATTATTGAAAACCAACCCGCGAATATGAAACTCGTGAATTTAGAGGGCCGACTGTAACGCACTCTTTGTATTTTTCTACGAGACGCGCGTCACTTTGGAGACGAGCGTCTGTTAAATGAATAAATGTAAATGTATATCAATTCAGTCAGCTGCTCTTGTCAGATATTATAACATGTCTCGAGAAATGGGATTAGCAGTGTTTTAAAGGTTTCAACTCGGGGGAGGCTAGCAGGCCTGGGCAACGTTGCTTCTCCAGACCTGAACCGGTCAGAGAGGCTGCAGTGGAAACTGAAACACAGCCAGTGAAACGTGTCCCAGGTGAGAACATCTGCAGAACAAGAGGAGAAATGTTTCATATTGCTGTCCTTCCTCTCGACAGTCACTAACGCGCTCCAGCCACCAGGGTGCGCTAGAGAGCCGTCGCACTCTTCCACTGGAGCCAATAATCACTAATCCTTCCATCCTTCCCTTCATTCTCATGAAACACACATCCTGGAAGGGCTGCGATGATCCCCAGCCCGTCCTAGCGAAATTAATTCACATTAATTAATATTTACTGAGCGTCTAAATGCGCAATATAACCAAATACTCCCAAATATACACCAAAATATCCATATAGATCGAAATACCCCTGTCCGTAAAATTTAAAAAAATTTAGTTAGCTATTAAGTTAGAGATGAAGAACACTGGAGCGCAAAAGTCGACTGCGCTGAGTTACAGAAAATTATATTTGCAGAACCTGTGCGCGAATGGTGGTGTTATTTTGACAGCGGCACATCGCCATCTAGTGGTCAGAGACGGGAGACAACGAATGACAGGCTGGTGAAGAAAGACTTTCTCGGGTCTTGACATGTCCCTTCCCTCGACTAGGAGCACGATCCTCCTTTGTGCATCACTTGCAGTCGCGCATATTTGCGTGACTTTTCGAGAAAGAAAACCCCAAACCCCTTTTCGCTAAAGGCCTCGGCTCAGCCGAGCGGCTCGTTTTACGCTCGATACGGAAGGCTGCGTTTCGGGAAGCCGGACCGTCGGTCCAGAGGCGTGTCTCGCGTCCCGCTGAGAGCGTCTGGGTCAGACAGCAGACTCGGCCGGGGAGGAACCGGGGACAGGAACGGGGCGGCGGCCAGGCTGCTGATGGGGTGGCATTTAGGGGCCCAGCAGGACTCTTGCTCGGGCCTTGGCAGCGGTCCCTCGTCCTTCAGAGCCACTTCCCTGCCAGCGTGACAGGCTGCGCTCTCCGGAGGGATGGCGACCGGATGTACAGCCCATCGCAGCGCTCCTTCAAACACCAGCTGGCAAGGACGCAACTTTCACTTCCCCCTCTTTCTCTGTGCCCCTTCCTCCGTATCGCACCCCCACCCCCCCACTCTTCCTGTCTCTCCTGCCCTGTTTTGTTTTCAATTCTGTGGGAAATAGGCAAATCAAGCTGTCATACTGCATCTGCGAACAGTTCCCCCACCCCCATGCTGCTCCCGTCGGGACATTTCGCGATGGATGTTCAACCAATGAGCGAAAAGGCACACGTGGACAACCAGCCTCACGGAAGAAATAGAAGGATCTGTGCAAAGTACAGTTTCATAGCCCAACCCACGACTGCTCTTCTGTTTGTATGTTGCGCTCAGCAGGACGAAATTAGAGCCGAGACGTCCCGGTTTCTGGATTATTGGTGGGGTCAGCAGAGGAATGTTGGGTAGAGGGCAGTGTGGCCAAAGCTTCTTCCCAATGACCAAAATGCGACCAGAATATGAACTAAATGGGCATTTTTGAACCTTTGATGAAGATACCCAGTGATTCAAGACATGTCCACATGTACGGTTGTCTATGAACTGAGATTCCCACCCTTCCACTCATCTCCAGCGCTGGTATAAAAATACACAAGACTTCCTGGAGGTGGTAAAACACCTCTGTTTTCTACCTTATAAAGGACGTTATTTATATTTCCATTGTTTGTCTTCATTTACAGCACCGAGGGCCTAAAACACGGACTAAATGCATCAATATTACTTACCTGACACCTTCCTCCAGAGAACCTTACAGTGGTAATTTTACACTAATCTTTTTAGCATCCACTTACACAGCTGGGTAATTTTTACTTTAGTTCAGGGAAAGTACCGTACTCAAGGGTACTGCAGCAGGAGGCAGGATTTCAACCCAAGTCCTTCCATTGCAATGCAACACTTGTAACAGCTCCTGTGCTCCGCAGTGTGTTTCAGTCTGAAATACTCAAACTACGAATGTTTAAATTATTTTCTTGTATATTTTTGAGCTTTTTTTTCCGCAAAGCGAGGTAGAATCCGCAGCTTAGTGAGACGGATTACTAGAGGACACCAGACAATGGGTGTGTCCGCATGCCTGACACCGCACGCACCGAACCGCTGCCTGCTGTGGAAAACCTCAAAGGCCCGAAACGGTAAAACGTGAAGCGGATCAATTCGCGTTCGTGGGATTTTAAATTCATGCCAACTCAGCGGTCTTCCGCACACGCGCAGGCACGCTCGCACAAAGGGGCTGGGAGCGCCGCAGGCAGACGGTCCGCACCGGCGAGGCGGTCGCGCAGCATTTTAAACCGCTCACCGCAGAGGAGCCCTGGTTAAATGGGTGATGTTTAGCGGGGGTCACACTGAGAAGGTCACCTGTGCGCCGGTACGTCGAACCCAGCTCCATTTGAGCGACGGGAGCAGCCCCTTTCTGCAGACATTATTATCCTCCGATTAACCCCGGGAATTTTCCGGGCTGTTGGGCGATTAGCCGCGGCTCCCTGGATTCAAAGAGTAGTCGCTCAGGGTGGTCCCCCCCACTGCAGAGCCCACCATCCTACCACATGTGTGACATTTGGCCAATACGGCGGGCCGTCTCCTTTCTCTTCTCCAAACCATCAGCTCCCCTCTCCCAGATCTCACTACCTCCCAACCCCCACCCCGCTCACACCCTCATCCTGGGTCCCCCCCCCCAGCCGTCCCCAGATTGGGGCAGCTCATTGGCCAGCCACCCCCTCCCCACTGTCTCGCCGCTCTTTAGTGGATTCCCCTGGGAGGAGTGGCCTCACGTCCCGAAGAAAGGTAATGAATAAATAAACAAGGGTGGCGGTGTGTGTTGTGGCCCCGTGGGGGGAGTGGGGGGTGTCCCTCTCTGCAGACCCAGCGCCCAGGCCCCGTGTCCCCTCTGTTCTCTTGGCTGTCCTCCTGCAGCCTGTCCCTTTGATCTGACCTTTCAGCAAGGTGACTGTCCTTGGCTGGAGGCCTCTGAGACACACGGCCCGGGTGCACGCGGTGCTTTGGGAGCCCTGGGCGAGTTTAGCGGCCAAGGTGGTCATAACCAGGGACCAAAGGCTGCGTGGCTCATTCTGCGAGGTCAAAAACGTTGAACTGTCATGACGGGGTGGTTCTGAGCAGCAGTGTGGCTGAGATACAAGGCTGTGTCAATCACTCAGTAACCGGTAAAGCAAGAATAAAAAGAAAAACGCACTTTTAGGCACATTATCATTGGTTATTTACTGAAGTGTTTGTTATAAACAGCGTATTATACACCACTTGACCCATTAATAAAGTGGGGTGTTTTACTGCAGCGCATGAGGACAAGTCCTTCATTCAAGGGTACAGCGGTAGCTCAGCTTGAAGCAGCAGCCTTTGATTATTAATCATTATTCATTTATGGCTGAGCTTTATCCAAGGTGACTTGCAATGTTCCGTTTCTACAACAACAAGAGGCAATTTTCATGATTTACTCATTCATATAGATGAGTATTCTTACTGTAGTGATCCAGGGTAAATATCCTGGTGTAAGATGCCACTGCAGGAGTGGGATTCAAACGGGGCCCTGTAGCATGCGGGTGATGCCTTAACCACTACAGCAGTGCAGCATCACCGACTCTGGTCACCTGTCTCCCAGGTGGCGATCAAAGTACAGCGACTCACGCGACGTCCCGCCACTTTAAAGAAGCCCTTTGCCCGATGCGCTCCTACACGCACCGTGATCGTTGAAACCCACGACCCCCCCCCAGCAAGCTCCTTGTTCACACGTGTTGTTATGTCGCGTGTGACACCGCACTCACACCGGGACGCGTCTCCGGTTCGTCTTCATTGCCCAAACACTCCACTCCGCTTCCCTGTTCACACTGGGACACGATCGGCACAAAGAAAGACGCGCGTTTGCGGAGCAGCCGAGTCTCGCGCTCACGGCGCTTACCTCTCTTACACACACACACACACACACACACACACAGACACAGACACACACGTGCGCGCGCGCAGCGGCCGAACCCGCGCGCGCGTGCACACACATACCACACCGCACGCACGCACACACACACACACACACACACACTCACACACACACACATATACACAAATACATACACACACGCACGTACTCACGTACGCACGCACGCACGCACGCACGCACACACCCTCCACGTTCGCGCCCCTCGCCGGCCGGACCTCCCGCGTGCCCCAGTCAGCGCGCGGCGGCGGCAGGCGCGAGGTGCGAAGCACCGATTCGATCGCGGGGTGGATCGGAGCGCACGGGACGCGCGCGGTCGACGTGGTCTCCATCCTCCTCTCGTGCATGAATGGACAGGGAGAAAGGGGTCGCGCGCGTGGAAGCCGGACTCTGTTCTCCTCCTGTCTGATCTCCTTTCTCCTGGTAAGTGCCATATACCTCCCGCATCATCACATCGAGCCGTACACGCTGCGCTCACCGTGGTGTGTGTGTGTGCGTGTGTGTGCGTGTGTCTGTGTGTGTGCGATGCGGTTCTGCGTTATTCTGTATCGCTTTCCTGGGGTTCGCACCCTTTATCCTGCGCAGGTACCCCGGTCCCCTTCAATAACTGCACCGTTATGCAGCACACACACACACACACACACACACCGAGCACCGTGTCTGCAAGAAGAAGCCCACATCTGCACCTCCCTGAACGCCACACTCCGCCAGAGACCAAAAATCAGCGCGTGCACCTTCTATAATCAAGATATGCCCCTTTCATAATTGAGATACGCGTATGCGACAGAGACGCGGATGCCATTTAACGCACATCTGCGCGGCGGGCGCGCGCGCGCGCATTTTGTGGCTCCGTGCTGAGTTTTTGAGAAATGTCTTTAACCCCCGAGAAGGCAGCTCGCTTTTCAAAAGAGAGAGACACGTATTTTGGAAGGAAGAAAAGCAGCAGCGGCGGCGGCGGCGGCGGCGGCAGCGCGAGCCGTGTCTCCCAATCATACTGTTGTCATGGCGACTGCAGCGGGGAGGCTGGGGAAGTATGGCAGCATCTCGGTCCCAGTCAGCTGTGTGTGCGTGTGTGTGTGCCTGTGTGCGCGCGTGCGCGCCTGTGTGTGAGTGCGGGTCCTCTAGTCCAGGGTTCGAGGAGGACAGGGTGGGACGGAACAGGTGCCTCACCCCCATCATTATCCACCTTCCCCCCACCCTGTATTATCATCTTAATTATATTACTCAGAGGTCCAGCATAATGTGGCGGTAATGGCGCTGGAGTGCGAGTGTGCCACGCACAGACACAATGAGGGGTTCTGATGAGGCTCATCGCGGAGCCTGCTGTTAACCCTTCGCAGGGGGGAGCATCCTCGGCGAGTCCAACATAAAGGCGTCAGACGCCGAGACAGCACCGCAGCGGGGCAGACACCGCGCGCAGAACACACACTCCTCCTCCTCTCCTCCCGCATCACTGAGCCAGCGCAGAGCAGCACAGAGGAGAGCAGAGCAGAGCCCCTTACGGATATAAAAGATCCCCGATAAAGGTGCGGTGTGTTTCCGGGGGTGTCTCCCCGCGTTACGTGACACAACACGCAGCGCCGTTCGACCTTGAAGCTGTAAATGTGACAGGTGCAGGTGATTAAGGAGGTGCTGCCGTTCAACGCTGAGTAATTCGCTGTTTACGGAGGGGCCGGGGGGGGGGGGGCTTTCAAGTTCCTCTTTATAAGCGTCTCTGACAGGCCTGCATCTGTGTGAGCGCCGTGTGTTGTGGAATAACACGGCTGCGCGTGGAGCGACCGTGCCGAGCGCGTGCGTCAGCGTGTCCTCCGGTGCAGAACCCGACCGTAATATCTTCACGAGTATATAAAAATGACAGGTTCCTGTCCTTCTGTTCAGAGAGGTTACGCAGCTGGTGCCGCATGATAGGAACAATATGATCGTATCACCTGTTCCAGTACGTAGGGTTCACGAGCGTGTGTGAGCACGCACTCCTCTCGGAAGAAAAGGGTTAGTAGGTCATGCGGATGATTGACAGCCTGGTGTATGTGTTGTGATTATGGGAAATTTACAAGGGAAGCATGATGACCGGACCCAGTGTTTCCCACAGTCTCTGACGGACAGAGAGACAATGAGCGCGAGGGGCAAAGACTTTGTGACACGAGGGAAACATAATTGCACAAAATGATTTTGCTTCCCTCTTCTTGGTACTGATGTCTTATTGGCTATCGACTTTCCATTCCTCCGGTTTTCATTGCCGGCGAGTCCGTTATTGCATCACCGTGTCCCTTTGAGATATTTATCCCAACATGCAATGTCAGCTAGGGGAACGGCGCGTCGTCATGCCTTCTCCAAACCTTCATATCCGAGTGTTTTGAGTCACCATCGGTTAGGGCTCAGATTGTACACTGCATAATGAGACAATAAAACTACATTGTTTTTCCAGGCTGGAAAGTAGCTGAGTCGGTGAATTATTCACACGGGAGAGTATTTTAAATGTGGATAAAGATCAGCGTTTCCATTTATTGGTCATGACCATTCGTCCGGTGCAGAGTCACAGTGGTCTGGAGCCTATCCTGAAGTGTGAGGCATAGAGTGTGAGTCAGGACACGGCCTGGAAGAGACGCCAGTCCATGACAGGGCACTCGCACACATTCGGAGGACGAAGGGAACTGCAGCTGATCGGTTAAGTTCCCGGGCACAACCGAACCCACACGCAGAGGGGGTTCATATCTAATGATTTATATTTACATTTATTCATTTAGCAGATGCTTTTCTCCAAAGCGTATTTGAGCAAGGGTTTGGCAGCAGAAGATGACATTTGAACGTGAGTCTTTCAGGTGGAAGGGAGCAGCTGCAACCACCTCACTTGCTCCTCCAAGTCGCACTAGACGGTGATGGACGTTGCCATGAGGGCCCCACTCAGAGGATCCTCTGAGGACACAGGAAAGAGTCTAGTTTAATACGCTTTCTCCTTCTTCTGATGACTTCACCTCGGAGAGACCCGAACCACGTCTCCCTGACTGGAGGAACCCCGCGTGGTCCGACGGCGTGGGCGTCCTTCAGCGCTGGAGGAAACTGCCACCGGGATAATGTGTCTCCGTGTCTCCATGGCTCGGCGTTAACGTTTTCTCACTCGCCTTATTCTGCAATATGCGGAACATTCTAGAATATGTGATACCAGACAGTGTAATTGTATGAAGAAACAAATTGGCTCAGACATTAAATCCTCTGTCAGGTAATATTAAGGGAAAATGAAAGTCTGATAATATTAATAATACTAATTAAGGTTGCTGTCCTGCAGCGATATATGATGTCAGGTAATGTGGGAGGGTGGAAGAGCAGCAAGGCAGACACGGATCCTGCGTGTGCGTTGCACGTGCCTCAGCACGGACGATGCTGCTGCCGCTTTACCGCGTTCCTGTCCCAGGCGTCCTTCCCCTCGTGTGATGACGCAAGGCGGTGCGGGGGTGGGGGGAGCAGGTTTCTTGCCGCGGCGTCCGTCTTATGAAAGAGCTTTTCAGGTCAAGCTACAGAGCGAAGACCCAAGAGGCTCACAGTGCAGCGCTTCCTCTTGTTCTTGGAAGTCGCGTCCCCCCGTTGCCTCCCATCCATCGTCCCACCCCGGGGGCTAAAGCTAACACTCTTCAGATGCATCATACAATGCACATAACAATCCCGCCCCGTGTCCCGTTGCTGGTATGTTCACTGAACGTGTCACTGAAAGCGATTACCATGATTACTGCAAAGGCTGCCCTCGCCAGTCCGCTGTGGTCTGCCCCGGAGGTGAACGCATTCTGTACTGTATTTGCTCACTGTAATTATCCAGTTCCACATATTTTGGGGAGAATACCATGGTCAATGGCTCCATTCTTGGGGGTGAACAAAACTGGTTCATTTCTTGGACTCAGAGGTAATTAAAGAGATATTTTGTCACACTTTCTTCGAAAGGAACTTACGGTACTCGGGTCCCTCGGTGCCACAGCAGATAGCGCTGGTGACTCATGGCTATTGGGGCGTGGGTTCGGACGTGGGTACCGGTCTGCCTCGGATGGCGTGGATTGGCATGTTCTCCTCGTGTTCACATAGATGAACTGAACCAGATGACCTGGTGACACTACATTGCCCTTGCTGTGTGTGATTGCAGGGGGATGGACTGGTGTCCTCTCTTGAGCGTACCCAGTCTCAAACCCTGTGCTTCTCGGTTAGAGCCCCGCCCACCGTGACCCACTATTGGACCGGTGATTGCTGATAATGAATGAATAATAGAAACTTGTTGTGCGTAACCTATATATATAGCTGTGCATTTTTACTGGAGCAATTGTGGGTGGGTACGGTATTGGAAATGGAGAGAAGGGCTTCGAACCAACAACCTTCAGGTTAAGATTGCATTACCTCCTACCAAACAGGAACAGGGTCATTTGTGTTCATTAAAATGACTGCTAAGAAAGTTACGCTCCGAATTCATGCGATCATAACCGCCCGCTCCGGTTGTGCGCTGGGTCGTTTGTTCGCAGCGGAACGCCAATTCACGTTTAATTAACTGCCTTTGTTTGCGATTGTACTGGGGAGCGACAGGATTCTGAGCACTTCCTTTGTTTACTGAGCGCTCACTTTCTCCAGAAAAGACCATGCCGTTTTCCTCAAGCAGCGCTCCGAGCGGCCTCTTCAGGAAACGAGCGACCCGCCGTTGTCTCGGGGCCAGAGGTCCTTCGGCACGTCGCTTGTCAGCCAGCCGCCGCAGAACATACGTATCCCAGGTGATCGTTGCTACCTCGAACCCGTGTGAACGGAGGGGCGGTCCTGCAAGTGGGTGGGGAGGTTCTGCATCTGTTCCCACTTTCCTCCTTGTTTCTTGGGTTTCCTGCTCTCCTGATAGCTCTTGCGTTGGGAGCGGTGGCCCCCGATGGCCCTCCGGACCCCCGGCTCCCCGCACCTTCATGCGGATCCCTGCGGTCGTCCAAAACAGAAACTCCAAATCAGATTCAACTGTATCAGCATCTTTGTTCCATTAGGTTATTTCTGCAGGACCCCTAATTGTATTACATAATTAGGTTTTTAGCAAATCCTCTTTGGTAGCCGTAGCTCACCGGACGATTGCTGAAATTTGCATTGCAGAACAGATCCGGTGCTGATGTGGCTCTTTGGCTCAGCGTACCTGGGTTGCGGATGATGCAGACGACACACGCGCCCACGCACACGTCTCCACGCGCGCGCAGATCTTTCCACGCATGCGGGCAGCACTTGCTCATGCTAGAATAAATCAGATCACACGAGCGTGTCGCATATGGTCGGCACACACGCGCGCACACATAAACACACGTGACCAGACGAAAAACCAGTGTCAACACACACTGACACAATCACGCATGTAAGTGCACAGTAGTGTGCGCGGTGCGGCGGGGTGTACGCACTGTTAATGGTGGTGACGCGAAATGCCGACCGCGGTGGGGTACGGGGGCAGGAACATCTGCCAGTCCCAAGCTGTGGGACTTTTAGCAATGCTCTAAATAATTTCCTCTCGGTCTTCTTCTCGTGTGTGCATGCGTGGGAATGTGTGTGCGTCAGTGTGCATGGGTAATTGTCGGTGTGCAGGAGAAGCTGTGTGTGTGTGTGTGTGTTTGTGAGTGTGTGTGCATTTGGTTCAGGGTTGTTTTGAACACTGTTTCCTGCTTAATACCAGCATGAAAAGCTCTCCTGCTCCAAAGCAGTGGGCTTAGCGGCCAGAACGCTGTCAAGAAGTGTTAAGTTTGGGGTTAAATATTATAGTTCAGGGCATAAAGGTAAGAGGTAAGTCCAGGGAGTGGTCTTCCTCTGCGGGGTTTATGCGAGGGGCGAATGTATGTCCTGCGAGATGATGAGGAGGTCCAGGGAACACAAAATGTGGGGAATGTCCCAGTGGTGGCTGAGCTGGCTGGGGTTACTGACCCCTTGTGGGTTACGCTGCCAGCTGATCAGGTCCTGCCAGAACCACGATCCTTAACCACAATCCTAACCCTAGTCCAAACCTTAACACTAACACACACACACACACACTGAGTCTGAAACCGTTTGTCCCGAGCAGGGTCGCGGTGAACCGGAGCCTAACCCGGCAACACAGGGTGTGAGGCTGGAGGGGGAGGGGACGCACCCAGGATGGGACGCCAGTCTGTCACAAGGCACCCCAAGCAGGACTCGGACCCCAGACCCATCATAGAACAGGCACAGGCTAAATCCGCTGCGCCACCGCGCCTCCCCAACGCTAACCCTCACCCTAATACTAATCCTAACCTAACGCTAACCTTCACCCTTATGTTAACCCTAACTTTAACATGAACAATTACAGTTCCGGTGTCCCCGGGTGTCCTCTACCAGAGGCGTTCTCTCTACTACGTACAGTCTGGCCCCTTGCCCACTTCCTCTCCAGAACACTGAAGAAGCTCCATTTCCACAGCCTATTTTTCCCTGAGCACAGGCAGGAATCGCAGTGAAAAGTGGCTCCACACTGTACTCCACCAGGCAGCGCCAGCTTAGCGATGTCACGCTGACATCATACCGCAACTGATCTGACGTTGCTTTGACTTGGGTATTGATCCCTTCACACTGGCATGCGGGATCATTTTAAGACCCGGCTTTCAGATCCTGGCCCGTTGATGGCGCTCACGCAGAAAGACGTCACGCTTCCAGGTACATGTGCCTGCTGTTGCAATTGCTCTCCATCCCTACGAACATGCCACTCTCCTCCAGCTGTGTGTTGTCTTGTTGCTGGTCCTCAAAATTCCACCGGGGCACCCGGCATTTAGCTCGACTGCTTCCCAGATGCGGCGCGGCGGCATTTTCGCCTCCGTAGTGAGGTCTCAGGGTCTCTGAGCTCAGAACCACAGGCCGAGTGTTTTTTCATATGATGTCATGCTTTTGGTTGGGGGCTTGCAAGGGGACCGAGGTGTGGTGAGGTTCACATTCATCACTTTTGTTGCCCGTTGTGGAGAGCCGCCGCACTAAGAGCGCCCGTCTGCGCAGCTAATAAGGCTTATCTAGTGTTGCAGGTCGTGTCCCATCCTCCCCCTTAGAGCTGGCTCTGCACCGAGCCTTTTCCCTCCAAGACGGGTCTTTTTTCTAGTCCTCCCACAGAGCGGATTTACGGTTGGGATAGTTGGGATATAAAGTTCCAGTGTCCCGTTTGCTTCCCTTTCCGCAGACGTGACACCAACCCTGGATTCGAACCTGTTGCCGGACGGCCTGGACCGAAGCAGCGCCGACGCCGAGCACCTCGCCGTCACGGGCACCATGACCCAGGAGCCTCCGGCAGATCCGCCCACAGGCGAGCGCCCCTGCGCCCCCGCTGACGAGAGCGAGCCGGACCCGTCGCAGGATGCGGGGGACGAGGAGCCGGAGAGGACGTGCGGCCTGGATGGGAACGTGCCCGAGGAGGAGCCGGTCGAGATCGGCACGCAGGAGGAGGCTGACCGAAGGGAGAGCGGCAGAGGGCCGGACTTGACACTGGAGAAAGATGAGGCTTCGCACACAGACGACCCGGACCTAGGAGACACAGAGAGGTCAGCGTTTGCAAAACACGGTTGCGCAACAGGACCGTGCATCTTTAGTTTGGCAACATGGGCCAGAAATGTGAGTTATTACTTGCTGGTAGAAGTGAAATAGAGGAAAAACCAGCAGGGGCAGAAGGAGCTCCGGCGATTTGATGTTCAATGGTGACATGGTATTGTCATTAACTCTGCCTTAGCTGCCTTTCCTATGATCAGAGGAGCAGCGTGTGTGTGTGCGTGCGTGCATGTCCCTGTGTTCATAAGTCCTCAGCTATGACCCCTTCCGTGTCTCCGCAGGCTCAAAAAGGAGGACGCGGGTGAGGAAGACGGGTGTGACATGAATGGCGCGGAAGATAACCAGGACAGCTTCAGCTCCCGCTTCGAGTGCATCGTAGAAGATGCCGGCGCCGAGGTGGTGGAGGAGGATGAGGGTGACGCTGACAACAAGGACGGCTTCAGCTCCACGTTCGAGCGCCTCGTCGAGCAGGCGGAGGCGGACGAGGGGGAGGACGAGAAGGAGGAGGCGAGGGAGAACCGCGACGGCTTCAGCTCCACGTTCGAGCGCATCGTGGAGTCGGAGCTGCTCCGCGGCACCTGCTACAGCAGCCTGGACTCGCTGGATGTGCTGTCGCTGACGGACGAGACGGACAGCTGCGTCAGCTTCGAGGCGCCGCTCACCCCGCTCATCCAGCAGAGGGCGCGCGAGGGCCCCGAACTCTCCGAGCCCTTGGAGCTCGCCACCGTGGTGGAGCAGGAGGGGCCGGAGGTGGCCACGGAGACGGGGGTCGTGGCTGAGTTGGACGAAGGGCAAGGCCACACGGCGAACACCGGGAGCCCCCTGCGAAACTCCATCACCAGCAGCCGATCGGAGAACGTCCTCAGCCGCTCCGCGTTGCGGGGCCTCCCCAACGGGTTCCACACGGACCCCAGTGGGCCTCTAGACAGCGCGAGCATCTTGCCCAGCTCTGCGAGGTAAGGCCCGGCCTCTTCGCCGCCTCCCGTGTGCCAGGAATGGTGCGCCTTGCCGATCCTCCGCAAGCCTTCCGCATCCCGGTTGGTTCTTCTCTCCCGTCGGACCCTTCTAGGCAGGTTCCTTTGTTCGGCTGAGGAGCATCTTGTCACTGAGGGTTGCGCTCGGTCGATTGTCACCCAGGCAGTGACCCAGCGCTCATCCCCTCTTATTTTCCGTAGATCCGCTGTGGAGCGGAGCTCATCACGGTCGCTCGTCAGACGTGATTCTCATGGCGAGGTGTTAGGTACAGGCTGGAAACAATGCGGGCCAACAAGTCGGCCATGTGTTTCACTTGGTCGCACATAGCTTCATGCAAAATTCCAGCCCGATCAAACTCTGCACTTCGGCGCTCACTTTACCGATCGCCGTGTCCCTGATGGACCAGTGCGTTCCCTGAGCTTTAATCTGTTCCATATGCTTCAGTTTTCACAGTGGACTTCAGTGTTCTGCTACCTACTGATTTGATCTGAGCCAGCGTCCCATCCAGGGTGTACGCTGCCCTGTCGGGGCTTCCGGGACGGACTGTGGACCACCTGCGCTGGGCAAGCGCTTATTGATAATGGGCGGGTGGATGACGTATGAATGGGTGGTGTGTCAGCAGCGAGGCCCACTGAAGCGTTCCAAATGTGCTGAGAAAGAGCCACTTGCATTGGGGTGTGGACTCCTACAGGACACAGGAGTGGGGGGGTGGATTGGAACCCTTTGGCCAGTAGCAGGGCTTGGATCTACTGGATGTCATTCTGGCTGCAGGACCATGCAGGAGGAGCTGCGCCTGGTGAGACCGGCCTTGGTGTTTGCTGTAGGAACCCGTCAGGCTTTGGCCGGCAGTTCGTGTCAGTTGTCGGCGCACAGAGCGACAGCTCTCCCAGAATCCGAGACATCGCGCGTCGATAAATAATTCATGAATTGCTAACGCCTAGGAAAATCAATAGTATTCCTAAAGACCTGCGGTCGGGTTCTGATGAATGCTTGTGGGCTTTTTTTCCCGCTGCAGGACGTCCAAGTACTTTAGCATCTGAGTGACTCATGGAAATTTGAGTATTTGTCAAGACGAATTCCTCGTTGGCTCCCGCAGGCAGACGCACATTTTCGTCTGCTGCGCGTGTTAAACGGAAACTAAAGTCTTGAGCAGACGAGCGGGAGGCTCAGCGATGACCTCAGATTACCCAGACGCGCGTAACACAAACACACATGAGGGACCGCGGGCAAGGACGCTGATTGTGTTGCGGTACAAAAAAAAAAACAATGCGCCGTGCACGTCAGCCATAATTTGGAGTGGAGAACCTTTGCGCTTTCTGTAAGCCGACTGCTGGCCGTCCAGTCCGTTGACACGTGTGCGTGTTAAAAAAATAAAAGCATAAATCTGCTGTCAGTGATAAACCTGGCTGTCCGTCTCCCTGCGTGAGCTGCCTGTCTGCAATGACTTACACAGCAAGGGGATTTCTGTCTGTTGCCATGGCAACCCAGGCCCGTGCTGCATGGGCTAAGGGCTCTGGAGAACCTGCTGTCAGATGCAGCAGGGCTTGTGATGCAGGGAGTCTCTCTCTGTTCAGTGTGCTTTGTAATTTGCCAGTAGCTCTTTCGGCGAACGGGCTATTCCAGAAAGGGTTCCAGGGTCGTATGTCAACGCGTCAGTGAAGGACTCTGCCACCAGGTGGCGATGGTCAGTTTGAAGTCTAGGATTTGCCCCGACGTAATCCTGTGTTGAGGAGGTCCCCTTAGAGCCTAGTGGCCTGGAAACACCACCCACCCGCTAGTGGACAGGCGAGTACCCGACTGGAGTGCTTGAGATCAACAGGAGTGTGAATCCAGCACGCACAAGCAACACACACAGATCACGCTGTGATATCCCATAATGCAAAGTGTAGACATGGAGCTCTAGAACGAGACCCCTGGGAAGTGAGATTTCTGCTGTTACTCAGACCTTCTCGAGTCCCAGGCGCATTACCGCTTTTGAAGTCTGCTGAACCAGTGACATTGTTAATATTTCAAGAGTTGAGATCTCAGACTCTATTGCCAAAATCATATCGAAAATAATCACGGAAAGAAGTTTGCATTTATGGTGGAGCCTACTGGCCAATTTACAGACTTCCCTTGTAAGGAAAATAATATTTGAAATATCAAGTCAGTACTGCACATGCTGTCTGTGTTTATGGAAAAACTTACTGCATATCTCTGCAAATTTTCTTTAATATTTTATATTCTGTTCATTAATATTTCATATGCAGCAAAAAAAGATCAGATTTACATATCTTAAAACAAATTCTTAGAACTCAGAGGTTGGAGTTGTAGCTATGTATCAGCTCATGGTGACTAGGAAATTAGAGGAATACACTTGCTGTTTTTTACCTGTGGAATGGAAGGTTGGATTAGCTATGGTCATTTCAGTGGACCCCTGCATGAGCGCCTCCTGTGGGTCTGTCAGGGAACTGCATGTTGGTTGCTGCTCAGAATTCCATTTGTCATTAGTGACCAACCTGCTGCAAAGCATCTTGGGATTTGTAGTGTTTAATGGCAAAATATGACACACACGCACCTCATCTTGGAGGGAATCAAGTAGCATTTGAGGTGTCGAGAACTTATATAGAACTCGAAACTTTTAAATAGTAGTGCTAAAAATGAGTAAAAAATAATGGAAACCATTGCAATTAGCAATTTGTTGGCAGTGGTTTTCACCGCATCATTTGGCCTTTGTAAAAATGCACTCTTTCATTACATATTTTCAGTATATTTTAACATACTGCATATACATTTGGTATAGGAGCTCATTTTCTGCAAGCGTTTTCACCCGCTGAAGGAATCTGGTTGCGGTTGTTCAACAGATGTAGTCGTTTAAACAAGCAGCGACTTCCTGCCCGCCAGGCCTCTGAATGAGGCATTGTTTTAGAGGTGACATCATCGTCTTCAGCCTTCCTTTCCAAGCGTTCTGGCCTTCGGATCTGGACCGAATAGGATCGGTACTCTGCGAAGGAAGGAGAGCCAAGGCGGGAGCTTTGTCTGGCCTTTTCAGGTCTCATCCAGGACACACAGTTCAGGGGTAGGAATTTTGAAGCCACTTGAGCGTGTGGGACTGACCAGGTTATGGGTTCCTTTGCATGACTCCGCTGGTCGCTTTGTTCACTATACCTTGTTTGGCCCATACATGCCACACCCCAAAAACACACACACTTGTGTTAGTCTCCACTGCTCAGCCCTGTCCCAGAAACAGACCCCTTTCGCTGTATCTCTCCCTTCCGCTTTGCACAAGATACACATTTTCCAGCATGAAATCTCCAGCATGTAGGTGACACCAGAGACAGCAAGCCTCTCATTACAGCAGCGGGACGCCGTGCTGAATATGGAGCTGCGCCGGAAGCTGGGGCTCAGCTCTAATCGGAGCAGTCTTTTCAGTGCACCAATGGTGCAGAAGTGGACGCACAACCTCTCCACGCACACGCAAGCAAACGTGCACATATGCAACCCACATGTGTGAAGACATGTCATTTTGAGAAGGAAACTGGGAAATATGGTGGGTCTCCACGGTCCTTACTGGAATTCCTTCTGTGTTCTGTCATTATCAGAGTAATTTGACTTTATTTCATTGTGCTTCTTTTGCATTATATTTAGAAACAGAAGCCTGTGATGGACTGGAGTCCCATCTATGGTATACCCCCCCCCCCAGCCTTGTGCCCAGTGATTCAGAAACTGTTTGTCCTGTTCAGGGTCATGGTGATATGGCGTGTATCACAGAAGCACCAGGGACAAGGTGGGGGGGTACGCCCTGGATGGGATGCCAGTTCATTGCAGGGTGGTATTATTATTATTATTATTATTATTATTATTATTATTATATGGGGACAGCAGATAGCATGGTGGTTAGAGCTGCTGCCTTTAGACCCAAAGGTTGCAGGTTAAAATTCCCACCTTCAGCTGTAGTATCCTCGAGCAAGGTACTTCCTCCAAAATTTCTCCAGTAAAAAAATTACCTATGTGTATAAATGGGTAAATAATTGTAAGAACCTTAACATCGTAAGTTGCTTTGGAAAAAACCATCTGGTAAATATGTAGGTTATTATTATTATTATCCTCGGTGGTGACAATGCAGTCAGCTGACATACATACATCATCTGAAACCACTTGTCCCACACAGGGTCATGGGGAGCCAGAGACTAACCCAGCAACACAGGGTCTAAGGCTGGAGAGGGAGGGGACACACCCAGGACAGGACATCAGTCCATTGCAAGGCACCCCAAGCAGGACTTGAACCCCAGACCCCCGGGAGAGCAGGACCTGACCCGGTCCAACCTAACACACCACCACACCCCACTCTGTCAGCTGACCCAAAATGGAAAAGTCTAGGATTTAATAAATATTCCTGATTTGTGTGTGGTATTATATGTGTATGCCAGACATACTGTATTTATATAAAACTAAATTTATGGATTCCGTTTTAGAGTCCATCCATTTCAAAGCCGACTTTACTGAAGGTAAACTGAGGTAATGTACCCTGCCGAGGGGTACAAAGGCATTGCCGAGCAGAAGCTGCAGTATTTCGGCCACCAGTGTTGTTCTTTAACCATGCGGTGTCCTGTGTTCTGTGTTCTCTATATACAGTACATTGTCAGGACGGAAAAAAAGTTCTCATAAAGCCATATTAAGTAGTCCGTTTGCTGCACCAGATGATGTTAGCTTCAGTCAGGGTGTATTTTTGGGCCTGACCTCTGCGACCAAGCGTCTGGTGACATGGCACAGCACCTCCTTCTGCTGTTGTGATATTAAGATTAGATCCTCTTCACTTTGTATCTCGTGACTGTAGGCAGTCTTCCAGAGGAGACGTGCACTGCTCAAAATTTTATGTCTCTTTTGAATACTCCCGTATACTTTAACAAAGCAGCTTGTGTGATCAAGCAAACGTATAGTCGCAGGTCCAAGTACTTAACCACTATGCCACCTGCTGGCCTTCTCCGTAACAGGTTAAGGCTCTAACTGTGGACGGGGACGAGCCGCGTATTCCTCTTCCAGACAAAAGCGGACGGGCGATAATAGAGAGCGGCGCACTGCAGCGCGTCAGGCCCTGTTCATAAAGATCTGCCACCATGCACAAGTGTGGAGAGGAGATCTGGATCGCTCTCATCCTTCCTGTCGGGACACTTCTGCTTTCGGGGATGAATCATGCGGGGAGAGCAGACAGAGCAGAGCACAGCGGTTCTGCGTGTGGAGCAGACAGATGTGTAAGGGCTGCGCTCTCTCGAGTCTCCCTGCGCGCCATCCTTTACTGACCTTTACTGAAACCTATGTATACGGGTGCCCCTCGACTTACCATGGGGCTCCATTCCTCGTCGTAAGTCGCAAACCCCCTTATACGAACCATAAGGATATATAAACAACTGAACACCTGAATGGTCCATTTTGTAATAGGGCTTTGTTGATTTTTTTCACTAATTTGACACATCATTTATGTTTAAATATCACTGATATAGATTAACAAGTGCAGCGCTATATTTTCAAGCCACGCTATTATTTTCACGTCCATTTCAAATCTGTTGTTTCGCTTTTTCTCTATCATCATGCGCCACCAGAATACTCACGTTTTCAGCCGGTTGCTGTTTTTGAATAAAAAAGTCACTTGAATGGAATCACAAGCGGGACCTTCTGTAAATAAGACAGCATTTTTGTAAACAAAACTCAGTCGTTGATAAACACAGTGAATGAGTGTGTTGGAAATTCGGTGCAGAGCGGTCCGAATTGGATTATAACACCAAATGTGGGGACTGGAGTGGAGAATACAATGTAACGAGGTCGACGGGACCGCTGTATAAGTCATGTATCAAGGACCACCTTTTAACGGGAGTGCTGAGGTTTAACATTCACTCATCCAGCTGGTGCCTTTCCCCCCTAGAGTAACTTACACTGTTAAGGTACTAACACTCATTGACCCCTTTGTACAGCTGTACAATTTCACTAGCGCAATTTAGGATAAGTACATTTCTGAAGAGGGGACTCAAACCTATGATCTTTCGGTGTGGAGGAAATTGCTTTAATCGTTGCGCTACCAGCTCCCCGAGTTAGACTTCTCCACCTGAGATAAACCCGTGAGACCGCAGATAAAACTGAGGTAAAGCTCAGTTAGACCTCCAGCAATCCAGAGGTAACCCTGTCGCGCCTCAAATAAACCTGTTACATTTACTTCAGAGGAATTGCTTCTTTATACACAGCTGGGTAACATTAGTGGAGCAAACTGAGGTAAATACATTGCTTAAGTGTGCTACAGTTGCAGGTGAAACTGGAACCAACAACCTTCAGCGCTGAAGACAGCAGCACCTACTACTATCTGGCAGACCTTGAAGAAAACTAATATAAACCTGTTATACATAAGAGGTCATTTAGACCCCAGATAACCCCAAATTAAACGTCCCTAGAAACGGATACAGCTGTGAGTGTAGCGGTTACGGTTGCTGCCTTCGGACCCAAAGATCATACGTTCGAGTCCTACTCCAGTATCCTTCAGCAGCGTGTTTGTGACATTCTCTCTTAAGGGGTTAAAACTCGTCGGTACTTTCCCAGTCCAGTGTGAGCTGTGGGGATCGCACCCGCTATTTGAACTTTAACTGCGGTCCAGGTGAGGTTTATCTGAGGTCCAAGTCTTGGGTGTAGCGATGCGATGCTGTGGACGTTGCAGCGGAACACTCCGCCCCTCCGCCTCGCGCTCCAGCGTTAGAAGTGCAGAGAAAGACCGAAAGCGGAGGACATAATGAGTAACCTGGGAGCCGTGGCCGCCGCCCCGACGACTGTGTGTGTATGAAGTTCGTGTCCGGACAGAAGTGTGTGTGTGTGCGCGCGCGCGCGCTCGGCAGCTCCCGAGTGACATGCTGCGGGGTTGCGGAGCCTCTCTCGGCGGCGGTCGGATCACGAGCTCGACGGCGGCGCGCGGCGAATATGGGCGCGAGTGAGTGAGGATCCGGCGGGAAGATGTGGAAGGAGGAGTTTGACGAGCACTTCGACTTTCTGCTCGGACTGCTGTAAGTCCGCCCCGGGCGCTCGGTTCGGTTCCGGTCAGCGAGGAAAACACCGGCGGCGGCACACAAAAACAGAGCAAAGCTGACGTGAAAACGGACAAGTCCGTGGAAGTGCAGCAGCAGCAGCAGCAGCCTGGGCGCGAGCGGTTCGCTAACGGTTGAACGATCCGAGTGGAAGGCGGTCCGGTCCGGTCCGGCTCGGTTCGGGAGAGTCTTGCATTTGCGCCGCTCTGTCACGCAGAATAAACGCGGTATGAGCGCAGGGAGCCGTGCGGGTTCGCTGTTCCCGCACACGGTAACGCGCGGTACGTTACGTGTCAGAACCGTTTTCTCACTTGAACCTTTGACCCGCTGCAGAGGCGCTCGTCTTGGAGGACAAAGTCGGTGCACCGTTTTACACTTAGAGTTAGAGTGCAGCTACTGGACAACCATGTGTTTACTTCTGAGGAGCAGCACACTGCACTTATTATTATTATTATTATTATTATTATTATTATTATTATTATTATACATAATAATAAATTTATTTTTTTGGAGATTGCTCCAAGTTGAAAACCTTTACTTTTTCATTATCAATTCTGGTTTGAAAATTTAACTACAAGTATTGTGATATAGTCGTTTCTGAGGGGCAACAGACAACAAATATGAGTTATTATTTTTATTTTTTATTTTATTATTATTATTATCAGTAATAATAATAATCTTATCATTATTGTTGGAGGTGCCTTTTGTCAGCAAAATGCATTACCTTTTATGGGAGCAGCCGAACTCGACTGTTGAACTTAAATTTATCCATTTAGCTGACGCTTTTCTCCAAAGCAGCCTATACAGTGTTGAGGTTATAATTATTCACCAATTTATACAGCTGGGTAATTTTACTGGAGCAATTTAGGGTAAGTACCTTGCTCTAGGGTACTACAGCCAGAGGTGGGGCGCAAACCTGCAACCTTTGCAGTCAGAGGCAGTTGGTCTAACCGCTACATTACCAGCTACTCCTTGAACTCAGCTCCTGTGTAGTTTTTCAGCTATACTACTGTGTGAAATGATGCTCGTCGTCCTTGTCGCGTGTGACCTGTATCATCGCAGTGCGCGATGTTCGCTCGGCCTGATCTGTGTTCGGCAGGCGGACCTGGCCCTGGTGGCCCTGCCGATCACAGAGTTTACATGTCAAAGGGAGATACGGAAATGTCATAAGGATAATTTTTATGCATAATCTTAACCCTAAGGAAAACACATGTGATTCATCCAGGAGCACCCACACTGGCTGAAACCACTTGTCCTAAGTGGGGTCACGGCAAGCCAGAGCCTAACCCGGCAACACAGGGCGCAAGGCTGGAGGGGGAGGGGGCACACCTGGGACGGGACGCCAGTCCGTCACAGGGGACCCCAAGCAGGATTGGAACCCCAGACCCACCAGAGAGCAGGACCCACTCAAACCCGCCGTACCACCGTGCCCCCTCATCTGGAAGTGCCTTTCCAAATATTATTTTGCTTCATGGAACAGTCAGTGTTCCCCACTTCTACTCGATAACCATCACTTTATTGTGAAGTCATATTCCGTGCACACCGGTGCAGGTGCGACGTGATTTGTTCCTCATTTAGGTGAGTGTGTGCCGCGATGTTAACAGGCGGTGACAGCACAACGAACACACTCCTTCACACCACTTTACAGCTCAAATGGAGATATTGACATGATATTGACACAACTTGACACCGGATGAATAGGATTTAAGTGGTTTGCCAGATGCCTAAAAACCACAGCTCTTATTTATGTGAAACTGTTAGCTGATTTCTTTATTTGAATGCAGTTCCAAAATATAATAAGGGGCTCCATTGTGCAGTGGATTTTTCTAGTTAAGGTGATAGTTAGCAGTTTCAGAAGAAGTTTGTGGAAAATGACTGGTTCTTGCTCCATACGGCGGCTCTCCCAGTCATTATACTCTGCAGTAATTATACATCAATGGAGGCCCTATTATAATGATTTGGTCCCTGTCATCTGCACTTTGCCTTGTTTAGGACGTATTTTGCAACGAAGATCAATACGTTTGTGAGGAAACTGTTTGCTTGGTTGCATCACGCTGCTGTCTCGCGCAGGTTCACAGCGTGAGGTGGCCAGTTAAGGAAGGTGGACTTTAGTTTTTGCTTCCTTTGTTGATTTGTCAGGAACTGCGTCAAGATCTCCCTGCAGTTTCCATGTGGTGCCGCTCTTGACATGCTGAGGACTCGACGAGGACGGAGGTCTTATCCCTACCCGTGGAAATGCTCCGTAGCGCCTCAATAAATGGGACCTGAGTGGGTTCATATTTTGCCCTATCTTTCAAATTTCCCAAAATTGGACTTCTGTAGAGAGTACAAACTACTGCAATGCCTGCATGTCATCTTCTCTGTTGTGCCTCTGGGCTCCCGTCACACCCCACTGTCCTTGCAGGTTCTCTTTTTTTTCATCCATGATTTGCTTGGTATGATGGAGTACATCCTATGCAATAAGTTTCAATTAAGGATGGAGGAGGAATTCGGAATGTCAATGTCCTCGAAGGCTTAATTCCCCCTTCCCACCTGAGCCAGTTTGTACTGGAGTGCAGAGTCATCGGTGCCACACACTCCGCTGCAGTTGATGCACTCACTTGGATGAGAGGAACACGGCGCCCCACTGGCGTGAGACTTGTGTGTGAGTCACCGTCTCGCGTTCAGCCCCGCTCACGTGCGCGAATCCCTCGATCTCTGGACTGACACTCCGCCACACAGTCAGGGGGCCTGTGTAAGGCACACACTCTTCCTCTGTGCAGTCTGTAGATCATGTGCTCTAGAAGGTGACAGTGTGTGCAAACTCTGTTGAAGGAGTTCTTAATGCCACCATGTTGTAGTTTCCAGCAGTCACACTGATCATGTTTTGCCCGTGTGTACAGATGGGGCATCGTACCAGCACCCGCATTACCACTTATTTGTTGAGCTGACACCTTTCTCTGAACATACACTGCTTTACCCATTTATGAGGCTGGGAAGCCTTTACTGGAGTGATTTAGGCTGAGTACCTTGTACATGGGCGCTACAGCACTTGGTGGGTTTTTAAACTGTGACCTTCAGATCCAAAGGCAGTAGTGCTAACCACAATACTGTTTTCACCAGACTCAGCTAAGGGCCAGCTGACCAGTGTAAGCTGTCTCTGTCAGCATGGTAACGGCACCTTGATTTCAGTGAATGTTTCAACCATGACCTGAGCTGTAGTGACCTGCTGAGTGGACTCCATGTGGGGTAATTATGGCTACATGAGTAATGAAAAGCCCCTGGCTGTGCTGCATCCCATGGTGTATTTGGACATTAACATTCTGTCTTTGGAACTCCAGTTCAACGGGAAATGTTCTTTTTTGAGTTACGAGATTTGCTTAAATCCGCGTTATGTAAGATTTGAATATTCCAGGTGACAACAGTGTCTCTGTCACACGTGCGGTGATTGGTGATGGCACACCGCTGTGCTGCCACCCTCCGAATTATCCCTCTTGCCTTCTAGATATTTGAATGGCTGTTATTAGAGCCATTGCTGATACAGAGGTGTTAAGTACATCAGCAGTGATGTGCAGTAAGCGTGTGGTGTGAGGCGTTACATCAGAGATTTTAGGTGCCCTGTGCAGTACGTGTGTGTGTGTGTGTGTGTGTGTGTGTGTGTGTGTGTGTGTGTGTGAGAGAGAGAGAGAGAGAGAGAGAGAGAGAGAGAGATAGTAGGAATGTTTCGCAGAGCTCAGCGATGCAGCCGTTATGAAGAAGAGAGGAAATGTTTCATAAGAGACAGGCCTAGCGGTGACACACTCGTTCCCGTGCCCAGCCGCCGCAGTGGCATCGCCCTCCAGCGCAAAATTCCTGCGTGGCAGACGTCTGCTTTGCATTAAGGGCTCAAGGCCTTTCTGGTTTCTGTCTGCTGTGGTGTGAAAGAGCGTTGCGGGCGTAGCGGCCATTGCGTGGGGTTCTGGATTTACTGCCCCGCTCTCTAGTGGTTCAGGTTTTACTGAGGAGCGTTGGACGTATCCATCTTTTACTTTTACTTTTACTCTCACATTTATGCATTTGACTTTTCTCCAAAGCAACACACAAATCAGAGTAAATAAAAGTGCATCTCTCAACAGATGGGGCTCTTAGATACAAAGGATGGTTTGTTTGCTAGCACTACCTCAACAACAGGGGTGACTTACAAATAGGAAAATTGGTGGATATCAAGCATCAGGTGATGAAGGACCAATGGACAGAGTGGTCAGGAGCTCGCGAGGGAAATGGGCCCAAAAGAGATGTTTTTTGAGATGCTTCTTGAATTCTGGGAGCGATTCAGCAGTTCTGAGGGACAGAGGGAGCTCATTCCACAACATCAAGGCCAAGACTGAGAACCTGCTCTTGTTGGGGTGTATGGATAGGTCAGGTTCTGATGGACTAAGCCATAACCAGGGTCTTGGACTCGATGAGGGCAGCTACAGGAAGCCAGAGGAGAGAGGAAGACGGGAGACAAATGGGAGTGCTTTGGCAGGTCAAAGACAACTTGTGCCTCTGGAGTATTACAGGCCTTTGTGTTTTTCTGTCGTTTGCTGGAGGTGTTAGGGTTTCGGCATTCTGAGATGTATTTTAGGGATTTTGCTGTGCTGTGTTGGGCAGGTTTGGGTTTTACTGAGCGCAACCCTAGGTGTTTGGGTGTCGAGTGCTCCGAATTTCACCACTTTTGCCTTTGAGCCTGTCCACTTGACTGAGATTAATGTCCCACACTCGGCATGCCAAATTCAGAGGAAACCATGGCAACCGACACGTAGCTGCACTATATTGGGTTCAGGCATAATGCGATTGCGCTAATTACGTTCAGTTAAATATTTGAATCATCCAGCAAAGAAAATGCTGACGGTTTATCCATGTATTATTCTGCTTGCATGCATCATTTTGACAGAAAGGTAGACAAACACGGCGTGTTTTGGTCTGCGGTTCTGGGGCACAGCTGAGGAGCGATCTCCTGTTCTATTTTAGACGTGCTTAGCCCTGTGTGTTTACAAAGAGTGTTTGTAACGTGTTTGGTGTTTTTCTGCTAATAGCGCCCTAAAGTAGAGTGTCTCGATCCAGAGTCCACCTGCCACAGGGACCCATATGCGCTGCTCTGCTGCCCCTGCCTTTCACCACATCTGGTCCAGACACACCACGCTTCGCTTTCCCCTAGACGCAAATGTTGGTATATTACTCCATTAGAAAGGCTCTTCACTTATTAATGATGTTCTGATTAAATATTTATGAAGTTTGTGTCAAGCGTGTTCCCACATTGCTGGGCGATGAATGCCCACGGAGGTGCGCTCCGGCAATTTTAGGTGCTGCTGCCTGCTGTGGACAAGGACCGGTCCGGTTAGCAGGCAGCCGCACGGTGGAGGTGTTCTTCCTTGCGAGGAAAAGCAGCAGTTCACTCTGAGATTTACAGAATCTATGCATAATATGCAGCAGAGCATGTGTGTAATGCATCAGTGAGACTGAAAAAAGGAATCTGCTGATTTAGCAGTAATTCATCAGTTATTAGAAGTCATAATTTCCCAGTGCATTAGTACATTTTTTCATTCAGCTGACACTTCTCTCCAAACTAACTTACAGTGTTAAGCTACTTATGGTTATTTACCAATTTATACAGCCAGGTAATTTTACCGAAGCAATTTAAGGTAAATATCTTGCTCACACCTTCCACAGGTGAAGGTGAGATTTGAGCCTGTTACCTTTGGATGTAAAGGCACTATCGCTAGCCGCTACACTACCAGTTGCCCCAGGCTTGTAGCTACTTGTCCAGAGCTCATCCTGGAAGCATAGGTGATGAGGCAGGGTATGCCTTGGGTAAACTGTCACTCCATCACAAGGAATATCACACACTCTTTCACACACAAAGACAATGGGCAATTTACAGGCAGCACTTGAAACACATCTTTGGACCATAGGAGCAAACACACGTGAGCATGGGGAGACACCAAAACTCTATACAGACTCCGTTTGGATTTGAACCCAAGTCCAAATTGACGGCAGTGAAGTGGCAAAGCACCGAAATGATCCACTGGGCCACCACACTACCTCGTAATAATCTTTCTTAGTCAAATTCCCTTCCCCGTGATATGACTGCCATCTATTATACTATATATAGTTGATTAAACTAAATCAGAGTAAAATATTATCTCCTCTTTACACATTAGACAATGAAAATTGTAATTTATTCTGTTTTTCCATTATTATAATTTAATTTATAAAGTAGCTTCTAGTTCTGTTGACAAAATGTGATGGTCTGTTTAACAAAGCAGCTGATCCTCAGATCAGAGTCCCGTGTGCCCCATATTGTACTCATCATTTACATTTGTGTGCGCGTGTGTGTGTGCGTGTGTGTGTGGCATTGCAGCGATGCTAACCTCACAGATGTCCTGTCGGACTCGGACTCGGAGCTGGGGAACCTGGAGCAGCTGGAGCAGGGCAGCACAGACACCCTAGCCAATGGCTGTCGCGCTGACACTGAGGCTGCCAAGCGCCTCGCCAAGCGCCTCTTCCACCTGGAGGGCTTCAAGCGGTGTGATGTGGCGCGTCACCTGGGCAAGAAGTGAGTGCCTATCTGCCCCTCACCCTCTCACCCCCAGCACCAAACGGCACTCTTCTTCTATATCCCTCAGAGCTCCAGAGAATCTCCAGCTGTCTCTCTTTTCAGCTGAGTGTAGTGTGTGTGGATGGCGCCCGTTTTATCATTTGGAGAACCTGGGCAATTACTAAGAGGTGCCGAAAATTTGGGGGAGGGGTAATTTTTCTTCTGAAACCAAAAAATGAACTGTAATCTTGGAAGAAATTAATAAAAAAAAAAAAAAACCTTTGCTTAATAATAAAAATACAAAACCGTTTTATTAGAAAATTAAAGATCTTCTGCTTTAAATATACAGTACAAACATAGTATAACCCGTGGCCCCCACATCTCTTTGAAATGTTGTGTATTTGTAGTTAACATTTTCTGTGAAATCAGCTGTCATTCACAGCAAATCATATATCTCGATTTGTTCCTTCACCCTCTCCAGTTTTGAAAATGTTTAGTTTTCAGTCCATTTTCCTTTTATGAGCTGTATGGATCTGTGTCCAGAATAAAAATAATTTTTTGTCATATACTGTATGTAAATGTTTTTTTGCTAATGTAGAGGCAGAAGTCTAAGGGACACCAGATTCATTCTTGCCGGGGGGCACTAAACACGCGAGCGCCAGCACTAGTCTCCCGTGTACCTGAGCATCCCTCTGCAGTTTTGTCTCTCTGTGTTGTCTCTGTGCTCCTGTTTTGTATCTCTGTGAAGTTCCCTCTTTCCACCCGTGGCTCTGTGTAGCTGTAGCTCTTTTTTCTTCTCTCTGTTCCTGGGCTTCTTCTCTCCTGTTCCTCACTGTACGTGTTGAGGAGCTAACTTTGACTTCACATCAGTAGAGACACGATGGCCCCGAACAGCAGGTGTCGATTTTCCTTTACTCACAGAGGTGGGGGTGGGATTAGCACCGTGCCAACAAAACCCGCACTGGCCCCAGCGTGGGCTTTACTCATCCTCAGTGGGGGATGTGTGTTCACACTTTGTTTTCCCTTCTGTCCCATCCAGCAACGAGTTCAGCCAGCTCGTGGCAGCCGAGTACCTGCGCTTCTTCGACTTCACGGGCCTGCCGCTGGACCGGGCGCTCAGGTGAGTTCACCTTCCCACGGCTGCTGCCAGCCACGTTGAATACAGCTCACCTCCATATTAAATCACATAATTTACATAGATGTACATTATGTACCTCAGGTTTTTTCTCAGGTGGGGGTTATAATAGTATGACAACTTATAACAACTAACGGGGGAGCAGCAATCCTAGGCTGTGAACGCGCAACCTTCTGGGCAAAAGGTGCCTTAAGTGTTTTGTAACATCACAGCTGACTGCAACTGACTGCAGCTGACTACAATACACAAACACTTCTGAAATGGGAGTTTGTGAACATGAGACTTTGAGAGGGTAATGCTAGACCACACCCCTAGCCACACCCACCATCTGTTATTTACTATTTATGTAAACTGCCATGAACCTCCATGCTCCACGCTGTTTTCCACAACCCCCCCTCACAACCCACCTGCATCTCACTCAACATCAGGTGCAAGCCCCCCTGCAGAATCCAAGCTCAGATGGAAAGTATGTCAGGCATCTGCTCAAACCCATGATCACAGTGTAATACACTCAACCACTGCAATATAAGTTATATATTTACATTACTTCATTTAGCAGATGGTTTTCTCCAAAACAATTTCCAATGAACACTATTTAGTGTTATGAGCCCACACCTTATTCACCCAAGGTGACTTACACTGCTAGATACACTACTTATAGTGACTAACTCATCAATACACCACTGAAACACACTTTCTGTCTGTCACTCACATATTATGGGTGGCTAATCCAATTCACGTGAACAGCATGTCTTTAGACTGTGGGAGGAAACCAGAGCACCCAGAGGAAGCCCACACAGACACAGGAAGAATATGCAAACTCCACACAGACTGAGCAGGGATCAAACCCATGTCTTCTTGCATCACCCAGGCACTGTGAGACAGCAACACTACTTACTGTGCCACCGTGCCACACATCATGAATTACTTTATATAGAATATAATAATTTATTAATATCATCTGCATTTTCCATAAACTGTGAGCCTCAGGGTGCAGTGGTGCAGCAGGTTTGGGCGGGTCCTGCTCTCTGGTGGGTCTGGGGTTTGAATCCTGCTTGGGGTGTCTTGTGATGGACTGGCATTCTGTCCTGGGTATGTCCCCTCCCCCGCCAGCCTTGCGCCCTGTGTTGCTGGGTTAGGCTCCAGTTTGCCACAAGCGGTTTAAACAACCGTGTGTCTGTAGTCCTCAGGGATAGTTTGATAACTAGTTGACAGTTACCTTCATTATTACCTTTAAATACAAGGGTAAGTCAAAAAGTATCCAAAATAAACTGTGTTATAATTAATATCTTATGAACTTGCATGATTTTTTGATGTCATATACTCATCTTCAGACAAAAGGTTTTTTAGTACAATGGAAATTTTGCCCTGATATGCAGTAATTTCCACAACAGGTATTTTTTCCACTGCATAGCATGTTTATCATTTGATTTCATTTTGGTATTTTAATTCATTTTAGGTGACATTCCTTTCATTGGAAACAGTGGTTATTTGACTCTCACAACGGGAATTAGAGTGATTTTTTTGGAAAAGCTCGCTGTGGCAGAAAAGGAGCTGCTCCAACTCATCTCGCGTCTGCGTTTCTTTTCAGAACGTTCCTGAAGGCATTCCCCCTGATGGGTGAGACACAGGAAAGGGAGAGGGTCCTCGTCCACTTCTCCAGGAGATTCTGTTACTGCAATCCCGAGACACACATGTCCGAAGGCGAGTTTCCTTGGGTCGCCTGCGTCACGCTCATGCAAACACATCCAGACCCCTTGCACAAATGTTTCATTTTGTCCCCTGTCCTCTTTATTTTTAATGATCAAAATCCTTTTCATATCCTCAGTAGGTACAGGTGGTCCACCATTTACGATGAGGTTCTGTTCTGATGATGCTGTTATAATTCAACTTTGTGGTTTGCTGAAAACTTACTTTCATTGTCTGATATGAACTAGCAGGTTATAAAAATATTTACATACAGGAATTTACATTGTATAATAGGGCATGTTATATTTTTCACTCATTTCACACATTATTTATATCAAAATAATACTCATATAGCATAGCAATAATATGAATGCAATGTACTAATTACAAAGTGAACTACAGTACAGGTAATTATGAATACTCTAGTAAGTTCTGTACAGTTTTCCTTAATGAATAATGAGTAGTAAGGAATGACAAATGAGGAGTTTTATAAGCAAGATGCAAAATCACTGTTAGACACTGAAGCACTGAGACTTGAATGGTGCTGCCAACTAATGTTACCGTACAGCAAAAGGACTGGGAAATGATTTTAAAAGTTAAGCGGATGACCGTTGTACGTCTGGATAGTTCTGAGTCGTACATGTTATAAATGAAAGACCGCCTGTATCAGTATTAATACTAATATTTACCACTTGATTTTCCTTAATGTTTTTCTTTTGCTTTACATAACGGTGGTTTGAATCGCACCATGGCACTCACGGTTGCTGAAGGTGTGTACAGTGCCGGTCCGGTTTACATCAACAGTCTGCTGTGTTGCTCCTTCAGATGGTGTACACACACTGACCTGCGCCCTCATGCTGCTCAACACAGACCTGCATGGACACGTATGTATCCCCTCGTCTCCCTTGTCTCATGATGCTGGGCATTTGCATGGTCTGAACCCACTACAATGCTACAGTAACCCGCTGCCTACTTTCTAAACCCCCTGTGCTCCTGCTGAACCCCCATCCTACCTCTGAACCCCCTATCTTCCTACTGAAAACCCTGTGCTCCTACTGAACCCCAATCCTGCTCCTGAACGCACTGTCCTGCTGAGCCCCCTGAACCTGAAATGCAAAAATAAAAATGTGTAGCCGGTGAAGGAAGAAGTTCTGGTTCTGCTTCTGGTTTGTCGTGTGCTCCCAACCTCAGTTCCAGCCTGTTCACATTCCCTGAAGCGTCACCCCCCCTTCTCAGCAGCAGCTTTGTTACAATGATGTGGAAGACTCATCAGTGATTTCAGGGAAGCTCTGCTTTCTGACGGGCGCAAAGCAAAGTGTGTTTACAACATGGCACAAGTCCCTATCTGGCAGCATCGCTGCATCAGAGCTTAACGTCCCCACCTCACAGATGTCACACAAAGGCCCTTTTTCTGTGCACACCACTACTCTAACACACCTTTCTTATCTATGTTTAATTGCTGCTCTTGGATCCTGCCGTCTCTAGGTGGTGAGTTCAGCCTCTGTGCCCGCTGATTTGCTCTGCATACAAATGCACAATAGAGAACTCCTTGCTAACGTACGTGTGTGTGTGTGTGTGTGTGTGTGTTTCAGAATATTGGGAAGAAGATGTCTTGCCAGCAGTTCATTAGTAACCTGGACGGCCTGAATGATGGTACTGACTTCCCAAAGGACTTGTTAAAGGTACCACTTGTTTTTGCTCTTCCTTTATTACTCCCAAAGAACATCCCTAAATAGATTTATGAACTGAAATCTTATAAAGTTTGAATTCTTATATTACCAGTATCATATACATATATATTTCCTGTCATATATAAATATATATTTATTGTAATTATTCATTGTTACCAAGTGACATTTTTTTGCAATGACAGCAATACAAAAACCATTTTTTAATAACACACATACTTTAAATTCAGGTGCAAGTTAATTTTTATGGCTTGGCAAAATTGTTCAGGTGATGCTGCAGTCCAGTGTATTAACGCTGTGCGTCACACTAAATATGGGGAATATGAGGGAGGATCAAACAGCATTTGTTGTCCTTAATATTGAAGGATCATCAAATATTCCCCTGAAAAGAAGATTAAAAAAAGATGTCAGATTATATTAATTAAAAGATGGTGCTTTAACTGTTAAAGAGGATAGAATAAACTCTTCATTGAAGAAATAATGAGGGGAAGGGGTGTCTCTCAAAGCCGAATGTCCCTTAAAATGTAAATTTAGTTTTTGAACCAGTGGAGTTCCAGTTACTGTTCCATCTTCTGGCGTTCTACTGCTGTTTTATACAACATGTAGATTTTAAATATCTTAAATATAAAATGTCTCTAATATTCAGCAGTAAGGAAATGTGTTTTTTAGATCTTCATCTTACAAACACAATTTGGAAGTTGTTTGCAATTTGTTGTTGTATCTTCGAAGCCACGAGTAAATAAACAATGAATATATAACAACAACAACAATAATAGTAATAATAATACGGACAAAGACATCCCTTGATTTATTCACATTGAAAGTAAAGTGTCTGATGTAGAAATAACAAAAATAAAAGTACTTAGACTTAATTGTTTTTATTAACTTCAAGCTACATAAAATTAGAAGTAGTTATAATGGCAGCAGCTACTGTGTTGGTGCGGAAGGGACTCGGACTTAGACTGAATTTAGCTGTGCTGCCTTATATTCATAAGTCGTAATTTCACTGGAGAGTTCACGTTGGCTGCATGAGCATGGAAATATGGGTTAAGGTGGCCTCTTTTCACATTCATCATACTTGTTCTGCAGGACCCATATAACACGTCCGTGAAACTCACACATCTTTTATTCTGTTAAATTGACCTAAAAATTAGACATAGGCCTATATACAGTATGTCTGTAATAATTAAAAATCAAATGCAAAATTAACATATCTGTTTTGTCACAATTAGTCACAACTGAAACCACTGGAACCTCAACTGAGATTTCTCAGTATAAAGTTCCTGGAACTGTCTCTCTCTCTTTCTCACACACACACACACACACACACACACACACACACACGTGCACATACATGTCAGTCGTCCTGGAATGCCCTGAAGTGACATGAGTGTTTTTTGCTGCTGCTGCCACAAAACTCATCTTTTTCCATACCTCCGAAGGGCTTTGAGGGTAAAGAGAAATAAATGTGCAGGAGCAGCTTCACAGCTTATTTTTCCGTCCCCGTCCGCTTCCCTTAATTGATCCCAGAGCAGTCGGCATTTTTATAAGCGTGCAGCAGAAAATGCACCAGTGTCCCTCAGCTCGCAGTGACATGAAAAGATGAAGTGCTGGCCTCTGCATGAGACAGTTATGAGCTCAGAAAGCAGGAAGAGTGTGATGGGCAGAGCTAACCCTGGAGGATGGGGGATTGATCGCTCCCGTAAGTTATTATTATTGTCATCCTGTCGTGTAACCGACACTTTCATCCGTAGCAGCTTGTAATTTTGCGTGTCGTATCAGGGACACGTTTCACTGGCGCAGCGGATGTCAAGTCTCTGGATCAAAGGGTCTGGAACCGAACACCTTCTGGGGCTTGAACCAGTGATATTCAGGTTTATAGCAGGACCTTTAACTGCTATGCTGTCAAGACCCAAGTGATGGTAGGAAGCCCAGTACAGCTGATCTCCAGGTGTTTCGCTGTGTGTCTCCAGGTGCTGTACAACTCAATCAAGAATGAGAAGCTGCAGTGGGCCATGTGAGTATTGCTTGGCGCTCCTCCGCTCTGTGTGCCTGTGCAGCAGGGCCTGGGTTCTATGGCTCAGATAAGGATGATGGTTCCGGTGTCAGAGTTGTTTCCCAACAGTGACAGAATGTGTACCTCATCAACAATAAAAAATGAATAATGTAATATGGTATGTTTTATTTAAGGAGGGCAGCACGCGGCACAGTGGTTAGCACTGTGGTAATGGAACCAAAGAACCCAGGTTCAAGTCATGCTCCCTCTATGTACCGTAGAGCAAGGTACTTACCCTGAATTGATACAGTAAAAATTACTCAGCTGTATACATAGGCAAATCATGGTAAACTGCTTAGTGTAGAAACCTCACATTGTAATTTTTCAAAATAAGAATCAATAATAATTATTACAGAAAATTCCATGTTTCCACATGTTATCACAGCATAGAAGGTATAAATTGTGATAGGTGATGTTATTGGAACTAAATGTTCAGTATAATCTGATTTCCTTATAGGTTTCATAAAAGGTGATATTAACCGTCGTTGAGCTGATAAGGATTGTTTGTGTGTGTGTCTGCAGTGAGGAAGAGGAGCTTAGGAAGTCTCTGTCAGAGCTGGTGGAGGAGCAGTGCGACTGTGGTGGCAAGCGGGTGGCTCGCGTCACCGATGGCAGTAACCCCTTCATTGCCATCCCGCTGCTTCTGAACGCGGCCACCTACAAGCATGGAGTCCTCACACGGAAGAGCCACGCCGACATGGACGGCAAACGCAGTAAGTGACATCTTTGGCACAGAGCAGCCTCTGCTGAAGTGTGCCGGATGCGTAAAAATCTCCACGTGTGTCTCTTTTTCAGCTCCAAGAGGGCGCAGAGGCTGGAAGAAGTTCTACGCGGTTCTCAAAGGGACGATCCTTTACCTACAGAAGGTGAATGTCTCCTACACCAAAAGGTGGGTGAAACATCAGAGTCAAAGCGCGCCTAACGAGCAGTTAATCCAGTGGTGTTTGTCTCCCCCTGGTGGCCAGGATGAGTATAAACCGGACAAGGACCTCTCAGAGGTTGACCTCAAGAACGCTGTTCGAGTTCACCATGCCTTGGCCACCAGAGCCAGCGACTACAGCAAGAGGCCCAACGTGCTCAAACTGAAGACCTCAGACTGGAGAGTGTTCCTCTTCCAGGCACCGTAAGCTCCCTGACGATGTCATTCACAGCTCCAAAACGCTGCAAAAGGGCGCCACCAGGAGCCCACAGAGAAGTGGTGTCGTGCTCCATTGCTATACACTGTGCTGTCAACGTGTTGCTCTTGATGGGTGAATGCCCCCCCATTGTGTCTCTCACTCATTTCAGGAGCGAAGAGGAGATGATGTCATGGATCCTCCGCATTAACCTGGTCGCAGCCTTGTTTTCTGCCCCTGCCTTCCCCGCAGCTATCGGCTCCATGAAGAAGTTCTGTAGACCACTGCTGCCCTCCTCCTCCACCAGGCTGAGCCAGGTGAACACTTAGTAATTCATCAACCACTTAGTAACTCCCACAGGCTGCTCCAATCTTCCAAAGACACAACGTTCAGATGATTTCTGAACTCACTGTAACCAGAAAGGTGGTGTGTATGTATGTCCTGAGATATGCTGGGTATGCTGGCTTATGCTGGGTGCTCTCCTGCATCCAGGAAGATATAAATTAAATGATTGAAAACATACAACCAAAGATTTTTTTACCCTTTTGAAAAAGCCCTCCTTAAAAAAATGCTGTATATCTGTATCTCTTTCTCTCTCTGTCTCTATAATGCTCTGTAATGTGTTGCTATGGTAGCCAGGGTCCACGTCTCTGTGGCTGACAGCAAGAGAAACACACAAACACACACACACACATTTCACCAAAGGAAAACAGGATTCAGTGTTTTTCCATCCCATGCTCCAAAGAACATTATAATGTAAATAACAGAAAATTATTTTTACATGTGGTAATTATATATTGAAAACATTACAGTTATATGCAGAAAGTATGGCTGCATGTGGAACACTCAAGACTCGGGACTTATTCCACAAACCATCGTAGATAATTTCAGAAATCATAATTAAATTGGTTTACTTTTATCATCATGCGATCTTGATAGTAATAAGGTATTACAGTACATTATGAATGCTCATATGGTGATGCTCCATTTTCTGAGTGTGTGTTTCCTCAATGCTGATCAGTGTTGCTTTGGAGTGGGTCAGTATCAAGGAGTGCCGGTCAGTGTTACTCTGCAGCTGATCAGTATCACATGAAGCCGTCCGTTGTGCTTAACGCTGTTTGTCTGTGTTTTACCACAGGAGGAGCAGCTGAAGTCCCACGAGAACAAGCTGAAACAGATCACCCTGGAGGTGGAGGAGCACAGCAGGAACCCACCAGATCTGACGCTGAAGACCAAGGAGGCTGAGGAGTACCGGCTGAAGGAGCACTATCTCGTGTTTGAGGTGAGTGCCGTCTTCTCCGTCTGCTCGGCACGGTGTGACTCAGCGTGGGAGACGCTGTGCCAGAGCCGTTATCACACTTGCTGTGCGGTTGTATCATGTCGGGCAGCTGCCTTACACCTCGCTTTGGCCAAGTTCTGGTTTCCAGTGAAGGGAAAAAACGAGAGGGGAAGTGGTGGGCGCTGTGAGGGTGAGCTTCAAGCGACTTCCTTGGTTAGGGTTGGACCACATCACTAACTACGTCACACCCTCAGCTGACAGAAGGCAGCCGTTTCTCCTCTTTCTCCTGTTTCCCCCCCTCCTCTGAGCTTCGCTCTGGTTCCGCCCGTCCACAGAGGAGTCGCTATGAGACGTACGTCACCCTACTGCGGGCCAAACTACGGGCGGACACGGACGACCTGGACAAGATCGAGGCCAGCCTCTTGAGCAGTGAGGCCGGCGACGGGTACCTGCGGAAAACCCAGTCGAGTCCGTCCATCAGCCAGGGGCACGGCGCCAATGGGCGGCCGGACGGAAGGAGCGGCCCGGCCAGAGTGGAGCAGCCGAACTGAGGAGCGCTGTGGACCCTTAGCCCGACACAGACACACCGCAACCGAAGAGCTAATAAAAAAATCATGAAGGGAAAAAAACTGCATATCAATGTATAGTAATATTATTACTGCTATTAATAGTATCTTCATTATTATTATTATTATTATTATTATTATTACTATTATTGTGTACATATACCTTGTGCCAAAAATGGAAAGGAAAAAGAAAAAATAAAAGCAGAAGAAGATGTTCCAGTGACGAGGGCAGCCACCGTGAAGGAACACACCATGCTGTGCTGCGAGGTGTGTTGTGGTGGAGGGGGGGGCACTACGCAGGACAATGCTGGGTGTGGTGGGGGGGGGGGGGTCACTGGCCTGTGGCTTTTAACTGCCCAGACACCCACAGATGCATGTGTGTGCTACCAATAAGGGCTAATCCATGACACAGGCTGTACGCTGTAGGCGAAGCACACAGTTCCGGGACCAAACCGTGGGGACGGATGTGATTCCCGAAAAGGATTCGAGTCTCGCTGTGTTTGACGTTGGTCTTAAAACTTACAGTGTGAGCTGTGCAGTTCTGCAGAGCAAAAGCACTGGAAGATGGTGCTAACAATGTTTTGGGTTTTTCTCCTCAATGCCCTTTTCATTGGACTTGACTGGATACAAGGTGTAGGCAGGAGGTCTGGAGCGCAGCTTTAGTGTGGCGGGCGTGTGTGTGCGTGTGCGTGGATCACTGGAACAGGACTGTGAGAAGCTGCAGTGTGTGTTGGTGACAAATGGGCTCTGTGTGGAATGGGCTGCTCTGGCACTTGGGGTGAATGTGATGCTCTTTGGAGATGAATGAATAAGTGCTGCAGGGTATGAGGTGAGCGAATGTGGAAGAAGAACTTAAGTTACCGACCACGTTGCTTTGCTGAGAGGTGTAGTATACCCTGGCTCCTCAACTTACCAACACAGGTGGGACGGGAGTCCGTTCATAATAATTTGTCTTCAACTCCAAGTCACAATGTACCAGAAGTTTGTGTTACAGACGTCCCTCGATTTACTTGTCGGTCAGGCTCTGTAAAATCTTGGATGTAATGAATGTTAAAAAATACTCAGACTTTCAGTTTTAGTACTTTGAATACATGAACATTAGATTTCGTTTAAAAATGAATCGATATAAAAATGTTGTCTCCCCAAACCCCTTATTCAACGGCAACTTGACTGATTCGTCAGTAAACATGTACAGCGTTCGCCATCTCGTAGATCATCAGCACTCCTGAGCACCAGACAGGAGCTGTGAACACCGTGGAACCGGGTGCAATGAAGATCCACGCCGCCATTCTGTTTCCGTGCTCTTTACTGCGATCTGTCTGCTCAGTGGGTAAATACAGGTTGCAGAAAGCTGGAATTTTAGGAGCATAAAGAATGAAATTACAGGGGAAAATGTCTGTCTGTATCTTCAACTTGACCGTTTGTAATACGAGGAGCCAGCGTACGTGCTTTTGGAAGTAGACGTTTGAGATGCGTCACTGTGGTGACGCCTGGGCTCTTCTCGTCTCCCACGCTTCTGAGACGCTATGGTACGCAGGCCTTTGCTCGTATCTGCTCCCGTTTTGAGAAGAGTCACAGAAGCAGGACGCATCAGGCCTGCACACGACCCTCCTTGTGTCTGAATGTGGTTACTGGCACCATTGGTGACTGAATCGAGGGACTCTGAAGCGCAAACAGCTCAATGGGTGCAGAGGAATGTGTTCACAAGAAGAGCCTGGATTCAAGAGAACAAAGACAGGAAATGAGAGGGAGGGGCTCCGGTACAGCTGCCGCCCTATTGGACAGTGTCCCACGCACCAGAGGGCCTCATTGGTGTAAAATCTGCCAATCAGACAAAGAGACTTGTTTTTACTACAGTGCATTGTTGGTGTGGTACTAGACATGGCGCTACTCCCTGTATCTCACCAGACTCCTCGGAAGTGAACTAGCAAACATTAAAAACTGCATTTTATATTCATAGCGATGACTTTCATGTTTGGAGAGTTTCATGTTGTTCTGGCTGTAGTCCTGGCCTCGCTTTTCCACGTTTTACAAGAGTGATGTTGTCATAGACTATTGTGACATTTATTTAAACCTTTTTTTTTTCTGGAGTACCTATATTAGAGTTTGCCTCTTGAACTTTTTTTAATTAAAAAAACATCAAAGATTTATGTGCTCGTTATGTTTAATTTGATCATGTTTCAAAATCAAAACTTAAGTTTATTTTTCTTTTTTCAGTGTTTCCATATAAGGTATTCCTAGGTATTGGTGATTTATAATTTTTTTTCATTACCTTGGATTACTTCTATGATTTTTAATTACATGCTGGAAGTAATAGATTTGCTATACTAAGAACGATCCATTGCGTGAATAAATCTACCTGTGATACTACAGTAAGCGCAGACACTGATCAGTGCATATAATGGTGCCTTGACCTTTGACCTGTACCCTACGCTTATGACACAGGACATTTATATTTACATTTATTCATTTAGCAGACGCTTTTCTCCAAAGCGACGTACATCTCAGAGAAACCAACTTATTCTCCCACTAAAGTTCTGAAAGCACCAGATGTTTGGAATATAGGTCATATAAATTCCACCTATATGTTGATTATGATTCCTTATTATTATTATCATCATCATCATCATCACTTAGCTTTTTTAAAGTTATTTTTAGCTGACTCCTTTGGTTAAGAGACTTATAATGTTAGATATTGATCTACCCATTTATACAGCAGGATATTCTTACAGCACCAATACAGGGTAAGTACCTTATCAAGGGTACTACAGCGGAGCAGGAAATTCAGAGTACAAGGCAACAGCCCTTACCACTATGCCACCTGCTGGCCGAGACATCAAATAGGTCAATGTTCTTCACCCTTTCACATGCAAGCAGTGACAATGACACCAGTTTTCACTGTCTCTTGTAAGCTGACTGATATTTCCTTTTAGACCTACAGTTGCGTTTTTTTTTTTTTTTTGTACCATGTGAAAGCAACCACTCATGTGAGTTCACATGTTCTAGCTTCAAAGCTTAGTACTGCATTTATGAGCAAGATAGGTTAGATGAAAAAATCTGAAATCAAACACAGGAGATTATAACTCGACTTCAGTTCATGGTACTTGTGACTATTCCTATATAGTGTACAATGTAAAACGGGTGTTAATTAAATATGAGGATGGTTTTAAATGATCAAGTGTTAGAGTTTGATAAAACATCATTTTACAGCTGTGATACATTACCTACAATGACCTGCCTCACTTCTGAATATGACCTCTGGGATTGTGTATTGACAGCTAGGTTGCATACAGTAATATTATAGGTATGTTTTGGAAGAAAAAATAAACATGTAATCAGTTAAGATCAATCAAGAAAATCAGCAAGATCCTGCCCTGTTAAACTGAATCACTAATTCCTTACTTTAGTGGCTGATGACAGACGATTTGATATTTCAAGGTAAAACAAGTGTTGTCAACCGAAAACCTCAGGACAGGTCATGCTCATGCACCTGTATAAAGGGTAAACTGAATGAAATAGTGTCATGACAAGCAAACTGTACAATAGATGCATTGATTATACAGATTCTTCATTAGATAACAATACAATATGGTATTTAAAAAGTTGTTTTGTAGTTGGATAGATGCTAGGTAACTTTCAAAAAATAATTTTTACCTATAATGTCTTTATTAACTGTACTGCTGTTATGTAGACTTTAGAAAGAGATTTCTGTACTGCATTATGAAGTCATGGAGAAATTATCTGAAAGTTGGTGTCTTACGTTCTGTGACAGACTTCTGAAAGATCAATATACTCAGCCCTCATGTAACGGGGTCTTGTACAATGAAAGGCTTTTACAATGGCATATGAAGGTATACCCTTTTTCATACAGTGGGTTTTCATTTGCATATAACAGCATTTTTGCCTGGTTAAGCAGTCATTTTAATTTATTCACTGCTAGTAATGCTTTCACTCTGCAAAGCATTCAGGCACTGTTCTTCTTCCATAGCAAAACCTACTACTGTATAAACTTCCTATAAAGTTCCTATCACACCGACAGTCTTGAGAAGTTATACGCCTTGATTAAAGTAAAAATACCACAGCTGAAACAGCAGATTCAGTACTCATGTTTCCCATTATTAATTCATTTAGCTGATGTTGTTCTCCCTAAACACCTTACAGTTTTATGCATCTCACAGTGATTTACCAATTTATATAGTAGGGTATTTTTCACTGCAGCAGTTCTGGGTAAAGCTTAAGGATTCTACCGCAGGAGGAAGATTTGTTAACCCTAAATTGTGCCTGTCACAGCATAGTGTTTGTGTACTTTGCAAAGTGAAAGATATAGACAGAATTCTTGTGAACTTTATATCATAAATATCAATGAACCAAATTATCGCCAAGGATTAAGGTTCCCGACCAACCTTCCTTCTAATTCCCAAGAGGCTCTGCAATAAACTAACTCTATGCAACATTTTTAACCACAGCTGAAATATGTGTGCCACAATGACAAAGAAATTAAAGACAATATAAATTATAAGTATGTAAAAAGAAATGGCATCATCAGGAACAGCAAGACCAAGGCTATAACAGTTTATAGGAGCAGGTAGTCTGCAGGCAATTTACACTGATCATTACATACAGTTCTTGATGGGTGGAAAATGGATGCCTAACGTGGAGTGAATCTTTTGCCTTATGCGTGTGGCTAATGAACCATAGGCACAGGCACAAACAAACTGCTTACAGGGATCATTGCTTTGGACCTCCACAACCCTGGACTGGACAAGAGGTTATTGAATGAATGGAAAGATAAAGACAGAAAGGTAGAAACTATTCTTTTTGCTGCAAATATAAAATATCTTGCTGTTGTCACTGTCATGCATTAAAATACCTTTTATAAATTAATTTTAGGTGACATTTTTCATCTGGGGGATGATTATTTATTCCTACAAGAATGGCAATTTGACCTTCTCACCATTGAATTTTGCTTAACGGGGTGATTTCATGGAATGGACCAACCCATGATGTAAGAAAAGGGTGTATTTTCCTGCAGTGTTGACATTGTAGCCTAGTTTGCTAATTTGTCTTTATAGCTGTAGTGTTGCAAACTAACATATCACAACTCACTGGTCCCTCTGCATTAGGCTTCTAACTGAAGAATAAAACGTTTAAAAGTTTTACTTTCTGGTGGCTCTTGGGGGCATCGAAGGTGTGGGGATCAGGGCCTGTCTGCCTTGTTCTGACATGAAAAAGCATTTTTTTTCAGTACCTAGGACAGCAACCGGCTCCTTCACCAGGAGCTCAGAACTGCAGCTGGATTAACAGTTTTAAAACATACTGTATCTTTTCACACAGAAGTATTTTACCCCTTCTTGTGGCAGTATTCTGCTGAGGATCCTTACACATTTATATTACATTGGAATACTAATTGTAAATTAAATCATTTGGCAGACCAGTTTTTCCACAGATGTGCTCATTTTCAATTATGACCTCCGGTAACATGAAAAGGCTGATGGCAGGGAAAGCTGTTGCGACTGTAAATAGGTGATCATATAAAAATGTCTTAATGTAAAACTTCCAATGCTTTATTTCTGCTTAAATTATCATCAGAATGTCCAAAGTCAACAGGGGAGGTTTTAGAGGTAACTGCTTTGAACTGACAGATTACCACTCAGTGGACATCTATGCCAAATGGGAAATACACTTTGCCCAAAATTTTTACCTGGATTTCAGTTTTAATGTACAGATTAATATTTTTCACACAACATTTAAAATATTTCCATTAATTTAAAGGCAGACAATTTGCTGTAACAATACAAAAGGACCACCGCTGTTCAAGATCAGTCATTTGAAACATTAATCAGCTACCTGACAGGTGACATGTGTTGATATATGGAATACAGCACTGGTCCACAGTCACGAGTCTTGGGTAGTGGAGACATCTTGGCTGTTTCCATCCACTTGGGTCCTGTCACTCTGTTACAGAATTGCAGACCTTACAAACTACTGTAAACTGGGTGCTGTGCCACAGATGTTGTATGATCAGGTTGAACACTGTCTGATGCTTTGTGACAGAAAGACTTGAGTACAGAAAGCAAACTACTAGGCAGCCAAAGAACACAGTGGCTGAATAAGTACACTGGTTCCTCATATTACAAACACCAGTAGGACTCCAAAGTAACTTTTACCACCAAGTCACAATCTACATAAACAATTTTGAAAATATCCTTTAATTTATTCATTGGCTGGGTTCTGCAAAAGTCTTGGATGTATCTGAAATAAAAAAAAAAATACTTTGTAACAAGTTAATATATTTAAAATTGAGCAAAATTAAAACTAATTTCACTGGGAAAATATTGTCTTAATTCAATCCCTTCTTATCATTGCTCATAAATATGCTCAAACTCCAGACATGACTTGCAAACACTGTGGAAGTGTGTTGGGTGAAATCCCACACTAAGTGTTGACTGAAACATTCTTTGGGAGAAAAACAGGACAAATTCACTCTACTACAGAGAGAAATTACAGAAAATTCCATTAAACATAAGATTCAGTATATGTAATTTTTTTCAGTTTACTGGTAACAAGTGTCTTGAAGCATCTTTCTTATTCTAGACATTGTATTTATAACGATGAACTCAGTATTACTGTATGTTATTACAGTGTTGACAAAAGTAATAACAGGTGCATTTCAACTGGACAATGTAGGTATTTTGATATGGTTTAATGACAAGGCAGATGAAAGTATAGTAACTATATTCCTATTCCTTACAAAAGGGAGGAAAAAAAAAACTTGATAGTACCAGAGTTTTAGAGCAAATTTAATAGGGTGCAAATATATAAGATAGAAACAAATGAACAGGATGCAGATGAGGACAAAGACTAAATCAGCATAAGAACCACATTAACTTCAGGAAAGGCCATCTTTCGGTAAGAAATACTCTAGAATGTACGACTGAAGAAAAGCATTGATATGATTTTTATTACTGTCACAGTTTTAATCTGACAATTCTTGCCAACTAAAAAGAATTACAGTCTGAGCACTGCTACTTTATCATGCAATTCACTTTAATAGAACTTCAGAACAAAGACAAAATATTATACTCCAAAATATAGAACTTGACATATTCCTTTCCAACAGTAATGACACAAAGGCTTGAAAGTATTTTCTATTATCTGAATGCATGATCTATCAAAAATAATATGCAGAATTTTCTTAATATATTTAAAGTGCAAATATTAATACATTTAAGTTCTTTTAGTGAGTATAAAATACTAAGGAAAAAAGAACTATTTTCATGTATATTTGTTGTTTTATTCAGAGGGACACCATACATATATAAACAAACCATATGTACACACATCTTAGATAATTCATAGGGTTAGGAAGGGAGCAGAACACACCATAACAGAATTTGTGAATACTGTCCATGTCTCCCTGATGTTTTACACACACACCCACACACACACACACACACACACCCAAACAAGCACTCACAAAGAGTTGCAGGCAGACAAAACAAAACAAAAAACTAAAAACAAAAAGAGAGTCAGCCTCATTTTTTAGTTGGTAATTTACAGACACGAGAAATGAACTGGCTCGAAAGCTCTGTATTGATTGGTAATGGCTGATCACTGATTATATTTTAAGTAGTGTAATGTAGTTCCACATAGTCCTAGCCAGATGCCACCAGCCATGAGCCCAACATGTCACATTGTGTCACCATCACTAGTGGAAGAAGCTACAGCGCCCACATTAACCGCCATATTGTAATATACCTGTGCTATGCCATCAACTTTTATTATTGGACTTACTTTCTTCAAGCATCTAAATTGCACAACTCTCATAATATTTGCATTTAATACATAGAAGCACAAGTACTGACTTGTCATTAACAAACTGTTAACTTACAAAAAAATGTGTGTAGAGAAGCCTACTGTAGTTCATATTTACACAGGTTATAGTGGTAGCACTGTTGAATGATATGTATTACAAATGTTGTACTACATAGCGTATGGTTGCTTTTCAAAATGTTTATTACCAACTTTCCCAACCCCAAAAGTTTGACTTTCAATAGCCTGAAGAAGGCACTGAAGATCAAAAGTATTTATATATAAATTATTCTATATTAATGGACTGCAGCTGTTCACAAAAGCAGCTGCAACAGAGCACCAAAAAGTCAGTAGCACCTAATAAACTGACAAAAACATCAAGTCTAAATTATATTAATTCATTATACCCTTCATTGTGCTAAACACAACATCTGTTTGAGTATTACTAACACTGAAAGTTGTATGTAGTCTCTACAACTTACTCCAAGAGCAAGAACATTTTTGAACTTCTGATTTTGATTACTGATTGTTACTGTATCTACAGATGTGTGGTAAATAGCAGCACATCTGAGAACATCATTGGACAGGTTGTGCGAGAAAAGTGCCAAAGGAGCAACTGGAGGGGCTGGCCTTGTTACCTGGTGATATTTGTGAAATGGGGGAGAGGGTGCAGTTGGAGTCAAATTACTAACCAAAGAAGATTGTGTCAATCCAGAAGCACTACTGACTGTGTAGTATGGAGAGTTTGCCCATATTTCCCATGAATATGGGTAGTCGGACTTTTAATACTTTGCAGTCATCTTCCTCCCACAGAAAACCCCATAAATTTTCCTTTCCCACACTGCTAAACAGCAGAAGATGGCACGTGAAATGGTTTTAAGTGTTCCAGACCTTGCATTTTCATTATCAATAGTCTGGACAAGCATAAAAATCAAACAATGCTTATTCATGGTCATTGCATATAAGTTAATATGCAGTAATTTCCTCTATTGCATTCAGCGCTAAAGCTATCAAGTAATGTATGATTGACTTACAGTAGTAAGATAATGGCATGCAACTGCTAAGAGTATGAATTGGTTCTTACTATGTAATGTCCTGGTAAAAAAGTACTAAAGATTGGTAAAAGGTTACAGAATTCAGGTAGTACTTGAGGATAATTATTACAGGGATTCCCCGCTATACGATGTTAATACGGTCTGAAGGACGAAACACTCCAACATCTTGTGTTTACCTACCATTATTATCATTACTTGATCAGTTTTCATTCATATTCTTATTTTCCCCAATATGAAACTACCATACTTGCGTAACTATATTTAGGATGCCATATGAACATTGTGGTAGCGCAGTAAAAGGAATGTAGTAGTTAACAGGAGGCAACAACTTGAATTTCCTCACTGCTGTAGAAAAGTGACCATACTGTCACCAAGTTGCACTCTCCCACTTGGAGACAATCTGGTAGGCTAGTTTATACAGTATATTGCTTTCTCCAAAAACATCTTCAAAATAGACAATTTTTAAACAAAATATAAAAGTTTGTCACTTTCAATTTCTAGTTAAAGTGCATCAATTCGCAGGCCTAGCAACTCATCTACAGGGTTGTCTTGTGTCACAAAAAGACATGGTCACAAATATGGAGTGACATCTTAGGAACAATGTATACTGGGGCACCGTATAGCGGGGACCATCTGTATTATAATTTTAGCAAAATAAAAACAATGAAAAGGCTGACTTTGTACAGAACCTGCATAATGCAGACAATGTGCAGATACTTGTACAGGTGTTGGAGCATCCAGTAAGCAACTACATCTTAACAATAAGACATTTTTACAGACATGACATGCTGGTCGCTTGAAAAATTTAAAAAAAAAATAAAATACTTTATAAAGATCACCATGTTGTTATAACCAATGACTCTCACATTTGCTATGCGACAGGAAGCCAAAATGCGTAACAAATGACTGCAGAATAAAGTTCAACAAGAGATTTAACTACAGCCCTGGAAGGTCAAGTCTAGGAGGGTTCTGACCCAGCAGGGTAGTCAGCAACCTAATTCAGCTTTAATGACTGAACTCATTTAACTCCTCTTTGTGACATAAGAAGATGGAAAACCTGTTTCACTTGGCCCTCTAGGCTCACAGCTTAATAGATCAACTTGACATTTTAATACAAGTCACAGAAACTCTCCCTAAACCTCAAGACAAAGCCCACATCCACCTCTCCAAAAATGTTTAATGTCGTCAAGCAGATCCCACCCATTATCATGCTGAGAAGGCATCCAACACAAAAAGCAGGGATACCTTCCAGTAGGCCCCAGATAGCCACAAGGCCCTGTACCCTTCCAGTTCACACCCAAAACAAGCATCTTTGTGTCCTTATCTAATTGACCTATTAGACTAGCACTGCTTTAGAGATCAGATGTCTGAGTACAGCTCAGCAGAGGGTGACTTGCAGAGGTAAGCAGGCCAAAGCTACTGGCCCTGGTTCACCTGTGGTGCCTGTCTCTTACCGGGCCCACTCGGCCAGAACTTCGCAGCCAAATGACGCCAGTTTTGCTCCGAGTTCCAGAACAAATGCACCATTGTGCAGCAACAGCTAATATTTTCAGCACTGCACAAGCGCTTCCATATGGTGATTTCTTACTCACTGCAAGTTCCATAAAGCAGTACTGTCTTAATCTCCTGGCCCCTATTGTGCTCTTAAAAAACAGGAGGAAAAAAAACTGCCAAAACTAGGTTTGGCCAAATCTGGTTGGATAGAGCTGATTTTAGTTGAAAATACTTTAAACAAAACAACGTTAATAAAAAGGTTTGGGAAAAACCATCAAACTTCTGAAATAACAGAAAGCAGCATTTGAACACCATAGCAAGAACCGTGTTACAGATGAGAGTTGGAGTCCATCCAGTCTTCACCCAAAACACATGTGCAATACACAGATATATCTTCACACACAGTAAAATTAACAAAGTTTCCAAGGTTTCCAAAGAAGAATTATTTTTTGTCTGACTTTTACAGAGCAGTCCTCATTACAATTGAGGATTTAATTTAAAAAACATAAATTAGAAAAATTAAACTTTTCCCCTTTGGACATGGGTAAGCAATACTTAAATTTATCTGTAAAGTTTACATAAATTATATAAATTACACTGATTACTTAAATGAGTTGGTTATTCAATAAACTTTGTCTTATGAAGGAAGCAAGAAATTGCAGAGGGGGAAGTACTGTACCAGAAGTTTCTTCCTAAAAAAATGCATTTTTCCCATAGTACTGTGCCACTAACATTGACATCAAAGAAAACAAGCACATCCATCACGGGGTATAGAACACAGTAACTTTAAAAGAGCTCACTAAACACTGGTACACTTTTTTGTAAACCTTTTCTTTACTCAATGCATACCAAGAGAGCAAATAGCACATCTCTTTAACCTTATACGCCATTCGTGACTTTTTTATTTTTAATCAAACCATCAATCTGGCATGCCTGAGAAGGGTAAGGATAAGCCTGTCTAGCTTCCGCCCTGCTTACAGACATTGAGTTGAGCTGATTCGGTCTCCTGACATACAGAGCACCCCCTCTCAACATGGACATTTTTCTTCAGCAGAGAAACACACTTTAAATCCTCAAAAATCTTCAGGCTTTTAGTTAGTTAATATACATATTGCCATCATTGGCACATACAATATTGCACACAATAAGGAAATGCAGCATTAAAACTCGTTATGGGATGAGAAGATGGGCGGAATATCCAAAATGACAATGTGAGACAATAAGAAAACAGTGATACATTAGACATGCTAACTAATCCCATGACATTTAGACCAGCTAATAAAACACATAGCCGTAACGGTCAAAAAGCAGCCACAAAAGGGCCCAAATAGGTTCTCATACACCTCCAGACCCAGAGTTCATCCTTCCCTGAACTTCATGCTCTGTATATAATGTGAAGCGTTTCATGCCTTTTGAGGTGACATGTTTATATGAAGCCTGTTCTGAAATTATGAATTTATGAATTAGGAACCCAATTTGGACAGGCTGTCATGGAGAGTGAGGGAAAATTCTGTTACAATTAAAACATCTCTTTGGGATTTTGAACATTAAATCAAAACAACTACATGATGTGCAGTTGTCAATTAGGTGCTACACACACACACACACACATATACATACATACATACATACATACATATACACACACACACACACACACACACACCTGCACTCCAAATACATCAAACCAGCATGTAAACATGAAGATTCTATAAGGCACCAGGTTGTTCAAACATTGAAGAATGTTCCTCGAGCTTGACCTTGCAGGGGTATCCCGTTGGTGAACCTTGATCATTCCTTGTCCGTCATCTGCTGTCCACACTTTGTTATTTAACTATAACCCACAGAAAACGTGAGTATCTTGTAATGTTGAAATACTTCTGATTCACAAAATCATATTTTGCATTTGTTTTCATGAGTAAGCACTTTTCATCACACAATTTGCCCAAAACCATGAGGAGCACATTCTTACAGGGTTGATGATCCAATAATAAAGGTACGAGGTTTATAAATTCAAAGCAAGAACGTGTAGATCACAGATCTCAACCTCGGGCAATGCTGATCGTGCATCTCCCTCTCAAAATACCGTTACGCTTCTACACACATTCTTTCCGCACACGTCGGCGCACTCCTGCATGCCTACATTTTCTGTCGAAATGAAGCCAAAGCTCAAAGATGATAGAAATCCTTTTTGTAAAATGCATTTAAACGCATGCTGACAGAAAAAAACTGCAGCCAGCCAAATGGTCCGGGTTTGAACCCGATGCATGCAGTGACCCCCTCGCAGCGTGACCTTGACCTCTACAGATCTCTGCCGAACTTCTCCACAGAGAACTAGGGACAGGGCCAGGCCTCCTCCCCTGCCCGTGGTACCGATCCACTGCTCGCAAGAAACAAAAATACATCCCAGAAATTAAAAAAAAAAACAAAAACAAAAAAAAAAAAGGACATTTTGAAGAACAGCCCTTAATAATGTAATTTTCGTACAATCCGTTTTAACCACCACGAGATTTGTACCTTACAGTTACTAGCTGTACATTTCAGTTTCACTCAAATTTTGCTTATATACTTTTCTTTATATACTCTGGTTTTATACACTTGTTTATATGCTCAGGTGAATAGGGTGGTAAGTAGCCTATTCTATGACACCCTCTTAAAAATGTAATGTTTTGGTAAAAACAACTCTTCTAAAATATGTTTCTTTTTGTGCTAAAGTCAAATATTACTTAACATGAAAATAACTTATATTCTCATGTCATCTTTTTTAACCCAGCAAATATTTATCATTTTGAGAACATGATTGAACAGCTTTACGTGTCGTGTAAAAAAAAAAAAAAAAACAAAAAGTCCTTAATTAGGGAAATAAACACTAGGGTTTCGTCAAGTAAGAAAAGCAGTTCTTATTATATACATATATTGTGTTGTAAGTGGATTTAGCAGCTGCTTACTGTTTGTAATGGAGGGTAAAGGACTTCCAGAGACGGGGGAGCAGCTAGCTTGTCTGTTGAGCCACCAACCTTTCCGTTTCATCCACACTTCCTTCCAACTGCTCCATCATGTTCACGCGTTTCTGTGTTTCTTTTCCTCTCATTTTCCCGCTTTACGTCTCTCCATTTTCATTTCAGTGAGTGAAGCGGTCTCTCTCCCACTCCGTCCGGCGTCGTCGTCGTCAGTCATCCTCCCCGTCGTCCGGACGCAGCTCTTCCCGCCGCTCGCGGTGCTCGCGCTCCCGCTCGCGCTCCTGGATCCGGCGCATCTCCTCGGCGTACCTGCAGAAGGTGCTGCCGAACTTGGCCCACACTTTGTGCGGCACCGTGATGGAGTTGCGGTACGCGGGCTTCACCTCGCTCACGCGCATGAACACGCCGTACTTGTTGGCGCCCACGTCGAAGAAGAAGCGCTTGTTGTCCACGGCGAGCGACGTGCCCTCGGGCAGCTCGGCCGGCTCCTCGTCCACGCCGTAGTCGTCGATGAGCTTGGCGAGCGCGTCGCGGAACTCGATGAGGCCCTGCGCCGGCAGGGCGATGGTCTGGCCCTGAGAGGAGCCCAGCCACGGGCCCGGGCCCCGGTTCACCGTCTGCCGGACCCTCAGGAAGCGCCCCCTCTGGTTCTCTTTGAGGTCCATGTAGTATTTCCGATTCTCCCGCACCAAGAACTCGCTCTTGAGCGCTCGCCGCGGCTCGTCCTGCGCCACGTCCGGGTTGCTGGGGCCCAGCTGGGCGTAGTGCTCGATGAAGTCGCCCAGGTAGTCGCGGAACTCCACGGCCACCGACATGGAGAGCGTGAGGCGGCTCTTGTTTCCCCCGGCGCCGACCTCTGCGATCTTCAGGAAGCGGCCCTTCGCGTTCTGCTTCACGTCCAGGTAGAAGCGCTTGTTTTGGATGTCCACGCGCTTCGAGGCGAGCTCCTGCGTTTCATGCTGCAGCCCCGGCGACGCGCCCGACCCTCCCGGCGTCGGGTACAGGGCACCGGCGCACGGGCCCGCGGCGGCTGCTCCCTGTTCGCTCCCGCTGTCTCTATCCGCCATGATGCCGCCGTCCCTCCTGCCTGCCTGCCTGCCTGCCTGCCCGCCCGCACGCCTTCTCCGCCTCCGCCTGCTGCAGTTCCACGGCCGGCCAGGCGCGCCGCTGTTCTCGCGAGATCTGCGCTTGGACAGGAACACAGTGGCGAGACGGCTCGCCCGCGTTGACAGCCGTGAGCGCGCGCTCCCTGTGACACGATCTCAAAATCCAGTCTTGTCATTGAAAGACAACCAAATGATCTCATCTTAAGGCATTTTATAAATTACTCTTATTTTTTTCACGAGCCGAATACAAAGGTTTTTACACTCTGTGTTAGAATATTCAGTGTTGCACTTACATGTCAAAATAACATGTACTGTATTCTTAATTAATTAGTATACATATCAAATGCGGATGCAAAATAATATTGGAATGGACAGTGTGTATTTAGAAACGTTACATTTCATAACGTTAAGGACAAGTAAGGGGAGATACATTTATAGCAATGGAAAAATCTTCTGTTATTCTTCATTATAGTATGACATCAAGGCACAAGGTTGACTGCAGATTTGGTCGTTTAATTAATCCATTACAGTTCCCTAACTGCGGTAAACCGTTATATAGCCTGAACCGACCGTCATGAGAGTGAATATCAGACCATATACATTTACATCTGACGAGTAATTATCTCCTAAATACGGTTTCATCACAGGAACATCTGAGATAATATATAAGCAACATATTTTCATCTACTTAAAGAGTAAAACTAAGGAAAATATCAATATGCAGTACTCCAGAATACTGGACAATGAGTAGGGTAAAAATAACGATAATTATATATATATATATTCAAGAATATTTATTTTCATTTAAATAAAATTTGAATTAAAATGGTCTGCAAGCCTAAATTATTGTTGTTTACCTAGACTTACTATTCAGAAGTGTTTCCAAAAAGTAAGATTAAACGTTAATTTATTATTTCAGATATTGTACATTATGATTTATTTTATGTGTGGCAGTTTGAATCTTTTTTGAAATTTTTAAATGTCTGCAGATAAATTTTTCTTTCTCAGTATTTTCCACTTTGTACTTTATATAATATAGTATTAAATATGTTTAATTAAAATGACAGGAGTCTTGTGTCTTATGGTCGCTTTAAGGAGTTTAAAATAAAACATTTTAGTCTATATGCAAAATAAACATGTTAGTTTGTGTAATTCACCGTTTTCTCTGTATTAAATAGATGGTTCGGAACCAGACTACATATATTGAATACATATACTAATTCAAATATCTTCACAGATATTATAAAAAGGAATTGCAGTCATACGTATTTCAATAAACGCATATTTACCGTCCATTCAGCGTATTTTATTATTCTTGCATTCTGATCATGTGCATAAAAATATTGAGTACTAAACTCAAAAATTAAATCAAATTATTTTTTCAGTGATTTACCCTTCATAACAGTAACATCTGAGAAATATCAGTATTCTTTCCCTGGCCGATCTGTTGTTATTCTAACTCCTTAAATCTGTTTCATTATACCTTTTTTGTTGTTCCTACAGTTATTCTAAATTAAATTTCTTATTAGAGAAATTCCAGTTTGTGAAGCCCGCGATGATAAATGGAAATATTCGCTTTAAATTTCTTACGCGTAATTTAAAAATTCTCATAACTGAATAATTAAAAATAATTTTATTGCTTTAATAATAATTTTACCTTATATTACGTAGTTTTCCATTACTCTTTCATCACTCATATTAGCGGATTTTAAAATAAATTTTGATTTGGCATTTAATTAAATTAACTCTAAAGTAATATATAAAAAATCTAAAGGGTTTAGGTAAAAATTAACCTGAAGAGAAATCCGACTTTATTTTATCCGAAAAGGACTGTGACTTAGCAGGGCACATAAATAGAAAAGTTTTACAAAAGAGAAACAAAAAAGAAAAAAATCGAAAGCTTTATTGTTGACACTGTAAATGTACAAGAGGAAGAATGTAAAATACTTGAATTACAGTGCACATAATGTGCACATTTGAAATGTTCACACGACTGGAAATCTCCTTTATGTTGTTCAAATGACATTTGTCTCTCTGAGTTCCAAAATGTTACTGCAGCGTCATATTTCTTTCCTGTTATATTTCAGTTTGAAATCTCCCTTTTATAAAATATAAAATGATCTAAACTGACATTTGTAAAAGAAAAACTACTAAAATCACTGTTTTAATGTGGGGAAAAACAAGGAAAATTATGCGGTATTTAGCGAAACGTTTGTTAAGCACCTTGAGTCATAATAAAGTTAAAATACGGGGAAAAAAGTTTAAAACACGTAATCGGAAAGTACCGCAAAGAGAGACAGAAAACAGAATGTGGAAAATATACAAAAAAAGAAGTAAATAACGCGGAATATTTCCATAATGTTTGATGCGGCTCATTTTTAAGCTTCTCTTTTCACGCGCCTTAGGTTTAGTAAATAAATGCTTTCCGAACTTCTTGGAAATGTAAACTGTCACACACTTGCCGCATGATTAGCTGTTTATTAATCATTTATTATCATTTTCAGGACGATACGTGGAGGTAAAATGCGACGGAAATCCTTTTCTACATGTTTGTTCCAGCCCCGCTGTGTGTGTATGCGCGCTGAAGAAGAGTGTGTGTGTGTCTGTGTGTCTGTGTGTGTGTCTCTGTGAGTGTGTGTCGACACACGATCAGCAACGGAATATTCCCGTTAATGGTTTTCACTTCGGCTATATTAAACATGCACATAAAGTACAGTTCAGTCAATGTCGATCAAACAAATGATTCTTAAAAATACCACAGTGCATCATTGTTCATTTTTGTGTTTTTCTACAACATAAATTGTATAATGTCAGCAATTTTGGAAAAGTATTACTGATGCATGATGTTTTAGTTAAATCGAGCAAATTGTTTCACACGTGCTTTGGTTGCAATCTGAACTGTTTATACTGTGAGCCAATTTACCCTGCAATGTTGTCCTACCCCAATCCTCAGTTCATGTGGGCCTCAGCAACAGGATGCAAGACATTATACCTTTCTTTACTGTACACAAAAAAGCACTGAATATGTTTATAATTAAATGGAAAAAAAAAATTACCTGCACAAATAAACATCTTCAGCAATATACAAAAGGAGCAATAACATTAAACAAGCCTGAATAATATACAAACTGATTTTTATGCAATACAGAAGATTTTATTTGATAAATAAAATAAGATTGTTCTCTTGTCAGACCATTATGGTTTGTCCTTTATTTTTACTAAAATTTGAGTGAGCTTGACAAATACTGCAAGTTCCTGGTGTAAGTATGAAAATACAGATAAAAACAGATAAATACATTTTAACTGAAGTGACTAACAGGCTAATGGGACATGAGTGAATCTGAGCTAAAAACAAAATGGTAAGACAGAGGCCTTTGCTCTGAATTATTTTACATGGATTACCTGTTCATATGACCCCTCATTTCTGAAGCAGTTCCATGAAGCCCAGTCCTGGGACCTGAACCTTTAGCATTTTGCTTAAAATTCCAGCTAATAACTGCATCTTTTCACATCACTCTATACTGGAACAAAGATCTACCTGGGACTGGTTAGCCAGGAAAAATCTGATTCTTCCCAAATTAACACAAAAAAACAAAGCCACAAAAAAATATAACTTGCAGATCCTGCTTCCTAAACAAAACATCTCCCCGCAGACTGTTTCAAAAGCATTTATCAGCCAAAAACTGGAACATCGTTTTAAAAGAGAAAAAAATAGATGCACTGATATTTCTTTTAAAAAATTAACTTAATGACTTACCTAGAAAATGAGCTGTAAATATTGGATATCAGCAGAGAAATCAGCAGCACAGCATGAATTTGTATTTAACATTTGTCAAAGGTTACAGGTAACCACAGCTGTGGCCTCCAGGCCTACATGCCACATTTTAATTCTTTGGTGGTCAAACCTGCATCTCGGCGATCTTTAATAACACTGTCAAACTACAGCGCCTTAACAACTTCATTACAATCACCCTCTTAAATGTTTTAACCCATTCCTGTCCAAAACCGAGTGCAGCACGGTCATTTTCCACTGTTTTGTGCAAATTTACAATATTTGTACTGAAACCAAAAAATTTGTTTTCAATCCTGATCCACAATGTTTTACATCATAAAATGGCAAAAAAAGAAGGAAAAATGGAGGGGGGAAACTCCGGAAATTTTGCTGAATAATATATAATGACCATATTTTATATGCCACCATATCTCACTATACCGCTGTATTTATATACCTCACTATATTTTCTGTACCTCGCTATATATTTCATACGTATAATAATCCACACATATATATGCATTTATACATGGGCACCTCGGCAGTACATCTTTCTTTTGCACACGTCACCACGGGTGAAGCTTTTTGGAAGTTTGGTGCAGCCGCACGTAGCAGATCAATAATCAATAATCAGTAGTTATTAAAGATACAGCTCACACATTGACATTCCGCCGAGGTGTTGCAGTTTGCATGACGTGATTGTAAATTATTCGATGTTCAATTATAAATTTCTATAATTATATATATATTATTAAATACACACACACACACAATATATATATATAGAAATTAACGTTTTTATGATTTCAATGTCATACGTTAGGGTAAAAATGTTGTGTAAAGCTTACCTGTGCCGCACAGGGACCGGGTTCGGTACCGGAGGACTGTGCCGGAATCTGCCCGCTGTTTCTTACTGCCGCGGCTCGGCCCCGACAGTCAGCCGCCGCACAAGATGGAACGGAATCGCGAGTCGTGGCGTCGCAACGCACGCACGCACGCACGCACGCACGCACGGCTGAAACGCTGCACGCCGCGCCTCTGATGTCAGCGCGTACAGTTCACAAAGTCCGCAGCACGCGGCAGCGGCACGCCTCGCGCGGTGGCTCACGAGGTACTGCAGCACTAGCTTTCGCGAGTGGAGTGCTGAGGTTTTCACGGCGTTACTCTGTGAATCAAGAGCGGGTTCAGCGCGAGGTCATCGGGCGCGGATTACAGTACTTTCAGATCTTCAAGAATAGTGATTTATGTCTGATCAACGAGTCCTCCTCAGTTTTATTCAAGAACCCCTTTAAAGTAATGTGGACTTGTAATCAGAAGTGTGTCGGTTCGAGTCCCACTCCTCGCTCCACCTGTAGTGCCCTATATCAGAATACCAATAACAATAAATTTGTGCAAACATGGGTAAATCCTGGTAAGTTTCTTTGTATTAGCACATCATCTGAGCAACACAGGACTACGAACGCACTTCACATGTTTTCTACACTTTCGCATATGGTCGAAAAACCTAAAATACAGTGAGGGCAGGGATTGTCTGTTCGGATCACTTTGGTAAAGAGATAGTGTTTACTACATACATTTTTTAAAAATATTTTTGCATTACAAATAATTTAATATGAAGATTATTTAATCACAGCATATGTTAACTAAGTAAAGAAGTCCATTCCTAAAATTAAAATAATTCTAAAAATGAACACGGATTTGTGCGACTCTGTTGTGTAGACTCCGCTTTATCTCTTAAATCAGCACACTTTAACACAGTTAAACAAGGTGAAAGACAGTTCAAAGGCTCCAGATGCTAATATGCTGAGAAAAAAAGGTTCGCTAAATGTTGCAAACATTGCTAGATGTTGTGAAAGGTGTGGGGACATGTGGCTCCTTCGGTTACTTGCTTGTCCTCCAGCCAGTTCCTGTCCAGTGATGTAAGCCAAGAGAGATGGCACTACTGTCATGAGAGAGCAGAGAACCGGTAGGCCAAGTTAGAATTCCGTCGGTTTTGCAGTACCTGGTGCACAATTTTCAAAATGAATAAATATAAATGTACTGGCTTAAGTAGTGTCCTTGCTCTTCATTTATTTTAAATGTATATTCTTTTCTAAATGCATATTCCATATGGACTCAACATCGTGCTCTGTTCAAAATGGAAATGACAGGATGAAAGCATGTGACTGATAATACCATCCACAAAATGAAGCGCCTATAGTCCACCATCCAATCTTTTATATGTCTAAAAACTCTTTGCAATCTTTATGGAAAGCATATGGAAACCACGGTAAAAATTTTGGATTGCCCCTGGTGGGGGGGGGGGGGGGGGGAGGGGTTCAAATGGTTTCAGAACCTTGGACAGCATCTCGTCTGTAATTCAGTAATTGTAAGAGATGTGCTTTGTATATTATGTAAAGCACTAATTTGCTCAGGTTTGCTATTATCAATCAGTTTACACTAGCAAAATATTTCACTGCTTCCACACACACACACATACAGTACACACTGGTGTTGTTTGAGAAACTCTTGATGTGAAAATTTTAAATTCAGTTATTTGAATTTGTCATGAGACTGTAACATGGAATGGCATGTGGCTGAAAAAAATTCGCACACAAGGAAAGAAAGTGACCGCTTCCAGACTTTATTGGCACAGAAGAACGCAGAATCCTTGCGCTGCCCTCTCCTGCGGTACGGTTATGCCTGGAAAATCAGTATATAGATATATAAGTTCTCTTCTGTCCCAAACACACGTGAATAGTAGTGTTACAGGTGTGCAAGCAAGTTTTTCTTTAAAATATCACTGCAGATGGAAGCCGTTGAGCCCCCACCTCGTTCTCTACCCCTGCCCGACCAGCAGGTGGCGCCCTGTACGGCTCCTCGCACCATTCCACTGCATTCTATGTAAAGCGACCCATTTCACGCGTTTCACCCATCCGATCTGCGCTGGATTATGAATTTCGACTCTGCGGAGGGTGTGTGCTCTAAGTGGCACGATGTTTCATGCGATGCTGCGGGACTGACTGACCTCCCTCACACCATCCACCTATTTGCGCTCATAAATTAGCGGGATGCGCGGGGCACGCGGGGATGACGCGACGCGGCGCGCGCTTCTCACCATCCGAGCCTCAGATGCAGAGCGGCGAATGTGACCTGAATGCAAGACGCGAGTTAATGAGAAACGCGCAACTCGTGCGGGAATGAAGAAGTGAAGCAGCCGCTGTGCGTTTAGCGCAGGCAGCGCTGCAGTCCCACGCAGGCTGTCCGTCAGCCCTCTTCCCACATTTTTCTCCATGACAACTGCTGTCCAGAAGACCGCGCGCGGCCAGTTATGACGCGTCACATAATAACATCTCGGAGTGTTGTTTTTTCTTTTCCTTTTTTTTTTTTTGCACAGATACGTGGTTGTTGCACTGATGTGAAAATGAGCTGATCGCCATTTCGGGAGGGGTTTGGCGACCCGCAGTCCCGTTTTTCCGTGTCGTTTTAACCCGGGTTCTGCGCGAGAAGTTGCTGCAGAGGACGCTGCGCGCGGCGGACAGGTGACATTCTCCCGCGTCCGCGGCGGAAGGCGCGCGCTTGTTGCATCCGAGCCTGTCGGTCGTCTCCTCGCGCAGCAAAAGGAAGGACTCATCCTGCAGGTGGACGAGCGCGCGCGGCCAGGGAAGGTCGCCTTCCCCAACCCTTCCTTCCCCCCCCCACCCCCTCCCCCCCGAGGAGCCGGACGACCACCCCGGAGGATGCGTTTCTGCGGGTAAAAAGAAGCAGCGGCGTCTTGCGGGAGCCGCAACCTCGGGCTCGTCCGTTGGCAGCGTTACCACACGAATCGGAGCTCCTTTCACGATGGCTGTGTAGCAGAATATGAGTATTTTGTAACCGGACGTGGCCGCGCCGTTTCCGCGTCTCCTCGGGTGTTTTCCCATCGCAAAGCGTGCGGGAGAGGCGGCGCGTCCAGATGGCATGGACACTCGCACGGGCTCTGCCGCTCTGCCGCGCCACTCGAGCTCGTCACCCTCAGCCGCCGAGTCCAGCTCAGCTCCAGCTCCAGCTCCAGCTCCATCAGCGCCTCCTCCTCCTCCTCCTCCTCCTCTTCCTCCTCCTCCTCCTCCGCCGCCGCCACCGCCGCCACCTCCCACTGCAGCACCGCGGACAGCGACAGCCGAGCCAAAGCCGGCGGCATGAGGCTTGATCCGCTGCGGTTCTCCATGCTGCTCATCGGGGTCTCCTTCGCCTGCTACTCCCCGAGCCTGAACTCCCCGCAGGACCAGGCGTACCGATCGGCCGTGGTCATCGAGGGGAAGGTGCACTCGGTGCCCGCCAACGTCTCCGCGGAGCCCTACAGCGTGGACGTCAAAGTGCTGGACGTGTGGCCCCTGCACAGCGGGGGCCTGGAGCGCGAGCAGCTCGTCACCGTGGGCCACTTCGGCTCCCAGGCTCCGTGCACCAGAGTGAAGAAGAACCACAAATACATCTTTTTCATGGACCCCACGGAAGAGCCCTTGGTGTTCAAGGCGTCCTTCGCCCCCCTGGATACGAGCAGGAGGAACCTGAAGAAGGACGTGGGCAGCGTGCTGTGCCACGACTGCGGTACGTTGGCCGCTCCGCGCGGGATCGCGCGCGCCCCGCTGCTTCGTCATGTGCAAGTGTGTGCTCCATTGCTGCGCGTGCACCGTGCGCTGTCCCAAATTCGCAGCCGATAGCGCGATTCGCCCTCCTGCGGTCTCTGTTTGTGCGTGTGTGCGTGCGTGTGCGTGCGTGTGCGAGTGTGTTCTGCAGTTTGAATGGGACTCAGGTGTGAGCAGGAGATGCGTGTTGGCGGGGCGGCTCTGCAGCATGGCTCCATGTAGCCGCTTCAACATTTGCTGGCAATATATATATATTTATAAGGAAAAAACACCCCTGTTACACTAACACACACAATCAATGGGAAATAACGCACAGTTAGGACAATGCAGCTCTGTCCCTTTTCACAGGTAATTACCTCTGGATGAACCTTGTGCTCAGGAATTATTCCTCAGGGAGGGGTGTGAATGAAACAGTGCACCGTGTGAGCGTTTCTGCACCCTTTCTGCTCTCATATGCAGTGCCGGACGCACAAGAGTGATAGACCGGACTTCGCGATACCTGTTCTGTGTGTTGCCGCTTTGGCAATGCAGCATAGTGCGCCGATGTGAAATTCAAATTGCTGGTCCTTGTCTTGAAAACTGTGAATAAGGATCTGACCAAGAGCTGATAGGGGATATGTGTTAGTTCTGGTGTGGAAGTGGGGCTTCGAACGCTTCCTGTCGACTCTCTGCTTCGCAGAGAAATGGAAACCCAATATGTCACATATTTCAACTCTGCCTTCACATCCATCACCGATGTCACATTGTTTATTTCATCCTTTCTGAACAAAAGCAACTTTTTCTGCTTAACTTGTTGCCGAGGTCCATGGTTGCTGTTGCAAAGAATGTGTCACCGCATGACATACGGTCTTTAGCAAAAAAGGTAATGAAACAGTTGTTTCTCAAGGTATAATAGGGTATACTCAGAACAGTATTTACCACACTGCGTCTCATCCAGAACAATCTTTCATGTCTGGCTTTGTTAAAAATCACTGCACTTACTTCGTTCCTTATTGGGAATTTCTCTGCTGGTGCAGATTAAACAGGAAGAATTTCCCAGTGACAAAGAGTGCAACGGTGTCGTTACCCAGGAAGAGACCGAAGCAGACGAACATTATCGTAAGGTTTTTAGTGTTCAGACCGCATTGTTCCCTTAACTCCGTATGCTTTGCACTGATGCATCTCATGGCTGCTAAACTAATTAAAACAATCAGCACTACAGTATTAAATTTTTGTCAAACCAGAGCCGATCTTTACATTTTTGAGCCCTCTGCTTCTAATAGAAGTAATATCACAGCCCTTTCCTTCAATGTGCCTCTAATATGATCAAATGTGTGCGAAGTGTGCGAGTGGAGGTCAGTCTGGCACCTGTGAGAGTGTTTCTCTGTCCAGGATGTTTGAGCACTGCAGAAACGCCACGTGGGGCCAAAGGCAACCCAGGAGCTTCTCGGTGTCAACTGTGCTCTGAGATGCTGTCAGTAGATCTTCAGAAATAGTTAAATAGCTCCTTTTTTGATGCTCGCTATCGTCGCGTGGGTGTATGCTGCTGTTCCCAGTAGTAGAGCAAGAAATGACCCTCGGTGCAGGAATTATTAGAAAGCTGAGAGACTTGATACCCTTCAGAACATGTACTAGAGAAAGATGTCATTTTCACTCAAGTGGATTATCACAGAGGAGCAAAGAGATTAACTGCATCTATTCTCCTTAATGCGGCCTCCAGCCTTTCACTGCCCTCCGAGCGAAATAAGTGCGTATATTAAGTTTCTTCAAACCATGTGTGCCGAGTCTCATTTTCCTATGATTAATTCACTGTCTCTCCACATCATGAACAACTCCAAACACGAGTGTCGATCGTACGTGACACTGCGTGCGTGTTGGTTACAGCCACTGCCTTGCCTTTGAAGGTCCTTGGTTTGAATCCCATCTCCTACTGTAGTACTCTTGAACAAGGAACTTAGCCTGAATTGCTCCGGTAAAAAATGGCATAGATGCAATATATGACTGGCTAAGTGACTATAAGTAGCTCTATACACAAACCTGATGTTGTCAGTGATTTTGGCAACAAGTGTCATCTACATGGATTAGTAAAAATAAGTATGCCAATGTCGTGATGTCCTTGAAGGGGGTTCCTAATATCAAGACAGTTTATGAAGAAAAAAGTGTGCATCTCTTTCGGAAATTATTTTGGAAATACTAGTTCATTGAAAATGTTGTGTTTAGCCAGAATCGTCCACACATTACTCCCAAATGACCTTGAGAATGATAGGACGTGCCAAGGGTGGAATTAAACCTCAATGTGCTGAAACAGGATTTCAAGCCTCTTCCTTCCTCAGGCACTTTCAGGAGTTTAAGGATTTATCCCCTCTCTAGGCCTGATGCGAACGGCACGTCAGCAGAAATCCATTTGGATTTTTTTTTGTTTTTTTTTTGTGTTGGATGTTGTCATGGCTAGGCTAATAGGCGAAAAAAGAAAAAAGCCAAAGGTTGTCTTTGAACAAACATCCATCTACCGTTTGTTCTGCTTAAATTAGCCTGGAGCAGTCACAGCAGACACAACAACACACAGATAAATCCCACAGATTAGAGCAGATATCTTCCAAGAGTGCTATCTCTCTCTATTCTTACAGTTTGATAAATAGGAATTGTCGAGGATCAGATACATCAGCTGTCCGACCCTCCCATTGTCAGAGTGAGCCCCTTTGTTTTACGTGTCTTTCAGATGCGTGGACAGCCTTTCTCCTCGGCTCAAAGCTGTCTCTGCACATGTGCGTTAGGCCTGTGCCCGCTAACTTGACTGGTTGGGATAAAAATATGTTTGTCCCTTAAGACTCAGCCTACATTGAGGAGAAGCTGGAGATGCTAACTGTGTGGGCTTATGGACCCTTCTGGAGGTCTTCAGGTCTACCAAGCCTATGCATTTATTTAGCAGACGCTATTCTCCAAAGTGACTTCCAATGAATTCTATGTAGTGTTATCAGCCCACACACCTTATTCACCATGGTGACTTACACTGCTAGATACACTACTTACAGTCAGTCACTCATCCATACATCAGTGGAACACACTCTCTTTGTCACTCAAACAGTGTCTTTGGACTGTGTGAGGAAACCAGAGCACCCAGAAGAAACCCACACAGACATGGGAAGAACATGCAAACTCCACACAGGCTGAGCAGGGATCAAACCCACACCATCTCACACCACCCAGACACTGTGACACAGCAGCATTACTTGCTGTTCTACCATGTCACCCATATGCACCATCTCTCTTTATGTGTGTGTGAGGTGGTTTTTAAGACAGTGATTTAGACACAGCCTTATGGCTGAAGTCTCTTTTTCTTCAGGCCTCAAGTTTCACATGCTGTATGCTCTGTACGCTCTTCTTTTAAATGTGATAGTCAGGGCCCTGTAATTAATCCTCTATTTATTTATTTTTTTGCTGAATTTTTTTGTTGAAAGATTGACAGGCCACTGTTTGATTGCGAGTATGGTGTGTTTCTGGGAAGTATTTGTTGTCATTAACTTATTTCTTTTTGTGAAAATAATATTAAAGTGAATCAACGTTTGGAAATTGGAAACGGGCTGGTCTCTTCCAAAATGTGCTTTGCTGAAGGCGGCCGCATTCTTTCGCCAGTGCAAGATTGTTCCTATGTGCTTGTGTATGCCTGGGTGTATTCCTTTGCACTATTGCTTGAGTGTGAGTTCCTGTGTTTATTCGTGTGTATTTTGCAGGTTTTGCAAAGTTAGCATTCCAGATAAGTTTGTGTGTTTTTACATGTATATCTGTGAAGAAAACCCACTGTCTCATGTTACTTTTGCTTTCCAGTCACAGCGAAAAGGATTTGAAACATCACGATAAATGGAGTTTATTGCAGAATAATTTCCAAGAAGTTGCATTAATCTCATTTTCAAGTGCAACTGAAGGACATGCCTGAAGAAAAGTCTGTCTTCATGTTGGGACGATATCATAAATCCGTTTAAAACAGGAAACATTTTCCAAAAAAGGATTTAAAATATGCTTTTTACAATGTGCAAAAAACAAAAAATTTAAGTCCGAAGTGCTTTGTATTTTGCAGTCGATCAGTGAATTTGTCAGCAAGTCAATGAAACAAAATTTTGAAGCAAAGCAAAAAAAAAGGAGAAATTTAAAACAAAAATATACACATGTTGAATAACCAATAGACTTTAAAATGTGGGGTGATTATCAAACAGGGATGTTATCCTGGTTAGCAGCCATCCATAGGCCAATGTGAGGTCCCTCGAACCGTCGATTCTGCAGCGTTCCATGGCTGCTGCACTTGGGGTGAGGATGATGTTGGATGCCACAACACGCGGTATTTGAAGAGCTGGATTATGGGAAATTGATGAAGTTACAGGCCTTAGGTGATAAGGTGTTTGCCTTTTGTGTTTGTGTCTCTTAGATGACAAAAGTACTTATATGAGAATAATGCTTTGGATCTGTCAGCATACTGGGTGAAACATTGTTGCAGTCAGCTAACATTACAGGAATGCTGGAGGGAGCAGAATTTTTTGTGCTTGTGCGACTTTCCGTTAAACGAATATCGTTTTAATTTAATTCCATCCAGCGCGTGCACAAGAGCAGACATTTCAGTTGTAAGAACTACAGCGCACATCCGTTTTATGCTCGCTTCCCATCAATTCTCAACAATGCAGGAGAACACGGGGTTACAGTCCCTGAGATCCATCATGCCCCAAAATATTGAATACTTTCAATGCTAAATGACAAACTACGGGGTTTCTGATTATTAAATTATTCCTACCTGAAGCTACTTCACCATGCTGTAAAATTATAGCGTAAACCTGGTGTTTGCAACGTTAGCTAATGAAATCAAATCCATGTACTGAGAGCTGTGCGCAAAGGGAAAAGTGATTGTCCCAGTTCAGATGTCATGAGCAGGTTTCATCCCTTGCTGGAGAGGTTTATTACATTTGGATGGTTATGCTTTATGTTGCCTCCAAAATCTTTCTTTTACCTATTTGATCATCTCTTTTTAAAGATCACAGAGTGATACATCTGTTAAATATCCTTCATACACAGCAAATGTACATATACAGCGCTATGTATACATGACAGCAGGTGGCGTAGCGGTTAGAAATGTTACCTTGCAACTGAAAAACCTGGATTTGAATCCCTCGCCTGCAGTAGTAAACCTACTCAAGGTATTTACCCTGAATCGCTTCAGTAAAAAAAAAAAAAAAAAAAAAAAACCCTGCTGAAAGTGGGTGCATAACTCTAAGCTCCTTATAAACCTGAAATTGAAAGTTGCACTGGAGGCAGATGTTAGTTATATGAATAAATTATAAATTCCCATTCCTTTTGTAATTCGTTTGATGCATCCCTGTTAGCCTGATGACTATTGTATTAATAATTAATTTGATTTTCTCTTACACTCGTCACAGCTACTCTTAACGGAAATACGGTGAAGTGAATAATCAGCGACATGGTGAAAGGATAGTTGTTCAAGGAAATTAAAAAAAGTTCATTTTAAAACAGCTATGGGGCAAAGCACCAGTGATATATTACAGTCAAAATCACATTCTTTCAATGAAAGGCCTGAATAAACAAATTAGCAAATGATACATAATGCAGTCATGAAGCTGATTATTGTTTCCCGTCGTTTGATCTCCCGCACCGACTGTGCATGTCTGCTCGTGCCACTGTTTACCCCTCCCAGCTTGACCTAGGGGCACTGTGCAGGTTCAAAGGATCCATAAATGTAAATTTTTCTTTAGTGCACACACCCAATGGTGGTAACTATGAAACATAAATAAATAAAGAAATAAAAGAAAAATTGTGAAAAGTTCCAGTTTCTCAGCCCTGGCTGTGGAATGAGGCCATCTGGTACACTGGCACATCTTTTTCATTAATAGGCTGTTCTGACCCGGAGGGTACAGGAACGGAACAGGCAGGTAGAGACAGGTGGGGCTGTGAGTAACGGGGCCTGCGGAACCCTGGGACAGATGGATGGCACCAGGCTGGAGGGAGCTGCGGAAGGCTGGGTCAGGACAGGTAGTAGCGGTGATCGCAGACCGGGGGGGTGGCTTTCAGGGGTCGTCTCGCAGGCACCCACCCCAGGTCTAAGTAAACCATGAGACGGTCAGTTGATTCATTTCTCTGTCATTTCAATGACGTACATTAACACAGGTGGATATTAATATCTCCTCACTGTATATTAACCGGCCTGATCCGGCGAGCATATCTAACTAAACGTACGCTGCAGGCATACCTTGCATTTCTTGTTCGATCCATATAAGAACTGAAGATATTGATGACAAAAGTGTCACTTTATCAATTGAACGGATAATGGGATTGATACAATTGCATTATGAAATATCAATTGTAGTAGTCAAAATAATTACTGATGCTCTTAAATGCTCTGTCGGTATAGCTCTGCTATATACCCTGAATTGCTCCAGTAAAAAATGTCTACTGAAAAGAGGTAAGTAAACATTACATTGTACATTTGTTCATTCAGCTGTCACTTTTCTCCCAAACTACTTACCATGTTACGCTACTTACAATTGTTTATTCATTCACAGAAATTAGTGCATTTTTACTGGCGCAATTTATGGTAAGTACCTTGCTCAAGGGTACTACAGCTAGAGTTTCGGGTCCAAAGGCAGCGGCTCTTACCACTACGCCACCAGCTGCCCCCGCATCTTGTCTGTGTGATCGCATCTGAGACCCAGCCATTCGTTTTCTGTCCACTCGAGAGGACAAATATAAGTGTACAGTAACTCCAAACTGTACTGGCTATAATACTGAATATTAGTACACGTTGCAGAGGACATTCTATGCTTTTAAATTATACCACACATGTGGGGGTAGGGTGGGGATAGGGTGCAGTGGGTTGGACCAGGTCCTGCTCTTCAGTGGGTCTGGGGTTCGAGTCCCACTTGGGGTGCCTTGTGATGGACTGGCGTCCCGCCCTGGGTGTGTCCCCCTCCGGCCCCACGCCCTGTGTTGCCGGGCTAGGCTCCGGTTCCCAGCGACCCCGTATGGGACAAGCGGTTCAGAAAATGTGTGTGTGTGTGTGTGTGTGTGTGTGTTGGGGTAGGGCTTGGATGATTTCTTAGAAAATCCAGTAAAAATATATGCAAAAACTTCTATGGTGATGCGGAGATGAAGTAGAGCAGTACAAGTGGCAGTCCAGAATCCGGGCTTCTGCTTTTGTTTGTTTCGCTGTTACAATGGTGAGACATATTTCGGGCCACAGGACCACTGGGGCTCTCCAGCTTCCAGCAGAACATTGATACAGCTCACTTTGATAGAACAGAGCACTGTGAAGAAGACGCTGTGTTAGACTGTCTGACGCCTTGGTGTTTAGCAGCTCGTCCACCTGAAGCTCGAAGCTTCATGTACGCGTGGGGATATTTCGACCTTCGGGAAACTGGGTCTGCGGGGTGGACGTAATTCTGCTCCTGTGAAGAATGCTTCACCTGTGAACCACGTTTCCTGGGTAAAAAACAGCACATATTTAATTGCTGTGCTTAGTCATTGATCTGTTTTTCAAAGCATGTCTGATGCAAAGTTATGGGTGTGTTAGTAGGTTCCTGAGTTACTCATACACAGACGTAATTTTCTCAATATTGACCTGATGTCAGGATCTGAGGAAAGCCATGTGGTCAGCTGTGTTTCAGGTTTTTGTTATTAATCTTCATTCGGTCAACATATTTTACTAAGGTGACTTACAGCATTAGGGTTGTGCATCAACAAGTTGCTTTCAGTGATCTACCCATTTATAGAGCAGGGTATTGTTGCTGGAGAAATTCAGCAGTACTACAGCAGGAGGCAGATTAGAACCAAGAACCTTGAGATTGCAGTTGAGAAGCTCTAACCACTAAGCTACCAGCTGTTCCGCAATGTCCGAGTGTGATGGAAATCCAGATTTTATAACTTTCAGAAGTATAATTTTAGATGTCTGATTTTAGTCCTGCTGTTCAGTCCCGTGTTGGATATGTTTTGAGATGTGGGGTTTTGCAAGAAACCCAGAGTAAACATCATGGAGGAGAAGAAGTATAAAGTGAAGGCTTCATGAAGACCTCGGGCTTTGGGAAATACAATATAAAGTGGGATTGCAGTCCTTTTTGTCAAGGGAATGCGCAAGGAGACAGTTCTGAGCATGTGTCTTGTGAAAGCGTAAACATGTCAGGCTGTCATTATTATTATTATTATTATTATTATTATTATTATTATTATTATTGGACATCGCACAGTCATTTCTATCTTTGCTGGCCTGTATTGCTGGGTCCTTCGGGAAGGAGTGAAAAGTAAACTCGCACTTGTGGGCTGTAAGTGTGAAACTGAAATGACCTTGTGAATGACTAAATAATACTGACACATAGAGACCAGCTGACAAGCACTAATGCGTACAGCTGAATTAAAAGCTGAATTTAAAATTAGCCCCAGTGTTTAACCGATACTTTATACGTGTAAATGTTGCTGTGCCGTTACTGGAATGGAATATGGAATGGAAAACACAACATTAGATTGTGAAACTGAGAATGTGCGCGCTGAAGGCGTCACAGAGTAAATCCCGACTCGAAAGATCTCGTGGGCTTGCAGAACTGGAGGTATTATATTTTCCCTTTACTTTTTCACGTGAAGAAATGGCGGCACATGAACTGATTTTTCGTCCGAATCGCTCGTGCTCAGAAAGGAGCAGTAATTGATGGAAATTGCTTCTAATTTGCCTGTAAAACCTTCCCGCATATTATGAATCCAAAATCATTAGATGAAACGATGCCCTTATCCGAGGCAACTAGCAGCTTTTTTTGTGTGTGTCACCACCCCCACCCCCCCTTTACGCCGTTTGATTCTAATTGAAGCAATTACGGAAGGGACCCTATGCCCAGAAAAATCTCATCCCCCGTTTTCCATGTTAATTACATCCCTCGGGAAGCGGGAAAGGCGTTTATTGTACCTTCTTTTCTCCTTTCTCTCATTTATCCCATTTATTGTAATCTTTATTACAAATATTGTAATCATTGCGTGTTTTTCAAATTCTCCCTCTCCGTGTTAGAATATTTAGGACTGAAAATGTGCAAATTGGTTTTCGGTATCAAAACATCTGACCTCTTACATAAAAGCAGTGCTCCTGAAAGCGAACCATCCACAGCGTTGTGCTTTCCTGCCCCCTCAGGCCATGGTGGTGGGTGTGATGGAACGGGGAGTCTTTCCAGCAGAGCACATATTTCCATGTGCTCTCTCTCTCCGTGCTGTTCGCCGTCGGCTTCGGGAGACGCTTTGCTCCTTGCACCATCCTGCTTCCTCCAAAAAACACCTCCCGTGTCCATGCTTGGGATGTACTGTTCACCTGTATCTACAGTGCTGCTTGAAAGTATGTGAACCCCTCGTGTCCCTTAGTTTTACCACAAAATGGTTATTTCATGACAAGCAGCATTTCTCATCTCGCATAATAGGTGTGTGATGACCGTATGTTGCTTTGGAGCAAATCGTGTGTGTAGCAGAAACACGGAAGTAGTTCAGGTGTGAAAATAAGTGAACCCCAAGAAGTTGGATCGGTTAAACCAAGTAGGTAATAGGAATCAGATGAATCAATCATAATCATTTATTCATTTTAAAAGTTGGGTTTAAGATTTAACAGATGTAACAAGATTAATATTTTATGGAAGAATAACGGCAGGGGGCACAGTGGCACAGTGGGTTTGACTGGGTCCTGTTCTCTGGTGGGTCTGGGGTTTGAGTCCCGCTTGGGGTGCCTTGTGGTGGACTGGTGTCCTGTCCTGGGTGCGTCCCTTCCTCCTCTAGCCTTATGCCCTGAGTTGCTGGGTTAGGCTCTGGTTTGCTGCAACCCCTTGGGACAAGTGGTTTCAGACTGTGTTTGTGTGTGTGTGCAAGAATAATGGCCATCCCTTCAGGGTTCACTTTGCCTGCACTTGTCTCTCATCAAGGTGGCACGGGATGAAAGGACTGGGATTCCACACTTGCTTGTGGAACCTCGCTTGAGGGACCGTTACTCCCGTGTGGCCGGTGATTCCTCTCCTTCCGAAATTCCTGATCTCCTGGCTACTGACCTTCGCTTCATCTTGTTGTTTAAGTCCTTTGTCTGTCCCAAGAAACCCTGAACGCGCATCACCCGACCCACGCCTGTCCACGTCTTGCTCCTTGGCTTTGTTCATCAATAAATGGAACCTGCGATTGGGTCCCGCTCACCTTCGCTCCCGCTCCCATTATTCCAGCATAATACACGTATTCTCCAACAACACTGTGTTTGATTAAGACAAAGGTACCATAAGGTCATAATTTTTTAAACACTTTTACATATACATTTATTTAGCAGACACTTTTCTCCAAAGCGACTTACAATGGATACTATGTAGTGTTATCAGCCCACACACCTTATTCACCACAGTGACTTATACTGCTAAGATACACTACTTACACCGGGTCACTCATCCATACATCAGTAGAACACACTCTCTCTATCACTCACACACTATCTTTGGACTGTGGGAAGAAACCAGAGCACCCGGAGAAAACCCACACACACAGAGGAAGAACATGCAAACTCCACACAGACTGAGTGGGGATCGACCCCACGTCCACTAGCACCACCCAGACACTTGCTGTGCCACCATGCCGCCCAAGTTTAATATTCTGTTGAGAGGGAGATATGAAGAACTTCAGATGTTTGATGGAGTAGCATATTCCCTCTGTTAGACCATAAAAGAGAACAACATTCACAATCTAGTAAAAAGTTACTATTGACAGTGGTTTTGTCAGCAGTAGGTAGCACAGTGGACCGAGTTATCGCCTTGAAATCAAAGGACTTGGGGTACTTACACTGAATTGATACAGTAAATATTACGCAGCTGGATAAACGCATTGGTCGTTTTAAGTTGCTGAGAATATAAACCAAAATCAAAAGTCAGGAGGTCCCTGGTTTTGGCTCCCTCTCTCCCTCAGAGCTGCTGAATCCTTTTCAACATTCAAGAAAGGTCTCAAAAATACCTTCTTGAGACCTGCTTCTCATCTGATCTCCTAACAGCTCCGTAAATGTGCACCACACCATCTGTCATCTGTCATGATCACCTTTGCATTTCCTATCAGTTGTATAGGCAGCTATTTGTGCAATACTGCACGTACTGGTAGGGGGGCGCGGTGGGTTGGACCGGGTCCTGCTCTCTGGTGGGTCTGGGGTTCGAGTCCTGCTTGGGGTGCCTTGCAACAGACTGGCGTCCCATCCTGGGTGTCTCCCCTCCCCCTCCAGCCTCTTGCCCTGTGTTCCCAGGTTAAGCTCCAGCTCCCCACAGCCCTGTATTGGACAAGCAGTTTCAGGTGATATGTGTGTGTATGTAGTGGCAAAAATGGTGGTACTGGACAAATTGTACTTAATCCCCTGCCTGCATCTGTAACCCTCCATTTATTGTGACATACACCACCATTTAGTCTGAGTTTTACCTTGTTTTGGATAAAAGCATCTGCTGAATGAATAAACGTAAATGTAAATATATGTGTCAACCAGCATTGCTTTGGAGAAACTGCCACTTAAAAAAGAGATCATATGGTATGACAGTTTATCTTTTAAATAACTTACAGTCTTCACCAGAAGACTTTCTAGTTCTTAGCGCTGAACAGGGTTTAGATGCTTTTGTGTTCCTGTGACAGTGATGATGTTGGTCTATAAGGGGCTGCAGCACACCTCACATCAGTATTTTTCCTGCAGCCCTTCCACTCGAGCGGATGTGTGCATCATGACAGATCTTTCTTTAAGACAACGTTTTATAAACTGGATAGTAGGAGACATTCCAAAGCACACCTGGCACCTTCATCCATAAACTGAGCAGTGCAAATTGTCAGATGCTGAATGACTTCACTGTGGGCCCCTGCTAGTTATAGACTGTATATAAGTGTGTACGAATGTAGTGCTTGGCCTAAAATGTGAAATGATGTTGGATAAATGTAAAAATAATTTCTTATCTTCTACTCTCACGTCGTGTTAAATGAACCACATAAAAGTTGTGAAAGAATCTGGTTTCCTTGGCTGTTTCAAGAATCAGACAAGAATCTCTGCAACACAGTGCCTTTTGTAAGGGGAACTGGCATAACCACTGTTACATCACCCCCCCATATTACATTTAAAGGTGAACTATTTTTTTATTGTGACTATAAACATGTCTTTTTCTTAGAATGGTCACAGGTATATAAAATGTGCAAGACCGAATTGATTTTGGAATCGAATGTGTTGGAAATAGTCCCCGAAACGGCGGTTGTACGGGTTTGCTGAGCGCTGTCTTTGTGTTGCCGCTAAATGTTCTGTCTCTTAAACAGTGCAGCAGAGCAAGTCGATTTGCCATTAGACCTTCATTAAAAGGGTTTTCTGTTCTCCCCGTGGCCCCTGAAATGACCCCGTGGAGTTTTTACACCATTTTCGCAATAGCAGAGACCCATTACATGGTGCAATCTTAGAAATACGCCTTTATGTGCTTTTTGTGCATTTCCCTATGCATTTGGTTATTGCTCTTAGTTTGTTTTCTGTCCGCTTCAATAGGCAGCCAAGGAGTGGCCTAATTTTAAATTTTATGCCCCAATAGTTTTGATTATTGAAATTTGTTTTCAACATCCTGCTTATGTTTTACAAAAAAAAAAAAAAACAGAAAAAAACGGCGCTGCTGAGTTGTCATTAATTTGTAATGCTTTTAGTTAACCTGTAGGAAAGTTTAGAGAAAATAATTGCGTTTTCGGGCTCTTATTAATTTCCGGACTGCCTTCGTGTTTAGCATGCTTCTTGCGTTGTTTTGTGCGTGAGTGCAGATGCGGTGTTTTGCACACTGGGTCTTAGTGGCGAAAGGGGTCGCTTCGTGTAACGGAGGCCCGAGTCACTCTGGAGTCATTTCCAATGCAGCCCATTGGACATCGAGGGAACCTGGAGGGAAGGACCCCTCTGTTCAGGTGATCTCACGCTGATGGCTGTGAAAGATGCATGGAGGACAAGCGCCCCTTCCCTTCTTCGTCTGTGTCTCTGTGAGCAGCGAGGCTCGTCCCCTCCGTTTCTGTCACAGCGTTCCCCGTAAGACACTGCTTGACGTATCGAACCCGTGCACTGGACAGTATCAGCGTAATAGTGGAGATCTGCAGTGTACTGATGGGTAGCACAGCGATTAGAGCTACTGCCTTGCAATCAAAGGACCCAGGTTTGAATACCATTTCCTGCTCCGCTGCCCTTGAGCACGGTACCCATCCTGAACTATCCTGCTCGAAAAACAGTAGAAGTTACCCAGCTGTGTACATGAGTAAGCAGTATCGCATCAGTAAATGGCTTCGTTTCCTTTACATGATAACCAGTGCAATGAGTTTTGCCAGGGGGTTTGCTGAACTCACACCTGAAGATGGGTGCAGGTGAGTTCCTCAATGGAATGAGCTGGAAGATCCCCATGATGCTGCTTTGACCGCCTGTACCTCTCCAGTAAGTGACACTGGCCTCTTCCTCCAATACTTCTGGCAGGATATTCCGTCCTGGTTTCTTTCTCGGACCTGGCAAGAGGGTACGCGGCTCCCCATCGGGGCGACCCGCTGAACTGGGAAAAAGGTCCATTTTCTTCCATGTCACGTGCTGAATTGCATACGGAGCCGTCTCAGCCATTTCCCATAACTCTTTGTGCCTTATCCGGCACTGTCGACACCGTCAGACATAAAGGACTCATGAATATTTCCCTGCTTTCAGTAGGTGGACGTTTCAAACCCGCGGATACGTGACGTCCGTCCTTGACGAAAGTGGCATTTTAATTCACGACTGTCAAGTAACTCCGTGTCATTGGGAAAGTGCGTGTGATCCGTGTGAGAAGGGGTTCGAGGCAGGTTTTTCGGGCGAGGAGTGACTCACGGGCTCGAACGGGGAGACGCGTCTCCGCAGCCGGCTGGTGGAAAAGCTCAGGTGGACGCAGGGCATCGGCGGAGAGGCGCAGACTGTGCCGGCGACAATGTGTGGGCAGCTCATCACGAAACACTGAACTGTGCAACACGATTTTTGTGCCGTACTGTAAATGAGCCACCTAGATGTACTGGCCTGGAAATCCTTCTTGATCCATGGAGGGGTGTAATTTTACTTTAAATTCACATAACTTGTTTTTATTTATATTCATATCATATTTTTGGTACCACCATGTCCTGCCATTCGTGACAGTTAATCGGAGTATTTGTGAACTGATTCTTGCATTTAGACATTATATGTCATCATTATATGTCGTTTGCGTTGACAGCCCCCACCCAGGGCTGCGCGGCCAGCTGGACGCCGTGGTCAGCCAGGGCTGAAGAAGCGCAAGTCGGCCCGGGACGCCACCTGGTGTATGGTGGCAGCAAGGGGCCTCCATTTCAAATGGAAATCGCCATAGCAACCAGGGCCATCCCTCTTTTCCCACTTCTGCATCCCCCCCTCATCATTCACCAAAGCCAAGTTTTTAGGACTGGAAGCATCGTGATTTTTATGACAACATTCAATTGGTAGAAAGTCCAGAACAGCAGCGTTAATTGACAGATTCACTAGCAACCTGGGTGTTTTATTAATTTTCTTCTTTTTTTTTTTTGACGCGCTATAATCAGCACCGCAGAGATGCACCGGTAAAAATGTGCCCGATTTAGCTACAAAGCCCTTATTCGAAGTGTTGTTGTTACCTTCATCTGTCTCCGTGCTGGTATTTCGGAGTATTAAAGCAGCGTGCAGACACATTTCCGTTTTTAATTTTCCGATATAAAAGTGCGCACCGCACAACGTGGCCCTTTTCCCGAACGCACACCGACTCGGATTTCCCACGACGCGCCATCACGCGCGCCCGCACCCACGCGCACATCTGCGCTCGCACGCGCGCGCGCCCTTCCCCTCTCGCACGCCAACACGCGCGCCGCGCGCCCTTCCACCCGCACGCGTGCGTCACGCTCGCACCTTCGGCCTCCCCTCCGGTTTTGACGACGTGTCTTTTCTCGGGTGTTAATGAAAGACTGCGAAGGCACTCACGCAGTTATTCGCTATTATCCGTGTGTGAAGCTGCTTCAAAGGTCTTCGTCTGCGCGCAGTGTGTGCGTGAGTGTGTGTGTGTGCGTGTTCTATTCATGTGTCCCGACTGACGTGAGTAGACATCGGCAGCACACCTGAAACACTATGTCGCAGTGTATCCTCCTTCCTTGTGTTTCTCTCTTCTTCCCCTACTTTGTGTTCCCTCCTATGTTATTAAATATAATTAAGCACACAGCTCCCACAGTTCCCAAGGCTGTGTGTAACACAGCTGTTATCACTGTTGCCTTGCAGGTTGCTGGTTTGAGTCCCGCTCCTGCTGTCGTACCCGTGATCAAAGAACTGTGCTCACCCTAACTGGTGGGTAAATCACTGTAGCGTTCGTTATCGAACTCTGCAAGCGACCTTTGACAAACGCATCGGGTAAATAAAGATCAATAGTAATTGTTCCATAAAAGAATTAAAAAAAAAAATTCCTGTTTTAGAAGGGGGTGCGGTGGCGCAGTGGGTTGGTCCTGGTCCTGCTCTCGGGTGGGTTTGGGGTTCGAGTCCCTCTCGGGGTACTCTGCGACGGACTGGCGTCCCGCCCTGGGTGTGTCCCCTCCCTCTCCGGCCTTACGCCCTGTGTTGCCAGGTAGGCTCTGGCTCCCCGCGACCCTGTGTGGGACAAGCGGTTTGGACCATGACAATTCCTGTTTTAGATACAGCCATTGGGGGGGGCGTGGTGACAGGTGATGGGTCTGGGGTTCGAGCCCCGCTTGGGGTACCTTGCGACAGACTGGCATCCTGTCCCGGGTGCGTCCCCTCCCCTTTGGTCTTGAGCTTTGCGTTACCGGGTTAGGCTCCGGCTCGCCGTGCCCCCGCTCACGATAAACGGTTGTTGACAATGGATATAGCCATTGATGGTGCTGAGGCTCTACGTGCGAGTAATTATTTTGATCGTAAGTTCACAGAGCTGCATTGTCAGCTTCCACCATGGCCTTCGTTTAAATCTGCAGCGTTCGTCGTTGAACGTGTAAAAATCATCAATCCATCATCCGGTCCATCATCCGTCCACCAGCCATGAGTTGTCAACAACCGATTGCGCAATGCAAAGTCGCTGTGGCAGGCAGGGTACACCCTGGATGGGACACCAGGCCATCACAGGGCAATCACACACACACACACACACACACACGCACACGCATAATTTGGACTCGTCAGTTCACCTGACATGCGTGTTTTTGGACTGTGGGAGGAAATTGGAGCACATGCTGAAACTAGAATCTTAAAAAAATACGTATACATAATATATCCAGAATTCACATAAAACTTGGGAGGCGGTGTAGAGGTGTGGTCTGGCAGCGTAGATGAGTGCCCTCTCACAGCACTCTTTCGGAAATCGATGCGGACGGATCAGGTGCAGGGTAATACGTGTCTCGTGCCAGTGCCTCGGTGGGACCGTGTCTGTGCGGTGCCTCACGGGTGGGGGTGGGGGGGGCGCATGACAGGAATACAGTCCTTTCAAGGATCCTTTTGGCTTCGCGCTCACACTCGACTGTACTCGCGTTTCCCCGTGTTGCGTGTCGAGCAACGGCAGCGTATTTCTTTCTATTTAAATCATCCAAATGGATTAATCCTGAAGCAGAGATGTGCTGAATAAACAGGATATACAGTTTATATACTGAAAGGTGGCCAAATGTAACTCCTCCGTGAAATCGAACGTGTGTAAATATGCCTTCTTTGTTTAGGCGTCAAGCGGTTAATGTTTGTCACAGTGATACTATATTGTGACCTCCGCGTTTTCCCCTTCTTCCGAGTGGATGCTGGGATCAGATCGCGCGGATCTTTTAATCCCTAATGAGCAAGTCGCCTGAGCTGGGTAACATTCAGCAGATTGCCGTGAATTTGAATTAACTCGCAATATAATTGCATTAAGGAGCGCAAAAGAATTAGACTGAAAGTGCTGCTTTCTTTTCCACTGTAGTTTGTAATAATTGTTGTGTTTTTTTTTTTACACAATTTTTTGGGATAATGAAGCGTTCGCAACACTGCACGTTTGGCAAAGAGGCCTAGTTCACAGCTGGTTTAGGAAAATTAATGTTTTTGTAACAAAGTGAAAGGTGGTGCGGACCAGGTCCTACTCTCCGTTGGGTCTGGGGTTCGAGTCCCGCGTGCGGTGCCTTGCGACAGACTGGCGTCCCGTCCGGGGTGTGTTCCCTACCCCTCCGGCCTTATTCCCTGCGTTGCCGGGTTAGGCTCCGGCTCCCTGCGACCCCGAATAGGACGAGCGGTTCGGACAGCCTGCGTAATGCAGTGAATATCCAAGCTGCATTTCCACATCATTTCGCCTAAAACGTGCATGCGGAAATCTGCTGTTTTTTGGAAATCTCTGAAAAAAAATTGGCAAGCTTTCGTTCTTTTCTGTTCTTGCGGAAGAATGACCCGGCGGCCTTGCGGTTACGGAGACTTTGGATGTGACTCCTGAGAGGAGAAAGCTGCTCTGGAGCTCTGCGTGTCATCCTCGACAGGTTATTTCACGTTGCTTTGTGTATGTCAGACCGCTTCTGGGAATGTGAATGCAATCTTGTGATTGAATTGATTGTGTGTGTGTGTGTGTGGATGAGAGCGAGAGAGACAAAGCAGGTAGGGAGAGTGGAAGGCAGAGCGAATATGGAAGCAAAAGCCATAGGTTTTGGAAGCCTTGTATATTTTTATTTTGTGGGATTTCACACTGAAATTCCAAGTTCCCCAAAGATGCCACACAAGCCAATGATATTTTAAACGCTGGCTTTCGTGTGTGTGTTTTATTAAGAAACGCACACGTCGGATCCGCACAGCGGATGTCTGTTCGAGCATGTATCATATTCACCACATAGAGGGCAGTATATGAATAGGAGTTTGGGCAGTAGGAAAATCGAACTGAACGCATCCTGCTAAGTCCACCTACGAGTTTCCTTCGCTCCTGTCGTCTCGCCGCGTCGCAGCCGCCGTGACGCAAGGCTTCGGTGAGAAGATCGCAGGCTTTATGAATTATGCGCAAAAACACAGCGCAAAAACCTTGTCCGTTTCTGCCCGGGACACGTAAATGTCCTTTGCAGCTCCGTGGCTGTTGTTCTGCAGGGAGCTTTTGTTCACACTGGTTCAAAGGTGAGTTTTGTGGAAAAGGGACGCGCGCGACCCCTCGGTGTCATGGTGCGTTGGGAACGTGTTCCGCGGGAAACTGCAACGCTGAATTTTGTTCAAAGGCTTAATGATTAAACCCCACTTTGACATTTCCTTTCACGCTGCCACCCTATTCAAAAAGAAGGCTGCAGGTGGCACAGTAGTTAAAGCTGCTGCCTTCTAATCCAAAGGACCTGGGTTCAAATCCCTGCTTGCATTGCAATACCTTAATCTGCATATGAGCCCTGATACAGTAACAAGTTACCCAGCATAAAAGAGTAAGTAACTGTGTGCAGTATGGAAACTCTTCACTCTATGCTCTTTTGGACTAAAAGGTGGTTAGCTAAAGGATTTCATAATAATGTGGTAAAACTGTATTACTATGGAGCCAGTCGGTACTGGAGAAGGTCGAGGTTATTATGAACTACCACTGATTGAAAAAGCATTCTTTCTACCCCAAGCTCCAGTCTTTATCCTCAGCGAGCCCTCAGTGACAGGTATTATCACCCCAGGTGGTGTGGAGCTCTGATTGATTGTTTCTGACTTTGATTTACCCTGTTGATATGTTGCTGCGCAGACTAAGTAACAGATGTAGTTTCGTTCTTATGACCCTTCCGCAAATCTATTACAGGAACACCTGCATGCAGAGGGGCAGCGCTTCAGGCCTATTTGCGGGGCTAAAAGCATTATGTGCATCCTTATCTGCAGCAATTTACAGTGTGTGTGTGTGTGTGTGTGTGTGTGTGTGTGTGTGTGTGTGTGTGTGTATGGACATGAGGGAAGTGGCAGAGGAAGGCAGAGTGATGTGAGGACAGAGAGTGATGGGGGGGAAAATGTGCACAGTGATGGAGAGAAGGCTAAATGGAGAGAAAGGTGGGATGTGGAGAGTGAGAGTGAGGGAGGAGAGGGAGAGAGAGAGAGAGAGAGAGAGAGAGAGAGAGAGAGAGAGAGAGAGAGAGAGGGACCAGCATGCCTCAAACACAGCTCAGCGCCGGGATGAGGGTAGGGGGAGGCAGCGAGGGGAACCTCTCCCTGCTGCTCTGCCTGCAAGCGCTTCATCAACTATTCATCGCTAACTCTCCACAGCTCCGCACTCACTGCGGCACGGCGAAACCGCGAAAGCGCTTGCCGCGCGGCAAGGTCGCCGAGACAAAATGCACCGGCAGACAGCTCATCCCCACGGACACAGGAGCCCCGAGCGGAGAAATGAGATCCAACAATTTTCTCCACCTGATCTGACACTCCTCAGTTATCATCTACTCATTTTTAAAACATATTTTGGAGAAGCTCCCCAGACACGGGGCCGGCTGAAATGTGGCCGTCTAACCCTAAGGAAACGATGAGTTCTGGGCCATGGTGGAACTGCAGAGTTTTTATGCAAATATGCCTCTCCACACACCTGGGACAACTGGAGAAGCAGGACTGCGTGATTCGCGCTGATTCATAAATTGGGCTTGCATTAATAATTTAGGTCATCGTGATACCGTGTTTTCTGTCGGACTGACCTTATTGTTACGTCTTTTAGAGAAGCCTTCGTGCGGATATTCTTGGAGAAGGTTCTGGGCACCAGGCATTGCAGACAGAAGGAAAAATCTGTTGTCACTTGTAAGAACCTTTTCCTCCTCGGGTCATATCCATCCGATGAGTAATCGTGCACCACCTTATCCACAGCTCCGTACAGCCAAAGTGTACTTTGGCTCCACGCACATCTTCGCCGAGTCTGGTCTACACACCCACCGTTCTCCAGTGCGGTTTAAAGACTTGCATCACATTAGCCTGGCCTTCGGTCTTACATCATGTTCTTCTGTCTTGCGGAGCCGAGCAGTTCACGCGATGGCATCGCTTCGGCGCTCGGAAGCATGGAGGCATAGCTCATGCCTCCATTTGGTTCTCAGCTTTACTTGATTGACTTCCTTCTTCCCAGGGCTGGACTGGCACATCCTGCAACCATGACGCTGGCGTGCTGTTCTCGAATGAGTTCTCTCTCGCCAACGAACATTAGGCCTTTTTTCCTCCGCAAATTAAATGTGACTCACTGTTTCTAAAGTGTTTTCCATCCATTCATCCAAATTCAATAACCGCTTATCCTGAGCAGGGTTGCGGTGAACCGGAGCCTATCGCAGAAGCATTGGGCGTGGATGGGACACCAGCACATTGCAGGGTACTAAATAATTTTTCCCCTTATTCATTAATATAGAAGTATACAATCACAGAATACCAAGAAAACAAATTAAAAAACCTCAAGTCAGATATAACACTGTACAAATCGCCTTCATTAAGATTTCAGTATTATTTTAGAGTCCTAAAAAACTTCGCTATAAAACACAACTCAATAACCTTTTGTGAAACTCTACTTGTCAATTAAAATGATATGTTACAGCACATTATAATGTGTTGTAGGGGGGCACGGTGGTGCAGCGGGCTTGGCTGGCTCCCGCTATGTGGCTGGTCTGGGGTTCGGGTCCCACTTGCACTTACATTTATTCATTTAGCAGATGCTTTTCTTCGTACATCTCAGAGAAGATACAATTTGTGCTTTACATTAGAAAAAAGAGAGACATAGCTGCGGACGTGTGATTCTTAGGTAAACCTAGTTTGTTTCTTTCCACTTTCTGCACCAATGTTCATCACTCGTGTAGGTGCATAAAACACAAGACAGATGAATCCTGATCACACGCACACATTTTCTGAACCGCTTGTCCCATACGGGGTCGCGGGGAACCGGAGCCTACCCGGCAACACAGGGCGTAAGGCCGGAGGGGGAGGGGACACACCCAGGACGGGACGCCAGTCCGCTGCAAGGCACCCCAAGCGAGACTCGAACCCCAGACCCACTGGAGAGCAGGACCCGGTCCAACCCACTGCACCGCCGTGCCTCCCGTCGAATTCTGATCACCTTCCTACAATTTTTTTTTTGTTAGAGGTACACAAACACATACACACAGTGACTAAAACTGCTTGCCCCGAGCAGGGTCGCAGCAAGCCAGAGCCTAGCCTGGTAACACAGGGTGCAAGGCTGGTGGGGGAGGGGACACAGCCTTGACTGGACTCCAGTCTGTCACAAGGCACCCCAAGCGGGATTCGAACCCCAGACCCATTAGAGAGCAAACACAGGCCAAACCTGCTGCACCACCACACCCCCCACTACACAAACCTTTACATACAATACAGGAGTAGCGGGTGTGTAAAGGCTTATCTGGGGATGATCATAAAGTTACGGTGCATGAACATTTACACCATACATGAGCTGGAGAGATCTTGGGTGAACTGAGTCTGAAAGAGGTGAGTTTTCAGACCCTTCTTGAACGTAGACAGAATTTCAGCAGTTCTGAGGGAGAGGGGGAGGTCATTCCACCACAACGGAGGCATAACTGAGAACCTCTGTGCTTTACCTTTTGTGCGTGGGACCACCAAGCGGGCAGAAGTCGACGAGCGATGGGGTCCGGTTGGGGTGTGGAAGTTGATCAAGTCTTGTAAATAGCTGGGAACAGTTCTGTTGATGCATTTGTAGGCAATAACCAGGGTGCCTTGCAGCGAGCTGGCGTTCCGTCTTGGGTGTGTCCCCTCACCCTCCGGCCTGTGCCCTGTGTTGCTGGGTTAGGCTCTGGCCGCAACCCCGCTTGGGACAAGCGGTTCCAGACAGTGCGTGTGTGTGTGTGTGTAATGTGTTGTGCTGAGCTGCTGCTGTGTGTGAATTTCCCTGCAAGGATTAATGAACTATCATTCCCATCCTACACTGTAAAACTGCGACGCTTCAGTGAAAAGCAAAACGTTCAAGTAAAACCTACAAGGCCCTGAACTCTTCAAAAAACGATAAAATGACAAGAATCATACAACAGAACAATACAAGACCAGTGCATATGCCACTCGGTTTATTGTTAGAAAAACACATAAAACCATCGTGGCTTCACGAACGCTTCTGACGGTCCCGTTCGGCGCACGCGCACTATGAGAAGACGCTCACCTGTCCACACACCAACCGCCGACACATTCGCCGTGATGAATGGATTCATATGCGGTAACCGGGTGTCTTACCCGTAGACGCCCGGGTAAGAAGTGCTCACCCGAACACCGGGACGCAAACCCAACCCTGTTGTCCCTCTTCGCCTAGACCTCGGACACGCGCTCGGGCCGGTCGTGCCGGAACGTCCCGTTGATGGATGAGTTTGGGGTTCGGGGCCAAGCCGTACCACCGTTTCTGCCTCCGCGAGGCTGACGAGTACAAAGAGGTCAAGAAAAGCAGACAGCCGCGGTGACAGAAGCCTGACATAAACAAATGGCGGAAGACAAAAGGCTTCGTGAGATGGAACAGCGGGAAGCGCAGACATCCTAGCTGTTTACAAACGTGCCCGGCCTTGCCCGCTCGGCGCTCCGTACTTGTTCCCTGTTTGTGTTTATTTCTCCAGGTATGTTTCGTAGGTGTGGACTGATTTATGTCTGAAAGCGAAGAGGTTTTGGAATCCGCCGCCGTTCCTCCGTCACGGGAGGGCGGGAGGCGGCCCTGGCGCCCGAGCGAAAGCCGAGCGCGCCCGGGTCACGCCATCGGGGAGCTGTTCTGCCGTTTACGCAGCCCTCGGTGAAACGGGGACGCGTCCCGCTCGTTTCTGAGCTTCTACACCTCCCCCGACCAATTCTGACGGGTGCCCCTTTTCCGGTCATCGGTGGAGAAGCCCTTCCTCTCAGTCGCATTCTTGTGTATTTCTGATCAATAACATAAGTGGAACGTAAAGCTTAGCCCTTCCTTCGGGGCAAAATTCGAAACGTCTCATTTAAACGCTTTAAGTGCTTATTTTAAGTTGCGAGGACTGACATGCTGGAGCCCATGTGTGGATTAAGACCTGTTTTCATTTGCTTTTCTGCGTCTCCTTTCACTGCTTTCATTCCTCTGCCTTCTCTGTTCTTTTCCTTGTCTTTCTCCCGTCCCTGAACCGCTTTCTCCGCGCTAGGCCGGATCTCCACAATTTAGAAAGAAAAGAAAGGAAAAGAAAAACGTTCCTCTTGAACACGGAAGCCAGAAAATCCCAGAAACCTCCGAGCTCGGTCACCTCGGTGATGCCACCATCGGGGGGGTCCGCGCTCACGCGTTGCATTTAAATGGCGTCTGGACTATCTGTGTAAACCTTTTTCTTTTACTGCCAACCGCAATTTAATGCAATAAGCAATTATTGTAGAGCATAAACTTTAGCAAAAAAAAAAAAAAAAAAATCACCTTGTAAAAGCATTTTTTGCGCAGCGGTAAGTCTGAAAAAGTCGCCTTGGGCTTTTCATTTTTGGCACTTGCATAACCCTCAGTTGGTGCTGCCAAGGTGTCGGGTGAAAACTATTTTAAGTGTCTAGTGGTACATGACGGTAGGACAGTGTGTGGTGTATGTAGGTTGCATGGTGTATGGGGCTGCAACAGTGTGAGGTATGTGCAGGTTGGACAGCGTCAGCTATATTTGTGTAGAGTGGAGTGTGGTATCCAGTTTCGGGGAAAAGTGCGAGTGCACGCGGTCGTAAGAGTCAAAGCAAAGCAACCCACAAGTGTGCTGCATCTTTGAGAACTGCTGCAGAAGAGCTGGCTAGACATGTCAGCTCATCTCTTGATCAAACTCGTCGACTAAATGACTCGTTAAAATTTTCCCAGCACCGTGCGCTCAAACTTTTGACCTGCACTGTCCCGGGATAATAAAGCGGCGTTCGTGAAGGAGGGACAAAGTCTGCGAAGGAATACAGTGCGAGGTACATAGGATGTAAATGAAGGTGAAATAATGGCTCTACCCTGCGTCGCCCCTATGCTTCTGGGATAGGCTCCAGACCGCCACGACCCAGCATTAGTACAAGTGATGTTCGGCAGTGAATGAATGGCTGAATGAATGACCGGACGTAGATATGACGGTATGGGGTACATGTGCGTAGAATAATGCGGGGAACATGTGGGTGGACAGTAGAGAATATATTGAGTTAGAATCGCTGTGCGGTTTATGTGGGCGGGATCGTCTTTCTGCACTGGTCCCGTTTTTGTGGTGTCTTTCAGCAACCTCGTTAGAAACCCCTTTTGAACGTGCAGTTTTGAAAGGGCTTCTTTTCCCGTCTGTCCGCTGTCGGTCCCACTTATTGTCTGAGTGGCTCTGACCGGCATCAGGGTGTCTCCGTTCCCCAAAGCAAACAGCTGCTTGTCTGCTCTTTGATCCCATTGTCATTGAGCGAGAGGCACAGCAAACCCGCTCTTTCTGCGCATTCTGGGCCGCGGAAGACGTCTGTGATCTCCCGGGGCTACGGTCGTCACCGTTACCCGCCTGCGCCCCGGCGCTTGGTCGCCTCGCACTACCAGAACCTGCGTTCGCGGCTCTGCGTGTTCGGGCGGCGAGAGCGACGCGTGAAGCGAGAAGTCGTCCGGTCGGGCCCTTCGAAGGAGTCGGACGTGAGCTGGGAAATGTCTTAAAGGCCGAATGACTGAGAAAGAGGTGAATCTGATGGGGAAAAGAGATGAGAGAGGTGACTATGAGGTGGGTAGATGCTCGGTGGTAAGTGGCTGTGAGCAAAGCCTGCTTGGGACTCGATCGTGTGGGGAAACAGCTGGCTGATGACCGCCTGATGACCGTAGGATGCCGAGGTGAGGTCCAGCCCGACGGAAGGGGGTGAAGGCAAGGCGAAGGCTGGCCGTGGTTCACGTGACCTCAGAGGGACGGCGGTGGGGATTGGGCGAAGGTTCCCGCCGCAGAGATGGCAGGGGGAAGCGGTTCCCCGGCAGCCCGGAGGCGCTCCCCGGCGGGCCGCGTGCCTCGGGCCGCTGCGGCGGAGGGAGCCTGTTTGCTCGGGCAGGAGCATCCGCCTGTCGCCCGTGAGAAGCTCCAGGCAGCCGCGGGAGCTTCCTGCTCTGTCAGCGCGGTACGTGGCGCCCCAGCCCTATCGCGCCCCACTTCTGTCCTCTTATCACCGCGCACAGGCCCGCTCCGTTGCTTGGGCTACCAGGGCCCCCCTTCTCCACTCGCCGCTTACACGCACATACCTCCGTGTTATTCGGGAAATGCCTGCGTTGAAAAAATATATATAAAAGGATAAGTGGGCCGGGTGAGAGGGAACACCTCCTTCGGGGAAAATGAAGGCAGACATGCAAATGATTTCCTCTGCTCTCCGTTCGAACCCGGAGCGGGGGGCCCGTCCGCGCACGGACGGGCCGTGTGACACGACGCGTCGCGCTCCGAGCACATTCCGTAGATAACGGATGAGCTCACCGCTTGCGAAGAATTTGGTTTGAGCTCTTAAGAACGGGGAACTAAAACAATTTTGGCGAAAAACAAGAGGCTCCAGGGAGATAATGTCGATAGGAAGAGATAAGGCCGGTGGCACATCTAAAGGGGCCAGTGTGCTGGGGAGATAGAGGTGGCCCGGCAAGGAGCACCGATAAGCGTAGGGAGGTCGGGGGTCGGGGGGATGGGCGCTCTTCCACTATTTCTCCAAATGCACAGCGGCGTCAGTCCGGGAGCTAGGAATGAGCACCGGGCTCCTTAAGTGAGGATGCCGTTAAGGATCGTGCCGATGCGTGGGCTCCGAGGGAGGCAGGCGCGAGGATTTGAGTTGGATGAAGGAGATGCCCTGCCCCTGACATTCGACACCATCACTTACCTAAGCTCACCGGTGTTTTTCGCTGCTTTTGACAGCCCATCAACATCCTGGAACTGCAAACGAAATCCAAGTCAGTTTTTCAGACACCCCCCCCCCCCCCCCCCCCAAGACCAATAAAGGAAGGAGTAACTGCGGCTCTAAGATATCTGTTTGCACCATCTCTGGATTTATAGTCTTAATAAGTGAAGGAAATGCGTGAAAGCATTTTATTGCGTTATGGTGTTTTTGGATGAGCCTCGCTCCGTGTGTGTGTGCGCGTCTTGGGTTTGGGGGCGGGGGGGGAGCACACACTCTTACATATGTTTTTGGCATGGTCAGAAGGGAAAACAAAGATAATCGTGCGAAAGATTAACATCGATGCAGTCGGCCCCGGGGAGAGGGAGATCTGCGCAAGTCGTTCTGAGCGGGAATCTCAGACCGAGGGAGATATATGTGAGCAACGGAGCCAACCGTGGGCAGCCGCCTTAGCCGGTGGAAATCCGCCGCAGCATCTTAAACGATAGAAGATGCGACTCCACTGTGTGTTTGCGCTGCTCTTCGGGGGTGTCGGGGACTCGCGGCTGTGGGATGGCGACGGGCCGATGTCCCGCTCCGTGGCCGCTACGGGCTCTGCCTTGTGCCGCTCCTCCTTGGACGGACCTCGCTCTGACACCATATGGGATTAAATGGTTCTGGATGCTGAGCGAGTGAACATGGAGGGTCAGTGCGGAACAACAAGAACAACAATGCGGCTGCCAGCTGAAACACATCGATCTTTCAAACCCGCCTTTAATTTTGCGTTCAAGTTTTCTTTGGGTGAAACAGACTGGCATTATTCATATCCACTCCTGTTTACTGTATCCTTTGCTTTACTTGGATTTGCTTTATTGCTTATTCATTTAGTGGACTCACGCACACACAGTCCGAAACCGCTTGTCCCAAGCAGGGTCCCAGCAAGCCAGAGCCTAACCCAGCAACACAGGGGGCAAGGCCAGAGGGGAAACACCCAGGACAGGGTGCCAGTCCATCTCAAGGCACCCCAAGCAGGACTCGAACCCCAGACCCACCGGAGGGTGGGCCCTGGCCAAACCTGCTGCGTCACTGCACCCCCTCCCCTTTAGAGGACTCTTTTCTCTAACGTTACTTATAGTGATGGCTCATGTAGCATGCAGCATTTTTATTCAGCATGGTATTTTTACTGTGTCAATTCAGGGAAGTACCATGATCAAGGGACCTACAGCAGAAGTGAGAATTTGAACCCAGGTTCACTGAGTGAAAGGAGACTGCTCTAACCACCATACTGACCAGAGCCTGCTGGGTACAAACTGATGGACACTAAACAACGCAAAAGTTTCACATCGCTCTTTTTCACATTTCCCAGGGTAGTTTTCCATAGAGAGCTCATTTGCATGTTAATTCATTATATTTTTCAGTGTTTTGAGGTTTTCTCAAATAACGTCAGACCACTTATATATCTTGAAGCAGATAGAGGGAGATGTGTAGATGTAACACAACGAGTTACGCTTGTTATTGGTGGAACCATGATGAAATCGCACCGAACGTTATTAGCATTGTTAACCAGTATTTAGCTGACACCTTTGACCAAGACTACCACACTTCCGACAATCGTTTATCCTTTTAGGCATCATTCATACTTATTCAGAGGGGTGCGGTGGCGCGGCAGGTTTGGCCGGGTCCTGTTCTCCGGTGCGTCTGGGTTTCGAGTCTTGCTTGGGGTGCCTTGCGATGGACTGGCGTCCCGTCCTGGGTGTCCCCCCTCCAGCCTTATGCTCTGCGTTGCCAGGTTGGGCTCCAGCTGGCTACGACCCTGCTTGGAGCAAGCGGCTTCAGACGATGTGTATGTCATACTTATTCATTTAACTGACACTTTTCCCTAAAGCAGCTTACAGTTATTTATGCATACAGCTGGGTAATTTTACTGGAGCGGTTCAGGGTAAGTACTGCGCTCAAGGGTACTGTGTCCAGAGGTGGGATTCAAACCTACGACATTTGGTTCCAAAGCCAGGTGCTCTGGCAACTGTCCCCCTCAGAGGACTGTAACACACACACACACACACACACACACACACACACACACACACACACACACACACACACAAAGGGTAATTTAGAGTCATCAGTTCACCTGAAACACATGTCTTTGGACTGTGGGGGGAAACCAGAGCACCTGGAGGAAACTCACACGTACACGGTGAGAACATGCTAACTGGGCACACGCTGAGCCGTACCCAAACCCGCGTCCGAACTCACAGTCCGGGATCCGTGAAATCCCAACACGTGTTTCCCGAAATGTGCGGTCGGTGGAGTCTGAAAGCCAGAGCTCAGCATTTCGAACCGTGTGAACTGGTTCGCCGTAGTTCCCATTGGGGTTAAAGGCTTTTTAAAACCACGGCTTTAGCAGTGCAGGTCTGGTGGAGGTGGGGGCAGGGGCAGCACGAAGGGTTCGGGGGAGGCGCTCCTTGCCTCCCCTCCCGCGGTCAGAGGACAGTTTCTGAGCCTCCCCGAGACAGAGGGAGCCCTCTTTAAGCCGTGTCGGACCAACGGGAAGCGACAGATCTTCTCGTGCCGGGCTGCCTGCAGAGGGGAGGAGTGAGATTAGCTGCCTCAGGCTTTATCTCATTAAGCGCTTCTCCTGGTGCATCTCTGCTAAGCCCGGGGCGTGACTTTGCCACTCCGAGATTTGCCGTTGCTTATGGGCTTACACTATTGTCAGTGCTATCGTTGGGTATCCACTTTAACTTGCAGATGCCCTTATCTAAGGGTGCTTCACAGTCACTGAGAAAATCTGGGAGATGAGTAGCAGCAGGGTAAGTAACGCTGGCAACGCACCGCAGCGGTAACCAGTCGGTGTAAAGGCAAGCACTGATTTTGTCTTACCGTCTCAGCCAGATCTACCTTCTGGAGGCAGATCCATATGAGGGGAGGGCAGGTTTGTGCTTTCATGGATTCATTTAACATAGGTTTTCTCCCAAAGTCAGGCACGGTTGTTATTGGCTTTATCCAGTGTGACATAATGTTAATACACAGCACTGGACTGGACTCCCTACAATCGCTCACCCACCTATACACATATGCACAAACACAATGGGCAATTTAGAGTCACCAGTTCACATGAAACAAATGCTTTTGAACTGTGGGAGGAAACCAGAGCACCCACAGGAGCACACATCAGCTCCACACAGACGGAGCGGGGGTTGAACCAATCGTGCCGCCCAGGTGCTACCTGCTGTGCCACCTTGCCCCCCTGTCAGTAGGTTCAAGCAAGTTCCAGGCGAGGGAAGCTGAGGCAGATGGTGAGCGGTTGGGACCAGAGCGGCAGAGAGCTTGGGCTGGGAGTCGCCGTCGGGCTGAAAAACTTGCTAGACACTCGAGGGGCCGGGGATGCTGAGGGCGGCAGATCACCAGGATCCTGGCCAATGGTAGAAGACGGAAGTGCCGAGAATGAGATAGGTGGCGTCGGCACGGCACGTCGTGACCTCGGTGAAAACCTGGGGGTAAGAGCCTAAAGAGGGGGAAGAGGAGAGAAGAACAGTGCAGAGGATTAGTCTCACTAACTCTCTTATTTTTTCCTCCTCCGCGGCCTGTTGCAGGGGCTCGTATGAGGCGGTACGCTTTTGGCTATGTAGATAAATCATGCCCCAAGGAGTGGATTAGTTTCAGCCTTTTGCTCAGGCTGGTTGAGGTTGGGATTAGGGATAAGCTAATACAGGGATCATGGCTCGGGAGCGCCGGATCTGCGTGGGGTTCTTAGAGGCCGGCCGTTTTCAGGTCGGGGGGCAACTTCCTCTGAGACGCCTTCACGGAAAAGCGCATTACGGCCGGCTCGGGTTCTACAGGTCTTTCCTCATAGTCGACTCGAAGGAGATGTTTACAGAATAAACGTCCTCCTTGAATGCTGACTCGGAGCTAAATTGCAGGAGGGGCTTTACATTCCAGATCAGCTTCTCGTGTAAAACTGTTTGAATTCGGTGCCTTTTAATAATAAGCAGTTTTATAGGTAAATAAAGCTCTCTGACTTAACTGCTTACCTTAACTCGGCACTCATGACAGGTAAACAGTCGGCAGCGTATTATCTCCACAAGTGCAAGTTACATAAATTAATGTCAGCGAGTTCGCGCCGAGAATCATTTTAATGAAAAAAATCCCGATCTTTGAAAGAAACGGAGAAAATCCTGCCTCGACTGTGTTTGACAGAACTGGCTCAGGCTGTTGTGTGGGATTATTTCATACAATGAAACGGCTCTGATGTTCCGGCGGCGCTCGAGCTCAGCCACTGTGGGAAATCCGCGCGTGAATCTGTGATCATATTAATGCACCGCGCCAAAGGAAATGTTTATGAGCCGTGAGCGCAGCTCCTGTGGGGGGGGGGGAGACTTCTCCGCCTGCGAATGGCGTTGTTTCCCAGTGTGAGGGGAATGTCAGAGCGAGACGGGGAGGGAATCTGGGGACAAGAGGGTAAGGATTCACACTCTGAGAGAACAAGCGGCGTGTGTCATTATTCCCCCCCCAACCCAAGACGCGCACACACACACACACACACACACACACACAAACATCATTATTTTTCTCTAGTTGACACCAGTTGGCGAAGTGCGTGCGCAGTAGCGTGCGACACACACGCGTACACGAGGACTGTCAGTGACGACGGAGTGCAGTCGGTGATGGAATTTGTCTCCCTGGTGGTTGGACGAGTCCACCGGTCCAGTGTGTCCACGTCTGCGTTCGACCGTGCCGTAGCACAGCCGGAATAGCCGCACTTCTGCTCAGCAGTGCTCCGCTCTCTCTCTCTCTCTCTCCCCCCTCTTCATGGTTGCCATGGATACAGCTGCATGCTGCAGGACCGACACAAAGCGAAAGAGCGAGATAGAAGCTGTTCGGTGCACGTATTCCCTGCGCCTCTCTTTCTCCCTCCCTCCCTCTCTCTCTCTCGCTCCACACCCTGACTCTTGTTGCCCACATCACGCTCTTCTTGTGCACAACGGGTGACGTGTTCCTCCCTAAATAGGCACGCATATGTGATTTATACTTCTCCACATCGACCTGCGTCTGTTTCGTCTCTGCTGAAATGCTGCAGCGGGGACTGCGTGAGCGCGCCGGCCGACTTGGGAAACGGAGAGGCCCCCCTGCGGCGGGGGTCCGGAGCTGTCGGCAGCGCCTGATTTGATAGAGTTCCCACCCCACCAGAAACATCCCTAGAACTGCCCCGGTGTCCCTCCGCTGCCCGCTGCCGCTGCCGGCACTGCCTCGAACCCGCAGCTCCGCAGATGCAGTATTCGCCCGGGGGGGGGGGACGGCTCGCTTGCGCAGGCCCGCCCCGCCCTGCCGCGCGTGCACGTGCGCGTGGAAGTTCAAATGCTGGGGTGTGGACAAAAAGAGGGAAAGAAGCGACGCTGTTCTTCTGAACCCGAGCGAAACACAAACGAAAACAAAAGCGAGCGCCCGTATGTGCTGGACGTAACGGTTTGGCTGCGATGAGTCACACAGCACAATGCGCTCAATGTACTAAATATGTGATAAATTCAAGCATATTACTCACAGTTGTGGACGGAAGTTTGCACGCAGACAAGTACGAAGTGTTATGCAAGAGAAAGAAACGCGAGGACACCTGGAAGTACAAAGGGAACAATTGTTCCTTGTTCGGCATCGTTGCTGTTTTTCCGATGACTGCATTTGAGATTTTCTGTTAATCTTTCATCGTGTTTTGATCTTTTTTTTCTGTTTTGCTTTATGGCTTTATCAAGGTATACTGTAGATACTCGCATTACGAGACAGAGCAGTTGCCTCCGTCTTACGATTTGTATTGATCACTCTGTTGTAAGTTGCTTTTGAACAAAGATGTCGGCTAAATAAACATCAGTATTGATTTTAATACGCATTGAAAAATTAAGTTAAATATGATCAAGATACCCATATGTGCTTGCAAGAATACTTTTTCAAATATTCTGTATATATCAAATATCCTATATTCAGATTTTTTTGGGTTCCTCTACATTATTTTTCAGACACTCTCCTGTGACTTCCAATGAACTCTATGTAGTGTTTGGACTGTGGGAGGAAACCAGAGCACCTGGAGGAAACCCACACAGACACAGGGAGAACATGCAAACTCCACACAGACTAAGCAGGGATCAAACCCACATCCTCTCACACCACCGAGGTGCTATGAAACAGCGGCGCTAACCGACATGCCACCGTGCCGCCTGATTACACATGAGCTCTTTTATAAAAAGTGCCGTTTCTGCAAGTACCTGGGAATTTGGAAAATGAGTCCCTGCTTTATGTAGGAAAATGAATGCGTCTGTTGGTTTCTGTATTAAGAAAGGCAGACGGCACAGAGTAGTACTCGAGTGCTAATATGCTGTGAGTTCTTAGGGTGCACACTCCTCAGGAGGTGTTAAAATGGATATTTGCACATGCTGAGGTACGGCAGCTGAGTCACAGGTCACTTGCCTGTCTGCTGGTGGTCTGGGCTCCTGTGAAAAGCAGGCTTGTCTCCTTTTCCAGAAAGTTGCAATCTGCCATCTTTTCATTGACTTCATTATTATTATCATCTCACATCATCACACACATCATCTGAAACCGCTTGTCCCATGCAGCATCGCGGGGAGCCGGAGCCTAACCCGGCAGCACAGGGGGCAAGGCTGGAGGGGGAGGGGACACACCCGGGATGGGACGCCCGTCCGTCGCAAGGCACCTTGAGCGGGACTCGAACCCCAGACCCACCGGAGAGCAGGACCCTGGTCAAACCCACTGCACCACTGCACCCCCTTACTATTATTATTATTATTATTATTATTATTATTATTATTATTATTATTATTGAGTAAACTTACTAAACTACTTGCAATTTTTCACCCAAGTAGGTAATTTTTACTGTATCATTTCAGGGAAAGTACCTTGATCAAGGGTGCTACAGCCGGAGAAGGGATCCAAATCCGGGTCTTTCAGTTACAGGCAGACAACATCTAACCACTATAACATTTGCGTGCGGCAAGATTTCAGTAAATGTTGTACTTAACTATTATGTTATTCATAGGTTATCACGGCAGTTGAAAAACATCCAAAGCTGAACATGGGGGGGGTCTTTGAAAAGTTGCACAATTCATACGAGATAAAGTAAAGGTGGTTCATCCAGTTCTCGGGTTATTTCCGCCTTCCGATGTCTAGGAATAAACTGCACACACCACCAAACAGTCACGAAGGAGCACTCCAGTCTACACACACACACACACACACACACACACACACACACACACACACTGTCTGAATTGCTTGTCCCATACAGGGTTGCAGGGAGCTGGAGCCTAACCCTAACCCTAACCCAGCACCACAGGGTGTAAGGCTGGATGGGGACACACCCAGGGCGGGACGCCAGTCCATCGCAAGGCACCTTAAGCAGGACTGGAACCCCAGACCCACTAGAGAGCAGGACCCAGTCCAACCCACTGCACCACCACACCCCCTCGGAGTGCTGCTGTATTTTTTTAATTACCTAACTTTTTCAGCCTGATGTTTGATGTCTGAATGACTGTGCGGTCTGTTCTGGGCAAACCACATACAGTATAATGGACTTGCATTAATCCGTCAGTCAGTCTTTGTGCCAAGCTGTCCATTATTATAAAAGTGTGCTTTTGTTCTCCAAATTCTCTTTTATTCTGTCACCATGATTCATTCATTGCTCATTCTTTCAGGGCATCACTATTACTCTTTCACTGCATCATAATATCGTTCATTCCTGTAATCCATCCATCCTCTTATCATCCTGGAATTCCTGCTCACAGTAAAATTAGCTGAGACACTGTTATAAATAATGAATCAACAAAACAAAATGAAGCATTCATCATATCTACTTTTCATCTGTCTATGACATAGGTGCCCGCAGGATACATGTAATCCCGTGTAATCCCAATGCAATTGTACCGAAACCAAACAATCTGTGCATGACACATGTACTTCGCAGTAGCGTACAGGAGGTCTCCAGCTCTCTTCATCTACTAGGACATTTTAAAAACTCATTTGCAACTCACACACACACGCACGCACACACGCACACACACACGTACACACACACATTTCTTTTCCCCTCCATACATCCTGGCCAAAGAGTGTGTATGTGTACGTGAATGAGTGTGCAGACTCGCACCCTTTGCTTGTAGGATAGGCCCTGGACCACTGTGACCCTCCACTGGGCGAGCAGTGATTGGTAATAGATGAATGGATTTCGGGATTTTGTCTATCACTTTAAACACAAGGCAGTTTTTTTTTCTCCATCCACAAATGTATTTATTCACACTCGGGTATTTGTGTTCACGCATGAGTGTTTTGGCAGCCGTCTTATTCCGTACAAACGGTGCTCCGGTCCAGACCCCGCCTCTCATTCTGGACTAAGAAGAAATAGACCCAAACAACATGATGGGCTGTTTAAAAACCATTAAGTCACAAGTATAAACTCCTGTGGTTTGGCGGTGTCAGGGTGCGAGAGCGTGCGTATGATGCTGTGCAGGTGGAGCGCTGGGGTAAACAGTCTCTGAAGCTCCGCTCCTGATTTAGGGGCCTGTAATCTCCCCCTGTTGCTGAGAGCCCAGATGGGGCCCTCTGGGAGAGGCAGCGACGGGACCTGGCAGGCGTTCATAAAGCCGGGGGGGCCGGGGGGGGACGGGGGGGCCGGGGGGGGGACGGGGGGGTGTTGTATACTCAAACGCTACAGATGAATTCTGTATGTATTCGGAAATGCGAGACCGTGCGGTCACAGTTGGTCGTGTGGTCGTGCCACCATCGCTCTGCGGGGAGCGAATCCGGCTGTGAATCCCCCCCGCGGCGGAGGGACGGGGTTTCGCTCCCGCAGGTGAACGTGCCGCTACGAGATCCGTTCAGCTCTTCGGGGGTCTCGTATCTGCAGCTCAGGACCAGATGCAGAGCCGGGGGAGACTGCTGTAAAGTACAGCCAGATGTTCTAATCAGCAGCCCCCCCTCCCTCCACCTCGCCCTGACTTTCGACTCGCGAAAGAAAAGGGCCCCGGGTGCGACAAGGCAGTATCCTCCTCGCACTGCACTCTGGGACACAGCTGGTGGCTGTTTGTTCTTATCTCGACTGCCTTTCGTCCATCTCCGTCACACATGATGGTGAGGAGTACTGACAGGGGCTGTGTGGGAAAAGCACATCACCTTTCACCCTCTGCGACGTTCTCAGCACCATCTAAGCTCCAAAACGCTGCTTATATTCCACGGTAAAATGCAGAAAGTGAATCGATATATCGTATGCTTTTTTCAAATGCTCTTATTGTAAATATTAATATAAATCGTACTGTTATTTTTGTCATTTCTTCCAACACTGACACCTGAAGGGACTGATTGCTCCCAGGATTCCAGCAAGTGCTGCACCCCTCCATTCCTCGGTGGTCCCACGTGCAAGGGCTCCAAAACGGAAAGTGCATCGGTTCTTGGTTTTTCTGGTGATGAGGTGGAACGAGCTCCCCCGTCCCTCAGAACTGCCGGATCCCTTCCAGAAATCAAGAAGGGTCTCGAACCCTTTCTCAGACCTGCTTCTGTACTGATCGCCGTCTGTCATGGTCACCTTAGTTTTTTCCATGAGTTCTATGTGCAGCCGCTCCTCGCTGCAGTGCACAGGCAAAAACGGTGACGCTGGAAAACTGACGACGCTCCTACACTTGTGTTTCCGTATCTAAAGCTCTTTTACGTTTGGCAAAATGCACTTTTGCTTACTCTGAGTTGCACGTCGCTTTGTAGAAAAGTGTCCGCTAAATCGATAGGAGTCGGCGTAACTGGGTGTGCAGAATTTTGGAGAGTGCGTAAAATATGCGTTGCGGAATTTGCAGCACCAATTCGATGTAAGAAAAATGCGCATGGTGCTGCACAGGACTCCTATCTTGCCAGGTCGTCATTAGCCAAGTAAACACGCACACACGCACACACGCTCCCGTGCATTGACACATGCACGGAAGAAAACCACAAGTCAAAGCAGGAGACGGGAGATCGCGAGCGGGGTCAACGAGCCACGTCTTGTTCCCTGCCCGGGGGGCGGAGTCTCCCTTCGCACGCTGCCCTGTGTCCGCCTTTGATCGGAAGCATGACCGTTGACAGGCGGCACCCTCTGTCCGGTGAGCGTCAGGGTCAGAGGGGGCCGCCCACCGCCCCCTTCTCTCAGGCGTTGGCTCCGAATTTTCCTTCTGCCCCGGCTTGCCCCGGGCGGCGCGGCCTGTCGGGGCCTGACTGCAGAGCTGCTCTGGAGTCCTTGAGAGCGCGGGGGCGGGGGTGGGGCCGCCGGTGTGTGAGGGCTTGCACTGGGAGAGCCCTAGGAGGCCTGGTACCTACTTGGGTGGTTAGTCATGCATATATTTACTGTCAGGGACAAGTCTCTTCCTTACACAGCACTACGTTTCTTGCTATTTGTATTTGTTTTCTCACCCCCTCGTTCAGCCGAAAAAGAGAGCGCCTTCACGGTTGTGACAGGTTGCCCTGGAGACCTGTGCTGAAGAGAGAAGGAAACAGGAGTAATTCCTCCGGAGACTGAAAGTATCTCAGCTATGATGGGGGTGGGGATGGAGAAGGAGGACCTGCTCTCTCGGTCCTCCGGAGCGGCGGGAGCCCTCGCAAATTTGCGCTCTTCGCCGGTACCTGCACGTTAATTCCTGGTTCTCGGACGTTCCCGTTTGGGTTCGGTGCTCTCCGTCATCCAGGTTCCTTCCAGAACTTATTTTTTTGATTCGTCAGCTACTGGATTTTACATGTCGTAAATATTTACACAGCTGGGTTTGCACGACACCCACAGTGTTTGGCAACAAACTTGAACCCCTGACCCAGAGTTCATGACATCAGCTACTATCGTGGACGTTTTATGTTCCTCTCACTTCATCACGACTTTAGCTGCCTGCCGCTCTCCTCACTTCCACTCCGCATGGCTCCTCACAGCTGTCCAGACCTGGTACCCACTCACCGGGGTACCAGCTGTATGTCACGCTCTCTGAAGTTTGCGTGAGGGCCGGACCAGACCAGGAGATGCCTGGGTGTACAGAGAGAGAGCGTTTTAGAGGACTGGGCTCCCAGAAGGTACAAGGAAAGTGGGCAGTTGGGCTCATGTTGGTTTTACCGCAATGCTGATTTAGTGACGGATCAATATGAAGAAGTAAGCGATTGAGGAGATGCATGGCCTGCACTGTATGTAACCGGGAGTTGTATTAGAATGTCTAATAATAAGAATAAGAGGAGGAAGAAGAGGAAGAGATGATTCCAGACCATCTAAATGCAACTGAAGCTCAGATCACACTAACGGAGCCTGCACATATCCTGGGCCAAGTGTCTGGGTGAATTTCTGTGGTCTCCTGTTGAGATTTAAATTCATGAAGACCTGGATGAAATATCTGACTGACAACAACAACAGCAATAATAAAAATAATCCGCTTTTAAAACCTCTTTACAATGAATGAGGAATATAAATGGACTACAACCATAAAGCAAAGATAATTACAACAAATACAGGCATTTTAGAAATTACAGAGAGAGAAGAATGAAATAAGAAGCGAAAATATGGAGAGATTTTAACCCTTGGTCTCTAATTACCCAACGTGTTTGAAAAGGTAAGCACAGTTATCCTATTCTGTTTGGGTGTGTGTGATTCCGAACACTTTGTCCACTTTTCTAGGGCGCGTCTATCAGCCGGGTTCGAACATCACCAGGCATGACAGCACTAGGGTGTGCGGCAGCACTCTGAATGGCTGGACACTTTCAGAAACGTACAATCGAGGGAAGCCAATGAGGTAAATCAGGGGTTCTTCACTTTTTTTTTCATATCATGGACCTCTCTGGAAGTCTGGTGAAGCCTATGGACCCTTTCTCAGAATAATGCATAAAATAAAATACATACGGTTACAAAGGCAACCAATTATATTGAAATAAAGCTATCAAAATATTAATATTGCCTGTTTTCATAATTTAAGTACATTTTAAATTTTCATTAGAAGTTAGCGAGAATAAAGATCTACATTTTTTCCCATCCAAGTTCATGGACTCCTTGAAATCTACAGACCCACATTAAGAACCCCTGAGCTAAAGCCAATACTCTTTGTCAAAGTTTACATCTCTATGTGTGTTTCTCTGCAAAATGACAGTTTTACTTGTAGCTGGTTATTTTTTCATTGCCCTGGAGTTTCGCAGCACACAAGCCCATTAGTCATTTCACCATGTGATGAAGGAGACGCTCACGCCGAAGGACGCATCCTGTGCACCTGATAGGAACTCCCGATAAGAGTTCTAATGACCTGCGTGTTTTCCGGACAAGCGCGTCCAAAAGCAGTTTCCTCCGAAGAATTATATCTTCTAACGTCCTTGAAAATGTGCTCTAGACTTGCCCTTGAACTCCCTTCAGCGGTGCATCTGCACCTTCCAGTAAAGAAAGATTTCACTTCTTATTACAGTCATAAATCAGTGTCTTCTACCAAACTTGGCAATCAGCAAAATTTGACGGTTGTGTAAAATTAGTCGTTTGAAGGAAGTTCCTCCACCTGCTCGGGCTGTATGAGCTGCACCACAGGTGTGGTCCGTCTGTGCCGAGGAGTGACGGACGCGGCTGTGGCCCATCGTCTACTCCCCGGAGGTTTGCTCTGAGGAGTCCGGCCACGCGATGAAGGTGCGTGTTAGGCTTCAGCGTGACCAGGAAATGGGGTGTCTGAATGAGGGCCAGCGGTGGAACAGCACAGCTCCCTCGCACCGTCACCCGCCGCCTTTCAAGCGCTAAATCACGACGGGGAATGGATGGAGAGGGGAAAAAAAACGACACGGCCTGCGAGCGGATTTAGAAAAAAGTCACCTTCCTTTTTCTGCCTTGTCTGTGGTTTCTGCGGGCAGTTAGAGTAACCAAAGAGCAGCACCACCGGCGACATTCCCACATCCCTGACCCCGTGTGTGAGCTCCCTGTCAGGGATTATTGAAGACAGGAGTAATCAGGCTGTGCATCGGAGGCAGGCCGGGACTCGCCCCTCGCTCGCGGTGGCAGCGAGAGAGAGGGTGAGATGGAGCGAGCGAGCGGGGCGGCGGGAGGCACAGCTCATGGGGAACTTTGCGTGCTAAGCAGTGTGTCAGTATGAGGGGGAAGTCGTCGGAACCCGCTCGATGTGATCGGGACCTTTTTTGGCTTAACCCCTCTAGACAATCCAGCCTCAGCACAGCACAGCACTCGTCGACTTAAATGTATTTATCTTGAAGCCAAAGAGATACGAAGTGAATAAAAGTTCTTTTTTCAGCTGGCAGGACATGTAGGTTTGGGGGTCCTCAAAGGGGCATCGTGCTGTGGATGCCGCGTTCCGGGAAAGTCGGGATGTTGCCGTGAAAGCCCATCTAGGGGCTTTTCTGGCCTCAGGGGACCAGGCGTACCCCGCAGGAGGTCTCGCTAAGCATTCATGTGGCATGAAACCGATAGGGTCCACGACGGATGTTGGTGTTAAAGCCCCTGCTGGTATGACACCCGACCTCGTCTCCTCACCCCACGGGTTGCGGGTTGCCGCCGGACTTGCGATAGAATCTGTAAACACTGATGAGGGGTCCAGCATTTTGATTCCCAAAGAGCAGCCAACAAGCTGACGCTACCCAGATCTGACCCCATGGGGTGTGTCTGAGGGTGGGGTGGGTGGGGGGATCTCACCCTCAGTAGGCAGCCCCTGGGTCAGCAAACAGTTAAACATCTGAGAAAACCTAGCTGCCTCTCTCTCTCTCTCTCTCTCTCTCTCTCTCTCTCTCTCTCGCCCCTTTCCCTCCCTCTCTAAGTAGGTGTATCTCTCTGTGTGTATAGAAGGAGAATAGTGAGTCAAGTTCAGAGAGCCTCGCGCAGCCGGCCACACACTCCCCAGGATTATCTGTGCGAGGGATTACACTTCGTACTGCCAGCTAGCATGTCGGAGGGCAAGAAGAGGGAGCGAAAGGGGAAAAAGAAGGCGGGAAGGAACGGGAGGAAAGAAAAGGACCCCACAGAAGGTAAAAAAAAAAACAGACTGCAGAGAGACAAGCTGTCCAAGGGAGACAGAGGAGCACAGAAGTATGCATCACCTCATCTTGTTAAAGCTTGCTGTCTGTTGTCACCTACGGAGGGTTTAATCTGGGAAGCAAGTAGCTGCAGATCTGCTGTTGTCGGGTGCTGGAGTAATTGCCTATTAGCGCGCCTTCGCGTGCAAGGCAGCCCTGGGATGGTGCTGGCTACTGATGAAATACTCCGCTCTTTGGGATTTTTTTTTTTTTTTTTTTCCATTTGAAGTGGGTTTTAATAGCGGCCGTGACATTTGCTTTGATTGCTTTGAGGTTTCGCAATTGCGGGTCCAACCCCTCCATTCATGGTTGTGTAAACAGCAGAGAAATGCACGCGCACATAAACACGCGCGTGCGTATGAATGAGCGCACATGCATGTATTTGTTTCATATGCGTGTGCTTGTGCACCTGTGTTATGTAATTCGGAGTTAGATTTTTTTTCCCTACCTGTTTTTCAGCCAACGGAATCGGTGATGAGACGTGTTTGCGTTTTCCTCTTTTTGGCTTTGCCTCGTTCCTCTCTGCGATGGTGTAGACAGGCATGGGGGTGTCAGGCGCCTCTGCGATGCTCTTCCTTGGAGGTTTGCTTGAAGTTGCCTTTCGCAGCCACAGGTGAGAGGGAACATTCCGGTAGCACAGCCCCCCCGCTCCCTGCGACCCGTGACCTGGGACCTGATACCATCAGTGCCGTTTGCTCTTCTTCTCAACAGTCCCCCAGAAGTCGGTGGATAGTGGGCCAAGTCTCCGTGTGGGTTTAGGAGGCAGGGGCTTCAACTTGTTTGTGGGGCTACTCACCTGTGGTGTGTGTCTGTGTGGCACATGTCTGTAGTGGAGCTCAAACTCCTGACTGTGTCGCACACTGTTTCTCTGGAGCAGAACAATAACGCTCCGAATGGTGAGGTTTCCAGAAACATTCAGATATTAAAGCTCAGAATGCTGCTGGTAAAGCTGAAGGTTCACTCAGAGTCATTTCTTTTTTTTCCCCATTCTTTATCTTATTCTTCTTATTAATAATAGTCATTTCATGTTAGAGTCATTTCCTGCTGTTCTCCGTTATTATTCCTTATAATAATAATAATAATAATCAGAACTTGTGTTTATCGTTCATGCAACGAAGATTTGTCATTAAAATAGTAAACAAATTTAATTTCACAGATTCATTTAAGAAAAACTGATGCTTCACAGTACAATTTCTTAGCAGAAAAACTCAGACTGTTTTTTTTCTTTACAGCAACAATTGCAGTGATAATAATAACAATACTAATAAAAAAAAGAGGAATAATTTTCCTCTGAACGTTTCTGAGCATACCTAGACTTTGTGGTGGCATGTTGCACAAGTTCTAATGAAATCTTTGTATCACATGTCTGATCTGCGGCTGACACTAGAAGACAGCTAAGGATGATGTTGACTGTGGAAAGCGACTGTGGTGGGAAATGCTTTAGAGACTAGACTCCTTAAAGATATGCGACTCATGTGGAAATTGCCCAAGGGTCAAGTGGACAGCCCTGTAGGACCACACTGGAGATGAACGTACGTGTCAGAGCTCGGGGACGCTGGCAGCGAGGCTTTTCCCACATCTGTGTCAACGAGGGGCGCAATGTATGGACCAGCTACAGTCGGGGGCGTCATCGGGAGTGGTTGCGTGCTGAAGTGAGCGGGTCGACTAGTACGCCTCAGGCATGAGAGAAACTGAGCAAAGATCTCGAAAACAAGAACCATAATTTGATAAACTAGGAATACATTTTGATTACTGACTTTGCTTACGTTTGCCCTTACATTCTGCATTCATTAGTTTGCTTCGCTGTCTCACACGTAGGTTAAGGCTCCTGGAACACGGCTGGTTCCCTTGAGAGTTTCGTTAGAATGGAAATAAATTCTTTCTTATGATTATCAATAAATAACTTGTGGAATTAACATGCTGGAAGGGAAAAAAATGTTTTTTCCCTACTGGGTCACATAGAGTTTGACGCTGCCCAGAGGATGGGGCTGCAGCAGGGTATCGGGCTGCGTGTTCGGCCGCGTGTGCGTGTGAAAGAGCATCTGTTCCCACCAGGGCTTCCGTTTACTCAGAGGTGCAGGATGAGCTTAATGAGGGGTTTTCTCTCCTGCTCCTGGGCTCTGATCGCCTGATCTCGCAGCTTGTCCTCCCAACAAAACCAAGCCGTCAGCCCTCGCATGATTCTAATCTGCCTGCTTTGTCTGACAAAGAAAACATGAAAGGACTCTTTCATAACTCTTTTGAGAACTTGAGACGGAAACAAGCAAAATCAACATCACATTCTGTGGTGGATATTTTCACTTTTTTGCAATTATCTGTTTAAATCCCTTTAATTTTGATTGTGTTTCGCGTCACACAGAATAGCAGTAAAAAATGACGAGAATGGCAGTAGTAATAATAATAACAATAAAATAATAATTATATTTATATTTGCGTCATGCATTTACCAGTTGTTATTATATGTTAACATCATCATCTACAGGTATTGTCTTCTATTGATCCTATGCTCTGATCAGTTTTTATTAGCTTAACCAGTGTACAGTTGTAGTACAGCAGTGATACAATGTTCTTCCTTAAAATCCAGTGCTTTGAAAAGTACGACACTTCGAGAAAAGATGAAAATGACAGTTGCGATCATTTGTACGAAACTTTCACGCTTCCCCGGAAAGCCTTGACCTTTGGCATGAGGGCCGGGGTGTGGTTTCGGCACGAGATCTGGGTCTCTTACGTTTTCGGCGTCCCCGCGATTTCTGGCAGCTCTGCAAACGCATGCGTTACGCGCAATGCCGTGTGTTCATTCTGCAGGCTTTATGAGTTTCCTACTTTTTTTCCGTGTTTAATAAAGGTGGAAAAATTGAAAGGGGTGATTGGATGTGTCATTGGGTGTGCTATACAAGCATGATAAATTTCCCATAGCATTTAAGGCTCTTTGCGAGTTTGCATTTGAAGTTCATGTTGGTGTAGGGTGGCTTTTGTCAAAGAGACCCTCTCGCTAAGATGCAAAAGCTTCGTTTAAAGGGTTTGGCTGTTTGATGTGTTTAACTGATGTGAATATGTATATGGGGGTAGCGGCTGGTATAGCGGTTAGGGCTGTCATTGTGCACTCAAAGGATCCAGGCTGGACTCCTTCTCCTGCTGTAGTAGCCTTCACTAAAGTAAATAAACAAATTACGTTGTGACCGTAAAAGGTGCATAATAAGAGCAATAACGTGTTTCTCATTGCGATTACGTAACGCTTTTCTGAGTGCAGCCCGGAACGCCGCACGACTGTCTGACACGCATCGATCTTACATTTGTCAAGGACAAAGGTTGCACAAAGGGTTTAGTGGGTCTGCATCTCATCTCTCTCGGTCTGTTGGTGAAATGCACTTTTCGCACTCATTTTATGTTCCTTAAGAGAAAAGCGCTGGCTAAATGAATAAATGTGAACGTATGTTTTCGAATGGATTGTATTTGCAGACATGACTGCCTTTTCAAATATCTGTACCGTGTTCGAAGATAATGAAGAAAAAAAAATTGTTATATTTCTCAAATGGGCTTAGGCCAACAACCAAAACATTTAACTTAACAAGAAGAGGAATTTGCCACAATTTACTCTTTACTCCCATAAATGTGACAATAACGATAATTTTTCTGCCGTACATTTTCAGCTATTTCAAAATAGCTGAGCTCTAAAAACCAAATCTCTGAAAATGTTGCTCAAAATATTATTCTTTATGGTACGTCGATTTCACGAATATCAGCACACACATATATAGGGCAAAAGTGACGTCATTGCTGATAATATTAATAACATGCATAACACTTTAAAATGTCTTTAAAATACTGTTTAAAGCATCAGATTTATCTTTGGAATCTCAGTAAATGTGAGCAAAATATCTTCTTTTTATTACAGCCACTAGTTCCCCTACATAGAAACATCCTCGGAGACCGAAGTACATTTATCACATTAGCCGTTACATCTTTCCATCACATTGTTAACTGGCTGACAAGTACATGTAAATATACTCCAGTGCCAGACACATCTGTATTTAACCGATTAGCGGAGACTCTCATCCTAGATGAAGAGTACAGCTGGACATTTACCATAGTAAGTGAGCTAGCGAATGAGCGAATCCTCGAATTGAACCTGCGACCTTTAAATGACAGATTCCGTTAGTTCAGTTCATTAACCGTTCCGCCATCTGTCGGCCTGTGTTTAACCAGCCGCTTACAAACAATTCCAAACATTATTTTTACCACTTTATATACTGTGAAGGTGCAGCTCTCCTGTAATCCGATTCCTGTCGTGGTTTTAAAGCTATTGTTCTATAAGCTCTAGCAATTGAGCTTACAGAAACAAACCATCAAAAACCAAATACGTCGAAAACGTCGTGGTCTTGGCAACAAAACGGTCTAAATTCGCCTCTTGAAACACTTTCCTTGCTTTAGAACATGCTTTATTACATGAGTGCTGATTTGGAATTATTTATGAAGGAAAAGGTCTTTGTTTCTGTAATGCGTGTCCGGAGATTTACGGTCCCTTTCTTATCCAGATTCGGCACCATATCTTATCCGAAGCACCATTGCCCCGTTTCTCCACTAAATTCAAATTCGGCCGCAGATAAATAATAATCGCTTTTGATCTATTGATGTTTTCCTCTGTGCTCCGTGGTGTTTCCCTTCTCCCCAGCCTCCTGAAGCCAACCTTTTTTGAGAGCAGCCTGTCCCGGTGAGCACGTGTTAAATGCCGTTTCGGGATCCGCGCAAGACAGGGTCAAACCGACTCCGTACGGTCTGCGGAGGAACAGTCGGGGAGGGGGGCTCCGGCTCACCGTAAACTAGAAGCACGTAGCAGCGTGTGCCACGTGGCCAACACCTCGCCCAGCGACAGGCCGTCACCTGACTTGCGTCCCTGGGGCGCGTGCAGCTGCGTTGAAGAATTCAGGCTCTTACTGCTCTCAAAGCGCGGCGCGGCGCGGTCCAATCATCATAATGCAGCCACTCGACATACTCGGAGCACATTATTACGGGCCCCGATGCACTCGAAACAAAGTGTCACCGTCTCTCGCCGTCCCGGGATCCATTAGGCTCTCGCTGGTATAACGCACAACCCTTCCCGCACGCAGAACAATGTATTACCATGCTTCGTACGCTAAAAGCAGCGTATGACCCGTTCCCACGGTGCTCCGCGAATGGCGGCGCGGTCCCCGCTTGCGGTCAGGATGGTATAACGCAGACCCCCGCTAGACCCCGATGGGCGCGACACGCAGCCCTCAGCAGTCACGCTGCTATATCGCAGACCCTTCCTCAGCAATAAAAAGCAGCTGAGTCGCCGCTCATTTAGCGTGGAAGGAAAAAAAAACCCGCAGCAGCTGCAAACCCTCCAGGCCAGGTCATTAGACGAATTGGAACGTTTGACCATAAATAAAGCCAGGGTCACTTTGTGTAAAACACTGGGTACTGTGTAAAAGCGGGGCTGTAAAGCGGTGGAGAGCTCCCTGAGGATTCATTGTCCCACCAGCGGGAGCGTGAGCCCCCGCGCACCTGTGGAGCAGACGCACGCTTTTCCGTGCTTGTTGATTTCCTTCGCTTCTTTGAACTGCGTCGTAGTCTCGAGGAACAACAACAACAACACTGGATGAGCGGTACGGAAAACATCTGGTAGATGCGGTTGCGATAAGTCCTTCCGCAGAAGGCCGTGGGACGAGCGCGGCCGAACGGGACGCTTGGCTGGGGCACAAAACCGGGACGCCGGCGTCCCGTTCGGGACAGATCGCCGTTGCCGCAGCTCTTCTGTCGAGGATTTTAACCGAAGTCGTTACCTGCGGGTGCTTTTCCGTCCCTCATTGTGTTGGTGAGCGATGGGGCGAGCGAGGTCACGATGAGGGCAGGAGGGAAGATGTGGAGGGCAGGCTGCTGTTGGAGAATGGGAACACACTTGTGTGTGTGTGACTGATTGTAAATGAGTGAGGGGTGGAAACCTGCGGCTGTTTTCATGCTCCCGTGCGTGAGCGCGTGCGTACGTGTGTGTGTGAGGAAGAGAAGGAGAGCGATGGTGTGCGTGACAGCGAGATGCGCGTGGAGGGAGAGGTGGGTGGGGAGGGGCTGTTCGTGTTGCAAGTTGTAGATGGTTCGTGACATCTATCCAGATGTAATGGAACCTTGGAAGGGAGACAAGGAGCGCCGAAGTGTACACTTTCATTTTGGAGACGAGAACTGATTTTCCTCCCACTGAATATATTACATTCCGTAAATATTGGCCCCGTTTTCGCACAGCCCCCGTGCACCACGGGGATGTATTGTTCCACCGCGACACACAAATGCGAGCGGCGCTGACAAGGAGAAAAACAGGAAGGTGCTCACCTAGAAAATCTTCTTAACTTTCATACACCCACCTCTTACCCCCCCGCCCCCCCCACCACCACTACCACCAGCAGCCCATCCTCACCCTCCTTGACACCCCCAAGGAGTGAGTGACACATTTGGAGGTGTCAGTTTTGGCACAGGGCCTGTTGCCGTGACGACATCCTTGCGCCACCAGCAGCAGATTGCCTGTGTCTTAGATAGATAGATAGATAGATAGATAGATAGATAGATAGAAATTGCACTGATCCTGAAGGACACATGCAAGAAGTAGTGACAGCAGACACTTGAATACCACCAGAGATAAATAGTGCAAAATCGCAGGCGATGAATAGACAACAAATAAACATACAGTGAATAGAAATGAGTGAAAAGTGGCACTGACAGCTCAATACCACCTTGGCAAGAAGAGGTCAGTACCTGCCCGACAGCGGGAGGACTCTTCAGAGAGCCTCGGAGCGGTTGGCAGGAATGACTTCCCCCTCGCAGCGGCCGAATCTTAAAGAGTCGAAGGATTTGTCCTCGGTGGAAGTTTCCAGCTTCTCGGAGGTTCCGTCTTCAGAGAGGGAGACCGTGGAACAGGGTTCCCAACTCGCTGAGCCAGAATTTTGCTGACTCTTCCTGAGTTCTGTAGGACCGGAGACATCCAGGACATCCAGGAGTTGTTTGTGTGTGTGTGTGTGTGTGTGGACGGGGGGGTGTTTGACAGGTGAGTCTGATAAAGGTCTGGAGAAAACTGAAACTGTTGTGAAAGGAGGACAGAAACGGAAATGTCTCACACCCATCGTAGGGTTGCCAGGCGCTGTGTCTGGCAACCAGAGGGGGAAAACTACAGTTCTGACACCTATTCCTCCATGAGCACAACAGCAGCGCACCTGCACCAACCCCGGACTTGGCAGCCCTGACCTTGGATCAGTGCGGTGATGACAAGCGTGATGGATGAGGGCTGTTCAAAGTGGACTGCAAGGGGGCTTGTGGGAGCAGGAATGCAAATGCAGAACACCTACACCGCACAGCTATAAAAGCGAGTCTGGCAGCGGAGTCACTGTTGTAACAAAAACAGGTTTAGGGAGAGATAAATGAGCCTCGGTGAGCTGTTCTTTCTCTATTCGCAACATCTGATGAATTGACACCTTGGGAGCCTAATGAAAGGAGGCGATGGCTGTTTCCTCAGACGTTTAGTTCTTCGGAACGCCGGTGAGAAGTTCTCCTTCAGAGGTGCTCCTGCTTGGGTAAATGCAAGTAGTGTATCAGGGCTCGAAGATCCCGATGGGTCCTCTTGTTCTTGCCACTGGTCATGGATCCTGTCATCTCACTCTTTCTTCTTCTGCTTCTTCCTCCTCCTCCTCCTCCTCCTCTCGCAGCCTCGGCCCCAAAATTAAAACAGCTGAAGAACCAGGCAGTGCCGGAAGGGGGGAAACTCATGCTGAAGTGCGAAGCGACTGGGAACCCCACCCCCACCTACACGTGGTACAAAGATGGCAGTGAACTCAAGCGGAGCAAAGAGGTCAAAATAAAGTCCAGCAAGTAAGTAGCAAGGCAGCTGAGCCAACCGCCAAAAAGCCGTTCCGACATTTCCGGATGGTTTAGAAGTGAACGAAATGAGATTACGCGTGATTTCCGAACTGGTGGTCTCCGACCGATTACACGGGTACGAGGTGTGCTCTGGACAAACGCAACATGTGGGGTTACACTGGGAGGCTGAAGTTACAGGGGTTCCAAGAGGAGCTACCTGTGGGTCTCTAGAATTTAATTAAATAACTGCAGATAAAACTGACATTTACCTTTAACCCTTGACATTTACCTGTAACATTTGTCTATATCTAAGCCATTTTCTAATCGCACCATTGTCTAATGCACAAGTTATGGTTACACTGCTTCATTTTCATTTTATTGTAGTTCTGCATTCTCAAACTACCTTAAAGCTATACTGTGCTCCAGTAATAGTAAGTCAGTTAATTTCTCAGTGTGATTACTGCACAATCACCATGTTGTGTTGCATCATAGTGTAGTACAGAAGGTACGGTCCTAGGCAGTATTCGGTGTCGAAGGAGATGCGAGCGTGAGAACAGTACGACCGCAATACCGAAATGATCCCGATACCCTATTTATCTTGTTCCTAAGTGAACACGACGGCATTGTTCATTTTTAGGAGGAACTCCAAGATCCAGATCAACAAAGCAAAGCTGGAGGACTCTGGGAATTACACGTGTGTGGTGGAGAACACCCTGGGAAAGGAGATTACGACGAGCACCATCAGCGTCCAGAGCAGTGAGTACCGTCACAGGCTCGTTGTCCACGTGCAGGGCGAAGGTGGTCGACCTGTCCCGCAGCCTTTCTAGGCCTCTCTTCACAGAACCAAATGTGGCGCTTATGAAATGTTCAATTATGAATCTCTTCTCTCCTGATCTCCCTGCTCCATACACTTGCATTACATCATCTTCTACCATCACCATTGTGCTTTGTACTTTCACCTTTGTTGCTTGACAGGATGTGAACCCTATAGAGATGCTCATTACTCTTATGTAAAATATTAAAGTAAACTTAAATAGTCTAAATCTCAAATCTTTAACTTATAAAATGGATAAATGCTGGTGAGTTACCCACCTCATTATACTTACCTACTTGGTTTAACCAATGCAACTTACGCACACATTGACCGAAACCGCTGATCACAAGTGGGGTCACGGCAAGCTGGAACCTAACCCGGCGACGCAGGGCCTAAGGCTAGAAGGGGAGAGGACAGAGCCGGGGTGGGATGCTAGTCTGTCACAAAGCACCCCAAGCAGGACTCGAACCCCAGACCCGCCAGAGAGCAGGACCCTCTAAAACCCGCTGCGCCACCGTGCCCCCCGATGCAACTTCGGGTTCACTTATTTTTCCACTCACACTGCTTCTGTTTCTCTTCTGCATGTACGATTTCCTCTACAGCAACATATGCGGTTGGTCTTTACACACCTATTATGTCTCACGAGAAAGACTGATTCTCACTGAATAACCATCTCATGGTAAAACTAAGGGGTCACAGACTTTCAAGTGTAATGTGTGTTGGCAAAAAAGTGTGGCGTCGGAGAAACGGACAGCGCTTTGACTATCGCCCGTCTGCACCCGTACCGCTGTGCCGTTGTGAAATACACTTTTGTTCACTCTGACTTGAACGTCGCCGTTGAGAAAAGCACCTGCCGAATGCATGGATGTCCATGGGAGGAAGACAGATTCATGTCTCTGGAGGTTTGGTAGCAGAGTCGCCCATCTGTGGTGAGCGGAGCGCTTTGGGTCACCGGCAAGGAACGCTGTTCGGGAGCGGGGTTTATCGTCCAGAAAGCGACTCAAGGACTCAAGGAAGATTGCGCGACCGTGTGAGTCAGTACAGGGGGCTTTCATCCCACCTGTTCCATTCGCCAGCGTGCGAGGACAGCGTTAAGCTCAGTACGCAGTTTGACCGTGATCCAAGTCCCACATCCCAGCACTCGGTGGAGACGGTGGCCTCTGTCTCCGTATCCCCCAGATTATCTGCTGTTGACGGCTTTATTTTTGGTACACGTCGTGCAAAAAGAAGATCTTATCTGCTGGAAGAATGCTCAGAAGAAGAGCTTCGTGAAAAATAACAAGAATGTGAACGGATGCACGGAGTCACCTGATGAACAGAGCGTGCGGCGGCACGGAAAGCCGTACTGGGTTAGCGATGCCGAACGCTGCTGGTTCGGTGCGGATTCATGCCGCGAAACAACGCTTGGATGTTCAGGTTGCGTGATTTCTGCGCTGCTGCACTTTGGCGGATGTGTGGTCTGCAGCACTGGGTGAACGTGGCCCGGCTGCTTGAGCGCGTATGTGTGCGTGTGCGCGTGTGTGTGCGAGTGTGTGTGCGGTGGCAGAGGGTCAGAGGGCGGGAACGAGCCTTCGGGCAAGTCTCATTGTGTTTATCGGACAAGCTGCTCTCCGTGGGGCTCCCGAACAAAGACAAGAATGGGCATATTCAGCTCAGTTTGGCTCCGGGCAAAGGAAATAATTGTAGGGAAATGTGCGCTGAAAGACATGAATAAGGGAATTGTGAAAATGGCGTCAAGAGTATGTGACTTTTAAATAAACTTGGGCAGGCAACGGAGCCTTGTTAAAGGGGAGCCGGCCGATATTGAAGGAAGCGTCGGCCTCGGAACAGCTTCTGCTTGCTTTGCACTGCTTTTCCACCACGATTCGCTGTGTCTTAATGCCCTGGACGTGCAGTAGGGGTCCCAGAAACTATTCCTTGCATTAAGTAAGGTGTATGCATATCGAAGAGCATCTGCCAAATGAATGTAAATGTAAAAAGCAAAGCATATAAACCATCGGTAGCTGCAGATGACAATGATGCTTTGATCCACTGTACACTTTTGCTGTATTATACTGTAAATTTTGGGGCTTAACAGTATGCATACATATATATACATATATACTGCGTACACATATAAGCACACATACTGTATGACTATATATATGTATTTGGCTCTGCTTATATGTATATATATAATTTTGTGCCCGCTCTGGCGTATATTTTCCATCCCCGATTTGTGATGTATCAGGACGTGGTGTGTGCGTGTCTGTGTATACATAATATACACACGCATATGGGTGCGCGTGCATTATTGCAGCGGTGCGAGCGCAGCCGTAAGTGCGAAGATGCCGCACCGCTCGTCTCTGTGGACCCTCTAGGTGTGTTGCCGTGCGTTGCGGAGACGGCTCGCTCGCAGGCGTTTAGACGGAGACGCGGATCGCTGCCGAGAGCACCGCGGAGAACCAATGAGCTGCGGACTCTCCCCAAGCAGCCGGTCGGAGCCCTCCACACACGCACTGAACCGACGGTGTGAAACGAACAAGAAATGACCTCCCCCCCCCCCAGCCCTGTAAGGGTTTTTCTGCTGAAATGCACCCTGATGTGATCCGTCGGGGTGAAGGAGCTCCTAGAACACTCTCTGGAGCACCGAGTAATTGTGGCCATTAATAACAGGGCTGCAGTTTGATCATCTAATGAAGGTTAAACAGGGCTGCAGGGCACATTCGCAGGAGGTAAACCTGGGAACAGGAATGGTGGCTAATGAAGACGAACGACCGCACCCGAGCGCAGGCGGCCCTCGGTCCAAACAGGCCTTCGCGTGACTGTTAAAGGGGCTTGGTACCTCCGGCGCCGCGCTGGGATGCTGCGTTCCAGGCCATCTGAGCCCAGGATACTCAGAAACCATTTGGAGAGGAATAAGACCTCCTGAGTGAACCGGAGCAGGGGGATTCCCTTAGGCCCAGCGCCCGGCACGCACGCGCGCCCCGTTCTGTCCAACGATGCCGTATGGCGTCCGCCCTCATTCCGTCCTTCCTGCTTGTGCACGTCCCTTCCTTGACGTGGGCTGCATCTCAGCTATTTGCAAATGAACACATTTGCATATCCAGCATTAGCACTTGATTTAAAAAAAAAAATAAAAAAAAAAGAGAAGCAAACACGCGGCGAGCAAACAAAATCGCGCTCAGAATGCGTGCATTTCATTTCCCTGCTCTACAGGTGTGTCCTTCTCGCTGAAGGAAGGTGTTTTCCGTGGGAAAACAATGAAACACATGCCAATATGCGAGACTGGTCTTGACTTATTGAAACCTACATATACCGATATGTTAAATTGCTGCAGGGGACTGGTGTCTCGTCCAGGGTGTACCCAGCCTCGGTCCTTGGGTTTCTGGGATAGACTCTGGATCACCGGGACCCTGCAGAGGATAAATGATTACAGGATGAATGAATGAATGAATGAATGAATGAATGAGCATGTTGAACTGCATCTGAACTACTAACTGGTATTCATCAAACCAGCGACCCAGGTTATCAACGCAGCCGTACCGTGTTTTCTTAAAATCAGTTTATAATGTCCCACCATACGTGTTTGTGCTCGATAGTCAGTAAAAATGCATCGGCTGTCGCTTTTGCTGGATATTTGACTTAAATCTGTCGGTGGATGCGAGTGCAAAGCAAGTTATTAAAGGTAAGCAGGTTGTTTATTCTAATTATAGTCTGAAAGAAGGAGGTGCCTTTTCTTGGAAAGAGACCAGGTGTGTGTGCGGTTGTGTGAGCAGCGGAGAGCCGGGGCCCTGATGCGTTCTGAAGGTCAGAGCTGAGAGGGTCTGTTTATATGATGGTGTCTCCGGGCCGGAGAAGGATGAGGGCAAAAATAAAGGCTCTCTGTTTCTGTCTGTGTCTGTGTTTGTGTTTATGTTTGTGTATTTGTGTGTGTGTGTGTGTGTGTGTGTGTTGGGGGGGGTTGGAGCATTTCTGTGAGTTTTGGCACCTAAGGCCTGACCGTCTGAACCCGGTGGCGCCACTATACTTTGAGTCGCCGGTTATTCATATTGTTAAAGCGCTTATAGAGCGAAAGACCTATCGTTTATTGCGTATTCTTTTTTGTGTTTATCGGGAATTATATTTGTACCATTTAGCAGTTCTCCTTACTGTCTTCCTGAAAGGAGCAGTTTTGTTTGGCAGAACGCTCTCTTCTAAGCACAGGGGTGTAATTAATATCCCGCGAGGCCGCGGCAGCTCGATGGCCAACATAAACACGCTTCCGTAGGCCGAATTTCAGCTCACCTCACACCTGCGCGACAGCGCCGACCGCTCGTAACTCAGTAAACCGAAGGAGGCGCGGCGAATAAAGCGAACGCCGTGACGGAACGGAGGGGTCGGACGGCGGCTCGGAGAGCGGGGGCTCCGCCAGTGGCTCGCTGCGAGGCAAAGGGTGTCGAGTCAATAGGCTGAAGGACGTCCTTACCTGCTGGGGAAAATTAAACTAAAAGCCCAAAACAGGACTGGAAGGTTCGCAGCTCTGGGAATATTATAAGCATGCACAATTATCATATTCAAGTCAGCATACCGAAATATAATACTTATAGTATTGTAAAACTATCTGATCCCTGTCGGTTTGGTACGACGATTCGATATGAATACGCATCTGAAGGCACGGAAGAAGTACTGCGGAAAAATACATGCGTTTGTACGTCATAAATTTATCCTGCTTTCAAGTTGTTCGGGCTGTTTTAAATCCGAAATTCCAAATATTCCACGTCTGCTGATTTATAGGCGTCGGGTCACGTTCGGTACCTCCAGGTTTCGTGTCCCGCGTTCCACCATTTGGAAAGACAGCCCGGTTTTCACGGGTTTGCGGGAGACGAAGGCCTCAAGGTGGCGCTGTGCCCGCTCTTTCATCGCAAGGCCCAAGGCTGTCCGTTGCGCCGGAGAGGCGCTTGAAGAGTGGTTACTGGGGCGATGCGGGGCGATGCGGGGCGATGCGGGGCGGGGAGCGGTTGAGGGGGATGGCTGTACGGTGCTGTCAGAAGCAGCTCTCTGGAGGGCGCTATGCCTCAAGCCCAGGGGAGCGCTTGGGCTGAGAGGAATGTGATGATGTGAAAGGCAGCTGGAAGAGCAAGCGTTCCAGCCTCATTGGTCACACTGGAGTGCGCCAGCAGCCACACACACACACACACACACACACACACACACACACACACATTCCCTCGCTGTTGCACAAAGCAAAAGCAGACACCTGTTTCTATCATACTCCGTTTCCCTGCTAAATGCACCTCTCCTCCTTCCCGCTCTCCTTCACGCGCAAATTACACACCTCTCCAACCACACAAACCACTATGTTTCATCTTCATTTTAGACAACACACACGTCTCTAACCGCTACACGCAAATCACAGTCATCAGCAGCTATAGACAAGCACGAGAAGACCCCATTTTCCAGGTTCTCTGCTCAGCCCAGATGATCCGGCATTCGTTGTGCTGCTCCACGGGGATTGCCTGGTCAACTTGACCAACACGACTTGAAGCATAAGCAGAGCTGAAGAGAACCGAAACCATCCTTGCAGAAGAGACGTTGAATCAATTTGGTCAGTCCAGCAGACCCAACCACCCCATCTTTTTCACATTAACGAAGATCATTGGTCTTTGGCTGCGGAGCCATAGTCTTCTGTCACTCTGGTGGCACAATGGTCGAAATGTGTCCCTGGATGAAATGTCACTCTTCGGGACCACTGGTGTGGCTTTCACGGTGAGGAAGAGTAGGGAAGTGCTTTACCGTTGCCTTCTTTCAAGCATGTCTATGGACTCTGCAAGCAAACACACGCGAATGTGGGGAGAATTTCCAAACTCCATACAGACAGTTGAATTTGAACCCATGTCCAAACCCACAGTCCAAGAAATTCTACCTGTTGTGCCACCGTACAACTAAAATGAACCGCACTGCAGATGATGGCAGGGATTTCTTTCACCAGCTGGGGCCTGTTTGAGTAGAAGGACCAGGTGCAACCAGGTACCCTCTGCAACACCCCCAGCGCTCGGGTTAACGGCAGGTCAAAACACTCCCGCCTGCATTACGGCTGGTGAATCAGGCCGGCGAGGAGCAACTGCAAAGGCCATTAACATCGTAACTCATGAACAACGAGGTCCAGATAGTGGCCTTTACACTCAAATCACTGCTTTTTAGGTAAAACGAACGAGTCCCCTTGGAGAGCAACGGGGGACAGATAAAGACTAAAATTTTAATTCCTACTGGATGCTACGCTGCAAATTGAGCCGTCACCGCCCAGTGGCGTGCTGCTCAGCAGAAGCATCTTTCCAAAGTGAGTTATGCGTTGCACATGTCTTTTTTTTCTCACACCACTTGGGAAAAGTAGCTCCTCTCTTGAGATTGTGGGCTGGAGACACGTATGGTTCCTTCAGTTTTTCAGGCTGCTGTACAAAGGCCAAGCAAAAGGGTCTCCGTCCGTGCGCTCACTTGGAGATCCGAACAGAGGAGACCGGCGTCGGCACAACGGTGGCATTTGTCTGTCTGCTCCGCGCATCGGGAGCACATTTGGTCCTCGTGCCCCCTGCTTCTGCAGGGTCTCATCGGTCTTTGTAGGTGTCCTTGGCCCCAGATGTCTCTGGATGCCTTCACCCCACCGCAGACCAGCTGCCTTCTGCTGTTGGTGGTCCCACACGACAGTATTCATTACCTTATTAAGGGAGGGGATACCAGGGGGCGGGAGGTTCCTCGGGGCCCTGTTTTCCACATCATCCCCTGGCGAATTGAGTGGAACCTCACGTTGCTGGATTTGTGGCACCACACTCAGCAGCTGTCCTGCTCTTCAGTGAGCAACTCGTCATCCTGTCCGTCTCTTCCAAGCGGGGGGGTTTTCAAGCTGCCTAGACCCTGCCGCCCCAGACCTCCTAAGGCTGTGTGGGGGAGCGAGTGCGGCGGGGGTTGGCCATCGCTGCTCCCGGGGGGCTCATCGTTAGGGGTCAAGGGTGCCTTCGGCCACGCGTGCCGCGATCCTAATCGATTGTGCGTTGCGCCCTGTTGAAAGACGCCCCCTACGTTGGGATTGCAGACGGCCCTGCCTCCCCCGAGCGTGTCAGCAGTGTGTGCGCAGAGCACGTCGGAGGCATGGTGAGCCTCACTTCTCGGCCTGGGCTCCTGGGAAGGGGTTCCCCTGGAGCTCAGAGGATCTACGGCCGCCTCCGCCGGGCTCCCCGCGGAGGCCGCCGCGCCCCCAGCGTGGACCTGCGGCGCTCCTATCCCCCTCTGACTGCTCTGGAGAGATGCATCCCGGGAGGGTGGGCACGGTTTTGACGGGACGAAACGCCGGCAGCCTTTTGCAGAGAGGATCTGCTTGCCCTGCAGTTTGAGGACGCATGCGAAGGGGCGACTGAAGATGGATCCAGGTGTTTCCGTAGTCCTCGTGTCCCTGTGGGTGGGGTCGGCGGGTTCAGATGAGCCCTCGGCGCCCCGGACCACCTGCTGCAGCATGAGGAGCAGGGCTCTCGTCCTCATCCTCCTCGTCCCTTCGCTGCTGCTCCTGTTGGGTCTCGGCTGCCGCGCCCTTCTGCTCCGCTGGGTGCTGGTTCACGACACGATACTCATCACACCCCCAGACCTGTTGGACCAGCGAGGTGGGAGGGGGTCGCTCACCCAGCGGGTCACGCTCGCCCCCACTGGGGGACCACTCACAGGGGACACCTGGAGCCCAGGGCATAGCACTGCTCCTTCTGCGTCCCCCTTGAACTCCTCGCTATGGCCTGCCGCCACTTTGACGGACCCTCACAGCAGAACCTTCGCCGCTTCCTCCTCGGTAGCGCCCCCCACCCTGCTGCCGCGCTCGCACCCTGGCAGCACCCCGCCTCTTGTCGGTAAGAGCGCTCCGCTTGTTTATGTCCTGTTGTGCAATCGCGTGCTTCTTCTTAACTCCGCTTTTTTTTCCCCTGCCTTTCTTTTTCGAATGTTTTCTCCTAATGACTGTCAGACAAGACCGGGCACATTTTCTGCACCTCTCTAAAAGGGTGACAGGCTAAAAGCAAATTCAAAAAGACGTTTTAATAAAAGGAGCAACGAGAACAAAGTTCACGCTGGGCCTTTTTATTCCCCCTTAATCTCAACGCGTTTGCGCTCACCTTCTTTTCCAACCCGATCCTGAACACGGTTTGCGAGTATAATGACTTTCCTCCGGTCCCGCAGTTTATAATGTGCTATCATTAATATGTTTACTCATCCCACTCAAATTCTTGCTGAAGATAATATTCTCTCTATCTGGCCCTTCGCCTGGCTTTTGATTTAAGCGCCTTCCTGCCGCTTGTCACGGATTCCTCGTGGGCCAACAGAACCAGATGTGTTTTGCCCCGCCGCTCTGGCTCGTCGTGAACTTTCAGGAGCGCGACACGTTTCGAGGACGTGTAAACAATCCCGTGTTTGTGTGCCGGGATGTTCAGAGAGCGTCTTTGGCAGCGCGTGGCGTGCAGAGCTGCAGCCGGTGGGGGTGGGGGCTCAGCCGCAGCCCGTTTGGCCTGAAGCGGCCCGCCGCCGTGTCCTGACTCAACGCCTCATTCTGTCTTAACGGCAAGTCTGCGATCCCAACGTCCTGCTTCCACTGGGCCCTAGACATCATCGTCGTCATCATCATCATCATCATCATTATTATTGTTGTTGCTGTCGCTTTTAGAGTGAGAACTTTGCACAGTGGTACTACGACGGAGTCCCTTATGGGGCTTCTACAGACAACGTCCTGGTCGGACTCCTTAACCGCTGTGCTCCCCGCTGCCTGTGTTCATGCGCCTGGTTTTTATCTAACTTTTATTGCTTCAAACCTTGTTTTTGCTCAGCCGCTCAGCCGTGTTCTTGACCTTTTCGTGTCCTGCTCTGCGTCCGGTTCCTTGAATTCGTGCGGGTTGTGCAGCGGCAGGGGAAGCGACCCCCCCCCCCCCCCAACCCCATCCCCTGGGCTGAAGTTCTCCAAACGTCCCCCTGCTCCACACAGACATCAGATGAGCTTGTCGGGCTGCCGCTGAAGGCTGTTTCATGCGTTCCTCCCACCTGGAACGTCTAGTAAGACAGCTGTGGTGAAGGACCCATCCAGGATGGGCAATTACCCCTCGCAATTTAACTCTTATATATTTAGAAACAGACGAGAACGTTGACGCTGGACGTCCGCACTGGAGCGCTTCTCACAGTGAGGACCGAAGAAATGGGCAGGAATAAGAACAATAAAAGCAACCCGGTGCATGGCGCTGACCAGTGACCATCCCGGTGGAAACCTGAGAAATCTCAGTGGTCTTTAGCTCAGCATTTGGACCAGGGGCTTTATAAACCGCGCGTTTACTGTAGTAGATATCCTTTCTTCCTTCATCAGGAAATGCCGAGCAAATGCAGTCAAAGGGACAGCACAGTTTCTTTGTGTCCTGAGCCACTAGGCTGCATTGCTTTAACATGAGACAATGGAAAGGGATATAATAAAACACCGTCTCCAAGAGGACATTTGTCTTCCACATGGCGTCGTGTAACGATGATAAATATCCTGTATCAGAGCAGAAGCTTATATAAGCAAAATCACATATACATAGTGCTCCTCATTTATATCACTTTCATGTTTAATATATCACAGCGATAGTGGAATTAATATGCTGCTCTGATTACTATTTCTGTGGATTGTGTCCTTTAAATGCACTCTTTCAGTGCCTGGATAGGTATGGACATATCGGTGCCTTCAATATATGATCTGGACGCCCTGATCAACGAGGGCATTATTCTCCTCCACCTCCAGCGATCCAAAATATGAAGTCCATCGGTTCTCAGTTTCAGCTCTCATGTAATGGAATGAGCTCCCTCTGTCCCTCAGGACTGCTGAATCCATTCCAGCATTTTAGAAGGGCCTTAATGCACATTTCTTTATGACCCACTTTTGCCTCCAGCTCCAGATGGTTTTTATTGACCTGTTTTCTTATTCATATGTCCCTTCCATAGGTAGCTGTCGGTATATGGTTGCTATGAAAGAAGTTGTATGAAACAAGCAAGCTGCACTTCACTAACAGTGTGTATGTATCTAAGCCAAGTGTGTTGGGGCCAGTTTTTGTTTCCTTTCAATGACATTTACCTGACACTCTTCTCCAAAGCAACTTACAATGTTAAGCTACTTACAGCTATTTACCCATTTATACAGCTGGACAATTTCACCGGAGCAATTCAGGATAAATACCATGCTCAAGCGTACTACAGCCGGAGGAGCGATACAAACCTGTAGCCGTTGGGTCCGAAGGCAGCCGCTCTAACAGCTACACTACCACCTGTCTCGGGTGTACGTTACTTTGGAGAAAAGCATCTGTCAAATGCATGAATGTAATGTAGCTGTCAATGATCTACTGTGAAGTTTTCAAGGAGGTTATAAATCTACTCTCCCTGCAGCCCGTTAGGGTAGTACGTGATATACCTTGAATCTGAGCTTCGGCTTTCAGAAATTCCCAATTTGTTTCAGATCTGTTCCTAGGATAAAGACGCTATTAAACAACTGTTCTCCAGCTCTTTTTCATTAGGTCTTTATGCTGTCCCCTTGCCTGACAAGCAAATCTTACAACAAGGGTATCAGTTTAAGTGCAACTTGCAATTGCCATTTCAGCTCATAAACCATCACAGGTTTCATAAAAAAAGACATACAGTTGGCAGGCTAAATTACCGACACGAAATAGTCTAACGTTCAAGAAATATAATAAAACTAAATTGACAGAGTTATTCATTAACAGAATGAATAAGTAATTTCATTAATAGTGATAATTAAGGATTCAATTATTTGCGCTGCCTTTTTGTATTTGTAAAGAATAAAGCAAAAACACTGCGCACGCACAGCACCGTATTTCGGCGAGAGCGAACTATGTGAAACGTGCTAGACCCGACATAATACCTTTCAAACCAGTCGCAACAGAGCAACGGAGTTTTTCCATCTGCGGATCACATGTCACATGTTGATATTTCAGTTGGCAGCCGCAGGCCTCTTTCAAACATTCGAACCGGTGCCTAGCTGCTGGCGTTTCGGGCCACTGAAACGGCGCGTCGAACCGATTTCCCCTCGCTGTGCGCGCCCTCGTCGGCTCGGCCTCCTCACTGTTTTGTCGTAGCGGTCACTTCTGGCCTGGAAAATGTAACGTGCCCCTTTAGTGGTCGGAAAATGGTTGGGGATCTAGAGGAGAGGGGTGTGCCCTGGAACACGGCTGGTTCCCACACGGCTTTTACAGTACAGTATAGGCTCCATGCCCTGACTTCCCAAGCAACCTTGGAGAGTGTTGAGAGACCATGTAGTTGATGAAGTTTTTCCAGATGGCCATTTGTTCCCCCACCCAGCGGCCCCCCCCGAGGGGATTGGAACCCCCCTCCCTGCTCCACGGCCCACCCTGTGGAGGTCTACACACCTCAGTGATACCCTGGAGCTACAGGGCCCCACCGAAGGAAAGGGGCTATTAATGCTGACCGGCACAGACCTCATCTGGGGACGTTTTTTGTGGCCAATTCGGCAAGGTTTTCAGAATAAAGGGAAGGAATTAGCCCATTAACTTTAAAAATATTCACATTATTATTGTCCACCCATCCATTTTGCAGTCCATACACACCCATTTACTCACACACACACAATTTAGATTTCATTAATTCCTCTGAAATTATAGCTCTCACTTGTCTATGTACTGTGAGAGGAAACCAGAGCTCCCAGAGGAAGGTCACGCAAACATGGGAAGAACAAGGCGAACTCCACACAGAGTGAGCTGGATCTGAACCCACATCCAAGCCTACAGTGTAAGTGCTGTGAGACACCCGTGCAAATATCTGCAGAAGTATGTTAATTACTATTATTATTATTATTATTATTATTGGAGAGTACGTTTTTTCTTTTCCTAGGGATTAGCTGAGTGCATAACACGGGTGTGTGAGGCAAATCAGGGCTCCTCCCTGCGACGTCGTGACCGAGAGTGAGAGGCGCAGCGCCGTGTTGCTGCTGCCCCCTACCTCACCGTTCCGCCATGTCACCAGCAGAGCAACGCAGGGAAGCGAGTCCTCAGTTTCAAGTGCAAACATCTTCATGTTCCCGTGGCGAAACCATCAAACATCCCTGTCTGCTTGTTAAATGTAGAGGCTATGTGTGAGAAGCGCACGTTTTTATTAGTACGCCGCATTCAGAGCTCGCTATGTGAGTCTTTGCTGAAGCCTCTGTTTCCAGTACAGCTAAATACAGCCGATCCTTTATTAATATGATTTAGTAACCTATTAGGTTTATTAGAACCGGTTGCCAACACAAATGCTGCCTGACACATCTGGGGATTTATGATGCACGGCTGTGGCTACCGAGCTGGTGTTGAGCCGGGTGAGGACTGAGGGACACCTAGACGCACCTGGGGGGTGAGCCGAACCATGAACCAGCACTTTTCTGTTCGTTGTGGTCCAGTGACCCCAGTTCAGCCCACTTTCCTCGCGCTGGGTGTGTGTTCTCCTGCAGCCTGTGATCTGTGTGTGCTGCCTGCTGGTAGGATCCCTGCCATCTATGTTCGCGTGTGTTCGGATATGGTGCTTCGGACCCTCCGCACACTGCACCGTGACGGTGTGGCGTGAACCATGGCAGGGAGCACCTGTCCATAACTCCGCTGTGTGTGAGACGTATCATCTCAACCCGCGCCGGTAACAGCCCGGCCTTTTCGCTGCAGTCCCGATTAGCACGGCGATCCTGAGCACGATAAATCGGACCATCCCCCCAAACCTCTTCCCCCACTGCTCTCACACTGTCCTTTCCCCTTTGCCCTCCTCATCACGCCCCCCATGGGCCCCTCGGCCACCCCTCAACTTACACGCAGTTTCTGTACTCGGAGACCGACCGAAAGGCCCTTTAGATGCTTCCAGAGCGCTAAGACGAGTGGTGCTGATGTTGTCGGCAAAGGATGTGTACAGTGCAAACATTCTCACCCGTCGACATCTCATGCAGAACTCTGACAATGGGCGTCGACTGTGCGCACTCACTCATTTCTCCGCACGAGGGGTGTGCGTGAGAATGCGGTGAGCACGCATTTGGGAACGTTCGGGTGTTCCTGTTTTGACCCTAACGGAGCGGGCATAGTGGCCAAGGTGCGACGGCCTTGCGCACGATGCGGTGAACGAGGGTTCCCTTGTGGGGCACGGGCTGGGGAGGGGGGGTGGGGCGTGAGGGGTGACGTGACAGGGAAGGGAGGCGCAGCGATGAGGTCAAACCGTTCCTTCCCCACCACTGTAAACAGCACAGAAACCTGTATAAACCTTCTCCTGGCACAGGAACAGCGCCTGGGGGAATATCTGAGAATGCCAGGCTCTCACTGGAGATCAGCCAGCAATTAGAGCCAGATTTATGAATAGGGGAAATCAGGGGACTCCTTCAGTACCTGCTTATGCCTTCTGTTATCTCAAAACCCGTTTGTGCCACCGCACACGTTCTGTACTCTGCTAATAAGCATCGCTATTCTGCACTGTCGGGATTCTGTGCAGCGCTGAGCGGGTTTTATATACCCTACTGACTGTGCACTACGCTATATCGAAGGCTATGTTTTGTACTGATCGTGTCAGCTCATTGGCCATAATCTGTTCTGTACTGCACTCACAAGTTTCTTTACGGGGCACCGAGTTGCGTGGTGCTTCTGTCACTTTCCCCTGGAAAGACAGGCTACTTGCTTAACTATGAAGGATTGCATTATTACTGCTATTATTAATAGCAACAATAATTGTAACAACAGAACAAAAATAATTATAATTATAATAACGGGCTGACCAAGTTATCTATTGTACATTGACGCATTTGACTGAGGCTTTTCTCCAAAGCAACTTACGATTTTAAGGTATTTACAGTTATTTACCCATTGATGCAGCTGGATAAATTTACTGCAGCATTTTAGGATAAGTACCCTGCTAAAGGGTACTACAGCCAGAAATGGGAATCACACTTGCAACCTTTGGGTTCAAATGCAGTAGCTCTAACTCTGTGCTACCAGCTCTGCCATTTTATTTGCTTATTCAACACAGAACGATCAGACTGTGAATTATCTACAGGAACAAGGTCTGTATAAGGTATTTCAGGGATCGTATTGTCAGTATATTATGCTTTCCAAATTATTGTTTCTCACTAGTTGTTTGTAAAGCAGGAATATTGTAAATGATTGTCTTCCGAAAATCAGGAGAAAGACCCACAAAATCCGTTACACCTCAAGAATCCAAATAAAATTCTCTTATAAACGTGATCCATTCTGTAGAAAAAGTGATTTTGAAATACTGAGATGAGGGCATGCCTGATGGAATTTATTAAAATGCGTAGCAGTGATTTTACTAGACAGAAAACCCCCATCAACACAATTATTAACAAATTTACATTTTTCACCTCCATAAACCAAATGTGCAACTTGTAATAGAAAAACAATATTGAACTCATTAAAGCAGAGCTAAATCCATTTATTAACAGTAAATGGTGGCTGGTGTTTTTGCTGTAAATTGCATCAAAGTTTGCCAAGTATCACATGACCTCCAGTAATTAACACCTGCCACAAAAGCCAAAGAAAAAGACACCCTTTCATAGTATTATTTATTTATTTATTTTCAGGATCTTTATTTGTTGCCCGCAGTAAGGTGTAGATGTTTCAGTTGGAACATATTAATGGCTGAGAGCACCCTCCTCGATATCATGTGCTGTGTAAATCAAGAAATGCCAAACCACAACGTTTCACAGAAATTCAAACATGTAACTAAATGCCAGTATGAGTTGGAACAAGGGTATTTTCAGGCCAGTGATACGGAGCCATTGTGGTCTGATTTATGGGAATGTGCAAGTTACAGGTGCACATTTCTTAAAGTCATTCCAGCATATTTCATACCAAAGTATCCTTTTTAGGTGATAGTAATAACTTATTATTGGAAACATTATGCCCACAGACTGAGGAATTTGTACGAACAAATATTTAAGACACCACAGAAATGAAGAAAGGACAACTTCACAAACATTAATTATTGATCTAAAAACATTTAAATTCCTATAAAATTGTGAATTGTTATGTGTATCCATACCATAGTAATACATATTTTTGAAAATGCTGTCCAAAGGGAAACAAAATTATATAACAGGAAAAGCAATGACCCCAGGACAGAGCCATGAGGAACACTATGCTTAGTTTTTGGGGGTTGGTGTAGTGGCTAGAGCCATTACCCTTGTTCCTGAAGGTTGTAGGTTCAAATTCCACCTTTGACTGTAGTTCCCTTGAGCCAGGTGCTTACCCTAAACTACTCCAGTAAAACTACCTGCCTCTACAAGAGTGTAAAAAATTAGGAGTAGCTTAATGTCATAAGTTGCTTTGGAGAAAAGGGGCAGCTGAATGAAAAAATGCATTAGAATTGCATGCAGGCTTTCAAATTTGATACCCTTAACTTTATCTCTAAATGCATACTTCATTATGTACATTTTCCCTCAGTGCCATTCATTAGTCTGTGATGACAGATTGTACAGCACTGGGCAGTTTATATGTTGCCACTGGCAATATAATATTTAACAGATGTGTAGTGCGTGGTGTGAGTTTGATTGGCACATTAGGGTGCAAATTTATGTGCTCAGCTTTTTTTCTTTTTCTTTTAAGGCTGAAGAATATTCTTCAGCACATAATGATGTCTTCATCAAGGGATCAGAAATAAAACTTGATAAAACTGGTGTCTTCATAAAGAAGAAGAGATATACTAAGGTTCTGGCTTGACAAGAGGAAAATGGGTTTTTTAAAGAAAGCCATATAGGGCTTCATTATAAGGTCGACCCCATATGGGACAAGCGGCTCTGAAAATGTGTGTGTGTGTGTGTGTATATCAGTTCATGAGGAGCGTGGTGGTGCAGTAGGTTGGATTGGGTCCTGCTCTCTGGTGGGTCTGGGGTTCGAGTCCTACTTGGGGTGCCTGGCGATGGACTGGCGTCCCGTCCTGGGTGTGTCCCCTCCCCCTCTGGCCTTGCGCCCTGTGTTGCCGGGTTGGGCTCTGGTTCCCTGCGACCCCCGCATGGGACAAGTGGTTCAGACAGTGTGTGTGTGTGTGTGTGTGTGTATATCAGTTCTATAACTAAGTTTTTTTTTAAGACAGCAAGTAGGTAAAGAAAAAAAAACACTAAAGAAAAATGTTTTTTAGGTACCAGCATCGCAGTAAATGTCAATATTAAAGTTCCCAAACATCTGAACTTTATAAGCTGTAAATACAAAACTGAAGAGGAAAGCAGAACATTTACAAGCACGCTGATTTCTCTGAAGCTGCTTGAAGTTGGCCGAGCGCTTCAAGTAAGAAATAGCTGTTGACTAGTTTATTGCTGCAGATCTCGGAGAAATTAGCGGAGTGTTTCTGACGAGGAAATCCTATTGGCAAGTTGGAAGGCAGAAGCCAAGCCGCTGTTGAAGAGCACTGCAGTGCTGCGCCCATGTTTTTCACACACACACACATTTTATGAACCGCTTGCCCCATACGGGGTCGCGGGGAGCCAGAGCCTAACCTGGCAACACAGGGCGTAAGGCCGGAGGGGGAGGGGACACACCCAGGACGGGACGCCAGTCCACCGCAAAGCACCCCAAGAGGGACTCGAACCCCAGACCCATGTTATTACTCTTTATTTAGCTGAAACCTTTCTCCGTGGCGATTACCGTGTTAGATTTATACCATAATGCAGCAGTCGTGTTCCTCAAGTAGAAAACTGTAGCACCTGTAGCTTTAAGTCTGACATCTGGGCTCTGGCTTGTACTGTTAAAATTCAGTAATTTTTTCCACACCTCTGCATGTCATGATACTTACTAGGTCTCACAGCCAGGCATAGTCCTGTCACACCACATCTCATTGTTAGTGTAAAAACACGTAGCTGTTTTCTTTGGAACTGCTACATGTTTAATTTAAGCACAGCTTCAGTTCATGGTGCATGTCATGTCTCATAAGGGTATTTTGGAAATTTTTCGTAGGATTCACAGATGAGATAAACAGTTTCATTTGCGTTGACAGGCCTGTTATGAATGTGCTTTCAGCTGGAATTTGGAGTGAAGTCCTTTATTGTATACACATGTACACACATTTATGCTTCATCAGATGAGACATTTAGCACATGAAGACATTGTAGTAGCAGGAATTCAGAAGAAAGTACACGTGTAATTCGGCTGCCCAATAATAATAATAATGGAAAGTTACCAGTTTTATCATTAACTGGACTCAAGGTGTAAACACACACACACACACACATTTTCAGAACCGCATGTCCCATACGGGGTCACGGGGAACCGGAGCCCACCCGATAACACAGGGCGTAAGGCCGGAGGGGACACACCCAGGACGGGATGCCAGTCCGTCGCAAGGCACCCCAAGCGGGACTCGAACCCCAGACCCACCGGACAGCAGAACCGTGGTCCAACCCATTGCGCTACCGCACCCCCTAGGTGTAAACATAAGACCTGTTTAAAAAAAGACTAATTAATTCATTAAAATTAATTAGAATTAATCCAAATTAATTAAAAATTCAAAACCTTTCTTTTTTCATGTCCTCGGTTTCTTGCACAAAGTCCATTTGTCTTCACCTATTCAGGGTACGCAGACCATCCAGGTCTACCGGAGCAATGAAAAATCCTCTTTCACAGTAAATAATCATAGTAAAAAAGCAGATATTACTCATGTAACTGCTCGGCATGACAGAAATCACTTTGTGGAGCCTTTCTCATCCACGTGTCAGCTGAAATGCGGGAAAGGTGAAGCAATATAAAAGCTTTCTTGATCAATCTCTGAACAAGGTTTGCTGGATCCAGAGCGCTGGTAGCCACCACTGGCAGTGCTCCCACAATGCACTTCTACACATGTCGCCGTGGGCTGGCCTGGGGGCGGCTCCTGAAGTGGCCCCGAGTGAAGCGTACTTTGTGTCAGAGCAAAGGGCGGCAGCACTCTGATGGAAAGCCCTGTAAAAAGAGTGTGTCAAACATTGTACAAACAACCGGAGACTGGAAAACGAATGCGCGCATGTTGCTGGCTCCGTTCAGATAGCAGCTGCGGAGGGTCGGACCCAGGGCGGGGGTTGTCTGCCCGCTTCCTCCCTCGGCCCCCCTCGGCCCCCCTCGGCCCCGTCCCTCATTTCAGACCTTCTCGTCCTCCCTTCGACTCCCACTCCTCCGCTCTTCTCGGGACACGCTCTGCTTTGGAAACCAGGACTGGGCTTCACACATCCTTACAAATGCCATCCTGAAACAGCTCCCATTGAGCGTAGAGAAGCATGTAATTTTTCTTTTCAAGGAAATCCAGAAAGAGAAATCACTGTGTTCCACATGATCACAGAAGCCTTTTTATGTTTCATGATTTATGTACTAAAAAAATTATTCCTCCGTTTTGTCTTTATGCATTTAACCAAATCATTTGTAACGCCCATATTGCCAATAAACAGGGGCAGCATGCAGAGGTCACTGTAGAGGGGGGCAGGGGGCACTGTAATTGTTACAGCTGTTGCTTTGACATTTAAGAACCGGGGTAGAAAATCCCACCTCCTGTTGTAATACACCTTGATTAAAGTATTTACCCTGAATTGCAGCAGTAAAAGTTACCCAGCTCTCTAAAGGGTAAATAATTCCAAGTAGCTTAGGATACGGACGTGATGTTGTAAGTAGCCCTAGAAAAAGATACCAGCTAAACAGTGCTTTTTAGTATATAAGATGTATAAATGCACTTTTCCTGAGTTGGCATTGAAGAACTGTTTTGTAGAAATTAGGCTGTTTTCACTCAATATTGACAGCAAATGAGAACAAGCTCAGGCTTTCAGCAAACCTCGTCCTGTATAGCTGGACCATTACACTTGAGCAATCATTTGGAATGAATGAATCACTTGGAATGAGCACAAATACACCATGACAGCCCAAGGAAAAACCACATCCTGGGTTGCTATTATGCGTTAAAATAGCCAGTCTTCACAGAGAACGCAACTGACTTTATATTTTATGAGACATTCTCGCTACATAAATTATGCATCGATTTCGTTTTGCTTTTGTTACGATTTTTAAAAATTTAATTTATGAAATATCAGTGCCTTTAAAAATGCATGTTCTTCTGTGATACTGCACATTTTCAAATAAACCGTGTTGGTTTATTTGATGTAACAGATAACGCACAAAGGAAGACAGCGGAGACACGCAACTTGGGATTACGTTGCCCTGGAAAGCTGAATTGCCCATTTTACCTGTGTTATTATTATTCATTCGCTTGGCTATCTGTTTTATGCAAAAATGACTTACGAAGTGAGGTTCGTACACCACTCTGCAATGATTTACTTGCCCATCAATACAGCTTGGTAATTTTCAACATCAATACAGCTTGGTAATTTTCACTGCATCAAATCAGGGTAAGTACCTTTCTCGAGGGTACTGAAGCAGGAGTTGATATTTGAATCTGGGGCAGCAATGCAGTAGCTCTAATTATTAGACCACCTGCTGCCCTTTATGCCTCTGGTTCATGTGTCTCCGCTTCTTATGTGTGGCAGCTGTATTGAATATAGGTAGGTGATTGACTCTCTCACTCGCTTACACACGAATGCTGATGTTACATGTCAGGAGAATGAGTGAACTCCCCACAGGCTGACATTCATCCCTAAGTGGAAAGCGCATTATCAAAAAAAAAAAAAGAGTATAAAGTCTGCTGTACAAAGCAGTGTTGACGAGTTTGTTTTAGCTTTGCCCCCAGTCTTCTTGATGAATTGGGGCGAAGTGGATGCTGACCTCGAACAGGTTGGACCTCTAACTGGAACTGACGAGGAATGTGGGTTATTGTGGTAAACGGGGTCACTCGTTCCTGGCGGAACACATGGAAACCAGGAAGAGGCGGCATCGCGTTTCAGTCGCATTAGGTGATAATGTCAACTGACAATATGAGCGTGATCCAAATATACAATTTCAATTGTGCATCGCCAGTAGGGCAAAGTCCCAGTTTTCTCCTATTCTAGCAGCGTAACTGGACACTGGGGGCTCTGGCTGTGGGTGGATTCCTTTGAAACTCTGAGGATCTGACAGAATCTGGTGCATCACTTTTCTTCTTGTGTGTGTGTCTGTGTGTGTGTGTAGACAGTACAAGTTCTGCAGACATTTCCAGGCCATCTCTGTTACATGACTGTTAACAGAAGCAACAGAAGGTACTAATGCAGCACGTAGGTCAAGCTGGTTGTTGCCGCTGCTATGATATGGTCGTTACGGTGAAGACACCTGTTTTTCGTTCAGTTTTCCAGGCTTTATTTCCCAAATCACGGTCCTAGATGTCATCTCACTGTTTCTCACGTGAGGGTGAAAGGCCTTGCTGGTGGACACCCCGTCAGTGCTCATTCGGTCTCTTTCCCCCTCAGTAACGACCACGCTGTCCCCCGGCTCGGGTCACACCAGGGGCTGCAACGAGACGGAGAAGACCTACTGCGTCAACGGCGGCGACTGTTACTTCATACACGGTATAAATCAGCTGTCTTGCAAGTAAGTGTGTGACCTCTCTGCTAACTGCCGCTTTCAAGTTTGTGTGCTCTTTGGTATTTACAGCGTTGCCGTTTCGGTAAACCATCGAGCAAGTTCTACCGGAACCCTTGGTCTTCCTCATGATGTGCGTCAGGCTTGCTTGTAATACCAGTGATGTTTTCGTCTACTTTGAAAAAGTCCTCTCGGTCGCCTTTGATTTGTTGCCAGATTCATAATGGAAGGAAACTTGCTGGTACTGATGCTGACATTAGGGGATCATGCTTGGTTACAGAGTCCTTTGACACCCCCCAACCGCCTTGCTTTTCCTGTTATCTTCTGTCATGCTGCTATTCATTGCTCTCATCCCCCTCTGTCACCTTCCCATCATACATCTACGACCCTTTCTCAGATCTGTCCTCTTGTTATCTTCTCCTTCAGACCTTCTACATCCATGTGTCTTCGTCCTTCCTCTGTTGACCCCTCTCTCACATCTGCTCCTTTCTCTCTTTGCCCAGGAACCTTCCCTCTGTAGCAAACTTCCTTTAATGTCATAATTGTTGATGTTCTGTGAAGTATTGTACCTGTTTCCGTGTCTCTACTTCTAACATTCGACTGAATGTAACGGAGAAACATCTGTGTTTTTCCTTTGTTGGGCATTCTGGCCGAGTACACAGTAGTGGACTTTAAATGCCATGTCGTGCTGGTTTAGCAGGAAACAAATATTTATGGCAGTTTGAGGCCTCCCACAAGGAAAACAAGATCTTTGCTTATATTCAATTTCCAAGAATATGGGAACAAATTTACATAAAACCTTTTACGGCAGCGATGCGTACGTCAGTAGTGGTAAGAAGCATTTGCTTTGGAAGAAGAGCGCTCTTCATTACCGGGATTGAAGACAAACCACTGAAGACGTGGTGCTGAGAGCCTCAACAGGCACCCGAACCCCAGGAACATTGCTGCAGAAATTCGTCCCTCAGCACGGCATCGTGGGAGATCAGGAGTCGCAGAACCAAACGCAATGATTCCCATGATGCAGCAGCAAAGCTTTCTTAGCGCTCCGTCGCGATGATCGAAGACGCAGCGTTTTTGTCAGAAGGCAGGTTTTTCTCGCTGTTGATCACAGACTTTGCTAATCCATATTTGTCAATGCCTATGTCACCCTCCGCCTCCCCACCCCATCCCAACTGCCCCTCCCCCACTTCCTGAAAAAGTGTTGCGATGATGGCAAATGACAGACCGGTTACTGAAACTAATCCACAGGTGTACGTGCATCTGCCTGTTTACTTTTTTTCTGCAGACTTGGAGGCACAAGAGCAATTCAAAAATGCCACGATTGCTTCGTTTACATCCTTCCCGCAAATGGGAATCGCTCTGACGGAGGGGACGTTGTATGGCCTGCACACTTCATACTAACCACCCACGAATGCTTGCCACCTCATTCGAGCTGACAGGGGCTACAACAACCTGGGCAATCCTTCTCCATGTGCGATGGGAGCACGGCTTCCCCAGTCATCCGATCAGCTGTGTACAAACCGAAGGCGCCCATAGCTCATTTGGCACAGCTAATTCACTCGCAGGAAGGCAGGAGTCCGGAAGGTCTGATAATGCAGCCGAACCCTGCGGGGAACGGGAAACGCTGACCCGTTCGATATCGGCTGGCCTTCCGCGGGCATTACTCACGGCCGAACAAGAGGGGACGACAGGCCACCCCTTATTTATGCGCCCCCAATTCACTGTGAAATATAAAGTTGTTCAGAGGCAAACTTAGAAGAACACCCAGAGGCCATTCTTATCTGCCATGTAAGAGCAGGTGCATATTTCACAGCATGTTGTATTTGTCAAAAAGTCAATGTTCCCCAGCATAGATAAGCTCTGAAAGAAAACTAAGGGCCAGAGGTCTGGAGAGCAAGTGGTCTTTGCCGGGGTGCTATGTAGTGGCTCTCAGTCCGTGTCCTTTCATTTCCTACAAACAGCAAAGGTGGAATGAGACTCGAATGACGTGTAACGTTTCTGGCAGTCCCTTCTTCAAGGTGCCGGGGCAACTGGCTGGTAGTTCTGCTGCTTAGTCCCAGCTGCCGTGAAGGTTGCCCTGTGGAGAACGGGGCAGGGCGGTCTGGAGTGCTCAGCACGGTTACTTCAGGCTAACAATGGCGCCAACAAGGAGAAAAGCCATGTTTTGCTCACGTGAGAAATCATGACCTCGTGAGCGATGTTCCTTCGTGGACTTTCCGCCTTGGTACAGCCATTTGTCTAGATCAGTGCCGATAAACTGCACCGCTTGTTCTCGCTGACCCTGGGGACCTTGGTTTGTGTATTCAAATTTTGGCCTTTCTCAATGGTTTCCCTTCCTCAAATCAATAAATCCATAAAGTTTTAGTAGGCTGCCTGAATGCTGCTTAGATTAGATATGTTCAAGTCATGCAGCCTAGATTCGATGCGGGTGTTTTGTCCAGTGAACCTTCACTGTTTGCGTAAATCATGTAGTGCAATGTCTTGCTGCAAGCACAATTTCAGCCTGTTCTCACCCTTGTCAACTACAAAGTATGTTCCTGATTAATTTTGGTGTTTGGTGCATCCAGTCCTTGCCAGTAATTGTCCTCAACAGGGACCCTGAACGCTGCCTTTTAAGCTTTTCCAAAGGCATTTTCGTGGAGCGAAAGACTACATTTGAGTCGCTCATTGAAGACTTTAAATCCTTTTCACTGCCAGTGCCGGCACTGGTGGACCAGTAGCACATTTAGTCTGAAGGTTTAGGAAATGGCTTATCCCCCATCCAAAAAAAAAACTTTATGCTCTTTGGAGTATTAAAACAATATTAAGGTGAAACACATGAATGGAAACAAACACCTGTGATTCTTCTCAGTATGTGAAACAGATTTTTTTGCAAGGGAAAAAAAGGTGCTCAGATGTGGCCAGCTGTTATGACCATATAGTGGAGAACATCTGAAAAATTATCTTGTTTTATGTCTGTTTGTAGTTCAATCAAATAAATCATATATGGTCTGCAAATATTTAACTGTGACTCATTAAATAAGTAAAAGCTTTGAGTCACGTATGTTTAAAATAACTACCATCACTGTACATACAGTGACAGTTTCCTTCTACCCTACTGTAAAATTCTATACTTTTGATTATAATTTGACAGCAATTCTGTAAAATGTAGTATGTGTAGAATATACAATACAGCATATGAATTTTTCATTAAAAAATGTAACTTTTTCTTAATCTTATTTAATGTTACTCGTGTTATATTATGTATGAGGACAAGTCAAACAGTATCCGTAATATTCAAATTCTAGTAAAACACAAATTAGCGTGGATAATTTTTCACTTACTCTCAAATATTATAGATCTTTTGATGACAGTTATTTCATGTCAAGGAAGGTCCCACTGTTCCTTTTACGTGTTAAATGATCAAAATTTGTTTTCTCAAACGAATCGTAAATATTATGACGAGGAGCGAGCTGAATTCACAAGACTCTGCTGCAGGTCAGGCGCTCTCCTTGTTCCGCTGCTGACCAGCCAAGCTTCCCCAGCTGTACCCGTGACATTCGGTTTTATGATTACAGAGAAAAAAAGGACGAGATGGATGCACCCGTGATACAGTCGTACCCAGCATCTGTGCATCTCATTGCAAAGGATGACAGGCAGCACGGCTGCCAGGGGTGTGGGAGCACTCCGGGTTTATCCCCGCACCCCGATCCACCTCCGCCATGAATCATTCAGTACGCTGGTGCCCCAGGGGCCGGTGGTCCCGTGTCAAAATCCAGTGGTGTAAAAGGATCAGCGTGTCATGTGTTGATTCGACAGGACTTTTGATTAAGTGGACAGGTGCTCCCCATAAATACGGGCGTTTGATAATCCAAGAGCGGATTCAAAGCTGTGACTTTCCCCTTTAGCACGGTCCGGCCAAGATAAATGTTCTTAGTCCCCTTAACCTTTCCGCCTGTGTAAATTAAGTGTGGAGAAGACGCAGAGGAAGGTGGGACGGCTTGTGCGATTATCCCAAAAGGGCAGTCCCCCACCATCTCCACTTGTTCAAGCCCAGTTTCTGGTCCTTACCTTGTGCTCCTGCTTGGAAGATAAGTTTGCATCTTTAGCACATCCACTCATACCCCAAGTATCTCTCACGTAATGCACGGAAGCAGAATAGGGCAGTTAATGCAGTCCACATGCTCATTCCCTACCCTCCTCTGCTCACTCTCACATGCTCAACCCTTCATTTGTGGATTAGCCGCTCTGAAAGTCTGCTATTGAAAAGTTTTCTGTGAATAATCGACATTTCTTGGGCAATTTGGAGCTGCATATCAGCACTGACATGGCATACGTCCACCGAGGCTGAGGGCGAGGGCTTTCGTCTGTTGACCAGGGAATTTCGAATCCAGCCTCTATAGCTACTGTGATCCATAGGATAGATTGTGTCTTTGTTCTCCAGAAATTTTCCATTCATGTTTGTTTGACACTGTTAAGATGAGGTCATTCATAAAGTATTACTGGTGCAGCAAAATCATTTTATTTGCCGTTATATGTGAAACAGCAAAGAGAGCAACTAAAGCTAGAGGTAAAGCTCTTATCTTGGTTTTCTTCATTTAAAGCACAATTTGCATATGCAAAAAGGTAATGGTAGCATATTTAAACTTTGTGACATTTCCTTATACATTGAAAGAAACGTGAACTTTATGAGTGACTCATAAGTCTTTTCATCATGTTCACTGTGATAAAAACAGGGAGTATATTTATGGTAAGTATATTTGAATGTCATCACAAATATTTTTGCTTCCCCTTAGTAACCAAGGCAAATATTGACAAGGAGACACCACAGGTATAAATTATGCAAAATAAAAATCCCTTTAGTTAAATAATCACAAATGAACTATATGGCTCCATGGACCCTAAAATAAGTCCTTGGATACTGGCCTGCCCCCTAAAGTGGCTGGCAGAAGAACATGGATGAATTTCTCAACCTCATGTCTTGTGTCACTTATCCCCTTCTCCTTCCCTCAGATGTCGCCCTGGATACTTCGGGCCACGGTGCTTGGAGATAGAGCCCATGCGGTCATACATGCCCAAACCCACCCAAAGTATGTTCACCTAAAATGAACAAGCACAAACCAGTAACCTTCCGTTGAAACCTGTTAGCTTCTGCAGGTCGACAAAGCTGAACGGAGCGAGCTGTGACTGGCTGGGCACGGCGTGTCACAGCGACGTCGCCGGTGGGATCGCTCTGCCTTTTACCGCCTTGAGTTGTGCTCCATTCTAATTCCGTGTTTTTTCTGCTCTCTCTCTCTCTCTCTCTCTCTCTCTCTCTCTCTCCCTCCTCTCTTTTGTGTTCCTTCTCTCTTCCTCGCTCTCAATGCGCTCACCTCCTTTCTCTCCCTTCCTCCCCCCCTTCTCTCCCTGTGGTTTTGTTTCCCTCCATCAGGTGTCCAAATGACTTTACTGGTGATCGCTGTCAAACCTACGTTATGGCCCGTTTTTACCGTATGTCCATTTCTTCTTCGGCCTGTCCGTCTGTCCGCCCGTCTGTCTGTCTGTCCTTCATGTTGCATGTTGGAGATGTTGCATGCCACCCCTACCTGTTGCCCATGGATTTGTTTGACTGCGCATCCTCAGTGCTATTTTTCTTGTAATCTCATTCCCTACGAGAAGCAAAACAATACTGTACATCATTTCAGACAAACCTACTGACTGAGTCTGATATCAACTTTCAGACCTAGAACAGACTTACCAGTTAGTGCAGCATGACCTGCCCGTCTGCCCTCATTGGGACCATGTCACTGCATGCGCCTTTGAGTGATAGCAGAAATGAATACTAATCGTATGAAAGCAGAGACAGTAGATTGTATCACCCCCTTCTGTGTTTGACATCAGATGCTACTCCTGTTATTCACCGAGACTAAAGTTCAAAGCATTGCTTGGCGATGATGCTACACAGCTCTGGTTTTGCCTTTCCTGAAATTAACCAACAAAACCAACCTACAAATGATCATGGTTTTGCCGAGGCGTATCGTACATTTAGATGCCTTTCGGCTCTTGGTGTTCAGCTTTGGGACAGCTGGTAACGTAGCGTTTAGAGCTGCTGCCTTTAGATCCCAAGGTCACAGGTTCAATCCCCACCTCTGTCTGTAGGACCCTTGAGAAAGGTGCTTACCCTAAAATTGCTCAAGTAAAATTACCCAGCTGTATAAATGGGTAAATAATTGTAACCTTAACACTGTTAAGTGGCTTTGGAGAAAAGTGTCAGCTAAATGAATAAATGCAAATGCTGTTCCATCAATTTCAGGAATGACATCTTAAAAGCAAGTAAAATGTGTGAATTTAGGCAGCAAAGACTGGTTTTTGGACCGATTCAAGTGAAATGTATACGTCACTCTGGGTATGCATGAGAAAAATGAGTCAAATACGTACTGATAAAGCTTCAATATTTTCGTATATCAATTCAATTAAACTACAGTTTCCTGCGCGATATAAACGAGAATATTCTTCATTAGTGTCCATAACAATACTTTCTTGAGCATGATTATATTGCACATTGTTCCTTACCCAGTACGTACAGTCCGTTGTACTCAGATATAGTACATATTTTTCCAGGTTTAAGACGTTCTGTTGTTAATATTTTGGATAAGTTTGTGCGAGTTCTTTATAGGACATGACAAAGGCTTGCAATAACCAGAAATGGTTAAAACTACTGACGATGTACATTACAAAGCACATAGAAACGGAAAAATCGTACGTCCTTGTGTGCGCCATGTCCATGCATGACCGATGCACGGAATTCACTGGTTACTACAGTTGTGACATTAATGGTATTGCAAGCTTGAGGCATGGTGCATGACATAACCTGGCCCAACCACTCCATGTGGACTTGTGCCAGCCAAAGGGGAGATGGGAAACGAGCCACCTTCCCCTAGGGAATCGCTATGCCCTCAAGTCACATTGAAGCCTTTGCTGAACCGTTGTCCTCCCAACGGTCGTGGCACCAAGGGGTTTTTCGAGTCCCACGCCGTTGCAGAGATTTCTTTAACTAGTGAAGAACAAACTCAGCAAATTCCTGGACATTCATCACAGAAACGGGGAATAAAAGCCAAAACTGAGTGATATTCAAAAAAATGGAAAGATAACAGAGAGACTTTTGGACAGATTAATAATAAACAGGATTTTTCTACACAACTGAACACATACTTGGCACCTCATGCTGTCCTTTTAAATGATCAAACTGGAGGCTGATGGGCTCACCATTGAGTGTTAGATCCAGTAAATAAGAAATGCCCATGCAGTTGAAATACTCTATTTCACCACAGTACCTGTGGTGACAACATCCTCTTGTTTCATTAAACCCAGCTCCCGGGCTGACACGTGCAGCAGTCCGCCAACTTCACGGCCTCGGAACTCCTGCTCCGATTTGTGGAGGAACGCATGTTGTACCCTTGGGCAAACAAATTAATTTGAATCGGGTCAGAAAGGAAAACAGCTGTGTCAGCTGTGGAACGCCATGCCCGTGACAGAACTCCTTGTGGGACTTGAGCTCATAGGCACTCCGTGCCCCGCTGTAGAATGCTAGTCAGTCCTTCACCTATCTCTCGCACCCTTCTCGCAAGTGCTCAGTGCCGAGCAGCTGCCCAGAAGACACTTGGCCTTATTTTGCATGTGTCCTTGGTATGACTCAGCAAGGCCAAAAACACTGAGCTTCTGTAAAGGTGGGCACCAGCAGAGCTGCTCGGTAAAGAACCCTTTCTGCTAGCCTGGCCTGTACTAACCGGCTCTATCATCTCCCGTTTCCCATTACGGACCGTTTCTGGACCAAATGACCCCCCCTGACGTGACCTCTCCAGCCTGCTGAGTGCACACTTGATGATTTTCTTGCCAAAAGAGTGCAGCAAATATGCCCTCTGCACATTGCAGCATGTTTTCCGCATATAACGTGAGGAAAAATCTTGACCAACTCGGTGTCCTGTGCTAAAGACGAAACAATAAATCGTAAATTTAAGAGGTGTTCAATTATGACGTAAATCAGTTGCTTTGGATAAAACTCTCCACTAAGCCACTTGTAAAATGTTCAAATCGGTGAAGGACCCATCGAAAGGCTCTCAGTATCGTTAAGCTCCACTGGACACCCGGACAGAGGAGGCCCCAGGAATGTGTGTCTGCAGGGCTCTGAACAAGAGGCACGGCAGCCAGGATGCCCTGATGCTCCCAGAAAGAGTCTCCTGGCCGCAGCCCCGCCTGCGCACTCTGCTGCAACCTGCACAGGGGATGCTGCGGCTCCACCGGCAGCAGGCTGCTGCGTTGCCATGACAACAGCAGGGTTGCGCCGCAGAGCTGCGTTTGGCCCCATTCGTTGCCAGCAAGGGCTCCACTTGGGCGGCCCAGGCCACCCTCACCGCAGCCGACATCTGCACAGTGCGGCAAGCCCCGTGTCTGGCCTGGGTCCCAGCCCTCAGGAGGGCATGAAATTCCAGCCGTTTTGCCCTCTTTTCATCTACTTTTGGTTAACTTCAGAGCCGTGCTCTCATGTGACCATCTCACAGTCCGCTGCATCACGCAGAGCTTCCAGACAGATCACGTCAGGGTCAGTTCAGAAATGCATAAATGCGCTGGACACCTCCGGCCTGCCGCTCGTGTCGCTTTGAACCACACGAAACGCAAAGGGGAGCACAGCTGAAGGACGCTGGAAATAACAGACACATCTGTGTGCCATTTCTATCTGCGGTCAAAAAGAGCACAAAAAACAGGCTCTGGAAATATCCTCTGATTGTCTCGTGTTCCTAAGCGGTCCTCGTGTCTTTTAAGCGCCAGTCGTTCAGACCGCAACGATTCCTTTGGTGCCTGAAGACGGCCCAGCAGTTAAAGACAGTTGATGTCCATGTTGTGCAGCTTTGTGAGGTCGAAGGAGGACATGCAGCTCAGCCTCCTTCCATTTACTTTGTTTATTTTTATCGCAAGTGTAAACAGCCTAGTATGATGGCCTGCGTGTAAACCGTATACTTCATTTTTAAACCCCTGTTACAAACAGCGCTCACATAAAGTGTTTATATGAAGAGCTACACAGGTTTTTAGAAAACTTGGACTTGTCATTTAATAATATTTGTTTGTTAAATCGTGCCGGGAATGAGCGTGTTAGGTTAATTGGAAATTGTTTAATTACAGCTCCGTACTTTAGAAATTTTCAAATACATATTGACAGAAGTGTTGAGTAAAGCAGTGAATACATTAGGCTGGAACACATTTAAAAAAAAAAAACTGAAAATCTGAGATTCACAATGTGTCTTGTGCATCGGATACTGGTTGAGAAAAAAACACACCAGTGAGCTGAAACAAATTGCAGAATAAATCAAGAATAAATACCAAACTATCAAGGACAATAATTAATCTAGTGGACCAGTCTAATTCAGGTAAGAAACACAGGTGCAATTTAATGGGATGTGAACATAGAAAGTGTTTTCCTAAAAATGTTCATTGAAAGTGTGTGTACGTACCTGGGCTTTTGCTTTCCAGTGTGCATCTGCTGGATGAGAAATTAACACATTAAATCTGTGCCTGAGCTCATGATGCAGTAATAACATTTCTTCCCATTTCTCACCAACGTGAGGAAACGAGACGAACGTTCGTGTGAATAACGTTCTAACCGAGCTGTAGTTTATATTTAACCCATAGATCCCGACTCTTTGTATGAGAAAACAGCTATGAAATGATCTTAACAAGCCCCCCCCCCCCCCAGTCTAAATCGCTGTGCTTTGTGCTTGAAAGTCACACAGTGCTTTTAAATATGTATTTTGTCGCCCCTCCCCCCCCCACATTTTAACCCAGAGATCAGATCTAGTAAATATGGCAGTAAGTGTTTCTGTCCTTGTCCTGCATGCTTTGGATGCCTGCTGTCCTCCGTTGCCCTGTCTCGTCCCCCCGCCCCACCCTTACTGGATACTGACATCCTACCCTAAAAAAAATCTTCACACTAATCACATGGCTCACTTATTTTTTTTATACATGTTGGAAGACCCTTTTCTGAAACTGTTTTCTTTTTTCTTTCCTTTTTTTCGTCAACTTTCTGCATTGGCAGAGCATCTTGGAATTGAATTTATGGGTATGGAACGATCATCATTTTAATTTGAAGAAGCTATATTTATATATGTACATAATTATAAGTTGCTTACATTTTGAGCAGCGTATCCCCATTGCATTCAGAAGCTGGCTCGCGACTGACAAGATCTGTTCATCCGTCCATCACCCACTAATCTAGCCGACATGAGTGTGCTTCTTCGGCTGGCAGAGCAGCCCCCGTTTTCAAACCTGAAATAAATGTGTCACACTGGTCGGCTTTTTATTCCGCAGCGCTCATCGTTCCTCAAGTCCATATGGGAGTGGGAGGAAGAAAGAGGGGGGCGGTGGAGGGGGAGAGAAGGAAATAAGATGGAGAAGCAGAGAGACACCATATTTGTGTACAAACACATGCTGTTAAACCTGGAGTGAGTGTGTTTACAGTGGGAGAGTGAACCCATCACCCGCCATCCAAACTGCGCCGCTGAATCATTCGGGGGAAGGAACGTGGCCGTCCACGCTTCCCCATGCGCGCGCGCTTTCTCCGCGTAGGGACTAGGTGTCGCGGGGGGCGGCTGGAGCGGATCCCAGCGGCACCGCGGGCCCTCTCCCCCCATCGCCCGGCACCCGCTCGTACATCGTAACCGTCCGCCGCTTTTAAATACACAAAGCCAACGCGTGGGGAAATATGTTTAATATTTCTGTCACCGTCTCCAGGTTACGTTTCCGTAGTTTTGGCAGAGCCGTCGTCCCTGGGAAGCGTCACGGCGGCCCGCGGATACGCCACGTGCGATACGTGAAGGAGGAGGCTCCGATTTGGAGAGGAGGGATCCCGCGCTCCCGTGGAGCTCGCGGCACAGCTTAGATAGCGAGCTTCGGAGCGTGAGCGTCCGAAGGCCTCTCGCGGTCGTGTCTCTCCCTCTGCACCGCCATTGCTGCGCTCCCGTAGGACAGAGCAGCGTTCTTTGGGCTGTAGGGACAGGGACCCCACCTCACGCTCGTTGTGAAACCTGTTCGGAAAGAGGATGAGCGCTGTGGGTGAAAAGCCTTCATCCTTCACCTCTCTCGCTCCTTAACCAAAGTCGAGTGTCTTCCCCACTTTGCCTTCTCATCTCCTTTCCTTTCACCCATCGCCTGCCGCTCCTCTCCGGAGACAATCACGCCACCCTCACGGTTGTCTTCCCCGACTGCGGCCGCCGCAATGGCCCCGCCTCCTCCGCATCCCTCTTTCTCTCCCTCCGCGTCTCTTTCGCTTTCCTTCTCGCTGTGGTTTCCTCTGCATTCAGGGGAAGTTTGGCAACATTGCTGTGGTTCAAAACTGGATGCAAACTGTGTGTAAAACAAACACACCTGTGCCGTCTGTGGTTTGATTTCCTCCGTCTGAAGTATCATTATGGCTGATACTGCCATTATACATGAGTTTATATCATCAGTACGATTTTTGCATTTGCACATGCTTATTTCTCAATAAGGCAAAAGTTTATTGTGAATATATGCAGATTTCTCAGTTGTTCCTGACTTTTTGGACCACACAGCTTTCATTGCCTTGAGAAGAGCCCTGTGTCGGTGCTTTGGCAGGAGACTTTGTAATGGGAGCCTGCGGTACGGCGGGGTGCCTCCGTTTGACCAGAAGGTGTCCGGCTTCCAGTTGGAGAGCAGCAGGACTCCTCTTAATGATGGTGCCCACGAGTTCTTCTGCTGTTGCCGCTCCCTTTTAGTCCCGCTGCCCTCCGGAAGCTTCTGTACGAGATCCTCCCCCCTCCATCGACACGGCTTATTAGCGGGTTCTTGTCCCATCCCTGTTTATAACGAATCCCCTTTGGGCACTCGTGTCGGTCACACGTCCCTCAGTCGCTCCCCAAAAAGCATCTGATCTTCATCTCAGGACTCTTCTCAAAAAGAAAAAAAAAGACTATTTTTAAATGTCGTGTAAATGCATGCACCAAGAAACGGTTACAGCCCTCCATTTGCTGTGGTGCATTCGCACATGAGCAGGAACAAACCAGCAGACCTGACCTAAATGCGATAGAACCACTTTGGAGAAGAGGCCAACGCAACAAGCGAGTTCCCAAAAAAAAAAAAAGCCCTTTTTCTCCACTTAGAACAGCTGCAAAAGTGTGGTTTGCAAGGTTATTATTTAAAATTTGCTCTTGTGTCTTCAGCCAAATAGCCAACAACAGAGTAATATATGCCAGGGAAATTAACGTGAAGAGATATTAATAGAGTCTGAAAAGTGCCGCTGCTCAGACCTTCAGCCTAGCTTTGGACTTGATTTAGGACTGCGCTGTATTTTAAATATTTATGTCATGGATTTGGAAGTAATGAAGTGGCCTCCTTTTGTTTTCTGTGAAAGCAGTTTAATTTTGATCCACACGGGAGTGTTGTGACTCTGCAGCCAAAATGTTATTCTGATTTAAATATGCCTACTTCTCTGTGTTGGGAATCCCTGTGATTCTACAGTGGCAGGTCAGAGAACGTGTTTGTCAGCGTCGGTGGAAAGGTGACGCCAGGGGATGGCTTTCACTCTAAGGCTGCTCTCAGTGACGTAGAGTGAAGAACATTTTGATACTCTAGGGTTAGGGTTAGAATTAGGGCTAGGGTCAGGTTTTGTGGTAGGGTTAGGGTTAGAATTGGGGTTAGGGTTAGGGTTACACATGAAGCGAATAATTTTTTTGTTCTAGTTTTGACACCACGCCCTAAAGTTCTCTATCCACCAGTCGAGTTTCAACGCAGTCCAGAAGATATCCATATTCCCAGCTGCTGCGGCCTCCAGTCTAAGCTCGGTGGAAAAGCACACAAATTTGAAGTAGCTTTTGGAATTTGCACTTAAATCCTTCTGCTCCTGGTGAGCCTTAGGGGCTTAGAACATCTGCACTGAGGTGGGGGAATCAGAAACGGGGGAGGCAGAGAAGGTTGCATATTGCATGTGTAGAAATAAAAAAGAAGGGCAACAGCATAGTTTCTTGAGATGAAGACTGACGGACGTAGTGCTGAGGGGTGTGACGATTATTGCAATTTTTTTGGGAGCAGAAGGAATTCACATATCCAAGGCCACGAGCAATGTAGTGTTAAAAAACGGAGCTTTGCAACCCAAAGGCTACAGGTTCGTGTCCCGGGTGAGGCACCACTGTAGTGTCGATAAAACATCTCTGATCCTTTTAACGACTGTAAACAGTGTAACCTGCTTTCGATAAGTGTCTGCTGAGGAAACGAAACAAAAAACAATTGAAATAAACAAATGAAATCCGGCCAGAATAGTACACGTGCATCACGGCGCTAAAGGAAGGTGATTCGGAATTCAAACGGGCCGCAGTAGCGCATCAGTTGTGGCAGTTAAAGCAGAGTGATGCAGGAGTCATTCCTTCAAGGGAGTCTGCTGGTTTGATCCCTCTAGGTCTTCTGTACCACAACTAGAGGGTAAAGCAGTGGTCTGACACCAATGCCACGGGACTCACGCGCTGCCCCCTGTCTGCCGCTGTTTGCAGAGGCCGAGGAGCTCTACCAGAAGAGGGTCCTCACCATCACCGGCATCTGCGTAACCCTGCTGGTGGTGGGCATCGTGTGTGTGGTCGCGTACTGCAAAACCAAGTACGTCACATGGGTGGGGCCTGCTGAGCCGCTCCTCCGCTCTCGAAACACCAAGTGGCCTTGGGCCAGGGGGCTAGGGTCGGAGGGGGTCAAATGCACCTCGTCTCAGTTCCGTGCGTATATTTGTGTGCAAGGTGTATTGATGGTTTGAGAAGATCAGCTTGCACGTTGCCCTAGTGCTGTAATGCTGGAATTCAGAGTGATTTAATACATACTGTAAGATCTCATTGACTTAATGTATAGTGTGGGACTTTGATTTATGTGTGCGGTACGAACCAAAGAGCTACTCCAGGGCTCCTTCAGCATGTGAGTAAAGGAGAGTGATAGTGGCCTTGGCAGGGCCTGGCCAGAAACCCACCTGCACTCTTTCCCCCCCACCAGGAAACAGAGAAAGAAAATGCACAACCACTTGCGGCAAAACATGTGCGCAGACCACCCAAACCGGAGCCTGGCCAACGGGCCCAACCATCCCGGGCCGGGCCCAGAGGAGATCCCCATGGTGGATGTGAGTTCCCGTCGCTTCCAGTAACGCTCTGTGCGACTGTTGCGTGGGCAGGCGGGGCAGATTCATTTGTTTATCGGCCTTGCGTGTTGCTTGGAGTTTTAAATATGAGAAAGCGGGGAATAAGGAGAAGGAAACAGGGAAAGTAATTTCGAGAAACGTGTCAGTACCAGGATCTCTGCTGCTGTACGCAGCCCTCCCCCCCACCCTACCCCACCCCCATCCCCCAGCCACAATCCAGCTGACTCAGGCTCCGTGTCACATTACACACCGATACCGTCTGAAACCGTGAAGCCAAACAAACCATTTAGCACCAAATTGCTGGAAATTTCTATATAGTGTCTCCCTCTATTTACAGTGTTTAGGACCATTATGTTGCTTTGAGAATATTACTTTAAATGCTTTAAATGCATATGAAAGTGAACATCTGCAGTCGCCCACCACACTGCTGTGTAATACGGGCTGACTCATAGTGACTCAGGTGCGCCTGGATTATGAGCAGTCCCGCTGATGATACCCGCAATCCCCCCATGCGTTAAAAATCATGCAGGCGTTTCGTCTCCGAGGAAAACTATCGTAGCCGTGTCTGCGGTGCATCCGAACCTCTTCCGTTACGCGGCTCTCTCCGTTGCAGTACATATCAAAGAACGTCCCGGCCACGGAGCGAGTGATACGACACGCGGCTGAGACCTCCTTTCCCGGCAGCCGAGCGTCTTCCAGAACCCACCGCTCGTCGACCGCCACGCACTCCTCCAGCCACAGGTAACCCCACCCGACTCCGCCCACACCCACACCCACACCCGCGCTCGCGGGGTGCCACGGCCAAGTCGGGAGTATCCCGCACTATTGCCACACCTGACCGTAGGCAAACCCGCACCCACATCCTATCACAGGCGACCTCATCCATTCCCCTAACCGTAGGTGAGCTCACCCACATTTCCAAGTAACCTCACCCATTCCAGGAGCTGCTCACTCCTCCGGCAGCTCCACTCATAGATGATCACTTCCATAACTCAAACACCGGCAAACATTTTAATCACCTTCAAACCGTTTGATCGAGCGTCGACCCTGCGCCCGTCGTGTCGCGCTCACATGTAACCCGTTCCATCCTCATCGACGCCACCCACGCGTGTTGTTACTGGTTCCTCCGCCAGCGCTGACCGAGGTGGCCGCGCGTGCCAGGATACCCACAGGTCTTCCACGGTGGTCGGACCGCTCAGTGTCAGAGGCCACCCAGGGCCTGTTAGCGTGAGGCCAAGCACAACGTTTATGTCCGGCGTTATATTTCAACCTGCTCAGTAACATCCAGAAAATCAAACGCACCAGCAGCGAGTGTGACAGAAATGCGGGGTTTAAAATGACTTCGGAGAGCCTCTTGGCGTTTGCTCCGTGTGCTCGAAGGTGCTTGCGTGCGCGCGGCCGCACGTTCGCCGAGAAGCCGGAACACGCGTGCTCCGACCTCGCTCGCGGAGCTGTCGGCTCTCGGTTTCTGTAGAGGGGACCACCGGGGCGATGGGGTTCGGTGACCGTCGGCTGCTGTTTGTACATCACGGACAAAGCAGAACGGCGGCACCTGCTTTTCTAGGCTCCCACGCATTAAGGGGATGATTCTTTTCATTAAGTTTTAATTTAGCAGCTCTCTAACCTTCTTGTCTTTACGTTCTCAGGCAGCCCAGACTTATTTTAATTACACTAGAAATAAGTATTTTCCTTTAGAAGAGAAGTTTCTTAACCATAGCATGTCACGTGTCTCCCGCTTTCTCTTTTCAAGCACGACCGGGGCATGGGGAGAAAATTCTAGAAAGAAACGTGGGTTCCGGGGGCCGGATCGGAGAGCGTTTATCAAGACGCACGTCGTTTACGTGACCGCGCGCCACTGAGAAAGACAAGAGAGAAACGATTTAATCGCCGGATCCTGCGATGACACAACGGTCCTGGCCTGCTCGTGGACGCAGCGCATTGAGCGCAACGCGCCTCCGCCTCGCTGTTTATGTTGCGCGAGCGTTTCCCTTGGATACCGCTAATCGCTGCCCCTCCCCTCCCGGTGTTGGGCGTGTGCGGGGTGCCGACCGGCATCCCTCTGCACCGCCGCATGTTTTTGTGTGTGTGTGTGTGTGTGTGTGTGTGTGTGTGTGTGCAGGGGTACCCCGGGAATGGGACCGTTTTATTAATTGCTCACTTGACTATTTTCACTGAAATTAAGGTGACTAAAGACGCCCGATGTCCAAATGCTCTGCCTAAAAAGTTGCTCTGCGATACGCCGGACTGTGTCGGAGTCCCTCCAGGAGTCACATGGGCACCCCTGCTGTATGATGTGTTCTTTATTCATGTTATTCTAGCTTCTGGGATCCTTGACTGTTATTAATATGTTATTGCTCCGCTGCTGAGCGAAGGCCTTCATGTGAAGTGACTCGCAGCGGTAGTTGTTTATACAGGTGGATCGTCGGGGGGTGGCGGTAGGTGCAGAGGCAAAAGTCACAATGCTGTAACTCTCCTTGCGCAGACACGAGGAGCGCACGTGGAGCCTGGACAGGACGGGGAGCGCGCTGTCCGACTCCCCGTCGGGCGCGGCCTCCTCCTCCGTGGGGACCAGTAAATGCAACAGTCCCGCGTGCGTGGAGGCGTGGGCCCGGCGCGCGGCGCACTGTGGCGTTACTGAGCCCCAGCGCGCCCCCCCGCGCTACAGGGACTCCTTCGACTCGCTGGGGGACTCGCCGCACAGCGACAGGTGGGCCCGCCCCGCACCGTCCCCTATGGCGCCGGGCGCGTTCCCGGTGCGCGTGTTAAAATGCACGGTCTGTTTGCAGCGCCGGGCTTGAGCCCGTGGTCCGAGGTAGTCTGAAAGGTCCAACGGCAAAAAGAATTCATATCCGGGTTACCACACTTTTACTTATTTAGTTGAGCATCTCACAGTGTTAAGCTTCTTAGAACTACTCATCCGTTTGTTGGGGTACCGTAGCAATTCAGGGCAAGCACCTTGACCAAAGATACTACAGCGGGTGGTGAGATTCAAATCCGCACCCTCTGAGTGCAAAGCAGCAGTTCTAAGCGCTACGCCACCTGCTGCGCTGGTGTAGACGTGCAGGTAGGGCTGGTCCGAATGTGCGATCGTTGCACCCCTCGCGGGGAGCGTGCCGGGGCGTAGCGGCTGGAGCCAAACCCCGCACAAGTCACAGCGTGAGCAGGCATGCGGAGCTCCGGAGGCGCTCGGGAGGAAGGGCTCAGCCCCAGCAGCCGCACCGGCGCTCAGATGCGAGTCTGCCAGAGGCTTTAGATGAGGAGGCCTCTTCTTTTAAGCCGAGGCGCCCTGCAGACGTTGGAAATTCAGTCCCGATTTAGTCTTTGGAGGACCGTAACGAGCCCAAGGAAATCCAGCAAGGCTGGATGTGGGGTCGACCGCAAACACCGCTTTCCATTACAGCTTGAGTTTGGAGGCCCAGGGATAATTGAGCCATTGTTCCCATCAGATACCCCTGCTCACCCCCCCCCCCCCCGCCCCCGTCCTCTCCACCCCAGCCCGCTTGCTGGCTGATTATCGGTCCCGAGCGCAAAGCAATATGTGAAGCCTGGGCAGTGCCTTAATGTGCCGTGACTTCTCGGCCCCGGTCTGTCACTGCAGAAGGGCTGCACCAGGGCTGCGAGCGACGCGGTACGAAAACACACATCACTGTGGCGCTGGGGGACGGGAGCAGCGGAACAGCATAAAACTGCTCCAAGTGTGTCTTTCCGGAAGCAGTAGGATTACCTGTTTAAAACTTATTGATCTATAAAGAAAGAGAAAAGGTTTCACAGCAACAGCCTGAAGGGAGAGCTTGTGGAAGCTGACTTAGTAATGAATAATCCTGTTCATTTAGTCATAGGTGAAATGTGGGAGGGGCAAGAGGGACTGAGGGACAGTGGGAGGGGGGGCAAAGTAAGCATAATGTGCCCCCCCCCAAAAAAAAAAAAAAAAATTTGAGGCCTCCCAATATCTAAGAAGTTGTTGTGTTGCTGAATTCAGGCACAAAATACAGTAACAAAACTGACCGTGATAGAAAACCCAGGGTAATCAGTTTTAAAGGTAAATCAGTGCAGTAATACCTCACCCTACGTCGTTAATTGTTTCCAAAGAGCGCGACTTAAGTCGAAAAACGATAGAAAATGAAATAACCCCTAAAAAAATCGATTTAGACCCCCTATAAACCCCTAATAAGCACTCCCCTTAAGTGTATATGCTTCAATCTATGCTAAAGTAAAGAAAAAACAAAAAAAAAAAAAAATCCAAAAAAATGGCAGGTAAATAAGACATTAATACAATAAGACAATAATTTTTTTATTTTTAAGCTTTTAACTGATTTTATAGATTACAATATATTATTTTATATATTTTAACGCTTCTTTTTATTTGATTTTACGCTTTTGTATTTCTCCGTACATATTTAAGAAAAAACCGAGGTGAAGTCGAAATCGACGCGACACGAAGCGACGTAGGGCGAGGTATTACCGTAGTGTGCTGAAGGGATTTTTTTTAAATCTCGCTCTAGCTACCAGAATGCGCTCCGATGAAATGCCTTTAACCGCAAGTCGGGTTTGCCTTTGAACCTTTCAGACTCTGTGTCTTAATGTGTACATTCAAATGCTCTCGGAGCCATCGAACGCGCGGTCTGAAACGCACGACGCACCACTTGACTTTACACAACACGCTGCGCCGTTCTTCCGAAAGGCAGGCACACAGCCCAAAGTAGAGGAACGGTAAGACGTACGAACGCGCCGAAGGACGGCGAGCACAGACCCGAGCTGCTACTGAGGGCGAAAGCAGGTCGACACAGTTATAATATCTACCGATGACCGTCCTTCGGGAGGAGATTGGCACTCGACGCAGCGCTCACACGTGACGCCAACAACTGGCCGTCATTAGGGCACCGAAACGCCACGACGCAAGTCCATCTCACATCAAACCTATTGTCGTGTGTACGCGGTACAGGTTTCCGACGAAATTCTCGATTGCATGTCTTCCACAGACCGTAACGCTCCAAACACGGTACAAACACAGGCAGTAATTGCAACACAACGAACACAGCACTGCAACATTGCGTAGAACGCGGTAACACGTACGGACTCGTTCCGCCTCGTCGTGAGCGTAAACGGAGCGGAGGGTCCCGCTCTGTGATTTCTGCCGCCCCGATTGGAGATTCGGGCGAAACTCACCCGGGTTGCCTTTGCGTGACACCCCTCCCCCCTTTCCCCGTCCCCTCCCGCAGGTACGTGTCGGCGCTGACCACGCCGGCCCGCCTCTCGCCCGTGGACTTCCATTACTCACTGCCCCCACAGGTGCCTACCTTCCAGATCACGTCACCCAACGCCAACCACGCCGTGTCCCTGCCGCCCGCCGCCCACGCCTCGTACCGCCTGGAGGACGACCAGCCGCTGCTCCGGCGCTACCAGGTGCCCCTGCAGGACGCCCAGCGGCACGGGCCTTACTGGCAGCAGCGGCGCACCTACCTGAACGACAGCACGGGCAGCCTGCCCTCCAGCCCCTACCGGCTGGCGGACGACGACGAGTACGAGACCACGCAGGAGTACCTGTCCTCCCGCGAGCAACCAAAGAGAAGCGGGTCCGGCGGCAGGCGCTGGCGCCGGTCCAGACTGAACGGACACGTCTCGCAGCGGCCCGAGGCGGCGCGGGACTTCAGCTCGCAGAGCTGCCTGTCGGACAGCGAGTCGGAGGAGGAGCAGGGCGAGAGCACGCCCTTCCTGAGCATGCAGAACATGAACGTGGAGCCCTCCACCATCTACAGGCCGTCCGACACTCGGACCCATGAGCCGTCCGGCCGGAAGAGCGCGCGGGGGAACGCGCAGAGCAGACTGACTCACACTCGGTCCAAACCGGACAATGCACCCCTTTAAAAGCAACCTACCAACAAAACAATATACTATAGATCTGCACCTATAAGAAATATTTTTATTTTATATAACAGACAGATATTCTGAACAAATGAAATATTTATTTTCATTTTAGCAAAAGTTGTCTACTAGCTAACTGCAAAGACTTTTTTATAGGGAAAACTATTTATATGTAAATTTTGATTTACAGCATAAAGAACAAAAAATACGTGCCAATTTTTTTCTTAAAGGAATAGAATAATATTGTGGTGCCTTTTGCTGTATGCTGATGCCGGAGCTCCATTCTGAGTTTTTTGTAGCCTTTCTTATATGGACTCCTATTTTTTATAGAAACGTTTCTTCTTTTCCTCTTTTTCGTTTCTTTCCTTTTTTTGGTTGTTAGAACTGTGATTTTATTGTTTCTTCATGCAATATAAACCACCGTCGCATAAGGTGTGTGTTTACATGAATACGATCCGCAGACATATTTGTCTTTGTTTTTTCCGAACAGGAAACGCAACGGGGTCCGATGTCTTTTACGAGGAAGGAACCACTGTGCTAATTATGATGAATCAAACCGATTTGTTGTCCTTCTTGCTGTCGATCGCAGAGAGTTGTTTCTGTGTCGAGGAGCGCGGGAGAGAGAGTGATGGTCGTCAGACTCCTCCGAAACGCCAGGGCTTTTTTTTTCGAGGTGGAGGCACCGTCCTGCGGTTGTGCATGTGTGCGTCTGTGTGCGTTTACCACGCGATGGGGTAGGCGTGCCCTGTTGGACACTTCTCCCTATTGGCTGGGAAGAGGCAGAGCGGGCTTGAGCTGAGCGCCTTGTCTCCACCCATCCACACCGCAGGGCGCTGGAGGCCCCATAATCCTGTTTCATAAACGGTCACGGGCCAAGCTGCTACTAGAGTGGGGAACGAATCCAGCCTGGTCCTGGTCCTGGTCCTGGTCCTGGTCGTGGCCCAACTGGACCACCGCCTCCCCAAACCTCCAGGTGTCCCCACAACTGCAGCTCCAGGCCGCACAGTCTCTCAGGACTTCCTACATCCCACCTGACCCAACCCAACCCAAGCAACCCAACCCACCCCAAACCAATACCCAACCGAGTCCAACCCAACCCAAAAAAGACCCTACATTCCCAGGCTGGCTCCACCCATCTTAGGCGTTGCTACTGTCTGCAGAAACTTCACGAAAGGTCAAAAATGCCAAAATATGCAAACTTTGTATGTAGATCTGTTTGATGACATCATTTTCTATGAAGTGCGATGAAAGTTGTGGCTCATTGTTTTATTTTCCCTGTGCAATGTCTGCTGTTATGTTTGAATATGGGCTCGTTCATTACCATGGTAACCAGTTAAATACATAAACACTATCAGACTCCTATCATTTATTACTTTTAATTAGTATTAATGCTGTTATTATTATTGTTGTTGTTCATTAATAATATTATTACAGAAATAATGTTACAGTTTTCCTAAGCTTATTTATTCAGATTTTTATTTAGCCTATTATTTTTGCCCTCCCTTGCCTTTTGTCACAGAAAGTATATTTTGTCATGATTCAATGCAGATGTTTCTTTGGACCATTTCCAGCCTGACAGAAACGGTGCAGACAATCACTGAGTCGTTTTGTTTTTTTTTTTCATCACCGATGATCTATGGTTTTGAATGTTGAGCAGTTACCAATTTAAAGGGAAAAATGTACCAAGAATTAACCCCATTAAAAACATCTGTCTTTCACTAAATGAAAGGAAAAATATCGAAGATATGTTTCCTGTTTGGCCAAATGATGAGACGAGCATATTTTGGCATCGTTTTCTTTTCATACGGCTCAGGATCTAAAATAGCAGAAAAAAAAGTCACTCTGATGATTTCAATCAGATATGACGACAACCTTCTTGAGTCACTCAGAAGAATGATTAGAATATCGTAGGAACATTTACTGCTTTATCAAAGGCACTGTATGTTAGGAATTTTCTTTTACTGTTAAACTGAAAAACTCCGTATTTGTTTGGTTTTTTTTTTTACCTAATTCTGTAAACAAGTCCTTAAATAATGCAAGCAAAGACAGTTGCTTCTCTAGTTAGGTTAAATGTGAAATTGCCCCCGATCCTGTTAAACTTCTTAGATTTTTGTCCAACGGGAGTTTTTTGTTTTCCACCCGATTATTTTACCTCCTCGCTTGAGCACGTCCCCTCTGCATGCCCTTGTGGTCCAGGTACTGTAGATGGGTGCATGGTATAGGCAGCAAATGAAACGTTTTCCACCGGTGAAAGTGTATTTCATTTAACATTCAGCAATAAAAAAATACCCTTTTTTCATGTTCATTCGGGAAACATGAAATTTTGCGAGTTTTTTCACAAGTAATTGTAAAAAAAAAAAAACAACCCACCTGTTCATATAGAAAAAAATAAATCTTTACTCATGCCATTTTAATATATCGTTGTCATCTATATTTCTTGTGGTATTTTTCGGGAGGCAGAGGAGGTGCTGTGTGCCTTGTTTTCCTGTTGCCGATTGTGGTCACACTGCTGCTGCAGCCAAAGAAAGTAACTGCTACTGCTGCTTGTGTGTCATTCCTTCATCGCCGAATACAGCTTGTCCGTTCCTTGCGTTGGGTGCGGTGGCACGGCGGGTTTGGCCGGGTCCTGCTCTCCGGTGGGTCTGGGGTTTGAGTCCTGCTCGGGATGCCTTGTGATGGAGTGGCGTGCTGTCCTGGGTGTGTCCCCTCCCCCTCCAGCCTTGTGCCCTGTGTTGCTGGATTAGGCTCCGGTTTGCTGTGACCCCACCTGGGACAAGTGGTTTCAGACTGTGTGTGTGTGTTGCTGTGCTTGCATTCTTACACCACCTTTTTCAAGTGATAGGTGGTACTGAAAAGTCACCGAGATCTTCACACCTGTGCTGTAGGCCTTCCTTTCATTTGTAAATATATTAGTTTAAACCTTTTTTAGTATTGCAGTGGTAAGGTGGCACAGCAGGTAGCACCGGTGCCTCACAGTTCCTGGGCTGTGGGTTCGAGCATGGCCTTGAATCTGGCTCAGTTTGTGTGGAGTTCTCCCTTGTTCACATTGGTTTCCATCCATGATCTCAAGAGACTGATGACTCTAAATTGCTTGTCTGTGATTGTGTGAGTGAATGAGTCTGTGACATTGTCCTGCACTGCCCTGGTGTCCTGTCCAAGGTGTACCCTGCCTCATGCCCCATGCCTCTGGGATAGGCCTTGAACCTCCAAAGCTTTGCACTCGACAGGCAGTTATGGATGGATGGATGGATGGATGGATGGATGGATGGATGGATGGATGGATGGATGGATGGATGTTTCCAAGCTCCAGTCTCCAGCGACATCTGAAGACAACTCCCAAGGATTGGACCCATTCCGCTACCAATGACCATAAAAAAAGCACCATCCCACCAAAAACAACCAAATTCCTCCAAAAGGAAGTACCGGAGAAAGTTTCTACTGGACCGTTGTGTTGGTCTATGACTCGCAATCTGTGGGGAAGTAATGAGTTAGGAGGTGATTGTTCAACGCTTTCCTAAATTTTCACACGGTGACATCTGCACATGCCTACGGCTTCGCGATTATATCTGGCACAGATAAAAATGTTAATAAACATTTTATTCTTAATTAAAACAAAACACTGCTGATTGTTAGACCTTAAAAGTGAGTTGCCCTGTAGGTAGCTGAGTTCCACTGGAAGAGTCGTCAGCAGCAAAAGATGAAGCAGCAATAGAGGAGGAAAGACAGAAAAGCAGGAGGAGAAAAAAGTCAGAACTTCGGAAAAAGCAAAGCAGTTATTGATTATTATGTTCTAATTGTTACATTTTTTTATTTATTTTGGACAGCGCGGCAGAACTGGGGCATCGCAGCTCCTGGGCTGTGGGTTCAGATGCGGGTTCGAATCCGGCTCACTCTCTGCAGAGTCTGCATGTTCTCCCCGTGTTCACATGGGGTTCCTCTCACAATCCAAAATCGAGTGTAGTCCATCTAGCATCGTAAGTTGCCTTAGGCAAAAGTTTGAGCCAAATGCAAATGAATAATGATAATTTATATTGAAATTGTGTTCTGTTCCATGGTGCAGGAGAACAAATGCTCTCAAGGGCAGAACAGATCAGTGTATGTATGCGTGCTTGTGTGTGACTGTTTGTCCAAAAGCGGCAGCGCTGCGTGAGACACCCAGAGCTGTTGGACTCAACCAGTTTGGGGATGCTCTGAAATCATCTGGATGCTATCATCCCAAACGTTGCCTTCCCTCCGACGACCCTTAATCACAGCCTGTTTTATGTGCCACTTTGTTCTCTTTGGCCGCCGCTTCCACGGTCAAATCCAAACCAGGTGTCCTGCACTGTTTTATGGTCCATCAAATAAACCTTGAGTAAGCTAATATATCCTTTGTGAAGTTGAAAGGGAGAGACATTTTTATAGCAATCTGCATGTAGTGTCTATTTTATATCCATGACAAAGCATTACAAGTCATCCAAACACATACTCATAGACTTTATTCCCTGGATAGGTTTTCATTTATTCTGTTCTTTCAGCAAGCAGGCCGTGCATTTTCCGAAAGCTCTGCTTACATGCGGTGCACTTTCGCACTCTGCCCACCTATATTTCCAGATGGATTTTCATTCGTAATCTGTCTCGTCCGGTACGTACGGTCCAGCTGTTTCGTAGAGAACGCATTCTTTGATGCTTCAGGGGAATAGAGCGAACATATTTCCACAGCAGCTCAAGTGTTAAGATCAATTTGGCATTCTGCGCCTGCAGTCCCGGCACATCTGCTCGCCGCTTTCTTTGCAAGGTCAAACACGTTGTTAAGCCAGTCCTGGGGAACATTATTCTAACCACCGAGTAAGGGGACTGACCTTTGGCAAGCGGCATCGGACTATTTTTGAAAGGACACTCGCGCGCTGTGAGGCTGCCCTAATAGGCGAATGCAACCCGGGCTTATTGGAGGATTTAACTCTTACGGGTTTTCGCAATTCCGAGAGCATTACCTTCCAAAGCTTCTCATGCCTCACGGAGAACAAAACAACAGTGGTAAGTGGACATGAACAAATGCTGTAACAGAGTTGCACTGTAGCGGGGGCACGGTGGCGCAGCGGGCTTGACTGGGTCCTGCTCTCTGGTTGGTCTGGGTTTCAAGTCCTGCTTGGAGTGCCTTGTGGCAGACTGGCGTCCCGTCCTGGGTGCGTCCCCTCCCCCTCCACCCCTTCTCCCTGTGTTGCCAGGTTAGGCTCTGACTCCCTGCGACCCAGTATGGGACAAGCGGTTCAGATGGTGTGTGTGTGTGTGCGTGTGTGTGTGAGAGCTGCACTGAAGGGGGGCACGGTGGCACAGCGGGCTTGACTGGGTCCTGCTCTCTGGTTGGTCTGGGGTTCAAGTCCTGCTTCGGGTGCCTTGCGGCAGTTTGGCATCCTGTCCTGGGTGCGTCCCCTCCCCCCTCCAGCCTTACTCCCTGTGTTGCTGGGTTAGGCTCCAGCTCGTCGACACCCTGCTTGAGACAAGTGGCTTCAGCCAGTGTGTGTGTGTGTGAGTCTCATTGTCAGTCAAATACCTATTTTCATTAGAGTGTAGGTAAAATTTGGAATATTTCACAGAATTTTGTCAGTGGTTTCGGAAGAAGCACAGTTATGATTAACTTTTGTTTCATTGATAGTAACTGTTTGTCCAATGAAGAGTCGCAGAGGTCCAGAGTCAATCCTGGAAACGAAGGGCGTGAGGCGGAGTACACCCGGAAGAGAAAGGCAAGCCATCACAGATGAATGTTGTTTGGTAGTCTTATTTTAGAAAGAAATTTACAGCAGTCCTTTAGACATGTATTTCCTCTGATTTTAACATTTTGCATAAAAATCTTTGTCTGTCTCTTTGGATCCCAGTGTCCCGTTGTGATAAAAATATTGTAAAAAGTCAGCAGAATCAAAGCTGAAGAAAAATATTAATTTTGACATCCATTGTCCATTCATACTAGCGTTTCAGAAGTCAGTTGATTTTTCTCATTGCATAAATGACATTATTGCTTCTGTAACGGTGGCTCTTGCAACACAGAAACTGCTTCCAAGGAGGTGGCTGATGCCTTTGTCTTTTAACTGGCAAGAACAGGCACAATTTGGCAAATTAAGAAGATATTCTATGCTAAACTGTCTTCTGCAGGTCTTGCCATGACATGTGGCAAACATGCCTGAATGCCCCAAAATTTTCAATCCAATTCAATTCAAAATATCTCCCAAACTTTTCCTCCTAGCCCCCTATCAAAGACCGGCACTCTTGAACATTTAGCTCACGCCTGCCTCATGGTTATGAGGATGAATAAAGACAGAAACAACTACAGAGGTCCTTTAAGGAAAGTCCCAGCATAGACAGGTAAAGTCTGGGTGGCATTGGCACTTATCACACAAAAAAGCAAAACCAAGTGTGCACACACCCTGGGTTTGTAATTCATTAATTAATTAATTAATTTGTTCATTCATTCATTAATAATAACTGCTTGTTCAACACAGGGCCTCAAAGGTTCAAGAATATCTCAGCAGTATAGGGTGGGAGGCACGGTACACCCTGGAAGGGACACCAATCCATTGAGGGCAAATACACACACTAAGGCCAATTCTGGATTAAGCATTTTTAACATTATCATGATGACATGACAGTCGGATAACTGCTGAAAGCTGCTGAGCGGGAGAGGACTGCATTGGCTCGCATGAAAGTGACCCAGCCGTCTATCAAACAGGCGTGAGCCAGCGGAGCTGTACGGAGGGCCCAGAGCGCACATCGCAAACTCCGCACTTCGGCCAGCGGAGCATGTTAACAGTCCGTCCAGATGACCCCCCCCTCCCCGAAGTCCAAAACATTAAGAACACGTGTCGTACTTGTGATGCTGTCCAGAGACTTCAACTTTGACATTTAAACTAATGCTCTTAATACGCTCTTTAAGTCAGGAGCGAGATTTAACAGCCAAAGCATTAAAAATTATTTATGTGGTGTTACACAAAGCGTACGCACACGCACAGAAATATAAATTGTGCTAATAAGACCTGCACAAAAGAGCCAAAGTAAGCGGACTAAGATCTTACTATTTATTTCAATGCATCATCAATCCAAGTTAGTTATTTATGATACGCTGTAGAGGCAAGAGACTATAAATAGATCTAAATAATACAAATTAATCATTTTAAAGAAACTGGCTTTCCAGTGGAAGTAGTGTTCGAGATCATTTTGAAATATGGCTGCTCAGGGAAGTAAACAGGTGTAATGAATCATGGTGAATCATACAAATTAGGTGTTGTTCATTAGGTCTGTTTATGAGTGTCTGTTGCCAGCAGTTTGATGTGACTTATGAGGAAACCTTCTTCCCACAGTGTTTGTAATGCTGGTCTTCTGATGACGCAAGAAGGTTTACCTCACAGCATCAGTGCTGTCTCATGCCCTGCTTTCAGATGACGATTAAAAAGGCCGTCTGTCTCCCTGTATTTCGAGTCGCGGGTAACGCAGTGACCGCTGTGTGTACAAACAGCCGAGCGCACGCACTCCTCTTGCAGGCAGGGGCCGACCGATTCAGACGGTTCGCAACCCCTTCACCGCGGCGGCGCAGGTGTGTGTGTGTGTGTGTGTTGAGCAACTGGCCCACTCATCTGGTTTCCATTCCCTTTCCCACATTGTTATTCTTGTTAGTGCTCATTTATTCATTTATTCAGACAGGAGGGAGGAGAAAAATGTCACGGGGCATATGCTGTAGATGTGGGACTCTTGAGCGTTCCCAAACACATGGCGTTCAAATGCAGGAATCCATGATCGGAATCAAGCGCCGTGTATTTCATACACCCACGAAGTACAGCGGCGCATTAAATGTGCGTGACAAGGTGATGACAGGAATGTGTGTTTTCAGCACATGGGAGACACAAGTAAACTGTCATCGTCACATCCTGAATGACAAAGAAAGGAACGCGCACATGAGGAAAAACACGTGCAGTACATGTGTATATTTTCTGACCTTATGAAAATTGTAAAGATGACTTGAAGAAGAAAAAAGAATGGATTAAATACAAAATTAGAAAATGAAATTTAACTGTTCAGCCTGTTGTTTAATCATTTGTCTGATGCTTTCCTTCAAAGAGACTTGCAGTGCCAGGCTTCTATACTGAGCAGCTTATGACTTCACAACTTTGATTCATTTATGAAACTGGGCAATTTCTACTGCATGGTATTTTAGTGGAAATACCTTCTTCAAAGGTACTAGAAAAGGAGCGGGATTCAAACCTGGGCCCTTTGAGCGCAAACCTTGAACCACGATAGCACTTGTTGCCCTCACTGTTCGGCATCCTGTTCAGATGGGTATCGGGTCTGTCCTCCATTGTGCTTCCATTCATAAAAACGGTTGGTAGTATTGGTGGCTTAAAAAACACTCTGTTTTACACTCGTTGTTACAGTCCAGTGCAGGAGATCCCTGAGGGCTACGAGATTGTACAACTTGGCATCTTTACCTGTACAGGAACCAACCTGAGGTTCTCCCTTTGCAACCTAACGCCATTGAAAGGTGATTCAGAATCTGTCAGTCCTGCGGCCCTTGAGGACTGCAGTTGCCCACCTCTGTTATCTGGCCTTTTGTGGGATTCTCAGCATTTACTAGAGGGCAAACTGGAGAACTATGATTGTTTACCTCATTTTCACCTCCAGTGTGACAGACACACACACTACAGTTTACCTGAAACCCACTCAAGCAGAGAGAACATGCAAGGTGCACACAGACTAAGCCACATTCGAACCTGCATCCAAATGCACAAGCCATGGGGCACCAGCGCCACCTGCAGAGCTACCATGTCGCTGGTACATTACCCTTCAAGGCAAAATATGTCCTTTGCATGAAATATATGTAGTATTTTTGGAACAGCTGACATATTCATGGCTAGAATTCAGATTAATTAGGCTTTCCAGCTGTGCCCCACAGCTGACTGTAATACAATATATTATAATATTGCAATATATTTACATTTATATTTATACATTTAATAGACACTTCTCTCCAAAGCGATGTACGTGTTACAGAAAAATACAATGTGTGCATGACATCAACAAAAAGAGAGACTTGGATGCAGACACATGATTCTAAAGCACAGTTAATGTGTTACTTTCCACCATATGAACCAATGTTCATCACGCGAGTAGCTGCATAAAGGTTTATCTGAATAATCAATTCCTAATTTCAATGTTTGTTTAAAACAAACATTAACAGCCCATTAGTAGCTGCATGAAAGTCTATCTGTTATTCAACTGTTATAATCTCAAAGTTACAGAGCGTGAACATTTACACATTAACATGTACTTAAGAGATCGTGGGAGAAGTCCGAGTCTGGAAGAGGTGAGTTTTAATACCCTTTTTAAATGTAGAGAGAGATTCAGCAGTTCTGAGTGAGAGGGGGAGGTCATTGCACCACACTGGAGCCAGAACCGAAAACCTTCATGCTTTTGATTTTGTACCCCTTTTGTGCATGGGACCACCAGGCAGAGGTGGATAAGCGTAGCAGTCTGGTTGAGGTGGAGTGGGGTGGAGTGTATGATCAGGTCTTGTCGATATCTGGGAGAAATTCCATTCATGCTTTTTCAGGCCATAACCAGAGTGTTGAATTTGATCCGAGCCGCTGTAGGGAGCCAGGACAATACAGTACAGTACATACAGTAATTGTGGGCATTAAGAGAAATCAGCAAGAGAACAACAGCTGTCAACGAAGCAGCTATCAATCCAGCATTCCAGAAGATCTAACCCTCAACGCCTCGCAACAAGTCAAAGAATCAACACGTGACACAATGCAGCGCTAACAGAGGGGCCTCCACTCGACGGCTCCAGATGTCGATCGCCGGCGCACTGCTGCCCCCTACTGCTCGCTAATGGCCACAGGCGACAAGAGAACCCGGAGTCAAGCAGCAGGTGGGTTCGTACATCCCAGGTGGCGTGCGACGTGACTTCTAAACGCCAGACCGTCTTCACGTGCAGGTCCCGGGGGGTCGTGGGGGAGGGGGCGATGGATTCCGGGAAGTCAATCCCGTGACCTTGGCATGTGCTGCAATCAATGCGTCCGTTGACACGGGGCTCGTATCACGGTGAGAGCATCATGATGATGATGATGATGATCCAGCAGAGCCGGGGCCCCGTTCGTTCGTTCGTTGCGCTGGCGTGTGCACTTGACTTGGAACAAAAGAAAAGGCTACAGTAAATTGTGTCGGGGAGCGCACGTGCACGTCAGCTTGCTCTCGGAGGGGCTGCGAGAAGGGCGCGCCGCCGACCTGAGACAAAAACGCAACGCCGGGCGGGTTTCCAAATAACGCGCTGTCCCCTTCTAATGGAGATTAAGTGCAGCGGGGCTGCGCGCCCGGGCCGCCTCTGCCGAGATTTATGCCGCCTTTGCCGTCGTTTTCGCACCTATTTCCCTGAACCTATAAATTTCACAGGGGCTGGAGTTTTGAGCTCGGGGCAAATTGAGGGAAGGAAACAATAACGCGTCTCTGTGGCGGTAAGCGCTGGAATCTTCACCCCCCCCCCCCCCCCCCCCCCCCCCCCCACAAGGGTCCGACAGGTCTGGAAGAGCGGGAGCTGATTTCAATAGTGGACTCTAAAAAGGCTGCTCGGCCAGATCTCTGCCTCAAACGCACTCACGTCAGATGGACAGACCGACTATGATCAAACAGTCGGTTGTTTTCATTAAAGTTCGTCGCCCTCGTGGAGCCAGTGCACGTGACCTGCTGGACTTCCCACCCAGGGACGACTAGTAGTAGTAGTTTATCGATGAGTGCGGCGAGCTGGTCGCCACGGCAACACAATTCAACACCCAACGTGTGATGCTTTCGAGGCATTATGCGATATACTGACCTCATTGTTTTTTCTGCCAAAAAAGTGTGTACAAATAGCTGTCGGTGAGCAGCGCGGATAAAGGCAGTTTGATTTCTTTTCAGAATTTCAGGGGCGGCGGGTGGCGTAGTTTTTTTAGGGAATCCTCGAAGTGACAGTACAAATGACACAGCTGTATAAATGAATGGTAAACTGTAGTAAATCGCCTTGGAGAGAAGAGTCAGCTAAACTGGGAAAAGACCAAGAGCTTTGAAGGGCGATTGTCACGATTCTGCCGACAGGGGGCGCAAAGCGCCAACACATTGATACTTCATCGACGTTTAATAGTTTTTATTTTTTCAGTTTTGTGGGAGACGCGTGCTAACATGACAAAGGCATCGCGCAAAGTGAGGCGTATTTTCGGTGCTGCGAGCACAGCAAGAAAAACTTGCGACGAGGATGGGATTCGAACCCACGCGTGCAGAGCACAATGGATTAGCAGTCCATCGCCTTAACCACTCGGCCACCTCGTCTTTCATGCAAAGCTCTTCCTTCGTAGGGTTCTACTGCTTTCGATATATTAGTTATCGCTCCATAAGTGAAAAAGTTTGTTTCTGTTAAAATAATTACTATTAATTTTACTCGGATATTCGTATTTTTAAGCACTGTAATAAATTTGGATAGTGACTGCGTCAAGAGGGACAACCAGGAAATAAGTTCTAAATTCGCCGAATAAACGGAATACTTAAATGCCTCTTTTTATTAAGACGCGATTTATTCGGTATGGCGGAGAAATTCGTTTTTTTAAATTATTGTCACAGATTTCATAAACTATGCAGATTTTCCGCAGTGAAATAAAACGGCCGCTAGATGTCGCTGTGGAGCAGCTCCGTTATTTTGATGCGCAGGGAAGTTCTCAGAGCCGCAGAACAGATTTCTGAGATCTGTTTAACATGTGTGAAAACCATGAATCCCACCCATTCACTAGAAGTTAAAAATAATTACTGTAAATTACATTTCTCCAGATTAACTGCTTCAGCAATTTTCCTCTTACACTGTGTTTATTACAGTAAAACACAGTAGAGACTCTATTATATTAGATATTGAACATTTGGTTACAAGATGCGTATGAATTCATTCCCTACTCTCACTGAAGTCCTTTAAATCCAGAGAAAGATCCCTTCCTCATCTCCTCATCTCCTGCCCTTTCCTGTCAGCACCCTGTGATGGCACTGTGTTTAATTTTTTGTTGAACAATGGATAAACCTTAATGCAGCTACTCATATGATGTATACTGATTGATATGGTGGAATGGGGCAAACTGACTGTACCCTAGAATCATGCATCTGCATCCAAATCTCTCCTTCTATTGATGTAATGCACTCTTCGTGTTTTTTCGCTGAGATGCACGTCGCTTTGGAGAAAAATGTGTGCTAAATGAACAGATGTAAATGTCGTGATGCGGCCTACTTGCAGGGTGTGTCCCATTTTATCATAATATCATAAATTTCATGTGCCGTCCTAGTTGCAGTCAACAAGAGAACCTTTTAAAAGATTAAAAAATATATTTTGCATCAATTTTTATAGACAAAGATTAACAGCAAAAACACCAAAATTTTCAGGTGACTGCCGAGGTTGGTTTCCTATAGACTGGTTTGGTGGCATTTTGCTGAAGCTGAGTGTTGAAACGTAACTAAAATTTGGTTAAACATGGGCACATGAGATGAACATGGACAAACAATATTAGCCAACTTGTTTTTTTATCATAATATCATCCATCTGTTGTAAATAACCACTTGTCCAGTGCCGGTTCCTGATCACAGCTGTAGTTTTAAGCAACAATTTGTTTTTTGAGATTTCTACAGAAATATGCGGAACGCAGAACTGACAGCATGTGACAGCACGTGGCTCTTTTCCTTTTTATAAGCACATGTAATTTAATTTAGACAGTAAAAATGTATCTGCTCCTTTGCTTCCAGCGGTGAATTTGTGAGCTGTATTTTTCATCCTCCTTAGTATCAGGTTTAGGTCTTGGAAGCTCAGGGGACATGACAAAATCATGACTTCTGTGGTATTACAGATGCTACTGCAATCACAGCAGCACAAAGAGCAGAAAAAATAACATTAAACTCAGAAAAAAACTCAAAATTCTGAGTTATAATTACAAATCCAGCCTCACAGAGGATTCACACACACACACACACACACACACACACACACACACACATTTTCAGAACCGCTTGTCCCTTACGGGGTCACGGGGAACCGGAGCCTACCCGGCAACACAGGGCGTAAGGCCGGAGGGGGAAGGGGACACACCCAGGACGGGACGCCAGTCCGTCACAAGGCACCCCAAGCGGGACTCAAACCCCAGACCCACCGGAGAGTAGGACTGCGGTCCAACCCACTGCGCCACCGCACCCCCCAGAGGATTCACAATACAGCTAAATATTAAATGTTACCAAAGCGTGTCCAGCTGGAACAGACAGGAAACAGTACGGTTGATAAAGTCGAAGGGCAGCTAAGTCATAGGAGACAAATATAACCCGTACTAATGAGCATAAAACCTAGACCCTTAATATGGGAAAAGTACTATTATTAGCACTTATTTACTTTTCATTTGTCTTTTATTCCATTTTGTATTGTTTGTTTCTAGTTGCATGGGGGGCAGTGGCGCAGTGGTGCAGTGGGTTTGACCGGGTCCTGCTCTCTGGTGGGTCTGGGGTTTGAGCCCCTGTTGGGGTGCCTTGCGATGGACTGGTGTCCCATCCTGGGTGTGTCTCCTCTCCCTCCAGCCTTATGCAGTGGGCTAGGCTCCGGCTCCCCACGACCCTGCATGGGACAAGTAGTTCAGATGGTGTGTGTGTGTGTGTTTCCAGTTGTTTAATGTGATGCATCCATAATGGTGTGGGCACACATCTCAAGGGAGAGCTGTGGTCTTTTTACTGCTCTGAATGATCATATAACACCCATGGAGTATGAGAACAGTGCCTCATGAGTAAAGTGTCTGAACCATGGAATTTTCTGGAGTCCAGAATCTGGAGTATGTTTTCATCTCCTTTGTTTCAATAAAAGGTTCAATGGTTAATTTTCTGCTTGGTTCAATGGTTTGAATCCCCGCCCCTACTGTAGTACCCTTAACCAAGTTACTTACCATCAAATGATACAGTAAAAAATTACCCTGCTGTAGAAATGGGTAAATCATTGCAATTAACTTAGTATACAAGTGCAATATTGTAAGTCACTTTGGACAATAGCACTGGTCAGATTAATAAACATACAAAGTTTAGGATTTGTATGGTACGAACAACTGAAGTTGTTATGAAGATAAATGCTGATCCTGCTTCTTACTGGCTAGTGTTGGTGTGATTTTCAACTGCCCGTGTTTTTATCGTTTTCACTCTATTGTATGTATGTGCTTTCCTACTTATGAGAGACTTAGTACAAAGTGTAATAACACATGAGACACCAAACTGCGACAGCTGAGTGAAAAGCAGTTATGGAATTCCCAGCTTCTCTGTTTTTTGTTTGTTTTTACAAACAGCCCATAGTCAAAACAACATACAGACAGTACACCGAGAAAATACAAATACGTCCACATACATATAGTGGGGGCTATATATCACGGGTATGATCATGCAGCTCTTTCTAATAACTTCCAAAGGGTGTCCAGATATCCCAGAATTCACTGGAAATTTCGTACAAGTCAAATTCCATTTTTTTCAAGTGGGAGAATTTTTATGGAGTGAACATCAGGTATAGACCACAGCATTAAAATGCTTTTTTTTTTGCCAAATATGTAAGAGTGGATAGTCTATGTACCGTAACATCATCCAGAAAGGACTTTTAGTTGTTGATTTAGGTTTTTTGGATCATTGCGTGTACCCCAGTCTGGTAAGCTTGTATTTTACAACATTCTCAGCTTTTCATTTTAAATTTGGCTCTCTTACACTCTATATTCTTTGTTTCCACAATGTTTCAAGCTGCCTTTCTACCATCATGTGATGCACATGATCTTCAGCAAGTAATTTTATCATTTCCCTCCGGCACCAGGAGGAATGGTGGGTTTGTTCTTTGAAAAAACTGCAGTTACAGAAGAATGGACGGTGTCATTATTCACTGGTTTAAACTCTGTTAAACTTGGTTATTTTTCAATATCCTTTTCTGGATATCCTAGATTTATAAATTTTCTGTTGTTTTTTTACTAAACATATAGCTGATGACCATGAAACTCTATGGGAAATGCTCTCACATATCAATTGCAGACTTTAAAGTTCATTATAGCAAAGCCTACAACTCTGATTAGAAATGCTTTTGTTAAATGAAGTCAACATCGCATATATTTTGAAAGACTAATTATCCCTTTAAATTGTAGAAAATTAATTGTTAATTTCTTTTAGACTTTTGTGGAATCGGTGAAAAGTGTCATTTCTTGTTCCTGTGATTCTCAGTGAGCTGTTCCTCAGACTGCAATACTAATACAGCCCAGAAGGTGCATGAAGGTGGATTTCACTAAAGACAAGTAATCTCTATAACTACTTTGTCAGATGACAGGAATGGGGTACTAAGACATGACCAGAACTGGGGAAATGATGGACTGGACATGACCAGAACTAGGGCAATGATGGACTGGGACAGGGCCACGAATGGGAGAATGATGGACTGATACGTGAACGAAACTGTGGAAATGATGGACAGGCCGTGACTGAGACAACGGGGAACAGTGGACTGGAACAGGAACAAGAATGGGGGAATGATGGCTTGATACGTGACTGAGACTGGGAGAATAATGGACTGGACATGACCAGAAGTAGGACAATAGTGGACTGGGACAGGGCCAAGAATGGGATAATGATGGACTGATACATGACCGAAACTGCGGGAGTGATGGATGGGTTCCGACTGAGACTGGGAGAATAATAGATTGAACATGACCAGAACTAGAACAATGGCGAACTGCAACATGACCAATAATGGTGGAATGATGGACTGAGTGATTTTACTGAAACAACAGGGTAAGTACCTTGTGCTCAAGGGCATTACAGCTCCAGGTGAGATGCGAACCTGCAACCTTTGGGTCTAACAGACAGGGACCAAGGCTCCAGGAGCAACAGATTTGTCCAGGAACTGAGACAGAAGAAACAATGGACTGAGAAAGGAGGAGTGGAACACAAATATAGAGGGAGGGACTCATTCTTGGCGCTGAATCCTGCGCGGGCGGGCGAGAGAGAGAGAGAGAGAGGGACAGACAGTAAACGAAGCAAGAAAGAAGCGTCTCGGAAATGCTGAGGGGCTTCTTACTCATTTCCTCCTCATTTCCTCGAATGAGCCCCAAACTTTGTCATAGGACCGGTTGATAAAGTTTAAAAAAAAAAAAAAAAAACCCCTGGGACTGAAAGAAGGAGCCGCGCGCACACAGTCCCCAGCTCGAGCTTTTCAGCTGCTCTGCTGGATCATGGATGGGTGAGTGAGTGGATCATGACGGACACTTTTTTTTTCGTGATCTGTGAATGTATATAAGTAAGTGTGTGTCTGCGCTGCCCGCACGGGCCGGGGGGGGAGACTCGTCCAGCCCGCTGGAAAACCTTCCGAAACAGCCGCAGTTTGTGTTCCAGCCTGTTCGGAAACGAAGCTGAGGAACGATGTGCGCCGAGATTTTCGCAGAAACGACCGAGACGAGAGAGAGAAACGCGCGCGAGACGCGGGGGAAGGAAGGCGCTGGAAAAGACGAGAGCGCGAGGAGCCCGCGAGGAACCCGAGATTTTTCCGTTTCGCTCCTCCTATAAGCATCTTCCGACTAGTCAAGTCCAGATGTCCAGTAAAATTACCCGGTTTAAACGGGTAAATAGTTGTAACGTTAACATTGTAAGTCGCTTTGCAGAAAAAAAGCGTCAGCTAAATGAATAAATGTAAATAAAATGTAGTATGCACATGCGAGGAGGAACCGCGTTTTAAATCCAACACCGTGACTCAGACAGACACTTTCTGCAATAGTTCGCTTTTTAAATTTAATAAAATAAGGTTCAAAGTTCTCCTTATTGCTACGGTACACTTTCGCAAAAGTGCAAATTCAGACAGAAGTACAGACATTATGAATAATGAGGCAGCGTGACGTCACACAAGAGCAAAGGGGGCAACCGAGCGGTCCGTCGTCGTCGGATGGCAGCTGGAGTAACGCAAGACCGAGGCGCTATAGCTCCCTAACTATGTGGTGTATGGATAGGAACAGGGTAAAAAGTAGGGTAATATAGAGGTCTTTATAGCAGCGCTGCTGTCTCGCTGCGCCAGGATGTGGGGAGTCTGCATGGATTCACACACACACACACACACACACACACACACACACACACTGGCTGAACCGCTCATCCTACATGGGGTCACAGGGAGCCAGAGCCTAACCTGGCAACACAGGGCACAAGGCCAGGAGGACACCCAGGACAGGATGCCAGTCTGCTGCAAGGCACAGCAATCGGGACTCGAACCCCAGGCCCACCGGAGAGCAGGCCTCGGGTCAACCTACCGTGCCACCGTGCCCCCCTCTCCTGTAGTCCAAAAACAAGTTATTCAGGTTCACCCAGAGAGTGTTTTCCACTGATGCATGGATGAGTGACCCAGTGTAAGTAGTGTATCTAGCAGCGTAAGTCACCACGGTGAATAAGTTGTGTGGGCTCATAACACTACGTAGAGTTCATTGGAAGTCGCTCTGGAGAAAAGCGTCTGCTAAATAAATAAATGTAAATGTATTTCGATCATGGTCAGTCTGTGTGTCCTCCGCAGTTCAATAATCTGACAGTCTGTGATGAAAAAGCTGCTCCTGATTCCTGGTGGTGTTGGCCAGCAAGCCGCGGTACTATCTTCCAGGCAGTAGGGGTGTGAAAATACTGTGAAAAGGGTTGGGGGGGGTCCCTGGTGATGATGATGATGATGATGAGCACTCTGAACACAAAGCTCATTGTAGATGCCCTGGATGGTGGGCAGTAGAGTCCTGGTGATGGACTGGGCCACCGTCTCCATGTGCTGCAGGGCTCCTTGGTCAGAGACAATGCAGATCCCACTACAGACAGTGGACCAGTATGGCGGGATGCGCTTGATGGTAACGTTTCACAGCCCCATTTGGCTCTGGCTCTGCTGTACAGTCCTCTTAAGATCACTGTAATAAAAACTGATTAGACAGAAGTGAGGAAAATTCCAGCGCTGGAGCCTGTAATCAATACTGCCTTGCTAAATAATACACAGGTGATCTGACACAGTGGCTCCTTGCAGTGTGAAATATTGATGTGGAGAAAGTGGGCCTTGTGTTTCAGGATGGACTCCTCTTTCCAACCGAGATCCTCTCCTTCCATGCGGTCTCTTTGCTTGCTTCCTTTTAGATGTGTGCCGGTGGAGTACAAAATCCCTTCGCTAATCTCCTCAGGCGTTAAGTAAAGCCAATACACCAGTATGTAAATAGTAAGCCTGAGTATTTTTTTTTACACTCCTTAATTCATCACTGTCCACTAAATTTTCTGTTTTTAAATTAATTTAGGCTGATTTCAATGTGCACTTTCTCATGTGTTTCTCCATGCTCAGGCACCGTTTTTAAAATGCACTTTTTTTTTTTTTTTTTTTTTTTGGATGTATCTGCAGTTTTCAGAGGTTTGAAATCACCTCTGACCATGCAGTGTGTGTAAGCTGCTGTCCCTGGATGGACCTGGGATCCTAAGGTCGTGGACGTGTGCAGCTCCCAAGCCAGGAGAAGGACAGCCAAGTTGCTGCTGTTGCTGAGAATGATGCCCGGTGACTAGGCGAAGTTAAACGATTAGAGGCATTAAAGCTAAATATAGGTCCTGGAGAAATTCAGGTCTGCTTAGGCTTTACGGAGCAATCTCTGGGATGAGCAAGAGAACAAATAGGATGCCATATGAGTAATTTACGAATAATTTATTAAGGATGTTCAGGAGTTATCGGGATATTTAAGTAATGCAAGCTAATTTGCGCTCACTAATGCTGAGATTTTAGTTTGTGGCATTGAAAAGGTAACGACCAAACCTGTTTGCAGTGCTCTGTTTTGGCTGAGTCACAAATAACTTTTAATTTTTTTTTTCTTTTTCCCCCGGTTTCCTGTTGTCATCCACGTCAGGACCTTTACATATTTTCTTACAATAAAAAGGTTAAGCATTCTTAGCCACTCTGGTCCCTGTAGGTGTGAAGATATTTGCTGAATGTTTGTGAAAGTGTATGGGGTGCAGTGGCGCAGTGGGTTGGACCACAGTCCTGCTGTCCGGTGGGTCTGGGGTTCGAGTCCCGCTTGGGGTACCTTGCGACGGACTGGCGTCCCGTCCTGGGTGTGTCCCCTCCCCCTCCGGCCTTACGCCCTGTGTTGCCGGGTAGGCTCCGGTTCCCCGTGACCCCATATGGGACAAGCGGCTCTGAAGATGTGTGTGTGTGTGTTTGTGAAAGCTATCTTTAACCTAAATTATTGCAAGTTTTTTTTTTTTCTTTTTTATTGTATTTTTTGAGAAAGTTATGTACTAAACTGTGGGGGGGCACACTGGGTTGGACCGGGCCCTGCTCTCCGGTGGGTCTGGGGTTCAAGTCCATCTTGGGGTGTCTTGCGATGGACTGGCGTCCCGTCCTGAGTGTGTCCCCTCCCCCTCCAGCCCTTTGCCCTGTGTTGCCGGGTTAGGCTCCAGTTTCCCACGACCCCGTATGGGACAAGCGGTTCAGACAATGTGTATACTAAACTGTGACTCTTAGTGCAGTGTAAAATTGTGTCTAATTATGTCCAGTGAATTGCACACAAGACATCAACTGACAGCAGGGAAGCGCCACTAACGGTTTGCAGTGAAAGTGACAATGAGTGTTAAAGTTAAAATATAACTGAAGTACTTGAAGGTCGCAGGTTTGCATCCCATCTCCTGCTGTAGTACCCTTGATCAAGGTGCTTACCCTGAATTGATACGGTAAACCCAGCTGTATAAACGGGTAAATCATTCAAAGTAGCTAACATTGCAAGTTGATTTTGCTTCCGCTGAATAAGTAATGGTATATAGTGACATTGTGGCACACAGCCACACTTGACACTGGACAACTCACACCTACCAACCTGCCATAGTTATGGCTGTTGACTAAACAACAAGGGTGACATGTCTGACCACTATTTATTGGTTGTGACTGTTTAACGGTATGTTACCACCGCTCCCTTATTTAAGCTTCTTCTGTCCACAGCGAGAGAATCCTTTAGATGTTACACCTGGAGCGAGAAGGAGCAGGGATCCCATTTCAGGAGTACGGATCCTCACCTACAGTTCTGAAACCCTTCTCCTCGATGCCCAGCCTAAAATATAGTTACAGCTGAGCAAAGGTCCTTGTGCGTCCTGACGCAGAGAGACAGTACAGCTGTCACAGACATACTGTTGACAGTGCTAATATGAATGTTTGTCTTTTCATCTGTATACACGTTTGAACAATAATTCGTACAACCCGTGTTTATTTTTCTTGCAGTCTAGATGTTCAGTAAACTGTGAAGTGCAGGTGTGCCAAAGCAGTCATTGTGCTGATTCGTGGTTGGTTGCATTTTCTGCAGGTGCATTATTGTAATAATAATATCACGGGCCATCCCAAACAAAATCGGTCACCTAACAGTTGTTGTGGTGTTGTAATTTATATTAATAACCCTCCAGGACGCGCACTCTTCCCTACTGACAAATGACACCGGGGACGCTTGTGGTTTGCGAAGAGTCGTTACGCAACGGCGAATGTATACGTGCTGACCACGCCCCCCGCTGCTTAAGTAGTGCGCGAGCTGCTGACCGCTCCGCTGCTGACGTCAGTGTTGGGAGGAGGAACGCAAGAAAGGGGGCACGAAACGGACGGAGAGCTGCCGAGTTCGGAAGCGTGAGGAGGGAAGCGAGCGGGACCGAGCGGGGCGCTGCGGTCCGCGGAGCCGCATCTCCGCTGTTTGCGGCTGTCTGCGGTCGCTGTCCTCCTCCTCCTCCTCCTCGTCGACGTCGGCCGGAGGCTCCGAGATGCGCCGGGGGTTCCGCCGCTCAGCGTCGTGGTGCACCTCCGACTTCGGACCGACTCCGACATGGCTGTTAGGTGGAGAGCGGGGTGAGGGGGAGCGGGGCGGCGGCTGCCGCGGGGCCGGGATCCGGGATCCGGGTGGTGGCTGTGGTGGCGGCGGCGGCGGCGGCGGCTCAAGGGGCCACCTCCGTGGAGACAAAGCAAATCTGCGACACAAGGCGACACAGGGGCCGTTCGGGTTCGCACCGAACGCCGCTTAGCGCATCTGTGGCGGAGTAAAGTGCTTGAAAGCCGGCCTCCTCCTCCTCCTGTGCGTGGCGAGGCGCGTTATTGTCCCAGCATGTCTTTACAGGAGAGCCTTACGGAAAGTGCACCGTCAGGACCATTATTTACACAGCCGTGTCCAGCTCCTCTAATGCGGGCTTACACTTCTCATCACGTAGCCGGGACGTGGAGATGATGATGATGATGATGATGATGATGTTTGGAACCCTTTCTGTGCATTTCCCATCGCACATAAAATGTTGTGTTTATAATTTATGGTAATGAGAATGAGTTTTCTTGGCCAACAGAGCAAAAAATGATTTGTCAGCTCTCCTGCAGTTGAACAGTTCAGTAAGACTTGTTCCCTTTCCATTTTATTATCTCTGTTGTTTCTTCTTGTTGTTGTTGTTGTTGTTGTTGTTGTTGTTGTTGTTGTTGTTGTTGTTGTTGTTGTTGTTGTTATTATTATTATTATTATTATTATTATTATTATTATTATTATTATTATTTTTTTCTTCAAAGCAACTGAAAATGCTTTTTACCATTATTTCCCCAATTTAATTATACAGCTGAATAATTTTAACTAAAAGAATTCAGGTAAGTAGCTTGATAAAGGGCACTGCCAGCAGTAGTAGGAATTTGAACCCAGGTCCTTTGTAAGACAACAGCTCTAACCTCTTTTCACTTAAGAAAATGAAAGCTTTCCTTAAGTTGATTCACCACCACCCTTTTTTTGTTTTGTGATTTTTCTGATGTAAAATGTTTAATCATTGCCTTCATCTTTTAATCATTGCCTTCATCTTTGTTTCGCTTCTGTTTCCCCCGCCCAGGAGGATGCAAAGGCTCAAGCTCAGAGTTCCACGAGTAGGACCGCTGTGGAAGGCAGTCCTTGTGTTCCTTGCTGTTGCAGTTGCTGGACAGCTCCTAGGCATCTTTTTCAGCAGAAGGTTGACACCTTGCTCCTACTCACAAGCTTACCATTCCACATTCCTTCAGTGCCTGTCTTCATGTCTTGCTCGGACCTTATGCCGTGTTCTCATCTGGAAGTGGTCCAAATGTTGTTGGGTTTTTTTTTGGGTCTGCTTATCTCTAATGCACTTTTGTTCAGTGTTCTACAAAGCAGCAAGTAATGTAATTTGCCAGTCAAAACAAGTTTTCACAGAAGGAAAAACTGCAGAAAAGAACAGGTTGGGTCTGTAACACTTATCTGTAGTATTTTTTTGGGCAAGTCAGGAACTATTATTACTACTAACTGATGGCAACTGGGATAACTTGCTAGTGTATTTGTACTAGTATGTTTGTACACTAAGCTACTCAATCATACAATGGGATAACTTTTACAGTACCTGATCAGGGCAAGTGCCTTGCTCAAGGGTAGTACAGGTAGAGCAGGGATTTGAACCCTGATCCTTTGATTACATGGTGACAGCTCTAGCCATCATGCCACTGGCTGCCCCTGTGCAGATGCATTGTCTGTAGTGGAAAAGTCTTCATGTGTTCAACTTTACTCTTTCTGCAGTCTCGATTTCCCATGTTCCACCATTCGGGGTTTTGCATCCGTCCATTTGCTTTCTCGTTTTACACGGTTTCCCTCCCTCTCTGCAGTATGCAAGCAGCGAGACCCCAGCCCTCGCTGTCCTTCACCTCTGCCAACTCCCCGGAGCTGTCCCTTGGCTCCTGCCAGCCCCAAACCCACGTCATGTTCCTCAAGACCCATAAGACTGCTAGTAGCACGGTGCTGAACATGCTGTACCGCTTTGGAGAGGAGAGGGGCCTCCGATTTGCTCTTCCTCTGGGGTACCAGTTTGGCTACCCTCTGCCCTTCAATGCCCACAGGGTGAAAGGTTACCAGGGGCCCCATGTCATGGAATACAACATCATGGGAAACCACATGCGTTTCAACAAGGTAGAGGTGAGTGCTGGTTGGTGATACTGCCTTCTGATACAGCGGTGATGCATTTTATGCAGTATGATTCAATTTAAATAGAATAAACTGTTTTTTTTGTAAGCCTCACAGCTCCTAGACACTGAATGAAAACATGGAATTTGAATCCTGTGTTCACCCTCATTTCCTCCCGATAATTATGTGCTTCAGGTGACTAATTTGCCTGTTTTTTGAGTGAGTGAGACTGACCCACCGACCCTGCCTCACACCCTGTGTTTTCAAGATAGTCTTTGGACCACTGTGACCATGCTGTGAATGAATGAATCAAGTTTTCTCTTTTGAAAAAGAGTAGTGTGGAGGTTTTTAAAAAATTGTGCTTGTAGGTAAGCAGATGTAGGGTAAGTTTCATCGTGTCAGAATTGACTTGCTGACCATTCTTTTTAATTGGTTTTATGAACAGTACAGGGTCAAAACGGCTCGTGAGGTTTTTGTGTTTGGACTGCGGGAGGAAACCGAACACAGAAAATATTTTGTTCACTGTATTCAGACTTTGCTACATTTGTGTTAATGGGATGCACTGTTGCTTCTTGCTGGTTGTTGTTAATCTTGGTCTTATACTCCATACTTTTCTCTTTCCCAGGTAGAAAAGGTGATGCCAGCAGACACATTCTATTTTTCCATTTTGCGTGACCCTGTAGCTTTGGCAGAGTCCTCGTACGCCTATTACAAAGTTGTGGCTCCTGCATTCAAGCGAGCGAAGGGGTTGGCAGACTTTGCCTCCAACCCACAACGCTACTATGACCCTCGGCTTCGCAACAACCACTATGCCCGCAACCTGCTGTGGTTTGACTTTGGCCTGGACCACAACGCCAACTTCTCTGAACGTTTGGTCAAGAAGGGTGAGGCACTTGTGCACAGGGCCTTCAACCTCATACTACTGTCAGAATACTTTGATGAGTCTATGGTGCTTCTCCGCCATGCCCTCTGCTGGCCCCTTGATTCGGTGGTTTCCTTCAGTCTGAATGCACGGAAGCAGGATGCCAACAAGAGGAAATCTGACAAGGGGTCAGGCCTGACAGAGGGGCTGCGACAGAAACTTCGAGAATGGAATGCACTTGACTGGCATCTCTATGTGGCCTTCAATGTCACCTTTTGGGAGAAGGTGCGCCGTTTTGGGAAAGCCCGCATGGCTATGGAGGTTGCTAAACTGAGAACACGGCGGGAGTTCTTGGCTCGAATCTGCCTGCGGGATGGTGGGCGGCCAGTGGAGGCCAGCCGGATCCGGGATAAGGCCATCAGGCCTTTCCAGAGTGGCCCAGTGAAGATACTTGGGTACGAACTGCAGCCTGGGCTGGATAACGCAACATACCAGGCCTGCCTGAGGATGATCAGGCCTGAGATCCAGTACAAAGACCTGCTGGATGCACACCAGTTCCCTCGTCAGATAGCCATAGCAAGGGGCAATCCCCTCAGATTGAATCCTCAAGGGAGGGCTGAGCATAAACGGACAACAGTGGGACAAGGGGTCACGTATGGGATGAGCCTGGAACCCAGCAGAAACACCTCATTGGAAGAAGGGAAAGGCCCACTGAGATAGCTCTCACGGAGCTGGGAGTGGCAGAGACTAGACCTAATAAACTCAGGCCCAGAGATGTTACACAGGTACTGCTAAGGATAGTAGGAAGGTCTTAGTTCCACTTCAGCCTCGCTGTTTCTTCTGTTATGATGGTTCTGCCCAGAGGGATGATCTCAGTGTGTCAGGTGACACTAAGAAGATGGGTTGGGATGGATGTAGAACACACTGCATGCAAGTCTACCTGCCTCTACAGTGAGGGGAAATTACATGGTGTAGGTACAAGCACGAAGAGGGCTGTGGATTAAATACAGGTCCTCCGCGAATTCAGTGAAGTTATGAAGCATAGTGTGGTGTTGAGGCATGCAGAGATAATCAACGTTTTGGTGAAACGCAGCTGCAGCGACAACTTGTGTTAGGGTTCTGCACCACAGGAAGATATGACTCATGCACATTCTTACTGAGTCAGGGGACCTGGGGTGGAACTTTCACACTTCTTATAGCAGGGGGTACAGACAACAGCACCTCCTCTAGGGTATGCCACTCCACCATACTATGTGGGTGCAAGCTAGACTTTCCACCAGCCAGCTGAATGCAACTAGTATAGGGATGTGTGTAATGGTTAAAGGCCCCCCCCCCCCCGCCTCGAGTGGGAAGAAATAGTGTTCAGATGTACACAATGAAATTAATTCAAGATGTCTTGGATGTCCATAAAATCCAGCACGTCTAATTGTCCTCCCACAAACAAGCACTTGCTATTTGAGCCAAACTTTGCATAGCCTCCCCTACTGTCGTGCATGTTTGCTTGATGCAAATGCAAACTAACTGAAATAGTCACAGTTCAAAACGGTATACTCTAACACTTTAAATTTTTCTGGTTGTTTTATCATTGTTAAAGTGATAATTAATTTGAGAGTCCAGAATAATTTTGTTTGCACAGGTAGAAAGGGCTGTTGATGAACTTCTGTAAGGACATTAGTGTAAATGCTAATCTTCTCATGGGCCCAGAATCAGGTTTTTGGCTATATTTTGAGGAAGCTGTTCAAGCCTTATACCCCACTTTAAAGCAAAGAATGTTCCCTCTATGGTACATCTACTAACATGTACAGGTGGGGTGGTACTCTTAAAAAATGTGTCCTTTACAGTGGACAAAAGTGAATGGCTGTCTCAGGAGGATGTGGTTATTGTGACTCACTTTTGTTAGGTGCCTATTCTTGGCAGGGTCACAGAAGGGGGGAGCCTATAACAATCACTGAGCACAAGGGTAGGAAGGTTGCACCCTGGACAGGGTGCTACTCTGACGTAGGGTAGCAACACACTATTTAACGTTGCCAATTCACTCGACATATGGCTTTGTGCTAGGGGAGGAAACAGAACGGCCCAGACGAAACCCTGCACAGGTGCAAGGAGAACGTGCAAAACCACACACGCTGTTCAGATTTAAGCCTGAACAGCCCAAGGGCTGTGGGGTGGCAGCGCTATCAGGTGCACCACTGTGGGAGCCTGTGGCTGTTATGTTTGTACAATTCTACAGGAGTGAAATTCTTAATATGTTAATTTTCAAATACCAATCAAATGGCCTATATGTGTATAGTTGACATAAGGCAGGCAATTGTCCATGGATAGCAATCTAGCTCACTTTGGCTTTAGCTAAAGTAACATAATCATTGGCAGGGATGCAGCCATCAACCACTAGAGGTGTAGATGTTCAAACACTACATTTTAAGCACTGTGTTTATTATTAAAGTTCATATCTTTTTTTTTTTCAGTAATAAAGACTGGGATTTTTAATCCGCAGCTAGGTATGAACTTTAGAATCACTCAAAACAGCTTTCGTTGTTTTACTTGTTGTCAGTCAGATAAAAATTAAGAGCGTCCCAGATCTGTTAAAATCGTGTCTTTCAGAATTTGCAGTATTTCAGTGCTGCTTTCACTTTCATTTTAAAGGCACAGAGACACTTGAAGGCTGAATGTATAGTAGTTTGCGTACCTGGAGTCAGTACAGCCTCACTTCATGTGGAATCCTGGGAACTCGTGTGATACAATTAGAAATATACAGAACGATAGTTACTTTGCCTTAGTTAAAGACTGAACAGGGCTTTAAAATGTCATTTTGCTGTACTTCAGATTTCTGAAATCTTGTATGTCCTTAGTGTATTTCTTCCCTCTCAAAAGGGACTGTCCTGTAAACGTCCAAGTGTGCTATGCAGATCCGATTTAAACGTGTGAAAGTATGAACTTAGACGTTAAAATAGTAGAATAAACAAACATTCAATATTATGCATTTCTGTGGCTGCAGAACTTTAGAAACACATCTACACAATATTGCAGAAGTATTTATGCACAAGTGTTGCAGCTATTTCCCTATGTGATGCTCAGCTGGAATGATTTTGCTCTGCTAATCACTACATGGAGAAATATGTTGTGCCCACTTCACTTCCTCCTTGAAATAAAAGCACTGCTTATGTGTTTTTGATGGTGTTGACACTAACTTTAGAATGTGGTACTGGACATTGCATGAGAGGACAGTAGATTACCATTATATAATGAGCAAAATGAGAACAGTCATACTGTTTTGCAGTAATGGTGGGGAAAGCAGAGAAAAGGTAGTACAAATGGGAAATATCATATTTAGAATAATTTTAAGGCGTAACATGATGTGTTGGTCCTGTGGAGAAGTTTCGTTCAAGAACGGAGTATAACTATTGTGGTGAAAATTAAACAATAATGCCGTTTAGTCTTAATGCATAACTGATGATTGATGGCTGAGTACGTTTTGTATTTATCCTTTTGAGACCCAATAAGAAATGCTAGTTTTCCAACTCCAAATTTAAGCATAAAATAAGCATAAAATATCCCCCATAAGGTGAAATAAGAATCAGCATTGCAGCCTTCATAGTTTGGGAGATAATATTAGAAACATGTCCTCTAGAATGGACAAAAATGAATGGCTGGATCTAGTGAGTCTATTGATGGTTATAGGTTGGTGCATGGATAAGGAGTAATTGAATGAATATTGCTTTGTAGAACAAAGTGACCTCACTGTCTGCTAATGCATTTCAGAGGTAAACAGCTTTTCTATCCAAAATACAAGACACGTAATACATTGACTGGTACCGAGCGTGGATGCTGAAGACATTGAAGAATTGTACCAAACCTTTTCGGCACGCATTGTTTTTCTATTTGGATATTCTAGTAAGATTTATATTCTGTTTTTACACGCGCAGTAGTCCTCAGCTGTTGTCATTGTAGGATATTTGTATCCGGAAACTCACACTTTAATCGTGCATTTATCATTTTAGTTGTTTTGAGAATGAAATGAAACGTATTTAATAATTTTTCTTTAAGTGTGACTGGTGAAATTAAATTGTATAAAAAATGAAACCAAGAGCTTGTGGAAGTTTTTACTTTTCTTGTTACTTGAAAATGATGTATGCTTGATATAACACCAATATAGTGTGGTACCTCTGTGTCCTGGTGTTGCTCTGTTTATGTGTACTCGGATAAAATAAATAAAATGCACTAATTTCTAAAGATTATGGATGGACTTGTTTTATTACCTGTTAGAAGAAGAGGGGACAGCCGGAAGCATAGCAGTTAGCGCTGCTGCCTTTGGACCCAAAGTTCGCACGTTTGAATCTTGCCCCTGGATGTGAACCTGTCGACACAAAAATGCAAACCTTCCACTATGACTAAATATGTTCCCTTTCCAGTTCTTTTCTTTTACTTCACTTTCATTCAGTGTGTGCTACTAACTTCAGTGGAAAGACATGCCCAAATATGAGTGAACTGAAATAGCTAACACTTGCCAAGGTATGCCAAGGTAAGACGATTTAAAACAATACACACACACTTTCAGAACCGCTTGTCCATCACAGGGTTGGGGGGAACCGGAGCCTACCCGGCAACACAGGGCGTAAGGCCGGAGGGGGAGGGGACACACCCAGGACAGGACGCCAGTCCGTCACAAGGGACCCCAAGCGGGACTCGAACCCCAGACCCACCGGAGAGCAGGTAAAACAATACATTGTTTTAGAAAAAAATAAAAAAATGTAATAAAATGCATAAGCAGATTTACTGAGGGGGGTGTGGTGGCACAGCGGGTTTAGCCTGTGCCTGCTCTCTAGTGGGTCTGGGGTTCAAGTCCCCCTTGGGATGCCTTGTGATGGACTGGCATCCTGTCCTGGGCGTGTCCCCTCCGCCTCCAGCCTTGCGCCCTGTGTTGCTGGGTTAGGCTCGAGCTCCCTGCAGCCCCACTCAGGACGACAAGTGGTTTCAGTCAATAGTGTGTGCGCGATTTACTGAAAATCAGGATTCAGAATGAACCGATTGCAAACAAGTGCACCTTGTACTCTCATTTACTCAACATATGATCTTAGTTTACAATTTGTTTTCCTCGAATACTGCAGTTTTTAATGCAACAGATTTTTTTGCACTTTTCTATGTCAAGCGTGCAGCTAAAGCTGTTACATTCACAGCTACTTCTGCAATATAAGCATGCAGGTCGTAGGAATCACGTCAGACTAGGATTTATAACTTTATTTTGTCGGAGTGCGGCTACATTCTTAAGGTTTTTGTGAGGCGTCTCGCTCTACCCATCCGTAAGGTTTATTTAATCACATGGTGGTAGGATGCAGCGCTTAAAATATGCTTCAATAATTTCTCGTCTTTAAGTTACAACGCAGCGTGGCTTATCCAGGGATAAATTCAATGTACGTAGTCTCCTGGCATGAGAGACTTGTCACTTTGAGGAAGAACCTAAGGCTTGAGCAAATGGAATGAGGCATTTTTCCACTACTCCATGGCATCAGTGTAGAGGTATACAGAAGACTTGTTCTTGGAACTCTTTCCAAATGAGTCCAAAAAAAAAGGAGTAGAAATATCACTACAGGTTTGGAAAGTTCTACATGTCTCTGGCACAAAACCAGTACTGTAAGGAAACAGCCTAGAAGTCGGTCCCTGCTCATACTTCACATTGAGACGCATTCATTCACGTTCGACAAAAGAGCTTTCCGTTGGTAATCGATTGCTTACGACTGATTCGTCAGTTTACGGAAGCCTCTGCCGGCTCGGTGGTGTATTACTTTAGCCTGCAGTGCGGTCTCGTCAGGGCTGGACTGCGGTGCAATGGCTTGAATTATTTTATATTTCTTTATATTGTTGAGATAAAATTGCCGTTTCCCTTTTAAATATACTTTAATAAATGTCATGTGCATATATTTAATTAAACTGGGGCGCAGGTCGAAAGCAAGCTAGAAGAGAATCTAGCCGAGTGCGCGTTAGCTCGGTTAGCTCTGTGTGTGTGTGTGTCGGCGGCGCTGGCTATGTAGGGATGGTTCTAATGATGGAGTCCCAGTGTGAGTATTTCATGTACTTTCCCGCCGTCCCTATTTCCGACCTCTCCGACCCGGCGCGCTACCGGAATCTGCCGCGTCGCAGCCACCTCTACCTGGGCGAGACGGTGCGCTTCCTGCTCGTGCTGCGCTGCCGGGAGGGAGCGGCCGCCGGTGGCGGCGGCGGTGGCGGAGGCGGAGGAGGCGGGCCGGAGTGCCCTGGCGGGCGGGCTTGGAGAGAACTTGCCGGCTCTCTGTGCGCCGTGGCCAGCGTGAGCCCCGGGGAGAGCCGGCAGCGCTCGCAAGCCCAGCGGGGAGACTACCAGCAGCAGCAGCACATGATCCATCAGCACCACAGCAGCAGCGGGGACGAGGGCACTGAGGATGACGAGGACGCCGGCGCGGGGGCGAGCTCAGGCAGCGCGGACACGCGGACCCGGCGCTTCAGGGACTGTCAGCCGCTCCTCATTCACAACAACACCAGCAACAGCGGCGGCCGGGAGCAGCGCAGGGCTGCGTCGCAGGTAAGCGGCGCTGTTGTAACTCCGCTGGGCAGGTAGGAGGCGCTGTTTGGACACCGCCGCTCCGCTACGCGGCGCTGGGGGGCAGATCGCCCGCCGTAGGAGTTAACTTGGTTGCGGTTCTGCGACGAGCAAATTGACACACTTGCCCGTGAAAAGCCAGTTGCACGGTGAGCGTGGAACAAAAAGTTGTATGAGGCTGTACAGTTGTTTATCGCTTGATTCAAGGTGATTCCCTTGATCAGGGCCACTGCAGAACGTGGGATTTACTGTTATATTAGCTATACGGAGGTGGGAATCCTATATATATATATATAATGATGAGGCAGGAGTATGGGGGCAGTGCAGTGCAGTGCTTCGGGTTGTTGCCTTATAACCTGAAGGTTTCTTGAATCTCACACATGATCATGCTGTAAAAAGGTATTTCTTTTCATCAGTGCGCTTACACTGAATTGATATAGTCTTCCCCCAGCTTAAGAAGATAATATGTTCCTGAAAAACCCTTTAAGGTTGTTTCTCATAGGTTAAATATGTGATTACTATTAGTCTCCACAGTAAAATTTTCATACATTCCACAGCCCCAAAAAGGACATAATTCATTGTAAAATATCACCAAATACCATTAAAATGGGCAGAATTATTTAGTAGTTATCAAAACATAGCATAACAAGGATGTTTTCTTTCATTAATTGCTCTCTAATAACGTATGGCTGTCTGTCCCCACTCATTCAGCTGTTTCGTGACCCTTACGTGCGGTGTATGTGCAGTACACATTACGCTGTTTCACTTGTATGCATTTCCTAAACGTATTGTAGGAATGACAAAGTTGACTTTGACAGAGACACGATATTCAGTTGAACTGGTGACTGTAAATTGCCCATAGTGTGTGAATCTGTTTTTAATCATTGCTGCATTGTTTCAGGTAATGATTGATCGAGGTATGACAGTAATAAGAATAAATCTGTTTTATAAATGGGTAAGTAATTTTAAAGTTGGCTATCATAAGTTGCCTTGGATAAGAAACATCGGTCAAGCAACGGTTAATAGCAACAACAACAACATAATATTAATAATAAAAATGCTGGATTAATTTGAAGTGCTGATGCACAGGAATCCTTGCAGCCTAAAGCACTGATACATTAACATTCAAAGGTTCCAGCTTGTTCAATGTTTACTTGTTGCACAGGATTGATTTCAGGGGGAATCCACTTGCAACTCTTGAACACTCTTCTGTTGGGTATGTGCTAGAATGTGACAGTTATGGTCTCCCGGCTTGTGTTGTGATTTCAGCTGAGAGAACATTTACATCATGCTATTTGACTTTTGAATCTCCAGCAGATGACCCTTAACTGTGTATCTGTTTCATTCACTTGTTTATCGAGATGTCGTCTCTATTTTTAGTAGCTGCTTCAGACAAGTGCCAAGTAAGTTGATGAAGGGCAGGAGTTGTGTTTTTAGACGTACCAAACACTGTTGGGCAAGCAGTGTGGCTGTCGCCTGCTCAAGGCCATTATACTTTACATACCAGGATCCACTTAACTATTTCAGTGTAAGTTTTTCTTGTTATTTCTGCATTTCTTTCACACAGAAAAGAATAGTGACTTAAGAATTCTCTGCGGAAAATGGAAGTTCCCAGCCAGAGCAATGCAGCTTAAATAAAAAGTTGAAATCAAGCATTTGACACCCACACAGTCATCTTTTTGTTGCCGCAGCGTGACTCATATCCGTATTGTTAGTCTGTATTGTAAATATTGGAGAGTCTCTAGAGACTGTCAGTTGTCTTTTTTTCTCCTCATTTGTGTGAGGATTATGTGGCTCGCCTACACTCCCTAGGTGCTTGATCTTCTCATGACACATTTTTTTAAATTGAGATCAGTACAAGAAATAGTCTGATTCTGTTGTGCATCTGTTGATTGAAAATGAACTACTTCAGCTCTGATTTTTGCCAGTGTTCACATAACAGGCATACGTCATTGGTAATATAAAGAAAAAAGATGAACATTGAGCGATCGTGCAGAAACTTTAACTGATGAAGAGCAGATTTGAAGGAAGATTTCCCTTATCAGAGGATCTCAAACTCTTCAACTTTGTTGTTCTCTTCACGTCTTCTGTCTCTACTTGGGCGTGTGCTATCATGACTTAACAGTATGTACTTGATATTAGCTCAGCGCTCAGACATGCTTCTACAATTCGGCTGATGTTCCACTTGTCATTTGCTTTTTTCCTTAGTCGCCTCTGGATGAGCCAGTGGTTTTGACTGACGAAGTTATCTTCCCCTTGACCGTGTCCCTCGACAAACTGCCTGTCAGCACGCTCAAAGTCAAGGTGAGCAGTTGTTGATCAGCGATGCCCATGCTTGCAGTGCTGGGTAAAATAGCAGTTTCATGACAATGCAGTTGTTCTGTACTTTCACATGTCAGTTTCTGTGACATTGTGATAATATTTGTATTTATTCCTTAATCCTATTTACAGTGGTCTCAGTTCCTTATTGCTGTATTCAGTCTTCCTTTGTTTTCTGGACTCGTATGCCCTTGAGTACACATCTTTCAGTGTATTTTCTAGACTCAGTCCCTGTTAAAGGGAAATTGCACAATGTCACTAATACTCTTTTATAGGTTATGCACTGATCGACTTTTTATTTCCTTAACAACGTGTGTGTGATTGGGCTTCATTGTTCCTGCCTGTCTCCTGTGTGTTTCAAACAGCTTAGCAGTTTATTAGAGGTTTAGTTCATTATAACAGTACTTGTGACACCAACTTTTCTGTCTAAACATGTTCCAGGTCATTGTGACGGTTTGGAAGCGGGATGTGGAGAAGGCCGAGGTCAGGGAGCATGGCTACCTCACCATCTTGCAGCAACGCAGCCCCACCCACACCTTCCGCCATGACCTCAACACCTTCAAGGCTCAGGGTCAGTATGCCTGGCTACAGAGTACAGTTTTTTTCTTTTTTCTTTATTTAGATACCCAGTCAAAGAGAAGATCCTTGTTTAAATTTGTTCAATCCTGGAGAAAGACTGGTCTGTGACTCATTGGTGATCTTGTTAAATATACTTGTCCCACATAAAGGAACAGTTAATGCTGCTTAAATGGTTATACTTAAAATCATGCTACAACCAAACTACTAAGTTTATGAGCTACTCTGATTCCTCTCGAACACCCCATTGGCTTTATGCTGTAAACATATTTATGCCGCCTTTCCTGTTTCCGGTTGACAGTTAGTACCACGCTGACCGTTCTGCCCCCTCCTACCGTAAAGTGTCAGCAGATGACAGTGTCCGGAAAGCACCTCACCGTCCTGAAAGGTACGGGTGAAACCTGCTGTGGGAACTCTGTATGCAATTTGGATAAAGTCTGAAAACTAGCAATTATTATAGCGCTGAGTTTCTTTCCTTGTGTTCCTAATGTTTTGAAAATATTGACCCAAAATAAGCAAGTTGATAGTTGCATGCATACAGCATCTATAGACAACACACCCTGTTGCCTCTGCTTTTATTTATTTTTACCCCACGCTCTGTCCTACACTTCCTGTTTGCTTTTTCTGTTCCTCTCACAGTGTTAAACGGCTGCTCCCAGGAGGAGGTGTGTGTGCGAGATGTACGAATCCTGCCAAACTTCAATGCCTCCTACCTCCCTGTGATGCCTGATGGCTCAGTGCTGTTGGTGGATAATGTCTGGTATGCTCACGGGACCCTCGTTCTCCCGCTTGCGTGGGTGCCAACTGGCCACTTGCGTCAGCATTGCTTCTTGATGTCCTGATGATACTTGGCACCATTTATTCTTGTGTTTTTGTTTTGTGTGCAGCCACCAGTCTGGTGAAGTTGCCATGGCGTCCTTTTACCGAATGGACAGCCTGTCCTGCCGGCTTCCCAGCATGCTAAGTGCTCTGGAGGAACACAACTTCCTGTTCCAGTTGCAGCTCAGTGATCAACCACAGGAAGACACAAAGGAGGTGAGTCTTCCAGTGGAGGGTGGAAATGAGGGAGTAGAGAAGATGATGAGAAAGTGTTGGTTCTGCATGTGTTGATGAAGATTGTTCTTGCTGATACGTTGTATGATGGTTTAAGTGTGTTTTTATATGCTATGCGATGAGGTGTTGTGACATCTTTCAGGGTTTGGAGGTGCCACTAGTGGCTGTTCTCCAGTGGTCCACACCCAAGTTACCTTTCACCAACTGCATCTATACGCATTACAGGTTAGGTTCTAGCACGTTGCTCCGTGCATTTTGGACATCTGAAAGATGCATGGTTCGCTGCTTTTAAACCAGGCGGTACACATCTATCACCTGACCTGAATATACTTCCTCTGAACAGCTACAGTATAAATTCAATTGTAAAAGAGCCTTTATGTGGGAAAAACAGAAGGTGCTCTAGGTCACTGTTTGTCCTTCTTTGTTCCCTTTGTGACTGAAACCCACACCCACTTAGGCTGCCCAGCGTGAGACTAGACAGGCCCCGCTTTGTCATGACTGCCAGCTGTCCCAGCGCAGTTTGTGTACGTGAGCATTTCCGGGTCAGGTACACGCTGCTCAACAACCTACAGGACTTCCTGGCTGTGCGTCTGGTGTGGACCCCTGAAGGTGAGTGAGGACAGCAGGAACATGCTGAGTGTGATACAGGTGATGTTTGCGTTAGATTGTGTATTACACTGTTCAACAGATTGTAGGTTTATAGCCAGGGTGGGTTGCTGTTAAATTCCATCTTACAAAAACTTTATTCCTTTCTGTTCCCAGAAAGAGGCTTTTTTTGTAAGTTACTGCATTGTAATACAAACCCCAGGATGATCAGAGGGTTGAGAGAAAGATTGAGGCAGGAGGAGAATGGAAATGTATTGCTGAAAAGTGAAATAAAGTGACTTGCATAAAGATGAAGAGTTGTGACGTTGCATAGCTGACTTTTTTCCCCCTCACAAACTTAAAAAAAAAAAAAAAAACAAATTTATTTTAGTCTGAAATTAATAAAGATTTTTTTTTATAGAGGAAAAGAAATTGAAGGTCAAACTAGTTTGCAGTTATTGGGAACCATTCCCTTGTTGTATTTGTTTTCATCTTTCCTGCACTGCTTTCTTTGTTTGGCACGTCCCATATTGTTCTCCTTTTCCTCCCTCATCCATCAATGCACTCATCTCACTGTCTGACGCATGCGTTCGCCCTTCGGGATTCCAGGTCGTGGCCCTTCCGAGGACCCGTCGGTCAGTGCAGTGGTCTGTCACTCTCCACTCAGCAACCTGGGTCACTGTCGCAAGGGAAGCACACTGTCATTCACCGTGGCCTTCCAGATACTGAGAGCAGGGCTTTTTGAGGTATTACTGAGTGTGTGTGTGTGTGTGTGTGTGTGTGTGTGTAAGGTTGAATTTGAATTTAATCGCAGTGTGGATCTGCGCAAATTCCGTTACCTGCATGACATGTGTCCAGACCCTATGGTGGAAAAGCTCTACTCTGAGTAAAAATTTCAGTATATTTAGTAAGAAACAGCTGTAACAGGGCTTCTTTCCCTCTTATGTGACAGACATAGAAAACTGAGCCATCAGCTCTGTAGTTTCGTCTCATTAATAGAAGCCACGAGCGGCATGAAGGTGCAAGAAGTTCTCTTTGTGATCCGGTTTGCTGCTACATTCTGAAGGCATGTGTTAGGTGAATTGGGGGATGAAATTAACCCCAAGTGTACGTGAGTTCCAATCCATTGTGTGCCTGGCTTTACGCACTTTGTTCCTGGGATAGGCTCTGGAACTGGCACTTTGCATTGGACAAGTGATTGTTCTTATGGGCAACGAAAGTGGTTTGGTGGAGCAAAAGCTGTTCGAACTGTGTCGTAGTAACAAAACCACAATTAACTTTTGCAGTACTTGTGTTTCACTACTTGCATATATTGATGCAACATTTGCTAGATAATTGAATGTTAGTGCTTTGTGTTAAAGGTGCCGAGCAGGAGAGCTGGCTCTGTTTAGGGATATGTGACATGTTCCTATGTGATTTTTATATCTTCCCCTTTCTCTCCTCAGCTCAGTCAACACATGAAGCTTAAGCTACAGTTCACTGCCTCGGTGTCCAACCCCCCTCCAGAGGCGCGACCTCTCTCCCGCAAGAACAGCCCATCGAGCCCAGCTGTACGGGACCTGCTCGATCGGCACCAGGCTAGCTTGGGCCGCTCGCAGTCTTTCTCCCATCAGCAGCCCTCTCGATCGCACCTCATGAGGTAAGCACCAGGAGGACACCCAGCTGGTTCACCTCACACTCCTTGAGGGGTTAGTTCAAGAGGTCTTTGAGTACAGCTGGACAGGGAACCACCTGATTCCAGGGACTCAACGACTAAAACCATTTAACTGAAATGAAACCACTGAAACCATTTCCACCAAAACCTTGCTTTGGACCCCATACCCTGTTGCTGCTGTAGTACCTTTGAGCAACACACTTAGTCTGAACTGCTGTGGGCAAAACCACCAGCTAAGCAGCGAGTTAATAAAAATTCCACATTCCAAGGAAATTCTCATCAGATGTGCCCAGTTCATTGTTTGTAATCTGCTGCCCCCCGTTGGCCTTCTGTGGCATTGCAGGACAGGCAGTGTTATGGAGAGACGCGCCATTACCCCTCCTGTGGGCTCGCCCATCGGCCGGCCGCTGTACCAGCCCCAGGAGAAGGCCATTCTCTCACTGGACAAGATTGCCAAACGCGAGTGCAAAGTTCTGGTGCTAGAACCGGTCAGCTAGAGAGGTAGCGACAGACCCCAGGTAAAAGGAAATACACTTGAATACACACATGTGATAATGATTTACACTGGAAAACACTGGTCCATGGAAGACGGAGGGACACGCAAGTTTGACTGAAGGCTCGCCCTGGGAAATGAGAACAGGTGAAATGGCTTTGCGGTCCAATGCAGCACAATCAACGCAGCGCAGTCAGCCTGCTCTTTGTGGACCCGGGTGGGCAAGGGTGAGGTAAAAAATGAAAACATTTCAAGTCTTGCTAAGGACAGGCAAGTTGCAAATGTGAAAAAAAATGACAACAGTTGGACGGTAAAATGTGGTGTGAGCGGACTGAAATGATACAAATTCCCTTCATCAGGCTCAGTGTTAAACTGCTACCGACATACAGCAATGTCACTTATTTAAAATTCTAACACATAGGAAAGCATTTCAAGGAGAGGGAACAAACGGTAATGACATTATTAATAGTATTACAATATTAATCTCAGCAGCAGTAGTCGTAGTGATAATAGTAATAGCTGTAGTGTTTGTAGTTGTAGCTCATGATTAATTGCAATGACATTCATGTAGGCTCCAAGCTTCTTGGCTGACGCAGTGTAGCGTGTAAGAATGGACATGCTAGGACAGGGTTGGCTAAACTCTGAAGTCATGTGAATGCCCAGATTCTCTCTCTCTTTCTCTCTCTCTCTCTCTCACACACACACACACACACACACGGGGACACCGTTTGCATATGCACATGTATTAAAGGGCTTGGCAGTTTCAGATTGTATTTTAGTTCTCTGAAATTGCTGAGTTTGTCTCCTAGTCCGCTGTCAAGAATGTCTATTTGCACACAGGATTTTTTCTTCTATTACTTACTGTAACTTCAGTTGTCACTGTGTTTTACTTTGCCATTTTATGTATTTTTGGTTTACATTTCGGGGTCCAGGTGTTTCAGATGCATTGCAGTTTTGAATTGTGCACCATTTAACATTCCATAGCCTTCCCCAGTCGCTCAGACCCGTTTCCTTCTACCTCTGTACCCAGCACCCTCATACACTCCCTCATTATGAGAAACTCTGCCTTATAGGCATTTTCAGCAGGTTAAACTAGTTTGTATTTCAGATTTCCCTTATTAATGTTAAAATTAACCAACTGCTTCTACCCAACCCCTCATTTCTTGTTATTGCATGCTCAATTTACAGCATTTCAAAAATGCCGAATATGATTCATTGTGTGTGTATGTGTGTGTATGTGTGTGTATGTGTGTGTGTGTGGGGGGTGCATCTTCCTTCACGTGCTTAATGGACTATTATAATTCCTCATTGCTACATTTGTCCTAATGATTCTAAAGTATATCTTCCTGTACCTTATTTTATTAGCACAGACCTGATGCTCGGTTCCACTGAAATGTTTACATGTGTCAGGTGCAGGGCTGCTGGGATATGTGGGCAGTGATTTTGTGTGTGTGTACTACTTTACTCCTGCTATACTACTGAGTAATTACAGTTGAATGACTGGCACAGGACCTTTTAAAGTGCAGAAACCTGCAGCTATAAGGAAAAAAAACCCTTTAAGGTTATGACCAATGAGTAAATGATGAATGGGAGGTTTTGGGAGGCGATTGTGTCCTTGAACATTCCAAACTATTCATTTTGTGACATTTGGTAAGAGGTAGAATAACAACTTCCCTTTCTTCAAATCACGTTTGCCTTTGTTATTGATGCCGTGAAGTTATCCAGGTGGCCTTTTTCAGTTGTCTGGCTTCTCCAAACCTTGTTTGGATTCTTTTCCAGACTCCCCCCCCCCCCGCCCCTCCGAAACACAATAGAAAATTTGAGTCGACAAGGTGGCGTTCTTCCCCAGTGATTACTCAATGAGAGATCTAGAAGGTCTATGTTCTTCCTATTTTTATTTTAAATGCAAACATTTTAATTACATTTTTTTTTACTTTATTTAAGCACTTTATTTGAATTTTTAACTTATTTTTAAGCCCTGTTCATTGTTTCAGTTACTGTATTTCTGTTTACTTCTGCTTGCTGTTGTTATTTTACAGTTGTCAGGAAAATGGAATCCCTTGGTGTGTTGGATGTGTTTACTGGTTGCACTATGGTTGCTCCAACACAAACCAGGTGAATAAAAGCAATCAAGAAGTGGCATGTCTTAAGTGTTACTTTGTATGTGGTGAAAATTGCTGAATTAGCTCACCCATCCATATGTTTAGATGCTCATGTCAGACTGCAGATTTCAGCTCCTGAATCAACAGGTACAAAGGTTAACCGCTAAATAGACTGACACTCTGCTTCTGATGAATAAATCAACGGAAAACAAATAACGGCAAGACAGCAGCTGAAGTGAGCTTTTACAACAGAGGGAATCACTGACATCTCAATGTACTTAGATTTTGTCCTTTTTGAAGACAGTGCTTCGTTGATGAATGCAACATTCACTTTTGATCATTTATGCAAGAGGGTATTTTATTGCCAGGAGTGGTGCAGTGGCATAGTAGGTACCATTGGTGCCTCACAGCTCTGTGCTTTGAATCCACATTCTCCTTAGCCTGTGTGGAGCTTACGTGTTTTCCCTGTGTTCTTGTAGGCTTCCTCCAGGTGCTCCAGTTTCCGCCCACAGTCCAGATGTCTTTCAGATTTACTAGAGGCACTAAATTGCCTTTAGTGTGTTTCCTTGTCCTGTGACAGGCTGTTAGTTACATATCCGATTCAAATTCACAGCGAGATCCTTTTTTAATTTAAGTTTTTAAATGCAATTTTATTTGTTCACTTTTACTTGAAGCCATTTGTTGTCACAAATTACATATTTGAATAAATGCGTAGAAATACTGAAAATAAAACTACTGTATTACTGTACATCTGAACATAACAGGTCACAGATGAGTGAAAATGCTAAAGTGCTGGAATGGCTTAAGGTTTTCTGTATTAATACAAATTACTTGAACAAGAGTACAAGCTAGTTATTAAATGGTCCCACCAATAAATATACAATAGAAATATTTTTTTCTTGTCTTCTGTAATGGCCCTCTTCATATGCAGATCAGAATAAGATAATCTTGTGATCTTTATTAGAACCTGGTTTCAGTGACTTTCATCTTGTTTGCAGAATCCACATTCCCTGGACCTGGAAAAAAGTTTACAAAACTGTTTAATTTAGTTTCATTAATTGTAATGCACATTAATATTTGTATACTAGTACATGTACAGTAGTGTATCCATAAATGGATGTAGGAGGTCAATGATTTTACAGTAAAATGCAAGTTAGCCCAGGGATTTCAGTCTGAAATGAAAAGAGTTAATCTTCACTTTTTCTATTCTTTTTTTTGTACAATACTTAATAAGCGCACCTCTTCCATTGTCCATTTGGGTTCCATCATACTTTTCCCTCTTTCTGTAAAGAGAAGAAAAAATGACTATGCAGGCTGAGACCTTACAAAACTATTTGTGCTGCATTCTTTACAGGCCAGTGGAAACAATTTGAACCCGTGTTGCTACAAATGTTGGCACAATATTTCCACTTGATGTTGTAGTAAAAGCACTGTATTCCAACATTTAAGTATTTTTTGGGTAGAAGGACTATTCAGGGGTATTGCTGCTGCAGGTGCAAGGAGTCTAAAATATTGGTTTACTCTAATTATTGTGCATTTATCAAAACATTCATACCACTAGCACTGTCTGATGGGTGCTGCTTACCTATTACAGTGCTTGTAGATACAGAAGCAAACCAAAGCAATGATTATCACTCCAAGGGGTACGAAAACTCCAATTAGAATAATTGTTGTTCTGTCTGAAGTAAGAGAAAGGGATACAGGTACAGACTATAATTTAAACAGCATTAAGTTGTTAGAGCAGTAAAATAAACTAGATTTTCCAGATTAAGGACACACACACACACACATTTTCAGAACCGCTTGTCCCATACAGGGTTGCGGGGAACCGGAGCCTACCCGGTAACACAGGGCGTAAGGCCAGAGGGAGAGGGGACACACCCAGGACGGGACGCCAGTCCGTCACAAGGCACCCCAAGTGGGACTCGAACCCCAGACCCACCGGAGAGCAGGACTGTGGTCCAAGCCACTGCGCCACTGCGCCCCCCGCACTGATAAACAGCAAAATGCAAACAACATTTACAATACTAAGTGTTCTTTGTGCTGGAAGTTTATGCAAACTACAATATATGTGCATTGCATTGCCTACCTGTGTCACAGGGCATCCTGGGAAAGGTTGGGCAGGGTTTGAAAAAGACACATACCTAGGCCTTCTCTGACCTCTTCTGCCTCGCACAAAGTTCCCTCGAACCCCTCGGGACACAAGCAGGTGAAACCGCTGTTGGATTCCTGGCACGTGCCTCCGTTCAGACAAGGTGAGCTGAGGCACGGACTCTCTGCACGGAGGAACAGGACTAAACAAACTGGGCTGCACGTGTTGAGGATTACTTCTGAATTACACCGTTTTAATTTCCTTCTTATTTAAGACATATGCTCCTATCAGCACACTTACGTTTGTAGCAGTCACGTGTGAAGTTGTAGATGGTGCAGACATGTGTGTCTGGGCAGCCCTTGGTCTCGCACACAGCTCCCGTGGGTGTGCACTGGCAGTTCTGCGAGCAGTCTTCTGTCACAAACTTCTCGTTGAGCTAGGGTTGGGGCAGGGAAGGAGGAGACAGAAGTCAGGGTATGTGTCGGAAACTTGGTGGACCCGCGACAGAGCACAGCCCCACTTACCATGTAGTACCGTCCCAGGAAGGTGCAGCCACATTGACTGTAGGGCACGCAGCTTGTGCCACTCATGGCGAAACCTGCAGCGCACTGGCATCCCTCAGTTTGAAAGGTTTCCTCACACTCGGAGGGGGCAGCAAGGTCAGAACATGATGCGGGGCAAGGGGTCATGTTGCTGCTGTAAGTGCTGTTTGCTGGACAGGACAGAGCTGGAACACATACACCACAGAGTCAGAAACAAGCTGGGGCTCCAGACAAATGTCCCCTAAAAAAATGAGAGCAATGGCAATGTCTTACTGGCCACTGTATATGTATTGATATTAAGTGTTTTATTCTGCTAACACAACAGGCCCAGAATAAATAAATAATGCAAGCCAACACATTATTTTAAAGAATGTAAAAATGAACAAAAGTATTTAATGATTTAATGTCCAAGCTTCATCTCACCACACTTCAGCTGCTGTCTCCAAGCTGTGAGGGCCACACCTTCCTCCTGGCAGGCCTGAGCGTACACCTGGTAGCTGGTGCAGCGCAATGTAGGATCACTTGGCTCCGCACAGAGGTCATACACACAGTCCCTGAAATGTTCAAGACAACAAAGTATCTATTTTTTGTCTATTTCAGTCCAGAGATGCAGAGAAATGACACACTGAGGAATAGCGCATCACTAAAATCGCAATAGTGTTAGCTTCATACATGTACTTACTCTTGGAATGGGATGGGGTCGACAGCTGAGTGGCAGGGTGCAAAGGGTCCATTCGTGTCTGACAGGGCTCCGCATTGGGTCCTATCATTCAGCTCGCTCAGCTGGGCATCTTCGCAACCTTCAGTCTCAAACCCGGCATCTAGGTCTGGCTCCACCTCACGTCTTTGGGACAATGGAGGAAAGATCTAAGGGGGCAGTTGAGCACATACACTATGCAGTGTATGGGCATGTTCACTGCTGCAGTGTCACAAGCTGTCAGTGGGGAACCATGGTTCTCGCTCACCTGTACAGGTGTAGTGTTGTGGACAGGCTGGCGGTCTGCAGCGGAGCCCTCTGGCGTTCACCCACCCTCCAGCTGTCCCCAAAGTCGTTTAGGTTGCGGGTCAGGCTGCCGTCAGGTTTCATGTACTCGTTATTAGTTTGGCCATCGAAGTTTCCACACAGTCCCCTCACAGCAGCCTTGTAGGTGCTTGGCAGGACCAGCTCTACAGAAGAAGAGGGAGATCATTATAAGTGTCTCCTATGTTGCTGGAGACTAAGGCCTGAACAACATGGTGTCAAGAAGCTCTCTGTTTTATTCATTCAGAACCTGATGATCAGCTAGTTGGTCTAATTGTCTTTAAAGGTCAGTGTGTGACATCCACAGCTGCTACATTTCTTGACTAGACTGTATCTGAGGTATTAATAGCATTTTTCTTCACAAACAAAGCCATGCAACAAGTAATTTTAAAGACATGATGCCAGTATTCAGTTGACTTGGGGTGTCCAAAGTAGTTTTGGCTTTCTGTGCATTCCCACACTCCGGTGACATGCTGTTTTTCTCAGCATGATTTGTCAGTGTCTCTCTTAGCACCACATAAGCAGGTGCGCTTACACTCACTTGCTCATTATCATCAACCTCTTGTCCTTGTCAGGGTTGTGGCGGTATGGGGTCGATGCCAAAAGCACAGGGTGAAAAGCTAGGAGGGTTACACCTTGGACAAGATGCCAGTCCATCACCGGTACACTAACACGTGTGCAGAATTTCTTTATGACATACCTGCATGGTAGTTCCCGTCAAAGCGTACGGTGAGACCGAAGTCTGTGGACAGCTGGACATTGCGGGAGTTCATAGTGATTCTGAGTCCCTGTTGCGGTGTAAGGGGTGGGTATATCCTCTCTCCGTTCACCTGCAAGAGATGAGCCACATCCATTTGTTTTTATTCCCTGATCACACAGCAGGGCATATGGAAGAGTCCTATCAAGAGCACACATATTATAAAAATGTAATGGAGACATTTCAAAGCAAAGAGAAAAAAGTGAATGTCAACAAAACTGACAAAAACTTTTTTGTTTGGCCAGAGTGTTAAAGGTTTGAAAGAACCGCTGGCCAATATCTGGAAGTACACACAAGAGGTCATAAGTCATTGTATTTTGCTCACCAGCACCACCCTCTTTTGCAGGAAGCGAATGCTGAGCCCATACACGTCAACGTAAACTTCATGCAAGAAAGAGACACGCTTGTTGCCACCCCTTCGTACATTCTTCCCCCGGACCACCAGAGGCACCAGAGAGCTGGGCAGGTCATGACTCTCTGTTAAAACGTAGGTGTAGGGGCCTTGGTAATGGTGGTTAAATCTGTCAAAGGTTTTGTAGTGCGGGTCTCCTGAAATACTGCATTTATGAAACTCTGAAAGTCAAGAGAAAGAGGAAAACAGCTTATCAGCCATATAATAAAAAGAAAATCAGAAGTAATGAATATCATCTGCAAACTGTGTTCAGGTTAAAACTGTGATATACCAAGCCCTGCTATTTTTTTGTGTTATGGAATTGTTTTTTATCTCCACGTAGCAACATAAAATGTACACTTATATACAGTATAGTATACACAATTTTTTGACAGACAAGAAACAGCTTTATATAGACGTTATCAACCTAAGGTGCAATGGCAGAGTAACGTCTGTATTTAGCCTGTTAAATAGTTTAGGGTTAATTATCCACATGTAGACAGACTGGCATCCTATCCTAGGTGTGCCCCCTCCCTCTCCAGCCTTGCGCCCTGTGTTGCTGGGTTAGGCTCTGGTTCGCTGCGACCCCGCTCGAGACAAGTGGTTTCAGCCAGTGTGTGTGTGTGTGTGTGTGTGTATATCCACATGTAGTTTGTTTTTTGTTGTCAGTGGTGATTATGGCAATGGGGACCCTGGATGGACATGGACTTACTCTCTGGCTTGCATAGGCGGATTCCATCTTTGTCCAGCGTGCAGATGGAGTTCTCACTGCACTTGAATTGGCTGCAGCTGAGAATCCCCCCCAGACTGCAGCTGCACCTTTGCTCGCAGTGGTCAGTTAACCATGAATCTCCCACCTGAAATATCATCACACAAATGTCACCGAATACGAACAATCTTTCTGTGTCAGGTTGGGTCTGTGATATCTCCTGCCCACCAAGAAGCAGAGGGCTGGCTCATCACATTCCTACTAGGCTTCTTTCTTAAAAATTTGCAGATTACTTGGTGTCAGGTACAAAGGGTGACACAGCAACGCTGTCAAACCAGCAACTCTGCAGCCAATGGAGAGACTTATGGACTATGCAGTGGCAGATTGCCACAACTTTTAGAATATGTACTATAACTGGGTAGCTTGTCAGATGGCACTACCTGGTAAAGGAAGTGAAACGGAAGACCTCAGAGCTCAGATCCAAATACCTAAATAGTGACTATTTTAGGAGATGCTATCCGCTGCAATGTACTTTAAATGCAAGCTGAATTTAATTAACATGGAGTATGTGTCACCCTTTCATTATTAATAATCACTTGTGTAATGTCCTGAAACACATGAACTGTCGGAGGAAACTGGAGCACCTGAAGAAAAGAAATTACATGAAGATGAGTCAAACATTCAGACTCCACACAGACTAAGCTGGATTCAAACCCACATCTGAACTTACAGCCCAAGAGTTGAGAGACACAAGTGCTACCAACGGTGCTAATCTAATTGATTATGTATTTTGTTAATGTGTAATAATAAAAAAGAGTAATGCTGAAATTCTGTGAAACTGAAATATCGCAACAAATTATGAAATGGAACTGGTCCATAACCACAATTATCTGAAGAGGTGAAATGTAATAAGCTGTGCAGGGTTGCTTTTCAGGGATCACCAGCAGAGTGGAACATGCAAGATATGTCTGATGACTGACCTCCAGAAGCCAGAGTGTTCCCAACAACAAAAAACAAATAGTTCACTGAAAATCACTAACCCCCAGTCCTGGACTTAAATCCTTAATAAATCTGTCTGCTCTAATGAGTTTATTGATTGTAAGCAGGGGTCAGACTCACATCGTGATATTCGCCATTGGGGTCCAAGCAGCCACAGTTGGACAGCGAGACACACTGGCCATCACTCAACACGAACCCTGGGTTGCACTGGCATCCTTCCACGCAGTAGCTGGGTGGCTGCGGACAGCTCGTGGGGAACAGGTCTGCACAGGTGGCAGGACATGGGGCCGTGCAAGGTGAGTACTGGCTGTTGGGAGGACACGGCAAAGCTAGGGAAGGATACAGAGTGAGGAATAAGATCATTTTTTCATTTCAGAAACTACCACCTTTTCCACTAGTTCTTCACTGGTGTAGGCAAGCACAGCACTGCCCGGTAACTATCTATCGGTATTTCCCATACTTACGGCAGAACGTCTGGTTCCTCCAAATGACAGTAACACCCAGGCTCTGGCAGGCTTGGGCATAAGCCTCCACGTTGTCGCATAGTGTCTCCTGCATGCCGTTGTACTCGCACATGTCATACACACAATTGTCCAAGAAGGGCTTTGGGGGCAGCAGGACATGGCAGGCCTCAAAGCGCTCAGACAGCAGCACATTGCTGCACAGGGAGCGGTACTGCTGCTCCACTGCTGGCAAGCAGTTGGGGTCTAGGTCTTCTCTGTCATCTGGCTGGCAGCTTAGGCATGGGAGAAAGAAAAAAGGAAGAATGTTGGTGTAAAAGATTAGAGAAGGAGAAGGAAACAAAGGAGTTTTCAACTCCATACTAAAAACTTTTCTCAAGTTTTACAGTTTTTTACATTAAATTCCTTCTCACTTACCCAGGGTCACTGTCTCCTTCAGCTTTCCAGCTGTTACCCAGCTCAATAACATCCTTGGCTGGCTTGCCACTGGGCATGAGGTTATCGTCACTGGGGTTGCCATTGTAGTTTCCACACATGCCACACACCTGCATAGAAATGGTGACCAACGTAGATATGGGGCATACCATTGAAAAAGGTCAGACAGGGGTAAAAAGCAACTGGAGAAATATCTACTCATTTAGCTAACACCTTTCTCCAAAGCAACTTATACAGTTAAACTACTCACTATTATTTATGAATTTATCAGGAATAGCACATGAAATGTTCAAAACTGAAACTGCAATTGTTCCAGTAAGGTACAATACCTTGTTGAAGTAGTCTCCTGGTATTGTGATCTCCAAGTGATGCACGCCATCAAACTTCACAATGACTCCGAAGTTTGTGTCAAGCACGCTGTAGACACCGCTTGCATACAGCTGAGCGCCAGTCTGCGTAATGGTGAAAGGGGTGCGGATCCTCCTGCCATCGAGCTGCACAGGGTGGTAAAAAAAGTCTTCTCTTAAACTGTTGTAAATGCTGTATGTTTCAGTTAAGGCAGATGATGAAGAACACAACCCCCTGTATTTATTCTATTTTTTCCACTCAATGCTCCAATCGCTCCCCATTTCTTACCAGTACCCGTCCAGCCTTGCTGAGTGTAATATTGGAACCAGGGATGCTGACAATGACAGAGTGAACGTAGGAGGCCTGGGGTTGTCCGCGCTCCTCATTCTTGGCCACAATGTTGAAGGAAGTCACTTGGCTGCTGTTACACACCTCTACCAGTGTGTAAGTACAGGTTCCCATATAGGTGTGCATCTTGCTGTCGAAAGTGTAGTAGTGGGGGTCACCTGCCACATGGCACACACCTTTGCCTGTAAAGGAAATAATTCAGTAATTTTTTTCATTACACAGGTGTATGAGTGTGCACACGTTTAGTTTCATCATGCACAAGGAATAAGATTTACCATGCTTGGAAAGTATCTCCTATGGCCTATACAGTGCAATCTGTGCTTCTAAATTACACTAATTCCTTTAGTTCATGGTATAACAAGTGGAAGGTTGGTTTTATGAGAGTGCCCTGACCTATTGAATGGCAGGCAAGCTCTCCTTCCTTTACACCACATTCCTGGGCAGGGCTGCACTGCCACGGCATACAGATGATGTTGTTGGGTCCAGCACAAGTGCAACGCTCTGAGCAGTTGGCCACAGGAAACCAGCTGTCTCCCACCTGATCAAATGATCAGACACTGGAATTAGGTCTTTAAGAAGAGGCATGAAAAGTCCCTGGATCTGGCTGTGTTTTTGACCTGCCAGTCAACATGGAAGCTTTTTGTTTAATAACAATAATGTACAGTACCGGTCGGTAGTTGTTGTTCTTGTCTGTGCAGCCACACTGACTGAGGGGCACACACTTGTCCCCGCTGAGCACCAGCCCAGAGTTGCAGACACACCCTTCCACACAGGGCTGGTTACATGTGGCAGCAGAGTCAAGGCCCTGGCAGCTTGGTGGGCAAGCTGTGCTACAAGCAGTGTAGTTGCTGCCCACAGGGCACTTCAGAGCTGTTGAGTAAGAGGAAATAGGGAGTTGAGGTGAATGATTTCATATGAATGCCAAACTCTGGAAGTTACCATGAATCAGCACTAAGAGTAAATGATTAGCATACTGGAAAACATTTATATTTTTGCACGTTTCTCCACATCTGTTGATATCACAAATGGTTTATATAAATATAATATAGAAATTGCACATAATGCAGAAATGTAACCACTGACAGCATGCCAGCACTCCATGAGAGTTTGTGCAAACCACTGCTCTGTATCGTTAAACTTACGACAAAATGTGTTGTTCCTCCAAGAGATAGGAACTCCAGCCTGCGCACAAAGGTCAGCATAGCTCTGGATGGCCTGGCACAGGGCCACAGCGTCACCACCAGTCCCGCACTGGTCATATACACAGTTCTCAAAGTAAATGTCAGGAGGCACCACTGAGTGACAGGGTTTGAATTTATCTGCCAAAAAGGGAAAAAAAGGTTTTAATAATAGAGGTAAAGATATTGGCTATTTTCCAGTAGTGCTTATTAATGAACAAATATGTTTTGAAAGAGAGTATGCAAAGTGGGTTAAAATAAATCTTAATATATTCATTTCACTTGAGTTCAGCTGCCTTTCCCTCTAATGTCTCTGAGGCTGACTAGGAAGTTCTGCACAAATCTGTTGTAAGTCTTTGCTGCAGCTGACTCACTTCTGTCATGAACTGCTATTTGATTCTGCTAAAACTGACACTGCTAGATCCTAGACAGCTTTGCAATAATTTGGTCCACTCTTTCCATTATACTGTTGGATAAAAAAATAATTGCAAAGATGCTTGCTTATTATTTGAAATACATTTGTCCTTGGGATCTGTGTTGGATTCTGCTTTTGATGGTCTACTGCCTTACCACTGACATCTGTGATCATGCCACAGCTAGTAGGTTTCTGAGCTTCAGCCAACACCTTGTCATTACAGGTATCTACTCCTCCATCATGGGAACAGCTGATGGAGCAAAGCAGAAGTAAGCCAAAACAATGATGAGGAGTAAAATGGAGAAGAGACTTTGCTTTATTTACGGTTCTCATCTGCCCAAGTGACACCTCTTAGATAGCTAGGATGGATGAACGGCACTGACGCTACTCCAAACTGTTAGCATAAAGGCCAAAACCCACAGTGAACCCTGAAGCTGTGCTTGGCAACACTCACTCTGTGCGATTGTCAGGGACCTGCCAACTCTCTCCCAGCAGGGAGGTGTTGGGTTCAGGTTGGCCATCTGGTTTCAGGTTGTCGTCACCCGGATTACCATTGAAGTTCCCTGTTGGTAAAACACAGGGAATGACCATCACTGAAAAGTACCAGCTAACTATAACATGTAAAAAAATGTAATTGTTTCTACTGAGACAAATGCACATTACAATTCAAGCATACTGTACGGTGGTATACAGAACCATAATTTATCATTTTAAATGTTTAATTAGCATTGACAGAGACCTGCAACCCAATCCACACACACACACACATTTTCAGAACCGCCTGTCCCATATGGGGTCGCAGGGAACCGGAGCCTACCCGGCAACACAGGGCGTAAGGCCGGAGGGGGAGGGGACACACCCAGGACGGGACGCCAGTCCATCGCAAGGTACCCCAAGTGGGACTCGAACCCCAGACCCACTGGACAGCAGGACTGTGGTCCAACCCACTGCACCACTGCACCCCCCTCCAACCCAATCCAATTAAATTAAAATAGCTGTTGTGGTTGTTTATTCACACCTGAGCAGATAGCCCATTAACTAACTTAGTTGTCTTCTAATGTCTGCATAATTATTTTTTCTTCTTTAGCTTGTTTGTATTATGCTCACGTAGCTCATATGTGGGCAAAAGTGTCTATGGAATGAAAAATGCATATGCATGGTGGAAATTGCATGGTGGTACAACAAATAGTGCTGCTGTCTCACAGTGCCTGGGTGGTGTGAGAGAATGTGGGTTTGATCCCTGCTCAGTCTGTGTGGAGTTTGCATGTTCTCCGTGTGTCTGCGTGGGTTTCCTCCGGGTGCTCCGGTTTCCTCCCACAGTCCAAAGACATGCTGTTCAGGTTCCCCCATAGTGTGTGTGTGTGTGTGTCTCACAGAGAGAATGTGTTCCACTGGTGTATGGATGAGTGACCCCTTGTAAGTAGTGTATCTAGCAGTGTAAGTCACCTGGGTGAATAAGGTGTGTGGGCTAGTAACACTACATAGTGTTTGTTGTAAGTCGCTTTGGAGAAAAGCGTCTGCTAAGCAAATAAATGTAAATGTATGATACTGTAAATGCCTGTTCTAGTAGCAAGTGGGGGGATGTGGTGGTGCCGTGGGTTTGGCCTGTGCCTGCTCTCTGGTGGGTCTGGGATTTGAGTCCTGCTTGGAGTGCCTTGCAATGGACTGGTGTCCTGTCCTGGGTGTGTCCCCTCCCCCTCCAGCCTTGTGCCCTGTGTTGCTGGGTTAGGCTCCAATTTGCCGCGACCCTGTTTGGGATGAACGGTTTCAGACAGTGTGTGTAGTAGCAAGCAGTGGCTTTCTTCAGATTGTCAACAATTATGTCAGTGTCTGAACTTATTATGATTTGGTATGATGGCTCTCTTAGCCTGGTAAAACAGTCTTGCTTCATCCTATGTGAAAGCACACTCTGGATGACACAGAAAGTCATACCACAAAGACCACACAGGAGTCCACTGTAGGATGAAGGCAGGGTGACATCAGAATAGTGGTTCCCATCAAATCGCACCCGCAGTCCAAAAACTGTTTCCACCACCACAAACGTGCCACTGAGAAAGACCTTCATACCCTCTGGCAGAAAAACCGGAGGGGTAAATCGAACACCATTAGCCTGTTAGAGAAAGAAGGGGTTGCAAAGAATGAGTAATTCATGATCCAAAGTCTGATGTATTATGAACTACCATGCAGAATCCACGCTAAGGCTTCTCACCTGTACTTGACGGCCCTTGCTCAGAATGATCTCTGTCCCATGAACCTTAACAGTGACAGCACGGACATAAGATACGTGTTTGCTGCTGCCTCTGTGCTCATTTTGGGTGTAAATAGAAAAGTATGGCAAGCCAGAGGTGATATTACAAGGCTGAGTTAAAGTGTACGAGCAGGATCCCTGGAAATGATGAACTTTTTTGTCGAATGTGGTGTAATGAGGGTCCCCGGAAACAGAGCAGATTCCACGATCTGAATAAGCAATGGGACACAGACAAAAGATAAACTTTAAGTACAATAAATAGTAGTAACTCAAAAAGTTTAACAAATCTTCACATAAATCTGCCCCAAAACAAAAGCTCACTGTCTCTTAGGAGGTGTTACTAATGTGTATGTCATACCCAGTGCGTGACAACCATATTCGCCATCTTGCAGGTTGCAGCTCTCTGCTGGACCACAGGAGGTGTTGTGGCACTCGATCAGGCCTTTTCCTTGGCAAACACAGTGCTGAGTGCAGCTCTCCAAGTACCAACTCTCATTTACCTGAACACCAAACACATGAAAGGCAATAAATGGTGGTTGCATGCATGAAGGTCCTAGGTTCTGGCTCCATTGTGCTGGAATGACCTCCCCCTCTCACTCAGAACTGCTGAATCACTGTACACATTAAAAAAGGGTCTTAAAATTCACCTCTTCCAGAATCACTTCACCCATGATTTATTAAGTTCACGTAATGTGTAAATGTTCATACACCATAACTGTGAGATCATGCCTGTTAAAAAATGGATGAATCTTCACGCAACTACTCCTGTAATGTAACGTAAATGTTTATATATATTTTGCAAACAAAATTACTAGGAAGGTGGTTAGAAATCGTCGATATTCGGATAAAGTTTTATGCAGCTGCTCATGTGATCTACACTGGTTCATATGGTAGAAAGAAACTAACTGTACTTAAGAATCACATGTTTATATCTAAGTCTCTATTTGCTAATGTAATGCAGACATTGTATTTTCTCTGAGATGTATATTGTTTTGGAGAAAAGCATCTGCTAAATGAATAAATATAAATGGCTACTACCTTTCACATATGTATACATCAAACTCATGTTTTCAAACTAATTTATCTAAATTTTCGTGAGAAATTTATATAACAAATCAGAAAATTCATGGTGTTTCACTGAGGATATTTTCATCTTCACCAATATGTGTCAGTATTTCATGATAAATACTGGACTTACAGGGTGGTAGGAGCCTTGATGGTCCATGCAGCCACAGTCTTTGAGAGGAACACAGCGGTCATTGCTCAGGATGAAGCCAGGATCGCAGCGGCACCCCTCCACACAGAGCTCTTCACAGCCCGGCAACCCCACACCGCTTCCCACACACGTCTCTGGACATGCGCTCACACACAGGGAGTAGTGGCTGTTGGGCGGACAGGCCAGAGCTACAGGACAGAGAGACACTACATAAGGGTACAGCACTCACAGCGGAGTGTGAAACACGGAACTTGTTTTGTCAGCTCAGTCAGTCATCATACTGATAGCAGCATTCTTTGAAGTACACAAATAATTTTTTAACGCAGTCTCTCGGACGTACGGCAGAAGTGTGGCTCCCTCCACTGGTGCACTGGGGCTCCTGCACTCAGGCAGGCATCGGTGTAAGCCTGCAACTGGTCACACAAGGTTTGCAGAAGTCCCTCGTAACGACACATGTCGTACACACAGCTCAGGAAATAAGGCCGTGGGTCCACCACTTTAACGCAGTCTCTGGAGTGCAAGAGAGACAAAATAGCAGCCACAGGCATTTGCACAGAAGTTCAGCACTGGTCAGCATTGTAAATTAGCTCACGAAAGACATTAGTGTGTGCCACCGTTTAGGAGTTCGCTGCAACAGTAACAATGACTTGCTGCCCATCACACGATACGATCCTGTATTAGCATGCCACTGTTCCTCAGGTGGTGTGGCCATGTGCTACTGCTACAATAGCTGTGACGTGGGCATGTATCTTTTCTCTCTTTCATAATACCAAAACGTTTTGAAGGTATCTATAGGTATTTGCTTACCTAAAAGGTCCTTGAGTGTCATTCAGTTTCCCACATTTCTCAGGTTTGGACACCTCTGCCTCCAAACTGGGGTTGCACGGGGGCTCAGGTTTGTTGTCAGATTCACACCTGGAACGAAAGCAGGTAGTCGAATGAAACAGCACCCCTTAAAATCCCCTAAACTTACGCTGGGGTAGAACTCACTCGTGGGGTAGCAGCCACGCTGTCCGTTCTGCACGCACATAAGATGCATATAAGTACTGACCTGTCGTCTTCGTCCTCTTCAGTTTGCCAGCTGTTGCCAAAGTCATTGGAACTACCAGCTAGTGAGCCATCTGGTTTGGTGAAGTCATTATTTGAGTTTCCATCGTAGTCTCCACAGAGACCACACATCTGATCAAAATAGGAGCTGAGAGATGAACACCATGGGATTAGAATACTTGGGATCATACCAATAAAACCAGCAAATGCTGCAGGTGATTTCCTTCGCCAATGTCATTCAGTTGCTGAAACCGTCACATCACGCGGAAACTGCGGTCCAGAGCGTGAGCCTTTGAACTCACCTGGGAACTGAAATTTGAGCGTAGTGGTTTCCGTCCCAGCGCACGGTGAGACCAAAGGGGGTCTGCAGGGTGACATACTGCCCGGCCAAGGAGAGCGATATTAGGGGGGAGGGCGAGTGAGGAAGGGAGACACGTAGCCCATTTACCTGCAGAGGAAGAGATGACGATGATGACTTGAACAGAAACGATAGAGAAATGATACAAGAATGATACGCATACTGCATGCAGATGCAATGGACCGCAGCAATGCACTTTGACACTGAATTCTTAGGTCTATACTAACCATCGTCTTCCTGCCTTTCATCATCGTGACTGTAACTCCACCAACGGTCACATACAGTTTGCGGAGGTATGAGACCCCTGCGACACCTCTTTCTTCATTCTTGCCCTCCACTGAGAACCAAGGACCTGAGATTGCAGTACATAGCACATCAGTCGCAAGAGCTCAAACACAGACTGTACAAGACGTCAATATTATGACGCACATGAAGGGATAATATTATTCTTGCGTTTAACTGGTGCGAAGTTCTGAACCGCATGAGAAATGAACGTTCTTTCGTGCGGAAGGCAGCTTCAAACGGCAGACCTGTGCTGTTCTGGCAGCTTCTAGCCAAGGTATAGGTGCAGGTGCCCATGAAAGTATAGAACTTTCCATCGAAGGTGGTGTAGTGCGGATCTCCGGAGATGTAGCAGTCCTTAGTGCCTTCAGAGAGGGTCGGTGATGTTAGTCAGCGTTTCGCTGCGTATCTCTATTGGACGCAGTCATGTGAGAAGGGAGCGGTGAAAGGAAGTCAATGAGAACTCACCGATGGGGTAACAGCCAAGCTGTCCGTTCTGCACCCCACACGTATGTTGCGGAGGACACGTTCCTTCTGTGCACGTCACCACGCCACCCTCGCACTTGCATTTTGACCGGCATCCCTCAGTGTAGAACTCCTCTCCTGACTGAAACGGGGGTGGGGAGGGGAGACACGATGGAGACTCTCTTTCACGGTAAACGCATGTGCTAATAAGTCTCAAAATACGGGTTTTATGATCATTTGAGAATGAATAAAGAAATCAATAAATAAACTCAGTTGCTTAGACAGCTGTACAGGAGCACCAGCCAAATACACAAACACAGTCAACTTACCTGGTAGTACTGTCCACTGTACTGGCAGCCACATGTCTCTCGTTTGACACACAGCCCTGAGCTGTAGACGTACCCTGGGTCACACACACATCCCTCTGCGCACGAGCTGTTGCACTGCCCTGGACTTGGGTTCGCGCAGGAAGGAGGGCACGCAGGGACACACACCTCATAGTGGCTGTTTGGGGGGCAACGCAGAGCTGCAGGGAAAGAAAGCATCGGGTCATGGCGCTCATCATGGCAAGTCGTTATCATTCCACATATTCGGATAACATTGCAGTGTGGCGAAATATAGCGTTTTTCTCAATAGCTGTATAGTTGCAGAGCCCAAGGGAGGAAATAGCCCCTTACGACAAAAGGTTGTGTTCCTCCAGGGTCCCACGTTTACTCCACGGTCCTGGCACTCATTGACATAAGACTCCAGTGCCTCACACAGTGACGTCTGAGCTCCGTCCAACGCGCACAGGTCATACAAGCAGTCCTTGAAGAAATTCTGACAGGAGACACTTCATCTTACTGGAACTGTCATGTCATTTGTTGGCCGGCCATGCAGTTCCTTTGGATATTTCCAGCCTTAGAAATGCATTATAAAACATTTGGATTTTTGCCAGCGCAATGACTTACGTTGGGGTTGACTCTTGGATGGCAGACCGCAAATGGCCCTTTGACATCCAGCAAGATCCCACAATAGGCTGGACTTTTAAAGAGGTCAAGTTCACTCTCTGTGCACTCTGGGATGGTGTCATTTGGTTTCTTGTTGCAGCTGCAACAATCCAGTCAGGTGGTTAGTACATACTGTATGTGTACAGCTGATTGTGTTTTGTAGTAATTTTCTGGAATGAAGGCCTGTCTCACTTCGGGTCGGAGCTCCAGCTATGGCCAAAATCATTAGGACTGGTGACCAGTTGGCCTTCAGGGGTGCGGAAGTCATCCTCAGGCTTTCCATTGTAATCTCCACACAGCCCACACAGGGCATTCTTGTAGCTACACAGAGAAACACGTAGAGATGGGACGTTGAACTTAAACAATAACTAATGACGAAATGTTGCCAACCCAAAGCGTTCCTCTCGAAACATCAGAAAAACTTGGCTTTCCGGTTACACTGTACGTGAGTTTCGCGCACGATACCATCCTGTGCTAAGACTTACTCGCTCGTAACTTTGATGTCCATATAGTGGTTGCCATCATAGCGAACCGTCACCCCAAAATCAGCAGCCACGGTGTACTGTCTCCCCGACTGGAATACGGACAGGCCGGGCACAGGGCTGGCGGGAAGGTTTATTCTGGTCCCGTTCAACTGAAAGAAGACAACAGCAGGTTCATTTTAACCTCAGAAGTTATTTACCTTCAAACGTTATATTGAGCCGCCATTCAAAGTCAGGAGAGCTACTTCCTTCCTTAATTCATCCTTCCACGCAGAGCGAATAGTACCGCATCTCACCTGTACCACTCCGTCCTTCAGCACCGAAACAGTCACCCCCAGGGTGTGCACATGTACGGCTTTGAGGTAGCTGATGGAGAGCTGGTTGTAACGATTCTCATTGTCAGTATACACCGCAAATTGCGGGGCTGCCGTGATGTTGCAAGGCTTGGACAGTAGGTAGCTGCAGTTTCCCATGAAGTCATAATAACGGCGATCAAATGTGGTGTAGTGGGGGTCACCAGATACAATGCAGGTAGACGTGTCTAAGGAATCAAGTTCAGAAGCATGTAAGTCCAATGCGTTGAGGTAAATGCAGGGAGCAGATAGGTGATAAGTTGCGCGAAAGTCTAGGACTTATTTACTGCAGAAACTCATTCATGACTCAATTTAAATGAAATTTGGTCCACGTGTCCTGACGGCATGTGGGCTCCATACCTTTGGGGTAGCAGCCAGACACGACGCCATTCACTTCTCGACACTCTTCTGTGGGCTTACAGGAGTTGTCCACGCAGTTCAGCGTGTAGTTTCCTGCACAGCGACACAGCTTGGAGCAGCCCGTACCGAAGATGACTTCTCCTGGCTTTGGGTAGGGAATCATCAGAGAGGAAAGTGACAATGGTGCTTTACAGGAGGAATGAATTAAAGCATTCCGTGCCAACGATTCCTCAAGCTTTTCCAAATGACAACAGCACAAGTCAAAGAGGTAGATGTTTCTCATCTCTACCCAGTCTAACCCAAGAAGCATCCTGCCAATTTCATACATACACTCGTGTATGAAAATCAACAATGGAGCACTAATAAGACAAAACAAGAGAAATTAGAACAGATCCAGCTATGTTGCCAGCGAGATTCGATCCGAGTGTCACATCTGTAGCTTTAGGTGCTTGTATTACTGGGGTTGTACCTCAAAGTAATTGCCGTCATCATCCAAACAGCCGCACTGGCTGACAGGTACGCAGCGGCGGCCGCGGTACAAGTAGCCTGGGTCACAGAAGCACCCAGTGATGCAGGATCCTGTGCAGTCGGTGGATGGTTCCTGGCAGCTTGGGATACAGGCTGGGCCACACTCAATGTAGTGGGAATTTGGGGGGCACTTCACTGCAATATGGGTATGAGAAGAAGTTCAGAAATAATCTGTGTGAAATAGTCATGTGGCCCTCACTGTGTTTCTATGTTGTGAGTTCTTACCGGGCGGAACCGTAGTCTGAGGTTTAGTTGTAGTTGTGGATGCCGTTGATGGTTTCGCAGTGAAAGGTGTTGATATTGGTGGTTTTGCTGTTGATGCTACTGACAGAATTTCCAAAACAAGAGATAATAAGAAGAGTTTTAAAAAACTTGCCTCCTTTCCACAACTTTAACATGACACTGAATCTCTGCTTTAGAATGGCCAATTTATTGGCAGGAACTGCACAGTATTTGAGAAGAATTTATCTAGCCGTGCTTCACACAGCTCCTTCTCAGGGCTCAGTAAATGGTCTGTGGCAGCATTATCATTTTCACTCATTTTTTTCCTCCTCTTTTTGATTGCTTGGATTGAACCTTCAACAGCCATCGTTTCACCTACATGTCTTCTAGAAAAAAAAAAAAAACTTTACACGATTTGCATTTTAATACGCCTCAGTTTTTTTTTTTTCACAAAAAATGTTGGTCACGTGCGCTGGAAGCGCGCCCAAAGCAGCACCGGAAGTTCAGAAAATGCGCGTGCGACCCTAAGCCCTTGAGAGAAGGACGCGAAATTTAAAGAGATTTTCTACTTGACTTTTGTCAAAGAATTTGCTACTTACAGTGGTTCTGTTGTACCAGTTGTTGAACGTGCATCATAACTAACAGTAAGGAAACAATTAAAAGATACTGTGGTGCATTTCGTCAGTCCTCCAGTTTTCATAAACACGTCAAAGACAGTACAGTAATACTGCAAGTTTTGTTCACTAATTTTTTTTTTTTTTTTTTTAACCTTGTAAAAGTTTCCGGAACACGATTAATATCGTTCTAGTTCTTTATTAACGGCCTGTTATTTCAGCCGAATTAACCAACATTATTGTCACATTATTTATTAGAACAGCCTCGTTTTACTGTTTGATGTTTTAGTGTTGATTTATTTATTGGTTGCATCATTGCTTACAGTACTACTTAGTTTCTAGTCACGTGCATGCAGTACTTGGAAAAATAGCGGTCAACGTTACCTGCAATGAATATTAAATTGTGTATGTGCTTTCTAAATATTGTTTTTCCTACTGTTAATAATAATTTTTAACACGAATACAAGCCCGAATTGCTTTGATATCCAAAAAGGCTATTTACCCCAACGAAAAAGCAATACGTTAATACAGTTTTGTTTTGGACCCAGTGTGGTGGAATAAACTTGCTGTCACCATAACTTCAAGTTTTGCATTGCACTATTTGAAGCAACATTCACATCTAGCCTTTAACGCCGTCCATAAAGGGGAAATATATTACCTATTATTTCTGCCCATCCTCAAAGTAATGAAATGGATTAATGACTCCAGTTGAACACACACACAGTAATACTACATATTTCCTCCAGTAAGGCAAAGCATGAGGCAAAATGGTTAGGATGCTTGCTGTTACTATGGATGATAGCACTTTTCCTTTCTGCAACACACATTTTTCTCGAAGTTATACCTGACTGGATGTCAGGAAATCCGACAGAAATGTGTCATACCCAGCGCGTGACAACCATATTCGCCATCTTGCATCTGGCAGCTCTCTGCTGGACCGCAGGAGGTGTTGTGGCACTCGATCAGGCCTTTTCCTTGGCAAGCACAGCGCTGGGTGCAGCCCTCCAGGTACCAACTCTCATTCAGCTGAAGAGGAAATGCACAAAAAGCGTTCACTGGCTGCTACCTGTGACATTTGTATACTTATATCCAGCTTCACGCATTCATACTCACTGCTTACTCACTTTCGCTAACTGCTTGGCTAATTTACCAAAATGATGAGAAATATCAACATTCTTTCAAAATTTCCACTGGTCTACTCTAAATTTTTTTTATGATTTACAACTGTGTCAGCACTTTTAATATTGTTTACTGGACTAACAGGGTGGTAGGAGCCTTGATGGTCCATGCAGCCACAGTCTTTGAGAGGAACACAGCGGTCATTGCTCAGGATGAAGCCAGGATCGCAGCGGCACCCCTCCACACAGAGCTCTTCACAGCCCGGCAACCCCACACCGCTTCCCACACACGTCTCTGGACATGCGCTCACACACAGGGAGTAGTGGCTGTTGGGCGGACAGGCCAGAGCTACAGGACAGAGAGACACTACATAAGGGTACAGCACTCACAGCGGAGTGTGAAACACGGAACTTGTTTTGTCAGCTCAGTCAGTCATCATACTGATAGCAGCATTCTTTGAAGTACACAAATAATTTTTTAACGCAGTCTCTCGGACGTACGGCAGAAGTGTGGCTCCCTCCACTGGTGCACTGGGGCTCCTGCACTCAGGCAGGCATCGGTGTAAGCCTGCAACTGGTCACACAAGGTTTGCAGAAGTCCCTCGTAACGACACATGTCGTACACACAGCTCAGGAAATAAGGCCGTGGGTCCACCACTTTAACGCAGTCTCTGGAGTGCAAGAGAGACAAAATAGCAGCCACAGGCATTTGCACAGAAGTTCAGCACTGGTCAGCATTGTAAATTAGCTCACGAAAGACATTAGTGTGTGCCACCGTTTAGGAGTTCGCTGCAACAGTAACAATGACTTGCTGCCCATCACACGATACGATCCTGTATTAGCATGCCACTGTTCCTCAGGTGGTGTGGCCATGTGCTACTGCTACAATAGCTGTGACGTGGGCATGTATCCTTTCTCTCTTTCATAATACCAAAACGTTTTGAAGGTATCTATAGGTATTTGCTTACCTAAAAGGTCCTTGAGTGTCATTCAGTTTCCCACATTTCTCAGGTTTGGACACCTCTGCCTCCAAACTGGGGTTGCACGGGGGCTCAGGTTTGTTGTCAGATTCACACCTGGAACGAAAGCAGGTAGTCGAATGAAACAGCACCCCTTAAAATCCCCTAAACTTACGCTGGGGTAGAACTCACTCGTGGGGTAGCAGCCACGCTGTCCGTTCTGCACGCACATAAGATGCATATAAGTACTGACCTGTCGTCTTCGTCCTCTTCAGTTTGCCAGCTGTTGCCAAAGTCATTGGAACTACCAGCTAGTGAGCCATCTGGTTTGGTGAAGTCATTATTTGAGTTTCCATCGTAGTCTCCACAGAGACCACACATCTGATCAAAATAGGAGCTGAGAGATGAACACCATGGGATTAGAATACTTGGGATCATACCAATAAAACCAGCAAATGCTGCAGGTGATTTCCTTCGCCAATGTCATTCAGTTGCTGAAACCGTCACATCACGCGGAAACTGCGGTCCAGAGCGTGAGCCTTTGAACTCACCTGGGAACTGAAATTTGAGCGTAGTGGTTTCCGTCCCAGCGCACGGTGAGACCAAAGGGGGTCTGCAGGGTGACATACTGCCCGGCCAAGGAGAGCGATATTAGGGGGGAGGGCGAGTGAGGAAGGGAGACACGTAGCCCATTTACCTGCAGAGGAAGAGATGACGATGATGACTTGAACAGAAACGATAGAGAAATGATACAAGAATGATACGCATACTGCATGCAGATGCAATGGACCGCAGCAATGCACTTTGACACTGAATTCTTAGGTCTATACTAACCATCGTCTTCCTGCCTTTCATCATCGTGACTGTAACTCCACCAACGGTCACATACAGTTTGCGGAGGTATGAGACCCCTGCGACACCTCTTTCTTCATTCTTGCCCTCCACTGAGAACCAAGGACCTGAGATTGCAGTACATAGCACATCAGTCGCAAGAGCTCAAAACACAGACTGTACAAGACGTCAATATTATGACGCACATGAAGGGATAATATTATTCTTGCGTTTAACTGGTGCGAAGTTCTGAACCGCATGAGAAATGAACGTTCTTTCGTGCGGAAGGCAGCTTCAAACGGCAGACCTGTGCTGTTCTGGCAGCTTCTAGCCAAGGTATAGGTGCAGGTGCCCATGAAAGTATAGAACTTTCCATCGAAGGTGGTGTAGTGCGGATCTCCGGAGATGTAGCAGTCCTTAGTGCCTTCAGAGAGGGTCGGTGATGTTAGTCAGCGTTTCGCTGCGTATCTCTATTGGACGCAGTCATGTGAGAAGGGAGCGGTGAAAGGAAGTCAATGAGAACTCACCGATGGGGTAACAGCCAAGCTGTCCGTTCTGCACCCCACACGTATGTTGCGGAGGACACGTTCCTTCTGTGCACGTCACCACGCCACCCTCGCACTTGCATTTTGACCGGCATCCCTCAGTGTAGAACTCCTCTCCTGACTGAAACGGGGGTGGGGAGGGGAGACACGATGGAGACTCTCTTTCACGGTAAACGCATGTGCTAATAAGTCTCAAAATACGGGTTTTATGATCATTTGAGAATGAATAAAGAAATCAATAAATAAACTCAGTTGCTTAGACAGCTGTACAGGAGCACCAGCCAAATACACAAACACAGTCAACTTACCTGGTAGTACTGTCCACTGTACTGGCAGCCACATGTCTCTCGTTTGACACACAGCCCTGAGCTGTAGACGTACCCTGGGTCACACACACATCCCTCTGCGCACGAGCTGTTGCACTGCCCTGGACTTGGGTTCGCGCAGGAAGGAGGGCACGCAGGGACACACACCTCATAGTGGCTGTTTGGGGGGCAACGCAGAGCTGCAGGGAAAGAAAGCATCGGGTCATGGCGCTCATCATGGCAAGTCGTTATCATTCCACATATTCGGATAACATTGCAGTGTGGCGAAATATAGCGTTTTTCTCAACAGCTGTATAGTTGCAGAGCCCAAGGGAGGAAATAGCCCCTTACGACAAAAGGTTGTGTTCCTCCAGGGTCCCACGTTTACTCCACGGTCCTGGCACTCATTGACATAAGACTCCAGTGCCTCACACAGTGACGTCTGAGCTCCGTCCAACGCGCACAGGTCATACAAGCAGTCCTTGAAGAAATTCTGACAGGAGACACTTCATCTTACTGGAACTGTCATGTCATTTGTTGGCCGGCCATGCAGTTCCTTTGGATATTTCCAGCCTTAGAAATGCATTATAAAACATTTGGATTTTTGCCAGCGCAATGACTTACGTTGGGGTTGACTCTTGGATGGCAGACCGCAAATGGCCCTTTGACATCCAGCAAGATCCCACAATAGGCTGGACTTTTAAAGAGGTCAAGTTCACTCTCTGTGCACTCTGGGATGGTGTCGTTTGGTTTCTTGTTGCAGCTGCAACAATCCAGTCAGGTGGTTAGTACATACTGTATGTGTACAGCTGATTGTGTTTTGTAGTAATTTTCTGGAATGAAGGCCTGTCTCACTTCGGGTCGGAGCTCCAGCTATGGCCAAAATCATTAGGACTGGTGACCAGTTGGCCTTCAGGGGTGCGGAAGTCATCCTCAGGCTTTCCATTGTAATCTCCACACAGCCCACACAGGGCATTCTTGTAGCTACACAGAGAAACACGTAGAGATGGGACGTTGAACTTAAACAATAACTAATGACGAAATGTTGCCAACCCAAAGCGTTCCTCTCGAAACATCAGAAAAACTTGGCTTTCCGGTTACACTGTACGTGAGTTTCGCGCACGATACCATCCTGTGCTAAGACTTACTCGCTCGTAACTTTGATGTCCATATAGTGGTTGCCATCATAGCGAACCGTCACCCCAAAATCAGCAGCCACGGTGTACTGTCTCCCCGACTGGAATACGGACAGGCCGGGCACAGGGCTGGCGGGAAGGTTTATTCTGGTCCCGTTCAACTGAAAGAAGACAACAGCAGGTTCATTTTAACCTCAGAAGTTATTTACCTTCAAACATTATATTGAGCCGCCATTCAAAGTCAGGAGAGCTACTTCCTTCCTTAATTCATCCTTCCACGCAGAGCGAATAGTACCGCATCTCACCTGTACCACTCCGTCCTTCAGCACCGAAACAGTCACCCCCAGGGTGTGCACATGTACGGCTTTGAGGTAGCTGATGGAGAGCTGGTTGTAACGATTCTCATTGTCAGTATACACCGCAAATTGCGGGGCTGCCGTGATGTTGCAAGGCTTGGACAGTAGGTAGCTGCAGTTTCCCATGAAGTCATAATAACGGCGATCAAATGTGGTGTAGTGGGGGTCACCAGATACAATGCAGGTAGACGTGTCTAAGGAATCAAGTTCAGAAGCATGTAAGTCCAATGCGTTGAGGTAAATGCAGGGAGCAGATAGGTGATAAGTTGCGCGAAAGTCTAGGACTTATTTACTGCAGAAACTCATTCATGACTCAATTTAAATGAAATTTGGTCCACGTGTCCTGACGGCATGTGGGCTCCATACCTTTGGGGTAGCAGCCAGACACGACGCCATTCACTTCTCGACACTCTTCTGTGGGCTTACAGGAGTTGTCCACGCAGTTCAGCGTGTAGTTTCCTGCACAGCGACACAGCTTGGAGCAGCCCGTACCGAAGATGACTTCTCCTGGCTTTGGGTAGGGAATCATCAGAGAGGAAAGTGACAATGGTGCTTTACAGGAGGAATGAATTAAAGCATTCCGTGCCAACGATTCCTCAAGCTTTTCCAAATGACAACAGCACAAGTCAAAGAGGTAGATGTTTCTCATCTCTACCCAGTCTAACCCAAGAAGCATCCTGCCAATTTCATACATACACTCGTGTATGAAAATCAACAATGGAGCACTAATAAGACAAAACAAGAGAAATTAGAACAGATCCAGCTATGTTGCCAGCGAGATTCGATCCGAGTGTCACATCTGTAGCTTTAGGTGCTTGTATTACTGGGGTTGTACCTCAAAGTAATTGCCGTCATCATCCAAACAGCCGCACTGGCTGACAGGTACGCAGCGGTGGCCGCGGTACAAGTAGCCTGGGTCACAGAAGCACCCAGTGATGCAGGATCCTGTGCAGTCGGTGGATGGTTCCTGGCAGCTTGGGATACAGGCTGGGCCACACTCAACGTAGTGGGAATTTGGGGGGCACTTCACTGCAATATGGGTATGAGAGGAAGTTCAGAAATAATCTGTGTGAAATAGTCATGTGGTCCTCACTGTGTTTCTGTGTTGTGAGTTCTTACCGGGCGGAACCGTAGTCTGAGGTTTAGTTGTAGTTGTGGATGCCGTTGATGGTTTCGCAGTGAAAGGTGTTGATATTGGTGGTTTTGCTGTTGATGCTACTGACAGAATTTCCAAAACAAGAGACAATAAGAAGAGTTTTAAAAAACTTGCCTCCTTTCCACAACTTTAACATGACACTGAATCTCTGCTTTAGAATGGCCAATTTATTGGCAGGAACTGCACAGTATTTGAGAAGAATTTATCTAGCCGTGCTTCACACAGCTTCTTCTCAGGGCTCAGTAAATGGTCTGTGGCAGCATTATCATTTTCACTCATTTTTTTCCTCCTCTTTTTTGATTGCTTGGATTGAACCTTCAACAGCCATCGTTTCACCTACATGTCTTCTAGAAAAAAAAAAAAAAAAAACTTTACACGATTTGCATTTTAATACGCCTCAGTTTTTTTTTTTTCACAAAAATGTTGATCACGTGCGCTGGAAGCGCGCCCAAAGCAGCACCGGAAGTTCAGAAAATGCGCGCGCGACTTTAAGCGCTTGAGAGAAGGACGCGAAATTTAAAGAGATTTTCTACTTGACTTTTGTCAAAGAATTTGCTACTTACAGTGGTTCTGTTGTACCAGTTGTTGAACGTGCATCATAACTAACAGTAAGGAAACAATTAAAAGATACTGTGGTGCATTTCGTCAGTCCGCCAGTTTTCATAAACACGTCAAAGACAGTACAGTAATACTGCAAGTTTTGTTCACTAATTTTCTTTTTTTTTTTTTTTTTTTTACCTTGTAAAAGTTTCCGGAACATGATTAATATCGTTCTAGTTCTTTAGTAACATGTTATTTCAGCCGCACACGTCTTCTGTAAAAAATACAGGATTTGCATTTTAATATACTTCAGTTTTTTTCACAAAATCTTGGTCACGTGCGCTGGAAGCGCGCTTTTCAACTTTTTAATCTTTTTAACACGAACACAAGTCCGAACTGTTTTGATAGCCAACGAGGCTATTAACCCCAACGAGAAAGCAATACTGTTTTGTTTTGTACCCAGTGTGGTGGAATTAACTTCCTCCCCCCATAACTTCTGCATACCTTTGTACCTGCTAGTAAATTCAGTAGCAAGTTTTTCATTGCAGGAGTATTTGAAGCAGCATTCACATCTTGTTTTTAGATTTAGTGAAGACTACATTTTGCCTTCATTGCAATATGGGTATGAGGAGAGTTCAGACATAAGTTTTTTTTTTCCTACTAGAATGCTATTTATCATTTTTAAATAGGTATGTCGTCTTTTCGTTGTTTTCATGTAACTTATGTAAGTACTTACTAGGTGTAGTTGTTGGAAGTTTTGGTGTGGTGGACGGAGTTGTAGTTGTGGATGTTGATGGTTTCACTGTCGTCCCCGTTGAGGTTGTTGGTTTCACAGTTGATGTTTGTGCTAAAATGGGCAAATCTTTTATTTTCAACAGATAGGAGGGACTTTATCACAGCAGTTTTAGTACTTTTCATAACAGAAACTGAATATCACATATCCAGAGCTAGAAAGTCTTCTGAACAGTATGTTGGAAATATTGCAGGCACTGAGGAGGCCAGCACGATACCTTGACAAGCTTTTATGCAAACACTGTCCACAGCCAGGTCAGTCTTGTCTGTTTCTCCATAGACCCCCTGGATCACAAACTGAGGCAAAGGAGATGGACATATAAGTATAGATAGTACTCAATTAATTACCATGGTGTCACACTCCCCTTTGAGATAAACATATTTTTAGTATGTCAACATAATTAAATGCAATCTGATTGGCCAACAACCCATACCTGAATTTGTGCTGTGCCAGTATAAAACACTTCTGCCTTTTTCCAGCCTTTTCCCTGATTTCCTGTCAGACTCATCAAAGGAGTTCCCAGCATTTCTCCTTGAAAGACAGTTATTCTTATTTATGTAGTTATATCAACTTTTTAATAAATGTCATATTTCCCCACTGACATGAAAACCTGTTCAGTTGTTTAGCTGGTGAGTCTTACCAGGAGAAATAGCGTAGACATTGATTTGCATTTTGGTTGCAGTGCCGTACATATAGTAGTGGAAGCTGAGCAACAGACATCCTTCTGAGTAGCTGAGTGGGCTTAGCAGCTCTGATGAAACTCCTTCCAAGCCATAGAAGGAGTCTAACAGCATGTACATGCCAACTGCACAGGGCACAGGAGGTAGAGGGTAAAGCAGAGTTTTAGAGTATTTTAAAGTGCAAATAGTTTCTGCCTGATTTTTTTGGCCGTTGATCTTTTTTATGCAATGTTCTTGTAAGCAATGAGAAACTGTAATTGATACAATTCAGACATATAGTAATCTTGAACAGCATGGGTCACTTACAACCAGGCTTAGAGAAGTCGTCATCGGGCCCCGTTCCCACTGTGTCTGTCGGTCCGCTCCACTGCTCCCAGGGAAAGAAATGAGGAAGCGCTTGAGTGGTCCAACCACAGAGATCACCAGTGGTGTCAAAGTCACATTCAGACAAACAGGCTGCAAAGAAACATAGCGAAGATTCACCTTAGTCACACTCTTATATGGCAATATATGTCAAATAAGACATATAAACGTACAGATATACTTGTTTTCACATTGCAATGTCAGGTGATGCATACCGGCACAAGCGCCTTCCCTGATAATTATGTTGTCTAACGCTGTGTCGCATGATGGTGTCAGTCCCCGTCTGGCCTCAAAGACAATCTGGAGACACAGATAGAGTTCACTTGTGATGGTCACAATAATGGTAATGTTACTTGTATGATGAATTTAAAGTATAAGCACCAATAACCAGTTGAACAGGCCCAAGATTTCTACAGTTTTGTTCAGAGATGATTTTTTTTTCAGCTCGTTTTTGTGAATTCCATTTTTTTTTCTGTTACTGCTGTGTTGATGATGTTCCAGATTCAAATTGTTTTTAAAAGCCCCATGTTGTAAGGGGGACCATACATATGCATGACAAAAAAAAAAATTGTGTCATTTCTGCCCTTTGTCCCTGGCCCCACCAGAGAAACTCACATTTACAAGCTGTCCCACAGGACTTGCCACAGTCACAGCCGCCTCGAGCCATGCTGGACTCTGGAAGCCAACTTTCTCCCAAACTTTTTCCTCCGTGTCTGGCTTCTGGAGCAGAACCTGGAGATGGTTTTGGTTGTCAAAGCCATACATATGGTACCAGAACTGAATGCACATCTGGGGCAAGTTGCTGCGGAGCAGAGGGCTGATCAGACGGGCTCTTTGCCCGTTGGCCACGTTGTCACACTCGTGATAAATGTAATAGCCATCTGGTTGGATGGAGAGAGAATATGGATGAAGGGTGTAAGGGGAGGTAAAAGAGCACCAGTTCATTTTTCAAATTGAAATACACATGAATTGCAAGGTAAAAGATACATAGTCTTATGACAGCTTGTTAAATTTAGCTACTGATTTAATTATTATTTCTTCATCTATTAATTTTTTTAAATGGGTAGTGATTTTAAATGGATGTAACATATGTGGTTTTGTTAAATGTTAAGCTGTTTGTGTCCTTCAATCTGTTCGGTTTAATGAAGAGCATGGTTGGTGGCATGAGGGGTCAGTACTGACTTCCGTCTGGGTAGTCCCCATTTGGGCCAGTGCCGTTGGTTGGAGTAGACCCACGATGCCGCGTCCAGTCACTGTTATCTTCACTATCCTGCCGGAACTGGCAGAAGGGAATGCTGTCATTGTTGAAGTCACAGGATGTCAGGACAGCTGCTGGAAAAGTGGTGAAGTTTAGGGGATGCTGTCACCTGCTTACACTGAATTTAACAATTGTCTTAAAGTTTTGGTTTTATATCAGAACGAATAAGATACAAATGGACCCCTTCAGACTGTACCTTTGTTTATTGTTATATATTATTTTGCAGCAGTAACAGTAATACCAATGGAAACTGTTCAGCTGAACCATGACTCTGCATAGCCTTTAGTGTACTGCGTGAACATGCCATGGAGCAAAGTTTTTATCAGCATATTATACACTAACTCATACCATGTGCTTTCCCAAGCTGCAGTTCATTGTGCTGATGTTGTAACATGAATGGATGGATGGGTAGATAGAGGGATGAACATATTAATTTGGACACAAGCCTATTTTAGTTTTGCCAATGACATAATCTTGCAGTGAGATGGGTGTGTTTTGATTAGCTTATAAATCTATAAATGGGTGTTCATATCATGTTACATCATGCATGTCATTGCTCTGCCCTTAAATGATTTAATTACCTGAACAACGTGTAAGTATTGTGTAATTGCACTAGTCCTCATTATTTCTGCTGGACCGTGCTGTTTTGTGAGATGAACGGACACTAACAGAACCACCATTTCACCACTGTAGAACAACTTTTTACAAAAATGTTGTCAGCTTACCATCTTCCTTGTCTATTAGTGTGTCAGTTCCATATCTGTAGAAAAAAAAAAAAAGAGACAAAGTTGAGTATGTGAAACTGGAAACACTGAAAAAAGGCTTTTTTTTCGAAGAAGCATTTGGTTTTATGATGAAAATCACAATGATGTCATTACAAAATATATATGCCAGATGAAGAATCATAGGTTCAAAGGACATTCTCAGTTTACACACATGCACACACTGGCTGAAGCTGCTCATCCTGAGCAGGGTCGTGGTGAGCCGGAGCCTAACCAGGCAACATAGGGCGTAAGGCTGGAGGGAGAGAGGACACACCGAGGACAGGACACCAGTCCGTCACAAGGCATCCCAAGTGGGACTCGAACCCCAGACCCATCAGAGAGCAGGACCCAGTCAAACCTGCTGCACCACTACACCCCCCATTCTCACTTTAAAAAATGGAAATTGACTGGGAAATTTGATGGACCATCAATGAATACAACAGGACAAGCCTTTGTTAACCTTGAATTAGCTTTAGCAATTGATGGATTGATGATAAACAGACTCCTTCATTTAGAAAGGAATCCCCAAACTGGACAGAGACTGCAGGGTCCCTGTCTAACATACTGAGTCAAATTGAAATTTCCACATAACCTATTTCTATAAAATACATTGAACAAACTCCACTCATACATTCTTTCGTGTAGCTGATGCTTTTCTCCAAAGCAACTGGCAATGTTATTCTACCTACAATCTTTAGAGCCAAAGACAGCAGCGCTACCCACTATACTAACCAGCTGTCCCAGTAAAAGCAGAACAGAAAAATGTTGAAATGTGAAATGTAATACTAATGAAAACTCATTATAATCTTCTCATCTACAAAAAAAAAACATCTAAAAGTTACTTAACCATGACATACCGTGTCTTGTCTTAATTTTTCCGTAATCTAGCTTTACATTATTTAATGTAATTTAAAATTTCTTATTCATAACTGTGCTCCAGTCTTGTATTTAATAAATAAATTAGTGAAAACAACTACTAGATGGCACTGTGTAGACGTTTTGCATTACTGCTTTTTGTCTGTTCCCCCCATAGATCTCCCCCCTGTATTGAATTGAACTGTACTGAGTATGCCTGAATTGTCTGTGTTTCACATTGTCAATTTATTATTGTTAAACTACAAATAAAATAGCAAGTCAGCAATAGCACATAGTTTATTATTTGACTTACCCATTATATCTGTTTATTGCTGCATTAGTTCCACATATCCAGGTTAGAATAAAAATCAGTTTAACATGATCCATAGCTAACTCTTGAATTTAGTGAGTTAGTTGAAAAGATGACTGAAAACAGAACAACCTGAGGTTTATATAGACTTGGTCTGATTTCACTGAGGTGTTTGAACCTGTCACTGGGTGTTGGTGGGGGCACAGAGGTGTGGTGAGAAGGCATTTTGCACTTTTCCCATATTTTGTGGACTGTCACTTGTAAAATTAAATTGTAAATGGATAACTGAGAGATAAGGAAAAGGGTGTGTGGCAGCTATGAGTTACTTTGTTCCAAATACATTACTCTGTATCCATGTGTTGATAGGTGTGCCTGTATACTGCCGAACTGTTAACATTTCATATTCCAAAGCCATTACACAACAGATTTTTTGCTTGTAACTCATCTATAAGGCTCTCACCTGATTGAAAGATGATCAAAATTCCATCATGTCTTGGGTGATCTGTCGTCGTTGAGTGTTGATGCGTACTGTGTTCAGGTAAACCTGGGAATTAACTACACCTGAAAATGCTGAGGATATTTCACTGTCTGGATGCAGGGTAGCATTTTTGTGAGAACACAGAAGTCAAGGAAATACATAAGTCCAACAGGTACTTGAAGTACTACCGTTATGTACAGCTGCTGAAACCCTCAGGTATTGTCAGTGGAAAACTCAAGGTGATATGAATTCCCTCTACAGTACTAAACTGAAATATGTAGATTAATTACATTTTGAGTTGTGACCCTGCATGTCACTGAACTATTTTTATGTAAAACCTCCGAATTACCTCACTGAAATGTGACAGGGAGACAGGAAAGGTGGGCCTTTTCCCTTCTTCTTGATCATTAAACCAAGAGTCTAAATCCAATAAGGCCTAACTGTAAGCTATTTAGGTCACTTTAGATACATATATGGCAAATAATTTAAATAAATAAATTAAAAGTTAAAATGTTTAACTTTATAAGTACTGGTGTGCCATCCAGGGTTTACCCTGGCTTGTACTGTATGCCTCTAGGACAGGTTCTGGACCATGTGACCCTACATTAATGAAGCTGTTATTGATTGGATGGATGGAAATGTTATAATACTGTAGCAAGACAAAAAGACTAAACAGAATATTACCCTAATGAAATTTAGTTGAGGGGGGTATGGTGATGCAGCGGGTTTGACCAGGTCCTGCTCTCCTGTGGGTCTGGGGTTCAAGTCCCGTTTGGGGTGCATTGTGACAGCCTGGTGTCCTGTCCTGGCTGTGTCCCCTCCCCCTCCAGCCTTACACCCCAGTTGCCAGGTTAGGCTCCGGTTTGCCTCGACCTCTCTTGGGGCAAGTGATTTCGGTCAGTCAATTTACCCAGACATTGAGTTTGCTTGTTTAAAAACTTCCAGTCCACACATTTCTCAGCTGTCTTACGAAACAGAGACATTTGACATTCTGTTGGCGTAGTGAGCATCACCCAGAGAAATCAGTGCACTATCACTCAAGTGTGTCCACACCCACTGATAAGCCTTTTACAGGTCTTGCTGTGTGTGTCCTTTTTACATGGAGCCATCCATGCCAAAACAGTACTTTCCTATTTGCCATAGCCACATTTCTCAAAAAGCCAGTTGCATTTATTTATGTAATATTTCTGCTCCTTCATCGTTTTTGTGATATCTGAATCTTCTATAGGAGAGTGGGGTCACAATAAATAAGGAGTGGGAGCCCTGCCTTCAATACTGCGTTACTGTAAGAATATTAGACCATTTTTTAAGAGGTAAAGCAGAGCGATTATAAGCCCCAAGGACTCTTAAGAGATGGCTACCTATACCATGACTGTTTGATGACCATCTGTAACATCTGGCAGCAAGACAACATGTCTTTTGGATTTCTCCAAAGTAAATCTTTGCATTTGTTGGGCCATAGGTAAAAAACTGAAAGATTACTCATCAGACTGTGTTACTTTTTCCACTCCTCAGGAGTACAGATTTTGTCCTCGTTATTCTATATTATCTTTTTGAAAGCTCATGTTGTATTTGTTGACCCCAGATCACAAATGTTTTCATTCAGTCATGTGATATGTTATGAAGTCAGTGTTCTGTGATTTTTCGCAGCTATTCTATTAAGTGTCTGTCTGTTCCTGTTGGCGAGCTTTGCTTGAGAGCACTGGGATTTTCAACTCTGTTCCCTTTTCAACCATAAAAACCGATATTAAACAGTATGACTGACACATGATCTTTTTCATGCGGTACTTCTATTATTTTTCCCCGCCCTTGTAATTATGAAGCCTATTACAGATTTCCCTAATTATGACGATATCTATACACACCCAGGAGAAGCTCACTGATAAGCCTGTGGTAGGACTGAATCATAGCCAAATCCTCCCCTTTTCTCCTCATTAGCCACCAGGGTCAAAAGATAGAGGAGGATCCATATCAGTTTGTACTGCAGGCCTGTTAACATTGTATGGATAACGGTTGCAGTTACAGTTCACTGTGTACAAGGCAAGATTAGGCTATAATCAAATGTAAGTGCCACTAACCCCTATATAGTTAAACACCCGAGATTATTCTAAAAAGGAAGAAAATGTTCAGAAGAATTAACCTAAAATGTTGGATGTCAAAGGCTTTCCCGAGCCAGACATGCAAAAGCGGTATTAATCAGTAACTATTTACACCACGTTCGCATCATGTGAGCCATGAAGTACAGGAATCCCTCCCTCAGCCCCTGGTTCAAATGCAGTGCTGCACATCAGCAGTTGAGATTTACACATGTGATACGTTTTGGTTTCACAATTGTGCAAAAGCCACCCCACCCTTTGGCAGATACTATTAATATCAGCTTTCATTGCAGTTAATATATAACAGTCAACATACGACAAAATACCAGTATTCCCTCTAGGTAAACATACCCAAGCAATAATAAAAAAATAGTTTTTTGAAAGGGAGTGGCAATGATACTAGCATACAGTTTTCTCCAAACCCTCTTCCTTATTTGCATTTTTAATGTTCTTTAGATATTATCAATTAGATAATGAGAAGCCAATTAAACAAATGATGCAAGCACCACTGTATCTGCATTTGCATTTCGACAGTTAATAGTTCACATTTTATCTGAACTATGTTCTGATACTTCAAATAATTTAATTTTTAATGCAATATTTTAGGACAGAAATATTCTGTGCTCGTAGGGATAAAGGGGATTTGAAGCTGAGGCAACAATGTGGCTCATAGTGAATTTTTGCTGTGAAAGACACTTGAAAAGCCTGTACCAGTGAAAAGAAGGCATTGATGGATTATATTAATGCCAAGGGCTGACAGTATTATTTGAGAGGCTATGCTGGCTGACTTGAATAAGATTCATGCCAAAGTTCTGCTGCCAGAAAACTGCTGTAATAACACGTATATTTACTGCGTTGGACAGACCCGTCTAACAACAGCATTTCCTTCATTTGAATGAAGCTTCAGCCACAAAGAATACGCCATAAACTGAGATTTTATGGGCTGCCATGAGGTTTTACTGAGGACTCTTGGGACCTACAGTGAAATGTTCAAACTGGGTCCTCTAAGGTCCTGTCTTGTAGTTCTGGGAGTTTGGCAGTTTTTCCATTTTATATCATTTTTTTGCAGCTACAGTTTCCTATTTCATACTGTCATTCACATGATTTTTTTTTCAAACTTTGGTCACACGTGTCCATTTTCTTTGACAGGGTAATATTTATCAGCCTTGTAAAAAGTGTGCAAAGGTCACAAGTTGAAACACAGGGAAACTTGTAAATATTGCAAAGTATGGTCCTGCATGTCCTTCCTGTTCCCAAGAATTCTGGAGTAAAGTTTCCTTAGAGAGGGAGAATGGGGCAATGAGACTGCTGGTGGCACTTTGGGATGGGGCATAGGCCTCATGTAGTGAGCAAAGGTAGCAAGGTACGTATATTTTTTAAATTGGTCATAATGGTTTGTTTGACATGTCCCAGAGTTTGCTCTTTGTCCTGCCCCCTCCCTATAGCTGCCGTCCCGAGTATTTAAGTCAGTGACCAAGTGCTCTGGTTGCAACACAATATTAATATACTTCCTCTTCGAACCCTTGCCATCTGGCCGGTGCTACAGAGCACTGAGCACCAGGACAGCCAGGCATAAGAAAAGTTTCTTTCCTCAGGCCATCTACCTCATGAACACCTAAATCTCTCCCCTAGAGAGTAAACCGTGCAATACATAATGCTATTTATATTTATATTTATAACTATTTATCACATATCTCTTACTCACACTCCCTTGCATTTGTATCTAGTGACTATTTTTGTATATTGGGTACTTTATATTTTTAAATATTTTTTATCCCTTGCTCACATACTCTATCTTCTCACCTGTCTTGTCACTGTCATTCTGTCTGTGCCGTGGTAGTTCCTGTCACCAAGACAAATTCCTTGTATGCGCGAACATACTTGGCAATAAAGCTCGTTCTGATTCTGATTCTGATTCTGATATTCACCTTTGGCCACACGATGACTTGTTGTACAATGAAGGCAAGGAGCATGACCGGGACACCTAGATGAACACAAAATTCATTTTTGTCTTTGAACATAGGAACAAGGACTAGTGGTAAGCCACTTGGGGACAGATATACCTCAGCCAACATATCTGGGAATTGGACCAAAAGGCACTTTTCCAGGGTGGATCCACTTGTGAGTCTGATGACCTGAAGCTATTGGATCAGTTCCATGGCCATGGGTGAACAATGGCACAGTTGAACCCCATCCAGCCCTGACGGCATCATTACCAGATGCATGAGCCTGCAGCAGAAGTGGGAAACCCCCCCTTCCTTAATCCTCATTCACAAAGCCAAGCCATGATGACCAGATGCATCACTAAATGGGTGCCTGCTGTCTCCATAGCTCTTGTGGCCTTGGTTTGAGGAGAAACCAGAGATGAAGCAGGATCCCTGGAGATGATGTCGCTGCCTGGGGTGCTGGAACATCAGAGGAGGTTTCTGGGATGAGACACATGTGAGCTGTCTTTCTGGGTGGGTTGGAGACATGGAGGGGTCACAGCCTTTGTGTCACATATTCCTCAGTCTGCATTTTCACCTATAACTCAGCAATCTCTGTTACATTTAGCAGATTAATTAGCAGTGAGGTGTTACTTCCCAAAGTGCATCAATGAGCTCTCAGTTAAATCTGCAATATGTTTTAACATGAGGATCACGCAAAGGTTAATATTCTTGCCAAAGTGACATCATAACATCCTAACATCTTCCCGAATTAACATCCTAATGAAGTCTCACAGTAATCAGCAGTGTAAAGTACCAGCTATATTGTACCGTGTAATTGTGTGTAAAACCAGTACATTACTCTATAATAGCATCTGCTAATTGAATTTATAATGAAGCAGTAAAATATAGAAATTACTTTAGTTCAGAAATCTGGTTAAATTGTGGTGGTGTTTTGTATCCTCCTGGTGGCTGTAGTGTAGAACACAACTGAGACATCCGTGGACTTCTGCTGCCTTTTATTTTCATACATACAGTTCAAAACGTCATAAAATACAGAACCACAATGACTTGAGACAATGAATGAATAAAGAAGTCTAATTGTACCGAAAGCCCAATTTCAGCAGATAAAGGTATATTGCTGGTATCTTGTTTCTAATATCAAATCACGTTTTTCAATGCCAGGGTTATTAATAATATACAAGCAAAGCAAAGCATAATGCATATTTTATCCAATAATACCATAATAATTTAGAAACCAAACAACCTAAAAACCTATTTTGAAAACTAAATGAGGTTGTAAAGGGTGAAAATATGAATATGCTTCATGTTACAAGGGCTTCATTTGTTGTTTTTTTATTGTCTTATACTCTTAATTATGAAAGTTAGTGTTTGGAGCCTCCAGTCTCAGGCTCGATATGTTCAGTATCTTTTATGATTGCTTTCCCCTCTTTTCAACAGCTATCAATTATTAATGATGGATAGAAGAAAATAAACACATTTCTAATTCTATTGTTTTTTTATGCACTGTATAAATTGGGGTGTATAATATATATATTATGATCAGACTGTGGCCAGAGATCACTGGAGATGTACTTTTAACTTGTAATTTAATAGGAAAAACACTGCAGCTGAAAAGATGTCGAAGGTCAGACGTGTCGTGTTTAACGTAAATAATATGAAGAAAGTAGGTGACAGTTGAGCACGTCGTTGTTGTTACCACAACTGCTTTTTATTAATGTGGTACTTTTGTACCGACCTGCCGGGAGCTGCGATGGCCGAGTGGTTAAGGCGTTGGACTTGAAATCCAATGGGGTTTCCCCGCGCAGGTTCGAACCCTGCTCGCAGCGGCGCATTTTGTGTCACGTGAGGGACGCGCTTCGCAATCGGCTCCTTTGTCCCACGCTTTGACAACTTCATCGTGTACGTATGCAAAAAAAAAAAAAAAAATCTGCCTTGAGGTGGAAATTTCCTTCGGTGAGCTGAGGATGGTTTTGCCGTCCACGTGGCAGGTTAACAAAGTTTAAATTTCATCAGGTGGAGCAGATAACATGTACAAACACCCTGGCGCCATCTCTTAGGTCGTTTAATGAAACACAGTCAAACTCAGTTTTTTTTTTTTTTCTTTTTTGGCGCAGCAGTTCTGTCCATGGAAGATTTTCGCCAAGTAAGTCTACAATATGAAGAAGGATCTGCAAGATGCAAGAAGGACCCTGAAGGAATCCACTTTAGAAACATTGCTCCTGGACACAAATGTTGAACAATGGAGGAGGATTCTCTGCAGTCCTTCTAACGAAGCAAGTCTTCATTAGGATGGTGGAGGAATGGAAGGGGCCAAAAATGAAATAACTAGGAGACAAGGTACTATATGTTACCTGTGAGCAACACTGCTTTAAGGTAAGCAAAGGACAGTGGAAGTCCCAGAGCTAACGTCCACAGTGGAAGAAGCTGACACCCACCCACCTGCTTCAGCCCCACTCTCCATGTAGCAGAATCTGGCTACAAGTCTGTTGTCATTACAGCTGAGGATGCAGATGTCTTGATTTTGTGCTTAGGTGTGTGCAGCAACATCCCATGTTCCTTGTACCAGGTGTTTGGTTTAATAAACTGGGCAAGGTTCCTTGACATCAACAAACTAAGTCATTCCTTCATTGGTATGCATGCTTTCACAGGCTGTGACACTGTCATTGCATTCACTGGGAGTGGCAAGGTGATGACCTTCAAGCAAATGAAGTCTGACTAGACCTTTCAGGAGTGAATTAGGATGTTCATGGGAAGTTACAGCAGAACTGTTCAAGAAGCTGCAGAAAGTCACCTGCAATATGAAATATGTAGCCCTCCACGCTAACTATTAAGCTGCCATCTGGAGGACATGTCTGCAGAGCCAACCCTTTATCCCAAGTCCTAAGAGCAGCGGCTGGGCAATAGATGAGGATGGATGGAAAGCTACACCCCAGCAAGACTGCAAAGCTCCTCCACCTTTGCCCAGTTGGTGGTCCCATGCACAGAAGGTGCAAAAGCACAAAGGTTTTCAGTTCTGGCTCTGGTGTGGTGGAATGACCTCCCCCTCTCACTCAGAACTGCTGAATCTCTCCTTACATTTAAAAAGGGTCTTAAAACTCACCTCTTCTGAACTCACTTCTCCCATGATCTCTGAAGTTCATGTAATGTGTAAATGTTCATGCTCTATAACTTTGAGATCATAACTGTTTAACAACAGATAAACCTTCATGCAGCTACTTGTGTAATGTAAATGTTTAAAAGAAAAATTTATTAGGAATGTGATAAGGAATTGTCGATATTTGGATAAATCTTTGTACAGCTACTCATGTGATGTACATTGGTTCATATTGTGGAAAGAAACAAAAACTACTTTAGAATCACATGTCTCCATCTAATGGGGGCATGGTGGGTTGAACCAGGTCCTGCTCTCTGGTGGGTCTGGGGTTTGAGTCCTGCTTGGGTTGCCTTGTGGCGGACTGGCATCCCATCCTGGGTGTGTCCCCTCCTGCCTTACGCCCTGTGTTGCCAGGTTAGGCTCTGGCTCCCTGTGACCCTTGATGGGACAAGCGGTTCAGACTATGTGTGTGTGTGTGTGTGTGTGTGTGTGTGTGTTTGCCTGCGTCTAAGTCTCTGTGTAAAGTATTCTCTTTATTCAATGTAATGCACACACTGTATTTTCTGTGAGATATACGTCACTTTGGAGAAAAGCATCTGCTAAATGAATAAATGTAAATGTAAAGCTCTCTATAGGGGCGTAGTGGCACGGTGGGTTGGACTGGGTCCGGCTCTCCGGTGGGTCTGGGGTTCAAGTCCCGCTTGGGGTGCCTTGCGGCGGACTGGTGTCCCATCCTGGGTGTGTTCCCTCCCCCTCCGGCCTTATGCCCTGTGTTGCTGGGTTAGGATCTGGCTCCCTGCAACCCCCAATGGGACAAGCAGTTCAGAAAATGTGTGTGTGTGTGTGTGTGTGTGTGTAAAGCTCTCTGTTGAGTGGATGCAGCGCTCACCTCCACCAGATGCTCGCCTGCAAGTGTGTGCATGTATGAAAATGACCTGGTTGGACATGTCTCAGCAATGGACTAAAGTTCACAGACATGTGCAAACTACAAACTTGCAATAACTGAGTGAAGAAGAGCCAGAAACAGAGATACGGACTCTGATATTGATGATAGCGATTGCAGATAACTTAGTGGTGTGTGAATATAGCACAAACTGGTGAAACCATCCTTCATGAATGTAAAAAAGGTTGATAAATGTTTGTTTCTATAATAATGTGGACATGAAATGGATACATTTTAGTTTCAATCAGAGGTTGCTTGCAGAGACTTTAACTTTAGACTTTTTCTTTGATAATGTACTTCATTTAAAATGTTCATTTTTTCTATAAATGTAACTTTATTCACAAGAATAATTGTCTTAATCTGTGTTAATGACTGACATAGAACCCCTACCAGTATCTATGATTGCTTCTGATTCTACTGATTATTCACGTTAAATTTTTTTGTCAGATTATAAGAGGGTGACAAAATATATGTTTCCACGCTTCTGTCACAAAGTATGCCCATTCAAGGAATGATAACTACTATAAAGCTACCAGTCTGCAAGGGCTATTATATCAAAACATAAACTAGAGACATCTCAGAAGTTAAAAATATCAAAGAGAATTAGTCACCTTTGGTGGTACTTATACTTGAAATTTTGGGCCTGGGCCCATGGACTATAAAGTCACTCAGATTACATGTTGCAGACTTGAAATGGTGTCAGAGAAGATGAAGGAGAAAGAAAAGAAGGAAAGAGGGAAGTATGCCGTATTGAGATAGGCAGTGTGTGGGTAAAGCTATGGTTCTGTAGAATGGTTTCTTTTCTAAGCTCCAGGAGATATTTTCAGGATGAATTAATATGTGCTGCCCAGGTAAAAATGTGCAATTCATTCATTCATTCATTTTGGTCATTACCCGGAGTTCATGACCATAGGTGAGAGTAGGGACGTAGACCGACCAGTAAATAGAGAGCTTTTCGTTATGGTTTAGCTCCCCCTTCACCACTACAGTCCGGTACAGCGACCGCATTACTGCTGCCACTGCTCTCAGTCTGCAGCTGATCTCACGCTTCCTTCCCTCCTCACTCATGAACAAGAGCCCAAGATACTTAAACTCCTCCACCTGTGGCAAATTCTCTCCCCTTACCTGAAGGGGGCATGCCATCCTTTTCCATGAGAGAACCATGGACTCAGACTTGGAAGTGCTAATCCTCATATCAACCGCTTCACACTTGGCTCCAAATCATTCCAGTGCGTGCTGGAGGCATCCATGTGACAGTGCCAAAACGACAACATCATCTGCAAAAAGCAGAGATATCACCTTCCGGCCCCCACACAGAATGCCCAGCTGCGTCTGGCTGCCGTTCCCAGCACACCCTCACTATATGCTTGGGTCTACCAGGTCTGTCTGCCAGTTTTCCCCACCATCTTATCCAGCTCACCACCAGATGGTGATCGGTTGACAGCTCCGCACCTCTCTTCACCTGAGCATCCAGAACATGTGGCCTCAAGTCAGATGAAACAACCACAAAATCAATCATTGACCTTTGGCCTAAGGAGCTCTGGTACCAAGTAGACTTGTGAACATCCTTGTATTCGAACATGGTGTTTGTTATGGACAAACCATAACCAGCACAGAAGTCCAATAACATTTCACCATTCGGGTTTAGATCAGGCAAGCCATTCTTCCCAATCACCTTACTCCAGATTTCCCTGTCATTGCCAATGTGAGGCGTCGAAGTCCTCCGGCAGGACTATGGAGTCTGTAGGTGGGGCCCTGTCCAGAACCCCACTCACTCTCACCAAGAAGGTCAAATACTCTGAACTGCTGTTTGGTGCATAAGCACACGCAACAGTCAAACTTTTCCTCTCTGTGACCTTAAGTCGTATTGAGGCGACCCTCTCATCCACCGGGACAAACTCCAACTGTATGGCAGCCAGCCGGGGGCTTGTGAGTATCTCCACACCCACCCGGCGCCTCTCACCCTGTGCAACTCCTGAGTAGGAGAGAGAACACCCCCTATCGAGGAGTTTGGTTCCAGAGCCAACATTGTGAGTGGAGATGAGCCCAACTACCTGTAGTTGGTATCTCTCAACCTGCCACACCAGTTCTGGCTCCTTCCCCCCAGTGAGGTGACATTCCACATGCCAAGAGCCAGTTTCTGCCAAGAGGGTCTGTGACGGCACACGCCACTCTGCCCCCTCCTGTTGCCTAAAAGGCATTTGCACCCAACCCCCATGTTGGACCTTGCGGGTGGTGGGTCACGTGGCCCCCCCACGGTGCATTTTCGGCCTGGCCGGGTTACGTGGGCTGCCCGGCCACCAGGCGCTCGCCCAGAAACACTTGCCCCTGGTCTGGCTCCTGAGGTAGGGCTTGGTGACCCTATTCTGGGCAGGGTACACGTTGTACTCTTTATGTCTTTCATGGGAATTTTTGTGCAATTCTATGTGCCCCAGATAGAATTGAGAAATCAATCTAAATAAACAAACACAAACACACACACACACACACACACACACACACACACACACACACACACACACACACACACACATTTTCTGAACCGCTTGTCCCATAGGGGGGTTATGGGAGCCTAACCTGGCAACACAGGGCGTAAGGCCGGAGAGGGAGGGGACACACCCAGGACGGGACGCCAGTCCGCCGCAAGGCACCCCAAGCAGGACTCGAACCCCAGACCCACCAGAGAGCAGGACCCGGTCCAACCCACTGCGCCACCACACCCCCCTCTAAATAAACAGATTAACTAAACAAAAAAAGACGATTCCTTAATTTTCAGTTATTCACAATACAACGTACATTGCTATTGGCGAGCTCTGCAGAAGCAGGGCAACTTTCGCTTCCTCGGTAAACTGTAAAACAATTTAGAAGTTTTTTTGTAGGCTTCATTCATATTGTTGAACTATACATTGTTTTCTTTCGTGACCAGACCTCAGTCCTTACTGAAAGAAAACACCTCGTTAGCCTGTCTCTGCCTAGTTTTTTAAAAGCAGTAAATGGTAGTCTGAAATAACAGCATAAATAAGGTTGTGTAACGTAAATGTATGGAAATTTAAAGAAAAAAATAGGGCAACAACGTGAACAACAAACACGTCGAATGTAACATATATGCCATGTGACACACCCCGACCTGGGAATTAATAGCAACAAAATGGACATCGGACAAGTATGGGCATTAAGCCTAGAGCAAGTGGTCTTATAGACTCGGGTGGGCTTAGAGAGCGTAGCCAGCCAATCAACGGCCTCGATGTGGCCCCGGTGGGTGGGGTCATGGGGGTGACCTATATCTTTACGTATTAAAAGAGTTCTGTGTTTTTCTTCTCCGTTCTCCACGGAATTGCTGTCAGACATCGTAGGTATCCCGCTCAGTTAGTAACTATGGTAACACTGGTACATCTTGTATGACTCATAAACGATAAGACTGAGCTATTCTATTGTTTAAAGGCGCTGGATTTTGATGCACTTGCAACAGCTTCAGCAACGCGGTAGTTTTGAAATGGAGTTTTATTGGTAATTTCCAGTTACTCTGTCTGCAGTCTGTCGACTTTCGTGGTCTCGCTTGTTGGCGTCAGAGACTGTCTTTTAACCTTTTTGTCTCAAGATTCCTCGCGCTGCAGCAGCTGAGGTTATGGAGTTTGTTTGGCTTCCTTTCTGGGAGGAGCCCAGTGAGGAGGGGAGGCTGTGTCTCGAGCCGGGTCCGAGCGAGGATTCCTGGATTGTATGCATAATACTAGTATTAGCGGCTCGTTTTTGTAATGTCACAAAACCGAGAAAAAACATGTAATATAGACCCCTGACTGTGTTTTTGTGCTTGAGTTGAAGTAAATGTGCATTTTTACACATGCCTGCACAAATATATGTATTGTCAATAGAGGAACAATGCCTTAAAAAACGCTAATAGATTTCACACTCAGTCTCCGCCGTGTTTGTGCGTCTCAGCATTTTTTTTTTGTAGAAGTAATTTAAACTCTGGGGGGGGGTTAGTGACGTCACGACCAGAGTGGAGTCGCCCTGCCTCGAGGTTCGTCTACTTTCTCTCACTCATCCTCGTCATGCGTGTTGGTATCCACACTAACTTTGTTCCACGAAACACTCAGGTGACATTCAGTATTTTCCTTCATGTAAATAATACGGCTCATATTAAGCGGACGTTTCTTCTCTTAGCCGCTTACAATTATTTACCCACTTGTAGAGCTGGGTAATTTTTTTTTGTATTTTCAACGGAGCCGTTCAGGGTAGGTACCTTGCGGGTAGTACAGCTGGGATTCAAACCTGCAACCGTTGGGTCCAAAGGAAGGCAGCAGCTCTAAACGCTGTGTGTACAGTCCAATATGATTATGAAGAATGTCAGTGGAGTTGTGTCTTTGAATGTCATCACATGCTCAGGACACGTTTCCCCAATGTTTTGATGACTGCTTTCGAGATGCGATCGTTGGAAGTGTTGGAATACCCCCTAATCTCAGTGCCCCAGCGCCTCTCACTCAGGGATGTTTGTTTGTGGAGCCACCTTCTCCTCTCTGTCCAGAGCATGGTCAGCCTGGGGAAGCTCCGTGTGGCTGTGGTGGGGGCTGGAGCTGCGGGGCTGTGTGCCGCACGGCACCTCCTCGCTCGACAGGACACCTTCGCCCCACCGGTGGTGTATGAGCTCAGCAAGCGCATTGGGGGCACCTGGGTCTACGAGGAGCGGGTGGGCGTCCGCAACGATGGGCTCCCAATTCTCAGCAGCATGTACCGGGACCTCAGGTAACCCCCTTACCTCTGCACAGGTGAAGCTGCTCATACCAACAGGTTTGGGTTCTTATACTGGCATAGTAGTAGAGGTAACCACCTTAGTTGGTAGCAGGTGCACAGATAGTCAGCAGCTTCAGAAAAGTCTACATTGGCTGCTGATTGCCTGCAGGGGGATGTTCACTCTTGGTAGCACTGCATTTAAAAGTAGGGTGTAAGAAATATAGACAATACAGTATTGTCTTTGGTGCCATAATGTGGGCTGCTTGGACCACATAGCATTAAAAGGGGTCCTGATTTTTAGATATTTTTCATGAGGGGATACAGTTTTTATTGTAATCAGCAAGGAATTTTATCTGACTATATATTCTGTCATAAATCTTGTATATGTAGTTCTGCTGTCCCTCTGAGATATGAGAGCCCTAAAAGCCATGTTTTTTTTTTTTTTTTTTTTTTTTTTTTGACCATTGAACAGGACAAATATCCCCAAAGAAGTGATGTCGTTCCCCGACTTCCCCTTTGACAAACATCTTCCGTCGTTCGTTCACCACACAGAGGTACGGAAGTACCTGGAGCAGTATTGCGACCACTTCCACCTGAGAGATCACATACAGGTATTACTAGTGTTTCCAAAAAAAATGTTTTCTCGAAGGTTTTGTGCAGATTTCTTTTTATATTCCCTTTTCATGTAAGACTGGAAAAAAATGACATCACCACGTGAAGCCCCCCTTGGAAAGTGGTATTACACTTTTAATATTTTAACAGTGATAATTTACAATATCTCTTAAAACAACTTAAATTTTCAGTGAGAGTGACTAAATGGTTTGAGTGGATATTGCTGTTTGTACAAACACAGACTACTGGATGGCTCCACTGGTGTTCCCAGCACATGGTGATGTCATAAATGCTGATACAAACCATTTAGCAAAAATGCTGTGACAACAGCTAATGAAGATAAGATCTAAAAAAAGTATAGCTCTGTTAAACAGCAAATGTGTTCACCTGGCTCTCTGCTCCTCCAGCAGCATGTCATTTTGTGATAAGATTTCAGCAAAGTGTACAGTTATTGAGTAAATTTTAAAAATGAATTACTGGTGCTTTTATTGGCAATAAGGAAAATTTAATTGTCCAACAGTGAATCTGCTTTGTCACATTTTCTCCAGAGGTCTGCAACAACTTTGTCCATGTAGGCAGGTGTCCATGGTAGAAATTTTTTGGATTCATGGTTTATTGTATGTTGAACCTTTTTAGCATAATGGTTTCTTCTGCACCTCCATTGTAATGTGTTTCTCTGAATCGCCTCTCAAATGTTTCCCTCCCTACCCCGATTTTAGCACTTGTATAGATTAGTCAGTGATACAGAAGACTATTTCCAAATAAGTTTAGTCTGATAATTAAGTCATGAACATTCTGTTCCCCAAGCTGTGTTATTAGCACTTCTCCTAAACTATACAATTAGTGTGCACCAGATTGTATTCTACATGTTTAATTTTTCACCTATATGAAAAGTTCATAATTTTGGCAGTGTTGGTGTAGCTGATAGTGATACTGCATTTTATATAGATGTAACCTCTCATCAATAGAAGTAGCAGTCGGTAGCATAATGTTTAGCGGTTGTACATTCAAATCCCAGCTGGATTAACCAAGAGCAAGGTACTTACCCTGAAATTGCCCCAATAACATTACCCAGCTGTGTGGATGGGTCAATAGTTGTATGTAGCTTAACACGGTAGAGTGCTTTGGAGAAAAGTGTTAACTGAATAAATATATTTAAATATCTGTTTTTCCCCCGCCCCCGCCTTTGAGTTTGGCACCATAGTGGACCTGGTGAAACCCAAGAAGGTGAAGGATGGCTGGCATGGGCTGGCCTGGGATGTAACCACCAGCAACGGGCTGGACCCAAGCACCAGTGTCACTGAGGAATTCGATGCTGTCATGATATGCAATGGGTGCGTACTGTCTACAGCGAGGCTTGATCCGGTAGGCATATCTTACAGCACAGGTTCTCATCGCTGGTCCTGGTGACCTCCTCTGTGTGATGGACTTTATGCGACTGTGCTCTTAATTAATTTGCTCTAATTTATCTGCTGATTGAGTAAGTTGGTGAAGTAAAAGTGTTGCATTTATCTCATTGTTATTAAAATGTAATTGTTCCTTTAATTAAGAGTAATTAAATACAGAATTTGGGTTAGCGGTTTAATTGATAAAGGAGAATGAAAGATTAAGGGAGGGGAAAAGCAACTTAAAAATGATCTCCTTTGTTTTCACTGCTGCAGGTTTTCCACAGATAATAAAACATTTTATTAAAACGGTTACAAAAGATTGGGAGTGCTTCATCCGTGTTTTTTTTTTTTTTTTTTAAAACAGTAGCTTGAAATGTATAATCCTTTCAATAATTAGCATACTTAAGAGTTGACCTGGAATAAAAACCAGCATTGACACTGCCCAGTGTTGAAAACTGCTGCCTTGATATTGGATACTGCAAAGGTACATCAGAGCTTCAGTGCTAGAACTCTTCTCATATGCTCTGCGTTCTTCACAGCTCATTTTCCACCTAAACACTTCTGGTCAGGCTCTGTGGAATTTGAGGTAAAGATGTGTCACTGGACATGCAGTAAAACCATTTAAAAATGGGCTTTTTTTTTGTTTTTACTTCAGACATTTTTTTGACCCCTACATCCCACCGATTCCTGGTATGGATAAATTTTCAGGTATGTTGGAATCTCTTGTGTTTTTATGGGCAGTAAATGCACTGATTATAAATGGTTTATTATCCAAAGCTGGATAAATGGTGATTAGTGCCTTTGGTCCCTTTTTTTAAATTTTTTTTAAATATTAGATTTTTCATTAATGGCAGAGTGATGTCCCATGTGGACAGGGTTAATGCATGTCCTTTCCTTCTAGTTCTGGGAATTCTGACAAAGTGCCTTGGGGCAACTGTCTCCAACACACTAACCGTCCTAAAAGTAACTGTTGTCTCGTCACCAAATCTATTGATTTACTTAGAGGTTCTTTGTGGTTCAAAACGTCATCTTTCCAAATAATCCAAACCTACATGCAAAATTGACCTACCTGATTAATTTATCAAAACAGCTTGACTGCTTTTAAGGAATAATTTGTTGACATTAGTTCATCTGATCTTTTCTATGAAGATGTTCAACAGATTTATCCAGTTATTTTCTTTCATTATTGGGTGTTTATTAACTGATTTTCTCATTTTGACAGAACAAGTCAATTATGGATTATTTTCACAGAATGTGCTTTTCAGTTTTTATTTATTTATTTTTTTTGGTATCTTCATTTCAATTTATTTTTCTAGAGTTCTCTTCTTACACAGTGACAGAGTGCTGAACAAAGGGATAAGACAAATAAACAATTAAGGCAGTTGACTATATACGAGAGTAAAACATTAACCATGCAGTTATTAAAGCTTTAACAAGGCCTACTGGTCACAGAGGAGTTGAGCAAAGAATTCCCAACTGAAAGTCAAAGGATACAAATAACCTCTAGGGGTCCAAGTTTCAGTGACTGCCCACCCCTCCTGAGCATTCTTGAATTTTTTTTTTTTGTTTTCTTCTTCAGTGTAATTGCGATGGGAAGATGTGCCAGTGATACTCCTTAGGGCATACCAGTGTTGCTTTACTCCATGTCGGTTTTCACCCACATGGCCCGTCCTTACCTTTTACCTCCTCCTTCACCCAGATTGACAGCGATGTCAGTGGCCTGCATCTTAGTTTGTAATTTTTGTATTCTAATATTCAAAGAAAAGTTGTTGTATTTAAGCTCCCAGTAGGTAGTTAGTATGCCAGCACTGCTCGCTTGCAGTGGATCGCTCATTCTTTGTTGGGATGTCCTGTTTCCAAGGAACAAGATGTGTTCTACTTCTGCAGGACCATTCACACACTCCAAACAATGTGCTTTTATTTGTATAAAAATTGATGTTGAGGAGAGACAGTGCATTTCTCAGCGGGCAGCTTGTCTTTGACCTGATCGGCTGTTTGTTCTGGGCGCGATGCCTGTCTCTGACGTGACTGGTTATTCAAACAGGGATGCTGATGCACAGCCATAACTACCGCAGCGCTGAGCCTTTTGCCGGGAAGTCCATGGTGCTGCTGGGAGCCGGTCTGTCTGGCCTCGACATCGCCATGGAGCTGTCTAGCGTCAATGCAGAGGTCTCTGTCCTGCTGTGCGCCACATATTTCAACTGTGACTTCTTGCTATGGCTCACCGCTCTGTTCCCCTCCCCAGGTAATCCTCAGCCATGGCCAGCGCCCCCTGTCCTGCCCCCTGCCTCCTCGGGTCCAGCAGGCACCACCTGTTGCACGCGTCCTTGAGGACGGGGCACTGCAGTTCCAGGATGGCCGGCAGACCCGACCCGACGTTTTTCTGCTTTGCACTGGTTACAACTTCACCTTCCCCTTCCTGCGCTCGGAGCTGGGCGTGCATGTCCGTGACCACTTTGTCTTCCCGCTCTACAAGTTTCTGATGCCCCCTGCCTTCCCCTCCCTCTTCATTGTGGGCATCTGCCGGGCAATCTGCCCCTTCCCTCACTTCCACTGCCAGGTGAATGAGTTTTCCATGACAACTTGGGGTGACTGTTGACAAAGAAAGTTCAGTTCGACACTTAGATGTTCAGTAGGCAAACAGGAAAGATCAGGTGCTGCAAATGAGGCAAGAAGCCTATTACATAAACAGTTCAAGTTGGTGGGGTATTTAATATGAATCAATACAGTCCCAAGCAGCATGCTGGCACAGCAGGTAGCGCTGGTGCCTCACAACTCCAGCACTGTGGGTTCAGACTCTGGTTTTAATCTGGCTCAGTATGTGTGGAATTTGCATGTTTGTTTTGTTTGCATGGGGTTCACCCAGTGGTGCTTTGGTTTCCTCCCACAGTCAAAAGATGCATTTCAAATCATTTGGGGATTCTAATTTACACTGTGTGTGAGTGATTTCCCTGCAATGAAGTGGTGTCCTGTTCAGGGTGAACCCTGCCCTACTCCCTGTGCTTCTGGCATAGGTTCCAGAGCACTGTGTGCACATTGGACTTTGGCACTTGACTTGAACATAGCAATTCAGTGCTGACTGTGTTGGATTTGTTGCACGTGAATAAGGTTTAGGCCTTATCACCACTGAAGGAGTCTCCAGACTTATGACTGAAGGTCAAGGATCAGTTGCAACACCTACGTGTTTCCCAGACACCCATACAGTGATTCTTTCCCTTTTTCTAAGCTCTTTATTTGGCTCTCAGCCCCCTGCTTGATCCTCCCTCCTCTTTCTTCCCTCAGGCCCAGTTTGTCCTCTCGGTGCTGGACGGGACATTCCCCCTTCCATCACGGGGGGAGATGGAGCAGGAACTGGAGGCGGACGTAGCGGCTCGTCGTGGGCGGGGCATTGCCACACGCCACATTCTCAAGCTGGACTCAGAGCAGTGGGCGTACAACGATGAGCTGGCCCGCCTGGCGGGCTTCCAGCCCTTGCCACCCTACTGGAGCAACCTATACGAGTCCAACAAGGTGTTTCGTGCCCGAGACATGCTCAACTACAAGACCTACCAGTACAGTGTTCTGAGTGACACGGATTGGGTGGTGCACACACAGCAGGGCCAGCCAATCCAGAAGCCCTTACCACAAAACTAATATGATGATGATGATGATGATGATGATGAACCTCAATCTGAGACCCAAAATACCAAAAAGATGTAGGATATCCTGTCTGGTGTCTCACAATTATCTACCAACTTTACAAGTCCTAGTCTACATACAGCTAGTCTAGGTATATATTTTGAGTATTAATATTTTAATATAGAACATTTTTTTTGAGTTTTGCATAGTTTGTAAGGAAAGCTCAATTAATATGTGGTTAACACATGTTAATAAAATGTACCTAGTGCTCAGGCTCTGACAGTATTTTTGCTATTAATTTTTCCATGTTTATTTTCTAAAGCATACTGTTTTCCTGGTTTTATTGTGTGTATCATATGTCTAATGTTTTGTACAATGGCATTAATTCATCTTTAAGAAACACATGTTTATTTAACACAGCAAAACCTTTTCATGAGCAATTGTACCACATGGTTATGCCATTTACCAGTTCTTGATTTTCTCAGTTTGCTGCTGCTGCCTTTAATGTTTATCCTCCTTCTGACTCCAGTGGGAGTAGCATGTTAATGATTTTATTAAATTTGCATAAATTTTTACTTAACAGGTCCCAAAAGCTTATATGTAAAGTGGTTTCTGTCAAATTATGTGCCACTATTTCTGTTAATGCTTACCATTGTGATTTTGTACTGATGATCCTACAGTGTGTTTTGCCTTTGTGTTGAATATGTAAATTACATACATAATTTGAGCAAATTTTAAAATTTATTTGAATCAAGTTTTAGTTTTTACTTTTGCCTCTTTGACCAGGACAGATGGATTTATTCTGAGGCCTGTTGGGCTATCAGGCCAAGACCTGTTTGCTTCCATGATTCCTAGTTTTGCTTCTTGGCCTATGAAGGAGTAGTTAAAGAATGTCATATTTGTTTAGCCTGGTTGGTAAATATAACTGGAGTCTATGAAGTACAAACTCTACCACAATTGGCAAATGGAGAAATTGTTAAAAAAAAAAAAAAAAAAATCTATAAAATAAAACTAAAGGTTTTAGTTATGTTTATGCTTTCTGAAATTATTTAGGTGAAAGGTATAAAATGAAAACTTTTTGACTAAATTATATATAATGTATATATTTTATAATTATAAAATTGTTTTTTAGAATTGATATGCATTTTAACAACCTTTAGCAAGATGTTCCAGTACAGTAGTTTAAACTGGCGAAATAAGTAGCTTTGGCACCGCAAGCCTACGCAAGAAGGAAAAGTTGCTTTGAGTGACATTTAAGGATTTAATAATTGATAAGAGAAGCGGAATAGCAGGATACCACATGATGGCAGTGTTCATCCCTTGAGTACTTGACTGCCATCCAGTGGAAGCCAGAAGAAACGCAGTCAGGAGGTCAATGATCTGGTTCAGTTCTGTGGGGGTTTATTCTATGGATTACACTCTTCCTGCTAGCAACTCTTTGAGGGTGTCTGCTAGTAATAAAAACATGGTTTTAATCTGGATCTCAAACAAAAGTAAAAAATGAATCAAATTTCTTTGCTTCTGAAGGCTTTGCGCTTATCCAACTTCACCCACTCGGTTTGACCACGCCCACTAATTGAAACTCCTCCCACTTTGGCTGAACTTTCTTTCACTATAATCTCTGTCACTCAGACATCCTACCCCACGGTCTGCATGTGTTCCTACAACATCCCTTTGGACAAAAATATAAAGGGAGCAGCATGCTTATTAAAGAATTCTACGAAATCTACAAGTTTGTTATTAGAAGACGGATTAACAGCAGCAACTCTCAATATGTGAACTTGTATTCATAAATCGGGGGGCGCGGTGGCGCAGTGGGTTAGACCAGGTCCTGCTCTCCACTGGGTCTGGGGTTCGAGTCCTGCTTGGGGTGCCTTGCGACGGACTGGCGTCCCGTCCTGGGTGTGTCCCCTCCCCCTCCGGCCTTACGCCCTGTATTGCCGGGTAGGCTCCGGTTCCCTGTGACCCCGTATGGGACAAGCGGTTCAGAAAATGTGTGTGTGTGTTTTCATAAATCATGAAAGGGACTTTTCCCTTTTCACACAAGACTGCTGTGTTAGGGGTACAGTTTCCTGTGTGCTCTACTGGGGCTCAGGGCTTCTGCTGATATGTACTGTTTAAACACAGTCTGGGGGATGTCCAGCATGTTCACGAGCTATGTATAGAAATTGTGATTCACTGTATTCCATTTTAATCGGTCCCTGGTTACATTCCTCAGAGCTTGGACATGCAGAACACATTAGTGGCAACACTGAGTCAGGATTCAAAGTCATAGCTCCCATTAACCTGGTGTTTCCATTAGTCAGTATTCAACTTGTTCTTATGGGAAAACCAGGGTACAAATTCAAAGGTTTCATTTTACCAGTCGACACTACTGTCAGAATTGCTTTCTTAGACATTTCTAGTCATGTGACATTTGCAGCACTGAAAGCTGGGTGAGTCTGAGTTACCAAAAACCTGCTGAGTTCATTGGAGACCCTGTTGAACCCTTTCTCAGGTTAAGGATCAACATTTCACACCATCATACCGTATCAGTTCTACTCTGGCATTATGAAATTAAAATCTGTGATTTATCACCAGCAGCACAAAACAGAAATTGAAAAAAAGCTTCTCATGCTGCACATTACAATAACCTTTTTGAGTGTTTTTTTATGGTTGACCAAGGAGGATGATGGATGGCTACTTTTTTTACAGTAACTGCCCCATTAGCAGGGCACAATGTCTAGGTCATCACATGTTCTTGTAAACCGTTCAAAAACCAAAGGTTGGAAAGTATTTCTTGGCCTTTATTGTCTTTTAAAATCAAAGCCCACAGTGATGTGGTGTCTGCCTTTTGCTGTGAAATGCACTTTGGGGTTCTATGAGTTGGAGAAAAGTGTCTGACTGGTGAATACATGGAAAGATCTTTTTTTTGTTTACTAGATATTAAAATTTATAGAAGACAAGTGAAATTCAAGGATCAGCAGAAGGAGTTCTACTGAAGGACAAATCAGTTAAAGGAACACGGGACATGAAACCTTTTTGCATATTTACAGTCATATCTTAAAGATACAACTATTTGACTTTACAGGGAATTTCATTGATCACCTCTGGTTCAGGTTATGAGGCAATTCTTCATGTTTACGAGGACTGAAAGGCTGAGCTATGTCAGACCTTTACATTTAACCCACTCAAACATTTTTCTTAACCTTCAAACACAAAATTTTTGCTATTGAAACTAATGGTAATCATGTCTTCCAGTCGTGACAATTCACCTTACAAAGTGTTATTCAGTTACATAGCACCTATGTTTGGTGGAGGATTTAAAAATCGACCACAACACAATTTGTCAAATTAATGTACCACTGGATTTCTAATTAATTTTTGAAGAATTTAGTGCAAAGGTTAATAACTTTCATTAATGTTACTGCAAACTAGATTTCATTTATTTTGAAGTAACATTAATAAACCATCAGAACAGGTTTAAATTGTGCTGAATAATGTCTCCTAGATTGGAAAAAAGTTTAAAAACATGATACAGTGAACTAAATCATCTAAGAAGTAGCTAATAAATACAAAAAATCTATATTAAAAAAAGGATTTGTCAAAGTAACATCTAATGTATATTTTCTTGTTTCCCCTTTTGTTGCATACAAACTAGGGTTTTTTGCATTTCATGCTGTGGACACAGATGTCATACAATCTTGAACTTTGTGTTCTATCCTACCTTCCGAAATAGGTTCTTGCAACACTCATCCTGTTGCGAGGTGAACCCAAAGCCTCTTTGATGCCATGTTTCCTTTGTGTTATTTGTGTCCCATATGTCACGTACAGTATGTTGATGACTCATTATTCTGATCTGACCTTTTGACCAACTTGAGTAATGAGTACAATACCTCTGAGTAGAGAGTTCACGACTCCTGCTCCTCTCCTAGTGAACAATGTTCAGAGGACCAATGCGCTACTCCTTCTTCCACAGGAACTGCTATTTTGTGAAGAAATAGCCATTTGGAGATTAATGAAACATTTGCAAAGCTCACATTTACTAAAATTGTGCCATAAATTTTATATGATTTTTTGGTTGCCCTGTGATGCAATGCCATCCTGTCCAGGATGTCCCCCCGATGCCCTTTGCTTGCTGGGGTTGGCCTTTGGTCACTGCAACTTGCACTCATAGCTGTAGAAATTGTCCTCATTGTTATAAATTGTTAAGGTAAAGCAAAGTTAACAGCAAAAGCTTCTCTGTGAGTTAACCCACTGGGACTCTTCTATCTACTCACACAAATGCACTGCTATTCATAGCAGCTCTGATTAATAAAAGCCAGTCGAAACAATATAAATAAATAATTGCGCCATGTTCCCCTTGCAAAAAAATTCCTGCCTTTCTCTTGTGTCCTTGAGGTTTAAAGGGTTGGGTCTATCCCATGGGCAGCTGTTTCTGATTGTCTTCAGCCCAATTTCCCAGGCAATACTGTCTCTTTGGGAAGGTCCATCATTCGTGCTTCTAGTGAAGAGAGGGAGTCTGTATTTTTCCTATCCTGTTTTTGGCAAGAAACTAAGCTGGCTGAAGGCTAAAATGAAAACTAATTGGATGTATTTCCTTGAAATAGTGTACGTGTGACAGTCAAGCTAACCCCCTCCAAGAGCCTTTTTTCTGTTATATTGTCTTTGTTCTGACTGAACGCCAAGTTGCATTAATTCTTGGTAAATTATGTTCATTCATACATGGACATTTATTTTGGTCTAGAAAGAACTGCAAGGATGGATTTTGAATGAACTTAGATAATCAAAGGCTTTCCTATACTGCTAATTTGTCTTCTGGGAAATATTCCCTTTCCAATTTGCTTGGTGTGGCTCAGACTCCTACTGCTGTGGCAAACCGCTGACCACCACAAGAAGTGATACAATTTGTTTCATACCTTCAAAATGACTCCGGCCGGCGGCTATCCACCATGACTCAAAATCTCGGACAATCACTGCACATAGCTACGGATGACATCATGGGTGAAGGTGCTAGCGAGGCAGTGGTCCGGAAGCCATTGCTTCGCATTCTTCTAAAAAACCATTTCAATTAGGAAAAAGCTGTTGAACCACAGCCGAAACCCTGAGCAGCACCTCACTTTCTTCATTTGGGTTTTCTGCTTCCTTATGATCAATTAATTCTCACTTTCCACTCAAAGGACTGGGTTCACACCCTAATCCCACTGTAGCGCCCTTGATCAAGGCATATATAAAAATTACCTTGCTGTGTAAATGGATTAGGGGTGCGGTGGCGCAGTGGGTTGGACCGGGTCCTGCTCTCTGGTGGGTCTGGGGTTCGAGTCCTGCTTGGGGTGCCTTGCGGCAGACTGGTGTCCTGTCCTGTCCTGTCCTGTCCTGGGTGTGTCCCCTCCCCCTCCGGCCTTATGCTCTGTGTTGCCGGGTAGGTTCCGGTTCCCCGCGACCCTGTATGGGACAAGCGGTTCAGAAAATGTTTGTGTGTTTAAATGGATTAATAATTCTAAGTATCTTAGTGTACAAACCCAACATCCCAGGTAGTTTTGGAGAAAATCAACAGCAAACTGATTTAGAAAAAACATTCTACATTACAGTTTCTATGTCTTTGTGGCAGAGCAACTGGAAGGAACAAATGGTGTTTGGATTAATGCAGGAGTCAGCAAGGGAGGGCGGAGGATAGGGGTGAGGGCCCTTGTTGTACACTGTGCCAGAGTTTGAGTTATGTAAGAAAAAGGGAATGAGTAATGACCCTATAAACAAATGGGCTCACTGTAAAGAAGAGGGTGGGTGTGAACAGATGACTGCAGTAGGGAGAGGGGTAGAGAGGGGAGCGTTATGGCCCCCCTCGAAATGGTGCTGGTTGCCATGGTGATGGACTGTATGCCTCAACGACTGCAGGAGGAGGGAAGTCCTCTTGCGTGACACTGCAGTCAGCAGCACACAGGAGTCTGTGGTCAAAGGTGTCTGGAGGGTGTCATAATCCCTCAGTCGCACAGTGAATCATGGGTTTGGACCCTAATTTCACATCCTTCCATGTTCTTCCAAGATAGAGAGAAATAATTAGGCTGTGCTGGAGGGCAAACCCCGTCTCTCAGCCAGGACACAAATATTCTCCGGAAAGATGAGTAGTACAATAGCCAGGTTATAGGAGTTTAAAGCAATAACTAAGCGTGGGGAGTGTAAATGCTTTGCCTTGGAAATTAATCTTTCAGAAGTTGTTTGTATGTATTTCTTTAGACGACATTTTTCTCCAAGATGACTCAGAGTTTTAAGCTACTTACAATCATTTATCCCTTTATGCAGCTGGGTAATTTTTACTGGAACAATTCAGGGTAAGTACTTTGATCAAGGGGCGCGGTGGCGCAATGGGTTGGCCCGGGTCCTGCCCTCTGGTGGGTGTGGGGTTCAAGTCCTGCTTGGGGTGCTTTGTGAGACACTGGTGTCCTGTCCTGGGTGTGTCCCCTTCTCCTCCAGCCTTACACCCTGAGTTGCTGGGTTAGGCTCTGGCTCCCCGCAACCCTGTGTGGGACAAGTTGTTCGGAAAAGTGTGTGTGTGCTTTGATCAATGGTACTGCAGCAGAAGGTGGGATTTGATTCAAAGTACTTGGACCACAAGGTAGTGGTCTAAGCACATTTTCACCTGCTGCCCTGTTGTTTCGGTTTTATCAAAACTTATTTAAAAAAATATATTGAACAGTCTGAACTTTTTTTTGCCCATTTTGCCCTTTATGTGGGGTCTTTAAAGCAGGGCCTCCGCTAGAAGGGCGAATGGCTGTGGTGATTCTAGGGGCCCGTAAATGGACAAGGTGCGCACAAGCAAGTTATTAATTATGTAACAGGGTTTTCCTTCAAGGGGGACCCAAGCAATATTCGGAGTCTGGGGGGGGGGTCCCAAGCAGGCCCAATGCTTGGTATGAAAGAGGCCGATTTCGGGCCGAGCCTCACGGTTTCTTCCACAGACAGAATTGGAGAGCTGACTCAACCATGGACATTGACTCATATGGACTTGTTGCTGGGGGGGCGGCTCCAAGAAAAGGGCAGGGGAAGCAGCTGGCTGCTGGGGGGTGTCTGGTGGAAGGCCAGCAAGGGAAGCATTGAATTAAATGTGTCAAAACAAACCCCGGAACGTCTGTGAGCGTGATCGAGTGTGTACCTGCGAGGGCAACGAGTTTCGCGCTCACCGGCACCGCATGTCCGTGCAGGATCCTGAACCGGAACTTCCAAAATGTTTAATGTGTTTGTTTACTTTGCAAGTTCAGACACTGATACCTTAAGCACACATCTTAGACATTTAAACCGCAGATGTGAAGGATAAACAGTGAGACAGTGCCAGACACACGCTTATCTAATAGGAGGGCGTGACGGGCAAAGGCTGGTCAAGAACTTTCAGTGTGGTTTGTAATAACCTTCTTGCACTTACTAATGAAAAGCTGTAAATTTAGAAATAAACTCTGACCTAAACGAACGTCTATATTGTATTTTCAGTAAACTTCCAAGAGACTGTTCCTGTAAAAAGAACCCCTAAATGCAGTCATGTAGGTTCCTAATGTAATGCTGAAGTTCAAAGTTTCATCTCCAGTTCCTCTCACTCCTCATCTTCCTCATGACCACAGACCTTTCTCTTGGACCTTCTCTTGGACCTTTCCCTGATTATTTCACTTGCAATCTAAGAAACAACTTCATTCAACTCTTATTTTTCATTCTACTGATACAAATTTTGGGTTATGTAGCAACCCGTACCATAGTGGTTAGAGCTGCTCCCTTTGGACCTCAGGGTCACAGGTTTAAATCCCACTTCCACCTCTAGTACCCTTGAGCAATGTAATTCCCCTAAACTGCTTCAGTAAAATTAGCCAGCTGTATAAATGGGTAAATACTGCAACTATAGGTAGCTGAATAAATGTAAATGGTATTAAGGCTCCTTGTAGCTTCACACAACGATGCAGTTTTTTTCGGTTTGAATTCAGTGAATAACAACTGTTTTTGTTGACAGAGAGGCTACATTGGCTATATTGTCTCTTTTGCCAAATAACAGTAAAAATGGTGAGATAATGAGTTTATTTTTGTTTGTTTCATCATATTTAAATTTGGTTTCAGGTTTTTTATCTTGTTAAACACTGTTGTGGCCCTCTGTTTTTTTCCAGACCTTACTGTACATGGAAACATCGTGTCATCAGCAAATCAGTTTTTTCGGGGTCTTTCACAACATTCCATTCCCTTCTTAGGTTATATGTGTCATAGTGTGAAAAGTAAAAGACAATGCTGGGTCATATTATTGGATTGTGAGTAGAATTCCACGCACATCAGGCTATCTGTCTCTCTTCCGGAATGTGGGCCTGTAAGGCCCATTGCTGTGCTCTCCTACAGGGGGCAGGAAGTGTTTTTCTCCCTTGTGGCTTTCTTCTTTCAACTGTCACTTCCTATTTTTAGTCTGCCATCCACCACCTTACACGAAATGCTACGGGACAAATTCCAAATGGAATTAGTAAAGTCCTTTCCTTAAAATAGTGTGTCTTGGTCCGTCAGAAAGAAAATGATGGAGGCATTTACAGTAAAATCAAGAAATCTGAAATACTGTATGCTGTAAAAATAATATGATGGAGTAATCAGTCATATTTCTGTTTAGTCTTGGAGCTTAGACAGTATTGGGGCAAGTTCTGTCCTGTGGCAGCAAGGTGAGGCCTGTACGTCTCTTCCGCCATGCGGCCTGTAAGGCCCATTGCAGTGCTCTCCTGCAGCGGGCAGGAAATGTTTTTCTCCCTTATGGTTTTCTTCCTGTACAGTTCACCTCTTCCCAGCAGTCTGGCTGCTGTAAGTGAGACCCTACAAGAGCTCTACCAGATATCAGTGTGACTCCTGTAACCCAGACATTATATGAGCGCTACAACTAATTCAGTTGTATGGGGCACAGCTGGTAGCATAGCTGCTAATGTAGCAGGTAGCACAGCTGCTAGTGTAGTGGTTAGCGCTGCTCTCTTTGAACCCAAAGGTTGCAGGTTTGACTCTCACATCTAGCTGTTGTACCCTTGAGCAAGGTATTTACTCTAAATTACTTCAGTAAAATCACCCAGCTGTGTAAATAGGTAAGTAACTGTAAGTACCTTAACACTGGAAGTTGCTTTGGAGAAAAGCATCAGCTAGATGAGTAAATGTAAATCTCTATGTCAGACAGTACAATTTATCTCTTCTCAAGGCCAGGCTGAGTGCTGGAGATAACCAGCCTGCCCCAGTCTGACTTACTGTAAGTCATCTGTGTGTAAAGCAAACGTGCGCCGTACGGAGAGCAGAGCGTCTGCCGGAGATGCTAACGCAGGTACACGGAAGACTGTGAGTAATTTAGGTGACTGCAGATGATTTGCAGATGGTTGCTCACAGGATCGGCAAGTACTGTACTGGTGAGAGCTGCTGTCTTTGGACCCAAAGGTTGCAGGTTTGAATCCTACCTCCTGCTGTAATACCCTTGAGCACGGTATTTACTCTAACTTGCTCCAGTAAAATTACCCACCTGTATAAATCAGGTGCTTTGAAAAGTATTCGCTAAATGAATAAATGTACAGATAGGCTGTGTTTGGTACAGGATTAATTTCGAACAAGTAAAATGAGTGCAGCTTGTAACCTAAAGCTGTAGGGAACAAAAAAGGCTTGACAATGCGAGCAATGCCAAGGTCTCACTGTTTGCTTCACGAGGGGGAATCAACAAGCCTTCTGTTGAGGAGTTCCCCTCCTTTCCCACCCCATTTCCTCCCACTTTCATATTCCCATTATTCCCCCCCTGCCCTTCCAACCAGAGTCATTTTCCAACAACATTAACTTCCACCCACATATTTAGTCTACTGTCGAAAACAACAAAGAAAATAGATAATGCTGGGCAACACATCTGTTTGTCCTTGACAACGGGATAAGCATACGAACCCGAGCAGCACGCGAGTATGTGTTGGATCCTAGAAGAGCCATGGGGGAGGGGTCATCAGGATCAAGCGCTAGTCTTTCTTTGGGATCCGCAGTACACAGCGCACCATTATAAAAGAAACATTTTCACATATGTTTATATATAAGACAGAGACAAATTTGGAGCTCCTCCACTCCTGATTTTGAAAACATGCACTTTCAGCCCCAGAGATTTCTTGCGTGTCCATCACAGGGCCATGGTCACGGCTTCCGCAGTGAGTTACAGCGTTCCAAAGTGAGTTTATAAGTGCTCACCGCACTCTGCACAGCCTGACTAACTGCTCCCAGGTTCCAGAACTAACTGATCATCCAGATATGTGGCAACAGATGTGAAAGTATGCCTGTTACTGCATGTGAGTCTGTGTGACTACTCAGCTGTGCCATTTCATTTCAGTATGATTTTCAGACAGTGTGATACATTCCCTTCCTTATCTCTACCTTTGCGTGATACTGAATTCATTAAAATGTCCTTAGCGCTCATACCGAAAAAGACTCAAACTGAGGTTACAAAGGAATGCTAGGTGGAGTTTAGTAGCTCGTAATGAGTTTAAATCATAGGTACTGGTAGTAGGAAGGGGGCATGGTGGTGCAGCGGGTTTGCCTGGGTCGTGCTCTCTGGTGGGTCTGGGGTTCAAGTCCTGCTTGGGGTGCCTTGTGTTGGACTGGCGTCCCGTCCTGGGTGTGTCCCCTCTCCCTCCAGCCTTGCACCCTGTGTTGCCGGGTTAGGCTCCAGTTCACCGCGACCCCACTTGGGACAAGCAATTCAGTCAATGTGTGTGTGTGTGTGTGTGTGTGTGTGTGTGTGTGGTAGTAGGAATGTATAGTCACAAATAAATGTAAAGAAGTGTAAATTCAAAGCTGCCGGATATATCAGGGACAGCTGCTATTGTAGTGGTTAAAACCACAGCCTTGCAACAGAAAGATCCCTCAAAAGACACAACTCTAATCTCATCTTTTACAGCAGTACCCTGGAGCAAGGTACTGCAAATATTGTGAGCTGATTTGGAGAAAACCGAATAAATAATATTTGCAGTGGAAATAGCAAGGGGCCTAGGTTTCATTATGAGTGGACTTGAGAAAACTTGCACCCACGAGTTTAAATAGGTTTTCCTGGATGGCAGTTCTGTTCATCAGTCCCTGAATCATTGTTCTGAAGCAGAGTCACTAATTAACGGCCTAAACTTACCGCTTCTGCTCTGCTTAATTTGTTCAAGATGCTCCCTGTACTCCGCGCAGCTGTGTATTTTATGCTATTGACAAGCAGCTTTGGAAAAGCTAACTCATTATATGTCCAGATCAAGCCAAAAGTGAAACTTTTAAGAAACACTTTCTCATTATAGGGGAAATTTTAGCATTGCATAATAGCATTTTCGTTCCATAATGCGTTTCCACATGTGGGCCTTTGAGTACTGCGGTATCCAACACATTCCAGCTCTGGCCAGGAGCCAGCGATGATGGCAAGGCCCTCAGGGAACCCTTATTCTTATGCTCTTTCCAGTGAAACCCCCTGCGCCGTGAAATGGGGAACGTGTCCAAGGAATTGCTGGGGACAACGTGTCCTAAGAAAGATGGCACGCCACAGGCAATGGTTTTCATAGCGTTTTGACGGTAATTAAGAACATGCTTGTGCAAATCTATGAAATTACAAATATCTGCAGAGATTATTATTTTATTGTATCAGTACCCAAAAGCATAAGTGGCGTGTGAAAGAGCAGGCAGTGAAATGCACACATGTGTTTAATAAAAGTACACAGATGTAACTCAAGTCTGTGTGTGAGCGCTGCCTTTTGGTAAGTCATTATTGCCTAACATGGTTATTTCCACCGCAGCGGAATTTTGGTTAATCTTTGAGAAAAAACTAAGGCGTTTTAAAAGACAAATAAAAAAGTTAAATGAAATAACGCGAGTTGACGTCATATTCGTATCTTTTTCCCATACACTTAGCAGCGCCCAGTTCTCCGCTCCTAACCGTTCACCTGTACCATATACACACATTGTGGGGTTGTCATGGAGACGTCCCGGAGAAAATTTAGGATCAGTCCAACGATAACAGCGAGCTTGTCTTAACAAGCTCATTGTACCGCGTACCTCCTCAACCTGTTCATCCTCAAGGGCATTCCTGTTTATTATAAAATACGTGCTCTTCAATATTAGAAAGTGAACAGACTGTGACCCATGGATCTTCTTGCTGGGAAGCGCACAAACACCCTGACCAAATATGGGAACAGATTCGACCCCCACCACACACACACACACACACACACACACACACACACACACACACACACACACACATCTGTAGTACCATAGTGTCCTTTGAAAACCAGGGATCCTCGTATGAGTACTGTGACATGGAATGCTGGAAGTAACGCTGAGTACTACTGACTGGCTTCTGGAATGTAACCACCATGAAGGAACTGCATATTCTAAAGTCAAAGCCCAGTCAACGTTTATTGTCACTTACTATAGCCTTATATAATAATGAATGAATAATAAATATAGGGTGCTTTTCCTCTCCTTTTCAACATTAGAGTCTTGTAAAACGTCATGAAGCCTGAAAGAAAAGACTATTCCATTTAATGTCATTTAAAAATACATGCATAAATAAATTACCAGGGATGTTATGGCTACAAAGAGGTCTTCTGCGTTTGGGCTGAATTTGGACATGAGGCTGGACCCACACAGCGAAGTGTGAGGATGTCTCTGTTTGTGTGTCTGTGAGACCGAGGGATGAAAGGGGCACCAGACAACCAGATGACTTCACATTAAGTAATAACTTCCGTCGGTGTAGAGTGTCTGAGGGGGCGGGCCAGGCCGTCACTCTGCTCTATATAAAGGCAGCAGAGTTTCACACACATTCAGCAAACGCTGCCTGACACAAGCAACAGAGCCAGCAGAGCAAACACAGACCGATCTGAAATACACCTTTACGGCCAACCTCCAGCTCCAAGGTAACACCGCTTTTGTTTATTATTTCTTCTTCATTCTTCGTCATTCTTAAAAAGAGCTCAGGTTGGATCCTCTTCTTTCTGATCGTTCTGCAGCTGAGTTACAACTGTTACGAGAACTGAGTTTCTTATTGGCGGTTCATTTGGAAAAAATGATAACGGTCATTTAGGAAGTATTTGAGCACAATTTCTTGCTCAAAGTGAAGTTTGCTGTGGAGCTCCGCTAGTGTAAACTAGGGGGTAAACTTCTGACATGATGCAAAGTAGTTTAGGCACTTAAACACGACCATACTTTCACAAACGTGTGTAGAACACAAACACACACACACACACACACACACACTGCGATGCACCCAGTCATCTAAACATATCTAGTTCCTGCAAAACAGGAGTTCACAGGTCTTTCGCATGCACTTGAAGTTAGTCTATAACACACATTAAATGAACGCACCATGCTGTTATGCTTATTCAGAATCGTGCTATTGCATTTACTTATTTTGAGGTCACTGAACTCAGTTGCTCCGGGTTTAATTTTTCGGATAAATATAAACAGGTTAATTTTCCTGTGAGTTTGTTCCTATCATTACCTCTCTATTAATTAGTGTCTACAGCAAAAGCACTAAGAACCCCCCCATGGTGAATATGAAATGCCAGCAATATGAACCCCATCACCTTATGTCAAGACATATTAGCAGGTCTGCTTGAATCACTGCGCTGCTCTGTCCAGGAGCCCCTGAATGACGTTCTCATATCCTTTGTCTTTTTTCTCATCTTTTCTCAGAATGCAGGGCTTGTACATCTTGCTAAGTTTACACCTGTTTGCAACGGGCCTCTGCAGCCTCCTGCAACACAAACAGACAGATTTGGGTTTGCGCGTCTTCACCGAGGTGTCCCAGTCCTCTGCCAACCAAAACCTGGCAATCTCACCCTATGGCGTGGTGTCGGTGCTGGGAATGGTGCAGCTGGGGGCTGCTGGGACCACTCTGGACACAATGGTCTCCAAAATGGGCTTCTCTCTGCAAGGTGAGCACTTGGGCCTGGCAGCCACAGCACTGCTGAAAATATCCTCCGGAAATCAAAAGCAAAATGTCCTGACTGCACGTGTGTGTCGCCACAGAGCGCGGAATGCCCCGGAAGATGCGTCTCCAGCAAAGGGAGCTGTCCATGGAGGACGCCATGCAGCTGGTCAATGGCGTGATGGTGGACAGGAAGCTGGTTTTGGAGAAGGCCTTCAGACGGGGGTTATCCAAGGCTTTCCAGAGCACTCCCCATCAGATGGACTTTTCCAACCCAGACAAAGCCTTGGAGGTCATCAACTCATGGATGTCAGACAACACAGAAGGTGAGACCACATACACGTGAACACGGATACACACACGTGCACTCATGTAGAAGTATGCATCAAGTGTTAATGGTCTTATTCTTCCTTACAGGTATGATCCCTCAGTTCCTCTCATCTGGAGCTCTGACCGAACAAACCCGACTGGTGCTGCTGAACGCCATCCACTTCCGAGGCCTGTGGAAGGTGCCCTTCAATCCTCAGATGACCTATGAGAGGCTGTTCCACTGCGCCAACGGGAGCACCGTGCCTGTGCAGATGATGAGACTCGTGAACCGCTTCAACTACGGTGAGCAGCAAACTACACATACACACACACACACCACAATCACAGAATGGGGATGACACTCACAGTAAACACATATAAAACAAACAGGCATCAGCACAAAACCAGAGCAACCTTTTACATTTAATTTTAGAAACATAGACAGATAGATACACACATACATGCACAAAAATTATTAATTGCACATGATTATAATCAAGATTGGACTGGCGTCCTGTCCTGGGTGTGTCCCCTCCCCTCCAGTCTTCCGTCCTGTGTTGCTGGGTTAGGCTCCGGTTCGCCGCGACCCCGTTCGGGACAAGCGGTTTCAGCCAGTGTGTGTGTGCGCGTGTGTGTGTGTGTGTCTGTGTCTATAATCAAGATAAATTCATGACGAGAAAAATGATGTGCAATATATGGACAATAAAATTCTATATAAATTGTGTGTTTTCTATATACATAGGTGACTTCATCACAGAGGAAGGCGTGGAGTACGACGTCATTGAAGTTCCCTATGAAGGAGATACCCTGAGCATGATGCTCGTGTCTCCCTTTGAGCAGGACGTTCCCCTCTCGGCTCTGACCAAATATCTGGGGGCAGAAAGGCTGAAGCAGTGGAGCAATGGCATGAAGATGGTCAACCGGCAGCTTGCTCTGCCAAGGTGAGTCTCCGGTACGGGTGACACCATGTGGCCCCTCCCAGCTCATGTGAGGATGCTTGATGACCATCTTGTTCCATTTGACTCTGGGTGAAAATGAGCAGTAATTACGGGGTGGCATCTTAGCCAGCGCTCAGGCCGTTCGCTTATGCTGTACGTGTGTGTGTGTGCGTGTGTGTGTGAGCTCTGTCATCCATTAATTACAGAGGAGGATGTTGGATGGCGTTGGTGGGCGAGTGGGTGGGGCCGAAGGTTTCGGTTACACATGGCCGTGGTATAATCACCCCACGGCGGTTCGCCAAGCATCTACAGATTGCCAGGCTCATGCCAGTGAAACATTCCTCACCCCTCCAGCTGGCTCTGGATTTCCTGTATGGTGCCATGACACACGCAGAATAAATGTAATGTAACAACCTTGGCTGAGAGCGTATAAACAGATCACATGCCTTGCTTCTGGGCTGAAATTCATGAACGAAAAATGTCTTCGAGATTCAAGTGTTTAAAAAACAACCTGCATGAGGCATGATAATTAATTCTGGAAATGTGACATTGGAGAATGAGCTGGAACGTGAGGCGCTCTGCTGGTTTTGAATGACTTCCCCTACTTAAGCTTCAGTTTCCAAATAATTTGCTGTTGAAGGGTGGCTCCGTTGACTGCTTTAGCGGGTCCAATAGCAGTGTTCCTCTGCATCTTCTCTACAGGTTCTCCATAGACACACAGTTGGATCTCAAGCCCGCCCTCTCCAGAATGGGGCTTGGACAGCTCTTCAGTGAAGAGAAGGCCGACTTCTCCCGCATCACCAGTGAGTGATCTATGCAAAATCTCACCTTCTGCAGTAATGTGACCATGATGCCTTGTGTGTTGATCGCTTGCTGCGATCTCACCTGCCTGGTGGTGCTTTTCTCCTACAGATGAGGAGCCCCTGTGTGTGTCAGAAGTTCTGCAGAGGGTGAAGATCGAGGTGAACGAAGAAGGAACCAAAGGTTCTGCTGGCACAGGTACTGACCACCTCCCACCAATACCCCACGACACTTTACCACATCAAACCACTCCTCCCTACGCTTCATTCCCACCTCATCACCCCATCTCAGAACTGTCTTTCACACACTAAGTGACAAAAACTTCACTGCTTCCTCACTGCTTTTGCTCCTATTTGTGCTGTTAAGTGTTCTGACTGAGAGACACCAAGTAAGAGTATGTAAATGGCAATAAAGGTTCTTGATCACACAGCAAAAACATGATACATTCATTAATGACCTACAATTTGAATATGTATTGTGCAATGTCCCCTTATGAACAATTATTTTTCTTTTTTTTTTATTCCCAGCTGCCATACTTTTCTCCCGCATGGCTGTTGAAGAGATCACCCTGGACCGTCCCTTCCTCTTCCTAATTCAACATAAGCCCACAGGTCAGTGTTCCCACCTTGCATCCCCTCCTTGTCCATGTCCCATCTCCCCTTCCCACCAAAAATCCTTTCTTGTCCCCACACAGTCGAGCATCATGCTGTTTATCAAATTCTCCCTTCGGTCCTGATGTGTCTAACATACATGTGTCATGTAACCCATACAGGTGCTGTACTCTTCGCGGGTCAAGTGAACCAGCCAGAGGAGCACTGAACCAGATCAGCAGCTACACACACTTGTGACCTTATGACACATTCCTTTGTTGCATCTCTCAGTTTCCAGGCCTCAGGCTGTTAACCCGTAAGATCAGAAGTTGCTGTAGGTCGTTTATTTCCAGCTTCTGATATTTTTACCATCAGCATATTCCATGTGATACATATTTTTCAGTCTTTCAGTCATTTTGTCACTGCTTTTAATGCACTGGATTTTCTTTTATTTGAATTTTTTTCTTTTTTTGAAAGCTCTGCTTATTTTTGTATGTGGGATTTTCTTGATGTATATATTAGTATGTAAGCTGTTTAAAATTCAGGGATCAGTAACTTGAAAGTGTTATTGTTTCAGCTGAATTATTGAGCAGACCTGGTTCAAAAGTCAGCATCGCTCAAATGTACAGGAAAATTTACAAATGAGTGAAGAATTAGGTAGTATGCAGAATACGGTATAGGAGTATTTGAAATACTGAAACTTTGCTAACACCTTTGCTAGGATGAAGATGCTATATTTGCCATTAATGGTAGATATGACTAAAACACTTGATGTTGACTGGAGATTAAAGGAGAAGATTCTTAACAAAATGCACTGCCAGAAAGTTTGAGGAACAGGAGGTCTAAGGCGTGAGATTCGTCTCTCAGACATCTAGAGCTTTATATACGATATAAAAAAAGAGCGACGTTTACCTTGTTTACCCCTCTGTAAGTGGGATTCCTGGAACATTCCTCTTTGTGCTAGAAATTCTAAACTCAAGACTTCTCTGACTTCTACATTGAAGGCTATAACCTGAAGGTATAACTGAAATGTATGTACTTACTGTTTATTTTCAAACTGCCTTTGTGTTTCCAGAAAATATTTTTGTCAAAAGTTGTATATTTTTCTTATTAAATATATATAATTTATTGAGAACTTATAACAATAGTGTAATTCAAATTTTATGTGTTGGAAGTGTTTCCTTTCAAATGGAAAATTCCACAGCACTGTGAAACATTTCGAGGTATATTTTGTGCAGCTGCTGCCCTCTTCTGTCCAAAAAATCGAACTGCAAGACAGCAGTTGAGTTCATTATCACTGCCGCTACGGTTAACAAGAGGATACTGTATATAACTGTCAAACCGTTTCAAAAATAAGAGAAATGTTGCTGTGGCCTCTTAAAGTCTTGCCATTTTCTTCAGACTGACGTGGTAAACTAGGAACAACCACGATGTGAACGCTATCACTTGAACTTCGTAATCGTCCATTCTCATGATCTGTTATTAAGAATCATTCACACACACACACACACACACACACACATCGTCTGAAACCGCTTGTCCCATGTCGACGGGAGTCGGAGCCTAACCCGGCAACACAGGGCGTAAGGCTGGAGGGGGAGGAGACACACCCACCCAGGACGGCACCCCATTCATTTATTACCAAAAACAACAGCGAAGACTCGCAAACATCAGATCTCTTAATTAAAACAAATGATATAAACATTTTTTTTTTATTTATTTTTAGTTGCCGCGGCAGTTTGGTTTCTATGGGAACCACCTCGGCTTCCAGGGGGCTTCCACGAACCCTCTCCCCTCGCCTCCCCGCAGCGCCATGTCGTCATGACAACGCAAAGCCGCACGATTACAACCACAGAACGTGAAGAAACGCCAGCTGGAAAGCGACAGTGTGTTTGGCCTGACCTGAAGTACCGAGTGTACACAGGGCTCATGATTCTTGGACAAATCTCCTAAGAAGTGGTAAGATATGAGAACAGCATCTAAGAAGAGTTTTGAAAGTCGCCGGAGTCAGTCCCTCCACCCACAGGGTCATTCATTGATCTCGGAGTATCTTCTCGTGCAGCCCACACAGTTCAACGACGGTTCCCCTTTTGAAATATATGATACTTTAAAACATTCGGTTTGTGCATAAGTGTAACGGAAGTGTCGAAATTAAAAGTGAAATTTACATTTTAAACGGTGACTTCATCGCACCTCAGACTCAGAGTCTGTGAGAGTTCTGCGGCGGAAACAAACCCACGCATTTAATCATACGCAGCTGTAAATATACTTAATGGATGTAATTTATTTAGCTTAAACGAGCTTCCAGTGGACAAGCCATTATTTATAATTCCCGTAAAAAAAATAATTATTGTGAATTTCGTAGTCTTATCCTATGGCTATGGGGGGTCGCGGTGGCGCGGTGGGTTGGACCGGGTTGGACCGGGTCCTGCTCTCCGGTGGGTCTGGGGTTCAAGTCCTGCTTGGGGTTCTTTGCGACGGACTGGCGTCCCGTCCTGGGTGCGTCCCCTCCCCCTCCGGCCTTACGCCCTGAGTCGCTGGGTAGGCTCCGGCTCCGGCTCCCCGCGACCCGTCAGGGACAAGCGGCTCAGAAAGTGTGTGTGTGTGTGTGTGTGTGTGTGTGTTGTCCTATACGTAATTTGATAACATGGGTAACTACCAGCGGTCACCACCACTAGGGGGCACTACTGGCCACACGGATCACTGATTATATACCACTACGGGGCGCTGATGAACGCTGTCCTCGCACCAAACGCAATTCCACCACCAGGGGGCAGTACCGATCACCATCACCGACGAAAATGTATCACTAATTTGTACCACTAGGGGGCGCAACTTTCCCAATCTGACTTGCAGCGCTGGAAATGGTTCCTGCATTTGAGAATATGTCGTTTCAATTTCACTGTCCTTGAGAAAATTATAAAAAAACAATAAGATACAAGTGCTTTACTGAAAAACATTCAATCACTTTTTAGTTAACTGTTTACTTTAATTTTTTTCAATGAATGGTTCATGGTTAAAAATGAAAATCCATATTCACAGCTTTATTGAAAAACATGTTAGTATTTTGGGCGTAGCATAAAACAGCAGTTAAACTCGCTGAGGACCCATTAAGAACGGAAAACTGCCTTGATTAGCAAACACATGGTTCAAATTTTGTTAAGCAGCATTTTACTCTGATTAGTTTTTAAATTCCCCTCCGTGAACCGCCACCTTACCGTGGTGGAGGGGTTTGAGTGCCTGAATGAGTCCAGGAGCTATGTTCTCTGGGGCTATATGCCCCTGGTAGGGTCTCCCATGGCAGACAGGTCCTGGATGACAGACGAGACAAAGCGCGGTTCAAAAACCCCTTATGAAGGAAAAATCAAGGCTTTCGTTTACCCCGCCCGGTATGGGGTCACCGGGGCCCCACCCTGGAGCCAGGCCTGGGGGGGGGCTCGCATGCGAGCGCCTGGTGGCCAGGTCTATGCCCACGGGGCCTGGCCGGGCTCAGCCCGAAGCCATGACGTGGAGCCGCTCTTCGGTGGGCTCACCACCTGCTGGAGAGACCGTAAGGAGCCGGTGCATTGTAATTTGGGCGGTGGTCAGGGCCAAGTGCCTGGCCAACCCAAACCTCGGGTGCCAACTCTGGTTTTTGGGACTTGGAATGTCACCTCACTGGCGGGGAAGGAGCCTGAGCTGGTGCGGGAAGTTGAGAGATACCGTCTAGATATAGTCGGGCTCACTTCCACTCACAGCTTGGGTTCTGGAACCACTCTTCTCGATCGAGGGTGGACTCTCCACTATTCTGGCGTTGCCCAAGGTGAGAGGCGGCGGGCTGGTGTGGGCTTATTAATAGCCCCCCAGTTCAGCCGCCATGTGTTGGAGTCTACCCCGGTGAATGAGAGGGTCGTCTCCCTACGCCTTCGGGTCAGGGAACGGTCTCTCACTGTCGTTTGTGCTTATGCGCCTAGCGGCAGTGTAGAGTACCCGGCCTTTTTAGAGTCCCTGGGGGGCGTGCTGGAAAGCGCTCCCACTGGGGACTCTGTCGTTCTGCTGGGGGACTTTAACGCCTACGTGGGCAGCGACAGTGATACCTGGAGGGGCGTGATTGGGAGGAACGGCCTCCCTGATCTGAACCTGAGCGGTGAGTTGTTATTGGATTTCTGTGCTAGTCGCAGTTTATCCATAACGAACACCATGTTCATGCATAAGGGTGTCCATCAGTGCACTTGGCACCAGGACACCCTAGGTCGGAGGTCGATGATCGACTTTGTAGTCGTTTCTTCTGACCTTCGGCCATATGTCTTGGACACTTGGGTGAAGAGAGGGGCTGAGCTGTCAACTGATCACCACCTGGTGGTGAGTTGGATTCGATGGCGGGGGAAAAAGCTGGACAGACCTGGCAGGCCCAAACGCATAGTGAGGGTCTGTTGGGAACGTTTGGCGGAGGCCCCTGTCAGAGAGGTCTTCAACTCCCACCTCCGACAGAGCTTCAACCAGGTCCCGAGGGAGGTGGGGGACATTGAGTCTGAATGGACTATGTTCCGCTCCTCCATTGTCGGTGCGGCTGTTCGGAGCTGCGGCCATAAGGTCTCCGGTGCCTGTCGCGGCGGCAATCCCCGAACACGGTGGTGGACACCGGAAGTAAGGGATGCCGTCAAGCTGAAAGAGGAGTTCTATTGGGCCTAGCTGGCTCATGGGACTCCTGAAGCAGCTGACGGGTACCGACGGGCCAAACGGAGCGCGGCTCTGGCAGTCGCCACAGCAAAAACTCGGGCTTGGGAGGAGTTCGGCGAGGCCATGGAGGAAGACTTTTGGTCGGCCTCAAAGAGATTCTGGCAAACCGTCTGGCGACTCAGAGGGGGGAAGCGGTGTTCCACAAACACTGTTTACAGTGAAAGTGGTGCGCTACTGACCTCAGTTGAGGATGTCCTCGGGCGGTGGAAGGAGTACTTTGAGGATCTCCTCAATCCCTCCGACACGCCTTCCGTAGAGGAAGCTGAGGCTGGGGACTCGGGGGGGGGGACTCGTCCATTACCCTGGCTGAAGTTGCTGAGGTAGTCAAAAAACTCCTCGGTGGCAAGGCTCCGGGGGTGGATGAGATCCGCCCCGAGTTTCTCAAGTCTCTGGATGTTGTGGGGCTGTCTTGGCTGACACGCCTCTGCAGCATCGCGTAGAGTTCGGGAACGGTGCCTCTGGACTGGCAGACCGGGGTGGTGGTCCCTCTTTTTAAGAAGGGGGACCGGAGATTGTGTTCCAACTACAGGGGGATCACACTCCTTAGCCTCCCTGGGAAAGTCTATGCCAGGGTACTGGAAAGGAGAATCCGACCGATAGTCGAACCTCGGATTCAGGAGGAGCAATGCGGTTTTCGCCCTGGCCGTGGAACACTGGACCAGCTCTATACCCTCCCTAGGGTGCTGGAGGGTTCGTGGGAGTTTGCCCAACCAGTCCATATGTGTTTTGTGGACCTGGAGAAGGCATTCGACCGTGTCCCTCAGGGCATCCTGTGGGGGGTACTTCGGGATTATGGGGTTCGGGGCTCGTTGCTACGGGCTGTTCGTTCCCTGTATGACCGGAGCAGGAGCTTGGTTCGCATTGGCGGCAGTAAGTCAGACCTGTTCCCAGTGCATGTTGGACTCCGCCAGGGGCTGCCCTTTGTCACCGATTCTGTTCATTATCTTCATGGATAGAATTTCTAGGTGCAGCCAGGGAACGCAGGGTGTCTGTTTTGGTGGCTGCGAGATCTCGTCTCTGCTTTTTGCGGACGATGTGGTCCTGTTGGCTTCATAAAGTCAAGACTTGCAGCGTGCACTGGGGAGGTTTGCAGCCGAGTGCAAAGTGGCGGGGATGAGAATCAGCACCTCCAAATCCGAGGCTATGGTTCTCAGTCGAAAAAAGGTGGATTGCCCCCTCCAGGTTAGGGGGGAGTTGCTCCCTCAAGTGGAGGAGTTTAAGTATCTCGGGGTCTTGTTCACGAGTGAGGGAAAAATGGAGCGGCAGGTTGATGGACGGATCGGTGCGGCGTCCGCAGTAATGCGGTCATTGTACCGGTCTGTTGTGGTGAAGAGGGAGCTGAGTCGTAAGGCGAAGCTCTCAATTTACCGGTCGATCTACGTTCCTACCCTCACCTATGGTCATGAACTCTGGATCATGACCGAAACAATGAGATCGCGGATACAAGCGGCAGAAATGAGTTTCCTCCGCAGAGTGGCTGGGCGCACCCTTAGGGATAGGGTGAGGAGCTCGGTCACCCGGGAGGAGCTCGGAGTAGAGCCGCTGCTCCTCCGCATCGAGAGGAGCCAGTTGAGGTGGCTCGGGCATCTGTTCCGGATGCCTCCTGGACGCCTCCCTGGGGAGGTGTTCCGGGCTTGTCCCACTGGGAGGAGGCCTCGGGGCAGACCCAGGACACGTTGGAGAGACTATGTCTCCCGGCTGGCCTGGGAACGCCTTGGGGTTCCCCCAGAGGAACTGGAGGAGGTGTGCGGGGAGAGGGAAGTCTGGAGGACTCTGCTCGGACTGCTGCCCCTGCGACCCGGCCCCGGATAAAGCGGAGGAAGATGGATGGATGGATGGATAGTTTTTTAAATTCCTGCAAGGGGTCCCTTATTAGTTGATGTGTTAGCTTCCTTCAGCCTAAAGGTGGTTGTAAGAGTCTGTCCTGCCTCACAGGGTCCTCCTTGTCCACCCTCCTAATCTGACCCCTTCCATCAAGGTCTCTGTGATCTGCACGCACACGCATGCTGCAGTGTACATTTATAAAGAGCAATGGTTGAGCTTGACAGGTTTGCTGAAATCTTTCTGGTAGTCACCTGGAATATATACTTTACACACTGAAAAGTTCCATATCTGTTCAAATATATACTATGTAATCTATTTAAGGCACAAATAAGAGAAACAACTGCCCTTGTCAGCTGTTTTTGAGGAGAATGAAATGGTCAGTTAGTGCTTCACTTTGCAAAGGTAACTGATAATCCACAGGGTAAATTATGGCTAAACAAGTTATATCTTTAGATTCTTCCTGGCAGAAATAACTGCTGGAAAAATTAAACTATGCTGACATACTATCTGTAGGTAGAAGAGTGGTAGTTGGCTTGATCTAGGTGGTTATTGTGTGGAGTTGGACTTAACACATGACTGTGCCAAAATGGTTTTTCTTACAGTTGAGAATATGGATATGTTTCTAATGTTTTTTTTTTCTTGGACAGACTTAAATTGAGACAAAACATGGTATGATAAAAAAAAAATCTGTTTTTTGTTCAGTTATGCAAATTGTGTAATGAGTGATGATAGATGTGTTAAACATCTGAGTGCATTAGTTACAGCAACATAGCATGATGTCACAGTCCCCATATGTTATTTTCAGAGGTTGAAATTTTAACGTAGGGGTCAACTGCTATACATGTACTGTTAGAGCATTATGAAATCAGAAATGTCATATTAATGTGGCACCTATACTCCTTAATCAAGTTCAAGTTGTTTTTATTATCATTCCTCTATATAGCTTGTATGCAGTGGAACAAAATGTTTCTCCGGAGACCATGGTGCAACACAGAACAGGAGTACAAGCCACTACATAAATACACAGGACAGGACGTGGACGCAGACATGGGCTGTGAACTGTAGTGTAATGATCAAGGTACTTACCCTAAAGTGCTCCAGTAAAAATTACTCAGTTGTATAAATTCGTAAATAATTAAATATCTTAACATTTTGTCTCGTTGGAGAAAAGCATCAGCTAAATAAATGTAATGACCTAAAGGTGCAAATATGGGCTAAAACGGTTTCATCCCTGTTTTACATTTTGGCATTATGAATGGTATGATGCTTTGAAGCCCTATGCTAGATTGTACAGTCAGGTCAAAGGTGTTTGAGGATTTTTTTTGCCTAAATATTGAATAGCTGCAAAATCTATTTCAGAAAAGACTTGCCTTATACTCCATGTTTCAGTAAATATTGATAAGTTGTGTGGCCACTTTCAAAACTGATTTATACCAGCTTTGCTCTTAAAGTAAAAGAATCGATATGAGTTAAAAAAAGAAAAAAAAAGGGGGGGGGATGACCCAAATCTAGAAATTATTTTTGTTGGTTCTGATTCCACCAGGCGGCGCCGTTTCTCAAGCTCATTTGACAAAGCACAATGTGCCTTTAATGTGTACTGTAAATTTGAGTATATCATAATAGGAAGTCTTTTTTTTCCGAAAACGTCCTTGGTTGAAGAAATTATTTAAAAGCATGAGTTCTGGAAATCATTTCAGCAACTGAGAAATGGACAAGCATCTGAAATTATAGTCTTGTGGGGATAAGAAGCAGGTGTGGGGATTTTTTCTTAATTCCGCTGTTCTGTTCTTAGCTGCTCCACAAATCTAAATCTGAGTCAATGTTTTGGAAATACAAGATTTATAAAAATATCAGAAACCATGATGGCCTGACTTTACTCAGTCATTTTTGTGTTCTTTGCAACCATTAGTAATACTCATGGGGGGGGTTCAAATGCCATCTTTGAAATCCCTGTAGACAATCTGGTGCAGTGGCTCCCTCATTTGTGACAGGTGTCTCAAACAGCTTCCCATGAGTGATCTGACCTGGAATAACTTAATGACGTGACTGTTCCGCGTTTCCCTGTCACTATTTGCTTTGTGATGTCCCCTTGATTCTCCTGGAATATTGGTAATCCCATTGTTTCTTAACTATAAAATACACTAAAGCAGTCAATGTAAAATAACCTGTTCACTTAACACATGTATGCATGTTATTTAAATTGTGACAGTTTACTGAAGACAAAGATCTTAATCTACTTTATTGTTATTGCATTTTCATACTTGCAGAATTTTTCTTAGTACTGAATTTCTCTATGATGTGAGGCAAAGCTTTAAACCATCAATTTCCCTACTGCACTACCCAGGCGACTAACAAGAAAGGAGATAAAATCTTATGACAACAAATGAGGGTCCCCCCCCCTTGTTGCTGTGCAGTATGTCCACCCTAGGGCTTTCTCCAAGGGATAAGCTATATATTTGGCTAATAAATTACAATATGCAAATGGGATTTGACAGCAGGCAACATGACTGATTTGTAACAGCAACCAAAGCACTTCTGCCTTAGCATGTATGTTTACTATTGTGGGTGTGTTGCAGATTTGTCATGCCTGCCCCCCACCTTTTCATTATGTTTCTGCTGTGGAGGGTCACGGTGCTTTGATTCCTATCCCAGAAGCATAGGGTTTCATGCAGCGTACACCCTGGAATGGATCCTAGTCTATTGCAGGGCAATTGCATACATTCACCAACTCATGTTGGAGTCACAGATTCATTAGGAATACATGACTTTGGACTGTGAGAAGAAACCAGATCACCTAAGGGAAACCCATGCAAACAATGAGAGAGCATGCAAACTCCACACAAACTGAGCCGGATTTGAACCCACAACCTAGGAGCTATGAGGCACTGATGCCACCTGCTGTGCTGCTATGCTCCCTTTTGTATTTTTGGTGTAGCAGTACAACTGCAAAAATGGCAGGTCATTATGCAACTGCCCTTTGCAGAGCATATGTGGACTAAGTACATCAGTACTGGTTTTTCACCCGGTGCATGTTACAGATGTGCTTCTTGCTGCTGTTCAGCTGACAAGGCAAACTGCGGTTGCAGAAGTGGTACACGGCGGTGGCAGAGCAGGACAAGAAGATGGTGTGCGAACTGATGCAGGTGGTGTTCACTTGCAAGCCCAAGAGAGCAGCTTCCTGGAATGGTGGGAGCTGAAGATCATGTACATAAGGTAATGCTCTAGCCCTGCAGCAAATAAAAATTGACCCTCTATGGCTGTCAGGGGTCCAGAGTATCACATTCAGTTTGACATGAACTGGAATGGCTCAGTGGGCAGTTGAGTGGATGCCAGTGTGGACTCTTTGGTAGGAAAATTACTTGATGGTTTCTAACCTGATGTAGGCAGCAGGTTTTCATTGTAGTGTTGTGATTTTTTTTAATAGAAGCACGAAAGCAGAGTTGCAGTGCCTTACTTTTTAAGTGTAAAGAAATGGAAACGCCACCCCTGAGTAAAAGGTAATTTTACTCAGACAAATATTGACTTCATTTGAAATTAGTTATGATTAAATGAATGATGAATTTAGTGTCACAGTGCTGAATGCTTAATCCTGCAGTGTGTCTTTCTGTCCTGTGAAAATAGGGTCATATTTATTCTATGTCCATCTTGGAGTTGATTAACACCCTTCCTGAAGTGTACTGACTGTGTTTACCTCCTGGTCAAATCTATAAAATTGGTATTGTATATGAAATCATACACAGACTATAAAGCCTTTTAAATTAGTAGTAAGACCAGCAAAATGGGTTTTAAAAAAGTTGAGCTCATTATGAGCTGTTAGACTTGTATCAAAATTATCATGACTCAGATTTGGTTCTGGCTGATGGCAAATGTTAAATGAGCTGCTATGTAATTTCAATGTTAATGCACTTAGTCTGTGTTAGCTATTTGGCAATAGGCTTTCCTTACAGTGCTGTTGTAACCGCCATTGTGACACTGCTTGACAAAATTCCTGTGTGAGAGAGAGTACACTACCGGCTTTACCATTCCTGTCTCCATGTGCCATCATGACTGCGTTATTTTGTTTGCTTAGACAGTCTTTCAACCTGTGCAGTCAATGCTCTCACTCATGCACAGGTACACTGGTCTATTTCTGCTTTGCTGTTGAGCAGCAAGATGACAAGATCCTCACCCTGGAGGTCATCCACCGCTTCCTGAATCTCCTCGACAAGTACTTTGGCAGCATGAGCCTCACGCTCTCCTCCTGTGGCCGTTCTCGCTCTCATACCCCCTTTGTTTCACTCGCGCACGTGATGTTTGAGTGAGCTGATCTCTCACCGCTCATCCTTCCGTTTCCACACATCTTGACATGGCAGGAGAGCTATTCACCACTCACCTCACCCTCACACCCCCCCCTTCTCACCACAGAGTTTCTCTGCCTTGTGACCCTTTCTCCTGGCTGTGCAGGAGTGGTATTGATATAGCTGATGGAAACACAGTGAAAATAGCATCCGGCAGCATGAATCCAGCTCCTTCGCTCTTCCCCAGATATGTGAGTTGCACATCATCTTGACCTTTGAGAAGGTCCGCTTCATCTTGGATGAGTTTTTCATGACCGATGACATTCAGGACACCTCCAAGAAGGATGTCCTCAAGCCCATTGAGGAGGCAGACCTGTTTCTGGAGGTAACCTTGGCAATATCAGACAATTCTTGAAATCACACATGCACTGCTAGAAACATGTCTGTAACACATGGTGACACAAGGGGTGCGATATTAGGCATGGACACTTCCCCATGAACAGAACTGCTAAAAGCCTGTTCCTCCCTGCTTCATAATAATCCTTGGATATATTATGGTCATAACCAAGTACCGGTGAACAATATAATGTTTGTTACCACTGGTCTTCACTTACTTTCTTTTCTGAGGGCCTCTTAGCCTTCATGGGTAACTGCACACTAACTCTTTTCTTTCTGCCTGAGGTATACAGAACAAGTGTCTGCTAGTTTTTCATAGAGAAAGGTAATTTTCCATTGAAACACACACATACACATTTTCAGAACCGCTTGTCCCACACGGGGTCGCGGGGAACCGGAGCCTACCCGGTAACACAGGGCGTATGGCCAGAAGGGGAGGGGACACACCCAGGACGGGACGCCAGTCCGTCGCAAGGCACCCCAAGCGGGACTCGAACCCCAGACCCACCGGAGAGTAAGACTGCGGTCCAACCCACTGCACCACCGCACCCCCCCCCATTGAAACAAAAGCATTTAATTTTTTTTCCCCAGTGGAAACGGCTCTTGCCGGAGAATACTAAAATTTATTGAAACTGAAGTGCTGAAAATGGGGTTCTTCAAAGCTTTTTTGGGAAATGACGCAATCATGTTATACAGGTGTTTAATATTATGGTGGCATAAGCCCTGGCTGCAGCTTGTCATGTTTAGAGGCGTGTGTATCAGCCCTTAAACTGTATGTGGATTTTATTTTAAATTTTATTTCAATATGGTTCTTTTACGTCATTGTGGCTGCAACACACATGCTTGTGATAAGTGAATTCACAAAGGATGAGAATTTTTTGCAGCCTGATGAAGTGTGTTTTAATGATTAGGCAATCTTGTGTTTCAGTGTATGTCTGAGATGAGACAGCAGAGCAAATAATTTTTCTTGAAATTTGGGATGTCTTTGGGACCCAGCGCAATAACATTGTGAAACACAATAATACAAAAGCCTAGAGAAATGATATAATATTCAAGAGCACTTCAGTGCCACTCTAATGCAGTGCCGCTTCCATATGACGCACACCGTGCAGTAATTGAATGCTCCCTTGATTCAGATCTAACAACATCATGTATAGATAGACCTTTCTCATTGGGTTTATTTTCATTTAAACTGGCCTTACAAGTCAGTTTATTGGATGTTGTATTTTTTCCTTGTAAAAGGAACTCAGGAATGCCATCTGTAACCATGTGCTCTGTTCTCACCTCCTCGGCATGACCCATCTCCCGTGGCCGTGCTGGAGGAATTGGGTCTGGTGTGGCACAACATTCAGAACCTTCTGGGAAAAGACAGAGGACTCTGGTACTGGTGACTGAGTAGACATGCAATTGGTATGTCACCAGTTTTTGGGGGAAAAAATACTGCATTCTCCTGTTTTAATTAAAGCAGATGACTGTGTGTACAACATTCTCAAATTTGTCACAACGAAAAATTCAATCTGCACCGCAGATCTGGACTTCAATTAAATGTTGAATTGAGCCGCTGCTTGGTCATTAACATCTACCGACTGTAGCTTTTAGAGAGCACTAAAAAATAGTTTTGATTTCAGTCTTGTCACTGCCGTCTCATCCCTTCAAACACCTGAAAAATAATAAACGAAAATCTCTAAATGCTCAGTGTCTGTGCTCCCCTTTTTTTTCAAAAAAAAAAAAAAAAAAAAAAGAGAACACAACGCCAGACATTGATTATATGTGACAGGTTGACATTTTGTGTTGTCATGCTCCTGGGCCCTGCTACCTATGTTGTACTCACCTGCATTCGCATTGTTCCCAGTGAAGCCAAGTCCCCTGGAACTGCACTGTGTCCACTTGCACCCCAACAGTGCCCATGTACAGTTAACATACCCACGCTCCTGGTCCCCGAGGGACACCTACGGCCATGACCTTCAAGTTGGCGGTTTTGATAAAAACATGGATTTGATTGCCCCTTCTCCCTTTTTTTAAACTTGCATCAGAAACACACAACTAGTGCATGTCTTTGCATAGTGACCATGGGGCGCGGTGGGGTTCTTTTTTTTTTTTTTGGTTTTTAATTGAAAGTGAGTAAGAGATCCATACCCCAGGAACTGTGCATAGACTGTGTTATATTACAATTTGCATAAATTGCTTTGACATACAGGGATGTTTCGTTTCATTTAGAAAAAGCTCCACCACGTTTGGCTTGGTTTACTTGTATCACAGTGAACCCGCCCCCTGTATTAATAGTGACTGGAATGACTGGAAGTACAAACATTAGAACTATTGTGTGTTTAAGCTGATTCTAGATTGATCAACGCTTATGCATTCTCTGTTTTTGGGGATCTATTTTCTTGGCTATTCACGCAAGAAGTTCTTCTGTCATCTTACATCTGTCACAGCAACGTGTACGTGTTGTGTTCCACAGAAGTGTTCAATAGCGCAAGCCGCTGTGGGCCTCTTCCCGGTGTGTTGGAGAGCTGGCGGCTGCTGAGTGTGGGGGTGAGTCACCCCTTGTTCTGACAGTGGCAGAGGGAGGGGGGCAACGGCTCGGAGGGTTTCCTTGCTCAACTTGTCACAGTTCCTTTGATGCCCCCCCCGAAAAACTGCCTCTCTGTGTTACTTGTATGTTCCTACCCCTGAACCACGTTCAGACACAATGCAAATCAGTATTTCCCCCCATCTCCCCCTCTCTGCCATCCTGTAGTGCCTGTTGATCTGTGTTTTATTCACCTTTTGTTTACCAGGTGAGCTTATCTAAATCCTCTAGTTTTTCTTCTTAATACACAGGGTGCTTAGAAGCAAAATGTCAGTATCGATTATTCAAACAAAACACAGCAGCACCACTGAGGTTTGTGACTCGGCTCACCTTTCAGAGCTGCTTTTTCTCAAACGAATGATCAAGGCTCGGTGTGTGGTTTAACCCTTGACACGCTAATGCGTCTGCCTTGCATTTCGTATTTGCTTAGTAGATGTCTTGCAGTTATTTTTATACTCAGCCCATTTGTAAATCTGGATTTTTTCCAAGTACCTTAGTGGAGAGCCCAGGGGCCTTTCCTTGAAAGGAAACTGGCAGCAAGTCCAAAAGCCCTATATATTCCTCAGTGTGGTCTGTTAAAGATCAGCTCACTTCCACCGGTCCCATAATATGCCACGCTTCAAATGTAGACCCACAGTCGCTGTATGCTGTGATGCTCTATCCTTCCTGTTTGGTTTGAGGAGCTGGTGAGTTTGCATGTATGTGGATGGTCATTATGGTAATGGTTACTCCCCCTTCCAGACCTTCCAGTCTGCAGCAGCACGCAGATGCAAGCCTGGATGCAATTCTGTCCTTGTGTTTGTAGCTGTGAATCACAGCACCATTCTGTGTGGGCGTGGCAGGCAATGCAGCGACGGTGCGGGCAGGAGCCGTGGCCGCATGATGACTCACCCCCAACCATGTGACCCATGAGTCACCGCTTCCCTGTGAGCAGAGTGGTGCTTGTCATCCCCTTGCTGTTTTGTTTTATTTTTCTTTCTCTCACTCACCCCCCCCACTTAATTCGGGATTCTGGTTTAGGGTTTGATTGGGTAGGTCTTAACAAGCATAGGATTCCTGCTTAGGAAATGGCTGCAGTCAAGCCATCCTAGTTCTCCGTGGACTTTGCACGTGGGCTGGATCCTCTTTGCGCTGGAGATGTAATGGCTGTAAAATGCCATGCACAGCCATAATGGATGGAATCTCCCATTAGTGCTTGGGCCCTTCTCCCAGAGGACTGTGGTTCATCCAAAGGCAAATAACATGCGTGTGCAAGTGATTATTGCTCTGGGCATTGTTTTTACGACCACAGAACTTCTACATGTATGGTGGGGTGGCACTTGTGATGTTAATTTTGTTGTCACTGTTACATTAAAACTGAAGCAACCCTTCTCTTGCCCCTTCTCTTGCTCCTTGTTATGAAACCACATATAGATATGAATTTGCAAAGGGAATAGATTAACTGGATGCTTTTAGTGCAGATATGAGACAATTCTTTCCAAAAAGGAATTTAAAACAAACTTAATAAAAAATAGTTGCTTTTATTTATTTCTTTCTGTGTAGCAAAACTAGTCATCAACATGCGGTTATTTACATCCAGCAAACGCATGTTTATTACTGTAAGTACAACGTACATCTAGAAATTGCATCAACAACAGTTTCTTTTTACAAGACAACAGATTTACTCAAGTACGCTAGTCAGTCATTTTTTTTTCCTTTTTTTTTTAAATGCTCATAATGTCTTCAAATAAGCAACACTTTAAGAGATGCAAGTACACAAAGACGTGCAGACTCAACTTTTTTGACTTCTTCTTGCTGTCCTTTCACGATACTGTTTTTTCCTCTCATAGAAAGAGCTCTCAAACGAGGAATGCACCATTGTCCACCCATATATTTACACCTTCCTTCATGCTGCCGATAGTGCTGCTGGAGAACCCAGGTTGGGGCTCTTCAGCAACAGAGCTGGTGGATGGGAAAAAGATTGTTTGTTTTTTGTCTCTCTCCATCAATGCTTATGGTCTCTTGTGGGATTGAAATGATTCCAGATTCAATTAACTGCAGCAAGAGGACACTATGAATCACACCTTGTGTCGACAGTTTATCACATTCACGTCTGCTCAAAAGAAATAGAATTCCCATAAATGATCTGTGTGACCAGACCATGCTGTTTTTCAATTAGTGGTGGTAAATGGCGCCTTGATTATTTACTTGTGGGCACTGCAGAAAGTTTCAAGTGGCAAAGGACTGATACGAAGGCATATGAGGCTGGGTCAAAGGAGATAGGAATGTTTCTGAAAACTGAAGATAGCAACAAGTCTTTAAACTTTTGTCACCAGAAGTAAGGTAAACCCCACTGGGTGAGAAGTGAGTAGCAGCAGGGAAAAGGATGTTGATAAGGCAATGTGTCAACGCTCTTCATAACAGTTGACCTATAACTAACCATTCCTCACATGTTCTGTGTATTCAATGAGTCTTGCAATGCTCTCATTAAATTTAACCAGACTAATTAAGTAATGTGTTCATATGAACAGTATATGAGAGGAAATGCAACAGTATTAAGTATAACAGCTAGACTATGGTAAAAGCTGCATATTTATACTCATTCATTGAACAGTATGGCACCATGACTACTTTTGCTTCAGTACTGAGTTCTCTGACTGTATGTATAATAAAATTTTATTTTTGCCCCCACAGACAAAATGAAATGTTAACACTGTCATTTTTCGAAATCTTCACATTTTTATTAATAATACAATTTTACTTCTAAAATCAGATCGTAATACCTGAGGGTTAAAGGTCAGCTACAGATCTATACTACGGGCGTCTGCTGCTTTACGAGGGGAAACAAGTGCGGCTTGCTGCTGACCCTGTCCTTAATAGCCAGAGGAGTGTGGTCTGCTGTGGGGGTTTAGTGTCTGAATTTTAGATATGCAGCACAAAGTTTGCATTTTGGGAATCGTATTTCTATATTTGTATTTTGTATAAAGTCTGCTACTAAAAAAACTAAAACACAAGTTCTAGGGAATTTAGATTTTGGGGGTGGTTTTATCTGACTAATCTAGTTACTTGTACGTGTTGCGTTCCCTTTTTCAAATCTTCACATCTTTAAATGAGTGGAGGTGGATTGTGATAAGTGGGGGTGGCTATTATGTTTTGGCTCCTCACTTTCACTTGAAATAATTCAGGGGCAAACGGTCCAAAATGCCACTTAAAGAACTTGCGCACCCTATGCTCTCTGATGTAATCATAGCGCTCAGGACTCCACTAAAGGAACTTGCACATCCTACACTCTCTGACCAAGTCAAAAAGTGGACAGGGGGTAGCAGAGTTCTCCTTGTTCTGAAAAATCAAAATGGAGAAAACAGAAATGCTGTCTTTCCATGCTTCTCTCTCAGTGACTTCCTTTCTCTGTTCTTCATGCCACCATCCCTGCCTTATTGGTCTTCACTGAAAGAGTCTGGGACGCTTCAAGAAGACCTTCTCAATGAAGTTCTCCAGGTCTTGATCACTGTTAGGCTGCTGCCCCATTGGAGTGAAGTAGTCTTCATCTCGAGGAATCAAGGGAGCTGCTGGGGGGTAGTAGAAGGATGGGTGACGGCGAGGAGGTGAGCGAGGCTTCGGCATGGGCACGGGCACTGGCTTGAATGTCCGGGGATTTGGGAGGATATAATTGGGTACATAGAGGTTTTGTCTAAAAGCTGGCTGGTTCCAGGGTCGTAGCCTTCGCTTAGGGGAAAAGTCAAAGTCGTAATCCATAGTGTTTCCAAATAGATTACTGAAAGAGAGTGTGGGCTTTGTATAGTAGCGAGGTTTGGGTTTAGGAGGTGGGAAATAGATGGGGTAATAACCAGGGTAGGGCTTTTGATAAAATGGATAGGCAGGGTAGGTCCAAAACTGCTTTTGAGGCTTGGGCCAAAGATCTTGCTTGTTCTGCTTGACTAGTGTTTTGTCCTGGAACCATGTCTTAGAAGGTCTGCTTAGCTGAGTCGGTTGCTTAGGTTGGGTGTTTATTGGAGCAGGGGCAGGGGCAGGTGGAGAAGCCAGAGGTCTGTGCCAGGGCAGGTTTTCAGGGGTGTCCTTTCTCTTCTTTTTTTCCACATCACTGATGATGTCAACAACATCATCAGCAGGCAGGTGCAGCTTGCTGGAAATCTCTATCAGCTTGTCAATAGTCTGGGGATCAATGTCATCCTCATCATTGGTGTCATCCTCCTCATCTGAGCGCTTATCTTCTTCCACATTGTTCCCCAGAGACACTTTCTTAGTCTGAACCTGGTTCTGCTTCCCATCCGGCTTGATCATGTACTGCAGCAGCATGTCAGATGCGATGTCAGCCAATTTCTCCTCTTCAGCCTTTGCTCTTTGTGCTTCTGCAGCTTGCCTCCTTACCTCCTCTTGCTCAGCCTTAGCCCTTGCCTCCTCCTCCTCAGGGCTCAACATTTCCTCCTCTTGATCTTTGTTGTCATCATCGTCTTCTTCCTGGCTATTAGTGTCAAAGTCATCCATAAAGTTACCACCTCTGAACAAGGGTTGTTTTTTCTTTTTTTGCTCTTCCTGCCATTTTAGCTTCTTCTTTGACAGAGCTAGCTTGTACCCCTTTGGCTTTGGGTTGATCTCATTGTCCAGAAATTCTTGATCCATGCCTGTATATGATCCGCGACTCTCCCTATGGCCTGCTAAATCCCACTCTCTCTTGTTGGCTGTGCTGTAGTGCTGTAGCTCCTCCAGCATGGTCTGCAGATTCTTTACTTCTTGTGGACTTAATTGCTCTTCCTCCTCTTTCTCCTTTTCCTCTTTTATCACCTCCTGCTCTGGTTGGCTTTTCACTGGCATGGTCTGACTGGTTGTTCGGCTCTTAACCTTCTCAGTCAGCCGTTCCTCCTCTTTCTTCCTCTCATTTTCTCTTTCTTGATTCTCTTTGTCCTGTGCTACTGCAGCAGCCATCACAAGCTCCAGCTCTTGGCGTCCATCCCGGTCCCTGTCTGCCCCCTGGATTTCCTTCTCTTCCTCACCCTTCTCTACCTCCTCCTTTTCACTCTCTCTACTGATTTTCTTCTCATCCCCTTGGTGGTTAAGGGCTTCCAAGAGGACTGCAGCTAGAGTTTTGGGATCTACATCTTTAAATAGCTCATCTTCTTCCTCTGAGGGTGTCTGAGGGGCCCCTACTTCACCCTGCTCAACCGTTGGTTCCTTTTTTGTTTGAACCACACTCGGCTGGGGGGCACCTGGAGAAGATGTTGCATTGCTGGAACCACTACCTTCTCTCTCATTGACCACAGGGCTGGCGACAGTGAGATGTTGTGCAACACAAAAGAGAAGAAGCAGCAAGAATGGGGCACTTGAGGTGTGTTGGCACTGGCCCATGGCCACACACAAGAGTAAGCAGCAGGGAGGAGGACAGTGCACCTGGTAGAGAGGAGGACAGAAAGAAAAACATCTGCATTCATAAAATAATGGTTTCCTGTATATAAATTAACTGCACCATACCAACACCATATCAGGTTACAAATTTCATTAAGTGCAACAAAGGTTCAAATAATATTTTACAGTAGTGTTAGAATCATGTTTACATGTGTGACTTTCCTTTGTAAGTGCAGCTCTTTGAGGATATGGAACAGGTCACCATCATCAACAGCACGCCATCAAATCAAGATGGCTGTGACGTCCTATTTTTTGCCTGCTATCACAAAATGGTGTATATTACTGTAAATTACAGCAATGCGTGCCAAGCTATATATCAAAGAAAATACTTAACCCTTTGATTTTTACATTTATTTTTAATTATTGGTGCATCGTTCTCTTAGCTTGAATGATATTATTTCTCTATTGCCGTGATGGTCAGAATGTTAATCACGGTGTTTAGACATTTCCTAATGTTATTGGGTGTGCAGAAAATGGATCTGAAACCGGTGCTATAAGTGAAAATTAATGGCTTTCCATACAGACGCATCATGTGTACAAAAGTTAATGCAACAAATAATCGGAATCCCATTTTGCACGTCGTATTTGCTCGTTAGAATTCAACTTTCGAACAGAAAACCTAACTTTTTTTTTTTTTTTTTTTTTTTAAATCCTGGCCGCCTGGAGATGTAGAACTCCTTAGGCTTATCCCGAAAGGCTCCACGGAGAAGGTAATGCTTGTTCCGCCCACGCATCCAGTCGCCTTTGCCACGTCCCGTTAATTGGCTCAAACGCTCGTGCTGCTAGAGCGCGCATGTGAGTTCGTGCGCACGCGGAGCCGCAGTAATAAAGCGCGAAGAAGGGCGACATCCGCAGAACAGGACGGGGCAGTGAGATGCCTTGGATATGCACGTCTCCCTGGTAACTAGCTACCAGATAACTAATATGAAGTAATATAAAGGTAACATCTACCTGCCGAGAAGACTGAATCATTTCTACAGCAGTCACTTAATTCTGGGGACACACGTAAAGATTAATTTGTCTGTAATTAACGCTGACAGTAGTGACGTCACTGACGGAACAAGAAAACAACTGAAAATTGTCCTGAAATGAGACGAGGCTTCCTGGACGTCAGATGAGTTCAGTGTCAGTGAAAGAGGAGAGGCCCCGCAACTGGCGCAAAACAGCCCATGGCGCATTACGTCGACAGAATCTGAACTCTTCCCAAGACGCCCTTTCCAAGAACACATTGCTGCTTTTAATTGATGGGCTGTTCATATGACAGCTTCTTTTACTGCGTCATACGTTATTATTATTCTTTCACCGCCACTGTTTTTTTTTTCCATCGGTAGAGGTAATTAACTTCCCCATGATTCATGTTATTGTGTCACTGCTTTCGCAATAACATGAAATTCATTTCATAACTAACTTCTGGTCATGATTCACTTGTGATCAAGAATTTGTTCTGCGAAAATAACTTTGCGGGGCCACTGACATCAACAAATGATTGTTTTCTCGTTTTTTTTTTTTTCCCCTACACGTCCATCAGCGCAAGATGCAACCCTTCAGATTCCATTTAAGAGAAAACGTACACGCAATAAAACAAAAAACAATGTAACACGAAACCCCAGCTGTTGGGTGAACCCACCAAGTTTAGCCCACTGTACCCTTTCCTCATCCACCCTAGTCGAGGAGAACCTAGATTTGAATCTAAGCACCAAAGAGCACTCGATAATCCGCTTTATTGACTCGTACCACTGAGTAATCTCCTCGAGAGACCAAGTTACAATAAAGATCTGGGAAAGCCTCGGCTTGTTTCCCATTATAAATCCACCATGGAATTTCCATTCCCCAACGCGGGTAGCAAAACGAGCGACAAGGCGTGCAAAACGTCAGTAAACGCTCAAGTTAAAGCTGAACAATCACTGAAAACAAGAGCTGAAAACAACTTTTAGTCCACATCAAGTGCCCACAGAGACAGTATGTGTTTTGCAGTGATTTTATATGATTTGCCTTTTTTTTTCCATAGCTGTTTGTCTGTATGTTCTATAGCTCTTTGTCTGTATTATCACAATCATTGTTTTCTTCATGAACATAACTGCTGTGTATATTATCGCGGTAAAGTAACGATCTCGTCTGTTGGCTACCCCGCCCCTTATCGCGCTTTCCCTTTTTCTGTCTTTCTCTGTATCTCTTCTCCATCTGGTATCTTTTATCTTATTGTCTTATTCTTTTACCCCCTATGGTATGAAATGATTAAAACGAGGATTAAAACGAGTTACAAATATTAAGAACCAAAATTAAGCGATGAACGCTTAACTCTGACCGGTCTATAAATGCCTATTTACACTTTCTTTTCTATTTTTATTAACCCAGTATAAGTACTAAAGGTAACTGTGACGCTATAGATGCAAGCCATTACTTACCTGGAGGAAGTACTTAGAAAAAGCGCAGATTTTCTTGTTATGTCAATCTTCTCAGAGATAATATATAGCTACAGCTCTGACTGCTATAATGCACTTAATTAACCAGGAATGCCAGCTTTATTTAAGTGTAAATTTCTTTTCGGCTCTCGGCAGGCTGTGGGGCTGCAGTCGATTTCGTCAATGCGAGGATATTTTCAGCACCTCGACCAGCGCCACCTCGCTTTATATACCAAAGCGGTGTGTGGACACGTGACCATTGACGTAGGCTCCTCCATTGATAAGAATGGTCGTGTCGATCGAACCCGGAGTCCACGCTAGGCTGCAGTGTTCTGATGAATGAACGGAAGCCGGATGAATGAAATAGTGTGTTTGTATATATGTGTGTGTGTGTGTGTGCGCGCGCGCGCGCGCCTGTGCCTGTGTGTTTTAGTTGCTGCAGTGAGAGGAATGAAGCGATATCCCAGGAAACGAGGTGTTTTCTCCATCATCATGTCGTTGAAAAGGAGAATATCGGGAACGATGTGTCATGAAAGAAAAGCAACGACGGAAAGGTGGAGGGTTTTTCGGGAGCTCATGGGGATGATGTGTATACTGTATCTTGCCGTCTTGTTGCTGCGGTGATGATGACGGTAATTATTATTACTACTCATAATAAACTTGCTGTCTTTAGTAATGATCAGTTTTTGGCCGTTACCCACAGGGCCCGTTGATCGTCTTTCCACACAAGCTGCGACGCCTAGTCTCGTGACTGAGCGGGTTCCACGGAGCTGCCGGGCGCCCGCAGTGACGTGTCCGTCCGGTGTCCGCGCTTCGTTTCCTGGATTCCCCCACCGCCTCTCCGCCCACGCGCCCACCGCCCGCCCCCATTTTCTTCCCTTTGTTTGTTGCGGTGTCCCGCCCTCCTCCACATCATTCCCGTCTGGTTTTAGGGAACATCCTGCTATTTTTCTGGGTGTCGATGATAAATAAGACTACATAACAATTAACCAAAGATGTACAATTAATTTAAAAAGATAGCATTTCTTGAAGAAAAGATTCATGGTCTCTACACTACACCATACTGCAGTTATTAATAAGCACTCGGGGTATATTAGAACGTGAGAAAAAGATATTTTTTATGAAATATTAGTTATACGTATGATTGCATTTCAACTCAAGTCACTCGCTTGTTGTAAAGAAATGTCATGTTTTATATTTTATCGATGGGCGTCCTGACACAGTCTTCTCATCTTGCTTTATGGTTTCAGAACGTTTAAACATCTTCTGCCAACGTCAGACATGAAAGATATTGACATTCACATTCAAAACATACGTTAATAATGAATATTGCGTTATTTTATATGTATTTCTGTTTGTACCGATAATACCTCTGTGGGTATATATCTTTGTACATGTGGTTCGCAATGCTTTGTTTGTAAGTGGTTTGTAATTTAGTTAAGCAATTATGCCCTGTCTAAATTTAAATTAAACCTGAAATGATTTCAGAAATTAACATGAACGTAAAGTCCAAAATCTTATCGGGCGCTTTCTCACAGTTGCATTGACAATTTTTATGCTATGGAGGACAAAATGACAGTATAACGGGACTGAAAGATACATGTTGAAGCGATTCTTTGCGTCAGCCCTGCGGACGAAATTAGACAATGGTGCATAAGGCTGTAAAAGTATTTACATAAGGTAAATAGTACAGTTCATACATCGGACAAAAAGTTGATTAGAACAATATATTCTATAAGGCTCGGTTGTTTTAATGGGCTTATCAGTTTTTTCGTCCTTTGCACACATATTTTAGGGTTCCCCATAACTATCAAGCAAAAAGTTTTTAGTTTGGAAAAAAGAATAAATCCAATTAAAGAGTAATTCAGTTGTGGAGAGGGAGGGCAGTATGATTGGACTTGGAAGGAGAGGAAGAGGCTTTTGTCCGCCTTAAGCGTGTGTGTGTTTGTGTGTGTGTAAGGGGGGGGGGGGGTCCGGGTGCAGACTGGGGGTGGGGGGGGTTAGAGAGTGGGGGTGGACAGTGGGTAATCGTGTGCCAAGAGGCCCCTCTCCGAATAATGGCTTGAGCATTATCGACTGCCACTCAGCATTACAAGGCAGTCATTCGGTGACTCACCACCTCCAGAAACGCTCGTCCCCCTAAAAACTTTGCTGTACACATGCTTAAACGTTTATTAAAAATCGCAAATACAACACTTGCAACTCAATTCAGAAACGTAAATGTAAATATGTAATTCACATTTAGAATAAAGTACAAAACAAAAGGGACCACGCGGGTTTAATGACTGCATATTAATTATTAGGCCTGTATTACTTTTTCTTTAAAATTCAGGTTTCTTTACAGCTGAGCTGTGTCGCAGACACACTAACCACGACCTCTTAATCATGTATTAAATATAAGAAAATGTAATATAACAGTTAAGTGAACGTGACGAACGGGTTGTGATGTACATCACACAGCATTACCGCGTCCCTGAAATAAAATGTTCCTATAATGTAGCGTGAGAAATCGATTTTTTTTAGGAAAAATAGGAACAGTACCAGAGTCCTTATGTAATTTTGGAGCGTGAGACACATTGTCCTTTGCAGTAGAGTATAAACATTGGTACAACTGGACTATTCATGTAACATGGTGTGTGTACACGGTGAAACCTATCTAGGAGATGTAAGAATGGAAGAAATCGAGGGGAGTGGCTCGTCTGTATGCACATGTTGTGTAGTTAACGTGTTAAAAAGGGGTTTACTGCTGGGTTAATAACGGTTCTGGGTTTCTCTTTGTCTATGCATGTTGAGGCTCATGTAAGGAAACAAAACAATGTTTAGATTCTGCAATTATTATTTCGTCTCCCATTCTTTACTCCGAACAAAAAGAAGAGGATTATAAATAATAGAGAAAAACGTTTCTACCCACATTTCTGTGTAATTCAGTACCCGTTGCGTTGTTCGTCATTTCTCACGTCCCAAACCTAATGAGTTTTCCGGTGCAAATATAAATTTCCATATGAATCTGATAACCTTTTCAGCATTGTGCTATTTTGCATTTAGAATGCGGGAAATACCTCCATCTCTGAAAGGCTCCTCGGGTTCATTCATAAAAACTACCGACAGGAGAACGGAGAGGGAGGGGCCGCGGGGAAGGGGGGTGGGTGGGGGGGGGGGGGGGGGGTTCAATATTACGTCATACTTTACGCTGTACTGTCTAACTTGTACTGTAACTGTGCCTGGTCGGGCAGTGGAACAAAACCCCGTACTTTGGATCGAGAGAAAACATATACGATTGAGATATTGCTTTGCGCAGAGTATTTCACTTCTGATTCTCCACACTACATTCCTAACTGCGTTACTACAGCTTTAGTTTACGCCTCGTGTTACAATATGATCATTATAAACCTGGTACGAGGCATTTTAATGAAGCAAATGATGCTATACAACAACAGCATGTAACTCATTGCACCACATGTTCAAAGACGGTAGACTCTGTAACAGTTACAGTTTACTTGGTTTTTGCAGACAGTATTTTATAGCTGTTCAGCCCTGTGACAGTTGTAATTGCTGTCCTGAGGTCTGAATGCTCTATTAGTACTTTCTTTCACCAAAATTAAAGGAACAGGAACTGTACCCTATAGACTTTAAGGGAATTTAGCAGTTCTGCTCTTACATGAAGGAGTTTGAGCTTTTTGCTGGTATAGGAAACAGCTTACGGAGCAAAATTCACATTCAGATGTAATTTCTGCATGTCTCACACAACAGCAGTATTTCTTCCTGTCTCATAATTGTTTAATGAGATCACAGCTGGGTTACCAAGAACTCAGTAGGATCCTTGAGGTAAGGAAGACAACAATTTCCATGTATTATGCATATATAAATATAAAATGCATGATAAGTGCATAATATCTAAGTATAGAAGAATCAGTAGGTCCACAGGTTACACACCATTGTGTGGTAATGTGTGGTCATGTGTGGTCTTGCACATATCAGCGTCAGTACATGGCTGGAACATCATTTAGTATATGCAATTTTATTGAACAGTAGCTAAAATTCAAGTTTCAAGTTTATTGTCATAGGTACAAGTACCGTGTACAAGTATGATGAAATTCTTTTCTTGAATACAGAGGAAAGGACGAAAAGGAAAGTTCTGTAGAAGGAAAACTCATGAAGAGTTTGCATATTAATAATTTCATGCTATTTTGCTTTGTTTATCTGATTCTTTTGTCCAGAGTGGCTTACAATATTGTGATTGTGTTTTTTCAACAGGGCAAATTTCTTCAGGTTCAATGACTGAGAGTATGGCTTGAACCGGCAAACTTAAAATTATAAATTATATTTACCAATCTACTTTTTAAACATGGACATACACTTAAAAAGAATGTATGGCATTTTCATTGTACAGGTTGAGGCCTTTTGCCTTTTTTTTTAAAGACTCCATTTAGCCCTGGGGAAACTGCCTTACATTTAATATTGCCTGATATACGTATATCACAGGATTTGGCTTTGCCTTCCTGTGCTCTTTAATAAGGTTGAACTTGCCAATTCCTGGTGCATGATGGCTGGAAGGTGTGTAAGGTGGGCTGTTTTTCCCTGAACCTCAGCTTTCAGTCACTTAACTGAAGTAGGTACTTAGTGTAAGCCACAGCAGCTGGATTAAATCAGGTTAATTAAAATGTTTGCTAAACAAATTGTTTTCTAAGAGTGTTGTAGCAATAGAATTTGAGAGTTTGCACCAGGAAGACTTAATGCAGCCACCTTTCAACAATTATCTTTTTAACAGAGCTTTAAAAACTAACATAGTTGTTAGTCTTTTGCTGAGTATTTCTGCTCTTCCTCATCTGCCCATCACAATTTGCTTCAGTCCATAACTGGAAGTTGTCCTGCTTTGCTCTCTACATAAACCTTCAGGCAGACACTACTTCAACTATTAACGATCACCAATGTTGACAAGATACAAATGAAAACAAATATTTTATAAAAAATTATTTTTACTGCAATTAGAGCTTCATGATTGACCTGAATCCTGGGCACCACAGATGGCTGCTACCGATTTAGATAAGAGTTTAATTTTGGGTCATTAAACCGTCTTCATGTCATGGCTATTATTCTTCAAATATTAAGTTTAAAAAAAAAAGGTATCATCAAATGCTTCTCAGTTTGTCCAAAACCATGGTAGCACTATTTCTGGTGAATCTTCACTGGCAAGTATACTTAAAGACTATGCCATTCATTTGCTGTGTAAACTAATTTTCAACCCAGTTTCTCACTTAAGAAATTTCCATGATTGCTTTGACTGAAGAAGATTACTGAAGTAAAACTGGTGTCAGATCATTTCATTCCAGTTTTTTCCCGGATGTCCTATATTCTCTTAGTGTTGAGATTTAGACTGTATTTAGATGTGAACAGTGTATTTTCTCTTGACCTTGTCTTAATAATGTAATTCTTGGGCTGATGTTTGTAAGATGTTATGTTCCAATCCTTATTTCCACTTTGTGACTGAATCAGCGAAGAGACACCCACAGGAGACAGATTAAGCCTAAGGTACTGTTTACCCCGGTATGGTCTTCTGTATATGATTCATATGATCCATCCACAAGACCATTTTTGGTAATTTAGGAAGGTTTAAAAGCGTAGTATTCAATATGCTGTAGATGTTTTTCTTTCATTACTTCAGCATTCATGCCGGAGAAAACTTTCAGTCAAAATATACAGCGAAGAAAAATACTGTGTTGAAATATTTAGACAAGTTGGTGGCGAAAACAATGTCAATCGTAAAATTCAGCCTGTCTGTGTGGGAAGAGCAATCTAGATGTTTCTCCACACTTTGTCTTCAAAACATGTCTGAAAACAGACATTCAAGCATGCTAACCTGCTATACTGATGATCTTGCCACAGTATTGCAGTAGATACCATGCTGTCCAGGACATCGGCTTTTCACATGAAAGTTGTGTGTTCAAGTCCTGTTCCAGGGCTATCCATCACAATATTACATTGGTTGTAAACTGGTATATCCCCCAGTTTCTAGCAAACTTATTACCCCTCCCCCACCAATATTTATGTATGACATCATTGACATTTACTCATTTAGCTAACACTTTTCTCCAAAGCGACTTACAATTTGAGGTTACAATTATTTACCCATTTATACAGCTGGCTAATTTTTTTACTGGAGCAATTCAGGGTAAGTACCTTGGTCAAGGGTAATACATCCAGAGGTAAGGCTTGAACCTCCAACCTTTGGGTCCAAAGGCAGTGACTGCACTACCAGCTGTCTGTTAAATACTATTGATCATATTTTTGAACCTCCAGCACCTAGTAAATTGTTAGCATAATGTTAACAGCAATAATAATGACCAACTACAGTCACTAACTGAATATTGCTGATGTGAGGGTCTTAGTTGAGATTCATGTTGTGAACATATAATGTAACCCGGAAAAAGAAAATCTGTGTAAAACTGTATTAACAATGATTTATCCCTTAATTTTTCTGTTGTTTAAAGAACCTCTTTCTCTCTGGTAAAGTCCACAAGTTAATCTTATTTCTGTAACATTTTTGTCATTTATCTCTGTTGACTATAGTTAATGGCATTTTATTGTCTGTTGATAAGAAATGAGAAATTAAGGGTTTTCAGAGTAGAAGCTGCTGGGAAATGGTAAGTTACTTTGAGAGCAAGGGAAAGTCCTTCTGGATGTTGGAATAGACTCTCCCGATGAAGATTTCTTCAGAAACACATGAAGGAAGTAAGTGTAAGGATCTGACACTGCAAAAAGTCATTTAAAAGAACTGCGTACACTGACTGTGAAGGGTTACAAGAATGCGGTGTAGACCAGATTTGCTAGATAATCCTAACAGAAAAATCCATCCAAGTGGACCTTCTTTGGCGGTGATGTGTGGTAGTTCCTTTTTCAGCAAGAGCACCGATTGTCTTCAACTCATCATTCCTCCGACAAGCTAATTAATAGCGACATTATGTAAACAACCAATTGTGTTTATGGTAGCAACATCATGCTGTATTTATTACTGGGGAACACAAACTGAAGAGTAATTTATCACTCTGTGCTTGTTTTGGAAAGCAAATGCCTAGTTTATCTTACAGGTGCATTGTAGAGAGGTCTAGCTTATAGTAAATTATTTTTTTGTCTCAGTTATTTCTCTTAAAAGGTGATAAAACAGTTGTAATGGTATTTGACTAATTGTTCAATTGCCCTAATAAAACTGTTCTACCCAACTTTGGATGTACCCATTAAAACAATGGCGTCACTCTGCAACTGATCCACAATTTAATATAATAGATGCCATGAACTTTCCATGTAAACTTTTGATATAACCTAATAATTTGGTCAGCAAAAATGTTTTTTGTTTTCCTGCTCCAAAAATATGTATGTTTTACTCATATGTATGTGAAAGGAAAAAGGCAAATAGTTTTTTTTTTCCTTCAGTGAAATAAGTTTCGGGCAAATTTTTAAGATCGACCCAAAAAAGCATGACTGGAATGGTCAGTGTGGTGTATTTATTCAGAGACCAACTGGCAAACACCTAAAAAGGAGCACTATAGTCCTCGAAAACTCTATGTTTAAATTAAATCCCTATCTGTTATCGGCAGGGCAATTGACTGCAAGGAAGTAATTTAAAAGGCTCTTTATTCTGGGTAATTTTCCTGCGTGACTCATCACAACAGTAGCTGCCTTTTTGCAAGAAGCAGAGAGGGGAGGGGGAGCAACTACGCCCCCCTGGTGGGGTATAATGTTGGAAAACAAACTTGCAGCTCTTTCAGTGTTTCCCTGACTTGTCCAACCACACACATACACAAGTTCAGAAATATGTTAAGATATGGCTTTACTCCAGTTTTGTTTTCAAAAGTGCATTCCTGTGAACCTGCTCAAGGTCTGGCTGTCCAGGCTATGCAGATGTTTGGTAAAGGAAGGTTCAGCATCTGCAGAGCTGAATGCTTAGGAGAGAGGAGTGTGTAGGAGCCAAGAGAGAGCAGATGGTGAGAAGTCTGTCTGTGAAGCAACGCAGTGTAGCGCAAACACATGCTTGATGGATTCTGTTGTTGTATCAGGCTGATACGATTTGTCTGTTTTAGAAACTTGCATGCAGAGAGTCACAGAAACATAAGAGGGAGGAAGATGGAACTGGTGCAGTAAGTGCATTTAGTGCTTGTCCTATCTCTGACATCAGCACCAGGTGCAACCTTGCCCAGCCCTGGTTGTCTGTATGAATGTTAGGGTTAGACTTACTGTTATGTTTGAGTAAGTGCAGTCGTAACAAAAGCCCTTTGCTGTTCTTGGTAAAGCTGCTTCTGGTATTGTCTTTGTACCATCAAAATTTTATGACCTCAAAAGGTATCATTTAGCAGTTTAAATACAGAATTTCAGAACGTAGCTGCTGCAGTACATGAGATAATGGGTGGGGGCAGCACTGACCAGCCTTGCTCTGCACTGTCCCAGCCTGTGAGGTATTTCCCCAACTATCCCATCCCCCAAAACCCTCTTACATGCACATTTACCCTGCATAGCCACTTCAGCAATTGTCGACTCCAGTGCATCTGAAAGCACTGTGAGAATAAGGCAGGAAAACTTCAGTAAAGGAGTAATGAAGGGAAACATTATGAAATTATAAACCTATGTTTCCATTACCCCAGTACTTCGACTGCTCTCCTAAAATTAAATGCAGCTTGCAAAAGAGATGTCCGCCTTAAACTGAAAGCACATGTATTTGTGGCTAAAAGCCAAACAGATTAAGTACTTTGCTTAAGGGGACTACACCATAACGCCTTATGGGCCTTGAATCAGCAATCTTCAGTATGCAATTTAATGTCCTTTACCACTATGATACCTTAATTGTCTGATTTATTAATTAGTTTGACAGGAATTCTACTATAGAGTAACAAATTAACTGCAAAGTACATGTGCACAATGAGTCAGTGGGTACATTTTGGGTAAAAGAATATCTGGAAGGTAAATTGGAAAAGTACTCAATTTGGCAAATGTGGACCTTGATGTCACCAATCTCAATGATTAATCTGGTAAATTTCTGCAGCCAAAATGTGGCCTTTAAGATTGGAATGGATTTTTTTGAGCTGCTGAGGATGTTGAGCATGCAGTCTGAGAATTGGTTAAATGCGAGTGAAGAAGTTCTTCAGCTGTTTAATGATTAAGTGTGGGAAGCACAACTCATTATTGTAGGCTAATGAGTGGTTTGCAATTAAAGCACTAAATAATTCACCCAAGCTGTTTCCAAAACTGATGTCTGATTAGACGTGCCAAATTAGACCTGAATGTACGCTACATGTGCAACGGAATTGCACACAGGGACTGTTTTAAACTCAATTATCCTTCTTCTGCAGGATGAACTTCATCACTGGCATGGGTCGTCCCATGGCTAGAGGGACACAACCTGGCTGTCTGTACACTATCTCTGAGAAAATAGTACTCTACTTTTTTTTCCAAAAAATGTCATCAGGTCACAAGGCATGGGGTGTACCAGCAAAGACTCCAGTTACAGCTGGTGTATTGTAAATTCTCCAAAAAAAAAAAAAAAAAAAAAGCAGATTTAACTTGAGCATTATGTTACTTACAGCTTCAGTGTTCCACTTTGTGATAAACCAGTGAACACCGGTAGAGTTTACTGCTTGCCCGGTACTTACTGTGTGTTAGTGATGTACTGCAAGAGGATAAAGCAAAATGAAGAGCTGAAATTGAAAGTTTGCCCCGCAGTTCCGAGGATGAATGAGGACGACAGTAATGCCAAGAATCCTATGGGGTGTGACAGGGATATAACCGGGGGCTGGGGGGGGGGGGGGTAGTTAGCAGGCGGGTGACGATGATGAATGAGAATGAAAGTGTCATTCAACACAGAAACGAACATAGCACAACACCCCAGCTCTCCCATCCGCTTATGATCACTGCATGAGATGGGCTGGTATTTGATTTTTACTATCAAGTTTTAACAAACGTTTTTCTTCTGCATTTCTGTCATTATTAGTAGATTTGTTTTAATAAAGAACATGATATCTGGGTGGTACAGTGACTAGTACTTGTGCATTAGTGCCCTTAGGCTATAGGATAAGAGGTTCAAATCTGGCTCATCCTGTGCAGAGTTCTTATGTTCTCTCCCTGTTTGCAAGGATTTCCTACAGCTGCTCTGGTTTCCTCCCAGTACAAAGATATGTACTTCAGGGGAACTACACACACTGGCTGAAACCGCTTGTCCTAAGTGGGGTCGCGGTGAACCGGAGCCTAACCTGGCAACACAGGGCGTAAGCTTGGAGGGGGAGGGAACACACCCAGGATGGGTCAGGGGAACTAGTAACTCTAAATTGCTCTTAGTGTCTGTATGTGTGAGGAGCATTCCTTCCAAGATGTCAGCCGCTGGACTAGTAAAAACAGTCATACTAATTTTTTAATGGGATTTATTAGGATTATTTGGGTTAGGACAAGAATTTGGATGATTAATTTGGGATTTATTATTTAGACCGTTTGCACCTTTTCAATGCAAAATGTCTTCATAGTATACTCACATTTTACAATAATTTTAAATTGTACTTTGTCATCCCATACAAATGACTGTTTACAGATAACTTATTAATATTTTGCATTTAGAAATTAGCTTTTATTTTAGTCTGTTATGCTTAACCAGTACTTTCTAAGTTTAATGACCAGTGAATTCAGATGCTGCCCTTTTCCTCTGACACTTCTATGGAGTTGGCAAGGAAACACACCAAGTTGCTATGGAGATGGGTCACGTTAGTGCTCGGTTTGTTTAGCTGACTGAGAATCAGCGCACACTAGTCTGGTTTTGAACATGAAACGTCAACTGAACTTGTCGCATCACCAAAAATGTTGACTAATAAATACCAGCAATCAAAATGATCAGAAGTTGTTTGGACTCTCTGAGCAGAGTCTAAAAAGGGAATAACAGCTCTTACTTTTTCATCTTAAAATGATTCATGAATTATGTAAGAACGCATATTTTTATCTCTTAGATCAGTTTCTGGGTTGATGCGCATCTGCCGAATCAATCTTTTGTGATATTTTCCACAAATGTGTTACATGAACAAAGATCACACCTGGAAGGAAAATGTTCAGAGATATTGAATATGCCAAACAGAGGACTGAGAGAAAATTGTTTATCATCTTGTTGCTGGTGATGTCGATTTGTTCTATTTCAGCATCACTCAGCACATGGGAGAATAAGAAAGTAGGAGGCAAATAAAGTCACGGAGCTGAGCAATGGAGTCGGAGAGGTGTGGGTGATTGGGAGGAGGTGGCAAAGAGATGTGTGGATAGAAGATGGGGAGGGTGTGGTACAATGAGGCAGAGGGCTGGTGCATCATCTATATGCAGCAACAGCAGGTCCTCAGGCTGGTCAGTGGTGAAATGATCCACACGCACTCTGATCTTCCTGACTGCCCATTAAGCCATCGAGGTTACTGTACAAGTTATAATTAAACTGACAGTCTTTGATGGTCATGCACCTGTCATAACTTTTTTGGTTTTCAAAGTCCCCGCTGGCCTCATCTGAGCGGCTCGGGATGGATCTGTACCAGCAGGTGAGATGATTTCAGATGTTTTCGGGGCCGATGTTCCTCTGCAACTGGTATCCTGCCTCCCACGCGCACACTCCCCTCCGCCAGTTCTCTCCTGCGTGGGAGGAGGAAAGGGAACCCGCCATGGAAACCCCCCTCCGTGTCCACTTTCTGTCACGCGCCTCCAGAAGCCCAGAAGCAGATGGGGGTGGGAGAAGAGGTGGGTGCAGAGCACTGCCGCTAAACTAGCCCAGAGACATCACAGCACAGATGAGCATCGTGGTGGTCATTAGCCAGAATGTGCTTTATTTTTAGTGAATTGAACAGAACCAGGAACTTACCCTCCCCAGAGTAGTATAAACCATATTTTAACACCTGCCAAAATCCTTCACTGACTTTGCTGATTATATCTTTTGTACCTTAAATATCATCAGAAAGCATAGATATTTGTGTTTAGCATTTATGGACCACTTAGAGTACAAAGCAATGAGAGAATTTCTTAGAATTGACATTGCATGTAAAGTAGTATTCAGTCTAGTATTTAAAGTGGTTTAAAAGATGGTGAGATGAGCTGCTGATGTTTGATCCTCTATTTTAACACCTGTAGAGGGAAACCCGGGGAAATCTGAGTACAGAACAAATGAGACAGCTGAGGTTCATGGGGCCTCTTTCTGGACCATTTCACTCAGGGGAGTGGTCTGCCCAGCAGAAGCTGGTGTCCACTTTCAGCTTAGAGAGATGGAGAGAGGCAGCCGGCAAGGAGGAAAAGAGAGCGAAGGAGAGCGAGCAAGAGAGAAGGAGGGGAGGGTGCTGATCCCCGGAGGATGGTGACTCACTCTCCTGCAGCCGGATTGTGCGTCACTGCCGCACGGCTGGAGGGGGAGATAGTGGAGAGGTCTCTGCATTTAATTACTGCCTGCCAGTAGCAACACGCGCACCCTCACACACTGTAACGATCCCCATGCATACACACACACGACGGAGATATACACAAACAACCGTACACACACTGTTGCTGCATGTATGCTTAGCCCCTCATAAGCACCTCCGCGACCCACAACCCCGCACACACACTCACACTAATAGATAATGTGTTTTTAACACACTGTTGGGATTTTTCTCCAGGAACTCACATGCTCACGGTTTCACGTATGCAGGGTTCCTCCCACATTCCACAGATGTGTCGTTCTCCTAAATTAATGATTTAAATTGCCCTTAGAGTGTTGGAAAGTGTGCATGTGTAGGTGCCCTACAGGCTGATTTACGCGCTATGTTTCCCGAGACAGACTGAGATAACAGTGACCCTAAATGGCAAAACATTAGCTGATGATGGATTATTTATACATTATTACTGTGATTGTTAAAGGTAATGTTCTCCAGCCGCAACGGTGTTTGTGCTCGTCACTATTTAAAAAGTCTCACAATGGTACCCAAACACAGCACGGCACAGCGCAGCGCTACTTCAACAAATAACGTCATGTAGTCCTTTTTTTCCTCATTTGTCTGGGCCCAACAAGGAGACATGTGAATCCCTGTAAACCTCATTTATTAAGTTCTCTTCTGTTGTTGTCCGTGATCGTTTCCACAAACCACAATGATGCCGAGAAAAATTCAGCACAGCGGATGCCCGACCACCCACCATCTCCAGCTCAAAACACCACACCGTATTGTGATTTATTATTCATTTGCCTACGAGAGCAAATTTGGTGAAATTCAAGAATAAATTTTTGTTGTGTAATTCATGCAGTAATAACAAGCAGGGTAAAACAGAACCTTTTGGAACCATTTTGTATCTTATGCATATGTAAGAAATTATTATTAGCCTTGCATTTTAAACCCAATTTAAACATTGCAGTGGTTGTCCAGGAGCATATCTGCCAAGCGGCACTGCAAAGAGAATAGTCCATGCATCTGACCTTTGGCAGAGACCGAAAGCTGTGGTTGCAGTACAGACTCTTTTCTCTATTCTGTTATTTATCGCCTCCTCTGAGGGTTATAAAGGCTCCCTTTTGCACTGGCAGAGACTCCATTAAATCTCAGCCTGACAAGACCCCCCCACGCCCCCCACCTTCGGTCCTTAATGAAGTTTCATGCCCGCAGTCCGTTTTGTTCAGTAGACCATGAGGACAGGATGGGGGCGGGGGCCCGTGGGGTGCAGAGGAGGGAGGCAAGATGGAGCCAGGGAGGGGTGAGTGAAGGGAAAGAGTGGGGGGTGAGAGATGGTGGTGCTAGTGTGGGTGTTAAAACAGGCAGTGGCTGAAATTGATGTTAAATGAAAGGGAGGGTCAAGAAGAAGAAGAAGAAGAAGAAGAGGAAGAAATATGAAGGAATTTGAATGGAGGAGGATCTTGAAAGAACCTTTTTGTGTGTGTTTGAGAGAGAGAGTGGGATTCCTATGCTATAGAAGTTGGTCTGTTTTGGACGGCATGAGAGAGAGAAACAAAGATTCTGCAGTGTGGGAGTGTGAACCCCCTCACCCTCAAACACACACACACGGATGCTGTTTCTGCTACCCCAGCTTTGGTTAAACCACCTCAGGCAGGGTTTACTCTGTGAACATACCATAGCCATCTGCAGCCCATGAGTCATGTTGTACATTACAGATAGTGACATGTGAGCAGCGTGGGGACACTAGAGACCACTGGCGCCACTGAGGTGACGGTGAGCTGACATTCCTTCTGCGCAGAGACCAGTCCCTAAATTAACCTTTAAGTTTCAGTAGTTTGACAGTTTGATATTACAGCAGAAGAGTTTCAATTAACATTCACCTCAAAGATATTACAGAGATATAAGTACAAGAATATTAAGTCTCATCAAAACCCTTGGCGCATAATAAACAGGTTTTTTCCAAAATCTGCAGGCGTTTGAGTTTGGTTCTTCTTTGTTTCACTGGTAATGTCTGGCTGGAGCAAAGATTCATACCTGGCTCTTTTGATTACCAGGAGATGGATCTAACCGCTACACCACCTACTGGCCCCTACCAGTGTTGCATTGAGGGATTGTGGCATAAAAGAGGGGTTTTCCAAGCAAACACATCGCTGCCTACCCTGAATTGCACCAGTAAAAATTACCTCGATGTATCAATGGGTACATAATTGTAAGATCCTCTTAGTACAAACCAAAGATTGTAAGTAGTTCTGGAGAAAAGTATCAGCAAAATAAAAAATAATTCTGGAGAACTCATGTTGGTTAAAACATCGGGTGAGTAGACACACCATAGTTCAGAGCAGATTAAATAAAGAGAAATCCACGAAATCCACCACCATGAAAAAGTCACTAAGAAAATATGCCAAATGTCAGGGAGAAAACTGAGATAGCTGCAACCGTGAAGGACAAGCTGGAGCAATGAATAAAGGATGGAGGAGGGCGAGAGCTGGAAAGAGTCAGGCTGCGGGTGGTATCGTCATGTCTAGAGCTGCTCCTGATCTTAACTGTTGGACTTCCACGGCTCGCTGCCAAAAGGTAGCTGTGTATCAGGTGATGCCTGATGGTCACCCGTGGTGGGATGAACTCATGATGTCTCATAACTCACACTTTTCCTTTAAACTTCTCAATCACCCTGTGAAAGGAAAGGTGACCTCAGATTCACAGAAAACAGCACTGATCAGTTTAGGTTGGCTGAAACTTCCACCATGACAGCTGGCAGGGTTGCTGGCTGTCAAAAAATGGAATGTATTACTGAGAATAACACTATAAGCAGGACAATGCTGAGTTTTTTCTTACATCCTGATGTACTGTAATGTCAGAACAGCATTGATTCAAGCTTCCCATAACACATAAATCCCCCCTTCTGATGACTGAAGCAATTTCCATCTGTTCTGTAACAAACATCTAACTGTGAGGCAAATTTGTGCAGCTCTGGGCAGAAGTTACATATTTTCCTTTACACAGCGCTGTATCAGCTAACCAGATTCCACTCCCTGCCTGTATAAAAATTTGAAGAATGAGGTTGTGATTCCTCTAAAAGTACCCTTCTTTGTCCTTTTCCCATGTGTCCAGGCATGGACTCTCAGTACCTGACCATGATGTCTTATGATTTTGGTTATGGTTCTGTCTAAATGTCTTGTTTTACCCTTTGGGTTATTGTGGCAAACAGTTTTATTTCTGTAAACGGTTTTATTTTATTTTGTACCTCAACTTTGCTTTCAGACTAGGGTTTGAATCTGGTTTAGTGATGGTGGAGATTGCATATTCTTTACATGTTTGTGCCAGTTTCTTTTGAGTGCTCTGGGTTCCTTCCACAATCCAAAGTCAGGTTTCACGTGAATTGGTGGCTCTAAATCACCTGTAGTAATTACCTGTAGTGTGGTATGTGTGAGTTAAATCAGTGCAAGATTGCCCTTCTTATACAGACTGGGTATCACTTGCCTCATACCTTTTGCTTCCAGGATAGGCTCTGGACCACCATGACCCTGCACTGGACAAGCAGTTACAAATGAGAGATGGATTGATAGGTTTTGTTTTTCTGATGTTTTTTCATAGTTTATGCTGTTAGAACATATCATTTTCAGGCAGTTCCAGGTTCTTTGGAGTTTCAATAATGACGTACAAAAAAGCTTGAAAGTGGTTTATTACAGTTCTGCAGTTTCCACAGATCTCACCCCATTGCAGACAACCACCTGACCACAGCCTCTCCACTTCTTACCCCCCCACACTTTCCCTTATCTGGTGTCCATATAACAGACAGTCCAAGGGTCTTCTAAACAAAGGTCATCAGTATTCCAGAAATTTCCATGAAAGATAAAGTAAAGGGAAGGCACCAAATAAGATATAATGGAGTAAAAATAAAAGATATAAATGAATACACACACATTTGCAGAACCGCTTGTCCCTTACGGGGTCACGGGGAACCGGAGCCTACCCGGCAACACAGGGCGTAAGGCCGGAGGGGGAAGGGGACACACCCAGGACGGGACGCCAGTCCGTCGCAAGGCACCCCAAGCGAGACTCGAACCCCAGACCCACCGGAGAGCAGGACTGCGGTCCAACCCACTGCGCCACCGCACCCCCTTCTATAAATTAATACCATACGCTAAATAATATCATAAAAAGTAACAAAAAATAATTAAAAGTAAATCATAATGATATAATTAAGATTAAACAATGCAATTTTGAAAAAAGTAAATACTCTCCAACAAAGTATCTCCTTTGTTTATATAACTGGTCTTATTATTAATTACTTGTGAATTGAATTGAAGAATTGAAGACTTTATTATCATTGTACTGCTGTGCAATACAACAAAATTATATTGGTACTCCCTGAGTTCTTTGGACAACAATATAAAACACAACACTTAAGTATAAAAATAGAGAATTAAACAGTTCAAACAGATAATACAGTAAATAAATAGAGAGATATGTGATGTTAAGGTGCTAAGGCAGTGCTGTCGGAGCTTTTCCATCCTGTGCTTCACCTAAGGGTACCTCAGAGGGGTAGGTGTAGGAAGCTCAGGCTTCCTGGGAGCCCTGTTTCTGGTGACGCTGGTAATGAGGGAGGCAGTTAGTGAGCCATGACCAAATGACCCACCCCAGGTTTGATTCACAACCCCCAGCCTGCTTCCCATCCGCCCCCCCGTGCCGAGCTCTCCCTCTCTGTGATCTTGCAGGGCTGCATCAGCGTAATGTAATGTTTCTCTAATGGCCACAGCACGCAGTGGCATTCACTCTGCTCCTCCTCTTGTTTCCTGTAATTACTTTCCCCAGCACTGCTGCCGTTGTTTGTGCAGAACCCTTATTTTTGCAATTAGACCCTACCTCTTGTTCTGCGTCTGCTAATTAGCATTCACGGGGCGGAAGTGGGACGTCTCGCCCGGGTTGTCGTCCTTCGCTGTAACACAGTGTTTAACTTGGTTCCGTCAACGGGTGTCGTGTGTCGGGATTGCGTAGGGTTCTACAAGCCCAGCTCAGGCCTGTCTCCACCTGCGAGGAAGGATGCCTGAGGCCAAAAGTGGGTGTGAAACTTGCTCTCCAGCCAGAGGGCTGTTGGGGGAGTTTGGGCCAATGGAAGGTGTCTAGGGCTGGAATCTGTCCTTCCATTTCGTCACCCTGGCAATTCACTTCCACCCCAGTGCAAATTTGTGGATGCAGAGAAGGCCAGCTGGTTAGGGACTGATGGAAATGACATTTAAGCAGCTGGGCTAAGAGGACAGTTCAGACAACAGAAATGACAGCAGGTTCCTCATTTGTGCACCAGTTACCACCCACGAGAAGCAGCCTTTTGTTTCTCTCGGATTACTGTGCGTTCCTGTTTCCTTTTATTGGTTTTAGGGCCAATTTCTTGTTTTGAAAAGCCTTTGTCCTCTGCGCCCTGCAATCCTAATGCTTTTTCCCCGTCCCTTTAGCACCATTGTCCCCACATCCTGTCTTAGGTGGTTGTCCCTGGTTTTATTTTTACCCCAGCAATAAACCTGCTCCAGATCGTCCGAAAGATGGACTGGAAATAAATGTTGGGACAAAACACTTTTCCAAACAATCTGGTAATTTTGTGTAAAACGGTTTTAACCGTAGCACAGTATTGGTAGGTAGTATATTTGTTTTGTGGTGCGGCGGCGCAGCGAGTTTGGCCGGGGCCTGCTCTCCGGCAGGTCTGGGGTTTGAGTCCTGCTTGGGGTGCCTTGTGATGGACTAGTGTCCTGTCCTGGGTGTGCCTTCTCCCCCTCTGTCCTTGTTCCCTGTGTTGCCGGGTTAGGCTCCGGTTCACCGCAACCCCACTCGGGACAAGTGGCTTCAGCTAGTGTGTGTGTGTATATGTTTGTTTTTTACAATGAGTCCAACTTGTCTTTTCACTGATTTTACAGCACATCTGTGCGCTCCTGGTGTGAATCAAGGCCGACACTGATATTTCAGTACTTAGTAACTGTCCCAATCCTCCCTGCTAGGCTGTTTCCTCGATTCTGTTTTTCTGTCATAATCATTTTCCATTGGAAAGTAAATCAGTTGTGATGATAGAGAGAGATGTACAGCATTGAATAGACAAGAGTAATTTCAAGTGATGTGTGAGATCTACCAGAATTCAGATGGACTAAACTCCAAGACTCCGATGGCTGATGGTTGGGTACTCATGCTGTGGTGGAGCAGGGAATTTTGCTGCAGCAGAAGGCAGCTGGTTATTACCATCACCAGAGCCATTAGAGTAAGTCTCATAACAGCTTGTCACCATCCCTGGGAATGAGACATTGGGTTTGAACCGAACCAGGCCAGGGTGCCAGCTCACAACATAAAACAGAAACTGTTGAATCACGCTGACCATCTCTGAGCCCCTTGTGCCAGCGCCTCCTCACCATGCCACTATGCAACCGTGCCCCACACACAACATTAGTCCCGGTTAATAGCGCAAAAGTGTAACCTCTCGCTTCTGGAAATCTTCCGTGACTTAAAAACGTTTATTATTTTCCATTATGTTATCCTCAGCGCTTAATGTACCTCCCTGCCTCGCCCCCACACACTAATGCACACAGCTCTCACTAAGTTTTATTATGACTCAGAGCTGCAGTTTAAGTTGTGTTTTTCAGAGGCAGCACTGTGCTGCCATCAAGTGGGCAGGAGGGTTTGTTTCATCAAATTCTCCAAATCTCCGAAGGGGCAATGTCATTTTTAACTGTAATGGCAGTCCTTGTAGATTATCGTGTTTTGCTGCCATGACAATATCTTTTCTTCATTTCCTGTCAGTTTCTGACATAGTGCTGTCACCTTGATCTGAAATGTTCTCTTCAGTTCTTTTTTTGTATAGCACCCTAAAATATGCTTAACAGAGAATACACACACATACTGTCTGAAACTGCTTGCCACAAGCAGGGTCACAGCAAACTGGAGCCTAACCCCGCCACACAGGGCACAAAGCCCGTGTGGGAGGGGACACACCCAGGATGGGATGCCAGTCCATCGCAAGGCAACCCAAGTAGGACTCGAACCCCAGACCCGCTAGAGAGCAGCACCCAGCCAAACCCACTGCACTACCGCACCCCCTTTTCAACAAAGAATAATACATGTAAAACAGACACAACATTTATCATAAATAGTTCAAAATAAGTGTAGCAAAAGCTGGAAGATCTACAGGTTTCTAAGGTGAAGTGGTTGTTCACACCTCCCAAACATGCAAATGCAACTCAATTCAGAAAGTTGTTGTTGGATGATCAAGTTCTCCAGTGGTCAAGAGGACATCCAGACACCTCAAAATATGTAAGAACGAAATGTTTGCAACAGGGTTTTCTGTCTGCTAGTGTTCCTGTCAATATTGTTTGAGATTGCTTCTTGGCAATTAGAATAGAAAATGTTTTTCTGTTTTCACCTTCACTCTGGTTTATTTTTTGGAGTTTCATATTATGAGGCCTATTTTGAAATGAGAAGCTCTTTGGGGCAGACTTTATTCTGCAAGTACATGCAGATGCAAAACATCTTGTATGACATTTATCTTTCGTCCAAGAGAAGCAAAATCCACATTGTTGGCAAATTTTGTATCAGAAACAAGAAAAAAAAAAACATCTCTGTGGGAAACAGTTCTGAACAACAGTCTAATTTCAGGGGTATGTGAGATAAAGAAAGTGGTGACAGCAATATTAAACTGACAGAAAGTTCTCAATTTCCAGAAATGACTTCTTTCCCAGTTTAGTAAGTTGACATTTTCACAATTCAGTTTAATATCAATGCAGTATGAATGTTATTAACTATTATATAGCTCACACCTTTCACCAAGCTGATTTACAGTATTAAAATTTGTATACTTCTAATTTACTCAACACTTTTTTCCCAGGTAACTTACAATATTAGTCTACCTACACTTATTAACTCATTTCTACAGGTGGGTAATATTACTGGAGCAATTTTTTAGGGTAAATACATTGCTCATTGGTACTACACCCAGAGGTAAGGATCAAACCTGCAACTTTTGGGTCCAAAAGCACCAGTGCTAACCACTATGCTACCAACTGTCATAATAATGGTTTTTGCAGTTTAAATGGGAAAACTTACAATTCAAGGTAGGCTCAGGTCTGCTGCAGCAGTTTTTGGGATTTGAACCTGCATCCTTTGGTCACAAGGCAATGGCTAGAACTACTTTCTTACCTTCTGCTCCCACTTGCTTTGGTCTGGCTGTTTTTAAATATATACAGTTGTCATTGAATATTGTGCAGTTTTCAGCAACACCAAAGGGCACACTAAGAATGAACCATTTCTCCAGTGATTAGAATTTTTCCTGTTATATACTATTAAACATTATTATAAGGTAGGAGAACTAAAGCATTTCTAATAATTCCCTTGAACAAAAATATTTTTAGTCCATCTAGGGTTATACAGCTAACATCCCATCCCTGAGACAAACGCATCCAGGGATGACTTATCTCATCACTCCAGTGCTTTAAGCTTACATGATAGCAGCAATTGTGGGTCAAATTACAAAGATCCACTTACAGACAGTAACATCACATTGTATTTTTTAATCATAACTAAAGAAAACAAAAAAAAGAAAAATCCAATCTCAAGTCTTATAAGGTATATTCTTTCGTCAGCTGTACCGTATCAAATTGTCTATTTCTTTTGAAATGTCCCATTTTGAAATAATATTGAAGGACAAATGCTGCTTTTTCATATAATACATAATATAATACATTATAAGCAGCATGTCAGAAAATTTGCTGTGTGATTTTTATACTTGTAATTTTGATGTAAAATACTTTTTCTTGGACAGGCCTGTCTCTCCCTGATTCAGTGTACTGCTCCCTTAAACATCACCACCTCCTGAGTTCATCTAAAAACTCAGGTGAAGTTGCTCTCAGTATTTCTCTCCCTGCTGCGCCCCATTAGACTTTTTCACAGAGCACTCAGAATTCCTCCTGCAGTGACTGGTGTATGTGTGCATGTACCAGTACAGAGCCCTTAAACTCATGCCTCATCATCACCAAGTGGCCCAGAAAAGTCCTGCAGGCAAGAGCCAGGCTCATTCCAAACATGTTAATGTTAAAGCAGATGGACCCTCCTTTTTATGGAACTGGATATGGTAGGGAGTGAATGCTGAGGACACCAGGCTGCTCTGGCCTTTCAGCCAACCACGTGAGGCTCCATCTTCAAAGCAAGTTCAGGTTACACTCCATTTGCCTCAAGGACTGCCAGTCCTGAATGATCACACCCCCGGGAAGCCCAAGTCGTAGGACAACATCAGGATCTAGCAGCACGTTTTTCAGCTACTCCACCTCTAGGACCACCAATCTGAGCTCCTCCACTGTGGCCTTTCCTACCACTAATTCAGTACTCAGTGTAGGCTTCAGGGTGGAGATAATGGCATCAAAGGTCTCTGTCTCACCTTCCAGGGAGATGACAGCTTGGAAGTTGGTAATTGTGAGTAAATGATTGGTGGAGTGGAGGGGAGAAGGGATTGAGGGACAGAAAAAGCAAAAGGAAATACTGAGTTGGAGGAATAGAGGAGATCAGACTGTGTGCAAGACTTTTAAACAGCACTTGTTTGACGCGTCAGTGGTGTCAGTAACCAACTTTTGTTTTTGATATCAATGCTTTTTCCTGTCATATTGTCACATTATTGTTGAAAGTACAGGTAATGGGTTGGAGTCCAACACAAATGCATAACATTCCACTCCCTCAACTCACCTGTCTCACCACCAGAGAGAAAGTGGTTCGAATTGCGATGCCAGGCTGATGAGATTTTGTGATTCTCATTGGGGTAAATCTGTTGGATATACTGGTCTGTGAATCTCACTGTAATCTCTGTAATGCCCCTTCCTCTCTCACTTGGACACATCCGCAGCTCTTTTGTTGAATTCTGAATAACTTATAACTGAAACTTTTGTATGCCAAAGAATCAGCGTAGTCATCGATAAATCGTAATGGGATATCTGAGTTGACATGTCATAATTTCATAAAATGCATCTCAAGCTATAATCTCTTTTTTCCATTCCTAAATCACAAGAAATACATAAACGAATTAGTATTTTGAAGTAATTCATCTGATTCAACTCACAACTCTGCTAATCTGCAGTACAGATAAAATGGGTAACATTGCTTTGCTGTAATTTTAGTATGAAACAATATGTATTCTCAGAGTAAAGTTACAAATTAAACTTCAAAGATGTGTGCACTTTTTAGAATACCAGAGAACATGCGTAAAGCAACACCAAAATTCAAGGCTAAGTCTCCTATGTCACAAACAGTGAGATAGTCCATATCATGAAAATATTCTAGCCATTTGAGGATTAGAATTATTGTCTGAAACAACACTTTCCCATCTGCCACATCCCAGTCTTACTAAACTGTCTAAAAATTCACATGAATCACACATCTTATCAGCAGGTCCTGGGTGTTCTCATGTTTAGTCAGTGGTAGTTTTCCTGTGTTGAGCCAAAAAGCCATTTACTTTATTTTGGGCAAAACAGAATTGCCTTGTGTTGCAGTATTCTAAACTTGAAGAAATAGATCTTCTGTAAATCCACCCTTTGCTGCCCTATTCTGCTAATTCTGCGCTATTGTTGATGCTGGTTGTTTAATACACATTTCCACGTTTGGGCTGAGAGTATTTTCACTTACGAGAATATAGAGAATTGTAGTTAATATCTACTCCTGTGCTGGTGACATAAACCAGTTTATCAACACAGCAAAATGATTTGTCGGTACTGGACTAGACAACTTTTTTGGTGAAGTGTAGTCAAGTAAAACTTGAGTGATATCAGCACTTGACTCAACAAGGTAATCATCCTCTTGACCAGGATCCATTATGTACTACCTATGGCAATTATCTGATAAATGTTTCCCAGATCTTTTGAAAATTGCACAACATGAGGTTTTCTTCAATTCAAGACAGAAAAAAAATGGCGTAACCTTCCCCAGTAAATATAGACATTTACTTAAATACCTGAAATTTGCCACTCACATCAGTATAAGGACTCTGTCCCAAGGTACCCAGAGACCAAATATGGGGGTATAAAGTGTTCAGGCAAATTAACAGATTGGAAAACAATTGTGTTTACATGAAACATTGTGCACTTCTGTGCAAGGTTTATGCTGCTTTCTGTCCATGAAGGGGAGCAGATAAATAGGGTGTTACTAGATCTTGACATTTCCCCATGATTTGAGCCTGGGGAAGGGAATTCTATTAACACTTAACACCATTCAGCAAATAAAAGTAATAAAGTTTTATTCAGCAGATCATTGAGCAGCAGTTCAGTGCTCAAACCAGTGCTGGGGAGGCAAGGCTCCTCTACCAAGACAATACACTCTTCAAATACAATTAGAGTGGGTGTCAGCTACTAACAATTTCTCATTAGTCAGATCATATGTTAACATAACATGAATTTAGTTATTAAAACAAAGCTAACAATTTGCAAAACATGGTATTTGGATGAGGACATGGCATATTTCTGGGTACAGAAAGAAGACAAAGCAACAAAACATGAACATCTTGTATGGAACAGGGGCATAGACTGAAAGACAAGATGGAGCTAGAACATCTTGTATGTGACCTTCGTAGTCTGTGACAGGCAGCATAAATTATTCTCTCACACCTCTGTTCACAATAACATTTGAGTAAAGCTGTTTGATGTGCTGATCAATGATTCTCTGTACAATCCATTCCAAGATTTGCCCTCTGTCACTTGGACACACACATTGTTGGAGGTTGCTTGTCCCATATGGGGGTCATGGGGAGCTGGAGCCTGGCCCAGCGGTGCAGGGACTGGGGCTGGAGGGGGATGGGATGCACCCAGGATGGGATGCTGGTCTGTCACAAGGCATCCCAGGTGGGACTTGAACCCTGCATCCACAGGAGAGCAGGGTCTGGTCTAACCCACTGTGCCACCAACCCCCCTGGAATTTTATTTAGTCGTAATGATTTCTCTTCCTGTTTGAAATGTCCCTTTTTGAAACAATGTATTCAACAATGTTTTGTCTGATTAGAAATGTTTAATGTATGCTTGAGTTGTACAATAGACAAGGTGTATGGGCTATATATGTAATGCAAAATATGGCCCTGGACAAGCTTCTCTCTTCATGTCTCCATGCTACAAAGCTTCCTCCAGTTAGAGATTCTGCTCCAGCAGAAACTGCTCCCATTTCTCCCAGTCCTTCTGCAAACCAGGGCACTGACAGAATACATTCAGCCCCTCCCTCAGTGAATGGTGCATGTACACCCGCACAACCACAGTACCCATTAACTCATACTTCACCCTCTGCAAATGGATCAATAAAGCCCAACAGGCAAGATCCAGGTTTCTCCCATACATGTCAATGTTAAAGTTGAGGGACCCTCCTTTGTAAGGGACTGGGTACGGCGGGGTGTGAAAACTGAGAAAGCTGGGCTGATACAGCCTGTCAGCCAGCCACGTGAGACTTTTCCTCCCTAGGATCTCCAAGTTACTTTCCACTGGCTTCAAAGGCTGCCAGTCCTGAATGATCACACCCCCAGGAAGGTCAAGTTGAGAGGCAATGTCAGGATCCAGCAGCACCTTTTTCACTTGCTCTCTATCTAGCTCCACCAATATGGGCTTCTGCTCCAAGGTAGCATCTCCTGCCCCTGTTTCAGTACTCAGTTTAGCTTTCAGGGCAGAGATGATGGCATCAAAGCTCTCGGCCTCAGCTTTCAGAAAGAGGACAGCCTGGAAGAAGGTGGTGATGATGAAAATGAGAAGTGTATGTAAGACACAGCAAAGGCCTTTAAAATATTAATGTTTTTCTCTTTTTTTGTATTTTTTATGGTAGGCTATGTGAGGAAAGTAGAAAGATGGTAAAAGAATGGTAATATGCCTTTATATTACTTACAATATGGATTATTTACAGCACTCAACAGTTAAACCCCTACATCCTCATAACCCTCAGATGATCCATCTGCCTATCAGACTTACCCGTCTTGCCAAAAATGAGAACTTGGCCAGTATCTCAGGTCCCAGAGCATCCTTTCGGGTGATCCTTTTCACCCTGACACTGGGATAGATTTGACGGATGTAGTCGTCCATGAATCTCTGCATAATTCCCGCGATGCCCCTTCCTCTCTCACTTGGTGACACTCGCAGCCCCTCCAACACTATCGTTTGGCCCTCATCAGCAAGTATCCCTGACTGTAATGCCACCTAAGAGAACATCACTTATGTTATCTTCATCATCATCAATATGGCAGAAACCGGTAATGAAAACCCCTCTTCCCACCCTAATAAAACAGTACAGGGGGTCCGCTTCTGGTGACTCTAAACTGTTCTTAGGATGAGCCTGTGTATGTGTGCAAATTAACAATATGTGTGATGCATCATTCCATGGTACAAAAAGATGAATGAGTGTAGGCACTTCAGCACAGTATTTCTAGGATTGTAAGTCACCTTGGGCATAGGTTTCACATGAATACCAGTTTGTAATATGATCCCTCTGTTGGTCCAGTAACATATCTCTGGAGAAGTGTAGCAAGACACGGTGGCAAATAACAACAGATGCACATGTAGGGTAAAATTTCATATATTGAGACAAATAAGGAGCGACATTTGTGCAAAAGAGCATACATTGGTTGCTCAACTTGGGAGCACAGTCAAAAACTATTAGTCTTTTTTTAAACTTAGTTTACTTGATTTGATTCAGCAGACACAACTCAAGGAACTAGTGTATAACAGGGACCCTTCGTAAGTTGCTGTGAAGTTGTTTACCTTTATGTGATGCTTTTCTCCAAAGTGACTTACAGCGTTAATGTATACATAGTTTTTTACTCGTTTTATAGCCAGGTTATTTTACACGAATAATTTAGGGTATGTACCTTACTCAAGTGTACTGCATTTGGAGGTAAGATTTAAACCTGCAATCTTTGGGTCTGAAGGGAGCTGCTCTAACCATTGTGCTACCGCCTGCCCTCTTTGCTTATGAGTTCTTTTCCTTCTTTTCCTTGTACTTTTTGTTTTCACTTCTGCAAGTTCATAATGTCACAGTAATAACCCCCTGTGAGCTCACTTACCACGTTCCCTTCTTTCCTGGCTATAATCACCACTCTATTTGGCTCAGTCATCCAGTTCTTGTAACGATAGGGTAAGTAGTCCATGCCTTGATATATGTTGTCTGAAATGGCCATGACTTCATCATAATCCTCTGGTTGTGCCAGCCAAAACGTCAGCCCTCCTCTTTCTCCCACTTTGCTCTTCTCCATTGCTAAATATTACCTTTGAAGGTAAAACAGTAAACACGGTATACAGAAAAAAAACAGTACATTTCCCCATTTTCTACAAAATTTAAATGCGCAACATGTGAAAAACCCAAAGACACGGAAATAAAGATCTAGGTATTGTGGAATGAAAATCTGATTTTATAAAGCTTTGCTATGCCTACATGCTGCTATAATGTTTAAGAATGTTTAACTGCTGAACAGCCTATAAAGTGCTACATCCAGGCAGCAGTTTGGTGCCTGTTTGCCCCTTTTTGGTGTCAGTGAGATATCTGAGGAATGCAGATTTACGTAAAACCCAGAGAACTGATTTTTGCAAAAAAGGAGAAGGAGATAAACTGGTGACTGTTGGAAGTGGTTTACGAGAGGATGAGAAATTAAAGGGCACTGTCACTGTGACATGCCTGAAATGTTGAAACAAAATGTATATCTTACCTATGCTTGCGAAGATCCGCCCAAGAATGTGTAAATCTGCTTGCTTAGTTGCTGTGTGACTCTCTTTAGAAGGTTCACCCGTGTGCGCAAGAATAAATTAACTTTTCTGCAAACTGAGTGTCTTGGCAAACTGAGTCTTTTCTTCCTACCACAGTTTCTGGGGGCTTCGTCTGGGATCACGACCTTCTCTTCTGCCGGACCGACCCGTGAGCCGTGAGGAACCCGACTGAGGGGTTGACTGTCCTAAGAGACCTGCTGGTGACCGAGCCTGAGCAAAAGTTAGGGCTGGCCCATCCTATGGTACTATGACTGTTTATGGCGAAAATATTGTTTCTTCTGTTTTATTAACATTCTTGCCAAAGGTTTTTGAGACAGCAACTGAGAAGAGTTTATAAGGATTCTTTATTACAGGACTTTAACCTTTCCAGCTGTTGCACGGTCTTAATTTTTCTCTTTGAGGCGCTGGGGCAAATTTTTTAGCCAGACGAAGGGTATTCGAAGTATTGCATGAAAGAGTATCCTGTACTATTTATGCGCCACCTGTGGCATGGTTTATTATTATTATTATCATTATTATTGTTGTTGTTGTTGTTGTTGTTGTTAGAGTCCATCGTCGGAAAAACAGACTATATGGGGAGTGGCAGCATCATACGGCACAAGGCAGGGTACACCCTGAATGAGACACTAGCTATGTACAGCAGGGTAATCACAAAAACAGTGTGTGATTGCACATGGCCTGCAGATGTTATCAGTTACTGTTAGACGTTATAACAAAACGTGGAGACACGAAAACAATACAAATAAGGCTAATGGGACATTGTAAGTCAGACTACATATACGCACTTTTGATCTACTGCTAGGGTTTTTACTGAGATGGTCGAAGGGCATAAACCTGTGAGAAAGTAGGAGATTGCTATACATGAGATCTTCTTCATGCTTGTGTTGTCTGGTGGAAAACATCTACCTAAGCAGAGCATGTGAGATTTGCCTGGACAGTCATACTTGTAAAAAAAAGCCTTAACTTCCTGAAACACAGGAAACCGCTTCTCTTTGAACTGTGAGAATGTGCAAGTGCTCGGATGTGTGTAAAATTTCTGCTCTCATGTCCAGCAGAGATGTTTATGCCTCAGAAAACAATTAAGTTTGTCTCTGTGACACATGCCAAGTTATTATCATGGGTTAAGGACAACACATAAAGCAGTTCTGAGAAATAAAATACTTTCCTTACCTCGTTCTGTTATGTTTTGGACAGAATACAAATTGAGAATTCAGAATTCAGAATGCATAAAATTATCTAGGTGTTTGGTTCTAAGAACAGATGCAAAGATGAAAAACGATGCCTTTGGTCAACCAACGTTCACAGTGAATCTTGTTGACAACATTTATATTTCACTCTCCTACGTCACTCCCGCAGTAACTCCCACTGCTTCGCATTACCTTCCTGTTTTTTGCAGTGCATGGTATTTCTGCTGGGATTAGACTTCATTTCTTTATTTTTTGCATTTTCAAGGAAGTACAAATAATAAATACAATTATTTCTATGAACTGTTATGAGAACACAAAAACATGTTTAGTACAGTTAGGTCTTTTTTTCTGGAATACCAAAAAAGGCAATATTATCCAGGTATCTCTATACATATCTTTATAGACTCAGCAGTTCTAAAAACATATACATTTTATGTGAATGGAAGAGAAAATTCTTATATATTAAACCTGTCCACAAAGTCTGCCATAGCCCATGCCAACAGACCCCCTTGAACCCGGTTAACTAAGGGAGTGACTTCAGGTTTGCAGGAGCTCTTCGTCATCTTTTTGTGGCACTCTGTGCTCCCCTAGGAGGTAGTAGATCTGGCGGGGTGCAGTCTGGGCCAGGGGCGACCAACCATGCCTTGCAGCCTGGTATGCCTTCCACAACCTTTCATAGTATCGGTCGATCTGTATCTGGGCATATAATTTTGAGAGATCCACAGCCTGGGCTTGCTCTGCTTGGGAGAGTGACTGCGACGTCCCTCCTGTAGGCTCCTGATGGCAAAAGTAATGGCTAAAACAACTATGGGGAGAAGGACTACAACATGAGGGAGCTGGTCTTAATGCTCCATGGGCAAACTTGACATTTGACAGATTTGGTGTGTCATTTCCTGTACCAATTATTTTTTTTTCACTTATACGCGAAACAGTGATATTATCTTCAGGAAATCGCATCTTCACCGTGTATAGAAACTGCATTTGTTATTTGTTTAGCAGAATGTGGAAAAAAAAAAAAATCAGAGCCCTGTCTACTGTCTCAACACAAAGGAAATTTTTGTTTAATCTAAAAGTGAACGCATTGTTCACCTAAATGTTTTCTGCTGACAAAATATCTTTTAAAAGTATAAAAATTGTTAATTATAACATTTAACATTATCCTTCTGTCTTGTATTGCTCAAATGTGATCCCATTCTATATTAAGGGACTGCTACCAGTGACCATTTTATTACTGTGATACACTAACTGAATTTATTTTAAATTATCAGATAATCTTAAAATGTGTTCAGAGATGCTTCCATGCAACATTGCTAACAGTATTAGTATGAGTATTAGTATTAATATTAGTGTTAGACAAGCTGCTGTTGTTGCTCAGGTGACCAACTTGTTTAATACTGTAGGGTGAAAAATTTGGGGACATGTTCTCTTGAGTAGAAGTTTTATCATCTCACCTCTGTGTCCATCTGTGTCTCTGTTATGCTCATCCTCTCTACTTCATACACTTGCCGTCTAAAAATATAAATAATGTTGAAACTCTCATTTTATGAAATATGGCAGTCAGCACATGAAACCGCGGCAAATGCTGCATTTATTATGCTATGTACTGCATTTATGTCAAATGTATTCGCTTTCCGTAAGTGTTCAGCAGGAACAAAAAAGTAAAACAATTTTCACTGCTTTTCAAATGTTTTCAAAGTTAAAACAAACATGTCCTTCTAAAGTCTTAAACACATTCTAGGATTATTATATGTTACAGCGAACAAATTTTCGTGAAAGATATCAGAAAAATGTCCAATAGTCATTACCTATTACAAAGTGACAAACTCTAGAGCTGGTGCTTGTGTTGGCACTTTGTGCAAATAATGAAGTTAGATCTTTACTTATTTTGTCAGCAGAAGCAATACGTTAAAGGAAATCACGCAATAAAAACAACTCCACCAATCATTATCCAGTCTGTTCTTTGCCCTATCACGAGAGCAATACCACTCTATTTTTATGAGTGGCTAAATTATTACCGTTTATTGTGCACAATGAATTTAACAGGGAGAAAAGAGCTGCAGTCTGCATGATCTATACCGTTGCTTCTGCATAACACTGTGTGTATGTGTGTGTGTGTGTGTGTGTGTGTGTGTGTGTGTGTACTAGGCAGTGCATGTCATACCTGTTGAGGAAATGTTGCCAGGTGAGGTAAAGCATAGCTGTAAGGATGACGATCGGGATTATGAAGACCACCAGTAGCAGAGTTTCTGCCTGTACAGGAGAGCTGTGTTTTTCTGCTGTTATAAACAGATAAAACACACATCACACCAATAACACATGCACGCAAGTTATTTACACATGCATCACACGACAAGTGTGCGTATGTAACACATGAAGACAAATGGATGGTGCACATAACAACAAAGCACAGGAATAGTCACCCAGACAGTAAATTCAGTTTAGTACAGCTGTACATCAGTTAAACGGTGGGCTACAGTAAGGGTGTAAGGGTGAAAGTGGTCAGAACTTGGGAAGAATTACTTAGCCAGTGTTTACCATATGAAAAGATAAATACATTTATTCATTTGCAAAGGTATTTCCCCAAAGTAGCTTACAATTCATTTAACCTGCAATCTATCATTATTATTTATTTAACTGGAACCTTTCTCCAAATCCACTCATGATGCTATTTTTGCTTGCTAAACTACTTGCAATGATTTACACACAATGTTTACTGGAGTAATTCGGAGTAAATGCATTGCTCTAGGATACTACAACAGAAGCAAGGACTCAAAGCTGTGTCCTTCCATGGCAAGGTGATGGCTCCGACCACCTGTATCAATGAATTAAGGGCTTCAGATACAGGCACGCAGCCATCAAAGCTGCAGTAATCCTGCTATTTAACTGTGAATAGACCCAATCTACCTCTGCAGGACCTTGCACATGTACGTCTTCCATGTTTACATTGCACACTGCACACTTTATATATGTATATAACTTTGTTTCTTGGATTTTTGCACTAATAGTAATTTTTGTAAATTTGTGATTTACGCCTTGTGTTTTTCTTTCCTTATGTCCTTGCAATTCATGTCATAGGCTGCTGAGAGGATTCACAGAGTAAGAATTTCATTGTATGGTGTAACGAACTGTTTACTGTACACATGAAAATAATCTCTTGAATCTTGAATGTATTTACACTGGTACCTATTAGTGTTATTAGTAATAAACTGAAAATTAGTAAAGACAAGAGCAAGAATAACTCCAAATTGCCAACTATCATTCGGAAGTCAGAGTGAGGCCTGAGGCATGATGGTGATTATAAGGTTATTTACCTGCAGTAGTGAGACTGGTGATTTCTGCACAGCCCTTCATTGTCCCCGAAGGAAAGGCAATGAAAGTGCAGCAAAACCAGGTGTCATTGCTGAAGTCTGCCTCCTTCAGGATGATAGAGGTGCTGCGGGAGTTGGCTTTGGTGTCTATGTTCACCTTGTCCTTGAGCTCCTGGGAAATGTAAGTGCCATGCTTTGGGTTGAAGATGCCTAATGTGGTGAGGTTGGTGCCGCTCCTCCTCTCCCAGTTGATCTGGGACACAGTTTCATCCCCAAGAAGGTCGCAGGAAACAGTCAGCATGCTGTGCCCTCGCTTTTGAAAGATGGCGATCCTGTTGTTGCTTCTGCCTGTGTGAGGAAAAGACAGAGGCTGAGGGCAATGGCAGACACTCAAGCGTGACACTAGCTGCTTCCTCCGCACTCCATCGGCTGGCTGTTTTTTTTTTTTTTTTCCCAAACTTTATTTAATAAAGTTAAATAATACACAACCAAAATAATACATTAAAATCCACAATCAAACAAACCCAACACCATTTTCCTACAGTTGGTCAACAAAGTTACTAAACAACCGTTACATAAAATACATTTTGTCTTGACAAAGTCTTTTCCATAACAATCCCTTTCTGGCTGCAAAAAAATATAACTGACCCATGCCTTCCCCATCGGCTGGCTGTTAGCTGAGCTGTGCTTACTGATGTGTAAGTTAGCGAATTCATATTGCAAAATCTTCAGGACTAAGGGGAAATTGATCTTGCTGGAGGCTATAGTTGCCCAGGTACTGTGAGCTCTCAACCACCGCACCTGGTTGTGTGTGTTCTAAGGTTGCACTAATCCTTTCTGTGACAGGTTTGCTGTTTCTGGTTGCAGGATAGACATGCAGTCTGTGGAGTGAGTTTATTAACAAGTCTGGGTTGAGTTCAGGGGGGTGCGGTGGTGCAGCAGGTTTGGCCTGTGCCTGCTCTCTGGTGGGTCTGGGGTTTGAGTCCCGCTTGGGGCACCAGTGATGGACTGGCGTCCCATCCTGGGTGTGTCCCCTCCCCCTCCAGCCTCGCGCGTTGCGTTGTCGGGTTAGGCTCCAGCTCGCCACGACCCCACTTGGGGAGAGCGGCTTCAGTCAGTGTGTGTGTGGGTTGAGTTCCAAAAAGTTGCAGGTGGTGTGGTGGTTAGCGTTGCTGCCTTCAGATTCAGCAGTTACAGATTGAAATCCCGCTTCTGGCTGTTATACCTTTTATCAAGATCCCTACCTCGAATTCCTCTAGCGAATGTATGCAGCTGTATAGAAGTGTAAGTCATTGTAGGTGTTGGTTAAATGTAACGTGTATGTTTTACTTTCATTGCTACTGAAAGCGGTTCCGTGTCAGATGGTACTCAGTCATGCTCCGTAATGGTGAGAAAAGTCAGGAAGAAGCAGGTTTTGGGCTTACCTGTCTGCAGGAAGGCCAGGATGAGCATGGCGCAGGCAGAATACTTTCCCATTGCTGCCGCAGGGCCTCAGGGTGCCTCCACCTTGTTTGTCGCCTCCACTGCCTGGAAAGTTCTCCTGCCTTCTTTTTCCCTACCTTTTCAATCCTGTTGTCTCCCCCACCTCTAAATGTCTTTCCTGATGGATTAAAACTCCTCCCCGACCCAGCACCCTCACAGCATTACGTTCTGCAGTCCTATGACAGACACTCGGTTTACATACATCCTTATTTCTCTTTGTCGTAGAGAGGAAGTCAGGGTTGTGCTGTGGTTTTTTTTCTCTTGATTCAGCAATAGTTTCCACTGTGCTTGCAAGTTCAGAAAAAACCACTTGTACCGGTACATACACGCTCACCGTCACACTGACGCATGGACTCACTGAGACTTTCACCTACAATCAGATACACAGAGACACACACACACATACACACAGGCAGGCTCATAGACGTTCACAATTACACTGGTGCAGGCACACGTTCACACACTCAAATAGACACAGAGGTTCTCATGTTCAGTACGAGCACACACACATACAAATACACACAAATACACAGATTTACACTCACCCTTTTAATCAAGACCACACGTGCATAGACTAATTTTGCTACTTGTAATTTATACAGCTTGCATATGTGTCTGTGTGTATGAGAGACAGTGAGTGTATGAATGTAAATGCAGCATGCTCTATAATGCATGAGTGTAATGCAACAAAAAGACATACAATATGAAAGGTATTAATATGCAAACAGATGTAAAATCAGTCAGCAGGACATCGCTCAGGATCACTGGCCTCTGTCTTTGGCCTCTAAGCACTGCCAATGCACTGCATAATTAGAGTAAAAAAGTACTCCCTACCAATTCTATATGCAGTCACTCGTGTAATGAATGCAGGCAAAAAGGTAGTGTTGCACTAATCAAATCTACTTCAAGAATAACTTAGCTGTAAGTGCATTTCTCTCTTGTGAAATGCTCTTTTGTTTAATTTTACTTTTGTTGAGTTTTATGTCACTTTGGAGAAAAGCATCTGTTATAAATGCGAATAAATGTAATGTTTCTTGTCTTGTGCTGAGACACAGGACTGCAGTACCCCAAATCACCACAAGGCGGCCAGCTCTCAGTATCACGCGGGAATTGGGAGCATCAGTAGAAATACAGTGAGATTATTTTTAGCATGGTGCTGCAGATGCCTACGCACATTGTGCTGACATGACCTACTTTTTGCTCTTGTTCCACATTGATCTTGATGAAATTGCAGTACATTGTTAAGTTCAATCAAAATGTGTGTGCTCGTGTATCTGTTTTGTATATTCAGCGCGGCCACAGCTGGGGAATGTTAATGTCAAGGTTATGAAACTGGAGTCCTTCAACGGAGTGGGTTTATTGTGAAAGAATCTTTGTGGGGGGCTGTGCTGGACAAGTTTTTTTTCTGTGTAAATCCAAGGAATTCTGTGACCATGCTTTCTGCTGCCACAGGAGCCTTCACCTCCCATTGTGGACTTCAACCATGGAGGCCCTAGTGATGGTGCAGGCCCTGGGGGGGGGGGGGCCAAGGAGAGGTGTGCATCTGACTCTGAGCATCTTCAGAGATGCAGTAAACCCTTGAACAATAGCCTGATCCTGTTCTTTTCTCATCCTTTGCAGATCCAGCAAAAAAGGCTTTTAGAAGTATATTTATACAAAGTTTTCTGAGCCCCAGCCCAATATACATGGTATCATTTAAAGGCATAGAATGTTCTCCGTAAGGTGCATTAGAAATCCTAATTTGTGACATTGACAGTTTGAGGCATAAAATGAAAAACATATGTCCTCTGGAGTAGACAGAAAATAACATCAGGGCCTCAGGAGAATGAATGGATTCATGAATTAATATTTTCTGAGGTTTAATTGAATAACAATTAATCCATTTTGAATGTTTTACCTCTGATAATCACCATCTTATCTTAGATGTCCCTTCACCAGCTTCTCCCATTTCCACTTTGTTTTCCATTATGCTTCCCTCTTCTCCAGTCTCATTGTCTGCCCCCTCTTCTCCTCCCCCAGTGTTATTGTATTTTCCAAGTCGGTGACCCCTGGCATCTGTAATGGTTCTGCACTGAATCCCAGGAATCATTTCAGCTCAATGGATGCCATATTTCCCTATTACACCCTTTAGGTCACATGCACACATGCCAGTTCAGACACACAAACATGATTTAAAGCAATTCTGATCCCACTGTAATACAGGGTAATTCAGAGTCCTGTATTTGCATTTGTATTATTAATTAGACACGGCACATCTTAGTCATGGTCTGCAGGTGTTGGAGCTTGACAGGTAAGGGACATTATCTGGTAGCACCTTGGTATGATTGAGTGAATTTCCCTGATTAATATGTATTATCATATCCTGTGATAAAGCTGAGATTTTGCTTTATATGAAAGTTACTGTCTGTGTATCCTTTTCCAGTTACACATTTCTTGGTTAGACTGGAAATCCCTGCCTCACACAGTCCATGCTGCTATCCCTACTGCTGTCTGTTTGCTCATATATACTGTTGCCAGCCCTGCATCTAGTTTCCGTTGCCAATGGGGCTCCTGTCCGTCCAGCTGTCTGTACTCATGTCGGTTCTTCTATCTTATGTCTGCACAGAGCTCTGGGAGCAGGAGGACAGTTATGTAAGCCCCTGTCGGGTGGCATCTCCTCTCTCGCTCTCAGATGTGTTGGCATGTGGTTGGCATGGCTGCCTGGGGCACCGACAGAGCTGCCAGCTGGCTTCCCCTTCGCTCCCCTCCCCCAGTCAAACCTCCCTCAGGATGCAGTGATGGGGGGCAAGAGAGAGGAAAATTCCACTGAGATTTCAGTGGCTCCGTTGTCCTTCCTAGATCCTGGAATGAGCTTTGCAGAAACAGTGTGCTAATGAATACCTACTTAATTGCCCCAGATTGTGTGCACAATGATTATCAGCATGATTATCAGTTTAGGTATAACTTTGGATTGACTTTTTGGATGCTGCTGGAACCATCAAGCTATAAAAGAATCACTTCAAAAATAGCAGTAAAATGCCATATGGTGTGATCAAATGCCATATGCAGTAACCTACATCAACAGACATCAAAAAAATCTCATCAAGACGGGTTTTCGAATATAAAAACAAGACATTATGAAATGTCTTATTTGACTTTTCTCAAAAGGAAGTTAAAACGGAGCAGTTCAGGGAAAAGTACCTTGCTCAGGGATACTGCAGCGGGAGCAGGAATTCTAACCCAGCTCCTTTGATTAGAAGGTGACTGCTCTAATCGGTTTGCTGTTTGCTGCCCCACAATGTTGACAAATGTAGAAATTTGTAGTGTTTTTCAGACAATTCCAAATGTGGGTCAGAAACATGAAATGTAGTCTTGCCTGAGCAGATGAGGAAGTTTGTCGTGTACAGTATGTGGCTTATCATGAAATTCGCAGAATGCAACTTGCAGGACAGCGCAGGACTGCTGATATCTGATTTTATGTGTGTTGACGTGTTTGTAGAGGTAAAGCGATTGTTGTTTATGGGTCTGTGTAGCGCGACCCATACAACAGAGGGTGCACTCTGACCCTGAGAAACCTCTGTGTGTCTATTTTTCATGCTCAAAAGGTATCAGTGGACAGAAATTATGCCTACATAAATCATGTGGGGAAACACTGGTTAAAAGCTGCTGCTTTTGAACCCAAAGGTTGCAGGTTTGATTCCTACCTCCAGCTGTAGTACTCTTGGGAAAGGTACTTACTTAAACTGCTCCAGTAAAATTGCCAGCTGTATAAATAGGTAGATAATTTAAGTAATTTAACATTGTATGTCACTTACAGAGAAGTGGCAGCTAAATTTGTAGAGAGAGGGGCTGAGACCCTTCTTGAATGATGAAGGAATCAGCAGTTCTGAGAGCTCATTCCAAAACACTGGAGCCAGCAGCTTTTTCCACCACACACAGCATTGTAAATTATAAGTAGACAGTCTGTTTACGCCATCCAGTACTCTAAGCCGTGTAAGTTGCTTTTGATTAGCAGTATTTTTTCCCTTGCTAACATGTACAAGGGCAGCACAGATGTTTGTGGTAATTTCTTGCAATAAATAAATTTTACTTTTTAGGTATGTATTGAAATGACAATATTGCTTAGCCTTCATTTCATATTTATAATTGTTAACTAATTTATTAGTTCATCAAAGCCATCGAGACTGTCTAGACTTCTTTTGATGGCTGCATTCAGTTCATACAGCCTTAAAGCGATATATTTGAACTGTTTTGGTGCCATACATGAAGAAGCAAAAGCAGGGCATATAGTGGGTAGAGCCATTGCCTTTGCGTATAAAGGACCCAGTTTTGAATCCCCATCCTGTTGTAGTATTCTTCAACACTTATATTTATTCATTTACCTGATGCTTTTCTCCAAAGCAGCTTACAATGATTTATCCATTTATACAGCAGGGTAATATTCATTGGCACAATTTAGGGCATGTACCTTGTTCAAGGGTACTACAGCTATAGTAAGGATTCAAACATACAACCTTTTGGTCCAAAGGCAGCTCTAACCACTACGCTACCAGCTACAAGGTACTTGTCTTAAATTGCTCCAGTAAAAATTACATTGCTGTACTGGTTAAAATTACAGTAAGTTGCTCAACATTGTAAAACCTTGTGTTTAGTCTCAGAGCTCAGCTGTATTTCTAAGGTAAAGTGCTATCCATCCTTCCTGAAGCTGCAGTTAAACATATGTATCCCTGTTTACTAACTTTCTCCCTCAACCTTCAGTTGGGAGTTTTTCTTCCTTTCCCCGGTGGCCAGTAGGTATACTTATAGCTCTATAATAAGTTCTTCATTATGGTAACCATTAGTTGACTCTCTTCTTTGTTTGTATCAGTTTTTCTTGCTGTATGCCTGTGTTAAAGCGCTCTGTGTCACTGCGTGAGAAGAGTGCTCTCTAAAAAAATAAAAATAAATAAATAAATGAATAAATAAATAAAATCCCTGCGCCCATCTCTCTCCTTGCTCCCATCATCTCCCTCGTCAAACGCACCTGGTGTCACGCGCTCTGCCACCTGTATGCGTCTCGCATTCCCCAGTGCTAGTGCAACACCTGTGAACCCCCCTACACCCAGCCCCCTCCAAAACACAACTCTCAGGTGACTCACCTGTCCTATTTACATACTGTTCTCAGGTGACTCGCTACCAAAACTCAAAGGGCAATCTGGAACAATGTTTGAGTAAATTTGAATAAAAGTTAAAGCTCAGAAAATATAGTCAGCTTCAATTATTAATATTTCTGATATAATAAAAAATAGTTATCAGATCTATTAGAAGGTGTAATTGCTGCATCAGCGATTAGCTGCTGGTTTCATGCAGACACATGAAAATGGAAGAAACAAGTCCTGCTAAAAAGAATGTGTCCTAGATTAACTTAATAGAGTATAAATCATATTGTTAATATTCTCAGAATCAGTTGTTCTATTCATTCTGAGAATATTTACAGTGCAGAGAGCTCTGACACTGAACCATACTGTTCAGTTCATCTCTCTTAGTTATATAGTTATGAAAATTTGAGTGGGTGTTTCCACATTTAACACAAACAGGAAGGAACAACCTCAGGGAAATGAAATGAGAAAGTGCATTAACAGCAGGTTGGAATAACAGGGCAAGGCCAGCAGATATAGTGTAGTCAGCAGATGAGGTCAATCCACTCACTCATCCGCTACTTTTATCAGTCATCAACCAGAATAAAAAAAAAATTGTTGAGTTTTTTTGGTGGAATTTTTCTTTTTTCCCTTGGTTTATTAGGTGGTGCAGGGCAAAACACAAATTAATACACACAGAGTCTATTCTCTCTATATAGACCCCATCCTATGAACCAGTTCCTAGTTAACAGACAAGAAATATACTGTATATTAACTACAAATACAAAACTCCACAATCCATTAGTTACAGACACACGTCTGTTGATCTTTCTGCCTAAAGGCAATAGGAAAGAGGAGAAGAGGACAAAGTATGACCTCCTTTGTATGAATCGCTTGCCAAACAATCCATGTTCCTGGTCTACAGTATAGCACCCATTCTGAGCGGTGCATGTCTGTAAAAGTCATTACTTTATAAATTCAAGGCTGCTTGCTTACTAGATGTCAGTGTTTATGTGGAGCTATAGCGGTTTTGAGAGTTTAGTGCCTAATATTTTATTTCCATCCTAATCAGTCCTGTGAACAATCCCTCAACAAAATGTGTGACACTCTTGCAGTTTGTCTGTAATATTGTTCCACCAGTTGTGCTGGATCATTGGTGCTACCCCAACATCATGTGATATTGCAAGGGCACTTTTCCAGCAATTTTTTCATTTAACACAACTCAGTAATTATGCAGAAATTTCCATTATGGGTCCAAAATGGTTTTCTTTTCTGCCCATTTATGTGTACTTTTTTAATCTGCATAAGAATTGTGTGTTTTCTTGAATGATTATGATTTTAAAACACCCATATTTCTGTGGCATTTTAACTTATTTCTTAAAATAAAAGTATGGCCATCCCACATTTTATTATTTTTCTTTTTTTCTGTTTTTTTTTTTCCTGTAAGTCTAACACAACGCGTTCTTGATAATATAGAACAGCCAGACAGTATTGCATGCACTTTTCTTGTTTGTTTCCTGCTTAAGACTCTTAACAAAATAAAAACTCTAAACAGACAGATTGAAAAGAGGAAGGAAAAAACCAACAATCATTGAAGAACTTCTAAAAACACTTGTCAGAGTCTGAATGCTGAGTTTTGAATCTAACATTTTTTTATCTGCCTTTGCCTTGTTTAGTTAATTCTATGAAAACACAACTACAGAATATACATAATAAACGTAATATTAGATTGACTTCACAGTACACTAGTTACACACATTTTATCCTAGTTTTGTTTTTAAAGATTAGCCTTCACACAATTTTTAACAATTCTTACTCTTGCATACATTATATTTAAATATTAGTATTTTTTAAAGGATTATTTCTAGGCTACTTAATCTGTAAAGAAAACGAGGTATGTTAAAAGTCACACAACACAGTACTATCACAATATTAACAAAGCGCAAACAAAATATAATAAACCAAGGAATAAGTGGCATAGATACCAGTCTTTCTATCCTTGTAGAACAGCCATCTGGTTTATATTACACAACTTATTTTTGGCTAGGTTTACAACAAGACCCTCTGTTTTCTCCTTGTACTTGTTCTTCCTTTGTAACTCACCTAACTTTCTGTTACTCAGACTTGACTTCTCAGGACTCTTATCTCTGTATCAGCCTCAGCAGTAAATAAGACAAAGAAAATGGCCAATGAAATTATAACGTACTGAACCTTTCACGCATGGGTTCCTTCTACCTGTTGTAAACCTAGCCATGCCCTTGTTTTCCATCCCACCCCCCTCATTCACACAACATACTGCAGTGGAAATAAAAGAACACATCCCATACACTTCTCAAGGACTGTGGTGTTTTTTTTAAATTACTGTATTTAAAATGGTTATGCATCTTTCACAATTTGAAAAACAATAAATAAAAATAACAAAATTGTACTATATAAATTTTCAGATCATTGCTTCAGAATAAGCAATGGAGGTTGGGTATAAAAATGTTTCTAAAAAAGAAAGGAAAAGCAAAACATTTTTTAACAAAACTAAACCATCTTAGAACGGCATTAAACTCATTATAATAATCTCTTTTATAACAGGCAATGAACTGAGTTCTTTAAAGAAGTCTCATCTTTGACTCCTGTCTTGACAGAGATTAATAGTGCACATTGGCCTGATTAAAAAAATGCAGTATCATTCATTTTAATTCAAATACATAAAGGCATTTACACAACATGGCTTCAGAGTATATCTGAGACTCTTTGTGGAACTCAACGGCTAAGGCTGCCATCAGAGAATGGGCAACAGGAATTCTGGCCCAATGTGAGACACCATCAAATGTAACAGCATGCTGCCGCGAGGGCCTTTGTTTGTGTGCTGTTGCGGACTGGACTGTTCCCACTCACCCATGTCTAGAAAATGACTTTCACAGCTTGCCCACTCAGCTGGGTTGCAAGACGAATATGCTGCCACAGTTAAAATATCCAGTAGTCATGTACGTGCAAATGACACTGTTTCCCAGCCAGGTAATGTCTAAGTTATTGTAAGGGCACTGACTAAGAATAACTTCACAGCAAATCCTCTTTTTCTACAATAAAATTTGGGTTGGAAATTAACCACGATCATTCCAATACTCTGAACCCATTGCTATTCTTGTTCTTGAAGTAGCCCATAATATTAACAGGACATTAGCGGGTGGGCTTTTGCTAGTTCCAACACAGTAGTGTTAAAACCTTAACTGCAAACAAGGTGGAAGAGCATAGGATGCTAAGAATTAATCCCTCAGTGCTTGAAACAAGAAACTAGAGTTTGGAGGAGACCACTGCGGTGTTTTTGGTGAGACTGGACAGTCACTGCCGCCACAGCACCCAGGAGACCATCGCTAACAATGTGTCCATTTTTAGGTGTACCTCAGCGCCACCTGAGGGATGTGTTACAGTGGGCCATTTGTTCATTAGCTCTGAAACCCCTTTCAGTGGCTGTGTCTGGTGCAGCAGAGATACGGAAAGTCACACCGATACCTTCCCATCATTTCTGCCTATACCTTGGCCACAAGACACAACTGGAGATTCCTTTTCAAAGTGCAAACAGCATTTAAGAGCTCTAACACTCTGTGGAATATACAGTATACTATGTACTGCCATTGAGAAGCTTGAGGTTATATGAAAGGTATAAGGCAAAATACACATGACAATCCTATATGGATCTGACAACACACATGGCAAAACTCACAAACCATATGTATTGTCTCATGCAGAATATCCAGTTGCGTTTCCTTCTCAATGCCATTATGTACACAAAACCATCACATGAGTTATTTGATTAGGTACAATAACAAAGCAAAATGGCTTTTAAAGTTTGCATAAAAACAACCCTAGAACGATGACATGTCTTTCTGAACATTATTTGAAAAGAATTTAACAAAAAAGTAAAAAGACAGGTTCTAATACTTCAAATATAAAAGTAGGTTCAAATGTCAAGTTTGTGTTGGTAAAACCTAAATTTCAGATTTCAGGTAGGACTTTAAAATTGTATGTTAGCAATTAATTATTTCCATACATTATTACATCCATACATACTCTTTTATCATTTATCATAAAGTCGAATTGTGGTGTGCAATTTTGTCTACGTTGGCCAATTTCAGGTACACTGTATATGTAATATGTATAAATCAAAATATGTTCATAAACATCAGCGGAAAATTTAATTAATGGATTTGTACACTAATTGTGCCTTTTCGGGGATTTAAACCTGTCTTTTTTCCTTTAATTCCTTAATCAATTCTCTTTACAGTTCTGACTCTTCAGAAAGCAATTAGGTCAAAAAAAACAAACATGCATATACAACTTTTTCATCTGGAAAAAGAAGAGGAAAAAAGTTGAAAACCAGGAAATAAATATATCTGAATAAATAAAAATGATGGAATTATGGAAACAAAGAAAAGATGTCCCCTAAAATTGAAAATTAAAATATGTATCGTTAAAATGTATTCAATTAAGTATCTAAAAGAGGTATTTATTTACAGTGATGTTGAGTGTAATAAAAGAGCAACTAGATATTTTGAATTTCACAACTGCAAGAGGCAGAGATCTCTCAATGCCTTACCCTAAACTGGATAACTGTCAATCAAAAAGTACTGTCAAATAGCAGAACAAAAAAATGTCTCATCCAGTGAAGATCAAACAAAAAAACTCAGAAAACATTATCCATGACCAGTCTTGGAACATGTTCATATAAAATATAAACTTGAAGTACAACACAGGTTTAATTAGTATGTTTGACTGTGGACTCCAGTTCTGGACTAAATTGGATAAGTTGGTCTCATGTCATTACAGGACCACCCTGCACGGTTTTCCAGCGGAAGACAATGAGCGATCACAATCCTGTCAATCACACTACAGTGACCAGAGTGCTGTCCCAGCATACCTCGGTTGCCTAATTTCGCTGCAAGCAGACACTGGCTGAATGCTGCTGGTGTGGGTTTCATGCTAAGGTAAGGCCCGAAACTGAAACTCCACCACAGTGTTTCTCAGTCTCTCTGGCCTCAGCGATGGGTTCCAATGGCAGTGGCTGCCTGTGTGCATCTGTTAGAAGCGTAATACTAAATCAAGCACCCACGGATCTTGACTCAATCCAGTGTGCTGTGCATATAAATATTTTTATATATTCAGGTCCCCATAGGGGAGCAAGTGCAACATTAATTTAGTTCAAAGGACACGTCGCAGGCCCAACAATCCCAGCAAGCCACCATCAAACTCCCTTCAGCTGCATTTCCTACACACACTGCAGACAACAGGGTAAACCTATCGCAAGCTTGCATACATAAACCCGCATTCTCGCACACATTGGAAAAAAACACCTGACCTTTCACAGGCAGGAACGCCCATACAACAGAAACCGGCTCACAAGCTTGCCTCAGAGTTTTCATTGCAGCATTACTGAAAACTGTGTTGTCTCTCCAGCAAACATACACACACCTCTACACTCATGATGAGAATGCTGTTGAGGAAATAAACATTTCCTGGCTACAATGGAAACAGTGACTTCTGCAAACCAAGAGGGAGTCTTTCATTTTTACTGAATTGCACCAATAAACCTGTTCACAGAGAGAATAAAAAACACTGAATTTGTATCAATAAATTTTGTACTTTGGCAGAGAAAAATGCTTTGGTTATCTATATGCATAATAAGGGTCAAATACTAATTTCTACTCATTTTCTGTGGTGATGTAGCACTGTGAATATATAGCCACCTGCACAAAAGTAGTACTGATGTGAAGAATGGCATTGTCTGTTTCATTCAAAAATCAATTCTGTTCTATTCTGTTCAATTCTGTTCTTTTATTTGATAATTTAACTATTGTGATGAAAAATTAAATAACTAGCATTTTGAACATGGTAGGGCATTGCTTTGCTAAAAAATCCCCTGATACTGTTGAGGGTTATACCAATTATAGATGTTAAGAAGGCCAAAAATGGGTGCTTACTTGATATAATTTTGCATCTTACATTTACAACATGCAGGGATCATTGGTCCGTCAAGTGTCCTTAAATATGACTGGTCTCCAGTATGAATTATCTTAACCCCTTTCCCATTTCTCACTATAACCCACTTCTTAAGGTCAAAGAAACAGTTTGCAGTATAAAAGCCACCAAATATTATAATGTTTTTTAAACAAATCAGTACTTCCTAAAGTACATACAATTCTCCCAGTGGTGGAATGTCGCTGACTAAGCAAAGTACTTCATTGTTGCACTCATGTGGAGCCTCAGCTCCTGGGTCTGGACCTGTTGCAGCTTCTGGGAGAGGATGGTTGAACATATACGTCCAGTGCTGGGGACACACAGCCACACCAAGCCCAACCCACTGCCGAAAGGTAATACAATCAGAGGGAAGTAAACTCCTGCTGCTGAACTTAGACTAGATCTATGACCCTACTTGGCTCCTCTTCTTCTTTTCCACCTGCCTAACTCCCATCTTTATTTACAGTCTCAGAAAAGAAAGTGAAAATCTATCCCTTAGGTGAAGGAAGCAGGCTCAGTTTACGTGTCACTTTGGGACCAGTCCTTCAACTCCTCGCCTTGCACTTTTACCTCATGACTTCATAACTGTCTAAAGTTCTCTGAATGACCATGTCACTTCTGTCACTCAAATGGCACAAAATGCTACGGCTTTCTGTGCTCCTCCGTTCTCTTAAAACATGGCTCATGAGAACCCTGGCAATAAAATGAAATGACAAAATAAGACAAAGAAATGCACTAAATATAAAAGATGTTTAGGGATGTAAAAAAAGAAGACAAGCAAAAGGCAAAATGGAAGGACTAAAAGAAGGAAACATAAACAAAAAACAGAAAACAGAAAAACAAAGTAAAGTCACTCTACATTTTCACAAGAGTTTTGCCAGGAATCAAGTTTGTTAGATTTGAATCAGTCAGCCTACACAAAAGGTATAAGTACACTGTTGTTTATATTTCCAGGCAGTGTGACTAAAGTAAAGTTTAACTCAAATAGCAATAATAAAATTATTATTGCTAAACTGTAAAAATTTGGATGCAAGGGTAGTCTTTGATGCCCTGTGAAACATATTCTGCAAGGATTTTTCTCAACAACAAATCCTCATTAATGATAAGTCCACAACATTAATTTAGCATCAGATCGTTGAAGTGGGAGGGGAGGAAATCTGAAGACTGAGGCTGACTCAACCAAAACCACAAACTAAAATGCAGAACATAACACATCATGACACCTGCCAAATATGTGAGTTATGTCAGTAATCAAAAGGGAGACCAAAAAGTCTGACATTCAAACATGAATAAACATTTCATAACTGTACATGTTCATGTTATCATCAATGTACCACATCATAACTGAATGTTAATTAAATGTACAGCTCATCCATCCATTGGAGCTATTGTTCCTCTAGTGTAGTGATTGACCAATGCGACTACATCAAAAATGGTTTCTAAAGTCATTTTTCTCAACATTCTTTTTTAGCTGTTTTGTCCTCAAGGAACCATGAATCTTTAATAAGTCCTACAAAGTATTTCCCAACATTATCAAACAACATTGCAAGGCAGCAATAATACATCTTAGTTGTGATGTTCTATCATTTTCTATTGCAGCAAACCAAGCCCAAAGGAAACATGGCCATTGTTGATGGGATCAAACCCACAACATGCAGCACTGACCTCTGAATCTTTTCTTCAGCCATATATCATACTTTAACAGTTAGATGGTATAGTATTTAGATGCTATTGAGTCAATAGTGAACAGTGACAGACATCACTATTGTTTAACATTTAAATGTGGATTTTTATAGACCGTTTTAGTTTATATGCTGCTTTGTTTAGGGTTTAGGTCCACATAGCAATAGGAATATTGTGTCTTGGCATTTTTTCAAGAAAAAAGAAAGACAGCAACAACTGAGTCCATTTCAAGAGTACGATGGGTTGAGCTGAATCCTGCTTCCTGTGTGATTAGCAGTTTTTAAAGTGCAATGCATGGCATGAAATGTTACCCCATGGCACTGTTTCAAATGAATTTGTTGACATAACCATTTGAATGAGGATTGCATGGGAGAGTAGGGTATGGGAATAGGAGAGGGTAGAAGGGGGACTCAGTGAGGGTTAGGTTTTTCATCTTCTGGAACTGCTAAGAGTATGGTAATCCATTCTGGCCATGAGATTAATGCTCTCAAATGCACCAAAACACTAAAAAATGGAATTTAGTACACAAAGATACATATCAGTAATGTATCAGTGTGTGATGATGATGCATTCTCAGCTGTCTCCCACAATGTATTTTACTTTTCCATTTTTATGAATCAATACAGCAAAATTTCCAAATGTTATGTTTTATTTTGCCAACTACAGGGATATTTAATTTTAATGACATACTTAAAATCTGTGATTCTGAATGCCACAGCATATAATTTACCAAATCAATACTTCAGTCTATACACTGTTGGGACTGTCAGCAGGAAACAGTTCTACAGACAATGGCTTGAATATGACCATGTACCAGACGTGAGTCACAGCTGACTTCATAAATGTCATCTCTTTTAAAACTCACCTGGCCAGTATGGATTCCAAACTGGGAATTTGCTACCCTTAATGCATTTTTGAAACACAGTGACTGATGGGTTACTCCACAAGGTCGGTCTGCTGGGATACAGAAAGATGAAAAATAGATTAAGTCTGATCCGTGACATTCAGATTTAGAGCTTAACCCAGTTGTTCAGACAAACCTTAATTTGGAGGTAGGATTTTTTTAGGTTCAGGGTAACGTTTCTCATTTGATTTTTTTGTGGCTTATCTAGGCTAAAACAGTGTAGGTTGGGAGACAGGCGTCTGCGATGAGTTGGAGACTGGAGGTAAAGTTCTTATATCCATGTAGCCCATTCAGGTCTTCCCTTTGTCATAAGAGACTAAAGGCCTTGTCTAGTGTCCTGTCAGCTTCTCCTTTTCTATGATTTTTTAAAATTTAAAAAAAAAAATCTCTCCAGCTACAACATTTTATTTAAAAAAGAAAAAAAGATTTTGTGGAGTCTTAGGGAGTAAGGGCTGGACTGGTTGGTCACCACCGGTTCTTTAAAGCATATTAGAATGGGTCAAATCTGCTAATCAAGGTCTTGCCTATGCCCAGTGGGGCAGATGATTGTGTAAAGATAGAGGATGCTTTAAAGGAGACATCAGGTTAAGTGTTTGACCTGCTTTCTGTCCTGATTTCAGTTCTGCTCCAAAGCTGACCCAACCCTCTGACGAAAGCACTCGGGGGTAAGCTCATTCCAGGTTAAACATTTAGTGACGTCATTGTGGGATTTTTCTCTGTCTCTTTCTCATATGCCTCAGGCCTGCTGGCTGCTCAGTCCTGACACTGACTCCATGTGGTCCATCAGTCTTTAGGGAAACACAGGGAGAAGGTGGTAACGGGCACTTTTTTCTATTTCAGTTCAGTCTGTCCACTTGCACTCCTCAATTCCTCACTTTCAAGTTGCAGCAACACCCAAGAGTCTTTGTAAAATTCTTTCCCCCACTTCAAGATGGGTAGCATTCGCATTTAATGAAAAAGTGAAAAAATATATTTTCTGAGCTATTTCCGATAACTAATACTTTAAGAAAATATTAGTCTTATACGTAGACAAGATGGTTATTATTGTCATTACCTTATCTTAACAAAATGTAAAGTTATTATTGGTGTCATAATGCTGCGGGTTTTAGCATTTTTTAGATGATGTTTAACTATTGCAATACATGTATTGCATGTTTATGTTGCCTTTTATAGTTGTTATTCCTTTCCTCCTTCTAACTCAGGACTCTAGACAACTTTGTGTTTTACTTTAGTGTTCAGTTATTTTGTTTTTGGTAAGGCATCAAATGTGAAAACCAGACTAATAAATGGATCAGCGGCATGCAAGCCCCTTAATTACAAAAAACTAATTAAACGCAACAGCTTTTATGCCCTCGCATGCATGAGGTGAGAGGGTTCGAGTTGTAAGTTTCATGTGTTTTAATACTCAAAACACTTTTGTAACCAGTGCTTTTTCTCCTGAAAGTTTGATAGAATTATCATGGGCCTTTGCTATGTTGTGCTTGGTTATACCAGTTTCTCTGCAGAAATCAACATAGTGAAGAGAGGAGTTAAAAGTGCTTTCTGGGAAAATTCTATAAAGCGACAATTAACTGACCTACCCTAACCTAATGTCACTGGGCCACATATTAATTACTAACTAGTTACACATTAATCATAAAGTGCCTTGAGAGTTGTGCAGACCTGTTTGCTCTTCAGCCTGTGTATGTACCATATGTATTCAAAACAAATAAAAATAATAATTTATGTGAATTTGATTAAATTAAAATTTAGCACACTAAGATATTTTTTTCAGAGTATCTTCTATTTTCTTGTCTTGTATTGTCTTACAACAGAATTACATTTTTATATTTTTAAGCTGATTTCAACTCTATTTTACATTTATAATATTTATAATTCCAGGTTTTTGAAATAGTTTCTTAAATAGTTGAATAGTTAAGTTGTTCATATTTAAACTCAGTTTGAGATTTTGTACATTAGCCTTCTCAGGGTACTACACTGAGATGTGTAGAAGGTAACAGACGGTAGTCTAAACTCAAACTTCCTCTTTCACTGGGATGTTTCTCTGAGGGGAGGGCTTTCAAGGGGGAGATGCTCTTCAGGGGGGATCTGGGATACCATATTCCGTCACTCTTTTACTGCTACACCAGGTCAGACTCCACCACACACTGCTCAGTGTAGCCCTTCACTAGCTCCACACCCAGTGTGTTGCGACAGAAGTCGGCCAGCGGCTCCCAGAGGGCCGGATCCAGGAAGACCTGGCACATGACGTGGCCCTTCAGGGTGGCAGTGTGGCGCTGCAGGTGCGACAGGAACTGCTTCTGCACCAGCACCAGGTCCTTCCCGAAAACATCAATGTTAAGGTAGTACCAGTCGTCTCCGATGGGGACGCGGAAGGGGAAGGTGCAGAGGCTGGCCACTGTGGGGGACCTGGCATCATCCACCATCCAGTCGATGGCCTTCTTTGCCAGGATGGCCATGTTGCTGGCGAGTGGCTTGAATGGCTGCCAATCCTGCACGATGGTGGCATTCGGCAGGACGTTTCGTGTCACACCCGAGGTCAGGAAGAGCCTGTGGGCATCACTGGGGTCTAGCAGTGCTACTTCAGGGCCCCTTTCAGTTACACCCATCTCTGCCAGACGCAGCTTCATATCTTCAGCTCTGAAACGAACCAGCAGGATGCCCTAGAAGAACAGTTAGCGTTGTGTTCTTCCTGTTAGTATCAGCCTGTTCCCATCCAGCTCACAAAGAATCAAGAAATAGGTAATATAATTGCAAAAATATTTCCTTTTAAATACTTTATTTTTTATTGAAAGTGAAAAACGTGCCTTAAGATTATATATTTACATTAACAACATTAGCAATTACACAAGCATTTGATGATGTATCTCAACTACTTCTGTTTAGCTATTCTTAACATAGCAAAAAATATATAATCTAATAATTTCCCAGCTAATGTACTTATATTTATAAATGTATTAACATGATTTAAATAAAATAAATTTGTGGTATGACTTTTCTGTAGTCTAGCGTGGTGAATACAGTCTCTCTACCTGCTTAGTGATGAGGCGATACTTCTGAAAGTCCTTGGGTCCCAGTTGATCATCACGAGTCAGACGGCTCACCTTGACCTCGGGGTATCTGGTTTTGACTACCTGGGAGCAGAAGCGCAGAAGCACGCCAGCTACACCCTTTCCACGCTCCTGGGGGGCAACACGCAGCCCCTCCACCAGAACAGTTTCACCATCATCAATCACACAAACGGACTCCAAGGCGATCTGAAGGAGGAGAGATGGAAAAGGCTTACATAAAAACAGCTATCTAATAATGGCAGTACTGACTTCATATATGGAGATGCAAGGACGGTAAGGATCTAGATGCTATATGTAATGGGACATTGGACAGAGCTGAGTCACATATGGCAATGACTAAGGCTGGGAAGAATTCAAAGACAAATCAAAAAATAGATGTTGCACATTACACAACAGTCAGACTGAATGTCAGAATAACCTTCTGATAAATTTCCAAAGCTACTAAGAATGTATTCCATTTACCACTTTGCCTTGCTTCCTTGCCAAAATGACCATGCGGTGGGGTTCCTGCAGCCAAGTGCTGTAGCGAGTGGGTAGGTAGTCCAAACCGCCGTAGATGTCTTGGCTCATAGCCATGATATCATCGAAGTCTTCCTCTGTCGCCATGGTAAACTGCAGCCCCATCTGGGGCAGCGACTCGGGGAGAGTGAGGCATGGCAAGCCATTGTCGATCTTCATCGTGTGGGCTGTTGAAGAGGTGAACAGGAGCAACTGATTTAGCTATGGGATGAAAGTCTCTTGAGGACCATAAGGTCTGAGGAGAACAAAAGCAGTTGTCCAAGGTACAAATATGGATGAAGATCATGCATCCTAATCAGCAATCCACCCATCCCTCACATCTTCTCCACAATCTCACACACACCCAACATGGAATGAGTTCCAAAAACTCAGGAGTAACACTATTGTTTGACCGCCACAAATAACTGTTATTTGTGAGTTTTGCTTGTTCTGATGTAATCTGGGAACAATACTGTTTTATGTGGTTTTTCACATTACGAAGCTATTTTATAGCCAGAAATCAGACAGGTGATCTGGAATTACAAAGGGCATTGATATTGGTAAAGAAGTATTGGCTTAATCTTATTAACAGTCTGTAGCGCATAGCTGCTCTAGTGTACTCTTCTGCACTGGTTTAGTAGTTGGCTTGCCACAATAGCTGGCATTGCAGCTGTCATCCATTGCGGATTTTATTACACCAGCTATACCAGAATTACCTTGGTTTTCCCAAAATTGACTTTAATAACGAAACCTTACTACATAAGGATGTGTTTTGATCATGCAGTAGTTTCAAGATGTTTAAATGCACAATTGAGAAAACAATGAATTTATAACTGACACTGACCTAGATCCCCTGCCAGAACCTCAGAAAAGCAAAATACAGATACATACTTGAAGCACAAGAAACTGGCGGAACAAAAGTTTGCTCGTTCCTATTTTAATTCCAGAAAGGGCCAGTAAAGAGACAGCTGGTTAAGGATCTGCCCTGATGACTGAAGTTTGCAGCTGCAGTGCCAGGAGGAGCAGTGGTGTTATATCCAACTGCAAATTAGAACTTTTGTCAGACATGTAAGTCCTTAAGGATTAGGAAGCCTGCTTAAAAATAATGCCATAAGATGAACAAAGCATGGTCCTGTGATGCAATGGCTGCTGGGAAAGCTGTTCCATTCCGCTGGCTCCCTTCCATGGCCACTCAAGGTTTATTCACCTTTCCCTGGTCAGTTTTAAGTCTTTTCCCTACCCTTCTGGTCCCTTCCCCAGCTCTCTGCCATCCTGATTCAGTCCCACTGGCTGCTTTTCCCAGCCCTCTGGGTCTGGCTGCCAGGCCTAATCCCTCAGTATTGCCCCCAGGGCTATCCTGCCCAGCTCCCATGGAAAACAAACACATTCCGCCTGGGATAGAATAGGGACACAAACCCTCATTTGGGCTGGGGGAGTACAGAGAAACAAATTCTTAGATAGGCCCGGGGGTGCAGGGAGCGAAAATAAAGCCACCCATGCATGGTAGGTGTACTGGGTGTTGAGGCACTGAAGGCATAGGGGCTTTTGAGTCTGTGACTATGGACCACAGCCACTAATATGCATGCTTGTCTGATGTTTTTCCATCAATAGGTATTAGCTTTCTCATTCCCATTTGTTCGCATTCTACTGCTTTCTTTTGCCTTGAAAAAGGATGTCCATGAACGTCCAAAATGATCATAACTATTTCATATGAAAGTTTTCTTAAACATGCACACATTTCTTTGTCTTTCTGTATTGGACAATCAGTTTCTGAACGAAACCACCATTAGACCAGATCAATGCTTGTCTGGCTCCCTCGGCCATTTCTAGATGACATATTTTTATTTCTGTTTGTTGTGGCTCTCATCACATTCCTATCATTTGCCTTGGTTAACACTGAAAGTAAATATCAACAAACCAAGAAATACAGAACATTTCTTAACATGAAGAAATAATTGGGCTAAAACAGGGAGAACTTTGTTGTTATATTTTTCTTTTCTGTTTGAATCATGTATGGCATAATTTTCTAATTATCTTTTTCACAATCCATCATATGTAAAGTTACACACACACACACACACACACTCTCTGAACCGCTTGTCCCATATGGGGTCGCGGGGAGCTGGAGCCTAACCCGGCAACAAAGGGAAAAAGGCTGGAGGGGGAGAGGACACACCCAGGACAAGATGCCAGTCCGTCACAGGGCACCCCAAGCAGGACTCGAACCCTGGACCCACGGGAGAGCAGGACCCAGTCCAACCCGCTGTGCCACTACATCCCTCTTGGCTATGTAAAGTTACACACACACACATTTTCAGAACCGCTTGTCCCATAGGGGGTCACCGGAGCCTACCCGGCAACACAGGGCGTAAGGCCAGAGGGGGAGGGGACACACCCAGGACGGGACGCCAGTCCACCGCAGGGCACCCCAAGCGGGACTTGAACCCCAGACCCACCGGACAGCAGGACTGCGGTCCAACCCACTGCACCACCGCATCCCCTATGTAAAGTTACATTAATTCCAAATACTTCAGTAGCATGGTATTTATTGTGTAACATACTCAGACCCACCACTGCTGTATTAATGCAGGATCAAAACCACACACACACACTCAGGCACATATGCACATCAGTGGCACTCATAGTTATGCAGCTGCTGATGATGATGCTGTTGATAACGATGAGTAAGAAATGAGTGCAAAGAGGATGATTTTCACTATTAATACTATGATGACGCTATAACTGGGGCAACAGGGAACACATTATCAGCTCTTTACAGCTGATAATTCATTACTCAATACCAGTGCGTGGTATTCACTTTATGTAATTTAGAGGATGCTGTGACAGATGTTATCTGTTATCTTTTTTCTTGTGTAGTTCATAGAAAGGATATAAAACCGAAAAATTATAATTATGAAGGTTTTGGTGAAGGTGTATTTTCATGGCAGGCTATTACACCCAGTCTCTACTGGCCACATAAATTTTGTCCACACCTGTCATGACACACAGTGCTTTGCTAATTACACTTTACTGAGATTATTCTTTATCTGGTATAATGTGGTTCTGAAACGTCTGCATGAACAAAAATAACTGAACCCCTTCGGAGTGTTGCTGTAGCTCATCTGAAGTCACTGGGCTTAAAGGTTTAGATACATTTTCAAAATGACTGCTTTATAGGGTCTCTAAACACAGTGTATCAAATTGTTTCTATCAGGACCTTTTCAATGTTAAATTCCATCCGCAGTCCAGAGTTCTTGTTTTTTCCCATAGACAAGAGAATTGTGCTCATATGTAGGAGAAAAGAGGACAGCTGAGTGACTCACACTGCATAAACCATCCATTGTTTTTATTGTTAGGGAACCAGCAGGTAGCAGAGAGGCTACAGCTGCCTTACACTCAAAGGACTGAGGTTTGAATCTGCTGTAGAATCCTTAAGCAAATATATTTACCCTAAATTACTCTAGTAAAAGTTACCCAGATAAATAAATCATTATGAGTACATACACACACTGTCTGAAACCACTTGCCCCGTACAGGGCCTAACCCAGCAACACAGGATGAAAGGCTAGAGGGGGAGGGGACACAGCCAGGATGGGACACCAGTCCATCACAAGGCATCCCAAGGGGGTCTCAAACCCCAGACCTACTGAAGAGCAGGACCCCGTCCAACCCAGTGCACCACTGCACCACCACAACCCCCTGCTCATTATAAGGAGCTTAACATTATATGTAATTTTTGAGAAAAGCATCAGCTAAATAAATGTAAATATACCTTTCCCTTAAGGTTTCTCTTTTCACACCAAACCCTTCTGCTGTGTAATTAGTATGACCCTTTCTGCTAATTCCAAGTAGAGCTGATAAATGAACGTCCTTGACAAATGATAAGGTGCAATTATAAGGTAGAGGTAGACATTCAGACCTCTTAGCGTTGTGCAGAGATCTTATATCCAATAATGCCCTGGACATCATTGTACTTAATTATTACTGATATTTTAGTGGTGCAGTTCCTACTGACATTACAGTCAGTATCACATCAAAAATTTACCTAAATGTTTTGCCTTTGCTGACCGCTTCCTAAAATATCAACAAAAATGCATCTGCTGACCACATACCTCAATTAATCTTAATTTTCTTTTGTTACCTTACTTTCCTCCAATGGCAATAGAAACCATATGAACATGTGCACTAAAAAGCATTTCAGAGTAAGTCTAAATATATCCATTTTACATATATGAAAAATAAAGCAGTGGATTCCCAGTGCTGGTGACCCTAAATTGCCTGTAGTGTGTGAATGGGTGAGTGAGCGTGTGTGTGTGTGTGTGTGTGTGTGTGTGTGTGTGTGTGTGTGTGTGTGCGGCTATACTGTGATGGACTAGTGTTCTTGGGCGCAGTGATTCCAGGTTAGGCTCTGGACACTCTCGGGCCTGAGCAAGATAAACAGTTACCGACAATGGATGGATGGACAACAGATGGTATTGCTTGTGTCTGGGGGCATGATTTAACATGAGGAACCAAATCAGAATTGTTATACATGCAAAACTGAAATTCAGATGATATTTCAAAGACCTGAAAACAACTGTCCACAGAAGGGTTCTCCTTTTCATGAGCTCTTGTAAAGCTCAACGGATGTTGCTCTTTAAAAAGTCTTTCAATCTAGATTAAAGGTCACAGAAATGTTCTCATTTGGCATCTCAGTTTTACAATTTGCCAGGACCCACTGGTCAATGCTTAGTCAATGGAGGACTTAACATTGAACATTAAATATTCCATGTGATCCAGTTATTATGATGTAACATATGATCTCCTGCTTAATGAGTGTGTGACATAACAGATAAAGCTGGGGCTAGAGCTGGGTGAACCTTATCATGTGTTTCAACGTGTCCTTCAACCCGACTGCAGCAGGACAGCAGAACGGTTAACACAAATGGGTGCCACAAATCTCACCTCCTTCTCTAAATGACTTTGCGGCACCCAGAGATGCGTCAAAGCAGGACACTTTAATAAGAGAACTGATGCAAAGCAATGTCACAGGCACACCAACCTAATTGCAGCAGTCTTGCAGTCAATAGTTAGAAGATTTAAAGGACGCTTACCTGAGATAATAACTATACCATGTACTTATGACTCAGTATTATAGTTTCTTTCAGAAGGAAATCGTGTGAAGAGTACAAATGGTGGAGTAATGAAATACTGAAATGTGATTCAGACGGGAGTGCAACAGTGTAAAATTACAGTATAAGAAACAGGACGGATGGTGGGTGGGTGACTGGGAAGGACAAGCAGAATGGGCACCTTTCAGATTTTTTTTCTCATATTTTTCTTACTAATGATACTTCTTGATGCGATTAATTGTGTGTACACAGGAGCGCCTATTCAACAGCCCTAAATTCCAACCCCCCAGGCAGAATTCGTTTATTTTTTGTTAGAAACTCTACACACAATCGCGCCATAAAACCAAGCAGAAACAAATTCCCACGTGCAGCGAGTCGCTTCTGATTGTAACCAAATAGTCGATGCATATCGACATAAAAGCGTTCTCTTCATATATGAAGAATTTGTAAGACACACCATTAATTGTCGCCTGGTGCTTAGCGCAGCATCATTCAAGAGTTAGATATTAGGATTTCTTTTAAAAAAAATTAAACATTTCTACTCATCTACCACAGCAAATATAATCAAGATGCATGCACGCCGTGTGTCTCTTACTTTAAGATGGAGTATAAAATGTTCATGTGTCTAATTTCTGGCTTTACAGATAAGAGTAACGCTACTGAATAACTGAAAAGCGTTGACTCTTGGAATTCTGCTCCTATGTGAAAGTCATAAAAATACAATATGCAATGGATTTTTGTTAAAATTTTTACAAATTACAAAAAAAAAAACGGTTTTACAGATAACCTTTTTTTGTAATTCAATATAAACACACACAGATTCGTGTAGGTCTTCGATGTTAGCGTATGCCGAAAACACTATACATGTTTATTTATTATTTCAAACACGGTATACAAATGCAAAATAAAACCGAAATTATTTGTGCTATCCATGCGGTCCTGCTGAAGCGCGCACACGCGAACAGTGACGCACGAGCAGGGATGCTGAGCTTCAGCACATCCTTTACCGGCTTTTGGTGCAAATTTCTTAATTTGGACCAGACAAAATGGCCGATAGGAGAGAGACAGCTGGAGGGGGATGGGATCGGACTGGGGGTGGGCATGGGGGGGATGAGATGACTTGAGGAAAAATGAGAAAAAGAAAGGAATGACATCGTCGAGCACTGACCATAGATATCATAATGTAAGACAAGCTCAATAACGAATACACGGGTTTCGCTAATAATTTTTAAGGGGGGATTAACAAAAAAAATCACAAATAAGAATGATGCATCTGACACGTAATTTTTAGAACAAATCCGAATAGTAGCTGCACTGGTCGGTAAAACAGAGAATTGCGAGGCTATGATTACAGTGTTGACTGTACAAAAATCACTCACCGTTCGCGCGCGGAAGCTGCTGGTGCTCGTGGCGGTGCGGCCGGTGGGCAGGTGGGCGCTCGTGCGGTGGGGAGGCTGCGCGACCGGGAACGACAGTTAAAGCTCGAATTCAGTCGGCTGCCGGCTCAGTCTTTCCATATAAGAGATTATTTCTCTGCCCCTCCTACATCCATCGTCCCCCCGCCCCCTACCACCACCATGAGAGTGCACCACTACACGTGATCGCAGCAGTCACCCCCCCTTCCCCCCCCGCACCACAACCACATCACGCGCTCATGACCCAAAACCCATTTTTCACCCTCTCTCCATGTTCCCCTCACGACCTTTCTCTCCTTCTTGTATGGTACCTGGGAAGATGAAGGACTCTTGGACAGAGACAAGTAGCACCTGCATTGCCACGTGATCATTGCTGCAAAGGCTGCTACTATATTCTTTTCACCATTTCAGCCTTCCTGCTTTGCACTATGTAATCTCAAGGGCACAGATCAGTATGGGGTATTGTAATTAGTCAGGCTCTCAGAAAGGTCTTCACTGTTTAAGCCATCCATCTACACCTCCATTCCTCCATGGTGCCTACACTCCCTTCTAGCTTTTTGCAACTCCTACTTCGAGACCTGTGCTCCTCTTCCCCAGGGCAGGCTCTGAAACTGAACAGCGTTTTATATTAAGAATACCATGGCAAATAAATAGCTATTTCACACAAATGCCCTCCGTTGTTCTAGCAGAAAAGCCACAGACCATACAGTTAAGATCTCACCCCCTATAGGATTGTTTCAAGTGTCTTCCTCTCAAGCACACATGAACAGGACTGGGTTTTTCAAATGCATCCATGACCAGTGATGTTGAATTCAGTATTGATCTATGATTACAGTAAACCTTCAGTGAATTATATCCTTCAGGAAGTGCAACAGGAGCTGTCTACCAAGTCAGTGCTGAATCCCCAGCATTCTCTTCTTACACCCACAGAAAGAAAAACAGTTGAACTGTACGAGGGTAGGACTACAGCTTTAGAACGACATGCTGTTTCCATATCTACATTTATTCACTTTGATTACACTTTTCTCCAAAGTTGTATGCAGTATGTGAAAAACTTGAGGTTTCTAATAACATTTACATTTTTTTCATTTAGCTGATGTTTTTTCTCCACAGTTACATACAGTGGTGAGGTTTTTACACTGATTTACCCACTTACACATCTGGACATTTTTACTGGAGTAATTTAGGATATACGCCTTGCTTAAGGGTGGTGGGGTTTGAATCTGTGTCCATTGAGTACACTTACATTTATCCATTTAGCTGAAGCGTTTCTCTAAAGCAACTTACAATGTTAAGATAGGCAGCTAGGTAATTTTTACTGGACCAATTCAGGATAAGTACCTTGCTCAAGGGCATTACAGCTAGAAGTGTGATTCAAACTTGCAACCTTTGGGTTCAAAAGCAGTAGCTCTCAACATTATGCAGCTGCCCCAGTACAAAGACATTGGCTCTAGCCAGTACATAACCTGCTGCCCCAATATTTACCAGTATGTATGCTCTTTCAGGTCAAAACATTTTTCTGAGTCAGATCAACTACGAATGTAAGACATTTATTGACTAATCATCCAAGACCATCTTCTGAATAATATTCTGAAATCTGAAACAAGAAAACAGATGGTAAGAAAGTGATGAATATGAGTGGTCCCTTCTCATGGTTTGACGACTCTACTTATTCCTTGTGAGTATCACAGCTGTAGGTATTACATGAATATACAGAATTATTCTGTTAATCTCTGTCTCTGGAGCTTTGCATTTTAATAATCTCCCTCCAAGAAAAAAATCACGCCCTAACTGGAACTGTTACTATTTATAGACTATGACTTTGTTTTGAAGATTTTCTGTTGAATTTCAAGTTGTAGAAGACCAGCAAGTGATCTCCCACAGTCAGTGTCAGTGTTTTCGGTTGTTGAACTTAGGGTGATAGGTTTATGAAATATTTAATGTTAAGGTGGCCTATTTTCCTTAGAGCTCAGATGTCCAGTTTGAATGTCTGCTACCAGGTGTACATTTCCACTGTTTACTCAAACTATGTTTTATTTGCATGTGTGCGTGTAAAAGTGTATGAGTATATGTGACACTTGATGTTATCCATCTTAGCCATTGGAACAACAAAGGAGGTTGGACACTCATGAAGAACATAATATTTGTCACCTAAATTTCTGTGTATCTCCTCAAAGTATTATTACTAATATCTTTTGGGCCACCAGTACACCAGAAGCTAATACACTGTAAGTATTGCCTGTGGCAGAGACCGAAGTGTACAGTAAGACAAGGGCTGTACTGAATCACTATATTTTCTGCATACACACTTTCCATTATTGTGTGTTCACAGTTTTAGCATTTAGCTCCAAATTTTGGGAAAATTTTCTGATATGTCTGTAATATATTTTTCCTTAACATAGTCTTTAGTGTCCTTATGGAAAGGAGCATCTGTTTATGGAAGCTGCTGATGACCTTGAGTGGACACATAAGAGTGAACAGTTGTCAAGCCAAATGAGCACTGCAAATCTGCTAGAATTTTTTAACTCATTATGTTATTGCCCTAAGAGATGTATGCACGTGACGTATGCCTTTTTCTTTAAATTCCACAGAAGATAGCAGAGACCCATAAGCAGCTGTGTGGAAAAATAATACAAACCTCAATCTGGAACTGCTGTGTTAGTACATTTGAGCAGCTGGGTGGAGCAGTAAAAGAACAGTACTGGGATAAAAATACTATTTAAGAAAATTACACAGGTTAAAGTACTGTTCGAAAAATTACCTGAGGAAAACAAAGTGTCAGATCTAAATAAATAAAGAACTAAACAAATAAATAAATAATTTTGAAGTATCAAGTAACTTCGTTTGAAATTGAGCCAAAGTGCAAGCGGTGTAGTAATTGAACTGAAAACCGCTGGGTAACAGCATTGTGTTTGATATTAGCTGGCGTGAGATAACTGTAGTATACAATTAGGTCTTGTAAATAGAATCTTAAAAACTCATATAGTTGTGTTTGACTTCTTAACTGCAATGGTTTCTGAAGCAAAAAAGGGTTACATGTGTAATAATAATAATATTAATAATAATAATAATCATCATCATCATGATCATCATCATCACCATAACCTATCTATTAAAAATATTAAGACCTATGTGCTAAATACAAATGTAATTGACTCTTTTTAGCCCCTTTGAATATTTAAATGATATAGTTAATATTTTTCCTTTTACACTAATTTTAACGTACTGAAAAAATGCTCAAACTCTATACTACAATGCACGGACCCTTTAAAGCGCTGTAAATTTTAAGGGTGAATGGGGAGGTACACTAACTTTTTGAAGAGAAATACCACAACGTGTTTGCGTGTGGGTAGCGTGGCCGAGCGGTCTAAGGCGCTGGATTAAGGCTCCAGTCTCTTCGGGGGCGTGGGTTCGAATCCCACCGCTGCCAAGGTAGCTTTTATTGCAACCTTGAAAAATTAAATATTAATAATATTTTGCTTATATTAACCAGATATTGCCCTCTATGTATGACTTGTATTACATAACGTGTACTGCTTGTATTTAAAACGCTTTAAATTCACATTTCGACGGAAACAAAAAAATCGCGATTCCTATATTGTTCGTTCGTTTTGACCCTTCGACTAGCCGTACGTTAGTTATTGCTGCGAGTGTGTGTTTTGTGAACGACGACGTTATGAGGGACCGGCTAAAGTTGCTACGAAAACTGGATTACTAAACTGTAAGTGGAACGGTTTCATTATTTTAAGAATCTATATGATATCAGCATACATTACATATACAGTTAGTTATTGATAATGATATTCTCGTCACGACCGATTCATTAGACAACTCGGTTCTGCCGGCTAAACTCGTAGCCGGGGTAGGTATGCTGTTTACTTGATTAATTTCTCAGGCTTGTATGAAATTGCAGTGAATTAATTAACGAGGATCTTATTTACTTAGACGAATGGAATGGTAAAGGCTAGTAATAATTATTAGCTTAAGTTAAGAGTCCAAAAGAGTTTTGTAATCTGTAAAATAAAAACGTAAAACCTCGACAAAACCAAAAAAGAGAAACTAAGACTCGATCGATAGTGAATCAGAAGTCATTTGATTTTAAGTTCTCATATAGGATCATTTGGATCATCGTGACTTCGAATCGGTACCGTACCGTACGCTACTACTACCCCGGGACCGTCCGCTATGCAAAATGTCTGAATCATTATGGTATTACTTGTTCATTAGTAGGAAATATGGAACCAAACAGAACTCAGTACAATGAATGAGTTGTGATGTAGTAGGTTATTAAAATGAGGCCTTTTCCACCCACGCCAACCTATGTCTGAGTGATCTGCTAACCGGCTACGTTCCGATACATTTCTTATATTACGCCTACGTTTGTGTTCTCCTGTGACACAGGCTGAGGAAGTGAACGAGGTGCGTGTTCATGTGTTTAAAATGGCAACATCTGGGAACGCGTGCGTTTCCCTCTTCGCTCTCATTTCTTGACCGCCGGCTTTCTTGGAAGCACTGTTGTTTTGTTCACCACTCTCTTCTGTCTCCACCAATCAGCGTTTTCCGCGATGAAACCGCCCTCCCGCCCGCGAGCTGTACCACAGCGCTTTCAAACCAAGCAGACGGAGTCCCAGCGGCCGCCGCGCATGCGAAGCGTGTGGTGCACCTGGCGTGCAGTCGAGCGGCGCCACCTGCTGGCGGGGCTCAGGAGGCAGTCCAGCAAAGCTGAAGTGGACCTTGATGCGCTGCAAAAGAAACTACCCAAGCGCTCAGTGCAGGAGGTTTGTATGAATGGGTCGAAACGCTACTGAGCTCAGTATTTTGAGTTCCGGAGAGCTCGTCCAATTCAGAAAACTGATTTGAGTCCAAGTTCTTGCCCCATTTGATCTTGTTCATGATCCTGAAGTTCATGCACAACCGTTGAAGATGGCACAATGTTTGATAAGGTTAAAGTAATTGCTGTTGAGTCGACTTGTGTGACCATTTACATGGTTTTCATGCAAACGGCGGGTTTGTATGCAGTTTAGATTACTTCTTTTCACACATACTGTACTTTGGAGTGTGGAAGGAAACCTAATCACAGGAAGAACATGCAAACATGGTTGTGTCCTAGGAGACACTGCACTTTTTGCAGTAAAGAAACCAGGTTGCATTAATTATCAGCTGAATTCACATTGTCTGATGATATACCAGTATATGCAGCAGTTCAGGGTTATTTCAGAGCTTTTCCCAATGGTTTGGTTTCAGATTTCCAGCTTCCTGGAGTTCCTTAAAGGTCGTGTGGGTAGGTGTGTGGTCCATCGAGTGTGGTCTCAGAAGCGAGAGGAGCGCAAGGAGAAAGTTCCTATCCAGTTGTGGTCAGACCTGGCAAAAACCATGGTGGGGTCGCTGGAAGAGGCCATTTCTTCAGCCTTTTCACAGGTCAGTGGGTGTGCATGGATGAAGGCAAGGATAGCCTGGTATGTAGGTTACAGCTGTCTCTGTTTCAGACAGCATTGTGTGTTAAATTATATTTATTGTGTATTTTATAGTACAATTGCATTCAAGAGCATAGTGTATAAACAAAGTATATGTTTCTATGTATGTTTTGGGGTAATGTCTTTGTACATACTATGCTTTTAACTGCAGGTGGAGATAAATTTAATTTTTAATGTATTAGATTTTATATAGAGACTGGATGTTTTCAAACTGAGCTAAAAGCACAGCACGAGTCTAACTTTGTATATTGTTTATATATACTATATATATTATATGTATACTGTATGTATAAATAAAACCCATAAATGGTTAGGTACACATGTATAAATATAAAAACAGTGCACAAAGATTACATGCAACAGTTTTGTGTTGTAGGTAGCTAGTTGAACAGTATTCCTTGCTCAATGTATGAATACCTGATTGGAATAATTTGTCTTGTTTACTTCAGGATTGCTTGTTTGCCCTAGGTTTTAGACTTTATCTGATAGTTACACTATAATTAAAACAAACTAGGCATGATGTCGTCATTTTATTTAGAGTGTTCAACAGATGGAGTTGTAACATACTGTGAAGAAGGTACATATAGTATGTGGAAATAAAAGTAGATCTTGTTTCACTTCTAGGTACTGGTAATTGGAGCCACGGAACCCTGCAGCCTCCTGCACTCTGACCCTCCTCACCACATCAGCATCTCCGAGCTCACAGAGTCCAGTCTGCATACCATTCTCCCGAAGCCCAAAATCACATCCACTTCTAATGACAAGTTGAGAACTATGGGGCCTTCAAATGGAGCTGAACCTCCACCCAAAGATCCGCTTCAGGGGACTGCAGTTGTAGCTGTTACACCCAGCACGCATCAGTTGTCCCCCACACTAGTTTCTTCTGGCCCCAGTGAAGAGTCTGAATCCATAATTTCTCCAAGTCCAGCACATGCTAACCAGCCTGCAGCAGACCAGAATCATTTGAAAAAGAAACCTTCCAGTAGTCCTCAGCCTGACCCACCTGTTCAAGAGGGCACTAACACAGGCTTTGAGGGTCCTTCCCAAAGAGATACCTCCAGCAGTCAGCTTCCAGCATCAGCTCAGCAACCATCGCAGAACAAACCGAAGGAAAAAGATTACATAGTGAATTTTGAAAACATTTATCATTTTCTGAATGCACTCAACAAGAAGGCAAAGGAGCCCATTCTCACTCCTATGGGTAAGTGGAACTTTTGCTTTTAGTGGCTTCTGGCTTTTCATTAATAAGCTAAATATAGTTCATAGTCATAGCTTGGGTTTTTCACCCAGCTAAGTGAGAAAGTAGTCTAAACAAGCAGTCAGTTCAGTATACTTTTTTTTTTTTTTTTCTCTCCTTTCTGCATTCTAGAAAGTGCAGTAGTCCTGGACCTGCTGCTATCTCTGCCTGAAGAACTCCGTCTACTCGACTGCCAGGCACTGCAGAGTCACCTGCGTCAGGTATACATGCGGCTCACTGCAACAGCGGAGGCCACACATGGCAAGCAGCGCCCTTGTTCCCTTAGCCCTGCATTGTGCCACACCCCTTCTGGGATTAAGGTGCCAAAACAAGAGCTTACCAGCCATTTGGACAGTGGGCAAACAGACATATCTGAAGATGCAGACAACAGATCAATACACCATCTTGGGAATGGAGATGATTGTTCACTCGAGAAACAGATCAATACAGGTGACCGAGACAAAGATGGAAGTGTTGATTTGTCAGAAGCAAATCAAAGGGACGAAAGCATGGAATTAAACTCCAGTGAGTCCCCCAATGCACCAGCTGCAATTGTCAACCAATCTGGAGAGTGTGTTTTTTCTAGTAATAAAACTGTGGCTATGCAGAATCTTGCTGATGCTGAAAGCAGTTTGGCCTCACCTTCTCTGGGCCCTGGAGCAGGACAGAAGGCTGACTGGTCAACTGTGGGGCTGTGCCCATTGAACCCCTTCATGATCCCCCTAAAGCTACTGGCACGATCTGCCATGATCCCAGTGGTGGCAGACGACTCACAGCTGGCATGTCCGACAGTAGATGCCGCATCAGACTGAACATGAAACCGACATGGGAGGTGGGTCTGTATTGCACAGACGTGAAAAGGACTTGCTAAGGTTCTTGTTTTTTTTTCAGAAGTTACCTGCTGCCAGTGTTCTGTTTTTATTTTGTAAGAGATACGGTGATAATTAAAGTGTTCATTATTAAACATTGACGAATTCCTCACAGTGTGGTCTCGCTGATGTAGCCTAAAGTACTGTCATCCATGGGGCTGGGCTTTGTAGCTCTGTTAAATGTTGTCTAAATTGTCCACTGAAGATTGTGATCAGAGATGACAAAATGTTAAAAGATGACTGTATCTGTCAACCGAGGCAGGAAAAAGAAAACATATTTTAAAAAAAAACTCAGGGTTTGGGTGACTTTTCTGATTGCAGTAAGAAATAATGAGAATAAACAATAGAGGCCTTTCACAGGGTAAATGCTACAGATGAAGGCAACGGAGACTTGTACCCGGAGGTAAGAGCCAGTCACACCCCACTAGTTTAAGCACAGTCAGACATTTCCCTCATATGCTATAGCGCTCTATACGCTCTCACTCATGTATAGAGTATATATTCATATATAGTATATATAAAAACCTGTTGATATTCATGTGTATTCACATTTATTCATTTAACAGATGCTTTTCTCCAAAGCAATGTACATCTCAGAGAAAAATCGAGTGCATTATATCAACAGAAGGAGAGATTTGGATGTAGACGTGATTCTAAAGTATTGTCAATTTGTCACATTCAACCATATGAACCAGTATACATCACATGAAAACCTGTATATAGGCTTTTTAAATTCATATACATCTATATCCATAAATACACTAGTACAGTAGATTCTTGTATTTTATCAACTAAACTTTTAAGTGCATTTTTTTTTTTTTTATTAAGTGTTAGTGTCTGCCAATGCTGATTTGTGGAAATAGATTCTTCAAAATGTGATGGGTGTTACCAATACAGATTTTATAAACTATAAACAGTTTTATATTCGACTCCTCCCCACTGCTGGATTGCTCTTGGTGGGCAGCTCTTGTCTTGTACCTGCAGGTGTTCGTTTTAATGTGAGGGAAGCATATTTTATCACCTGCATATTAAAGTAAAATTTCTTGTTTTGTCTTTGCTTGTCCACAGTCTTGTTGATCTGTCCCATGATAAAATAGAAGTACTGAACATCTGCAGTGATTACAATTGGCAATAAGACTTGCTCGCAGATTGTGCTGGTGCTCATGACTCGGCAGGTTCCCGTGTTGCAATTCTTGGTGGTGTTGTGGATGCTTTCGTGCTGAGAGGCACAGATGATCTTGTCTGATGTTTGGACTGCAGTGGACATCTGCATTCTTTTGGGACGATCTGCTCGCACATCACTTAAATTTAAAGGAACACAGCAATACCTTTTGTTTTTCATATGTATTGTTTTTCTACTTCTCTTCCAACCTAAAGCAGTAGTTTCCCCCCGACAGTTAAATCTATGTTACAATTTCTTTGTGAGAAATATAAGGGTGAGTGAATCGGTTTCAGAATTTCATTTGAGGAAATGTAAACGGGCCTATTTCTGTATGTACTGGCCTTTTTTTTTTTTCAAACCACTTGCGGTCACAGTAGGTTTGTAGAATTCAGTGTTTTCCTTCTGGATTAGCAGGACATTTGCACATCCTTCTCCCAAAGTACCATTGTTGAGACAACAGCTAGGCAGAGTGGGAAATAAGATATTTGTTTTCGTAGGAAGAGTAAAATATATTTTTGAGGGAATAAGACAGTCAGTGGCAACAAGCAGAGGTCTGCTTAAGGTAGTAATAGCTGCTCTTGGAGGAGAAAATTCTTTTACAGCTTTATTCACAGTGCAGTGTAATATGCCCATATGAAAAATGTCAAGTACTTTGTGTGAAATTTTAATAAACAAAACTTTCATTATTCCCACCAAAATTAACAGTTGGTTATATGTAATTATTAGCTTGTTTGCGGTACTTAACCATTGAAGTTATGTTGTAGAACTGTACACCTGTGTATATGTATGTCAGTGGTATTTTACTTTGAACAAAATTATTTGCCAAATGCATAAATGTAACTGTGTAAACACTGGGTGTTCTTTCATGTTCCCTGCTTTTTTATAAAACAAAGTTTTTCCGATAAATTGTTTAAATATTGTATCTTGCTTGTGGGCTTATCCAGCATATACAGTTTATTCTGACAAGTTCAGTATTGAAGATACATTTTATGTTACCTCTTGGTGCCTGTAGTGTCAGCCAATAAAGCAGAAAAGCAACCTTATGTACCCCCAACTGTCCCATGGTTGTCAGGCTGTCTTCAGGTGTGTTCTGTCAATGCTCTCACTAGGTGGGGTAGATTGGGAGAGTCCATGAGACATTCCCAAGTTTAAATATTAACACTTTGGAATTCTGTTAGTAATCTGCCTCCTATGTTTTCATAGGTATTTATTCTTTATACAGCTGTGAGTACAGTGATGCATCGGCGGCATATTAGATTACATTTAAAAGGAAAGTCCTTTATCTCTGAACAAAGTTAAGTTGACACAACAGAGCATGTAGTAATACCTAGGGTGGAAACAGGTGTGGTTGTAATGAAAAATATATTGTCAGTATATTGCATGCGTCAGTTTTAGTGTTTTAAACATATTTCCCACTAGAAAATTACAACCACTGTTTGTTATTTAAAGAGCACGGGCTTGTAAAAAGAATGATGGCAAAGAACACCTAGAGAGAGGTTTATTCTTTAGTTCTTTTACTATTTAAAAACTATGAATAGTATACTACTGTGTACAGAATATTACAGTTCTACATGTCAGATTTCTAGAAATGAGTGTCCTTAAATGATCAAAATTTCCCAGAGTGCTATTTAAAGTAGTTTTAGTAGTCCAATCCCACAATTATAAACACATATAGGATAAGAATAAAAAATGCAATAAAAGTTGATCATCTTTATATATATCTGAGTCATGGTGTATTGCATAAGTTGGCTCTTGTACAAGTTTATTACAATTGATAAAAGAGGAATATGATAAAGATGATAAAAGAGCTCTTGCTTTTAAACCTCTGTACAATTTTTGCCAGAAATATTGATTTTCAGAAAACCATGCAATTAAAAAAAATACAATTTCTGTATGTCTTTATATTTTGCTCATACGGTGCATACTTTTGGCTTTAATGTGTTGTGAATTTGGTGCAATGCCTGCTATTCATTCCAGCTGCATTAGTGACATTGACTTCTATGAGCTTTTCACTGAATACAGCACATGCTACAAGTCAAATTCAACATAATGTGTTACTTGAGGAATCTGTTTTAGTTGTGTTAAACTGAATCTGTGCTAAGAAATACAATTTTTACTAAAGACATTAGAACTGTAACAGGTGCCTTATTGTTTGTATGTTTGTGCATTTCTGTGTGAAATCCCACCTGCTGTGATTACAGTGTACTTAAGTGATGAATCAAAATAGTAAACATTGCTATTTCTATTTTGACACAAAACATATTTATGTTTTTCATTTCAGGTATTGTACAGCCAAAACAAATCATAGTCAGTCCTCAACCAAAACATTTTCTTCTGCGTTGCTTGTATCATTTTATTAATTCAAAGCACACATCTGAACCGCTTATCCCATACAGGGTTGCGGTGAGCCAGAGCCCAACCCGGCAGCACAGGGCGCAAGGCTGGAGGGGTAGGGGACACACCCAGGACGGGATGCCAGTCCGTCGTAAGGCACCCCAAGCGGGACTTGAACCCCAGACCCTCCGGAGAGCAGGACCCGGGCCAACCCACCGCACCCCCCTATTCAAAGCACAATCGATGCTAATTAAAAAATCTCTGTTTGGACAAAAGCCAGAAAATATATATGGGGTCTCCAGATCGAGTAACGGCTTCCGATCTGTTCTATCTGTGAAATTTAGAAGATTAATATGGAAAGTGTTTAAGGCCTATCTGCAGGTTCTAATTATACAGACACCAAGGTTGTTTTTAGAGAACATTATCTTGACAAGTTTTCTTTGAAATAAGTCATACATTGTTTTGTTTCTTAAATGAAAATCCACTACCTCCAATAATCATATAAAACTAACCATCCCAAACAAATGATTTGGTTCTAAATTGTGTCAAGTTGTGACTATTTTGAAAAACACTGCTGAGAAGACACACATTTTCAGGACCGCTTGTCCCATAGGGGGTCGCGGGGAACCGGAGCCTAACCCGGCAACACAGGGCGTAAGGCTGGAGGGGGAGGGGACACACCCAGGACGGGACTCCAGTCCATCACAAGGCACCCCAAGCAGGACTCGAACCCCAGACCCACTGGAGAGCAGGACCCGGTCCAACCTACTGCGCCCCCCTGCTGAGAAGAGATAAATGCAAAACAAGTATTTGAAAGGTACAGCATTTCAAATATGGTTTTATTAGTGTTACTTGTCTTTCAATTGATCAATGCTATTTTTACTCCTAAGACCAACCTGACAAATTTCTTAAAGTACTTGTTTTCATAAGTCTGGTATAATGGTGAGATCATGTAGTGATGTAGATAGACTGCTGATCTTTATTGTCTTTGGTCAATGGTATGGCTGCTCTGTGGTCTTTATTATACATTTTTGAAAACACCTCAAAAGACAACATGAAATGCACATTTCAACCATTTCAATACATATATTTAATTAAATAATGTTCAAAAATAAAAATGAGTCATCTGATGCTAAAAATGTCAAAGCACAAATACTGGCGCATTCTCATCACAGTTTATCACTTTATACTAACACAAAGCAACTAGTAATACCTGTCCTTTTAGAAATATTTTTGGAAAATCTGGTTTTTACATTTTATTGTATTTTATTCCATGCTTTCCAGCCTGGGGTTGTGCAGTTCTGTTACAAGACTGTTGAAAATTATGTTGTCCAGAATGTTTTCAGCAGACGTGCAGAAAAAGTTGAGCAAAGATGGCTAAATGTTAAAAGAGGACTGGAACTTTGGCCTGAGAAACTAAAACAGAAACACAGAGAAGTGAATGAGGAGAAACAACAACAAAGAGACTGGATTACCAAGTGTCAAATCTTCCCACTTTCAATTTCTGTACATAAATCCAGACTAACAACCAACCTCTAATCGTTACCGTTTTTGCTATTTTTCACAATCATATTTTCATGCTTGAATCTTGACTCACTGTTTATGGTAAGGGTTCAAGGGTGGTTTCACTATTTCACTGTTCCAAGTTTTGGCAACTTACTTGCATGTTGCCTGTTCATACTGTTGGCCTTCTGGAATGTGCATTCCTGCTTGCCATACTCGTCGTAGAGTTTGAAGCCATTTCTTTGGTTAGAAAGGTGATGCATGGAACCATAAAAGGAAGGCTGTGTGCCTGAATGTACCGGGTTGGTTATGAAATCATCTAGCTGTATATATCCACCATTAGTAATGGCAAAATCACTTTCTGGAGAGTGAAAAAGAAAAAATAAAAAGTTTCCATCCGAACCCAGAAATGTGGAGCAAATCAAAAATCTTGTAAAATAACAATCTAACCATTGCCAGTTAAAATCTACTAGCAGATATTACCTGCCGGAGGGTGGTGCTTCTCAGGGGAAGGCCATTCAAAGTCATCCTCTAACCTTTCCTTCACCTGATCATTTTTACAGTCCTTCCTCCTAAGGTGGGGTGCAGTAAGTGGAAAAAGAGAATGGCACATTGTTCATTTTCATTGTATGCACATAACCTGTGAGCACATGTGGCAGTTAAGACAAATGAAGCCTGGATGATGGGATCTTTTCAAAATTGTACAAATATTAACAATTTATTGGGGCTGGTTTACTTAAAATTGGCCAAGGTGGCCCTAGTCACTGCTACATCAGTGTCTGCTTTGAATATTCTCTGCACAGTGTAAAGTGTTGTTATATGTAGTATCTTGCCTTTTAACATTTTGTTTTTGCCAGACAAGGAATACAGTCAGAGTCACCAGGCAGGTCACCAGGGCCACAGCTAGAATCCCGACTGCAGCAAAAACAGCGTTCTTCTGGATGGCCCCATAACAATCAGCTCCAGAGTACCAGTAACCTTTTTTACATCTGCAGCAGAAAATGTAAAAAAACAAAAAAAAAAGTTTCATATTACGCAAGTACTGAAGTACCATAAAATATTAAACACAACATTGTTAGTTCTATCTTGGAAATGTATGTTTCTCAAACACTTTAACTATAAGGAAAATTTCAAGTTGGGAACAGTGTAATTTTTCATTTAGTAGAAAGGATTATTTATTAATGTCATGAAGTGGTTAACATTTTTAATAATGAATGATTGTGTCCACTAAGGACACAGTGGTCACAATATGTTCAAGTTGAAAAATAGCTATTTATTTATCATAGTATTTAAACTGTAGTCCAGGCCATAGCCAATCTCCTAAACCAAAAGCAAAGAGAGAGCTTATTAGAGGGAAATAAGTGCCAGGTGCTGGCATTGACCCTCATAACAACTTTTGAAAATGGCGTATTTCATGTTGGATATGTGCTTTTTTTCTGGTGTTTATGACTTTTACTTTGTTTATTTTATTTTTTCTGGTGTAGAAAAAAAAGTTAAGCCATTACCACCTCAGGCCTGGTCACTTATTGAATCAGACAAACCCTGGTGTATAACATTCTCTATTTAATCGTACCCGTGCTCTTTGTGTGGTGTCACAACCCCTTGCAATTTTTTTTACAAAGCTTTCAGTGGTTTTGAATTAAAAAAATGAGCAGTCATCAGCTGAAATGAAGGTTTTTTCCTGCGCTCCAAGTATGAGTAAAACTGATATTTAGACTCACTCGCAGGTTGGGCCAGTAATCAAGATGTGACAGGTGCCTGTGTTGCAATTCTTTGCATTGCTGTGAAAGTCATTGCACTGAGAGACACAGGTGATTCTGTCCTGCAGCTGGACTGCAATGTAGTACCTCCTAAAATCACTGGCGATATACTGGTCACAGACCACTGGAATTGCAAGAAAAAAAGAATAAACCTTCTTTGTTCATTTTCTTCTGTCTAAAAGTGCTAATTTGACAAACTTGGATAATGTCAGCCATCATATGCCCTAATCTTGTCACTTTCAGTAAAATAATTATTAAGATTGTAATCTTGAGTATTTTGGTAAAACTGAAGAACTCTCTTAGCCTTCAAGTTACTTTTCCATCTTTCCCTCTCTTGGGTGCAGTTTCTCCACATTCACTGATTAACTCACTTCCTGGGGAAAATTTTAGTTTTTCAACAACAGGTTCTCCAACAATTGCAAGACATTCACCCGAGCCTGAAAAAACCACAGAAATGGGAAGTGTTATAGTCATATGCTAGCAGTTATTTTAATTTACTATTTGTTTGACAAAATTTCATGTGTCTGTTCATTCATATCATGTAGCTCACCTTCTGTGCAGTTCTTTGCCTTATTCAAAGCCTCTTCAATCTGCTTAGGAGCCTGAATGACCATTTCTGATGTATTTTGTCCATTTGATATGTTCAGTATCACCTCATGGTCCACCACCACACTGCCTTGCCTGTGGTGTCAATCAGAAGTGGTGGTGTAGATGATGGACAGACAAAAAGTCAAAATGTCCAGTACTGTTAAAATTTTGGAGCACTCTGTAAAAGTGGAATTATTTCAGAATTAATTAAGCACTGAGCTTTCCTGTTCTTTCTTTGGGCCTTTACTTACCTGATTTTTATGATATTCAGTCCCACGTAATTTTCAACTGTGTCTCGATATACTGGTTCCATCTGAAAGACAAGAGAGGACTCAACTTCTGTATCTGCATACTTAACAAGAGTTTCCTTCTTTGTAGCTATATAAACCAGTAAACGCTAAATAAAAATTAAATATATTCTATATGGGGGGGCGCGGTGGTGCAGTGGGTTGGACCGGGTCCTGCTCTCCGGTGAGTTTGGGGTTTGAGTCCCGCTGGGGGTGCCTTGCGGCGGACTGGCGTCCCGTCCTGGGTGTGTCCCCTCCCTCTCCGGCCTTACGCCCTGTGTTGCCGAGTAGGCTCCGGTTCCCCGTGACCCCGTCTGGGACAGGCGGTTCAGAAAATGTGTGTGTGTGTGTATATTCTATATGCTAACCTGACTTTGTGTTATAAAATTTGCATTGCTAAAACTAAATTCCGCAAATGAATATCCAGTCTGAAGAATCTAAACGCAGATGGATAATTTATGAGTACAAATATTCAAACTCATTTGTTCATTAAGATGGCCCCATTCATTTTATACCTTCATTTCCTACTTGCTTGAGAATTTCAAAATATTCTCAATAAGCATTCAAGACATATAAAAGTAATGCACCGTGCAACTAGTATGTCAGATTTCAAAGCAAACAACTCTGTACATGTTATTAATTTGACTGAAGAACGTAGACAATTTTTTTTTTTTTTAATTTTGTTAATTTTTGTTCAATCCTATTAAAATAGATGGCAGAAAATGGGACTGACTGAATCTGAATTAACTAATACAGCACAGTGACTGCTGGAACAGCAGGCAACTTTAGTGTTGACAACTTAAGTCTCTTTAATCAATAATCAAAATCAAGGTGTCTAGAAGTTAAGAGTTGTGGATTACAATTACACAACATCTGGAAATGGTTCTCAAACGTGCTGATGAATCCACAAGAAAGATTTAGATTTGTTCAACCAGCACAATTTTCTGTAACACCGCATGCGTGTGAGGGCTAGAATTAAAATTAAAAAAAAACAGGAGAGGTAGAATATGAAAAGTATGCTGTTGGATGCGGCTTTTAAGCATACTCTGAACAGCCAGGAAAACAAACAGATGAATCTAGGGCCAAATTTCACCAGAACTCTTATTAGAAGCACAAATGAGGAGACTGATTATTTTACTTTTTCTACACATAATGTGAAGATCAAATTCTCAGAAAAACATAAAAATTTTTGGTAAAGATGAAGGAAAAGATGAAGGATGACTAGCAGCTAGATGGATTGACTCCATGAAAACAATAACAAGCACACACCTTTTCACTCTAAGGACACAAGTGGAGGGCATAACATTCCTGAGTATAGCTGTTGTGACTGGCAAGAGTCAACATCAACTCAACAGCACTTAATTTTTATTAATACAGTTATTAATGTATTGCAGTCTGTATTCAGGTTAACATTTTAGTTTTCACATTATTTACATACATGCAATTTACAGATATATATTTGTGATTTTTCTACATGAAACTACATGTCATACCTTTTTGGTGAATTTAATAACAAAGTCTTTGTAGTCCTCTGACTCTGGATTTTCATATTCCTCCTTAAATGATTCATTAATTTTGATGATGACCTCTGATGTTATTAGAATACTGTCTGTATTGATAAAAAACATGTAAATCTTAGTTCTTCCTAATTTATAGTTTTGTTTCAATCACCATAGCACAAAAGCATTACAGTACTGTGTAGACTCAGCTGAATAAAATTCAATCTGGAGCCTTACCTTGGTAAATGAAGTAGAACTTAACCCTAAAAGTCTGCTGTTACTCACTATTATTAAAGCATTATTGAACTGGTTCAGTAAATAAACAAATACAAGTTTTAACTAAGTCATTTAACCATGTGGATTTACTAAGTATGTAAAAAGCAGTTATTGTAAATTTTTAGAAATGTTACTCTACTAACAATGAAATTTAAGTAATATAATTAAATGTAGTATTTTTTTCTACTGCAGTTAAATTTCCACTATTATTCTTTTCAAATTGATCACATTTGTATTAATTCACATGAGCTGGAAGTATCATCTTTGTTTTTTTTTTTATTTTTGTTGTCTGATTACTTACCAAATGACAGAGAAGGCTGATATACCTGACATCGTTCCCCTTCAAAATTTGGAGCACATTTACAGACACCATTTTCCAAATTGCCATTGTTATGACAGGGTGGTGAAACTTTAGGAGTGGGAGTCATCCTTGTGATGGTAGTAGTATTAGTACTGTTGGTCATAACAGAGATTGCAGTAATTGAGCTTGCACTACTAGTTGTTGACCCTTTCCTGGAAACAGGTCTTTGAGTGATAATTGTTGATGTAAAACTGGTAGAACTTTGGGCGGTTGTAGAACTTGTGTTGTCTGAATTAGTCATTTTGGAAAGCTCAGTAGTTGATGAATGAGTGATAGTTTGTGGAAGAGCTGTGTTAGCAGTAAATCCAGCTGTTGTCATTGTGTCCTCCGTTGTATTCGATGGTTGAGACAATATCACAGCTGAAGGTTCTGTAAATGTTGGTGTTTCTCCAGCAGTTGGTGGATAGTTTTTAACAGTGGATTCCTCTAAATTCACCTGTCTGTCAGTCACAATCGTCGACATTGTAACTGTTGTTTCTGCAGAAGCATTCCTTGGAGTGGTGGACATGGAGAGGTCTGTGGTAATTTCAGGGGCTATGCTTGTAGCTTGTAGCTTGTATGCTTTCACGGGCTCTGCAGCAGTGGTTTTCGAGAGCCCAGTAGTGTCTGTTGATGTGACAATTGGACTTTGAAAAACAAAGGTGCTATTTGTTAGTCTTGTTGTTGACTTTGTATTCTCTGTTGCACTCATTGGTAGATAAGTTGTCTCATCTGGTGCTTCTGTAGATGTGTATTCAACATTGGTGCCAGTTGACGCTGCCCCTAGAGAGGTGGTAGCTTTTTCTGAGAAAGAATATATTGGGTCGGTCAGTGTGGTGACTTCTGGGGGTGTTTCAAGTGATACCACAGAAGCACTAATGCTGGAATTCAAAGTTGGTGATAATGCAGTGGCTGTTGGAGGTGTTAGTTCAGTGTTGCATATTTTCCACTCATTTGTGTTTTCTGGACTTGAGGTTATCATGCTGGGCTGTTGCGATGATGTGAGCCCATTGTGTGTGTTTGTTGATGTGGTGGAAACTGTTCTATCACTTGCAAATGAACTTTCTGTAGTTATATTGATTAAGGTCATAGGCTGAATGTTTTCTAAGGCTCCTCTCTGTGATGGATCAGGTGTGGTTTCTGTAGTTGTTGAAACTCCAGTAGTTCTCTCTGAGTCAGCATCATGCATTTCTTCTGAATTTGTGAATACAGTGCTCTTAGTAAAGCCTGTTGGTGTAAACACTGTGAAAGATGAGTTTTCTAAAGTTGCTCAATTCTCTCGCTTGTATCCTCACCAGAAATTGTGTCATCATCAACGATACTTTTCAAGAGCTCTGTATTTGCTGTTGATGTACTTCTCACTGTACTAGGCAGGAACATTCTATCCTCAGGTTTGCTCCCTGAATTTTAAGTTACTGTATTTGACTGTTTTGTGGTTACATGTCCTTCATTTGTACCTGTTGATATACCTGTCTCTGTGGCTGAGCTTGTGCTTGTCATTGCTGGGTTAGTGATTTTTTGTCAAAGGTGTGGAATCTGTCGTCGTACCTTGAACACATCTTTCGTAATTTAAATACAGATCAAGCTGAGATATGTTTGTTACAGGTATACATATTACAGTGCACATCTCCTCTGAGTTATAAAATATATATTACTGAATTGTGCAGGGTAAACTACAGGAAGTACTGAATGAGTCATGCATTTCTATTATTCAGCAGTACTTCATACGTTTAAAAATACAATGAGTCTTTCAGAAATTTGTTACAGCAGTCAACCTGTTTGATTAAAAATGATGATCACTGCTTATGCATCGGTGCCTGATGAACATATAAATAAAACTACAAAACTAGAAGAAACCTAATATTTTTAAACTGCTAAACAGCTAAACATGTATTTCGTTTTATTTTTAAACATCTGGAACTATTTGTATAATATGGGTTTTATTTATATACATAATTATTATTATTGCTGTACATAAAGTGATCACAGATACTTATTAGAGATACTTGGGTGTATCACATATCAGACTATCTTTATACATCGACAACCGTATGTGTTGCAACTGTGGCACTGAAAAATGTGGAATTTTCTAAATCAAGATGACACAAAGAAACCTGATGAGTCATAATAGCAGTTGGCACATGGTTAAAGTATCACTGTACAAATCATCTTGTATCATTTGAAATTCATTACGTTACCATCTTCAGCTTAAACACACACACACACACATTTTCAAGAACCACCAAGTCTGGATTCTGAGTGATACAGAACCATTTGTACTATTCTGGACAAGGCCTAATATCACTCTGATTTTGGAATTATTACACAATTCACACAGTTTACACATATTTACGGTTTAGTTAGCTATAACTGGGTGTGGATGTTTCTACATTTGGTTATGCAAGTAAAAAAAATAACTGAATATCACAACTTTAGGCTTAAAATGTTCAGAAAAATGGTTGACCAACTCAGTTCATGGCAACTTGTATGTTATGTAGCGTTAAAAACACACACACACACACACACACACACATTTTCAGAACCGCTTGTCCCATACAGGGTCACGGGGAACCAGAGCCCAACCCGGCAACTCAGAGCGTAAGGCTGGAGGGGGAGGGGACACACCCAGGACGGGACGCCAGTCCGTCGCAAGGCACCCCAAGCGGGACTTGAACCCTAGACCCACCAAAGAGCAGGACTGTGGTCCAACCCACTGCGCCACCGCACCCCCTCGCGTTAAAAACAGTCATTTTTAATGTTTTCACTACTATTTTTTACAGTGCTATAAATTAAAATTTAACAGTATATCAGTGAAAAGTATTACTCCACGCCAACAAAATCTAAGGTATCTAAAGTTTTCAAATGTTGCTTTAGCACATATTCCATTTTCTGGTTAAACTTTTCTATACAAAAAAGCAGAAGCCATTACATGTATAGTAAAATATTTTGTAGAGGCTGAAGAAAATTATGTGATAAAGAGCTCGGCATTCACTATGTTTTCTTATAGATTAGTAGTTTGCCATTCCAGTTTCCAGAATGTAACTCTTATCTTACCCATTGTATTCAATATTATCATCCAGGTAAGCAGAAAATGGACCCCAAGCTTTCCCATTGTTTGTTGGTATGGGCTCAGCTGTTCCTCTGTGCTGTCACTTCTAGCTGTGATTGAAGAAGATCTGCACTCTGAACACTTCACAACTGATGGTCCTGAGAGTTTAAATATTAACATCATGCTCCAGTGTGCTGGTATGCCAGTGTAGAAAATTCACACTGTTTACTTCGTACATTTAGCAACTAAAGTAAATGAATAATTAAACTAATTAGCTAAGTGTTCTGTACTTATTAAATTGTTTTATACTTCAATTATACATACTGCCAAGCAGAAAATCAAGCCTATGAATGCTGCATTTTTTTCACCTTACCCTTATGGCCAAACCACACCCCATCTCAGAGACTGATGGCTGTATATGAGGAAATGCATGTTACATTATAGTAGTGATATATTGAATTGAATTTGTTGTTATGAGCCATTCCACTAACTAAACCACTATTGTTACCACACATATAGTCCTTTCTTAAACCAGATACTTCTGTGCATGTCAAATGTATTCTTATGGTCAAGGTAAAATCCTCACATGGTAAAGAAACATATTTACTGTAATTCCTAGAACCAATGTATATAATGAACATAACATACTGTGATTATTGTTTTTACTGTCTTATGAAAGAAATACTAATATAGTAAATATCAGTCATTTGCTTCTTTTCCCATATTTTAATGAATTTCAGTGAATTTTTTGTAGTGATTTAAGCCTGGAGTAAAAAAAAAAAACAAAAGAACAAAATTAAAAATATTACAGCTCGTGTACTGATCTTATTTTTATTTGGAAGAATACACACACACACATTTTCTGAACCGCTTGTCCCATACGGGGTCGCGGGGAACCGGAGCCTAACCCGGCAACTCAGGGTGTAAGGCCGGAGGGGGAGGGGACACACCCAGGACGGGACGCTAGTCCATCGCAAGGTACCCCAAACAGGACTCGAACCCCAGACCCACCAAAGAGCAGGACCCGGTCCAACCCACTGTGCCACCATGCCCCCTACAGGGAAACGGCCAGACTTTTTTAAAAACCAGAAAGTAATGAGGTCTACCTGCAAATATCTGGGATCCAGTCCATTTTCTGTACAATATATTGAAAGTATTAATTGTAGAACCAGTCCAAAAGCTATTTAGATTACAGTATGTAAATAAAATACATTATTTTTTTTAAATAAAACAGTTATTTTGTATATGTTGTACATTCAATTCTCAAGTTAAAAAATTATCGCTAGACAAAAAAGAACTGTTGTAAACTGTACTATCTTATTTTTTACCATGTTCCACTAAACACCTCTTATCAGTAAGGCTTAAGTTATCATGTCAAATAGGTGCTATTTTCCTTTTCTAAACCTGGATTCCCCCACATAATAAGATTAATTTGTTCCGTGAAGCGGTACAGAGGACATGTTAAAATGATTTCTGATGAGGGAAAAAACATTCATTCACTCAGCAGACACTTTTGTCCAAAGCAACTTACAACAGATACTATGTAGTGTTACTAGCCCACAAACCTTATTCACCAAGGTGACTACACTGCTAGATACACTACTTACAAGGGGTTACTCATCCATGCATCAGTGAAACACACTCACACACTATGGGGGAACCTGAACAGCATGTCATTGGACTATGGGAGGAAACCCACACAGACAGAACATGCAAACTCCACACAGACTGAGTGGGGATCAAACCTACATTCTCTCACATCACCCAGGTGCTGTGAGACAGGAGCACTATTCGCTGTGCCACCATGCCACCCACACACACGAAGTTGCACTAAAAATCACTAAACTAAAACAAAGACGGTACAAGCAGTTAAACAATCATACCAGCATACTGTATCATATTTGTAACTGTAATTATCGCTCAGCATCCATTCCTTTGCATTTCAAACAATAAAGCTAATGTGCAGTGCTGTATCAGAGGTCCAAGTATGATTTATAAAGAAATGTGTAGGTTAGCAGCTTGAACAATGTTGACTCCTGTAATAAAAACAAACAATGTTTGTTCCATCTTATTCAGTATTTAACAGAATGTTACACATTTGCAATAAAGTGCCTTTCTGGCCAGATATACATTATAAATACAAAGGTGAGGGTGTCTTTAGTGAATACCCTCATAATAAGAATGAGAATTGACCAGAGCCTGTGAAATCACAGTAGAACATTGTGTCCATATGTTGTCACATTGTGTCCACATGCTGTCTTTTAGTTTTCCCCTCATCAAGGATTTGTGCTATAATTTTTTCAGATGGTTGCCAAGTGATGTTGTTCAGATGATCCAAAGTACACATTAGAAAACTTTAAATCTCTGAACAAGACTGAATTTGTGGTCTTTCGATTGTGGGCTGTAAAGCAAACAAACAGAGAAATTGAATTACAAAATGTTTAAGTAAGATTAAATATAACTGACTAAAACATCCAGATACATGAACTGATTTCTTTTTACCTTTGTAGCATATTTTTTTCTTTAAAAACTATTTTCTGTTAGGGTTATCTACTTGGTTACTGTCTCCTACAGGTTTGGCAGCTCACCTGCATATAAGTGTCCACATTACTGAAGGTGAAATGTGGTGCTGTGAAAGAAGCTGGATTCGTGTCAGCCTGACTATTGCTTGTTCCTCCATGAAAGGACTGGTAGTCAGAGAAGTCATAGAAGACAGAGTTAAGTGTTTCGTGGGAGCGAGGCTGTTGGGGGCCATGATAGGGAGACTGTGTGCCCAAAGCTGAGACATTAGCCTCCTCTTCATACTGCAAACCATCATGTGAGGCAAAGGTGTTTTCTGGAGAAAACAATAAAGGGACATTCTTATTCACTATTTTGACACTGATACTTGTAAAACACCAAGAGAAAAACTTCTCAAAATCTAACTGTTCTTACAAATCCAAACTGATATGCTACCTATAGAATTTCTTTCAAAGTCTACCACTCCTCTGTCAGCCGAAGACCACTCAAAGTCATCTTCCAGCCATTCTTTAACCTGATCATCTCTACAGTTCTTCAGCCTGTCATGGGTAAAGTGAAGAAGATACAGCATAAAAAAAATGTAACTGTCTCTGTGGCTACAGCTAAAAACACATTAAATACATTTTTTGTTTGTTGTGTGGAAAACCACTGAAGAACTAGTACATAAATGATGCAGCCACTCCATTAAATATGACAGACATTCACATCAATCTGAAAAGTACAACTGTTATTTTCCTTAAAGTGGTCTAAAGATGTTTTGCTGGTATTTAAAAGCATTGTTTATCAAAACTGAAGCAATTCCTTACCATTTAACCTGTTGTTTCTGCCAGACAAGATAGACAGTCAAAGCCACTACAGCAACCAACATGACTCCAGCTAGAGTCCCAACTGCAGCAAACAGAGCAGTCTTCTGGATGGGCCCATGACAGTCAGCACCAGAATACCAGTATCCTGGTTTACATCTACAACAGCAGTCATTTGCATGAAGGAAGTCAAATTGCATGAAAACTTGTTTTCTAACCCGTCAACAGATTATATACTGTAAGGGTCAATTTATAGGTAACAGATTTCAGAAGTTACTTATTCCTACTCAGTAGATATGTTTGCTTTAGTATCCTTTAAATACTTTTTTGTATTCAAAGTACAAAGGTATGACAAATTAGAACTCACTGACAAGTTGGCCCGGTATTCAGGATCTGACAGGTGCCTGTGTTGCAGTTCTTGGTGTTGTTGTGGATGCTTTCACACTGAGAGATACAGATGATCTTATCTGATGTTTGGACTGCAGTGAAATAACTTCTGAACTCTTTGGGGATGCTCTGGTCACACACCACTGGATGTTAAGAAAGAAGGTCAGAACCTCCCTTGCCAATTTATGAAATTAGGACAGGTCTAACAAAGGGTGGGGCAGGGGGACCTGTCACACTCAAAGTTCAAGAAAGCCTAATGTACCACCCATAAATGAGTATACCTTCACTGTCAACTATTTGCTAATACCTGAGAAATTTTATCCCACTGAACATTTCTTACCTAAAAATACCCCATTCAAGAATTTTATAATCTACCACAGAGAAAGATATTTAATTTCCAGTTCAGCATCAACATTTTTAAATTTTAAAAAGTTGTAGTTCTAAATAAAATCAAATAGATAATATTTACTAAAACATTTATTTCACATGCAAGTAACTCACATTGGAGAGAAAACTTTGGTTTCTCAATGATAGGGTCGTCCAGAACAGTAATCCCTGGGCATGGTTTTGAACCTGAAATGCAAAAGAAATAACATGGGGGAATCCTACATGCAGCTTAAGTCAGTCACCCTACATAAATTCGTGAATGTATTCTATTAAATTACATGGATGTTGTTACATATTGTTACCTTCTGTGCAGTTGCTGGCTTTCTGTAAAGCCTCTTCAATCTGCATGGCAGCCTGATCAACCATTTGTGTGGTATTCTGCTCATTTGTTATGTTCACTACTACTTCATGCTTCACTACCACACTACCTTGCCTGCAGAATTGTAGCAGAAAAAGGACAGGGAGATATAAATAACTGTTAAACCCACAGCTCAGTCTACCATTGTGTAATTATTTGTTTTGTTTCTAGAATGAGGGACAGGTAGTACCTGAGGGTCTTTCTGATACCTGGTTAAAGAGGCACCACTAACTTGTATTATTGGTTTGGCTGCTTAGTTTGATCAGTTTATCAGCCTGTATTTACCTGATATTTAAGATAATAACGCCAACATAATTTCCAACTGTATCATGGTACACCCTGTCCATCTGAAACAAAAAGAAATTTTAAGGTAATTATTTTGGTGTTTATAACTGATAATAAATTTGCTTGGGCTAATACATAAATCATCCCACCTGTATGAATGAATGAATGAAAACTTTTTGGATCCTATAGGGAAACTACACGTGGCTACAGTAGCGTGCAAAATAAATGTACAATATATCAAAACAACTACTAATCAAAACTACTATAAATAATAGTGCCTCTGCACTCAAAATAAACAGTAGAAATTCTTGTCTAGCACTGCAAAAATGCTTTATAGTGGAGGTAATTATGTTACTGAAATGTAAATGATGGAAAATAATATGGTTTGAAAAATATGTATGAACAACTTGTGTAGACTTGCTCACTGTTCTCTTTGTAAATGGATATTAAAAGAAACAACCTTTCTCATGGCGATAAATTCCATCAAACTACTCACTAATTAAACATAACCTTTTATCTGTAAACCTCTAAAAGTAGAAAATTTAAAAAATAATGTTTTGAATAAAACACATTTCTTTCACTTCAGCTGTTATACCACAACTGCATCCAAAATTATAAACCAAACAGTATAATCAATCAATACAATTTAAAAGCACTTTACACCTCTAGATTACAAATAAGAAATCATATCATGTGAAACATTTCCACGGGCATTTGTGATTTCTCTATGATAATACCTGCATATTTGTAAGATTCACTCTACAAACTGGTTGTCCTTTTGTATGATATATTTAACATGGCTTTGAAATGCAACTTTTGTAGGAATAAACAAAATCCCATCTTACATTAGCAGTGAAGTTCATGGAAAATTCTTTGTACTCTGATGACTCTGGATTTCTGTACGCCTCTTTAAATGTTTCATTGATTCTGATGGTAACTTCTGTTGCCATAACAAAGGATTCTGTTTCAAAAGAATATAATTCACAGTTCACTTCTGTTAATACGCAAATAAAAATCTTTCCAATGTCACTCATACATAGGAAAAACATTTTTCTAATGAGTTGTTTTCAACTGCTAAATAAAATGAGGATAAAACTGTATGCCTTACAAAGACATTAGTTAAAGTCTACAAGTTCATGTAGTACATGAATCTTTAAAAAAGAAAGTTAAAACTCATGTCATCAGATGATAGATGTTGAAAACTTGTTTAATTTATCCAGGATAAAAAAACTGTCAGAAGAACTCTTATCGAGCTGGTGTTCACATCATATTAGATTCGTAAGAAGAAAGGGAAAACTCACCAAAAGTCACTGAAGAAAAATAGAATTGACAAATGTCACCATAAAAGCGGGGAAGACATTTGCATTCACCATCTTCATAGATGCCATTAAGACACGGTAAAACAGTTATTTCAGTAACAAGACTTGTAGATTTAATAGTCTCAGAAGTCCCAGCAGAACCAATTGTGGTCACTGGATGTCTGGTGGCCGTTGCCGAGGAAGTCGTTGTTGGCGCAGTCAAGGTGGTGACGTCTGGGGTCGCCTCAGGGGACGACGCAGAAGCGGTTGCGTCCGCACTCGTGGGGCTTGACGGCGCACTGGTTGTCGCAGGTGTTGCTGTCGCCCCAGCACTTGTAGCTGGCTCGCTCTGTGCGGCGCTGCTGGTCTCTGAGATCATCGCGGTGGACTGCGGCGATGTACCCATCGGCGATGTACCCATCGGCGCAGTGGCAACCGTCGCTTCGTCGGTTGTGACGGTGCTCTCTGCAGAGGTCCGGGCGGACACAGTTGACGGCGCGGTTTCTGACGTCGCTGCCTCTGACTGGGCAGTCGTCGTCCTGTCAGAAATAGTGGCTGCCGAAACCGCGGTAGTGCTAGCTGCCGATGGGTCGCTGGTGGTTTCCGGAGCGTGCGACGTCACTGTTTCTGCTGACGTAGTAGCTACGGTGCCGACACTTGTGGTTTCTCCGACACCGCTGCTGGTGCTTGCTCCGGCCGTCGTACCCTCGGTTGTGCTCGCCGCGTGAGAGACAGTTGCCGCCGACGTTTCTGTAGATGTCTGCTGGCCCGTGCTACTCGTTGACATTTCCGCTGTTGTTGTTGTCTCTGGAGGTGTGGTGGCCGTTGCCGAGGAAGTCGTTGTTGGCTCAGTCAAGGTGGTGACGTCTGGGGTCGCCTCAGGGGACGACGCAGAAGCGGTTGCGTCCGCACTCGTGGGGCTTGACGGCGCACTGGTTGTCGCAGGTGTTGCTGTCGCCCCAGCACTTGTAGCTGGCTCGCTCTGTGCGGCGCTGCTGGTCTCTGAGATCATCGCGGTGGACTGCGGCGATGTACCCATCGGCGCAGTGGCAACCGTCGCCTCGTCGGTTGTGACGGTGCTCTCTGCAGAGGTCCGGGCGGACACAGTTGACGGCGCGGTTTCTGACGTCGCTGCCTCTGACTGGGCAGTCGTCGTCCTGTCAGAAATAGTGGCTGCCGAAACCGCGGTAGTGCTAGCTGCCGATGGGTCGCTGGTGGTTTCCGGAGCGTGCGACGTCACTGTTTCTGCTGACGTAGTAGCTACGGTGCCGACACTTGTGGTTTCTCCGACACCGCTGCTGGTGCTTGCTCCGGCCGTCGTACCCTCGGTTGTGCTCGCCGCGTGAGAGACAGTTGCCTCCCACGTTTCTGTAGATGTCTGCTGGCCCGTGCTACTCGTTGACATTTCCGCTGTTGTTGTTGTCTCTGGAGGTGTGGTGGCCGTTGCCGAGGAAGTCGTTGTTGGCTCAGTCAAGGTGGTGACGTCTGGGGTCGCCTCAGGGGACGACGCAGAAGCGGTTGCGTCCGGACTCGTGGGGCTTGACGGCGCACTGGTTGTCGCAGGTGTTGCTGTCGCCCCAGCACTTGTAGCTGGCTCGCTCTGTGCGGCGCTGCTGGTCTCTGAGATCATCGCGGTGGACTGCGCCGATGTACCCATCGGCGCAGTGGCAACCGTCGCCTCGTCGGTTGTGACGGTGCTCTCTGCAGAGGTCCGGGCGGACACAGTTGACGGCGCGGTTTCTGACGTCGCTGCCTCTGACTGGGCAGTCGTCGTCCTGTCAGAAATAGTGGCTGCCGAAACCGCGGTAGTGCTAGCTGCCGATGGGTCGCTGGTGGTTTCCGGAGCGTGCGACGTCACTGTTTCTGCTGACGTAGTAGCTACGGTGCCGACACTTGTGGTTTCTCCGACACCGCTGCTGGTGCTTGCTCCGGCCGTCGTACCCTCGGTTGTGCTCGCCGCGTGAGAGACAGTTGCCGCCGACGTTTCTGTAGATGTCTGCTGGCCCGTGCTACTCGTTGACATTTCCGCTGTTGTTGTTGTCTCTGGAGGTGTGGTGGCCGTTGCCGAGGAAGTCGTTGTTGGCTCAGTCAAGGTGGTGACGTCTGGGGTCGCCTCAGGGGACGACGCAGAAGCGGTTGCGTCCGCACTCGTGGGGCTTGACGGCGCACTGGTTGTCGCAGGTGTTGCTGTCGCCCCAGCACTTGTAGCTGGCTCGCTCTGTGCGGCGCTGCTGGTCTCTGAGATCATCGCGGTGGACTGCGGCGATGTACCCATCGGCGCAGTGGCAACCGTCGCCTCGTCGGTTGTGACGGTGCTCTCTGCAGAGGTCCGGGCGGACACAGTTGACGGCGCGGTTTCTGACGTCGCTGCCTCTGACTGGGCAGTCGTCGTCCTGTCAGAAATAGTGGCTGCCGAAACCGCGGTAGTGCTAGCTGCCGATGGGTCGCTGGTGGTTTCCGGAGCGTGCGACGTCACTGTTTCTGCTGACGTAGTAGCTACGGTGCCGACACTTGTGGTTTCTCCGACACCGCTGCTGGTGCTTGCTCCGGCCGTCGTACCCTCGGTTGTGCTCGCCGCGTGAGAGACAGTTGCCTCCGACGTTTCTGTAGATGTCTGCTGGCCCGTGCTACTCGTTGACATTTCCGCTGTTGTTGTTGTCTCTGGAGGTGTGGTGGCCGTTGCCGAGGAAGTCGTTGTTGGCTCAGTCAAGGTGGTGACGTCTGGGGTCGCCTCAGGGGACGACGCAGAAGCGGTTGCGTCCGCACTCGTGGGGCTTGACGGCGCACTGGTTGTCGCAGGTGTTGCTGTCGCCCCAGCACTTGTAGCTGGCTCGCTCTGTGCGGCGCTGCTGGTCTCTGAGATCATCGCGGTGGACTGCGGCGATGTACCCATCGGCGCAGTGGCAACCGTCGCCTCGTCGGTTGTGACGGTGCTCTCTGCAGAGGTCCGGGCGGACACAGTTGACGGCGCGGTTTCTGACGTCGCTGCCTCTGACTGGGCAGTCGTCGTCCTGTCAGAAATAGTGGCTGCCGAAACCGCGGTAGTGCTAGCTGCCGATGGGTCGCTGGTGGTTTCCGGAGCGTGCGACGTCACTGTTTCTGCTGACGTAGTAGCTACGGTGCCGACACTTGTGGTTTCTCCGACACCGCTGCTGGTGCTTGCTCCGGCCGTCGTACCCTCGGTTGTGCTCGCCGCGTGAGAGACAGTTGCCTCCGACGTTTCTGTAGATGTCTGCTGGCCCGTGCTACTCGTTGACATTTCCGCTGTTGTTGTTGTCTCTGGAGGTGTGGTGGCCGTTGCCGAGGAAGTCGTTGTTGGCTCAGTCAAGGTGGTGACGTCTGGGGTCGCCTCAGGGGACGACGCAGAAGCGGTTGCGTCCGCACTCGTGGGGCTTGACGGCGCACTGGTTGTCGCAGGTGTTGCTGTCGCCCCAGCACTTGTAGCTGGCTCGCTCTGTGCGGCGCTGCTGGTCTCTGAGATCATCGCGGTGGACTGCGGCGATGTACCCATCGGCGCAGTGGCAACCGTCGCCTCGTCGGTTGTGACGGTGCTCTCTGCAGAGGTCCGGGCGGACACAGTTGACGGCGCGGTTTCTGACGTCGCTGCCTCTGACTGGGCAGTCGTCGTCCTGTCAGAAATAGTGGCTGCCGAAACCGCGGTAGTGCTAGCTGCCGATGGGTCGCTGGTGGTTTCCGGAGCGTGCGACGTCACTGTTTCTGCTGACGTAGTAGCTACGGTGCCGACACTTGTGGTTTCTCCGACACCGCTGCTGGTGCTTGCTCCGGCCGTCGTACCCTCGGTTGTGCTCGCCGCGTGAGAGACAGTTGCCTCCGACGTTTCTGTAGATGTCTGCTGGCCCGTGCTACTCGTTGACATTTCCGCTGTTGTTGTTGTCTCTGGAGGTGTGGTGGCCGTTGCCGAGGAAGTCGTTGTTGGCTCAGTCAAGGTGGTGACGTCTGGGGTCGCCTCAGGGGACGACGCAGAAGCGGTTGCGTCCGCACTCGTGGGGCTTGACGGCGCACTGGTTGTCGCAGGTGTTGCTGTCGCCCCAGCACTTGTAGCTGGCTCGCTCTGTGCGGCGCTGCTGGTCTCTGAGATCATCGCGGTGGACTGCGGCGATGTACCCATCGGCGCAGTGGCAACCGTCGCCTCGTCGGTTGTGACGGTGCTCTCTGCAGAGGTCCGGGCGGACACAGTTGACGGCGCGGTTTCTGACGTCGCTGCCTCTGACTGGGCAGTCGTCGTCCTGTCAGAAATAGTGGCTGCCGAAACCGCGGTAGTGCTAGCTGCCGATGGGTCGCTGGTGGTTTCCGGAGCGTGCGACGTCACTGTTTCTGCTGACGTAGTAGCTACGGTGCCGACACTTGTGGTTTCTCCGACACCGCTGCTGGTGCTTGCTCCGGCCGTCGTACCCTCGGTTGTGCTCGCCGCGTGAGAGACAGTTGCCGCCGACGTTTCTGTAGATGTCTGCTGGCCCGTGCTACTCGTTGACATTTCCGCTGTTGTTGTTGTCTCTGGAGGTGTGGTGGCCGTTGCCGAGGAAGTCGTTGTTGGCTCAGTCAAGGTGGTGACGTCTGGGGTCGCCTCAGGGGACGACGCAGAAGCGGTTGCGTCCGCACTCGTGGGGCTTGACGGCGCACTGGTTGTCGCAGGTGTTGCTGTCGCCCCAGCACTTGTAGCTGGCTCGCTCTGTGCGGCGCTGCTGGTCTCTGAGATCATCGCGGTGGACTGCGGCGATGTACCCATCGGCGCAGTGGCAACCGTCGCCTCGTCGGTTGTGACGGTGCTCTCTGCAGAGGTCCGGGCGGACACAGTTGACGGCGCGGTTTCTGACGTCGCTGCCTCTGACTGGGCAGTCGTCGTCCTGTCAGAAATAGTGGCTGCCGAAACCGCGGTAGTGCTAGCTGCCGATGGGTCGCTGGTGGTTTCCGGAGCGTGCGACGTCACTGTTTCTGCTGACGTAGTAGCTACGGTGCCGACACTTGTGGTTTCTCCGACACCGCTGCTGGTGCTTGCTCCGGCCGTCGTACCCTCGGTTGTGCTCGCCGCGTGAGAGACAGTTGCCTCCGACGTTTCTGTAGATGTCTGCTGGCCCGTGCTACTCGTTGACATTTCCGCTGTTGTTGTTGTCTCTGGAGGTGTGGTGGCCGTTGCCGAGGAAGTCGTTGTTGGCTCAGTCAAGGTGGTGACGTCTGGGGTCGCCTCAGGGGACGACGCAGAAGCGGTTGCGTCCGCACTCGTGGGGCTTGACGGCGCACTGGTTGTCGCAGGTGTTGCTGTCGCCCCAGCACTTGTAGCTGGCTCGCTCTGTGCGGCGCTGCTGGTCTCTGAGATCATCGCGGTGGACTGCGGCGATGTACCCATCGGCGCAGTGGCAACCGTCGCCTCGTCGGTTGTGACGGTGCTCTCTGCAGAGGTCCGGGCGGACACAGTTGACGGCGCGGTTTCTGACGTCGCTGCCTCTGACTGGGCAGTCGTCGTCCTGTCAGAAATAGTGGCTGCCGAAACCGCGGTAGTGCTAGCTGCCGATGGGTCGCTGGTGGTTTCCGGAGCGTGCGACGTCACTGTTTCTGCTGACGTAGTAGCTACGGTGCCGACACTTGTGGTTTCTCCGACACCGCTGCTGGTGCTTGCTCCGGCCGTCGTACCCTCGGTTGTGCTCGCCGCGTGAGAGACAGTTGCCTCCGACGTTTCTGTAGATGTCTGCTGGCCCGTGCTACTCGTTGACATTTCCGCTGTTGTTGTTGTCTCTGGAGGTGTGGTGGCCGTTGCCGAGGAAGTCGTTGTTGGCTCAGTCAAGGTGGTGACGTCTGGGGTCGCCTCAGGGGACGACGCAGAAGCGGTTGCGTCCGCACTCGTGGGGCTTGACGGCGCACTGGTTGTCGCAGGTGTTGCTGTCGCCCCAGCACTTGTAGCTGGCTCGCTCTGTGCGGCGCTGCTGGTCTCTGAGATCATCGCGGTGGACTGCGGCGATGTACCCATCGGCGCAGTGGCAACCGTCGCCTCGTCGGTTGTGACGGTGCTCTCTGCAGAGGTCCGGGCGGACACAGTTGACGGCGCGGTTTCTGACGTCGCTGCCTCTGACTGGGCAGTCGTCGTCCTGTCAGAAATAGTGGCTGCCGAAACCGCGGTAGTGCTAGCTGCCGATGGGTCGCTGGTGGTTTCCGGAGCGTGCGACGTCACTGTTTCTGCTGACGTAGTAGCTACGGTGCCGACACTTGTGGTTTCTCCGACACCGCTGCTGGTGCTTGCTCCGGCCGTCGTACCCTCGGTTGTGCTCGCCGCGTGAGAGACAGTTGCCGCCGACGTTTCTGTAGATGTCTGCTGGCCCGTGCTACTCGTTGACATTTCCGCTGTTGTTGTTGTCTCTGGAGGTGTGGTGGCCGTTGCCGAGGAAGTCGTTGTTGGCTCAGTCAAGGTGGTGACGTCTGGGGTCGCCTCAGGGGACGACGCAGAAGCGGTTGCGTCCGCACTCGTGGGGCTTGACGGCGCACTGGTTGTCGCAGGTGTTGCTGTCGCCCCAGCACTTGTAGCTGGCTCGCTCTGTGCGGCGCTGCTGGTCTCTGAGATCATCGCGGTGGACTGCGGCGATGTACCCATCGGCGCAGTGGCAACCGTCGCTTCGTCGGTTGTGACGGTGCTCTCTGCAGAGGTCCGGGCGGACACAGTTGACGGCGCGGTTTCTGACGTCGCTGCCTCTGACTGGGCAGTCGTCGTCCTGTCAGAAATAGTGGCTGCCGAAACCGCGGTAGTGCTAGCTGCCGATGGGTCGCTGGTGGTTTCCGGAGCGTGCGACGTCACTGTTTCTGCTGACGTAGTAGCTACGGTGCCGACACTTGTGGTTTCTCCGACACCGCTGCTGGTGCTTGCTCCGGCCGTCGTACCCTCGGTTGTGCTCGCCGCGTGAGAGACAGTTGCCTCCGACGTTTCTGTAGATGTCTGCTGGCCCGTGCTACTCGTTGACATTTCCGCTGTTGTTGTTGTCTCTGGAGGTGTGGTGGCCGTTGCCGAGGAAGTCGTTGTTGGCTCAGTCAAGGTGGTGACGTCTGGGGTCGCCTCAGGGGACGACGCAGAAGCGGTTGCGTCCGCACTCGTGGGGCTTGACGGCGCACTGGTTGTCGCAGGTGTTGCTGTCGCCCCAGCACTTGTAGCTGGCTCGCTCTGTGCGGCGCTGCTGGTCTCTGAGATCATCGCGGTGGACTGCGGCGATGTACCCATCGGCGCAGTGGCAACCGTCGCCTCGTCGGTTGTGACGGTGCTCTCTGCAGAGGTCCGGGCGGACACAGTTGACGGCGCGGTTTCTGACGTCGCTGCCTCTGACTGGGCAGTCGTCGTCCTGTCAGAAATAGTGGCTGCCGAAACCGCGGTAGTGCTAGCTGCCGATGGGTCGCTGGTGGTTTCCGGAGCGTGCGACGTCACTGTTTCTGCTGACGTAGTAGCTACGGTGCCGACACTTGTGGTTTCTCCGACACCGCTGCTGGTGCTTGCTCCGGCCGTCGTACCCTCGGTTGTGCTCGCCGCGTGAGAGACAGTTGCCTCCGACGTTTCTGTAGATGTCTGCTGGCCCGTGCTACTCGTTGACATTTCCGCTGTTGTTGTTGTCTCTGGAGGTGTGGTGGCCGTTGCCGAGGAAGTCGTTGTTGGCTCAGTCAAGGTGGTGACGTCTGGGGTCGCCTCAGGGGACGACGCAGAAGCGGTTGCGTCCGCACTCGTGGGGCTTGACGGCGCACTGGTTGTCGCAGGTGTTGCTGTCGCCCCAGCACTTGTAGCTGGCTCGCTCTGTGCGGCGCTGCTGGTCTCTGAGATCATCGCGGTGGACTGCGGCGATGTACCCATCGGCGCAGTGGCAACCGTCGCCTCGTCGGTTGTGACGGTGCTCTCTGCAGAGGTCCGGGCGGACACAGTTGACGGCGCGGTTTCTGACGTCGCTGCCTCTGACTGGGCAGTCGTCGTCCTGTCAGAAATAGTGGCTGCCGAAACCGCGGTAGTGCTAGCTGCCGATGGGTCGCTGGTGGTTTCCGGAGCGTGCGACGTCACTGTTTCTGCTGACGTAGTAGCTACGGTGCCGACACTTGTGGTTTCTCCGACACCGCTGCTGGTGCTTGCTCCGGCCGTCGTACCCTCGGTTGTGCTCGCCGCGTGAGAGACAGTTGCCTCCGACGTTTCTGTAGATGTCTGCTGGCCCGTGCTACTCGTTGACATTTCCGCTGTTGTTGTTGTCTCTGGAGGTGTGGTGGCCGTTGCCGAGGAAGTCGTTGTTGGCTCAGTCAAGGTGGTGACGTCTGGGGTCGCCTCAGGGGACGACGCAGAAGCGGTTGCGTCCGGACTCGTGGGGCTTGACGGCGCACTGGTTGTCGCAGGTGTTGCTGTCGCCCCAGCACTTGTAGCTGGCTCGCTCTGTGCGGCGCTGCTGGTCTCTGAGATCATCGCGGTGGACTGCGGCGATGTACCCATCGGCGCAGTGGCAACCGTCGCCTCGTCGGTTGTGACGGTGCTCTCTGCAGAGGTCCGGGCGGACACAGTTGACGGCGCGGTTTCTGACGTCGCTGCCTCTGACTGGGCAGTCGTCGTCCTGTCAGAAATAGTGGCTGCCGAAACCGCGGTAGTGCTAGCTGCCGATGGGTCGCTGGTGGTTTCCGGAGCGTGCGACGTCACTGTTTCTGCTGACGTAGTAGCTACGGTGCCGACACTTGTGGTTTCTCCGACACCGCTGCTGGTGCTTGCTCCGGCCGTCGTACCCTCGGTTGTGCTCGCCGCGTGAGAGACAGTTGCCTCCGACGTTTCTGTAGATGTCTGCTGGCCCGTGCTACTCGTTGACATTTCCGCTGTTGTTGTTGTCTCTGGAGGTGTGGTGGCCGTTGCCGAGGAAGTCGTTGTTGGCTCAGTCAAGGTGGTGACGTCTGGGGTCGCCTCAGGGGACGACGCAGAAGCGGTTGCGTCCGCACTCGTGGGGCTTGACGGCGCACTGGTTGTCGCAGGTGTTGCTGTCGCCCCAGCACTTGTAGCTGGCTCGCTCTGTGCGGCGCTGCTGGTCTCTGAGATCATCGCGGTGGACTGCGGCGATGTACCCATCGGCGCAGTGGCAACCGTCGCCTCGTCGGTTGTGACGGTGCTCTCTGCAGAGGTCCGGGCGGACACAGTTGACGGCGCGGTTTCTGACGTCGCTGCCTCTGACTGGGCAGTCGTCGTCCTGTCAGAAATAGTGGCTGCCGAAACCGCGGTAGTGCTAGCTGCCGATGGGTCGCTGGTGGTTTCCGGAGCGTGCGACGTCACTGTTTCTGCTGACGTAGTAGCTACGGTGCCGACACTTGTGGTTTCTCCGACACCGCTGCTGGTGCTTGCTCCGGCCGTCGTACCCTCGGTTGTGCTCGCCGCGTGAGAGACAGTTGCCTCCGACGTTTCTGTAGATGTCTGCTGGCCCGTGCTACTCGTTGACATTTCCGCTGTTGTTGTTGTCTCTGGAGGTGTGGTGGCCGTTGCCGAGGAAGTCGTTGTTGGCTCAGTCAAGGTGGTGACGTCTGGGGTCGCCTCAGGGGACGACGCAGAAGCGGTTGCGTCCGCACTCGTGGGGCTTGACGGCGCACTGGTTGTCGCAGGTGTTGCTGTCGCCCCAGCACTTGTAGCTGGCTCGCTCTGTGCGGCGCTGCTGGTCTCTGAGATCATCGCGGTGGACTGCGGCGATGTACCCATCGGCGCAGTGGCAACCGTCGCCTCGTCGGTTGTGACGGTGCTCTCTGCAGAGGTCCGGGCGGACACAGTTGACGGCGCGGTTTCTGACGTCGCTGCCTCTGACTGGGCAGTCGTCGTCCTGTCAGAAATAGTGGCTGCCGAAACCGCGGTAGTGCTAGCTGCCGATGGGTCGCTGGTGGTTTCCGGAGCGTGCGACGTCACTGTTTCTGCTGACGTAGTAGCTACGGTGCCGACACTTGTGGTTTCTCCGACACCGCTGCTGGTGCTTGCTCCGGCCGTCGTACCCTCGGTTGTGCTCGCCGCGTGAGAGACAGTTGCCTCCGACGTTTCTGTAGATGTCTGCTGGCCCGTGCTACTCGTTGACATTTCCGCTGTTGTTGTTGTCTCTGGAGGTGTGGTGGCCGTTGCCGAGGAAGTCGTTGTTGGCTCAGTCAAGGTGGTGACGTCTGGGGTCGCCTCAGGGGACGACGCAGAAGCGGTTGCGTCCGACTCGTGGGGCTTGACGGCGCACTGGTTGTCGCAGGTGTTGCTGTCGCCCCAGCACTTGTAGCTGGCTCGCTCTGTGCGGCGCTGCTGGTCTCTGAGATCATCGCGGTGGACTGCGCCGATGTACATCGCCGCAGTGGCAACCGTCGCCTCGTCGGTTGTGACGGTGCTCTCTGCAGAGGTCCGGGCGGACACAGTTGACGGCGCGGTTTCTGACGTCGCTGCCTCTGACTGGGCAGTCGTCGTCCTGTCAGAAATAGTGGCTGCCGAAACCGCGGTAGTGCTAGCTGCCGATGGGTCGCTGGTGGTTTCCGGAGCGTGCGACGTCACTGTTTCTGCTGACGTAGTAGCTACGGTGCCGACACTTGTGGTTTCTCCGACACCGCTGCTGGTGCTTGCTCCGGCCGTCGTACCCTCGGTTGTGCTCGCCGCGTGAGAGACAGTTGCCTCCGACGTTTCTGTAGATGTCTGCTGGCCCGTGCTACTCGTTGACATTTCCGCTGTTGTTGTTGTCTCTGGAGGTGTGGTGGCCGTTGCCGAGGAAGTCGTTGTTGGCTCAGTCAAGGTGGTGACGTCTGGGGTCGCCTCAGGGGACGACGCAGAAGCGGTTGCGTCCGGACTCGTGGGGCTTGACGGCGCACTGGTTGTCGCAGGTGTTGCTGTCGCCCCAGCACTTGTAGCTGGCTCGCTCTGTGCGGCGCTGCTGGTCTCTGAGATCATCGCGGTGGACTGCGGCGATGTACCCATCGGCGCAGTGGCAACCGTCGCCTCGTCGGTTGTGACGGTGCTCTCTGCAGAGGTCCGGGCGGACACAGTTGACGGCGCGGTTTCTGACGTCGCTGCCTCTGACTGGGCAGTCGTCGTCCTGTCAGAAATAGTGGCTGCCGAAACCGCGGTAGTGCTAGCTGCCGATGGGTCGCTGGTGGTTTCCGGAGCGTGCGACGTCACTGTTTCTGCTGACGTAGTAGCTACGGTGCCGACACTTGTGGTTTCTCCGACACCGCTGCTGGTGCTTGCTCCGGCCGTCGTACCCTCGGTTGTGCTCGCCGCGTGAGAGACAGTTGCCGCCGACGTTTCTGTAGATGTCTGCTGGCCCGTGCTACTCGTTGACATTTCCGCTGTTGTTGTTGTCTCTGGAGGTGTGGTGGCCGTTGCCGAGGAAGTCGTTGTTGGCTCAGTCAAGGTGGTGACGTCTGGGGTCGCCTCAGGGGACGACGCAGAAGCGGTTGCGTCCGGACTCGTGGGGCTTGACGGCGCACTGGTTGTCGCAGGTGTTGCTGTCGCCCCAGCACTTGTAGCTGGCTCGCTCTGTGCGGCGCTGCTGGTCTCTGAGATCATCGCGGTGGACTGCGGCGATGTACCCATCGGCGCAGTGGCAACCGTCGCCTCGTCGGTTGTGACGGTGCTCTCTGCAGAGGTCCGGGCGGACACAGTTGACGGCGCGGTTTCTGACGTCGCTGCCTCTGACTGGGCAGTCGTCGTCCTGTCAGAAATAGTGGCTGCCGAAACCGCGGTAGTGCTAGCTGCCGATGGGTCGCTGGTGGTTTCCGGAGCGTGCGACGTCACTGTTTCTGCTGACGTAGTAGCTACGGTGCCGACACTTGTGGTTTCTCCGACACCGCTGCTGGTGCTTGCTCCGGCCGTCGTACCCTCGGTTGTGCTCGCCGCGTGAGAGACAGTTGCCTCCGACGTTTCTGTAGATGTCTGCTGGCCCGTGCTACTCGTTGACATTTCCGCTGTTGTTGTTGTCTCTGGAGGTGTGGTGGCCGTTGCCGAGGAAGTCGTTGTTGGCTCAGTCAAGGTGGTGACGTCTGGGGTCGCCTCAGGGGACGACGCAGAAGCGGTTGCGTCCGGACTCGTGGGGCTTGACGGCGCACTGGTTGTCGCAGGTGTTGCTGTCGCCCCAGCACTTGTAGCTGGCTCGCTCTGTGCGGCGCTGCTGGTCTCTGAGATCATCGCGGTGGACTGCGGCGATGTACCCATCGGCGCAGTGGCAACCGTCGCCTCGTCGGTTGTGACGGTGCTCTCTGCAGAGGTCCGGGCGGACACAGTTGACGGCGCGGTTTCTGACGTCGCTGCCTCTGACTGGGCAGTCGTCGTCCTGTCAGAAATAGTGGCTGCCGAAACCGCGGTAGTGCTAGCTGCCGATGGGTCGCTGGTGGTTTCCGGAGCGTGCGACGTCACTGTTTCTGCTGACGTAGTAGCTACGGTGCCGACACTTGTGGTTTCTCCGACACCGCTGCTGGTGCTTGCTCCGGCCGTCGTACCCTCGGTTGTGCTCGCCGCGTGAGAGACAGTTGCCTCCGACGTTTCTGTAGATGTCTGCTGGCCCGTGCTACTCGTTGACATTTCCGCTGTTGTTGTTGTCTCTGGAGGTGTGGTGGCCGTTGCCGAGGAAGTCGTTGTTGGCTCAGTCAAGGTGGTGACGTCTGGGGTCGCCTCAGGGGACGACGCAGAAGCGGTTGCGTCCGCACTCGTGGGGCTTGACGGCGCACTGGTTGTCGCAGGTGTTGCTGTCGCCCCAGCACTTGTAGCTGGCTCGCTCTGTGCGGCGCTGCTGGTCTCTGAGATCATCGCGGTGGACTGCGGCGATGTACCCATCGGCGCAGTGGCAACCGTCGCCTCGTCGGTTGTGACGGTGCTCTCTGCAGAGGTCCGGGCGGACACAGTTGACGGCGCGGTTTCTGACGTCGCTGCCTCTGACTGGGCAGTCGTCGTCCTGTCAGAAATAGTGGCTGCCGAAACCGCGGTAGTGCTAGCTGCCGATGGGTCGCTGGTGGTTTCCGGAGCGTGCGACGTCACTGTTTCTGCTGACGTAGTAGCTACGGTGCCGACACTTGTGGTTTCTCCGACACCGCTGCTGGTGCTTGCTCCGGCCGTCGTACCCTCGGTTGTGCTCGCCGCGTGAGAGACAGTTGCCTCCGACGTTTCTGTAGATGTCTGCTGGCCCGTGCTACTCGTTGACATTTCCGCTGTTGTTGTTGTCTCTGGAGGTGTGGTGGCCGTTGCCGAGGAAGTCGTTGTTGGCTCAGTCAAGGTGGTGACGTCTGGGGTCGCCTCAGGGGACGACGCAGAAGCGGTTGCGTCCGCACTCGTGGGGCTTGACGGCGCACTGGTTGTCGCAGGTGTTGCTGTCGCCCCAGCACTTGTAGCTGGCTCGCTCTGTGCGGCGCTGCTGGTCTCTGAGATCATCGCGGTGGACTGCGGCGATGTACCCATCGGCGCAGTGGCAACCGTCGCCTCGTCGGTTGTGACGGTGCTCTCTGCAGAGGTCCGGGCGGACACAGTTGACGGCGCGGTTTCTGACGTCGCTGCCTCTGACTGGGCAGTCGTCGTCCTGTCAGAAATAGTGGCTGCCGAAACCGCGGTAGTGCTAGCTGCCGATGGGTCGCTGGTGGTTTCCGGAGCGTGCGACGTCACTGTTTCTGCTGACGTAGTAGCTACGGTGCCGACACTTGTGGTTTCTCCGACACCGCTGCTGGTGCTTGCTCCGGCCGTCGTACCCTCGGTTGTGCTCGCCGCGTGAGAGACAGTTGCCGCCGACGTTTCTGTAGATGTCTGCTGGCCCGTGCTACTCGTTGACATTTCCGCTGTTGTTGTTGTCTCTGGAGGTGTGGTGGCCGTTGCCGAGGAAGTCGTTGTTGGCTCAGTCAAGGTGGTGACGTCTGGGGTCGCCTCAGGGGACGACGCAGAAGCGGTTGCGTCCGCACTCGTGGGGCTTGACGGCGCACTGGTTGTCGCAGGTGTTGCTGTCGCCCCAGCACTTGTAGCTGGCTCGCTCTGTGCGGCGCTGCTGGTCTCTGAGATCATCGCGGTGGACTGCGGCGATGTACCCATCGGCGCAGTGGCAACCGTCGCCTCGTCGGTTGTGACGGTGCTCTCTGCAGAGGTCCGGGCGGACACAGTTGACGGCGCGGTTTCTGACGTCGCTGCCTCTGACTGGGCAGTCGTCGTCCTGTCAGAAATAGTGGCTGCCGAAACCGCGGTAGTGCTAGCTGCCGATGGGTCGCTGGTGGTTTCCGGAGCGTGCGACGTCACTGTTTCTGCTGACGTAGTAGCTACGGTGCCGACACTTGTGGTTTCTCCGACACCGCTGCTGGTGCTTGCTCCGGCCGTCGTACCCTCGGTTGTGCTCGCCGCGTGAGAGACAGTTGCCGCCGACGTTTCTGTAGATGTCTGCTGGCCCGTGCTACTCGTTGACATTTCCGCTGTTGTTGTTGTCTCTGGAGGTGTGGTGGCCGTTGCCGAGGAAGTCGTTGTTGGCTCAGTCAAGGTGGTGACGTCTGGGGTCGCCTCAGGGGACGACGCAGAAGCGGTTGCGTCCGCACTCGTGGGGCTTGACGGCGCACTGGTTGTCGCAGGTGTTGCTGTCGCCCCAGCACTTGTAGCTGGCTCGCTCTGTGCGGCGCTGCTGGTCTCTGAGATCATCGCGGTGGACTGCGGCGATGTACCCATCGGCGCAGTGGCAACCGTCGCCTCGTCGGTTGTGACGGTGCTCTCTGCAGAGGTCCGGGCGGACACAGTTGACGGCGCGGTTTCTGACGTCGCTGCCTCTGACTGGGCAGTCGTCGTCCTGTCAGAAATAGTGGCTGCCGAAACCGCGGTAGTGCTAGCTGCCGATGGGTCGCTGGTGGTTTCCGGAGCGTGCGACGTCACTGTTTCTGCTGACGTAGTAGCTACGGTGCCGACACTTGTGGTTTCTCCGACACCGCTGCTGGTGCTTGCTCCGGCCGTCGTACCCTCGGTTGTGCTCGCCGCGTGAGAGACAGTTGCCTCCGACGTTTCTGTAGATGTCTGCTGGCCCGTGCTACTCGTTGACATTTCCGCTGTTGTTGTTGTCTCTGGAGGTGTGGTGGCCGTTGCCGAGGAAGTCGTTGTTGGCTCAGTCAAGGTGGTGACGTCTGGGGTCGCCTCAGGGGACGACGCAGAAGCGGTTGCGTCCGCACTCGTGGGGCTTGACGGCGCACTGGTTGTCGCAGGTGTTGCTGTCGCCCCAGCACTTGTAGCTGGCTCGCTCTGTGCGGCGCTGCTGGTCTCTGAGATCATCGCGGTGGACTGCGGCGATGTACCCATCGGCGCAGTGGCAACCGTCGCCTCGTCGGTTGTGACGGTGCTCTCTGCAGAGGTCCGGGCGGACACAGTTGACGGCGCGGTTTCTGACGTCGCTGCCTCTGACTGGGCAGTCGTCGTCCTGTCAGAAATAGTGGCTGCCGAAACCGCGGTAGTGCTAGCTGCCGATGGGTCGCTGGTGGTTTCCGGAGCGTGCGACGTCACTGTTTCTGCTGACGTAGTAGCTACGGTGCCGACACTTGTGGTTTCTCCGACACCGCTGCTGGTGCTTGCTCCGGCCGTCGTACCCTCGGTTGTGCTCGCCGCGTGAGAGACAGTTGCCTCCGACGTTTCTGTAGATGTCTGCTGGCCCGTGCTACTCGTTGACATTTCCGCTGTTGTTGTTGTCTCTGGAGGTGTGGTGGCCGTTGCCGAGGAAGTCGTTGTTGGCTCAGTCAAGGTGGTGACGTCTGGGGTCGCCTCAGGGGACGACGCAGAAGCGGTTGCGTCCGCACTCGTGGGGCTTGACGGCGCACTGGTTGTCGCAGGTGTTGCTGTCGCCCCAGCACTTGTAGCTGGCTCGCTCTGTGCGGCGCTGCTGGTCTCTGAGATCATCGCGGTGGACTGCGGCGATGTACCCATCGGCGCAGTGGCAACCGTCGCCTCGTCGGTTGTGACGGTGCTCTCTGCAGAGGTCCGGGCGGACACAGTTGACGGCGCGGTTTCTGACGTCGCTGCCTCTGACTGGGCAGTCGTCGTCCTGTCAGAAATAGTGGCTGCCGAAACCGCGGTAGTGCTAGCTGCCGATGGGTCGCTGGTGGTTTCCGGAGCGTGCGACGTCACTGTTTCTGCTGACGTAGTAGCTACGGTGCCGACACTTGTGGTTTCTCCGACACCGCTGCTGGTGCTTGCTCCGGCCGTCGTACCCTCGGTTGTGCTCGCCGCGTGAGAGACAGTTGCCTCCGACGTTTCTGTAGATGTCTGCTGGCCCGTGCTACTCGTTGACATTTCCGCTGTTGTTGTTGTCTCTGGAGGTGTGGTGGCCGTTGCCGAGGAAGTCGTTGTTGGCTCAGTCAAGGTGGTGACGTCTGGGGTCGCCTCAGGGGACGACGCAGAAGCGGTTGCGTCCGCACTCGTGGGGCTTGACGGCGCACTGGTTGTCGCAGGTGTTGCTGTCGCCCCAGCACTTGTAGCTGGCTCGCTCTGTGCGGCGCTGCTGGTCTCTGAGATCATCGCGGTGGACTGCGGCGATGTACCCATCGGCGCAGTGGCAACCGTCGCCTCGTCGGTTGTGACGGTGCTCTCTGCAGAGGTCCGGGCGGACACAGTTGACGGCGCGGTTTCTGACGTCGCTGCCTCTGACTGGGCAGTCGTCGTCCTGTCAGAAATAGTGGCTGCCGAAACCGCGGTAGTGCTAGCTGCCGATGGGTCGCTGGTGGTTTCCGGAGCGTGCGACGTCACTGTTTCTGCTGACGTAGTAGCTACGGTGCCGACACTTGTGGTTTCTCCGACACCGCTGCTGGTGCTTGCTCCGGCCGTCGTACCCTCGGTTGTGCTCGCCGCGTGAGAGACAGTTGCCTCCGACGTTTCTGTAGATGTCTGCTGGCCCGTGCTACTCGTTGACATTTCCGCTGTTGTTGTTGTCTCTGGAGGTGTGGTGGCCGTTGCCGAGGAAGTCGTTGTTGGCTCAGTCAAGGTGGTGACGTCTGGGGTCGCCTCAGGGGACGACGCAGAAGCGGTTGCGTCCGCACTCGTGGGGCTTGACGGCGCACTGGTTGTCGCAGGTGTTGCTGTCGCCCCAGCACTTGTAGCTGGCTCGCTCTGTGCGGCGCTGCTGGTCTCTGAGATCATCGCGGTGGACTGCGGCGATGTACCCATCGGCGCAGTGGCAACCGTCGCCTCGTCGGTTGTGACGGTGCTCTCTGCAGAGGTCCGGGCGGACACAGTTGACGGCGCGGTTTCTGACGTCGCTGCCTCTGACTGGGCAGTCGTCGTCCTGTCAGAAATAGTGGCTGCCGAAACCGCGGTAGTGCTAGCTGCCGATGGGTCGCTGGTGGTTTCCGGAGCGTGCGACGTCACTGTTTCTGCTGACGTAGTAGCTACGGTGCCGACACTTGTGGTTTCTCCGACACCGCTGCTGGTGCTTGCTCCGGCCGTCGTACCCTCGGTTGTGCTCGCCGCGTGAGAGACAGTTGCCGCCGACGTTTCTGTAGATGTCTGCTGGCCCGTGCTACTCGTTGACATTTCCGCTGTTGTTGTTGTCTCTGGAGGTGTGGTGGCCGTTGCCGAGGAAGTCGTTGTTGGCTCAGTCAAGGTGGTGACGTCTGGGGTCGCCTCAGGGGACGACGCAGAAGCGGTTGCGTCCGCACTCGTGGGGCTTGACGGCGCACTGGTTGTCGCAGGTGTTGCTGTCGCCCCAGCACTTGTAGCTGGCTCGCTCTGTGTGGCGCTGCTGGTCTCTGAGATCATCGCGGTGGACTGCGGCGATGTACCCATCGGCGATGTACCCATCGGCGCAGTGGCAACCGTCGCCTCGTCGGTTGTGACGGTGCTCTCTGCAGAGGTCCGGGCGGACACAGTTGACGGCGCGGTTTCTGACGTCGCTGCCTCTGACTGGGCAGTCGTCGTCCTGTCAGAAATAGTGGCTGCCGAAACCGCGGTAGTGCTAGCTGCCGATGGGTCGCTGGTGGTTTCCGGAGCGTGCGACGTCACTGTTTCTGCTGACGTAGTAGCTACGGTGCCGACACTTGTGGTTTCTCCGACACCGCTGCTGGTGCTTGCTCCGGCCGTCGTACCCTCGGTTGTGCTCGCCGCGTGAGAGACAGTTGCCTCCGACGTTTCTGTAGATGTCTGCTGGCCCGTGCTACTCGTTGACATTTCCGCTGTTGTTGTTGTCTCTGGAGGTGTGGTGGCCGTTGCCGAGGAAGTCGTTGTTGGCTCAGTCAAGGTGGTGACGTCTGGGGTCGCCTCAGGGGACGACGCAGAAGCGGTTGCGTCCGGCACTCGTGGGGCTTGACGGCGCACTGGTTGTCGCAGGTGTTGCTGTCGCCCCAGCACTTGTAGCTGGCTCGCTCTGTGCGGCGCTGCTGGTCTCTGAGATCATCGCGGTGGACTGCGGCGATGTACCCATCGGCGCAGTGGCAACCGTCGCCTCGTCGGTTGTGACGGTGCTCTCTGCAGAGGTCCGGGCGGACACAGTTGACGGCGCGGTTTCTGACGTCGCTGCCTCTGACTGGGCAGTCGTCGTCCTGTCAGAAATAGTGGCTGCCGAAACCGCGGTAGTGCTAGCTGCCGATGGGTCGCTGGTGGTTTCCGGAGCGTGCGACGTCACTGTTTCTGCTGACGTAGTAGCTACGGTGCCGACACTTGTGGTTTCTCCGACACCGCTGCTGGTGCTTGCTCCGGCCGTCGTACCCTCGGTTGTGCTCGCCGCGTGAGAGACAGTTGCCTCCGACGTTTCTGTAGATGTCTGCTGGCCCGTGCTACTCGTTGACATTTCCGCTGTTGTTGTTGTCTCTGGAGGTGTGGTGGCCGTTGCCGAGGAAGTCGTTGTTGGCTCAGTCAAGGTGGTGACGTCTGGGGTCGCCTCAGGGGACGACGCAGAAGCGGTTGCGTCCGCACTCGTGGGGCTTGACGGCGCACTGGTTGTCGCAGGTGTTGCTGTCGCCCCAGCACTTGTAGCTGGCTCGCTCTGTGCGGCGCTGCTGGTCTCTGAGATCATCGCGGTGGACTGCGGCGATGTACCCATCGGCGCAGTGGCAACCGTCGCCTCGTCGGTTGTGACGGTGCTCTCTGCAGAGGTCCGGGCGGACACAGTTGACGGCGCGGTTTCTGACGTCGCTGCCTCTGACTGGGCAGTCGTCGTCCTGTCAGAAATAGTGGCTGCCGAAACCGCGGTAGTGCTAGCTGCCGATGGGTCGCTGGTGGTTTCCGGAGCGTGCGACGTCACTGTTTCTGCTGACGTAGTAGCTACGGTGCCGACACTTGTGGTTTCTCCGACACCGCTGCTGGTGCTTGCTCCGGCCGTCGTACCCTCGGTTGTGCTCGCCGCGTGAGAGACAGTTGCCTCCGACGTTTCTGTAGATGTCTGCTGGCCCGTGCTACTCGTTGACATTTCCGCTGTTGTTGTTGTCTCTGGAGGTGTGGTGGCCGTTGCCGAGGAAGTCGTTGTTGGCTCAGTCAAGGTGGTGACGTCTGGGGTCGCCTCAGGGGACGACGCAGAAGCGGTTGCGTCCGGACTCGTGGGGCTTGACGGCGCACTGGTTGTCGCAGGTGTTGCTGTCGCCCCAGCACTTGTAGCTGGCTCGCTCTGTGCGGCGCTGCTGGTCTCTGAGATCATCGCGGTGGACTGCGGCGATGTACCCATCGGCGCAGTGGCAACCGTCGCCTCGTCGGTTGTGACGGTGCTCTCTGCAGAGGTCCGGGCGGACACAGTTGACGGCGCGGTTTCTGACGTCGCTGCCTCTGACTGGGCAGTCGTCGTCCTGTCAGAAATAGTGGCTGCCGAAACCGCGGTAGTGCTAGCTGCCGATGGGTCGCTGGTGGTTTCCGGAGCGTGCGACGTCACTGTTTCTGCTGACGTAGTAGCTACGGTGCCGACACTTGTGGTTTCTCCGACACCGCTGCTGGTGCTTGCTCCGGCCGTCGTACCCTCGGTTGTGCTCGCCGCGTGAGAGACAGTTGCCTCCGACGTTTCTGTAGATGTCTGCTGGCCCGTGCTACTCGTTGACATTTCCGCTGTTGTTGTTGTCTCTGGAGGTGTGGTGGCCGTTGCCGAGGAAGTCGTTGTTGGCTCAGTCAAGGTGGTGACGTCTGGGGTCGCCTCAGGGGACGACGCAGAAGCGGTTGCGTCCGCACTCGTGGGGCTTGACGGCGCACTGGTTGTCGCAGGTGTTGCTGTCGCCCCAGCACTTGTAGCTGGCTCGCTCTGTGCGGCGCTGCTGGTCTCTGAGATCATCGCGGTGGACTGCGGCGATGTACCCATCGGCGCAGTGGCAACCGTCGCCTCGTCGGTTGTGACGGTGCTCTCTGCAGAGGTCCGGGCGGACACAGTTGACGGCGCGGTTTCTGACGTCGCTGCCTCTGACTGGGCAGTCGTCGTCCTGTCAGAAATAGTGGCTGCCGAAACCGCGGTAGTGCTAGCTGCCGATGGGTCGCTGGTGGTTTCCGGAGCGTGCGACGTCACTGTTTCTGCTGACGTAGTAGCTACGGTGCCGACACTTGTGGTTTCTCCGACACCGCTGCTGGTGCTTGCTCCGGCCGTCGTACCCTCGGTTGTGCTCGCCGCGTGAGAGACAGTTGCCGCCGACGTTTCTGTAGATGTCTGCTGGCCCGTGCTACTCGTTGACATTTCCGCTGTTGTTGTTGTCTCTGGAGGTGTGGTGGCCGTTGCCGAGGAAGTCGTTGTTGGCTCAGTCAAGGTGGTGACGTCTGGGGTCGCCTCAGGGGACGACGCAGAAGCGGTTGCGTCCGGACTCGTGGGGCTTGACGGCGCACTGGTTGTCGCAGGTGTTGCTGTCGCCCCAGCACTTGTAGCTGGCTCGCTCTGTGCGGCGCTGCTGGTCTCTGAGATCATCGCGGTGGACTGCGGCGATGTACCCATCGGCGCAGTGGCAACCGTCGCCTCGTCGGTTGTGACGGTGCTCTCTGCAGAGGTCCGGGCGGACACAGTTGACGGCGCGGTTTCTGACGTCGCTGCCTCTGACTGGGCAGTCGTCGTCCTGTCAGAAATAGTGGCTGCCGAAACCGCGGTAGTGCTAGCTGCCGATGGGTCGCTGGTGGTTTCCGGAGCGTGCGACGTCACTGTTTCTGCTGACGTAGTAGCTACGGTGCCGACACTTGTGGTTTCTCCGACACCGCTGCTGGTGCTTGCTCCGGCCGTCGTACCCTCGGTTGTGCTCGCCGCGTGAGAGACAGTTGCCTCCGACGTTTCTGTAGATGTCTGCTGGCCCGTGCTACTCGTTGACATTTCCGCTGTTGTTGTTGTCTCTGGAGGTGTGGTGGCCGTTGCCGAGGAAGTCGTTGTTGGCTCAGTCAAGGTGGTGACGTCTGGGGTCGCCTCAGGGGACGACGCAGAAGCGGTTGCGTCCGCACTCGTGGGGCTTGACGGCGCACTGGTTGTCGCAGGTGTTGCTGTCGCCCCAGCACTTGTAGCTGGCTCGCTCTGTGCGGCGCTGCTGGTCTCTGAGATCATCGCGGTGGACTGCGGCGATGTACCCATCGGCGCAGTGGCAACCGTCGCCTCGTCGGTTGTGACGGTGCTCTCTGCAGAGGTCCGGGCGGACACAGTTGACGGCGCGGTTTCTGACGTCGCTGCCTCTGACTGGGCAGTCGTCGTCCTGTCAGAAATAGTGGCTGCCGAAACCGCGGTAGTGCTAGCTGCCGATGGGTCGCTGGTGGTTTCCGGAGCGTGCGACGTCACTGTTTCTGCTGACGTAGTAGCTACGGTGCCGACACTTGTGGTTTCTCCGACACCGCTGCTGGTGCTTGCTCCGGCCGTCGTACCCTCGGTTGTGCTCGCCGCGTGAGAGACAGTTGCCTCCGACGTTTCTGTAGATGTCTGCTGGCCCGTGCTACTCGTTGACATTTCCGCTGTTGTTGTTGTCTCTGGAGGTGTGGTGGCCGTTGCCGAGGAAGTCGTTGTTGGCTCAGTCAAGGTGGTGACGTCTGGGGTCGCCTCAGGGGACGACGCAGAAGCGGTTGCGTCCGCACTCGTGGGGCTTGACGGCGCACTGGTTGTCGCAGGTGTTGCTGTCGCCCCAGCACTTGTAGCTGGCTCGCTCTGTGCGGCGCTGCTGGTCTCTGAGATCATCGCGGTGGACTGCGGCGATGTACCCATCGGCGCAGTGGCAACCGTCGCCTCGTCGGTTGTGACGGTGCTCTCTGCAGAGGTCCGGGCGGACACAGTTGACGGCGCGGTTTCTGACGTCGCTGCCTCTGACTGGGCAGTCGTCGTCCTGTCAGAAATAGTGGCTGCCGAAACCGCGGTAGTGCTAGCTGCCGATGGGTCGCTGGTGGTTTCCGGAGCGTGCGACGTCACTGTTTCTGCTGACGTAGTAGCTACGGTGCCGACACTTGTGGTTTCTCCGACACCGCTGCTGGTGCTTGCTCCGGCCGTCGTACCCTCGGTTGTGCTCGCCGCGTGAGAGACAGTTGCCTCCGACGTTTCTGTAGATGTCTGCTGGCCCGTGCTACTCGTTGACATTTCCGCTGTTGTTGTTGTCTCTGGAGGTGTGGTGGCCGTTGCCGAGGAAGTCGTTGTTGGCTCAGTCAAGGTGGTGACGTCTGGGGTCGCCTCAGGGGACGACGCAGAAGCGGTTGCGTCCGCACTCGTGGGGCTTGACGGCGCACTGGTTGTCGCAGGTGTTGCTGTCGCCCCAGCACTTGTAGCTGGCTCGCTCTGTGCGGCGCTGCTGGTCTCTGAGATCATCGCGGTGGACTGCGGCGATGTACCCATCGGCGCAGTGGCAACCGTCGCCTCGTCGGTTGTGACGGTGCTCTCTGCAGAGGTCCGGGCGGACACAGTTGACGGCGCGGTTTCTGACGTCGCTGCCTCTGACTGGGCAGTCGTCGTCCTGTCAGAAATAGTGGCTGCCGAAACCGCGGTAGTGCTAGCTGCCGATGGGTCGCTGGTGGTTTCCGGAGCGTGCGACGTCACTGTTTCTGCTGACGTAGTAGCTACGGTGCCGACACTTGTGGTTTCTCCGACACCGCTGCTGGTGCTTGCTCCGGCCGTCGTACCCTCGGTTGTGCTCGCCGCGTGAGAGACAGTTGCCTCCGACGTTTCTGTAGATGTCTGCTGGCCCGTGCTACTCGTTGACATTTCCGCTGTTGTTGTTGTCTCTGGAGGTGTGGTGGCCGTTGCCGAGGAAGTCGTTGTTGGCTCAGTCAAGGTGGTGACGTCTGGGGTCGCCTCAGGGGACGACGCAGAAGCGGTTGCGTCCGCACTCGTGGGGCTTGACGGCGCACTGGTTGTCGCAGGTGTTGCTGTCGCCCCAGCACTTGTAGCTGGCTCGCTCTGTGCGGCGCTGCTGGTCTCTGAGATCATCGCGGTGGACTGCGGCGATGTACCCATCGGCGCAGTGGCAACCGTCGCCTCGTCGGTTGTGACGGTGCTCTCTGCAGAGGTCCGGGCGGACACAGTTGACGGCGCGGTTTCTGACGTCGCTGCCTCTGACTGGGCAGTCGTCGTCCTGTCAGAAATAGTGGCTGCCGAAACCGCGGTAGTGCTAGCTGCCGATGGGTCGCTGGTGGTTTCCGGAGCGTGCGACGTCACTGTTTCTGCTGACGTAGTAGCTACGGTGCCGACACTTGTGGTTTCTCCGACACCGCTGCTGGTGCTTGCTCCGGCCGTCGTACCCTCGGTTGTGCTCGCCGCGTGAGAGACAGTTGCCTCCGACGTTTCTGTAGATGTCTGCTGGCCCGTGCTACTCGTTGACATTTCCGCTGTTGTTGTTGTCTCTGGAGGTGTGGTGGCCGTTGCCGAGGAAGTCGTTGTTGGCTCAGTCAAGGTGGTGACGTCTGGGGTCGCCTCAGGGGACGACGCAGAAGCGGTTGCGTCCGCACTCGTGGGGCTTGACGGCGCACTGGTTGTCGCAGGTGTTGCTGTCGCCCCAGCACTTGTAGCTGGCTCGCTCTGTGCGGCGCTGCTGGTCTCTGAGATCATCGCGGTGGACTGCGGCGATGTACCCATCGGCGCAGTGGCAACCGTCGCCTCGTCGGTTGTGACGGTGCTCTCTGCAGAGGTCCGGGCGGACACAGTTGACGGCGCGGTTTCTGACGTCGCTGCCTCTGACTGGGCAGTCGTCGTCCTGTCAGAAATAGTGGCTGCCGAAACCGCGGTAGTGCTAGCTGCCGATGGGTCGCTGGTGGTTTCCGGAGCGTGCGACGTCACTGTTTCTGCTGACGTAGTAGCTACGGTGCCGACACTTGTGGTTTCTCCGACACCGCTGCTGGTGCTTGCTCCGGCCGTCGTACCCTCGGTTGTGCTCGCCGCGTGAGAGACAGTTGCCTCCGACGTTTCTGTAGATGTCTGCTGGCCCGTGCTACTCGTTGACATTTCCGCTGTTGTTGTTGTCTCTGGAGGTGTGGTGGCCGTTGCCGAGGAAGTCGTTGTTGGCTCAGTCAAGGTGGTGACGTCTGGGGTCGCCTCAGGGGACGACGCAGAAGCGGTTGCGTCCGGACTCGTGGGGCTTGACGGCGCACTGGTTGTCGCAGGTGTTGCTGTCGCCCCAGCACTTGTAGCTGGCTCGCTCTGTGCGGCGCTGCTGGTCTCTGAGATCATCGCGGTGGACTGCGGCGATGTACCCATCGGCGCAGTGGCAACCGTCGCCTCGTCGGTTGTGACGGTGCTCTCTGCAGAGGTCCGGGCGGACACAGTTGACGGCGCGGTTTCTGACGTCGCTGCCTCTGACTGGGCAGTCGTCGTCCTGTCAGAAATAGTGGCTGCCGAAACCGCGGTAGTGCTAGCTGCCGATGGGTCGCTGGTGGTTTCCGGAGCGTGCGACGTCACTGTTTCTGCTGACGTAGTAGCTACGGTGCCGACACTTGTGGTTTCTCCGACACCGCTGCTGGTGCTTGCTCCGGCCGTCGTACCCTCGGTTGTGCTCGCCGCGTGAGAGACAGTTGCCTCCGACGTTTCTGTAGATGTCTGCTGGCCCGTGCTACTCGTTGACATTTCCGCTGTTGTTGTTGTCTCTGGAGGTGTGGTGGCCGTTGCCGAGGAAGTCGTTGTTGGCTCAGTCAAGGTGGTGACGTCTGGGGTCGCCTCAGGGGACGACGCAGAAGCGGTTGCGTCCGCACTCGTGGGGCTTGACGGCGCACTGGTTGTCGCAGGTGTTGCTGTCGCCCCAGCACTTGTAGCTGGCTCGCTCTGTGCGGCGCTGCTGGTCTCTGAGATCATCGCGGTGGACTGCGGCGATGTACCCATCGGCGCAGTGGCAACCGTCGCCTCGTCGGTTGTGACGGTGCTCTCTGCAGAGGTCCGGGCGGACACAGTTGACGGCGCGGTTTCTGACGTCGCTGCCTCTGACTGGGCAGTCGTCGTCCTGTCAGAAATAGTGGCTGCCGAAACCGCGGTAGTGCTAGCTGCCGATGGGTCGCTGGTGGTTTCCGGAGCGTGCGACGTCACTGTTTCTGCTGACGTAGTAGCTACGGTGCCGACACTTGTGGTTTCTCCGACACCGCTGCTGGTGCTTGCTCCGGCCGTCGTACCCTCGGTTGTGCTCGCCGCGTGAGAGACAGTTGCCTCCGACGTTTCTGTAGATGTCTGCTGGCCCGTGCTACTCGTTGACATTTCCGCTGTTGTTGTTGTCTCTGGAGGTGTGGTGGCCGTTGCCGAGGAAGTCGTTGTTGGCTCAGTCAAGGTGGTGACGTCTGGGGTCGCCTCAGGGGACGACGCAGAAGCGGTTGCGTCCGCACTCGTGGGGCTTGACGGCGCACTGGTTGTCGCAGGTGTTGCTGTCGCCCCAGCACTTGTAGCTGGCTCGCTCTGTGCGGCGCTGCTGGTCTCTGAGATCATCGCGGTGGACTGCGGCGATGTACCCATCGGCGCAGTGGCAACCGTCGCCTCGTCGGTTGTGACGGTGCTCTCTGCAGAGGTCCGGGCGGACACAGTTGACGGCGCGGTTTCTGACGTCGCTGCCTCTGACTGGGCAGTCGTCGTCCTGTCAGAAATAGTGGCTGCCGAAACCGCGGTAGTGCTAGCTGCCGATGGGTCGCTGGTGGTTTCCGGAGCGTGCGACGTCACTGTTTCTGCTGACGTAGTAGCTACGGTGCCGACACTTGTGGTTTCTCCGACACCGCTGCTGGTGCTTGCTCCGGCCGTCGTACCCTCGGTTGTGCTCGCCGCGTGAGAGACAGTTGCCTCCGACGTTTCTGTAGATGTCTGCTGGCCCGTGCTACTCGTTGACATTTCCGCTGTTGTTGTTGTCTCTGGAGGTGTGGTGGCCGTTGCCGAGGAAGTCGTTGTTGGCTCAGTCAAGGTGGTGACGTCTGGGGTCGCCTCAGGGGACGACGCAGAAGCGGTTGCGTCCGCACTCGTGGGGCTTGACGGCGCACTGGTTGTCGCAGGTGTTGCTGTCGCCCCAGCACTTGTAGCTGGCTCGCTCTGTGCGGCGCTGCTGGTCTCTGAGATCATCGCGGTGGACTGCGGCGATGTACCCATCGGCGCAGTGGCAACCGTCGCCTCGTCGGTTGTGACGGTGCTCTCTGCAGAGGTCCGGGCGGACACAGTTGACGGCGCGGTTTCTGACGTCGCTGCCTCTGACTGGGCAGTCGTCGTCCTGTCAGAAATAGTGGCTGCCGAAACCGCGGTAGTGCTAGCTGCCGATGGGTCGCTGGTGGTTTCCGGAGCGTGCGACGTCACTGTTTCTGCTGACGTAGTAGCTACGGTGCCGACACTTGTGGTTTCTCCGACACCGCTGCTGGTGCTTGCTCCGGCCGTCGTACCCTCGGTTGTGCTCGCCGCGTGAGAGACAGTTGCCTCCGACGTTTCTGTAGATGTCTGCTGGCCCGTGCTACTCGTTGACATTTCCGCTGTTGTTGTTGTCTCTGGAGGTGTGGTGGCCGTTGCCGAGGAAGTCGTTGTTGGCTCAGTCAAGGTGGTGACGTCTGGGGTCGCCTCAGGGGACGACGCAGAAGCGGTTGCGTCCGCACTCGTGGGGCTTGACGGCGCACTGGTTGTCGCAGGTGTTGCTGTCGCCCCAGCACTTGTAGCTGGCTCGCTCTGTGCGGCGCTGCTGGTCTCTGAGATCATCGCGGTGGACTGCGGCGATGTACCCATCGGCGCAGTGGCAACCGTCGCCTCGTCGGTTGTGACGGTGCTCTCTGCAGAGGTCCGGGCGGACACAGTTGACGGCGCGGTTTCTGACGTCGCTGCCTCTGACTGGGCAGTCGTCGTCCTGTCAGAAATAGTGGCTGCTGAAACCGCGGTAGTGCTAGCTGCCGATGGGTCGCTGGTGGTTTCCGGAGCGTGCGACGTCACTGTTTCTGCTGACGTAGTAGCTACGGTGCCGACACTTGTGGTTTCTCCGACACCGCTGCTGGTGCTTGCTCCGGCCGTCGTACCCTCGGTTGTGCTCGCCGCGTGAGAGACAGTTGCCTCCGATGTTTCTGTAGATGTCTGCTGGCCCGTGCTACTCGTTGACATTTCCACTGTTGTTGTTGTCTCTGGAGGTGTGGTGGCCGTTGCCGAGGAAGTCGTTGTTGGCTCAGTCAAGGTCGTAACTTCTGAGGAATTATTTATTGTAGATGAGCTGCTGGTAGTATCTACTTTTGTTGTCACAGATGTTGCTGTTTCTCCAGTTCTACCTGGCTCACTTTCAGTAGTACTAGCAGTTTTTGATGTTTTTGCAGTAGATTGTTCTGTGGCTCTATATTTTGTAGCCAGTCTTTTTGCTGCATCCCCTGGCCTTCCAGTTAACACTGCATTTTCTTTTGTGATCTTACTTTCTGCACAAGAGATGTCTTGCATTAGTTTTTATTCCAAATGTAATACATTATTTGGTTTCTTTTTAACATGTGAAAACAGTATGATTTAGAATTTTTCATTGAAATTCTTGGTTTTTTACTCACTGAATTATTTAATAGTCCTTTATTACTTTTTTGAAACTAGAATTCATCTTACACCCTAGTCACAATCTTAGATTCACTTCAGAATTCTCTGTACATTCAATCACTTCAACTTTACAGTAGCTCATTGGTCACTCACATGAACATACCCTGAGGATAGTCAAAATTCCCAAGTTCATATGTAGCACATATTTTTGCCTGAGAAGTAATCTGAGTTCCTGTTGGAATCCCGAGTAAACACCTGGATAATATGAAAACTTCACACAAACTTAGTTGGACTTCAACTTATGTCCAATCACATAGCCCAGGTTCTCTGAAGCACCAGTGTTTATAGTGGACTATTTGTTTTTAAATTAATTTCCATTTGCGCTTCAACTTGAAATTTGCAGTTTTTTCTGTATATTTATTACAAACACTAAAGCCTTTACTAATTTTTTTCCTTAACATTTTTTCTGGTTGTCACTAGTTTTTTTCTCAGTGCAGGATGTGTAATTTTGTGTCTCATATTTTAATGTCTGAATTCATTTTTAATTTCTTTGGTATTCTTAATATAAAGGAGTTTTGGTTCATGTTGTATCCACAATTTATGGTTTTTTATTAGTATGGAAATCACTGAAGAGTATTCAGTTTAGGTTAAGTTTGGTATTTCAACATTTTTAATCAAATCAAAATTTAAAAATTTATGAATCCTTTACATTTGATCACATTGATCCAAGGTGATGTACGACTCAAAAGGATACAAAAATGCATTCAGCACTAAAATGTGTAACACATACTGAAGAACAGATTTATTTGACACCATTATTTTGCTATCACACATAGATTAACATTGATAGGTCATGGCATCATGATGGAAGGAATCCCCAGGCCACCATACTGAAAAAATGCAGTTGTCGAGAGGCACGCAGTGCTATGCGTTTAACTGTACCAGTTATAGTAACAAATACAGCAAGGACAAAGGCTTGAGACTTAAGTTTCTTCTTGTGCAAAAAAGTCTTAAAGGTCAATTTACGTTCCTAGCAAGTGAGCAAACACAAGAACAAGCCAAGTCCAGACATTGTTTAAGTCATGAATTCATGCAGTGTCCGCTATGCATTAAATCTGGATCAGCAAACAAATGTTAAAACACATAGGTAAGCTGATCTTCAGGAAGGAAAATTGTGTGGTACAGCTTTATAGTGTAATCTGAGTGCCTTGCAAACATACCCAAATTTCAACAGAACTTTTATCTGATTAGTGGCTTTGCTTCCTAATAAAACATAGTAAATACCAATGCTGTGACTGTCCATTTCTTTATAGTCTAGAAATATCCTCCATTCAATTCAATTCAAAATTTATTGACCAAAAAATTATATATGACAAAATTATGTATGTTGAGCAGCAAACTTTTAAGTCTCTTTGGCAGATACCATCTGGTATATATGGCTATTGTCACGCCCCCGGGAACGAGCGGTTAATTGAACCCCTGAGATATAAGGAGCTCTGAGTCCGCACCATGACGCAGATTCTGGCAAACACCTTCGTGGTTTTGCAGTATCAGCGTCTTTGCCTTGCTTGTTCCCGTGTTCCTGGTTTCTGACTCTCGCCCGTTCTCCCTGACTACTGATCTTCAGATTGCCTGTATTGTGACGTTTGTGCCTTTCTTTGCCTGTCCCTGACTTTGTTAATGTCCAGTCCTACGAACCTCACTGAAAGATTAAAACCAACTTGCAATTGGGTCCACTACCTACCTGTCTCTAGCCTGCTTGTGTCAAACATGACAGCTATAATACCAGAATGCTGTATTTTGTGTAAATTATATACGTCCAAATGCTAGGAAAATCTCTGTTGCTTATTAACAGACACTATGAATATAGGATGATGACATTACTTTGTTAATTATGCATAGGGAGCACTTGATATGGGAAACCAGGTAGATTAGATATGGTACCATGTGGAATCTGGATTTCCACAGATTCAGTCACATCTGCTAATGCAAAATATAGCTTAAACGTAATCATGTTAAAGTGACACTGAGAGAACTAAACATTCCAAAATCTTTATTTTAGTGCTGACAGTAATCTACACCATAGCCCAATGCCTAGGTACCAATACTGTATATATACATCTGTAAACTTCCTGTCATCATTCAGGTTTTTGTCTGCTTGATATTACATGTCTGGTTTGATCAACTGATAGAAAATATATTTAGCTTTAAAATAAACAATATTTCACAGAAACTAGTTGAGAATTGCCCAAGATAGAAGACTCTTTAGGACAGTGGTCTCCAACATGGTGCCAGCGGGCACCTGGTAGCCCGCATGTAGTCTGTGAGTCGCCTGCGAAGCGCGTTCTATAAATAGGCTCATTTTAATGATTGATTTTAGTTTTTTAATTATACTTATAAAAAAATGAAAAAGTGTTATGTTAACATTGGGGGGCGCGGGTCCTGCTCTCTGGTGGGTCTGGAGTTCAAGTCCCACTTGGGGTGCCTTGCGACGGACTGGCGTCCCGTCCTGGGTGTGCCCCCTCCCCCACCAGCCTTACGCCCTGTGTTGCCGGGTTAGGCTCCGGCTCCCCGCGACTCCGTATGGGAGAAGCGGTTCAGATGATGTGTGCGTGTATGTTAACATTTCATATAACATTAAAATCATCATTTAAATATTTAGAAGTTTACGCATGTTATTAACGTACGTAGCGTACGTTTCTCACACAGGCTATATTCTTTTCTGTGCGAGTTGAGGCGGTAGCGAGCTTACGGCATAAACAAGGTGAAATCAACTATAACAATAAAACAACAAAGGATTAATTATGGCTGATGGTGCACCAGGTCCTGCAAAAAAACAAAAAGACATTACTTTGACAAGGAGTGGAAGACAGAATTTCTCGTCACAAAGTGTACGCCTCATCTGGGGTTTAGCATCGCGGTATCCAAGGGACAACGCGGAGAAACATTTCACCACAATCCACAAGACCTACAATAGCAGTTTGTTATCCACCAGGTACATCACTTAGAAAAGAAAAAGTTAACGAGTTGAAAGCAACATTAAGCAGGCAGCAATCATGTTTTACCAGACCCGCTAAAAGTCACACGCTGCAACCGAAGCGGGTTGCTCATTTTTTGACAAAACACAAAAAAAAAATCGTTCTCGGATGGCGAAATTGTCAAGTGAGCAATGAATGTGACTGTGATAGTGAACACACTGTTTAAAGATCACAAGAATGGAGATGAAATCATGTCTGCACTCTCCGATGTTCAACTCGGGGGGAACATAATCGCAAGACGAGTCACTGCTATGTCAGCGAACGTAACGAAGCAACCGAAGAAAGACTCAGGTTCGTGCAAATGGTTTTCCAATCACGGTGTGATGAGTCTGTAGGGAAATGTGTTCAGTGCAATGTGAACGAAAAAAAATGATAAATGTACATATTTCAATACATTTTCTTGGAATATTTTCCAGGATTGATTGTTTAATAAAAAATATTAAAACAACTTGTGAGAAATCATTAATATTTTTTATGCCAGGATTGGATATCAAGATATTTTATTATCCCTTTGACATAATGTTGTTAATTGAAAGTTTAAAAAGCACCATTGTGTTTATATTTATTATACACACACACACACACACACACACACACACACACATTTTCTGAACCGCTTGTCCCATACGGGGTCACGGGGAACCGGAGCCTACCCGGTAACACAGGGCGTAAGGCCGGAGGGGGAGGGGACACACCCAGGACGGGACGCCAGTCCATCGCAAGGCACCCCAAGCAGGACTCGAACCCCAGACCCACCGGAGAGCAGGACCCGGTCCCACCCACTGCACAACCACGCCCCCTATATTTATTATATTTATAACAAATTATATATTTTTTGAGTATATCAAACAAGTAGCCCTCTAGACTATTTTATCCCTTCAGGGAGCCCTCACTCACAAAAAGGTTGGAGACCCCTGCTTTAGGAGAAAGGTTGAGTGCATCCAAAGCATTGTGCTTTTTTTTTTACAAGTGTGAATCATTTTTCCAATATGGTTGACATCGTTACCATTGCAGCACAGAGGTTATCATTGTGTTGGGCCTATCAATGTATATTTTCGACCATGCATTCTTCAAGAACCTGTCTATAGAAACGTCATTCAAATAGTGAATACATATCTAATAGTAGGAAATGTTGTTATACTAAGTTACATTAACTAAAATGAATGATTTGTAAAATGTTGAAAATGTTGAAAGTCTAAAAATTATGAGGATGAAATACACACACACATGCACATTGTCTGAGACCAGTCGTCCCAAGCAGGGTCGCGGTGAACCAGAGCCTAACCCGGCAACACAGGACGCAAGGCTGGAGGGAGAGGCAATATATATATAGAAATGGACAACACCTGGGATACAAGATCCATTCAACATTTGATATGACACTTTTTCAGTCCTTCGGTCTGGCTAATCAAATATTTGTTAATTTATTGTCATTAACGACATTTCCTCATGCAGTCGTGGTGGTCTTGAGCCTGTTCTGGAAACATATGGAAAAAGGCAGGGTACTCCCTGGACAAGATGCCAGTCTATCGCAAGGCAATTACATGCATACATTAATTTTTTCACAACTATACTCACTAAGGCTGTTCATTTCTTTTTACACAATTCAGAATCATCAGTTTATCTGAAACATGTCTTTAGACGGTAAGAAGAAGCCCACATGAAAATGGGGAAAACATGAAAAATCCACACTGAACCAAACTCAAACATATATCTAAATCTCCACCCCAGGAGCTGTGAGCCACTATGGCTACCTGCTGTGCCAGCATACTAAGCCCAGTCAGTTAGAGAAATTCCGTATTTTAAATATGTGATTTTATTTCAAATCCCAGATTACACTTATTATAGTGGATGTTACCCTTTTGAATGGTACCTTTCTAATGCTGAGTAACTGAGATGTCACTTGATTAACGAAACTGGTACACCCTACAGTCCACAAGGACCAGGACTCGCTGCCTCTCATTTCATGTTACCAGTTCACCCATGGAAGCATAGCAAGAATATACAAGCTTTACCCATGCATGGCTATGGCCATATTGAAATCCTCAACACTGTAGCAGTGAAACATCAGTTATACAGTACATGCTCAGCCACCATGTCACTCAGATTCCAATCTTCAGACAAAGGTGACCATCAAACCAGTCTCCCATATACATGTCATGTCCTTATACCATAATAATGTCTGTTATAGTGTGAAATTCTTTAGGAATTCAGAATACAACATATTCGGCTGTGAATTGCATATTGTAACCACACACACACACACACACATTTTCGGAACCGCTTGTCCCATACGGGGTTGCGGGGAACCAGAGCTTACCCGGTAACACAGGGCGTAAGGCCGGAGGGGGAGGGGACACACCCAGGACGGGACGCCAGTCCATCGCAAGGCACCCCAAGCGGGACTCGAACCCCAGACCCACTATATTGTAACCAACTTTTTCTTAACAATAATGACATTTATTCAGCTGGAGAACGTCTTCTGATGTCTTGTTATCCAAAATTCATTTTAAAGGTGCAATGAACTTTTATGTGTTTCTTAAGCACAGTGTAAAGCTTAGACTGTATGCTTTATATGAATGGCGTAAATTACTATACTGTTCATTTGTCTTTCTACTTAGATCACACACACACACAGTTTCAGAACCGCTTGTCCCATACGGGGTCACGGGGGAACCGGAGCCTACCCGGCAACACAGGGCGTAAGGCCGGAGGGGGAGGGGACACACCCAGGACGGGACGCCAGTCCCTCGCAAGGCACCCCAAGCAGGACTCGAACCCCAGACCCACCGGAGAGCAGGACTGTGGTCCAACCCACTGCGCCACCGCGCCCCCACTTAGATCACAGTGATCTAAAATCCATAAAATATAAGGTAAGCACATATAAACATGGGGAGAACAAACTCCACACAGACTAAGCCAGATTCAAACCCACATCGAAATCCACAGTCCAGGAGCTGAGACAGACCAGCACTGGCTACTGTAGTACTGTGTTGCTCTTCAAGAATTTATGTATTTATCAATATATAAAAATTATCTATATTTAATGAACCGTTTGTCCTTGTCAGGGTCGCAATGATATGCAATCTATCCCACAAGCATTAGGTGTAAGGTTGAGAGGGATACACCCTGGACAGGATGGCAGTCTATCGTAGGGTAGCCACTCACCGTCACTTGCCTATTCACACCCTAAGGGCAATTTAGTATCACCATTCCCTCGAACTGCATGTATTTGGACTGTGGAAGGAAACCCATTAATATCTAAAAATGTTATTTGATTTTACATTTTAGTTTTTTGTAAATTGTAGAATTCTTCACTTCATTGATTTTTTTGGGAGGGGGAGTGTGTCTCACACTCATATGAACTACCTGAATAACATTCCACATTTTCAGAACCGCTTGTCCCATACAGGGTTGCGGGGAACCGGAGCCTACCCGGTAACACAGGGCGTAAGGCCAGAAGGGGAGGGGGACACACCCAGGACGGGACGCCAGTCCACCGCAAGGCACCCCAAGCGAGACTCGAACCCCAGGCCCACTAGAGAGCAGGACTGTGGCTCAACCCACTGCGCCACCGCGCCCCCCTCTACCTGAATAACAATTTGCATTTTCATTACAAATTAAAAACTAAATTTTAACTATCCTTTTCTTAAGTTAAGCTGTATTTAATCAAATGCATCATGTAATGCATTAATGACTTTGATTAGAAAGTCAGTGAAATATGCTTCACTTATTTGAATAGAGTTGAGTGTATCTTACCTGTGGCAGCCCACAGTACCAGCAAGGTGAATAGGATTCCAATTCCTGGTGCCCCCGAAGGTGCCATGCTCGCTGTTCCTCTGCTTTCTGACCCTTTTCAAAAAATTCTCCAGGAGCCACTGCCTTTCCAGGGAAGGAAGCACAAGAATATGCCATGCCATGTAATGCCAAGCCATTTAATCATTAACATCCAGTTAGTGATTATGAGTATATTCACTGTCTCTAACGTTTTTTTCCTTGTACGATTGGAAGTTAACAAGTGTGCCGCCAAAATCATCAGTACATAGATAATGATAAGGAAGTTCAATTTCTGCAGAAAAAACTTAGGTTGTGCCATAGCTCTTTGGCACTCTGGTTCTAGAAATTTCAAGATCCTGATAGCCTTATTAAAGGATGTGCTTATTGAGTTTGCTTAAATTAATGCTCCACACTCACAGGCAAATAGGAAAGGAGAGATTTTCATCCTGATAGATCTGTGATTTTTCATTATCTTGGTGTAGAGACACTGCTGTGTTATTAAAAACCCAACACTTTTAATTTATATGTGCAGTGCTGCTTGAAAGTATTTCAACCCTATAGGGATGTTATTATTCTTATATAAAATATTAAAATAAACTTATAAAGTTTAAACTTTAAAATTCTTATACATAAAATGAATAAATGATTATGGTTTAAACACCTGATTCTACTTAGCTACTTGGCTTAACCAGTACAACTTGGAATTCACTTATTTTTGCACCAGCACTACTCCCTTTTTTTTTTCTACTACATGCATGATTTCCACTAGAGCAACATATGGAATTGATAATTACGCACCTACTGTCTCAGGTGAGAAAGACTGCTTCTCATTAAATAGTGATTTTGTAGTAAACTGAGCAACACAGGGAGTTCATAATTTCAAGGAGTGATGCATAAGTTACTAACATATACATTTAAACATTAAAAACATAAAAGATTGAATACCATATTATGACTTCATGTAATTATCGTGTAATGTCATGTATTTACCTGTTACATTTGAGTTCATATGTAAGGGCTCTCATATATGACATATATAATATATATGTATAGTATATCGTATATATCTATACATCACTTTTTTGTTATATCAGGCTAGCCAAGTACATTCATTTTCTATGTCCTTGTAATACACTGCTCTTAAAGGTACAGTACAAACAAAATGGGCAGCACAATGCATTTTTCAGCTGCTTAGGAATAGTGTCCATTGAATATTATGTCTGCCTCTCTTATAATTATCTCTTCTGGTAAGTTTTTTATCTACTAACAATCCTTTGCATCCTATCCCCCTTAAGTTCAGGGGACACATGGCTGTAAGCAACTTACGTTGTTAAGCTACTTACAATTATTTATCCATTTATAGAGCTGGATACTTGTAATGGAACAATTTAAGGTAAGTACCTTGTTTAAGGATACTACAGCTAGAGTTAGGATTCAAACTGGCGGCCTTTAGGTTCAAAGACAGTAGCTCTAACCACTCCGCTACTACTTACCCCTAAATAAGTCCTTCAGACTAAGTACCTAGCTGAAGGGTTCTAGAGCAGGAGGTGGGACATTCAACACACATTCATGTCAGCTATATGAAACCATGTTTAATGTACCATTATAGAGAAGTACTGACTGGAAGCATATAGATCAGCCAACATCTGACCTGTGGGTACTGTCTTTAGAAAATCCATTAAAAGACACAGTTAGGTGGAAAGGCTGCTTCATTGTACAAAATAGCTGTGAGGGTAATAAGCAAACAGCCTAAAGGTGTACATGGCAGTTTAAAATATAACTGATATGAGGTCATCCCAATAACATATGACTGTATCACACTACTAAAAGTGGTAATTATGTTAAATCTGGCCCAAACTGTCTGAATAAAGACATATCAAAATTTGCAGCGCAGCAGTTATTGACGTGCATAGTTCACTGCTTAAATTCATGTCTGTTACTGATTATTTTCAGTAGTATTTTTCTGCTTTAGATCTCTTACCTTACTCCTGTGAGTCCACCTGTCTATATTACAGCTAAATTGGATGGACTGATTTGTAAAGACATTTTCAGCTCAAGTAAATAATCCATCTCCACACTGAGGGTTCAAAGAGTGAGTTGTTATGATCACATGCCAGAGAATGTCATGGGGATGGATGGAGGTTCACTGTAAGACACACATCAGACAAAGCCCTGATCTGTCAATTTGCACCTTCTGACTTTTCAGCCCAACTATCCTCACACAGGAGGATTCACAAAACTAACATTTATGACAAGGGAGGAAGAGAAGATGTCAGATCAGGGAGCGGAACGAGGATATTCCCCGTATTCAATGTTTACATTCCATGCACAGTAACAGTCATCTTTATGTACATAAGCCGAGCCATCTCTATTTTTAACCTTTGAAGAATTTGAATTTTCTTATTAACCTTGATTCCTGACTGGGTGACACCTGTGGGTAGGATTCAGCATTGAGATGGCTGTAAAAGTCTCAATACAAATGGCGTGCATAGTTCCAGAAGGATACCATTGCCCAGAAGTTTTTTTTTTCTTTTTTTTTAACTAAAGAAAAATATGCTGGGAACACATCGTGTACAATAAAAGTTAGTTTACTATTTTATATTTAAATGCATTTTAAATCCAGATTTCATTATGTTATCCTTGTCACCTCCATCCTGGGACAAACAGTTATCATAGAGCTTGCACTGAGATTACAGGCTGCTTGATATCAAAGTGGCTGATGAAGTATGCTTTAGTTTATTTTCAAGTATGCATATATATAGCTCTATGCAACATTAATATTTTCCCAGCTGTTTTGAAAATATTTCAGGTGTCAGAGATTTTTTTTTCTTTTGCAGATTTATTTCATTCAAATTTAAATTGCTATATAAATAGGTTATTAGGTTTTTTGTAGAAATGTAAGAGATACTGGATTATCACCTCTGTTGGCCATAAGTGAGACTCTGTGTAACCCATCCGATTTTTATGATTTACTGGGAAATGTCAGTTCTTGATAATGAGGGCTTCTATGAAACAGTGATATGAACACTCTTAGGTTTATATTCTCTCTAGGGTTCTCTAGGCAGGGAGCCGCACTTGAGGATCGCGATTATGACATGCACTGCATTTTTACCCCACGCCCTCCTTATCTAGTCATAACTGTACTTTATTACTTTCACTTCTTTCGTGACAACGTGTTCGTTTTCTTGTTTGTCCTTCACAGATTTAATACGGAACAGTCACTGTATTTACTCCGAACAAACCAATCCCTGCCAGCTCACCGACCCAGGTCACAGATCGCGGTGCGCGTTTCGTGTATTTTCTTGAGTTCATGCACATCCGTAAAAGTGTAGTAGCGAACCAACTTTAAGTTGTGCCAAGTAAAACGATTAAAACTTAAAAACTGTCATTTATTCTCCCTAACCTCTTCTCATACAGCTGGGTGTTTTTTTACTACAGCAATTCAGGGTAACTACCCGCCTATTTACTACAGTTCAAGTTCAAAGTCAGACTGGGGTGTTTGAGTGCAAGGCGACAGTTCTATCCCAGTAGAGCCCTGGATCACATATATCGGTCCACACCACAGGAAGTTCTAGTATCTACTGTGCTGAACAGTCCCGGCCGGTATTAGTCGTTTCACTGAAACGCGCAGTATTACAGGCTGTGCTGGCGTCAAAGCGCGGTTACTTTATTTATTTATTCTCTCACACTCACTCACACACAGGCTGAAACCACTTATCCAAAGTGGGTCGCGACGAGCCGGAGCCTAACCTGGCAACACAGGGCGCAGGGGGCGGGGACACCACTCCGTTAGGCACCCCAAGCGGGACTCGAACCACAGACCCGCCAGAGAACAGGCACAGACCAAAGCCGCGGCTGCAACGCTGCACCACTGCACCTCCTTTAGTTACTCACTTTTTCTTATTATGTAATGTTTCGCATTGTATGAAAAAAAAAACTCAATGGTTTGAGAGAAAGAGCAAGCTCACTCAAATATTTCTCTTATTTATTCCTACAGTCTAGTAATTCGATTGTGTAAAACGGTTACACGAAACTACTGTATTTACTTTTTATATTCTTCTTATTCTTACAAAGTCATTTAGCCCTAAGGCAGAAGTACTCTGTTTAAATGTAAAACGTTATATAAAATTTTTGCCTTTTTGAATTCCTAATCAGCTCTGAGGTACCTACATCTTTTCAAAGATATCGACCCAGTTCAAAGGCTCATCACGACATCGAAACTACAGTAAAGAGATTAGCTAAAATGGAATTCTAGACACCTCCTCCTTTTTTATCTTATCTCGAAGCATCTACTTGTTCTGCAAGTTTATCATCGCGTTCAAAATTTACATTTTCAGTCTAATTAAATAGGTGCCCCAAGCAAATGCCACCTTCCTAATAAATTTTACATTTTTAGATTAATGTGCTGTTGCATCCCCGATTGACGTATGTGGTCTGTGCGTTACCGTTCTTTATTGTGATTTTATTTGACAAACTCCACCTCCGTCATGACTCACACCATTTAATGACCATGATATCTATTGCAGTGAGGGATGCCAGTGGACTGCACCTTCCTGCTGAGCTTGACGTCCCCACTGCTGAATCAGGTTGTGGACTGCAGTGTGAAAGAACGGCCACAAGGTGTCGACACTGTACAGCCCCTAGATTATTGCGCCCGCAGTACAGTAAGGTGATCTTCGGCACAAAGGTGTGTGTCCAGAAACACAGCTGCAGTTTCAAAGGGCAGTTACATTGCCTTTGTCGTTTGCAGTCGCGTGAATTACGTGCTCTGTGCTTGTGTTTTTTCTTTCTGATGTCTGTTCTCTGTGATGTCAGTGCTCTGAAATTTTCCCAATTCTTTCAACTGTGCTGTGAGTGTGCTTCTGTACCCCATCTACATCTCACAGTTCTGGTACTGAACAGACTAGAATCCTTCTTTTCTGCCTTTTTTATATGGTCTTGCTGTAGCAGGAGGTGCAGTAGTAATACGAGGGAGATAGTGAGAGCAAGAAAGGCGGGCGAAAGACTGATGTGCGCAGCCGATCGCTAAAAGACCAGCAATTAGATCATAGTCCTGGGTCAGCACACTGATGCTTTTAATAGCCTTATTATAGATTAGCTTGAGGAAGCTTTTTCTCTCGCTCTTGTTTTCATGCAGCAGTTTTGCCTCTCACTGCATTAGTTATATGGATCCCGCAACCACTACTGAGCAGGCAGGTTGCAGCTCCCGTGGCCCTGAGCTGCTGTTCTTGGTTTCTTTCAAAAGAAATAAAAGTGTGTAAATGCTATATCCTAATTTTAAGCACTGTTTGAATATTGTAATGCACTGGCCTTTGTCAGTGTCTGGCACACACATTGGATTTGCAACTTCCAGCTCACTTTTCCAGGCATCCAGAAATGGGGATCAGACTGCTCAGAACTGGTTCATCACAAATTTTAATTTGATCTATAAGATATAAAGCAAAATGTTGCACTTTCTCAGACAGGGCAGTGTAGTAATTTAAAGGGATTATTTGCTAAAGGGGGTGCGTGGTGGCGCAGTGGGTTGGACCGGGTCCTGCTCTCCAGTGGGTCTGGGGTTCGAGTCCCGCTTGGGGTGCCTTGCGATGGCCTGGCGTCCCGTCCTGGGTGTGTCCCCTCCCCCTCCGGCCTTACGCCCTGTGTTACCGGGTAGGCTCCGGTTCCCCGTGACCCCGTATGGGACAAGCGGTTCAGAAAAGTGTGTGTGTGTGTGTGTGTGTGTGTATTTGCTAAAGATTTTACTCTTGTGAGGCATAGTTCTCCCAGCCTGTCCCAGCTGAAGATTGTACAAAAGCTTCTGTGTCATACTCTCCACTGAAAAGTTTAAAGAAGTTCATGAAAGGCCCTTGTTCCACTGGTTCTAACTCTATCACACACAAATAATAAACTTAAGTCATGATTTTACCAGTCTCCTTATTTCTCTGTTTAGGGATTGCTTACCCCCCACGATGAGGGCTTATTGGGTGGACAAACAAAAGATGAAAAGTTTATAAAAGGTCACAAGTAACCTTCCTATACTATTTAATTGACTAGTTGCTTCTAATTGAACTGTCAGTTTTTAATCGAGCAAATCATTGCTGTAACAGAGTATAACACCTATATCCAGATTATTTTAAATGTTTACTAATCGTTTTGTTAACTGCCTTGGTATCAATTTTGTTACTGTATTATATCTTAAATTCAGTCAAAGGCTTATTTGCCATGTGAGTAAAATTAAACTTTGACCTTTGAACATTTGAACTTGAATTGTGTGTGAGGTGTGACATCCTGTAGTGCAGTTGCTGTATTTTTGCTGTTAAAATCAGGCCTGAATTTCTGAAGTCCATATACATTCCGTGCTTGAGGTTCCCTGGTTTATGCAGTACATATGTAGTGATGTTCCATTAAGACAATGTCTGCTTATTATCTTTCTTTCACTGTGGCATATCTTACACATATGCTTTTTGTCTCATAGCTTACCACTTGTCTTCCTCTCATTCCCAGGTAATTGAAAATTATTTTGATTTAATCACAGAGAATTAATTTCTGGCCAAAGGGAACGGCTGAGGACTTCAGGTTGAGCCGAGACAGATAATCAATGGCAACTGTGTTAACGCTGAGGTGGTGAGCTGGAAACCAAGGTTGGAGAGTTACAGATTCCTCTCTGTGCGCTCAGCGACCGTCTTCACAGGCCCTCAAACATACAACAGATATAGAAAACAGACTGTGACCATGCACCGTCACGTAGAACTGAATCAGCATTAGAGATGTTCAAAGATAGCTTGTAGTAAGGCTCCATTTACATTCTGCTCCTTATTCTGAGCATAAGTACATTGTTTTCCTTTTAAAATATGAGCAGAAGTGAGCACTTCGGGACAAATGTGTCAAAAAAATGGCACTATAGAAAAATCTACTTTTTATTTATTCTATATGGGGGGGGCGCAGTGGTGCAGTGGGTTGGACCAGGTCCTGCTCTCCAGTGGTCTGGGGTTCGAGTCCTGCTTGGGGTGTCTTGCGATGGACTGGCGTCCCGTCCTGAGTGTGTCCCCTCCCCCTCTGGCCTTACGCCCTGTGTTGCCGGGTAGGCTCCAGTTCCCCGCAACCCCGTATGGGACGAGCGGTTCCGAAAGTGTGTGTGTCTGTGTACTTATTCTTTCATTCATTATACTTAACATTGAATGAACATGATTGTTCAAACTGTATGTCAATAGGCACTTTTTTTCTATAATATCTTAACTTTCATTGTCCCTTTGCAGACTGAAACTGCATCCCATCAGCCATCTCTCTGAGTCCTTTGCCACTAGCTTCTTTACCAATGTAATTTACATCATTGATAGTGGTCGAGTCCTTCAGGGATTTTGAACAACTGGTAGTGTTATTCATTCTGATGTGGATGTGGACAGAGTGGGAAAGTGGAACAGCATAATCGAGCAATATGAACACACCGCTTATATTTGGCAAGGGAGGGCAATGGTTGCATGGTGGCCAAGGCGACACTGCAGATGCTCTTTTTGGTGTTGTAATATTGTCCCTTTATATGACACTTATACTGTTATACGGATACTGGCTTTGGAGGCTGGACACCAGAAATGAATATTACATATCAAATTTGACTCACTTGTGCAGCAATACACAATGGTTCCTTGTGTTATTATCATTCAAGTTATATATCTGCAAAGATATTAACAGTTTCCAGTTTTTTATTTTATTTTATTTTATTTTTCTTCACCATTCTGTTTGCTCAAAGTTCTGCTGTGCAGTGAAAGTAACATGTGTTTCCAAGTCCAACTTATAGATGGCAGTAAAATGTACCCTAACAACTTAGTGAGAGAAGATGACAATTATTGCTTATGTTTACGGAGACGAATGGGTCAACAACTGTCATTGAGTAGGAGTTTGAGGGCACAAAATACTTTTACTTTCAGTCAGTTTTAAATTAATAAAAATTTTACTGTGAGTTTAAATTTCATGTTGTTTGATTGTATTAAGAGGGGCGCGGGGGCGCAGTGGGTTAGACCAGGTCCTGCTCTCCGGTGGGTCTGGAGTTCAAGTCCCACTTGGGGTGCCTTGCGATGGACTGGCGTCCCGTCCTGGGTGTGTCCCCTCCCCCTCCGGCCTTATGCCCTGTGTTGTCGGGTTAGGCTCCGGCTTCCCAAGACCCCGTACGGGACAAGCGGTTCAGAAAATGTGTGTGTGTGTGTGTGTGTGTGTGTGTGTGTGTGTGTGTGTGTGTGTGTGTGTGTGTGTGATTGTATTAAAAAATAATAAAGGTGCAGCACTGGCATTTCACCCAGGGTATCCCCAGCCTTGACCTCCTGTGTTTTAGGGATTGGCTCTAGTCCACCATAATGCATGAATTGTTGGACATATTATGACTTTCTCTGAGGTGTTCACACAACGTAACCAGTAAAAAATCGGAGGAATATTTCTATTATGTAGCATTTCAGTTGTTAAGACTTCATTGTAAAAGTGACTTTGGAGATGTAAACAAATGGAGTTAGGAAAAGAATTCCAAAATTCTCCAAAATGTGTTTGTAAGGTGAGGAGTTAGTGTATACACTTACTGAAAAATATAGCACAATGACCAAATGAGTGCAGCACCAATGTAAATACTTTTACCATCCTGTGGATGTGTGTCCTCAGGCATCAGCACTACTTTTTACATGTTCCTTATACTGTCTCTGACTTGTTGTTTCCAAAAAATGTGAGTGATGCAGAATTGTTGTGATTATTACCTAGCTTCTCTAAATCCATTGGATTGTCCCTCTTGATGAGGGCCTGGGTGTTGATGTGACGTCTCCTGACTTTTATGCCATTCTGGCTTTGCTAGTTTTCTACTGTATGACTTTTTAATAGAAACAATGGTTGCACAATGATGTCCAAATCCCAAGTGTAGCACTGTGCATGGCTGCTAACTACAGGCACAGTGGATGGGCCTGCAGGTACTGTTATGTTGACATATTTCACTATCTCTGGGGAGATGGGCGTGGTGGTGCACTTGAACACTCTCTTTAATTACCAAATGTGCAGAGAAAGCCCCTCCCAACCTTTCCTCCTGCTCTGCACAGCCAGATACTGTACATCAACCAATGCCCCCTCTCCTCCCTCCTCTGCATCTCTGCAACATTCTCGTTTTCCAGCTCCCCACATCCCTCAAGATTAAATGGAGAGAACAAAAATCACTGCAGCCACATGCACAGAGAGAACTGCTGACAGAGGAGATGGAGAGATCTGGCAGTAGAGAAATAAAGGACAGAAGAAAAAGTGATTTGTTTACGATCGTTCTGCCCTGGCAAAGTTATCTTGTTACATATTGCACAGTAATAATGTAATTCAGTTTGTAAGAGTTAATGTCCCTGTCCTGGTCAAAATAATTTGCACATATGTGTGTGTTGATGAGCCTCTGTTTGATTTCTGTCTGTAGTGTGTCCGTGCTGCAACGCACTTTGCCATTGCATCTAAATATACTTTAAGAATACCGAGGCCACGAGGACATCTAGGCAAAGTATCACCACTAATTCTAAACTTGGAAATAAATTTGATTTGAATAACATGAGCTTATCTGAGAAATGAATGGCAACAGTCTTAAAAGGATAGAGCTAATACAAACTGCAGAAAATAGTAATTATGCTAGTGAAGTAATACACAATGTTATGAATAAGCTAAGGAAATGCATTCTTTTCAACATACGTGAACTTTTTAAAATTCATTTTTTATCTCACAAAACCTTTATTTCATTCGTTTTAAAAGTTCAGTTAAGGTTCAGTAGCTATTTATGTACTAATATTACTAATAGTCACAGGAGGTGTTATTTTAAAGAATATATGTTATATTAAAGAATACATTTTAAAATTTGTATTCTTACAACTTTTGTTATTTTAGATATAGAACTTAATACGACATCAAGTTAATTTCAGTTCCAAACCCATGACAACGGTTATCTAAATTTGCTCCGTGAAAGATATTTTTTGATTAATTTTGTACGAACGTCCTTTTTCACTTTTAGAACATTTCTCACAACGACGGGGTGGGGGGTGGTGCTGGTGGTTCTCGCGAGAACTCCTTTTTTTCTTTTTTTATTCTAGGAGCTTTATTATGGGCAGTCCCTCGTACTCTCCGTAGCAGTGAAACATACACAAACGGGCACGCACACGCGCACGCGCGCTGCGCGGTCGTTAACACGTAAAGCTGGGCACTGAAGAGTGCGCGTCTCCACGCTCCGTCGCCCCGCGGTTATATTAACGCTCCCCCAATCCTGCGCCCCGTTCGTCGCGGCCGAAGCTCCGACCCCCTCGTTCAAGGACGAAGTCAGACGAGGGAAGGAAAAGCCTCGAAAGCAGTGCTGCTGAGTCGCTCCATCATCAGCGTCGGACGACAGGTACAGTAAAACACGCCCCACGCCGCGATTGCTGCAGCAACTTCGTGGGCTGTTAAAAACACACAAACACGGAGGAGCAGCTCGAGCAAATCAAAAAAACCGTCCATGATGTGGAATCCTGAGGGGAGATGCGGGAAAATGATATGATCATGGGGGTCTCGAAGTGTGCATGTGTGTGAGTGTGTGTGTGAGTCCTCATACATGTACATGTCACATGTGTGCTGGGGTGTCGGTGTTTTGCTACTGGAATGTGTTGATGTTGGTGTACTCGAGTGTGCCCGTGTGCGCGCATTTTTAGACGGCGGGCGTGTGTACTTCAAATGTGTATGTTTTGCCAAATCATATTAATAAACAAATGAAAAACACGATTCGCGCGCGGTTTTCACTGACGCTCTGTGTGTAGCTGTCATGATCATTGCATCCCTTCCGTTTTCAGCTGGGATCGTTGTCATTCAAAATGAAACTGACATCAGGGGCCAGTTTGCTTTTGATTCCTTCTAGAAATATCATCACTGTGTGCGTTTTTTTTATCGTGAAATCTGTTAAATCTGTTACCTTGCGGAAACCTTTTTTACAGCTTCTACCGGTAATTTCGATAGCGACAGGAGGAAGGGATGATCACCAGTATGATATTGCAGCTCCCATTGAGGTATGTCTATGTGTATCTTTTTTCGTTATGCAGCGCGTGCAGCTCCCAGTATGTTGCATAACTGAGTCGAGTGTAGCACACGAAACAACTGACATGCTCACTGATGGATAAACAAGTATTTCGGGGTTTGCTTCGTGTTTTCGAGGCGAGGCTTAGGCAGCAGCACCGAACGCATGTCATTTATTATAAATATGTAATTAGATTTTTGTCTGATTAGTGGGTTATTTCGTCGTGCGTGGAGGGAGACCGAGAGTCGCGCGCCGGCCGAAAATTTTTCCTGAAATGACAACGGAGCCTTGCTTGTTTACCTTCACATCATGTGCCATTTCTCCTGTGTCCTCACACCCCCATCCTCAAGTCACTTGGTTTAGATATGTGGTAAACTCCACGGAACATTTACTTTGTTTTGTTTGTTTTTGCCTTTCTTTAATGACCACGAGTGACAGCAGCCAACTGTGAGCGCAAAAATAAACAGGTTATTTTCAGCAAAACTGGCCGGTTTTGCTGCTTGCTTATGCAGTGTATATGTAAGACGTGATTCTTTTATATGTGTAAAGCCTTCAAGTGGTTAAGCTACTGTTTTATACGTCGATGTATATTAATATTAGTATTTGTCTAATTGTATTTGGGCCATCTGTGTCTGAATAATTTACAGAATGATAACGAAATGTTCATGCATGGGATCTGCTGCGATAATTTAAGACAGCGGGCATGGGAGAATGTTGAGGTAAAGTGGTCGCTGTGCACTTCTCTTGATTTTTTTTACATTTCCTAAATTTATCCGTGTTCCTTCATGTCAATCAGTCACCCCCCTCCCACCCCTCCGTGTCTGAGTCTGTAGTACAGTACGGTGTCCAACATCTTTTTGGTGTATTACACAACCCCCCCTTGGGATATAAAGATGGGCGTTCACTTCACCTGACTGACAAATTATTGCGTATAAATAGATTACATGGCAAATTAACTGCACTGCGCATTACAGCATAACGTGTAACCTATTTCAAATTTGTTATAATACAGTAGTGACTGTCCGGTGTTATTTTCACGGTGCAGCTGTCCAGATTTCGAATTACAATGGCGTGCGTGCGTGCGTGCGTGTGTTTTTTGTATGAGAGATCATCATGTACGTCGCAGTTTGGAGAAAAGCGCCTGCTTAATAAATAAATCATGTAATTGTAAACGTGTTTGCGCGTGTCTGTGTGTACGCGTGTGCCATCGGACGGAGCGCCAAACGGAGAACTGCCTCCATACGAAGGTGGGGAGCGCGCGCCTGGTTTGTGTGTGTGGTTCGGGTGGAGGGGGGGCTCGGGGGGTGGCGCGCGCTTGCTCGTCGTCACAAGCCGGACCCGCCTTTTTTTGTCGTTGACTGTACTACAGTATTTAGCAGTCCTTCAGAATATGTTGTTCATCGTCTTTATAACTCTTCAGCAAGCAATACCTGATAAAGCAGTGTCACAATGTTTTATCCTTACTGCTTTCCAGGGAGAAAGCCATAAATCATCTTGACATGTTGTGTAATACTGTACTGCATATATTAAACCATAAAGAAGTAGGAAACATAGCATAGGCAAGAACAAAGGAAAGCACACAGAAAGCACAGATATTTAATAAGAGACAGATAAAATGGGATAGAGAAGATCTATGGAGAGGATGTGGTGGGCAGTCTAGGCCACGGTTCCCTTAGCAACAAGAATAAAGTTCAAACTGAGCCTCAGAGGTTGGGAGAAAGATTGAAGTGGATGAGGTATCACACTTTTAGTGTATGCTAGAGTATGGAAAAGAAGAGTGGAAGCAAATATTACGCTGATTTCATGGTTTATGATAGTATAACATATACTTTGTAGATGCGTGAATGAAAGATATCAGAAGGATATCAGAATGAAGGATAATGAAGGGGGAGGTGTGTAGGAGTAAGGGATGTGTGTAACCCCAGACTGAAATCAGTCCCACTGTGAACTTCATACACAGATTCCAGGGTCTAATTTGGGACAGAACGCACACCCAGCCTCCCTCTCCTCACCCCTGCTTCCGTCCCTCAGCTGTCCTTACAGACATTAATAACTCCATTGAGACACACACACACACACACAGCACTACAGTGTTGCTTTCCTGAGTATTGCAGGTTTTTCCCCATCTCTCTTTTTCTCTCCACCTCTAATTCTCTGTTAAATTCTGAGGACAACATTCATTGTTCATTGTAAGTAATCTTCCACAGATTGTCTCATGTAATTAAATCAGTTTTATGAATTTTACCACATCAAAATCAGAATTTATTCATAAGTATCTTGTGTAGTGCATGATGCATTTTATTACTTATGTACCTTTGAAACATAAATATTATGAGACGATATAGCAATGTGGAACAAGGCTATAATTTCATGCCACCAAAGTTATAGCAATTAAAAGATAATACTGTTGATAATGGGAGCCACTGAGCAGAACAGTTATTTCGGAATTTCTTACTATTAGTGAATAATAGTTAAGTAGTGGGGGTTGCGGTGGCGCAGCAGGTTTTGCGGGTCCTGCTGTCTGGTGGGTCTGGCGTTCACAAGGGGACCCAGACTCTCTAGGGCACAGGAAATGATCCAGGAGAGCCGGGGATACTCCTCGATTTGGCAGGTAGCTAGCATCACATGTACAGCACAGATGAAATGGCGTTCCAGCCTGGTGGAGAGGAGATTAAGTGTCTGAAGCGGGCCTGTGGGCCCGCTTGTGCTGTTGCCAGACTGACAGGCCTGCATTGCTCTGGCAGTGTCACAACTGCATTTGAGAATCTTTCATGATTTGTGAGCTGGAGTCATCACTTCCTGTTCCCCCCTTTCTCAGCTGGAGTCTGTCCACTTTCTGGTATTAGGCGGAGTGTGTGCTGAACAAAATGATGGCTGTTTAGTGTACTGATCCAGTACATGAATCAGATTTGCTTGTGTGCTCGCACTTGTCTGCTTGGGACAGGTGCAGACAGCACACCTGGTTTTTCTGGTTGCTATATGCAGGTTTTGCTGTAAGTGGCAATAAGATTAGAATTTCATGAATAATGCAGTAAATGTGCAAATCCTCCTGAGATCTAGTCAAAAAACATTTTTGGATATATTTCTAGGATTTATAAGAAATTATCTAAACTTCAGGAGGCGCGGTGGCGCAGTGGGTTGGACCGGGTCCTGCTCTCTAGTGGGTCTGGGGTTCGAGTCCCGCTTGGGGTGCCTTGTGATGGACTGGTGTCCTGTCCTGGGTGTGTCCCCTCCGCCTCTGGCCTTACGCCCTGTGTTGCCAGGTAGGCTCCGGTTCCCCGTGACCCCGTATGGGACAAGCGGTTCAGAAAGTGTGTGTGTGTGTGTGTGTGTGTGTGTGTGTGTGTGTGTGTGTGTGTGTGTGTGTGTGTGTGTGTGGAAACATGGAATTATTTAAGAGCAGAGAATGTACTGTATAAGGTGCACAAGGACTCAGCATTGTAGCAAATACAGTTTGGGGGATAAACTTCAAGATGTGTCCTGTAAGGTGGACAGAAATGAATGGCTAGATCTCAGGAGGAGGTGAATCTTCATAACAATTAAAATAGTGTAATATAATTCCCCTAGAGTTGGTGGAAAGTTCATTGAAAAGAAACCTAATGACAGCTGTCAGCATTGAGATGGGAGTAGAGCAATAAATATGGACAGAGGTAGATGGAGGTGACACCCCCAGAATAGGCCTCTGAAGTTTAAGGGGGACAGAAATAGCCTGGACTCACAGCTGCAGGCTAAATCATGTACCCCTCTCCCTTGTGGTGCCCCCTACACTAATCCCAGTGTCATGGCAACAACACAACAGCACAAATCACAGTGAAAAAAACAAGTATATCTGTGTAATTTTAAGACTTCTGGGCTGGCAGCAGTGTTCTTTTTATGGGTTTTATTCTGTCTTAGAGGGGGGTGCAGTGGCGCAGTGGGTTGGACCACAGTCCTGCTTTCCGGTGGGTCTGGGGTTCGAGTCCCGCTTGGGGTGCCTTGCGACGGACTGGCGTCCCGTCCTGGGTGTGTCCCCTCCCCCTCTGGCCTTACGCCCTGTGTTACCGGGTAGGCTCCGGTTCCCCGTGACCCTGTATGGGACAAGCGGTTCTGAAAATGTGTGTATTCTGTCTTATTTGTCATTTTCTCAGCCTCATCACTGTTTGTTCCCTCTTCGCTCTCAAATTCTGCTTTTTCCTGGAGGTCTGTCCTTCTTTTCTCTTTTTATATGTATATGTCTGCAAATACAGTATGTATTCCTGCTTTAATCTGTTGCTTTCTTCCTCTTATTTTTCTTCCTACAGAAAAAAGGTCCCAGAAACACTGTGACTACAACCAGAAATACCATCATGAGGAGCCCCTTCCTCTTGCCCCTCCTCCTCTTCCTCTGTCTTCTTCCTATCCCAACTGTTTCCCAGAACGATGCTGACCTCACTGTGACCACCCGCCAAGGGCGTGTTCGAGGTATACGCCTACCATTGCCAGACCGTGGACATGTGATTGCTTTCCTCGGCATTCCATTTGCTGAACCACCCGTAGGGAAGAAACGCTTCCGGAGGGCGGAACCTAAGAAACCTTGGTCAGGGGTGATTGATGCTAATGCTTATCCCAATGCCTGCTACCAGTATGTTGACACTTCATACCCAGGCTTTCCAGGAATTGAGATGTGGAACCCCAACAGGGAGATGAGCGAGGACTGCTTGTACCTGAACGTTTGGGTTCCAGCATCCCCACGGCCTCACAACCTTACAGTGATGGTATGGATCTATGGTGGAGGCTTCTTCAGTGGCTCCTCTTCACTGGACGTCTATGATGGGCGGTATCTATCTTACACAGAAAAGGTGATAGTGGTGTCCATGAACTACCGTATAGGGGCCTTCGGTTTCCTTGCTCTGCATGGCTCCACAGAGGCCACTGGAAATGTGGGCCTGCTGGACCAGCGGCTTGCCCTCCAGTGGGTACAAGACAACATTCAGTTTTTTGGTGGCAACCCCAAGCAGGTGACCATCTTTGGGGAGAGTGCAGGTGGGGCTTCTGTAGGTATGCACCTCCTGTCTCCCGACAGCCGACCTTTGTTCACCCGTGCCATTTTGCAGAGTGGGGTCCCCAACTGCCCTTGGGCTACTGTCACCCCGGTAGAAGCCAGACGACGAGCCACTCTGCTGGGCAAGCTGGTGGGATGCCCAACTGGCAATGACACTGAGCTGGTGGACTGCCTTCGCAACCGGTCGCCCCAGGAGCTCATCGAGCAAGAATGGCACGTGCTACCGTTCAGCAGTCTCTTCCGCTTCTCCTTCGTTCCCGTGATTGACGGGGTGGTGCTACCTGACACACCAGAAGCCATGCTCAGCTCAGGCAACTTCAAGGACACCCAGATACTCCTTGGGGTCAACCAGGATGAGGGCTCCTACTTCCTGATCTACGGAGCTCCTGGATTCAGCAAAGACAATGACAGTCTGATTTCTAGGGAGGACTTTTTGGCTGGAGTGAAGATGAGTGTGCCCCATGCCAATGACATTGGCCTGGAGGCAGTGGTGCTGCAGTACACAGACTGGATGGATGAGAACAATCCGCTTAAGAACCGTGATGCCATGGATGACATTGTAGGAGACCACAACGTCATCTGCCCTCTCCAGCATTTCGCTAGATCTTACGCCCAACACCATGCTCAGCGCTCACAGGCAGCAGCTGGGGGGCCCACCGGGGCAGGGGTTGGCAGTGGTAATGTAGGAGTAATCGTCAACAGTGCTACCAACTCACAAGGTAAGACCACAGACAGCGTGTGTAGCGCTGCATGAGTTAGGTCAGACATACAAGGCTTAGAAAATGTAAAGTGATTATGTTTGTGCATTTTACTACTAAGTACAAAAGGATGGAACTGATTTAATATCAACCTTATCAGTTAAAGTATTGGTTAAAGACCTGAGTTATAGGATGAATTGTCTAAAAGCATTTTCTTTCTCAGACATGATGTCTGTCTGCTGGTGACATACATAGCTGAGTATTTTTCACTCCTTTTTTTCTCCAACTCAACCTGTTTGATCACTCTGTACAGGGGGAGTGTACCTTTACCTCTTTGACCACCGTGCCTCCAATCTGGTCTGGCCAGAATGGATGGGAGTCATTCACGGTTACGAGATTGAGTTTGTGTTTGGTCTGCCACTTGAGAAGAGGCTGAACTACACAGCAGAAGAAGAGAAGCTCAGCCGCCGGATGATGCGATATTGGGCCAATTTTGCCCGCACTGGGTGAGGATGACTGGGGCACTGGAAGAATGGAAAGGTGGGACTGTGTTGGGAACATGAATGAGAGAATGGAAGCACTAAGAGACTGCTACCACCAAATTTGATGGTTAGAGTTAGGAGAAGTCACTTGTACAGAACCTGTCTGGGGATGTGGAGGTTCAGGGTATGTTGATGGTGTATAGGTAGATGATCACAGAAAGAGTAGTGTTGTACCACAGAACAGCAGAGAATAAATCAGCATTGCCCAGGTCACCCTAACTACTTTCCATCGTCTTCTACCTCAGCAATCCCAACGTCAACGTGGATGGAACGTTGGATAGCCGTCGGCGATGGCCCGTGTTCACAGCAAGTGAGCAGAAACACGTGGGCCTGAACACAGAGCCGCTGAAGGTGCACCGCGGCCTGAGGACCCAGCTGTGTGCCCTGTGGAACCGCTTCCTACCCCAGCTGCTCAACATCACAGGTAGCATATCATCTCCACACTTAATGACCTACGTAGACCACAGGTAGCAGATCCTTGCCACAGTTCCTTGTTCCACTGGGGTTACAGGTAGTAGAACATCATCACCATTTTTCCTCACTCACAGACTTTACAGGTAGCGCATCATCTGACTTCCTCTTGTAGAAATATCACAGGTACATAGTATATTCATAAGTTTTACCTGTTGACATTGGTACATTATTTCGCAAAATATAATTCTTTTGAAAAAAAATCTGGTGTCCATTGATAGTTGGACATTGGACCACATGCCCTCAAACACAGTTAATAATCATTGTGCGGGTGGTCAGGAGTTCTATGACTGATGGAGGCCAGGAGTGAGTTAGTGAGAAACAAGAAACAAAAAAAGGAGACACAGGGTAGAACAGAGGGAAGGGGTGAGGGTGTGTAAGCATTAGGCTTAATCATTTAAAAATATAACAATGTTTGTATGCCTTTCTCTCTGCTGTTTTCCTGCCATCTTCTACTATTAGTTTATAGGAAAGCTGAAAGTGCCCTTTATTTCTTAAAAATGTTCATTCATCTTCCAAATTCCAGTCAGCATCAGTACACAGCCTGTCCAGGGAGGTGATCTTTCTTTCCAACTCATATCATTGACATTGATCTAGGCATGTCTGTTGGTGATAATAACTGGTCATAATTACTGCCTCGGTTGCTCCTTCTCATCTCTCTGTAGACAACATTGATGAGGCTGAACGACAGTGGAAGGTGGAGTTCCACCGCTGGAGCTCTTACATGATGCACTGGAAGAGCCAGTTTGACCACTACAGCAAACAGGAACGCTGTGCAGACCTCTGAGGGGCGTGCACCAGGTCGAGGGAAACAAGGACAGAGGGAGAGAGGAAATGGGATAGGCTGACCGCATCACTCCATACTTATGTGATTGAGACAGATGCTGGGGGCAATAAACTGAAAGCAGTGAAATCAGTGGCACCGAGGGAACACAGTTACCCTCACAGTACACTTTCCACAGATCATTGGCTACTCTTTACCCAAATCCAGAGACTGATGGGCAAAGGGGCGTGGCCACACATGAGCCACATACCCCGTCAGGCAAGGGAGTGCATGTGTGCTTTCAGTTCAGAGAAATTGGAAAACAGCAGGATGTAAAGGGAAGCCTATGGAGTGACACGGTCGTCCAAGAGAATGTGTCTCAGAGAACATCTGGGAAAGCAAAAATTCAGACCTCTGAAAACAGAGTATGTGTGTGCGCATGAGTGTATGCGTGTGTGTGTGGGTGGGTGTGTGTGTGCACGAGTATCTGAGTGTGCATTTGTAAATCTGAGAATGAGGAAGCCTCATCTACTCTGATCCCAAGAAACCCAGGTTTTTTTTTAACTTTATGATTTTATTTAATACTATCTTACGATTTTTTATTTCCCAGTACTTACCACTACTTAGCATTGTATCTGTGTGTTGGCCTACGCTGCTCTCTGTGCTGTCGTTATGTCTCCCATTTCCTCTTGCTTTTTGTTCTTTTGTAGTTGCCTTCTTGTGTGATATCTTCCGATGTGTGTCTGTCTCCAGATGAGATGAAAAGTGGTGTTTAGAAATAGGAATCAGGAGCCATTTTATCACTGTTTGGAGATGTGCACTGAACCGCACCATCAGGCTATGTGTAGTGTCACCTGTTCCACCTGTACTCTTCTCTTACGGCCCTCTGAGTGCATGAGTGTGTGTGTGTGTGTGTGTGTGTGTGTGTGTCCTCCTTGCACAACCCCTGCCAAGTCTGCCTGTGTTTGCTCTTGAGTTATTTTCTCCTGACCTGCAGCTTTACTCTGAGTGCAACTGGTGTTGTTGCTGTGCCAACGAATCAATGCAATTCTGCAGTTCTACATGTACCCCCTCCCGCCCCCTGCCAGGAAGGGACTGCTTCTCGTAATCCAAATGGAGAGAGTGTGATTGCCTCAGTGCTTTTTAATTTGACAGAGAGCTGTGTCAGGCCTTTGCCTCAGATGGGACTGCCAGTGCTGGAGGGGGTGTGGGACAGGGAACGGCTGGGGGCCGAGAGAAAAGACAAGCCCCATGAAATCTACTCGCATACCTTTGAGTGATTTCACCAGTGCTCTGTTTTTTTCTTTTTTTTTTTCTTTTTTTTTTTTTCTTTTTTTTTTCTTTTTTTGCTTTTTCTGTCATCTGCATGCATCACTGTCTTCTGTCAAAGTCAGGGGCTTTCAGGGGTGTTATTTATTTGAATTCAGGATTTTCATGCGTTTGAGTGGATTTTAAAAATAGTTATGTTCATGTGTGGCTGATCGCCAATTTTGTTTACTGTCTGACCGACAGGTATTACTTATTTTCACTCCTGATGATACTGCAGAAAGGTTGTGGATCTTCTAGCAAGCATCCTGATTAGTTAATCACCGGGCATGTTATTGCTAAAGATCAAAACTGGAGTGGAAAGTTTAGATTAAAAATGTAATTACATGAAAATGACATGAGATTTAAAGAATATTTATTAATGAACATTTAAGAATAGAGAAAACATTTGTGTGGGCATGTTTTGGTGAGTCTGAGTGACAGCTGCTGAAGTGCCTCTTGTCCAATGAGAGGCCATCCTTTCCTCCTCCTCCTCCAATGAAACCTTCCGATGCATGCCCTGAGCCCGCCTCCCATCCGTATCCTCCTCCAAATATCGTGACTGTTATTTTCTGTAAGAAATGACCCTATACTTATGTGTAGAAACTGTGCATAACACTATTCTTATTATCTTATGGAATCAGATGTTGTTATTATGATAATGTTAGCAATAATTACATGCTGTAGTGTAACATTTTATTATTCAGAAATTAGGATGGTGATGATCACGGCTAGTGATACGAAGATGAGGAGCAGGTTATGTCTAGACAGAGTGACTTAAAAGTGCCATATTTCTAATACAGTAATATTTTACTTACTACCATAAACCTGCCACACAGCAGTTCTTACTGTTGCCATTATTTTAAATAGAATGACATTTGCAGCTGATGTATCCACTGACCCAAGCTTGCTGCTAGCTACTTGCTGTTGCTTTTACCCAGTCATATTGTGTTCTTTCACGAAAAAAAACATTCTAATCAACAGCTACACTCATAATTTTTCTTCTTAAGACAAGAGACGACCTCAATCGAAGTGATAAAGTTACAGTTTAATGGCGTAATCATGAAAAAAAAAAAAACCCTGCGCTTTAGCTGTGCAACTTTAGAAGTGAAACAGGTTCAAAATAAAACCACTGTTCAAATAATTCCAGCACTTCAGAAGGCATTCACATACTTTATTAGTATTATTATTATTATTATTATTACCACCATTGCAAGTAGAATGCTGTTACATTTCATTGCTATTATCACTGTCAATCTTACAATTACAGTTAATGTGCTGATGATGACTATGGCTGAGGCCAGTGTTCCTGTGCCAAACTGTCTTTGTGGCGGCTGCTCTGTGCTGGTCCTGCTTGGTGTGTCTGCGTTTGCCCTTCTGGTTGCTGTATCAGAAGCCCTGAATACAACCTCAATAAACAGACTGAGAAAAAGCCTTCCTGTCTTTGTCTCTACACTGCCTCTCTGTCTATTTGTCCAAGTGTGTGTGTGTGTGTGTGTGTGTGTGTGTGTGTGTGTGTGTGTGTGTGTGTGTGTGTGTCTTTTTTGTCAGCCTGTTTGTGTTTGTGTTGGTCTGTCTGTATATCTTTGTCTCTGCTTGTCTCTATGTGTCTATTTTTGTCTCCTTCTCTCTCTCCTGTAGCTGCCAGTATCCAGTTAATTGCTATGGTTATAACCTACATGATGCTCAAAGTACTGTATCACCTACAAGATGTGATCAGCAAAAGCAATGTGCTTCTCCACCTATGACCACTTGGTGGTCCTGCTCACAAAGGCTCCAAAATTGAAAACCTGAAGGATCTTGGGTTTGGCTTCAGTATGGTGGAATGAACACCACCTATCTCTCAGAACTACTGAATCCCTTAGAGTATTCAAGAAGGGTCTAAACACATCTCTTTTGGACCAACTTCCCTTCTGATCTATTGACAGCAACATAAATTTGCACCACACCATCTGTAATGATGTTCATATTTCCTATGCGACTCTCAGTTCTATAGGCAGTTACTCCAGTAAAAACATTCATTATCAGACTAACTTTACTTTGGTAATTGTCTAGTGATGTATCAAAATGATATACACATAATTTATCTAAAGTTTTTAATCTGCTGCCTAATGCACATTTGTGTGTCACTTTGGAGAAGAAGCATCTACTAAATGAATAAATTTAAATGTGTGTGTGTGTTTGTCTGTTTTCGTGTACCTTTTCTCATGGTAGAGTTTCACTGGAACTCAAACCAATATAACTGCTTCTTGCCACATGAAACCTCAATAAGCATTTCACTATTGCTCTTCTCTTGGGCACCAGCATCTTTCTGACAGTGATCATTGGAAATGAAAGAAAAAAAGTCTACATTTTCCTTTCTTGACAAAACAAATTCTCTGAGGACCTGATATGTTCAACACTCACCAACCAAAACAAGTCCCTGTCACAAGCCTCCTCTTTGTGTGTTGATCCAGAAACAACAGTGGGCAGGAGGGGCATGGATATCCAGCTTTTAGCAAGGTTCTATACATCCTCTTTGTTGGATGACCCAGGGCTTCCTTTAATGAGTGAAACATCCTTTCTAAATTGAAACTTCACTGTTTGCCTCTAGTGAGCAGATGTTTGTTCTGCCTTTCCAGTACACTTACTTAACTGAATGTTCAATGAAGAAATATAGCACACAAGCCATCCTATGCACAGCTGTTAATTTTATAGTTATAAAATTCATTTGTGCTTACCCATCTTGTTATATTATTTCAAATGACAATGTTCTACAACTAATCTGTGATTTACCAAAAGTAGCATTATACACAGTAATAGTATTTCCAGATATTTTCAGCGTCTTTGAAAGTGACAATATTCTGGAATCATTTTAGAAGTGAAACCATAAAGTCAACGCCAGATGGCACTGTGTTTACATATTGTGTGTGTGTGTATTATTATTATTGTGTAACATTTTCAGGGGAGTGTGGTGGCAGAGTGGGTTGGACCAGGTCCTGCTCTCCGGCGGGTCTGGGGTTCGAGTCCTGCTTGGGGTGCCTTGCGACAGACTGGCGTCCTGTCCTGGGTTTGTCCCCTTACGCCTTGTGTTGCCGGGTTAGGCTCCGGTTCCCCGTGACCTCCTATGGGACAAGCAGGTCAGTGTGTGTGTGTGTGTGTGTGTGTGTGTGTGTGTGTGTGTAAGTAACATTTTCCTATTTTTACAGGTGTTAAACTATTAACTAACTACCACTCTTCCCCGTTCTGCGCTCGGCTACTCTGACCACTGTCTGGTTCACCTAATCCCCACATACAAACATAAACTTAAATCTGCCAAACCCACAATCACTACAGTGAAGAAATGGACAGATGAAGCCAAGTCGGTTCTGCAGGGCTGCTTTGCTTGCACCGATTGGAGTGTATTTGAAGTAGCAGCTGACAACCTGACAAACTCACTGATGTTGTTACTTCTTACATAAGTTTTTGTGAAGACACATGCATCCCGACCACCACTCACAGGAAATTCAACAACTACAAACCGTGGTTTACTGCTAAACTGAGGCAGCTACGGAAGGACAAAGAGGCAGCTTATAGGAGTGGAGAAAGGTCATTATACAACAAAGCCAGAAACATGCTAACTAAAGAGATCAAAACTGCTAAGCGACGTTATTCCAAGAAGCTGAAACAAACATTCTCAGCTAATGATCCGGTGTCAGCGTGGAGAGGCCTACAAGCCCTCACCAACTTCAAAGCATGATGCCCTCACTCAGGTAACACCCAACAATTGGCTGAAGACCTGAACTTTTTCTACTGCATATCTGAGGGGCCCATTAACCAGCCATTAACACCTGTCCACCAGTCTCCACCAACCCACCATTCTTCCCATCCAACTTCGACGATAAGTGAAGATGATGTAAGGCGTCTGTTCAAAAGATTAAAGACAAGGAAGGCCCCGACTCTGATCAGGTGTCTCCGTCCTGCCTGAAAATCTGTGTGAGCCAGCTGTCCCTCATCTTTACACAGATCTTCAATAGATGGTTGGAACCAAGCATGGTCCCAACGTGCTTCAACCGGCTCCACCATAATACCTATTCCCAAAAAAACCTGTATTTCGGGACTGAATGACTCAGACCAGTGGCTCTTACCTCTGTAGCAATGAAGTGCTTTGAGAGGCTGGTGCTAGCATGTCTGAAGGTCATCACAGGCTCACTGCTGGATCCCTTCCAGTTTGCCTACAGATCAAATAGGTCTGTGGAAGATGCTGTGAACATAGGGCCGCACTACATCCTGGAGCACCTTGACTCAACAAAGACATATGCACAAATCCTCTTTGTGGACTTCACTTCGGCCTTTAATACAATCATTCCAGACATCCTTCACTACAAACTCAGTCAGCTCCCTGTGCCAACATCCATCTACAACTGGATCACAAGCTTCCTCACCAACAGAGAGCAGCAGGTGAAGCTGGGGATATTCACATCTAGCACTCGCACACTCAGCACCGGTGCCCCCCCAGGGATGTGTGCTCTCCCCTCTGCTCTTTTCAATATACACAAACGACCTCACCTCCGCGGACTCATCAGTTAAGATCCTGAAATTCGCTGATGACACTACAGTCATAGGACTCATCAAGGACTGCGATGAGTCCGCATACAGACGGGAGGTGGACCGGCTTTCTTTGTGGTGCAGACACAACAACCTGGAACTTAATACCGGTAAGACAGTGGAGATGACAGTTGACTTTAAGAAAGTACCTTCTCTGCTACCACTCACTATCCAAGGTTCTACTGTGTCCAGCACTGATTCCTTCAAGTTCCTTGACACTACCATCCGCAAAGACTTGAAGTGGGAGAAGAACATCAGTACCATAACAAAGAAAGCCCAGCAGAGGATGTACTTTCTCCGCCAGCTAAGGAAGCACAACCTGCCGAAGGAACTGCTGTGCCAATTCCACAGGGCCACCATTGAATCCGTACTATGTTCATCAATCACTGTCTGGTTCGGCTCTGCCACCCAACCGGACAAGCGCTGCCTTCACACACTGGTTAAGTCAGCAGAGCGCATCACCGGGACCAACCTGCCTTCCCTCCAGGACCTGTATATGTCCCGTGTCAGGAAATGGGCTGAGAAAATCATAGGGGACCCCTCACCCCCACTCACTGTCTGTTTAGCCTACTTCCCTCGGGTAGGCGATACAGACTAATCAAAACAAGAACTACCAGACACCAAAACAGCTTTTTCCCGGCAGCCATAAAGATTCTAAACACCCTCCTATAACCTCAATCTTCACTGGACTTTTTACTACTACTGTACCCTACTTGTTCAGCACTACACCCATGTGCAGTATGTTCTTACATCTTTTGTGCAATATCATGTGCAATATGTTTCCTTATATCCTTTGTGCAATATCATATCCATGTACAATATGTTTCTTTATATCTTTTGAGTAACATCATACCCATGTGCAGTATGTTCTCCAAATAACTGACAACCACTGCACTATAATGTCACTTTATGATACAGGTCAATGCATACTTTTTTCTATGCTTGATCATTTAGTTGTATTATGTCTACATGGTTTTATGTTCTGTCTGCATTATACTATGTTCTTGTCTGCTGCATTATATTATCGGTAATCATGTTTGTATTAGTCTATGCCTAGTTCAGTACGTGCTTATGTAGTCTGTATGTGTGAATGCACACTGTAGATTTGCTCTAAACCGGAAACAAATTCCTTGTATGCTCAGGTATACTTGGTCAATAAAGCTGATTCTGATTTAAAATATTTCTGTATATTGATTTATTATGTATTAGGACAATTATTGGATCCTGCCCAGGGTGTACCCCCAATTAGCCTTATTCCTAGTGTTTCCGGAATAGGCTCTGCTTCACCGCGACCCTGACCAGAAGAAGAGGTTAATTGAAATTAGATGCATGGATGATATTGAAGCAAGGATTCCGGGAATTAAACCTACAACCTTTTGTAGGATATGACACCAGTATCGACAATCTGCCAGCCTGTTTAAATACATTTATCTATCTGGCATTTTTCCCCAAAGCGACTTATTAAGCTATTTTCAAGTATTTACCCATTTATATAGCTGGGCTTTTATTTATTTTTTACTGGAGCAGTTTAAGGTTAATGCCTTTTTCTTGGGTTTTACAGTTGGAGGTGGGATTCAGACCTGCGACTTTGGGATCTAAAGGCAGTAGTGCCAACCACTATGCTACCAGCTGCCTCCATACAGTACACTATTGTATAAGAAAATGACCTTTAAAAAAAAAAACTTTTGTACAATTTACTCAGCCTGTGGAGAGTTTGCAGGTTCTCCCGTGTCTGCTCAATTTCCTCCGGGTCCTCCGGTTGCCTCCCACAATTCAAAGAGGCGCTGCTCAGCTGACCCATAGTCTGAGTGACAGACAGAAAGTGTGTTTCACGGGTATATTCATGAGTGACCCATTAAGTATTGTATCTAGCAGTGTAAGTTACCTTGGTGAATATGGCATTTGGTATGCGTATGGTGGGATGATAAGACTAGTGTTCATTGAAAGTCGCTTTGGAGAAAACCATTACAAATGAATAAACATAAATGATAAAATCCATTTCCGACGTAGTAGACTACTACTGTTTACAGATGCTGTTTAAATGGTTTTGTGTGCACCGGTAAACTAAGCAGCAAAAAGTACACAGCAGAAGGAAAGAGCGACATTGACACTTAGTTTTAATCGAAGTTTGCAGTAATTTCTATTGAGTGTTTTATTGAAAGACACTTAGCCGACTAAATTAACCTAAATGCAATAACTCGTATTTGCATTTAATTATGCACTAGTATGTAATAATATTCACTGTGCCTTATTGCTATTTAAGTGCTAAAATAAAAAGGGGGTGAACTGAGACGGGGAGAATCGATTCTGTCTCGTGATCCCATCGCTTGATTCGCATTTTCCACATTTTCCACATCTGGTTCCCAGCCCATGAAATCGGACACCTGGATGTTTCCTGTCATTCTCCTCCTTCTCCTTCTCCGTCTTCTGTTGAGCAAAAGCTCTTTACATGAACTTTTTCCTGAACTTGTTTCACTTTTGCTCCAGTGTTCACCGTGAATAAGAGCCCCGAAGCGGCCGTGGCTCCGTTCCGCCCTCTGGGAGACGCTGAAGCGCGGCGGTGGCGGCGGCGGCGCTCCGGCGTGAATTCCAACACGTTTCCGAGTGGGGAAAACAAACGGCGTGAATAGAGGAAGGGTGGAGAGAAGGAGGAGGCTGGGAAGGAAGGAGAGCAGCAGGGACGAGTGTTTCCTTCTGTAGAAGGAAGGGGGCGAACCGAAGAAAGTTGCTGAAGGAACACTGCGGGGGATCTGACAACAGCTGGATGAGGAAGGAGATCGAGGGCTGAGCTCATTTTGGTAAGTGCCTCTTACCACACCGACTTTGTATTCTGAAACTGGTCAGCCTTGGCTTTGTCACTGAAACTGATCTACAGTCAGTGTAGCCTTTTTCACTGAACTGATCTAACAGTGTAGCTTTTAACATACTGATTTACACACTGTAGCCACACTGAAACTGATCTACTCTGTAACTTTTAACACTAATACTGATTTACACTGTAGCCTTTTACACGAAACCTGACCTACACTAGTATTTTACACTGAAATGTGTATCTCTACTATAGCTTTTTACACTAAAACTGGTCTACACTATGGTTTTTGCCCTAAGACTGTTCTATACTGTAGCTTTCTATTCTAAAACTAGATACACTGTAGCTGTTCATGCAACAACTGGTCTACATTACAGTTTTTATACTAAAACTGGTCTATAATGTGGTCTTTGCACTAGCAAAAGTGGTCTAAACTGTAGCTTTTTATACAATAAATGGACTACACTGTGGTGTTTTTAATTTAATCTGGTCTTCACTGTGGTTTTTAACTAAAACTGGTCTATATTGTAGTTTTTGTACAGTAAAATTGGTCTACACCATCATTTTTTATGCTATAATGTTGTTTTTTTGCACTAAACCTGGTCTACACTGTGCTTTTTATGCTGCAGCTGATCTTTTTTATAGTAAATCTAGTCTAAATTTTAGTTTTTAGTTTTTATCATACAGATGGTTTGCAAAATAGTTTTTTTTTATGCAAAGCTTGTCTGCAATGCATTTTTTATAGTAAAGTTGGTCTAAAAAAGTCCAAACACACAAACCTGTGAGGTATCCATCTCTTGGTTTCCATTTTGCCTGATTTAACAGCACAGTATAGTCCATGTAAATATTATACTTTCAAATGTCTGTCAACAATGTACATATCCAAATGACCCCAGTTTTAGGAGTTATTTGTCTGTTCTCTGCATGAGGGAATAATAGACTCATGTGCTGCTTAGGTGCAATTTTGCTTCAAGCCCTTGTGCCTGTACTCACACCTGGGACCAGGTATTGTTATTTGCCCTTTCTAAAGAAAGGCTAGTGTGGGTCAGCAGGGCAGCTAAAAATATAGATAAATTGCAGTCTTACTAGCTTTTGCCTCAGTTTGATTTTAATTCATATCTTACTGATGCCTTTTCTTGTGCAAGTACTGTGAAAAGCATTGCTTCAGAATTTAAAATTATCTCCCTTCCATACAAAAAGGAAAAATTATAAGTATTGTAATAGAAAACCTCATGCTTAATGAAAAACCATTTAAAGATGCTGGATATCTGCAATATGACAGTCTGAATCATGAAAGTAACTTGTTTCCAGACTTTTTGTCTTCTGTCCCAAGGAATATTACTTCTTTCTCTGTGTTTCTATGCACTTATTTTAAAGAACTGTGATATTGTTTGTGCAAATGCTGGATATCAACATAATAACAAAGAAGAAGTGTTCTGTATCATAATTTCCCAAAAAGATAGAAATTACGTACAACTGTAGTTTATGTTATACAATAAATATCACATTATATCTAAGTTTTCTGTATGGGTCTGTGTGAGAATTTGGACCTTTTATGAAGCTTTTGGGAAGATGTTTTTGTCACCTTTGCTTCTGCTGACAATGTTGGTCATATCTGACTCTTTACAGTGACACCCGCATCCCTCCCCCTTGTCTCCTGGCCTTCAGCAGTTCTCATGATGGAGCAAGGAGTGGAGGGAGAGAAGGAGCGACAGAGAGAGCGAGGAGAGGAGAAGGAGAGTGATGAAGCAGAGGACCTTGGGAAGGCTATAGAAGGAGCAGCCCTTGTGTGGCAAGAAAGGGGTACCGATGATGACCTGGGCCTACCCATCATGCACTGGGAGGCCCTTAGTTTGCGAATTGCTGAGCTGGAGAAACAGGAGGAGGAAAGGAGAGAAAGATCCAAGGTGAGAAAGCATGACAGAAGGACACTGAAGTTAATATGGTAAAAGTTATGAGTGATATGAGTGTTTTTTTCCCAAAACAAAACAAGACTTGACAAGAAGACAAAGAGCCGCCTTAAAGAAATCTTTTTCAGTCAGTGAAGTTCATCTGTCTGGCTAGTTCATCGAGTGTCTACTCATTCCCCAGTGTACTAGTGTCCTGGAGCAAGATGGTGTGTCTGGGGTCTGGAGGGATTCAAGTCGAAGAGACGTATGGGATGACAGCGAGGACGAATGCAACAGCCGTGTCATTGCTCTCACCTCAAGGTAGCATCTGAAACACCCTGTTCATAGACTTTTCCTTGTGCTCATTAGTAGATTTATGGGGTGATACATACCATTTCTTTAGTCCTTTACATATTAAGGATAGCTTAATATTTCATCTTTCAAATTCAATGTGTCATAATCTCCAAGACCCACATTCTTGCCCACTAATGCATTAAAAACACTGAGGAAGAATTTTCCCTTTTTCTATACTAGGCTCCAAAACCAGATGAATCTTCAGCTCTGCTTTATCAACAACAGTGAGAGTGAAGATGAAGATGATGAAGACACTGCGCAGCCGGTAGGGGCAGGAAAATGACAGTGCAAAACATGTTTCCAGTGAATTGGTGACTCTTCCTTGCCATTTGTGCCATTTGTGTGAATGTGCTAGGGAGTGATTGTGTGACATTGCCCTGCTATGGACTGGTGTCCTGTCCGGGATGTATCTTATACTCTGTCCTTCCAGGACAGACTCTGGACCACTGTAGATCAACATTTCACAAACAATTTTTAAATGCAACAAAAGAGTAATTGAATAGACCAGACAGTGTGCTTCATAATCTGGAAATGGTAACAACACACACACACACACACACACACATTTTCGGAACCGCTTGACCCATACGGGGTCGCGGGGAACCGGAGCCTACGCGGTAACACAGGGCGTAAGGCCGGAGGGGGAGGGGACACACCCAGGACGGGACGCCAGTCCGTCGCAAGGCACCCTAAGCGGGACTCGAACCCCAGACCCACCGGAGAGCAGGACCCGGTCCAACCCACTGCACCATGGTAACAACAGTAACTTTTAATATTTTTACTTCATAAAATATTTCTCTATCACTCTTCAGCCCCCCCAAGCTAGGAACCCATCCCCAACCCCAGTGACTACAGGTGGCAGCAGGTCAACCGGCTTCAAGCTGGAAGTGAGGGCTGCACTGACCGCTCTCCGAGACAAGCTGCGGACTGAGCAGAAGGAACAGGTATGGGGTTGACGGAGCTCATGAAAACAGGAGAACAGCTTTCAGCAGAGAACATGACCAAAAAGGTAGAAATTTCCCACAAATGGTGAAACACACATCTTATGGGTATATATCACTTGGATCTTACCCAGTTTTACCCATTTGTTACAGCTGGATATTTTACAGAAGCAATTCAGGTTGGGTATTTCTCAAGGGTATCCCTGCATGGCTCCTTCTAGGAGCCTAGTTAGTCCATAACCACTGTATTACGTGTTGGGCATATAATCAGTCTGCCTCATCCTCTTCCTCAGTGTGTACCGTGCTCTGATACTGTGACGAAAAGGAAGAAGTTGGAGCGCAGTGACCTCCAGGCTCTCAGTCTGAAGCAACTGGATGCACTGAGGGTCTCTCTCACCCAGAGTGTTCATGGTAAGGTCCTGAGACACACACGACACTGCCTTTTACACCTTCACACCCTCTTCTGAAATATGTCATGGTTTTGATACCGCTGCACTACTGACTGCTGTTTTACATTCTGTTGAACCTTATGAACAAAATTGTGACTGGAAGAAACTAGTTTGGAACTCAACATATTCATAAACAAGAATTTCACTTTTAGCACTAGGTCGTAATAGAAGCTCAGTAATGCAGACATTCATGGATTTATTCATGGGCTAGATTTTTAAAGACTTCAGATAAAACTGCAATTAATAAAAAATGCTGTTTAAGTCTTTGATTTTGTTACAATCACCTTGAAACAACATTAAAATGAAAGCTAATTTATAATTACAAAAAATAAAACCTTCCTGACCACTTTAACACAGATGATGTCCTTCAGTTTATTTATTGGTTAGATTCTGTAAAAAGCTTGAATAAAAACCCAAAAATTAAATTAAAAATACTTTGTTTTTACAACAATAATTTTTAACGTAAAATGATAAAAATACATTGTCTCCACAAACCCCTGTTGAGTGTTGGTTGTTGCTGAAAATGATCTCAAACTTCTATTGTGTTTGGGTGTGTTTTACTGCCCAAACTGGCTGGACATGTAAATACAGGATGCTTTCGCGCTGCATTTTGAAAATAGTGAAGAAAAAGCAGTTATAAATAAACAGGAAAACATTTGTATTTTTGAAAATTTGTTACTTGAATGCTTGCAACAGGAGGAGCCAATGTATTTATGGAACGCAACATTTTCTCTCTTAAAATGTTAGATTTACATGCTAAGCTACTTGTAATTATAATTTATCAGTTTATATAGTTGGGTCATTGTTACTGGAGCAATTCAGGGTAAAGTACTTCCATCAAGTGCACCATGTGAACCTGAGGCCTCTGATCATAAAGTGAGGGCTTTAACTATGAGCCTATTTGCTGCTCCACATTTGCGTCCATAATGATATAGTAACACTACTGATTCACTGCCAGACACTGAGTAAAAATGCTGATGACAATGCTAAAATATCAAGGCTCCTGACCATCCTGACAGTATCACACTGTCAGCAAGACCGTACATGGGGCAAAAATGGTTCTGGCAGAACTGCTACACTAAGACAATGAACCAGGGTCTGTCCACTTCCTTGACCTTTACATCTGTCTTCCTGTTTGTGTACTTGTCATGATCCACCAGATCTGAGCTCAGAACTGGTACGCCGACTCTTGACCAGAGACCAGCTGCGGACAGAGCAGGATGCTATGCTCCTAGAGGTGCAGGATATGACATTGTGATGTGACCATTTGAACTGCAAAGAAGCCACACGTCTCTACTGGATGATATCACTTTTTGGACACTCCTGCCAAAATGGCTGGGAATAAAAGCTGCAGTGTGTTGCCCAACATCAAATTGGCAGGCATGGACATTTTTAAGGGAAGTTTTCTTTCTGCTTTTATGATGGTGTTCAGTATTGAATTTTCAGTATTTTCAACTTTGTATGCTGCTTTTGATGCCCAAGGAACTATATGGCTTCCAAGCCATCGTTGTGGTGGTAACAATAATGTGGAATGATCCTTACGCAACTGTTGTATTCCCTGTGCTTCTCTCTGTTTGCTAAGGAGCTCATTGTAGCCATATGTTTGTGGAGGTACTCGTGGGGCTGTCTCACTGCACTGGCCTGACTTTGTTGGCCTCTGTTTGTCAAGCCCCAGAAATTTTTCTATTCAATAAAAGTACATCACTTCCTATATATCTGAATATTACTGGGAGTTTGTGAATATGTGTGTGTGGGTACATGCCATAGAGTTTTTATTATTAGTTTTCATTTTTACTTATTATTCATTTTTTAGTATGTTTATAGGATTTCACATGAAAGAAAGCACTGGGGCAGGAAGTAGCATAGTGGTTAGAGCTTGAGCTTAAGGGATCCAGGATTGAATCTTACCTCCTGCTATACTACTCCTAAGTAAGATACTTGCCCTGAATTACTCCAGTACAAATTACCTAATGTAATAAATGGGTGATTGTAAGTAGGTAAATTGTGTACATCAGTGTGGAGAAAATTTTTAAGCTAAATGAATAAATAAGAGGTTAGTTAATGTGCCTATTTGGGGTCCAAGTGTCAGTATAAAGCTGAAAAAGGACAGAGGTCAACCCTATGGGTGCATGTTTTTATGTCCATTCCCAAGCTTGAGCATGCGTGCACCCTCACTGACCTATAGCTCAAAAGCCCTAAAATCACTGAACACCTGTTTGCAAACAAGCAGGTCAGCAGTAAAAAGTGAAGGGGGAAAGACAGGGTGTTGTAAGAAGGCAGAAGGAGTTGTGAGACAGTGAGAAAGAAGTACAGATAGAATCCTGCCATGCAGAGCTGAGGAGGTGTGGACTGTGTCATTGAGCTGTCTTCCATGGTTGGCATGGCAAACAACAAATCTGATGAATATAGCTCCTTAAGAAATGGAACGTTCCTCTTACAGAGGGAGTGTCTGCTTAAATGAAGGCATGTGTCACAGAATGAAGGCATACCACTGAAACAGGAGCATGTTCTGCCTGTTAAAGGATGAAGCAGTGTATATCAGTAAGTTTTCACTCGAATGCCTTGCATGTGTCTTTGCATGCAGCCACAGTGCATAGAGCTTCTACTGTTTGCTGTACCAGTTAAGCAGAACTACAGATTATCACTCTTCCCTTGGCCTTCTGCCTTAATTCATATTTTTACCTTGATGTCAGGGGGACCACACATCACCATGCTCTTGTATGTAAACCTAATGGCTTTATGATCAGTTGCAAAGTCCTAACATCTCCCATTTTCAGCTTTATCTCCACAGTCACATGGTCCTTAATAATACAGCAGTAGATTTTAATACATTAATTGTTTTAATGTAAATGTAAGGCAATGAAGGTCTGGGAAAAGCCATAAGGGGAGGGAGTCATGGCTACTGCAGGATGCGTGTTTTTCCATCCTTTTGCATTCTGCCTGGCTTTAGTAGTAATACATGATGGATTGCAGTGAGTAGTTGTCCATCTGAGGTTGTAAACCTTTTAAAATATCGTTCAAAAGATATCAGATATACAATAAAGCAAATCCCCAAGCAATATCCTATTGGGTATCTAACAGGAGGCATGTAATTGCGGTGAAGCTCCTTAGTTTGAATTGCACACAATGAGGAGAGAAGGTCAAAACACAGGCTTGTATAGAAATCTTTGTTTACTTTTACTTTTATTCTTTTATTGTTTCCTGTGAATTACATGAATGAAAGACAGAGAAATGGGAGAAAATAACAGCACATTATACTGTGAGCATGACTACAAAGAAACACTACATTTTGAGCCCTTTACATGGTGGGATTATATGAAAACTGGCTAAGTTTGACACATAGTTATGATGATCTCCTGGTGTGTTTTTCTTACTTTTTACCACTGAAGCAGAGAGATTCTGGACTGCTGCCCTTGTTTACACCTGTTATACTTAAGCAGCTGCATTATAAATGGACACACTTGCCATGGGACAGGCAGTGTGACATGGCATCATGTGAGCATGTTCAGATCTCAGCAGTTCAGGAGTGGTTCATGTCACAGTTCTCTAATGCTGTCTTACAGCTTGCAGACTCACTAAGTAATTATGCAGTGATCGGACATGTTTATTCAAACTGTCAAAAGCTTCCCAAATGGAAAACAGGTAGACCTGGAAATGACAGTGTGGAAAGAGAGCTGCACAATCCATTGGTCCGTCATACACGAGGGTGAATGAAAAAGGGAGAGGAGGATAGAGAGATGGAAAAGCCATGAGTAAGAATGGTTACTGACTGAGGAATTAATGGAGTGAAAGAGAGACTGAATCAGCAACATCCACTTGTACCAGAGGGCAAACAGCATAAGAGGTTGTGCAAGAGGAGAATCAGAACTGGCTGGAGGGAGGGAGGAAGGGAGAGAGGGAGGGAGGCGGAGGGGCGGAAGGGCAAGGGTGCAGTGGAGAAAGCAGGTTTTTCGTATGTGGGATCAGGGCAAGTGGAGATGAAACAGAGAACGGAAAGACCAGACACTGATCCTGCATTGAGCAAGAGTGAAATTAAACTGCGGCGCAGCTTTCTTTTTGGTGGAGAGTTAAAGAGACGTATCAGCGAATTCGGAATCTGAATGATCCATCTGACAGAAAGCGAAGAGAAAGTGAGGGAACAGAGGACTTAAAGAAGATCAGGAAAAAGGAAGGATGAGAGTACAACACTTTCACTGCCATGGGAAGTAATGCGCTCATTATAACAACAACCGCTCAGGCAGGGCTGATGGGAACAAGAAGAGAAAACGTGACCTCCTCGCCCTGCATCATTGACGAATCCTACAAATACATCTTCCTCCCCCTCTGCTATTCCTTCACCTTTGTCTTCAGCCTCTCGCTCAACTCAGTGGTCCTCTACCGCTCCTTCCGCCGCACCAAGCGCTGGAACGCCTCACTCATCTACATGGTCAACCTGGCCTCCACTGACCTGATGTACGGACTCTCGCTGCCCCTCCTAGTCGCCAGCTACGTCATGAGAGACCACTGGGTCTTCGGGGACTTCATGTGCCGCCTGGTACGCTTCCTCTTCTACTTCAACCTGTACTGCAGCATCTTCTTTCTCACCTGCATATCTGTGCACCGCTACTTGGGCATCTGCCATCCGATGAGGACTGTCACCATGGAGACAAAGAGGGCTGTCAAGGGGACCTGTTTGGTGGTGTGGGCTGTGGTGTTCATATTGACCAGCCCCATCTTTCGCTTTGCTCAAACAGGTAACCTCACCAGAACAGTACAAGAAGGTAGCCGGGCAGGGATGGGAGTCAATGCCGGACCAGTAGAGGTCATTCAGAATTGCTGGGATGATGCCATTGACACGGAGTTCCGGATTTATATCCCATACGGCATAGTTCTCCACCTCTTGGGGTTTTTTGTACCATTCACCATCATCGCCTGGTGCTACTCCCGTGTAGTCCTGACGATCATTCGAACCCTGCGCCTGCAGCCGTCCATGCACGGAGTGGAGGTAGGAGGAAGTCCAAAAAGCAGTGGAAGAGCAGGGAAGAGAAGAGGTGCTGTGTCTGTCACCCTGGGGCCACAGTCCTCCTACGTTCGCCGCCGTCATAAATCCATCAAAACCATCATCACCATCACCCTACTCTTTGCACTGTGCTTCTTCCCCTTCCACGTGACTCGAACCCTTTTCCTCATACTCAGAGTCACTAAGGGGGTGGAATGCAACACCATGAGGATGGTTTCCATCTGCTACAAGATCACCAGGCCGCTGGCTTCATTCAATGCCTGGCTCAATGCCCTGCTGTACTTTCTCACCAAGGAGAAGGGAGCCCGCTGCTGCCCTGCACCTGACCCTGCGCTCCATGGCCTCCTCTGGCCCCTACGGATGCTTGGAAGAGGGGAAGATGAAGAGAAAGGAGGTAGGGAGGCAGAAAATAATATAGACAATGAATCAAAATCATCAGGAAATATCTTCCGAGGCCTGGCTTAGATGAAACTCAAAGACAAAAAAAGAGGCAGAAATAGAATATTTTAATTACATTGCTGGAGATGATTAGGAGAATGATGACCAAAGGAGAAAAAAGGAAAATATTTTTTAAAAAAATCACAAGTCACAAAGGTAATTTATTTATAAGAATTATCTGCACAATATCTTTTGTCATTTGAAACAAACATTAGTTGTGTAATAAACTGTATTATTATTTCCAACAATACTATGGTCTGAGACACCCTTAATCACAAATGACAAATGTTTTTCATCTCCTGTATCTTTTACATCTCTTAGTTGAGACTGTGGCTTCAGCTCTTAACATACAACAGTTATTTAAACATCATGTTGCTCTCAGAAGTATAATAAAAATGTTTTAGGTACATGATGTACAATTTTTTATTTGAATATATTTTCTTGGTGAGAAATATCTATGTTGGTGGATATTACATCTGTCATGTAAATGGGTTTGAAATATGTCAAATATAAACTGCTGTATTAAACGTGCTGTTGTCTTGCTTTTACTAAACGTGTAATAAATGTCTTGTAGTGTGATGTCCAAAGGATTAACTATAAGGTAAATCTTTTCGTCTATCTCCAGAGGTATGTCAGAGGTTCAACTCAGATATTACTGAGTGTTTTATTACAAACAAAATACTGCAACACTACATTGATGTCATGCCTAAGTAATAATGTGTTACAAGCAACTCACTCCAAAAGACTGTGAATAGAAAAAATGTCACAAGTCATGTAATTTCTATTCATTCACAAAAGTGTGAGGCAGTCAACTGGGGCCAACTAGATGGAAACCATAGACTTTCTAGCATCCATACAAAAGGATTGTAAGTAAACCTACTTTGCTTTTCCAATTGCTCTAACAACTAAGGAACAGACGATCCATGAAGACCTCAGCAACAAATATTGCGGGTGCCTGAGGGTGCCCTGGTAAATGATTAAACTTAAAATGGTTTGTGCGTGTCCGTGCTCCGGTGGGCTGCCGGACAGAACAAATATGTTTTGAAAAACATTCTGTAAAATCTGTATTAGTAATTTCATATGTCCCTTAAATGGGTATGCAGTGGTATTTTGTTCTAGGATTACATGTATTTTACATTTAGCTGATGCTTTTCTCCAAAGCAACTTACACTGTTAAGCTACTTACAATTATTTACCCATTTATACAGCTGGGTAATTTTACTGCAGCGCTTTTAGGGTAAGTACCTTGCTCAAGGGTGCTACAACTGGAGGTGGGATTCAAACCTGCAACCTTTGGATATAAAGCAGTAGTTCTGATCACTGTGCTACCAGCTGCTCCCTATGTATATTGCTAATATGTTAAGTGAACATGTGCTCATTGGCCTGGGAGCCCAAAATCAATTTCTTACTCACTGGATTACATGCTGACAGTGGGAAGTTGAAAATCAAAAAAAAGACTATGAGATCCAAATGTAAAATGACAGAAAATGACATCCACACACACACACACATTTTCAGAACCGCTTGTCCCATACGGGGGTCGCGGGGAACCGGAGTCTACCTGGCAACACAGGGCATAAGGCCAGAGGGGGAGGGGACACACCCAGGACAGGATGCCAGTCCGCCGCAAGGCACCCCAAGCAGGACTCGAACCCCAGACCCACTGGAGAGCAGGACCCGGTCCAACCCACTGCACCACCGCGCCCCCCTGAAAGAATAAATAAAAAGTAGATTTTTCTATAGTGCCATTTTTTTGAGGCCGGAGGGGGAGGGGACACACTCAGGACGGGACGCCAGAAAATGACATCCAGCATTTTGGAAAATAGGTGGTTTAAATGTGGGTTAGAGATTATGTTTATGGAGAAATATAAATAAATTAATTTGTAACAGTACTGAAAATGTTGAAATATTTTGTGACAGTCAAGTGCTTTTAAAAATTTTGGGGGAAAAATGCTAAAATTCAACGGACAGTTTTTCAGTGAAATATGTTTATATCATAACAGTTGTGTTTGTTTTGCTCTCCGGTAGAAATTTGTCTTTCACTGAACAGTGATAAACTGGAGTGTTGATCTTACCTGGATCTGACCAAATCCTGCCCTGGAAAACAGGCAAAAACTTCAATGGACTGATTTGACTGCAGGCAAAAAATGGATCAGCAAATAGATAGATAAACTTTCTGAAAAACCAGAAAGTGTGTATCTTAATTCACGAAGAGGAATGACCCAGAAAGGCCTGATCCTGGGATGTCCTCGTGGAAAACCACGTCAACATGTTTACAGAAAGCAACCTGCCTGATGTTACCCTACTTTCTCTGACACCTCCCTTACAATTATAGAGAATGATGCACCTGCTTAACATCATAATTTAAATGCAGGTACTGTGAATTTAACTGGGAAAACTTTGGGCAAAGCTTTTAACAAAATAGTTAAAGCTGTTTCCAGTTACAGTTTCCCTTTCAAATCTACACAGCAAAATACAGCCTGACAGGTGATTTACGCAAAAATTAAATGTATTACTCGAGATAGCTCTTTCACTCATCAATGGTGCTATTAGATTGTTATCAGGAAAAGATTTTAAATGCTGAAACAACCCATAACATACCACGTATGGGCCATAAATGCTTTTGCAGCATCGGGGAAACACACCAGACCCTTGGTAAATGCTGTATGTTGTTCCACAATTCATGCTGCTATCTGTGACCATCTTTCCCCATAAGACATCTTATGCCATAGAAATATTGCTAGAAGAAAAGGGACTTTACATTTTGATAAAATCTACTTCTTTATGGCTACATTTAGAATCATCAAACATAAGAAAATCACTTCAGACACAAACAATCTGTAAAAATAGTGTAAGTGGGGGAAATATCCTAGTTTCGCCGTAAGAAGCACCTTTCCACCCATGTTATTGTTGTTTAACAACAGAACTATGTAACGGTTAACAGTGTAAGCCTGCGGTACACACGGCCTGTAGTAACTCGCTCAGCCACGGTGTGGCGTAGTTCCCCGGCCGCGACAGGCAAAGGACTGCTCCGTCTTGCCTGGACTATAGCTATGGAGAAAAAAAGAAGCTCAGCTGCTTAAATTATGTGATTTTTCAAACGGATCTCACGGTTGTTTTGAGATTTCACGTAGGAGGCGGGACACAGAAGAGTTCAAATAAAGTTTAAAGTAGTTTTTCTGCGTGCTTTCCTGACATGTAGTAACATTTGATATCTTTTTCAAAAAATCTCTGAAAAATTTGTTAGCCTCGCTTTTTGAACTTCTCAGGAGTTTGCGATGCAGTGAACGATGGAAAGTTGTACCGCTAAATGCATCGACTTCGGTAGCTAAATAGACAGCTGGCTGCCTGTAGCACCGTTTCGAAGACTAGTTACTTTTTATTCAGGTTTGTTCATGTTCCAACTTTACTCTTATTAGCGGTTAGCTACGCTAGCTGAGATGTTTTGAGCTCCGCTGTTGGGTAGTAGTAGTAGCAATACATGGAGTAGCTAGCTAAGTTAGCTAACTGGCTACGATATATGTTACTGCGGGGGGCCCTTCCTTGGAAATAAATTTGTCCACGTAGCCAGCTAGCGGATATCCACGGTTAGCACTGGGCCAGCGGCCCAGGCTGCTCAGCCAGCTGACTAGTATTTAACTCGGGCTCCGACGTGGGGTCTTGCTTTCACTGCCAAATAATGCGATAGAAGGCAGGGTCGGGCAGAGAGTCCCGCTGTATTAGCCAGGAGTCCCTTTTGGACCCTTGGGACTAGGTGAGGCCTGCGGGTCGGGCTTTCACCGGGTTGTAGTACTTCAGTTTGCCCGGGAGTGAGAGTGGGAGGGTCGCAAGCGACAGCAGAAGTGAACCCGGAGACCTGGGTGTACGGAATGGAGCGGATGGAGATCGACCAGTGCGCAGGCGCGACGGTGGCCGGCGGAGGCGGGTCTCTTCGGAGATCCAATAGCGCCCCAATGATCACTGGCGTCAGGTAAGGGTAGTGCAGGTTGCTCTTCAATTAAAAAAAGACGTTTTTCTTTCACTTGTGTTTTTCTTTACTGGAACTTTTCATCTAATGGTTAATCCATGACATTATAGCATAACATTTTCACCTTTACATTCAGTCAAATGCCATTATTCAGCTTACTTATTGCTTACATGGTAGCACGACCACAGCCCTTGAGCTGATGCAATGAAAGTTAATGCATAAACTGTACTTTTGCTGAGATGTTTATGTATGTCGCTTTGGACTAAAGCGTCTGCTGAATGAATAAATGTAAATGTAAGTAAATGGTTAATATATATGATTGTATGTATGTTCTGTACTACTTCCACCTTCCTTTCTGCCCTTTCATTCTTCCTTTCTTCCTGCTCTGTTTTGTCTCAACAACTCCAATTTCTTCCCTATATCTTCTTTACCCCTCATATGCCTCATAACGTATCACTGGACACGTCGTGTCGGACACAGCGATGGAATGGCCGTGTTCAGCTCAGCGAGTTCTGCTCGCTGTCGTCGGAGTAGCATGTCTGTGAACCCCAGCTGTCCCGGACTGGTCAGTGTCTCTTCCCCTTTGTGTGACCCATGTCGCGTTGTTCTATTTATCAGAACTGGTCAGATACACATGTGCCTTTGAGCGTTTTTGTTGGAGAAGCGGGCGGACTTTGGCTGTGTTAGTACATTTCCCTGAAGAAATCAGTAAGTAATCTGTCTTGCCGTTACAGGCCCTTCCTCTGTGCCCTTTTCCAGGGGTCAGCGACAGACTGTCCTCCCACAGACAGGTGAGAAAATTAAAAGGGACACTGCCTATTGGAGTAAGACTGTTTTGTTTTAGGATTGTCTTATTAAAAAAGATGTTGTTTTGACGAAGATTTAAAAGGTTGCTTAATACACTATTTTATAGCATCAAAATACTATGTGGCCTATGAATGTGACCTTACTGTGGTGTGTTGCCTTTCAGGATGAAAGCATGGAGCTCACCTTGCGGGGGAACCTTAGACAGAGGTAGGGGCCCTGAACAGATGCTAATGTATAACCTGGACTGGCCCTTTCTGTAAACTTTTTTGTCAGTTGATTTGGTCAGTTGGTCTGAGTGTGTCTGCAGCACCTGCTGGATGAAGGTGACTCACTGTGAGTAGGGCTTTTCTTTTAGGCTAGGGATGCATTTGGGCTGACATGCCTGCTATTTCTTCACTCACAGTGCCTTTTCTCTGGTGCCCCTCCCTCCGGTTACACACTGGCATGATTCTTTGGACAGTGGTGTTACCCCAAATTCATCCCCAAGTCCAACAAGAAGGTTTAGGAAGTAAGTTTAAATTTTAGAAGGCAGCAGCCACATTTACATAACTTTAATTTGAGTTTTATTGTGATATTTTTTTACATGATATCTGAATATTTCAGCATACAGTATATGCTAAAATATTTCTTGTTTAGATTCTGAGAACAAGATCTTGTCATATTTGCTTGAGAATGCAGCTGTTATATCTTCTGTCTTTTGCAGGACACCACTGACTTCTGCTGTTAGATGGCCTGCTTTAACACCACTCAAGAGGAAAGGTGAGAGAGAGCACCCGGTCTACAATGCTATTATGAACGATGGTGTTGTCATTTGGCAATGCTGGAGGAGACTCCTGCATGCCTGACTTTACTGAAATGTGTTAGTTAAATCATGTGAACACCCTGCAAATCCTTTTTTGTCTGCAGTCTAGCCTGCTTAAAACAAACAAAAATGCACTGAAGTTTTTCCTCAGTTTAATAAAAAAAAAAGATTTTTCTGACGATGCCTAGATGAAACCTGTCAATATCCCCTTATTATCAAAAGTATAAATAGCTTTTTTTTTTTTTTTTTTTTTAAAGAAACTAGTGCATTTTAAATAAGACTTTGTAGCGAGCATGTGGTGTAAGTTGCCTTTGCATTTTTTCTTGGTTTTGATAAAATCACTCTAACCATAAAAATGGGAGACACTATAAAAGTAACATTTTATTAAACATATTTACATTTATTCACTTAGCTGATGCTTTCCTCCAGAGTACCTTACAGTTATGTGCCCATTTATACAGCTGGGAAATTTTGCTGGAGTAATTTAGGGTAAGTACTTTGCTCAAGGGTACTACAGCTGGAGGTGGGATTCTACAACCCTTGGGTCTGAAGGCAGCAGCTATAACCACTGTGCTACCAGTTGTCACCCTTTTCACTACTGACTGTTGTGATATTTTTTTCAGGAGGAGTTGAACTTGATGCCCCACCTAAAAAGTTGTTTGTTGCTGGGGTAACCGACCCACCCCACCTTGCTGGTTATACAGTAAGGTCAGAACTTCCCCGAAGAATCACTGTTTTGTGCATCATCTCATAAAATTTCATACACATATGCACAGTATTGTGGCTTGCAGCACCTTGGGTTTGGATGGGGTGAAGAAGGACGCAAAGGCAGCGAACATTTCGAACATTTCGTTAGAACACCGACGCACAGGGAAATAATGCTCTTGGTCTGAGGACCCTGTTTCCTCCGGAATCTGCGCCTCCATCGAGCCTTCTCAGCTTGCTTAGCTCCCCCAGGTTCTGTTCCCTTTCTCCCTCTGGCAGACGCAAACACCCCCTTATATTCCCCGTACATCACCAAACGCTAACCAATTACAGTAAACATATTTCCCGCTCCAACACAGTAACGCGGGTCGTTACATAGCCCCCCGTCAAAAGATATCAGCGTCCCCGCTGCTGCCTGCCCCATAAGTGTCCCAGTGTCCAGCGTTGTCCCTCACGTGCCTCCAGGCGGGAGTGCAGTCCCGGATGTTCAATGCTGGTGGTTTGGGCGAGGACAATCACAGTAGCCCACTATGGCGGTGCGCTTGGGGATCGAGGCAGTCATCCCGTGACCACCCGGCCTCGGTCCCAGCGTCGCTCTTTTCCTCGCCCGTAGCACGTACCAGCATTGGCAGCGCCCACGTGGTTTTTGCCGACCGTTCTGTGCTCCCCATAGCTGACTGGCTCTCGCAGGGCCGTCATGTCCACTCTCCGCAGCCTCTCTGCGCTACCCTAGTTCCATCATCGGGGGCGAACACTCCTCTTGCGCCCCCGGTTGTCTCACCGCGCCTCTTGCTGCTCGGCTGTCTTTCGGCAGAGGACCCGGCAAAGCCGCCCTGCTTGCTACTCTTGCCTCTGCAGTCTCGCCTACGCCGAGTCCACCTCGATGCTCGTAAAACTGGCTGCTTCTCGCTGTGCAGCCTTCCTCCTTTTGCGGCGTTTGGTCTGCTGCGCCACTCGGTCTGCCGCACCGCTCTAACTTTAAAAAGCTCATCGGGGTTTCACACAGGCTGGGCGCTTTCTCAATGAAAGCAGCAAAAATTTCATTTGTGGGTGAACTCGCGTTGGCGAGTTCTCGCTCCTCCGCCACGGAGCCCTGCCTGTCCACAGACGAGGCACGCTGCTCCGCGTCGTCCAGCACATCGTCCGACCTCCTCGGGAAAGCATCGCTCCCCGCAGGGCGACTTTCCGCAGCCTCCACGCTCGGCGGCAGTTCGCTGCCTCTTCCTGCTACTCCTACCGTGGGCGCAGGGAGACCCCACTCGACCTGCTCGTCCATCTCCAACAGCACCTCGCAGCCCTTCTCCTCCGTCTTCACCACAGCGTACGCTTCCCCACGGTCCCCCTGGACACCCGTGCTCTCCTCTCGCTTCTCTGCCTCCACTGTCTCAAGCTCTTCGTTCGCCGGACACTGTTCTTCCGTCCTGCTGGCTTTCATTCTCACGCCAGTTTCCCCTTCCTCGTCTTCTTCCGAGTCCAGCCTCTCATGGTCTTGCCCCATCCCACTCTGACACCAGTGTGGTGCGCAGCGCCGTGGGTTTGGATGGGGCGAAGAAGGACACAAAGGCAGCGAACATTTTGAACGTTTTATTAGAACACCGACGCACAGGGGAATAGTGCTCTCAGTCTGAGGACCCTGTTTCCTCCAGGACCTGTGCCTCCAGCCAGCTTTCCCAGCCTGCTTAGCTCCCCCAGGCTGTCTTCTCTTTCTCCCTCTGGCAGACGCAAACACCCCCTTATATTCCCCATCCGTCACCAAATGCTAACCAATTACAATAAACACATTTCCCACAGTAACACGGGTCATTCAGTATTTACTCACTGAGCCAGACAGATCTGACAAAAACATAGTAATTTTATGTGCATTCTCATTTGCATATGCTACATGCCTGTTTGGGACACGGCTTTATTCTGTACTGATGATTACATTTCATTTAGTTTTTGTTTGGCTCTTTAGGAAGTAGGAATGTTCTATAACAAGATATCACCCAGTTCTGTGATTAAAAAGTATGTTGAAGCTTGCTCAGTCATGCAGTTTCAGTCATCAGGCAGTTGCACTACTCACTGAACTGACTGTCAGATGTTTTTCCCTTTGGAAAAAAGTTCCTTTTTCTCTTAAGAAAAGCATACCTGAAAACCCAGACACACACTGTGAATATTAAATTAAATTGTTTTTTTCTTGTACAATTTTTTCGCTACTAAGGGAATACACCTGAATCCACAAAAACCTGCATGTTATCTGTGTTTCTTTCCTCACTCTGTTTCCATCCTGTACTGTGACTCTGTCTTCTGTCTCACAGCGTGACCCAGCAAACTGGCTCAACCCAGGGGGACATGGCCACGTCCACCATCCCACAGAGCAACCCCCTGTCACTCTCGCTGCCGCCATGTGCCCCAAAACATCCCAGCCTGTAGACCCAGGTCATCCAGTCACATGCATGTGTACTGCCTTGAGAGCAAATACATGGTTAAAGACAAGTTTCTGCTTCAAGACAATCAGATGATGCTGTATTGCCCAGTGATGGAAAAGCAGTGCTGCTACACTTTCAGAGTATCAGCATTCAGATTCCCAAAACCTGCAGTCACACCATACCATTCTTGAGCAATGTTCTTTCATGGTGTTACTTTATCTGAATGAATTTGTCAGATTTAACCCACAATTAAGAATTATGGTATTTTCTTTTTCTCTTTGGCCTAAAGTAATTTATAGGTACTTAGAAACACCATAAAATTCCCCTAATTACAAAGTACAGATATGAGTGGCATGTACATATGCCATCTATCTGAAGTTGAAGAGACTGTTGACTGTTCTGTTAACTTATGTGCAGTGGGGAGACAGCAATTTTAATAATCCTTTGAGTGGATTGTGTTTGTATATATTATGATGTGCATATATTCATACTGTACATAAACTGGACAGGGGGCTGGTAGTTTGAGTCCCTTGCTCATGACCAGTATTGGCCAGTCTCCCTATCTTAAGAAAACATTTAAAGCCCTAGTATGTACTTCAGACTTAGCAAACAATGTGTAAAAATTAAGCGCTGTAGTTTAATAGTTTATCTTATATTACAATGAAGCTTCATCCACATAACCTGATATATGATTTAATTTTTTTGTTTGAATTTATTTTTAATGAAACTACAAATAAATCTGAAAACTATCATTTTACAGTTTGGAAAAAAATGAAATTGTTGATGAATGATGTGAGGACTTCCTCAAATTACTGTTGTCATCATAATCCAAGACTGAAAACAACAAATAAGGGTATAAAGGCACTCGCAAACACATCAATGTCCCAACAGTCTCCGATAACTTGTGTACAGTATTCTCAGGAAACTCTTTGATTCACAGTGAGTTTCTACATTATGATTAGAAATTGCTATGACTAGATTTCTACTCCACTAACATATACAGTATTACCCTGTCATGACTGAAATATTTGAAGAACAACATGTCAACAGAATGTCTGCGAAACAGTGTGTATATGTTGTGTATTCAAGATATTCTCATTCAGTCAGGAAGCAGTGGAAAGCATTTTTATTAGAGAGCAAGAAGTATATCATGGTTGTAGTGGAGTTTCCATGATTTATGTGTGAATGAATTCCATTGATTTATGCAAAGAATTAATATATTTATTTTAGATTTATATTAAGTTGACCAAAAAGTTCATTTTTGCCATTGCCCAGCACTCTTTTCGCGATTGTATGCTGTTGCCTTGCCGTCTGTTTCCGACAGTTTTTACTTACATTTACCTTTACAGTTTAATGATTGTTCTGGCTTTAATTATTTGGATGTATCTGCATGTATGCACATTGACACTGAGGTATTAATGTGCTGTACTCTGAAAAGTCATAGAAACTCCTCTACAGACAGGATAGATTAAAGCACATTTTGTAAGAAATCTGCATTTGCTGTCAAAGATGGCTCTTTGTATGTGTTTGAATGTAAATAGAGTGCAATTTATTATAATCAAGTATTTTTAAGGAATTGTAAGATAAAAAGACATTCATTCCTTGAGTATTTCCTGCTTTAGTGGAAATGTATATCTTTTAAATATACAGTACAAATATATATATGAATAAAAGCTTGAAAAACACTGATGGACTATGGTATCTTTTCTGGTTAGTATTTAAATGCTTGTGCCTGTGCTCTTGGATGAAAACGGGAGGAAAATTCAAGAAGAATGCCCTCTTGCCAGCATGGATAACATCACTTTGATAGATGGATGTATTGCTCAGAGTGAAGGACAAAACCCCCCCCAGGACAAATAATTAAGGAAATTTTTATTCTTCTGATTATTTGTAGTTTGGGGGGCGTGGTGGCGCAGTGGGTTGGACCGGGTCCTGCTCTCTGCTGGGTCTGGGGTTCGAGTCCCGCTTGGGGTGCCTTGCGACGGACTGGCGTCCCGTCCTGGGTGTGTCCCCTCCCCTTCCGGCCTTACGCCCTGTAGGCTCCGGTTCCCCGTATGGGACAAGCGGTTCCGAAAATGTGTGTGTGTGTGTGTATTTGTAGTTTATGAACACTTCTCTGAATTATAAAATACTACATTTATTGTATAATGAGACTACAGTAAGGAAGGCGTTATAAATATTGTATTGTAGCATACATTAATACTTGCATTATAAATTTACAGCTCGCTGTTTTACAACAACAGGGGGTGCGGTGGCGCAGTGGCGCAGTGGGTTGGACCACAGTCCTGCTCTCCGGTGGGTCTGGGGTTCGAGTCCCGCTTGGGGTGCCTTGCGACAGACTGGCGTCCCGTCCTGGGTGTGTCCCCTTCCCCTTCGGCCTTACGCCCTGTGTTGCCGGGTAGGCTCCGGGACCCCGTATGGGACAAGCGGTTCTGAAAATGTGTGTGTGTGTGTGTGTGTGTGTGTGTGTGTGTGTTTTACAACAAAATTATTTGTACAATCATAAAAAAGCATAATTAAAAGAACATCATATCGTATCTTTAAAAAAATATATTCAAAACATAGAGTGTTTCGATTTATTTAAATGTCATTTACTACCACCTGATGCTGTGTCCTATGCCATTCAGAAATGAACCAACACAGAGAAAGATATTTTTTAGGATTACTTCAGTATTAAATTACTAAATTTCTCTCTCTCACACACACACACACACACACTGGCTTGTCCCAAGCAGGGTCACGGCGAGCTGGAGCCTAACCAGGCAACACAGGGCACAAGGCTGGAGCAGCGCCAACTAGAAAGGCAGACAATATAAATGAGGGTCTGCTATTTAACTACACACACATGCACATTGGCCGAAGCCGCTTGTCCCGAGCCTAACCCGGCAACACAGGGAGTAAGGCTGGAGGGGGAAGGGACACACCCAGGACGGGATACCAGTCTATCTATCGCAAGGCACCCCAAGCAGGACTCAGACCCCACAGAGAGCAGGATCCAGCCAAACCCGCTACGACACCGCACCCCCCTAAATTTATATATTTTCTTCCAATTATAATGGTATTAGATGGCATTAACGTGCAAAAACATAAAACGGGGGCTTTTGTCATTTCTTAATTTAATTAAGAAGGTTGTTGTCCCACTTTGTGCTTCAAAAGAGGGGTTTTTGTCCTGTGGGAGTTCTGTTTGTACGAGGGCGGAGGGGTTTTTGTCTGCACCCCAACAGCTGCCCATCCTACAAACAAAAGTTTTTCCTAGTATAAATTCATATTATATCTATCCCATGTATGGTGAAAACCCTCAAATGTAAATACCTTTTAACGACTTTTTTTTTTTACATGAAAAAGACTCTTTTAAATGTTACTAAAGTATATATTAATTATAAATAACAGTCCAGGCGTTTTCCTGACTCCAAAAACTTTTTTAAAAAATCAGTATTGTATACTGATTTTATATTTCATATAGTAAAATGTAAGCTGAAGACACCACTTTTAAACGAGGTTATTTTCAAAGTGGAAATACTGTTCGTTTCAAGTACCCCAACAAGAAACAAGCTCCTCCATCCGGGTATTCGCTGCGCGTGAAATTCAAAAAAAACGTCCAAAGATCACTTCCCGTCGTGCATTGCGGCGGAGATAAACCGTCGTTTTAATTAAACAAAAAATAAATAAAAATTATTGAAGCAATTTTATGAAAAAATATGCACCGATATAGCTAAAGCGAGTCCAAATACACGTATTCTAGTAGAAGAAAAATTATAATTTAGTCGCGAAAATTTTAATTTAATTTTTTTCCTCAGTGCCGTGTCACCGGAGCAGTAGAAGAGTCGGAGCTTCAGGTTGGCGCCATTTTCAAATTGTGGCGTCTGAGAGAGTGATAGCCAGGATTGAAAAAAAACATATACAATCCTAATCTTTATTATTTTCTACATATTTTCGCGAAAAAAAAAACTGTGCTAGAGAATTAATATTTTTGGCGTGGTTTTGGAAGTATGGGAGTTAAATACAAAGGTAAGACAGTTTTAACGTCTTATGTTTTCTTATTTTGTATTTGCATAAGTGAATGCACAACAAATTTAATAAACTATGTCAGTTAATATTTAGTTGATTGCATACATACGAATGTATGTATACATGATGAAATCCACCTCCCGAGACTGCTACTACTAGTCACGGTTTGCACGAGAAATCTGGGGACTTTTTTTTTTTTTTTATTTAAAATTATTATTTATGATTCATCAACTGAAAGGTAAGTTAGACGTGTTGTTCAGTACGTTGAGATGGTTTTTCTGCGTTCTTGGCCAGTTAAAGGAGCTTCTGTGCTCTAATTGTGTAATTGTGAGGGTTTACTGCCCTGTGTGTGTGTGTGTGTGTGTGTGTGTCACTCCAGCACACCCCTCCCCGCACCCTCTCGAGGCCCAGCAGCCCACCCCTGTGCCGCACATAAATCCAATATTTGTCTAATTCATAATTCTTAATTTACTTCACGGTGCTGGCGCCTGTCAAGCATGATGGTGGCGTGTTGACACAGGAGAGCTGTCTGGCTTCCAGTCATCATTTCGCTCACATTTAAGAGACATGATGATGAGGAACAAGCTGTACGTGTACGTGTACGTGTACCTACACCTACACCTACCTGTGTCCCTGTCAGCTGCACACTTCTTGTCTTGTCCGTTTATTAAAACTTTTAATATCCATTTTACATTCCCTTTCTGTGTGAAACACTGCTCTCTTTCCATCTAAATTACGTGTCAGGGCGAGAAGGAACGGCTTTTGCTCTCAAACGGGCTGGGAGAAGTTCTCGAGATGAAGGGAAAACCATCTGGATACCAGTCAGTCGTTCAGTCCGAGACGCGCAAAAGATACATATATAATCCTGTACGGTCATTTGCGCACAAATGTCCATGCATGACTCGGTCGGAAAGACTAGAAACAACTGTGCAAAAAAAACTGTATTAATAAGTGTTTTTTAATAAACTCATACTTTTCTTCTGCTTTTAATTATAGAAAATGTATTTCTTATTTAATCTTAAAATTTTATAGTTTTATTTCTAAAACCTGATTCAAAAAATCAAGTTTGAAGCTTTTTTTTTTTTTTTTTTTTTATTAAAAATAAATAAATAAATAAATAGAAATTGCCACGAGTTGGTCATTTGAATAAGTATTTTCAAAACAGTTCATCTTGTATTTTATTATCGTTGTCCACGGTGTGTGGATGGTTAAAAAGTTTTTCTTTGGGGGGGGGAATGTTACCACATTACTTCTCTAATGTTAACTACTGAAGTGATGCATTCATGACTAAATCGCAAAGAAGCACTTTCAACAATTAATTGAATAAATTAATATATAAATTAATTCTATGTCTGTATGTTCTCATGACCTAGTATAATAACGTTAACATCTAAGTATAACACAGTACTGTGTAAACTAGTTTTTAGCAAGTTACAGTTAAATACCTTGGCGGTGATTTATTTGCCAGTTATTAAATTATAAAAAATATAATGTATGCTGTTTACTACTATTTGTATTTTTTAGGACATCATTTAGTAAGTCTGTGCCAACATGTGTCCGAATTTCAGGGATTAAGTTTCCTGCTTCTACTGTTCTCATAAACTAAACTTTAAGCCTTGTATGTCACATGTTTCACATTTTTGCTTAATTTAATTTATAAGCAGGTAATATTTGCAGTATATGCAGTCATTATTTTATCTAACATTACTAAATCTTATTTACAGGCTCTCTAAATGGGAAGTTGCAAGAAATTTTACAACTAAATTAGAGGAGTGAGTGTTTTTTACACCCTATGAATCTGGGTATTGGAGCAGTTTGGGAATATATGCATATATTAGACACACGCCTATTCTGGTGTTTAAAAAAAAAAACATTCCAACAATAAACTGCATATTCAGAGTTGAAATTTGTTAAATTTGGTCTTCTGTATTTATAGTTTCCTCGTGCCCCAGTAAGAGTAAGTCGGAGTGAGACTAATCACCCTTCATAGATCCAGTTTTAATTAATTGGCATAGATATAGCAGTTTTCTGTTTCACTGAAAAGGTGGCAGTTGTGCAGTGTTTCTAGAGCCCCATTAATGAGATGTTTCCTGAGTTCTGTATGCTCTGGGTGGTTGAGAACTGTAGGATTTTGTGTGTTTACCTGTTTTTACCTGGTTTCATGCATTTGTTTCAGATGTGGATGTAATTTTATTTGCTTGTTTGAATTTCTACTCCTGAATATGTTTGATTTCTTTAAATGTTTAGTTAATTTTCAGTCATAAACAATGGAAAATGCTTCAGTACCAAAGAAGTGTGACACTACTTTGCTGAAGTGGTAAGAAAGAACAGGAACATTTGTTTTAAAGTAAGGTGTACAATTTGTAGATTTTTAAAAAAAAAAAAAAAAAAATTGGTAGTGGCTATTGCTGCAGTCTGAACTTAAAATTTCAACATTGTCCATGCAAATGACGTGCTTAATGCTGATTTTGAATACTTTTGCCAAATTGGCAACAAGGTTTTCGATATAAAAAGCAGGTAGGACAGAGTTGAAAAGAATCGTCGGATTTTGTGCGTGCGTGTGTGCGTATGTGTGTGACTGTGTGTGGCTGTGGCCTCGTTCAGTAAAACTATCTGTAGAACCAGATGTACATTTTCCTCACGGTGTGAGCTTGGCCTTGCTCAACATACAGGCCTACGAATCAGGTGGCTGAAAGCAGGCCCATCTAAAATGATGTATGAAATGAAAAGATAATTATTTTTAATTGTAGGTGCATATCTTTTAATGCATATTTTGCTGCTTAGTGTGAGCTTCTTTATTCCTTTTTTTCTTTCTTTTTTCTTTTTTTTTTTAACCTCCCGATTAAATGCTACTCTTGCAGTGACCAGGTTCGCAAAGTTTTTGTTTCTGGGCATGGTTCTATTTGTGCGACTCGGTAAAGACCTCATTGTGTAGCTTGCAATTTTTTACTATTTTATGCACAAACATGCAACAAATTTCTTTCCCGTCACTGGCTGTGCACAGCGTAGCATGTTCCTTCTGTTGTTCCCCCCCCATCTCTCCCCCTCCTTTCTCTCTGCTGCCTCTGTGAATGCCTTGGCAAGCGTACAATAAAGGGAGCGAGCCTAGCCTGGTAGCACTGGCGCAGCCCAGACACCAAGCCTGCACAAATTAATTTTTTGCCCCAAGATGGTAGGTGCGGTGGTCCCCAAATTTGAAACACTCCTGGGGTGATTCTAGGAGGACCCTCCAATTTTTTTTCAGATTTTTTCGACCCCCCGAAAAGGTTGATTTTAAATGTAGAAAGTGACGGCCCGGGAAAAAGGCTACAGCCCCTGCTCTTTATGCCTACCCAGCTCCCCGGCAGCTTCACTCAGCTGCACCAGGGCAAGAGCAGCACACCACTGGACTGCTGCTTTCTGAGGTGGAAAGGGAAGGAATGGGGCCGTGGGTACAGACAGGAGGTGGTGAGGGGGTTTGGGGGGTGAAAGTTTAGAGGCGAATTATAGGCCTTGTCCCCCCCAAGTCAGGAAAGGAAACCATAAGCTTAAACGGACGGTATCTCTGCTGCTGCTGCTTGACTGGGAAGCCCCATTGTTTTGTGGTTTTAAGTTCTTTTTCTATATGTCCATCAGGTTAATTCTTATTGAAGCTGTCAGAAGAGTAGTTACGTATTCATGTGTTAATTAATGAATTTACCTGTTTGTGATAATTTATTTGCGTAATAGAGGGCGAGGTTTATTAGAGCTTATTAATCTTTTGTTGTCGTTTTTATGGCGATGGGCAAAATACTTTTATTGCAAACAGACTTGTGGTTGAATTAGATGGAAAAGGTGCATTACCAGTAAGTGCAGGAAGTGCTTTTTATAATTTAAAACAAAATTTAGCCAAAGAAATACATTGTTAGTTTTTTAAAAGATTTCTGACAAATTATATCAGACTGGTTGGACTCTCTTGGTTTTGGGAGTAATTTGCCATGCAAACCTTTTTGTTAATTTGTCTCTTGCTTATATTGTGGAAAAGGACTAGAGGTAAGTAAAACTTTTTATTCCCCCAGTTCCTTCCTGTTTCCCTGTTTGTTTCGGTTAACTGCCTCTAACAGCTGTAGAGGGGAGGCCAGTCTGAGGCATCTTTTCACCTCTTTTCTTTACCCTCTTCCTCTCTCTCTTTTCTCTGTACCTTTTTTCTCGCCCCCTCTCTGCCGTGCACTTAAGCTACTACATGAAGCACGCACACACGTATTGTATTGGCACAAGTGCCAGTGTGTGTTCGCTGCTCTAGAAAAACAAGCTCTTCAATGATTTTTTTTGTCCATTTCGAGATTTGCAAGGTGGCTAAGATTGCTTCTCGGGTTTTTGCTAATGGATCACTGACAGACGGACATTTGAAAGGAAAACTATAATCCTAGTTTATAATTCTGTATTTTTTCATTTTTTTAATTAATTTGGGCTTTTGTCAGTTAATTGCTTCAGAGTCAAAGTATTAGTTTTTGAATGTTTGATTGCATTATATCTGAAACTTGTACAAATGTGGGTGGAAAATTTTATTCTTTTAACCTTTTTTGTTACTATTCTATAAAGGGACATGGTTATTATATAGTTTTGCAGTAAATTGCATTATGTGCATTTTACTTTGTGTGCTTTTTTGAGAATCATAATTCAGTCACCACCTGTTTGACGAGACCTTTTGAATGCCTCCTGCCTAAGGGAATGTCTCCCAGTTATCTTTGTACATAATTGACTGTCAGGGACAGAACTGCAGAGGGCTCCTTGCTGTGTTACTCTGACATTAAGGGATCTATGTAAACAAGTGGTGTGTAGTACACACACTAGTGAAATCTGCACTGTGAAGGCAAAGTAGTTACTTGTATTTTACGTGAACATTTTACATTTTTTTCAAATTCAGGAAAAGCTTATGTATAATTATACCTCATTTTTTTAGGGATTGTTTTTCCAAAATTCATTTACATGCTCAATGTATGCCATAATTTAAAATAAACTATATTATATCATATTGTTTTAAATATGCAGAAAATGTACTGATTTCATTTTATTCCTTGCAAAATATGTGTATGTATATATTTTACACACAAAATCTAAATGAATAAAATTAAACTCCAATCTGTGATTCAACCTTTAACAGTAAAAACAATAACACTGGAATGTCATTTGTGTAAAATCTGACTAGCTTTTCCAGAATTGTGCAGATTCTTCAAAGGTAAGTTGAACTAAATTGTACTGGATGATCAATGCTGCTGCTACCCATAAATGTAGGACTGGTTATGTGTAATGTATATGGTAGCTGTTGGTTTCTGTGTTTTCATTACACTGCAACTTCTATGTCTTCCTTAGGATCAGGCCTCATAACTCATATCCTGAATTTCTGTTCTATCTGAGAGCACATTATTAAAATAAGAATGCTTCCTAAGTAGATGTGACAATGAAGGACTATGAAGATCTGGACCATCTGAATGCGGTTTGAGTCAAGATTGTCTTTTGCAGACTGATCCACAGTTTGCAACCTGTTGGGGTAATGTGAAGTTTTCTTTATCATACAAGGAACATTCTCTGGATCAGCAAGTGATTTCCCCCCCCCCCAGGGTGCCCTTTAGCAGCACATCATGGTTTGCAGACTCTCAAACGCTTCCAAACCATTCTATGCTGCTACTGGGAGCCCTGGGAACAACACATGTTGTTTGAACTTCAAGTGTCATGCCAACAGAACATGCAAGTAGTATGGAATAACTATGTCTGTTAAACTATTGTTCAGTTTTGTTTTTTTTTTTTTTAATGGAATGCAAACTGTCCCTTAATTTTGTTAGTTCAACATAATTGTATTACTGTATTTCAAGGGGTGTAGTAAAGTCTTCAATTTTCACTATAACATATAAAATTAAGTAATTTTGCTGTTTAAAAAAAAATTTCTAAATGATAAATATAGTATCTCTTGGCTGATTGTGGTGCTGCAAGGAGTAATTTAATTCCTCTTACACACTTCTTTGCTCATTTTGTAATGTATTAGCAGACAATGTTCAGTGTAATAAGTCCAGGTTGTCAGCTCCTGTACAGGCTGGGGCTAGAAGTCCAATAGAAATAAATGCATTAATTATGGTGAAGTGGGAGGAGTTTGACTCCAGCTATCTTCAGTAGGCCATCAGTCCATTTGTGTGCCTGGCCTTAGCAGCACATCAATATTGGCAGCTGCCCTCCCTGGAGTGCCAGTGTGATCGTGCTGCTCCTGTCAGCCACATCAGGTCTACAGCTGGCTAATAAAGGCGTGGCTTCAAGAATACACAGGTGTCCGCAACTGCTCTGTGGAAGCTGCAGTGATGGACAACGCAACATAAAAATGCCCAAGTGTTGACTTTATTATAGACATCCAGAGGTGACACTAAAGCTAAAGAAATTTCAAAGACGTTGGAAACTTTGCCAAATATTCTCATGTCAGATGTCCATTTAATTAGCAGAGGCTTTTCTCTGAAGTGACATACAATGATCACCACGTACAGTAGTGTTTAGCTGACATTCATTTAAGATGACTGGCAGCGCTGGATAAACTACAGTAAACTCCCTGTAACTATTCACCCATCTATAAACTAGAGCAATACAACATACAGCCAGAGGTCAACTTAGTCACTAGTTCACCTGAAATACAGGTCTTTGAACTGTGAGGAAACGCACACAAACACAGGAAAAATGTGCAAATTCTAAACATCCAGTCATTGTGATGCTGCAGTCTTAACTACAGCTCCACCATGCAGCTCAGGAATATTTTAATCCTTAAAGTTTTTTGCTTAATTTTGTTAAACTAGTCAAATTATTTGGTTATACATACACCAGTTGTTCGATATATGAACTTTCTACTTGGTAATAGTGATCATCTTTACAGCCATCAGCAACAGTCTACATTGTACTTTGTTAATTGACAATCATTCAATAAAAACTCTATACATAAATTTTTGTACAGTTTTACTGTACATTAAACCAACATTTGTAAACATTCAGCTCAAGGTAAGCAAATGTTTTGTTTAGACAGTGATAATTCATTTGCACTGAAAATAAGCCCTTCTATAAAGTGCCTTATGAAGTTAAAACTCTTGTACAACATTTAGACTGCAGAAATACTGCCAAAAACATGTAATGGACTTTACCAGTACAAAACTTCATAAGTACATTACCTTTTTACAACCTGACATAAATCCAATACGACCAAATGCCAGTAAAGCTGCATAATTAGAGATAACTCCTCAAAGTTTATTAAAAGGCTGATCCATAGCAAGAGTTATCCCCTGCCATGAAGTCACATCTCACCAGTCTAGGGTGTCCTGTCTCCCTTCAACAGGGGTACGAGCTGTAAGGGTGTACAGTACAATGACAGGATTAGCATGAGAGAAAGGGCAGCTCACCGGAATTCATAATGAGACTAGAATCCAGATTAAGGTTCTCTAGGGAAGATAAGCACAACGTCAATATCAAGTTATAACAAATACAGCTCAGATTGCTGAATAATTTGCCAACTGAAGCCAAAAGTATTTGCAGGCTTCAAGTTATTGTTCATAATATACAAGCCCAGTAACTTGTGTTCAGTATACATACAAAGGGACATGAGTACAGGATTACCAAATCAACCATTACAGCTCTGTGTGAAAGTGCTACTACAAAGTCATGCCAGCAATTCTCACCATGGCCAGAGTTGAGCTCCTTGCTGCTAGAACCTTCACCCAGGCCTTTAATAGCCTTCAAGCCACTGCTCAGATCTGAGTCATTAAGCACACTTAAGGTGAGCTCTGATGAACAAAGATGCACTGGTTCAAGTTTTAAAAGATTTGTTTGCTGCATTGCTTTGAAAGCATTAAAAGTGTTGAACTGCATAGAAGCAGTAAAAGGTATTATTTTGGCCAGCATCACTATTCATTTTTGATTAATTAACTGCTGCTGGAGATTTGACAAAAAAACATTAACCCTTACAACTTGAATAGCCTAAACCCCAGTTTTGCCAACTGTTTTTAGAGGATGGCTGGGGAGGAACCTTGTAGCCCAGAAGTTAGAGGGCCATGGGGTCCAGACAGTTCCCTAGCACTGTTGATGTGCCTTTTTTGGCAGGGTCTACTGACAGGTGCTCCACTCAGATTTTTATGGTGGTCTTGATCTGGCTTCTACTTTGAGATGAGCAACTGATGTTAGCAGAACAATCCCAGAATTCACAAACCTATATCTCCAAAACTGTCAGTTTTAATGACCAGTTTTTGAAATTAGTTCAAATAACTGCATTCACCAAATAAAAATTCCTGTCAATGACAAAACAAATTAAAGCTGTATCTGAATTCATTCAGTTCTGCCAGAACTGGCCATTACCCACAAGCTTTTGAAACACACAACTGGGCCTATGCAGCACCCGCATGAAGAAAATTCCCTTCAAGAAATCATTTGTAGATTCTCTGCAGAATTCAAATGAGAAATCTGACAAAGGCACTTGACAACTTTCCACTTTCCCATTACTTTTATAAAACCAAATCATTGGTTTCTGAAGTTAGTAACTATGCATACAGACCAGAGCTAAATCATAGTACATAATATTTTTCACTAGGCAAAAAAACCAGGGTCAGCAGTTAGCATAGTTCTACCCACTGCCTTGCTTTCAAGGGACTGGGTTTGGATCCCAGCTCTTACTGTTGATCAAGGAACCTACCCAAATCTGCTTCAATGAAAATTAACTGTATACATTTACATTTATTCATTTAGCAGACGCTTTTGTCCAAAGCGACATACATCTCAGCAAAAGTACAATTTATGCATTACGTTAAGAGGAGACATAGCTGCAGACATTGAAGTCTCAAGCAAACCTAGTTTGTTACCCACCACTTGCTGCACCGAGGTTCATTGTTCAAGTAGGTGCATAAAACACAGGATAGATAAATCCCGATACCCTCCCACCAATTTTTTTTTTAAATATTATAAGATACAGTATAATGGGTAAATGACTGTGAGTAGCTTAACACCATGTCATTTTGAGAGAAGCATCAGCTAAATAAATGAATCTAACTATTCAAAAATAAAATCAGCAAAACTTTTGTTAAGAAAGCAGTTAATTGCAGAAAATATAACGAAAGAATGAAGAGATGTGCAACTGAAGGCCACAAGGAGCCAAAGGTAATAGGATACAGTGTAACGCTGATGAAACACTTGGAATGACAATATGTGTTCAGGGCTTCTGCATGGTGCACTCATTCATGAATGAGCTGATGGTGTTTAGGTCATCACCAAAGCATTGCACAGCACACTTCAGCATCTTAATCTCTGTGTCTGTCCATTTGGCTCTGGAAAACAAACAAAAAAAAAAAAAAACCACAGAAGTGGAAGGTACACTATGAAAAAAATCCTATAAAGATCTATATTTAACCATCAAATCTGAAGGTTAAAAAAAAAAACATTTCAAATTTATGCTTTAAGACATTCATTAAAAGTGTTTTATGTGGTGCATTTGCATTGTAATTATTCACAGTTAGTGCCCTTTAATAAATTTACAGTTGAGTACATTTTAATAGCTGTAACCTAACATACTTTGGAAAAATGTCCAAAGTTGTGTAAAAGAGCAGAACGCATTTAAATGTACTGTTGATTGTGTTTAAATGAAGATATCAACATAGGGCACTATTTAAGTGTCAAATTCACCATTAGGTTAAAATGAATCACTGCTTAAACACTAATGCATTGTCTCTTTCTTCCACAATCGTATATTTTGGGACACAAAGAATAAATAAATAATATGCTGTATTGTAACAAATTTGTGTATGCATCAGTATCAGTCACAGGAGCTGCAATCTTTATTTAAAGCAGAATATGTTGCTAAAATTCCTCCACTGCCACAGTGCCATTATCTCAACTACCTCCCATCTAACAGCACTAAACTGTATGTAGCTGATCTGTTCATTTGAAATACTGGGGAAAACAAAATCTTTTCTATTTAACGGGATTATTTTAGTAATACATTGTGTACAGGCACTGCTTACTGTGTGTACTTCTGTGCAGAGAAAATTTTATGCATTTGGTTTTCGATACTTAGGGAATCGCCAATCATTAGCACGTGATTTGATTATTTTCAAAATATTGGCGTGACAGAGGACTATTGCGGTTATTAACTGGCTTCTGTAAATCCAGAGGAAGGAATGCATCAGTAATGGATTCTGATCCTAATTCTGATTAAGTGTCAGGCACTTGCATGGTTGCCAGAGGGTTCAGACATGACGCTGGAAATTTGGTGCATTCAGTTTTCCCCGTTACTGAAAGTATTTTTTTAGAATCAGTAAATAAAAAACCATCTAGTAATGCAGCCTGTGATTTTAATTTAACAGCAAAATAAATTTTATTAACGTTGTTGAACTGCTATAATAATGTCAACCACTGTAATCTCTTATTTGCAGTTACAATAATTAATTACTGTTAAGGAGCTGTGAGGCACCAGTGTCACCTGTTTTCTGTGGGATTCCACAGCTATGCTTTCCCACCTCCACTTAGATCACATGGAACACACCCTGAGCTGCAACCTGCAATGGCGGAGCCATTCGCATTTAAATCCTGGTATTAAACAATGGTTGAAGTGCGTCAGATGTAACCGTCAGAAATGTTGGGAAATCGAGGCCACATGAAACGTGGGGTTCCAACTTCAGTCAAAATTTTCTGCATCAGCCCACTGGTTGGTGTGTTTGTGCCCGAGTAACTAGTGTGGTGAACACAGCGCCGCTGCAGAGAAGATGCCCTCACCTGTAAAGCATAAGCACATGGAAAGATCGCATTATGGCAGTGCATTCTGCAGCCCAAAATCTCATTATCAGAGCATAATTAATCTTCATATTTCCAGCCCAGACTGCTACCCACGCATTGCACTTCCAAAATGAAATGACTGTGTTTTATAGAACGACTTCCCCCACAGACTACCCAATCACCAGTGTTTATGAGCTAAAAGAGAACAAAACAGTGGGATACAGATGTGTTCTCCACGAAGTGATGCCACTAAAATATAATTTAAAAAATGGGCGTGAAGTACAAACAAAGCAGACTGAAAATGAGGGGAAGAGCGCCTCCCTGTGGCCTTTAACAGCAACATCACCCACTTCAACTAAAGTGGGAAACGTCACAGTCAGATGAGAAAAGGAAGGGGAACGTTTTATATATATAGTAAAATAAGGTCTTTGGCGGGCCGGTAATCCATTCTCATCCGAGAAGAAAAAAATAGTAAAGTAAATTTTGTAAAACAACAGTGGAATTAACTGCGTTTGTTGACAAAATTTTTGTCAAAAAAGGTGTATCGTATGCAAAATATGGATTTCTACAGAAGCTTGTCTAACAGACAGTAGGATTACGTGGATACACATTAGCTTACCTATAAATAACAGCATTATGTGGACGTATAAAGCTTACCTTAGAAGAAGCCGAAGCGTTTTGTGCAGTTAAAAAGAAAATATTAACTCACGCAAATTATTATATTAGGAGTTCGTTTCTACAAGAATACGTTTCCGACACGGTTTTACAATTTGAGATAATTATCTGCTACCTCACCTGGTTACTTTATTAAGGTGTTTGATTTCAAAATAGTTTTTAAACTGAAAAGTGTTTCTGGCAAGTAACTGCCGTTTCTTCACATACGACTTGAACTTCAAGCTGAAGTACAAACACTGACAGAAGCCGGACGCTATAAAACGACATTCATTGAACGTCCCCTGGTTACTTCACTTCAAAATGTGCGGAAAACACTTTGCTCGCGCTAGATTTTCTGCACCATTCATTGGCCGAAAAAAACGGAAGTGGATTATGATTGGTCGGAGCCTCAACGAGTGTTTTTTTTCAAACTTCGTGCGTACAATATTCCGGAGACAGAGGAGGGAGACTTTTGACCCCGGTCTTTAGCCCCAATAACCCAATGAATGTAATGATTCAGGGTCTGCGTCATAAATCACTGTGAGAATAATGTGACTAGTCTCACACATACGTGTTAGTATAAGACTAAATTATTCTAAATCATAAAAGATTTTCCTTATTATCGGGTTGAAGACATAGTTAACAATGTTGTAAACATAAATCATAACATTGTGAAAACCTTTCATCTATCATTTACCCTAAATATGGTGTATACTTCTGTAATATTTTATTGCTTAAATAGCACACAGGTCTACTAACTGAAACCCGAGAAAAGTCGCGCTAGCTAGTTTGATTCTGCATACATTGTGTTAAAATAAAGATTGTGGAAATATTTCAAAATTCATTAAACTTGAAATAGGAAAAGCAGTCCTGAGCATAAATAAACGATTAATACAAATAAACTGATAGAAGTTGAATTACAGCATTGGACGTACTCGGCGTAATATAAATCCTGAACAAATTTAGCATTTTACCAGGAATAAAGAAATATAAACTTATCTTTTTTTTTAGCAAACAGACAAGCAGAATCAGTGTCATTCAGAAAATGCGACTAAGTAAAACATTTGATTCTGAGGTGACTCGTCTCTTTATTATTATGCTTCTGTTTACTGTCCAATAGCATTAAAGAGATCCACAACAGGCACTTCTTCAGCAAACATGTGGTTGACTCGGGTTCAACTGTTTTTTCTACTATAATCATTATAATCATGTAACACTCTGCAACCCTATTGTTACTGAAACCTTTTGCCTTTGAGTTGTTGTATATTCCCGAACCTGTCTGCAATTTCTCGATATACTGTTTCTCATGTAACCCGGTTCTGTTCTGTTTATAAGGCCAAAAAGCCCGAACTGATGTTTACTGTAGGACACTGTACTACTGTGATTTCTTGACCTTTCTGGGTTAGGCTCTGGAGATCCTCCTGTCAAGTGATCTGCGCTCCGCTTCTCTCCTCTCACGTGGTCCTTCACGCTGAGCAGGTCTGTACCATGTGAGAATCCTGTAAGGGTGGGAAATTGGCAAATTTTTTTTCGAACAAACTTTCAATCTGTAGCCCTCAAAAAATAGAATTTTCTTTCTTGTGCGAATTTTAAAACTTTAACCGTTTGATTTAGTACTTAACTTGTCTGGTTTTCCCAGATACCTCTGTTTCCGAGTTCCCGTTCCCCCTATCGTTTCTAGTGGACTGTTCGGGAAGTACCGGCTAAAGACGGCAGAGCGAGGCGGTCAGCTGACTCGGCTCGTGCCGCCGAACATTGATTGGGTCTGTGTGGCGGTTCGGTTTGGGTGTTGGGCGATATGAGAATTCCTGAATAGGGGTATTTAAACATTTCTTTTAAATAACTTTTTTTGAAAAGAAAAAAGAAGAAGGCTTCGTTCATGGCGTCGCTTCTGTTTTGCGGTCCCAAACTGGCCGCCTGTGGAATTGTCATCAGTATTTGGGGAGTTATTATGCTGGTAAGCTGTTTTTTCTACGATCATTATCCAAATATAAGTATTTATTATCAGTCGTACGTTGTGTAGCTCTGCACAAAAAGCTCGCTGTGGACATGATGTTCATTTTACGTGTCTGTCCACCAGCAACTTGGTTCAGAGTGACAGAGGTGACAATCAAATCAAAACAGATACAACTGATCAGACAGCGACATGATGTTTAACCTTTAAAACGAGTAACATCACGTATAGTTTGAGAATTACTGTATGTAATGACTTAAGTATTCCGTTTTTGTTGTTATTATTATTCAGTAGCCAACGATTTGCCTGCCTTGCTTGGTTCATACATGATTTTTATAGATGAATTGATCATAAATCTTTGCACAGTGAAATTTCCTGCAGGTTTTATTATTTTACTTGGTTTCCTTCTGTTAAATGATTCATATTGCAATATGTGGTTTATTTGTGCACCTATCTTATGTAGTTAATGTTTTTCTATGATGAGCTTTACTGTTCACTAGTTGTTGTATAGGGATTTTCCTATTGTCATGTGGCAAAATAAGTCACGTGTGGTAATTTTCATGTAAAATGATGTGGAAGGCAGATTCTTGAATGCACTGAATGTTGTGTGTATGAATATATGCTGTAATGCATCTTATGCATTGTAGCTCACAAAGCTTTACATATACTTAGGTTTTTTTAAAAACAAATCAATGTTTTAAGGTTTCACCTTCAGAAGAGGAAGGAGCCTCAGCAGCTCTTTCTTCACACTTTTCTTTCACTTCTCAACCCATGATGGGTTGACTGCAGAGAGTGTATGTGAATGAACAGTTTGTAGATTTGAGAGATTTGACCTGCGATCCATTGTGCTCCTCACTGCCTTCCTCATCGTCTAAGGCATTGCTGGGCATCTTCTTCAATGTCCACTCTGGAGTTCTCATCGAGGATGTGCCCTTCACAGAGGAGGACATCCAGAAAGAGTGAGTAATCTCCACCACGGCGTGACTCACTGTGGGTCTGTCCGGTCACTGTATGCTCATTATCATCCTTTTTATTTTTATCTACATATTTAGGAAGGTGCTTTCAAAAACAGATACCAAACTAGATTAAAATGTACATCTACCAAAGGGGTTGAGGTTAAACACTTTTCTCAAGGGGACAACAGCAAGATGACAGGTACATCTCTGCTAGTCCAGAGAAATGAGTAGAGGAGATGTTTGACTTGCCGAAGCATTCCCACATAATTCGTGCAGCAGAATTCTGTATATGCTGTAGAGCTTTGATGGCAGTAGCGGGAAGGCCACACAAGAGACAGTTGCAGTAGTCCAGACAGGATGTCACCATGGCCTGGAGAAGTAGTTGGGCAGAGTCAGTTGTGAGGTTAGGATGGATGCTGTGGCTGTTATGCAGGATATATCTGCAGATCTGGGTTGTGGCTTCAATGTGCTGAGAAAAACCACTTCAGGTATATAGGTGGTGGGCATACAGTGATGTTAGCTTTAATTTTAAGGTCCAATACACAGGTAGAGATTATGTTCATGACACATTCACATTTATTCATTTAGCTGATGCTTTGTGAGATCTTAATGAGACTTCTGTTTTGTGTTTCCTGTCTGATTTCTTTCCCTCCTCCTCTTGCTGCACACCTGCAGTTCCAGCTCTCCGCAAGCAATATATGCGCTCTATGACCAGGTGGGCTACAACTGCTACATCGCGGCAGCAATCTATGTGTTCATTGGGCTCCTGTCCTTCTGTCAGGCCCGACTCAACAAGCACAACGAGTACATGGAGCGCTAGCAGCCCCTCCTCAGTTCATCTTGCCTCGCTGTGTTGTGATCAGCTGTTCTTGACATTCCCTCTTGCAGGATGGTTGATTCCAGAAGTTGTTAATGTAAAAAAAAAAAAAAAAAAATCCAAATCAGTTTGTTTTTTTTTTTTGGGGGGGGGTTTGAATTAAGTTCTTCTTTCAGTATTTATGTTGAAAGACTTCATTCAACTGCTCATCTACTCGGGTCTGTATCTTTGAACTGGAATTTAAACCTTCCAGGTGAGGAAGACATTAGTTGTTTACTCAAAGTTCCTTAGTTGTCAGTGAGGGGTGTCTGTGCCTCAGAAATGTCCTGTATCCTGTGTGTTGTTTCATTATGCTGTTTGGAGCCTTACAAAGATTGCTTCAGAAATGCTTGAGGACTGTATTTTAAGGATTCAGTTGCAGAGTTGTACAAAGGGATGGATCACATTACTTGGCCAAGGCTCAGATCAATTTAAAAAAAAAAAAAAAAGGGCCTGGTTCTTGGTTGCCGCAACCACCATTAATGTGTTTTCTTTAAAAAAAAATTGCCAACACTGTTTCTCTTCATATTCCACGTGGCCTTGGTAGATCTGAATTGTGCCTATATGACATGCAGTGGTCCTGTTCCACTGCACCCACCAAAGTGCTATGAATTTTTAAAATTGATTTGTTGTCTCAAAAGTAATTGTACTTGTACAGCAGAAATAAAGTATTTGTGTTACTTCCCATTTTAAGGTGTTTAGGTTGTTTGTGTTTGCAACAAATATGTAGCTGCCCCCTTGTCCAGACTGGATGTTTATTGTAATAAAGCAGAATGGAGCTCTGCACCTATGACAATGTAGACTGTACATAAAAGACAATGATTAGCATCATGTTTGCAACACATTGTTTATATTGGAAAACTAGACCATAAGCAGAATACAGTGTTTATAGGAAATAGACATAAACCTGTGGTGTGTGTGTGTGTGTGTGTGTGTGTGTGTGTGTGTGTGTATATATATATATATATATATATATATATATTTTTTTTTTTTTAACTGCATAGTCTCTAAGCACTACTTTATTTTATTAGTTACATCTTTTTAGCGTTAAAACCATGTTTATCTAGGTTCCCCTTTGATACAAAAAGTATTTAGACCGTTGGAAGATAAAAATTTATATTTACTGTACAATAATATGGGTGTTTCTCACTGGCCTATTTCATCAAATGAGTGAATAACACAGAATTACAGGAAAAGACTAGGCCACTTGCATGAAAAATATATTACCATTAAAAAAAAAATTAATCAGGTTTTTTTAACATCACAGTGAAATGTGACAGACTTTTATACCTTTTTTGTGACACTATCAGCAATGTCAAACACCCTTAAGCGTTGCAGGTAACCACTACAGCTAAATATTGAAGATTCCAGTGACTTACTTACACCCCTGTGAGTCCTACTGTTCAGCTAAGTATGTGACACAGCACCCTACCCAGCAAGGCAGTCTTTGCGGTACTGCTGCCGTCTAAATGGTGATGCTGTTCTCGATGCGACTGGGACACAGGTACAGGTATGGCAGCTCCAAACCCTCGTTCTTTTTGGCAATGTGCTCCTCCACATCCCGCAGCTCTTGTCGGAACCTCTCGATGAGCTCCTTGGCACGAGGTTCAGTGAAGTACTCCTCAGTGTACTGCCCCAGTTGTATCTGGAATGGTTAAGCATTAAAGCAAAGAGACACAGAGAAAGCAGCAGGTGTGAGTAGGGGATCATATGGACAATTTCACCTTTCAGGAGCATCTCAACTAAAACCACACTAATATTTCCAGTTAGATATTACAAGATGGGATAAAACACCAAGAAGAGGAGCTGTATAGCACCGCGGGACCCTGGACTCACTGCGTCAGGCTGGAGGCGCCCCAGGTGCCATGTGATGGCCATCTGCATACAGGACTGGCTGACATCAGGCAAAGTGTCTATGACTAGCTCCATGGTGATGGCATCTTTGTCAGTGGGCGGGGGGCAGCGCATGGTGCAAGGAGTGTTGGGGATCCAGGCGCACCAGTCAAACTGGTAATTAGAGCAGAGTGTCCCAAAGGGTATCACAGTGTGTGCGTACTTGCGTGCGTGCGTGCGTGTGTGCGTGTACATGTGTACCTGGCCATTATTAGTAGCTGCATGCTGTGCTGTACTTGTGAAGATCACCACACTCAGCAGTGTGTTTAGTTCCTCCCTGGTCTTCAGCTCACTGGACAGACCTGCAGAGAACAGACCCCACTACCAGTCATCTGTGAACGCCATCATATTTCACCATAGAGATAACGTATCACCAGTCACACAGCAGATCACCCATCATTACACTAATAAACCATTCCGGCAGCTGATATTATTGGACAAGGGGACATAAGAAACAAAAGTCTGACCGAACTTGGGGATGTCCACGAAACCCTCGTTAGCGATCTCCTGTATCCAGGCTTGCAGCTCTTCATCCTCAGCCACATCGGTGTCGCTGGAGTAATAGAGGCACACCATCCCCCAGGTGAAGCTGGAAGAGCAGTGAGTGGTGGGCGGTTATGAGTGGCGAGATATAAATGGAGGGAATCCATTGACAGAATAGAGCGGAAAGAAAAAGCAGGGGCAGACATGGAGGAAGAGAGGGCAAGAGGGAAACAGGAAGAGGGATGAAGACTTACAGTTAGGGTTAAGGTTAGATGTTCTAAGACAAAAATGCTGTAATGTTGAAGGAGGAACATAAAAATCCATCACAAACTATTAGTCTTTTTACAGCTTAGTACTGTCTGTCCTATATTTAGCTGCCTGAAATGTGGAATTATCTACCTTGCAGTTCTGCTCTTGTTTTGACTGCTGTTCTCACACCTTTCCTGCCCACTTCCAAGTAAAGGACAGATGTGCTCCTGTGATTAAGGTGCCTGTCAATCCACTTAATTTTTTCACATTTTGGATTAGATGGTCCTGTGCAGAAGTAAGGGCCAACTGTCACAGAAGCACCATCCTGGCAACTGGTCCCGAGCAGCTCCCAGCTTCTGGCTGACTGGTGTAGGACCCCTGAGCATTTCAGACTTTACCTCTCTCAGGGAAACACTGCCAGATTTTCCTACCACCATTGTTGTCCTGGTCACAATTAGAGAAGGGCTCAGCTAGTGTTTGAGCCTTAAAGTCCAGTCAGAAAAAGGCTAACTGATGAACCACATGTTCCGTGTGTTTGTACCCATCTTGTACCGCAGTATCCTGAGTAGCCTTGGCCAAGTCCCACTGGTGTCTATCCCATGGGGTCTCCAGGTGTATCTCTCCCCCAGGTGCCGGCCTACCTGTGAATGGCATCCCACAGCATCATGCTGTCCTCTTTGTAGAAATAGCCTTTCAGCTTTGTCACACCACGCTCATGGAAGTCTACGCTGGGCTGGAGAGACCTGTACGTCAGAACCTTGTACTCTTTCTGGGCCAGCACCAGCAGGCCTTCACCCCCCGTTGAAACCACCTAGGGGACACAGGAATGGTAACTATCTGAAAACATACTCACTTACTGTCTACACTGTGACAGGGTACACCCCAAACTGGAAGCCAGTCCAATACAGGATAATATGTGAAAACAACTAGAAAATGTATTACTTTCTTGTTTGACTTCCAAACAAAATCATGGAAAGTGAATGATAAATTTGACACATTTATATAGGTGGATTCTATATTGGTGTGATTGGGACTACAGGCAGTCCCCGAGTTACGAACATCCGATTTACATACAACCTGTACTTACAAACAACCCCCTTACTGACTGGTAATTAGATTTTTTTTTTTGACCATCCGAGAAAAAGGAAACGATCACCACTGAAACTAAAGAGTAAATAATAAAGTGAAAGGTGAAACACCAATGAACAATGGAAAAGCGAACATTAAAGTTTCTTTAATGTTTTCCACGCACACATAGTCTCTCTCTCTCTGAGAGAGCACTCGACTAGAAAAGACTCTTTTTCCCAGTTGCGGAATCTCACTCCAAACAACAACCCCACCCCCCGAACCCTCGTGCGTTCTCAACTCCCCCTCGCTTTGCTCTTCCAACTCCTGTCACTCATCATTCCCTAGTCCCATTCCACGTTTCTTTGAAAACGACCGCACGCCTTCTCCCTCGACCACAATTTCGGATCCTCGCCTCTGTTCAGTTCGCCAACCGACCATTCACCCGTCCCCGACCACAAGAACACGTCTAGTCCTTTGATTCTGAATAAACAATCCTGCACTTCGGTGCAGTCTCCTCCGTGTCCTCTGCTCATCATGACAGTAGTAACATTTATTATTATCTCTTTCTATGTCTTTCTCTATTATAAATACTGTAGTTACATTTATTATCATAATAATCATCATCACATCATATTATTATTATTAATATTATTACTGTATTGTTATATTAAAGATGTTTTAGTGTATCCAAAGTGTTTCTTTAATGTTTTTATGCATAGAAAGGTACACGGCATACTAGGTCAAACACTTCACAAACTGACGTTCGATACCCACCGTACCTAAGTGTTCTGACTTAAGTCAAAATCTGATTTAAAGACAGACTGAGGACACGGAACTCGTTCGTAATTCGGGGACTGCCTCTAAGTATTTTCCGCAGGTTACAACAGAAATAACATTTCTGGGACTTGAACCAGTAACCTACAGGCTACAAGTACATGTCCTTCCCCATAACATGTCCTAATTCCCACACACGTAGCTCAGCATGCGTATTCGTACAAATAGGGAGTTTATGAAATAGAGTTTGGTTGCCAGGATATTTTTCCCATTCCCCTTTCATTGTGACACGACTAGCAGATGCTGAGAGAGAGAAATTTAGACCCTTTTGAAGATGCCATTGGAGGAGATGAGCTGGGTGCGTCCTCGACAGTTGATCTCCAGGGTGTACCGCAGGTGTGGAGTCAGTAGCTATAAGGAGGGACACCCAGAGCTTCAGAGGAATGTTCTGAGGTAGAATACTATCATCAAGGTTCCAGTTCCAAATGGAATACAGCAATTATTTATAATATTTATGATGCTCATCAAAAATAAGCACAGACACTGTATAGCGTTTCCTTCCTAGATTGAGAGCTGGACACTAGAATAACACCGCCCCCCTCCCTTCTGGAGTCTCACCTTATAAATGGGATGAACAGCCGGAAGCTGCCGGAGAGTGGCTACACAGAACACCTCGATCACCAGGTGTGTGCGCAGCAGGTGGGACAACACCTGGAAAACCTGGAACTCGGAGTGACGAACCCATATTTTGGCCAGCAACCAGGCCAGAGGTGGATCACTGGGCAGGAAAATAGGAGTATCTGGGCCTGGATTCTGATCCAGCTGAAAATAGTTTGGCATTAGATATGTGTTTAGTTTCAGTGTACAGTCATATACAAAGATTATATTAGAAAGTTTGTGTTGCAAATTTATGTAGCTGTTAGAAGATCAGAAGATCTGAGACCCTTTTTCAACACAGGAAGGGATTCAGCAGTTCTGAGCGACCAAGGAAGTTCAACCCACCACAATGGTGCCAAAACTGAGAATCTACTGACTTTAAATTTTGGATCCCCTAGTGAGTGGCACCACCATACAACCAGTGTTGGAGGAGCCCAGTGCACTTGCAAGAGTGTAGAGTGATTAGGTTCTGACAGCATCTGTGTCCTAATTCTTTGACTCTTTTCTAGGCAGTAGTCAAAGTATGGAACTTGATATGGGCAGCTACAGAAAGGTGAGATACATGGGAAAGTGTAGGCAGAACCGGCTCTGCTACCTGTATAGCAATGGGGATGAGGCCACTCTCAGGGTGCTCATACAGCAGACATAAGGGTGCAGCCAGGTGCTGCGGCCGATTCCGGATTACATTTGCAGGGATGCCATCCATGATGGCATAATTGACCAGGTATATATTTCCAGCCTACAGTGAATGATGACAAAGAAGGGAAAGAAAAAGGAACGAAATGTTAAAACTGGGTCTCAGCTACCTTGGGATGAATCAAGACAAATAAACTGTAAGCTGTTTTGAAGAAAAATGTCAACTAAATAAATAAATATAAAATTTTAAAAGACAACAGATGTAAAAATTAATATCAAGCAGTAAACAGCAATAGTATAGTCATTTTCTTATTATTAAACCAAACCAGAATCATCTGAAGTTGAATGAAGAAGAAAAACATGTGAGAAGGGGGTAAAGAGAGGTTGGGATAACTGACTTGTGACGACATATGGCTTTTTTTTTTATAATGAAAAACTCACTGGGATGCCCTAGGTCAAGCAGAGGCAAAAAAAATCACCTTCATTTCCTTGCTGAGTGTCATTTTTGGCCCCATGGAGCCCTGCACCATGTCCTCTGAGACTGGGAAGTTGTCAGGCAGCTTGCGGCACTGCTGGATCATGCGTGGATTGCAGCCATTGAGAAACTGGTACCCAAAAAGCCAGTCCTCTCTCCAGTTCTTCATCACATACTCTGATGAACACACAGAAGTCCCATACGGATGTGAAACGTGACAGAGGACAAAAGTCAGAAAGGAACAAGGTCTCAATGGACAGAAACGCACCACATCACACATTCTCTCTGAATCGCTCATCCCATACAGGGTCGCGGGGAGCCAGAGCCTAACCCAGCAACTCAGGGCGTAAGGCCGGGGACACCCAGGACAGGGCACCAGTCTGTCACAAGGCACCCCAAGCAGGACTTGAACCCCAGACCCACCAGAGAGCAGGACCCAGTCCAACCCACTGCGCCACCGCATCCCCCCACACCACATCACACCTATAGGAAAGATGCAATAAAGTGTACTGCAGAGCATGAGGTTCTATCACAGCTGGATCATCTGTTAAAGCCACAGTTTTATTGCACCTCATGAAGTAGTACCTGCGACTGGGCTTCTGAGCTTCCAGAAGATGCGCTTGAAGTCGTCCAGACTGTCCCACGACTTTCCAAATTTTAATGCCAGTGTCTTCAGGGAGAGTTCCAGCAGCCTGTGAGGCAGAAGAAGCACAGCATTAGAGACTGTAAGATATTTTAATGGACTGACATCAAATTACCCTAAATGAAGACATAGCAGCTGAGACAGATAAAGGCAGAGAGATATGAGAGTGCTGAGATAACCAAGAGAAGCAGTTAACAACAAGAGGGACACAAAAGGGAGAGGTCATGGGTTCTCTGAATTGCTGCGCAACAAGCTGAAGCATGCTACACAGCAGATCTGCAGGACATGTGTATGTTAATTATGTGTGACACTGGTTTTCATGGGACAGCAGATCACAGCTCGGAACGGCAGTGATTCAAATGAGGGCTGAGACACATGTGACACATGAGAGCTGCTATGCAGAGAGTTACCTATATGTGCCCAGGGCACAAGTGGTGTAACTCACACACAGGTGGTGTAACACAGCAGTGGCAGCCCCGATGAGCAGCGATACACATGTACATTTACATTTATTGATTTAGCAGATGCTTTTCTCCAAAGCCACATACATCTCAGTGAAAATACAAATTTATGCATTACATTAGGAGAAAGAGACATAGCTGCAGACGTGATTCTTAAGTAAACCTAGTTTACTTTCCACTTGATGCACTGATGTTTATCGCTCAAGTAGGTGCATAAAACACAGGATAGATGAATCCTGATAACCTTCCTACATTTTTTTTTAAAATAAGGTACACAAACATTTACATACAATACAGGAGTAGCAACTATGTAAATGCTTATCTGGGGACGTCCCGCAAAGCAACAGCCACTCACGCAAACTGCAGTGATCCCTCGAAATCGCTCCGTTTCTCGTTGTCAAAACGCGCATCCTGCGGCAAGTCAGCCTCTGATTTGGCATCAATACACTTTGGAATACCGGGAGCCCAGGCCTGCCACCTGTCAATCACACAACACACCCACATAATTACAACCACAGCACACCCCAGATACACACAGTCATACATTGCCGTATACACAACGGTGTTCCTAAATACAATACAGTTTGTTATATGTTGTTATTGTTATTATTATAGCACTCTGTCCAAGACTGCTTTCACAAGGTTACAAATAAAGTAAAAGACAAACCATCACATACAACAAACACACAGGCAGGCTAGCTTGTGTGTGCCTAGCAGACATAGAATTTATTCCATTTACTGTAACTGACCGGTATATTTTCTGTCTCTCCTGCAGCTCTGCCCTCCTGTGCTCCAATAAAAGTGATAAAGTGTCATCATTAAGCTTCTTTGCTGGGGAGAACGAGACAAAGTGAAAAGAAATGTAACCACTGCTGTATCACCACCTTAGGAGTAATACAAAAAAAACTATTACTATTACAAGCAGTAAGGGATGAGTTTGTAGCAAATTTCTTTCTCCCTTCCTCTTTTTGATATCAGTTCTGCCATTTGTGTGTTTTGTGTAGTGGTATTTTTTTCTTATTTCTAGTCCTACCAGTAAGCTGACACATTTTCACAGAATTTTCCAGATAGACTGTCTGGCAGGAGACCAGCGGTCCCCATGTGAATGAGGCTGAGAGAAAATCAGCCCTTTACTTGTGAGAGCTCTTTAGAATGCGTGTGTCTGAGTACCACCATCTCTAAGTGGAATTTCAGCACCTTTGCCCGCTAACACATACTCTGACCGGTGAGCTCAAACTGGAGAACTGAGTCACACCTGTTCCCTCTCGCAGCTCCACCTTGACATTTCCCACCAGCCAGCGGTAACAAGGAAAGGTTAGCGTGTCTCCATCTGGGGATGTCACAGCCACGTAACGGCAGAACCAGTTGTCCTCCACCCAGTAGCGTTCCTTCTCTAGGCGGACCAGCAAGAGCTGACCAAGAGAAGCAGCACTGTGCACTCTGTACTTATCCACCTGGCAGAGAGATGCAGGGAATGTAAGAGACCCAAACAAACAGAGACAAACAAATTCTGTTTGCTGTCTCTTAATGCACACACCATATAAACTCAGTGGGAAGAAAGCTTTGGATCATTGTTACACACACAGGAATAAAAGAAAAGGACTCTGTTGGTTTGACCACATACTGACCGCTCCCCGGCAGAGATCCAGACCAGGGTTGTCTAACACTGTCCTCTCGCTCTCACCCTTCTCTCCCACCACGGTCACGTACACATAGTTGTTGGTCCCAGAGTATTCGGAGGTCCCTGTTGCCACAGTGACTGTATAATCCATCTATTTGCAAGAGTAAACAAGAGCTAATGAATGGAGACATTTCCATGTAACTGTGGTCAGCACATACAATGTAATTTTAGGCAACAGAAAATAAGCAAAGTAAATTTCACTTAGCACATAAATTTTAATTAATGACCCTTAAATGTACATAGGATGTGTTATGCAAGGTATCAAACACTTCATTTTCTTTGAAGACTAGGATACATCTGAACACAAAAGGCACTATTGTACAAATTCATATTTTTATTTTGCATATATTTGTTTCCCACCACAGTGTGTACGTGCTGCTACTTCTTTTTCTGTTCATCTCTCCAGTGTTACCCTGGGTGCTCTCTACAGCATTATCAGTGGTTGTGCAGTATAACCACAGAAGTTCCTCATGGCTGCAACTGCAGCGCATCACGTAACTAATGGTTGAAACATCCACTCGTAGAGTTCAGGTCACAGAACTGGTATGTACAACAGTATGGCCTGTACAGTTGTTTCCTCCTACAGCTGGCTTATACATAATTTTCAGGGTTTTTTTCTCACAACGTTTAGGTGAGCTGGTGACTCCAAATTATTACTAATAACCTTTAGGCAGCTGATATCCTTATCCATAGCAACTTACAAAATTAGACCAGTAACCTTTGAAATATTTACCCATTTATAAAACAGAATACTTCACTGCAGTTAGTATTTGACCAAGGCTACTTGAGTAGAATTGGAATTTGAACTTGAGACCTTCTTACTTGCCATAACGACATATGCTGTTCAAAAAAAAAAAAAACTGGTCCTTTATGTTTCTATATGCAGGGAGTGCAGCGGCACAGTGGGTTGGTCCGGGTCCTGCTCTCCGGTGGGTCTGGGGTTCGAGTTCCGCTTGGGGTGCCTTGTGGCGGACTGGCGTCCTGTCCTGAGTGTGTCCCCTCCCCCTCCGGCCTTACGCCTTGTAGGCTCCGGTTCCCCACAACCCCGTGTGTGTGTGTGTGTGTGTTTCTATATGCAAGAACCCAACAGTGGACAGGGGTTTGTCCACAGTGCAAACCCCCAATACCCTTGGCTTCAGACCACAGCAACTGTAACTAGACAAGCACTTAATGAAAACGCATAGCTGTCTACTGTCCACTGTGTGGTGGGTCCGAGATAAGAGCATTTATTAACCAAGAGGATGATCCATCAGGGGAATGGAGAGGGCTCCTCTTCTTGGTTGTACAGTTATATTAGAAGAGAGTGCAGAACCGTATGACAGATCTGGAGCGAATAACCTGGAAAATGTGAATCATAAGAAACATTCAATATTTTCCATGGCTGTGAGGAGAATGCGATCTGGATCCTGACACCGGATCAGCAGAACAGAGAAGAATCCAGACCTGCTCAAGCTCCTCCGACATCTCACATCACAGACACTTCTCCCATTGCCTGTTATAAAGATGTAATTTATATCATATTGCCTTATGCAGACTTCAGAAAGGTGTGCCCCATCCAGGTTATCCGGACTTTTCAGTCAGACTACTGCACTGGCCCAGTCTCATGTGTGGTCAAGCTGAGGGTGGTGGGAAGGACAGCATCTCACTTGACATTAAACCCTTCATTCTACTCCCCTGCACACTTCCTTATTATTATCTGAAGAATACTGCGATTTAAAAACATATATTCTTCCACAGGAAGTGCTTGAACATTTCTAACATTGTAGTAAAAATCCTGATTCCAACTGTTAATAACCCAGATTTCACTCTGCTACTCTGTATTTTCCACTTTGACATTCCATTAAAATTGTGTGGGCTTCAGTGCAAAACACTAGTTTTATTGTGTTGGTGCACCTGTGAAAATTCGCAGGAAATGAGTGTTGCACGAGCGGATGCGTGCAGCACGTCACATCGCACAGACAGGGGATCAATATGGAACCTGATCACAGGGGCAACTAGTTGGACAGAGAGCCTGCTTTACAAAGCTTATATTTATCATATTAACTGTTAAAAAGAAAAACAACATATTTGCAATTATTAATGCACAGTAACTTTATATTTCATGAACTTTAAAACATAGGAACAAAGAAAATAGTATCTGTGACGTGCAAAACTTTGGACACCCTAGTAAGTCAGTATTTAGTAATACCCCTTTGGCACTTATCACAGCTTGTAAAGACCTTTTACATCAAGCTGAAAGTCTTTCAATTCTCAGTTCTTCTTCCTTGCAGACCACTTCTAATTCTGAGATATCCTTAAGCTGTCTTGGGTGGCATGGTGGCACAGCAAGTAATGCTTCTGTCTCACAGTGCCTGGGTGGTGTGAAAGAATATGGGTTTGATCCCTGCTCAGTCTATGTGGAGTTTGCATGTTCTCCCTGTGTCTGCATGGGTTTCCTCCAGGTGCTCTGGTTTCCTCCCACAGTCCAAAGACATGCTGTTCAGGTTTCCCCCATAGTGTGAGAGTGTCATGAAGTTTCACTGATGCATGGATGAAAACCCCTTGTAAGTAGTGTATCTAGCAATGTAGTCACCTTGGTGACTAAGGTGTATGGGCTCGTAACACTATGTAGTATCTGTTGTAAGTTGCTTGGACAAAAGTGTCTGCTAAAGTGAATAAATGTAAATGTCTTGCATGCACAATATGTTTAAGATCTACCCACAGATGTTCAATGATGTTAAGGTCAGGGGACTGTGAGAGTCATTCCAAATCCTTCAGCTTGCCTTTCTCCAAGTAGCTCATGGTGGCTTTGAGGTATGTTTGTCTTGTTGTAGAAGCCATCAGCTTTTCAGTTTCAGGGTACAAAATTAACTAAATATATTTTGGCCTGGGGTGCCCAAACTTTCGCATAAAACTCACTGTATGCAGGTCCAGGAGCAATTTATACATTTTCCCCACTGGGAAACGATGGAGAAATCGACTTCGGTGCCAGAATATTCACTTTGAAAGGTAATTCTCAGGAGCGAATCGTGTTCGGATACCTGGAACGGTGTACACTCAGTGTACTCACTATTATTCAATTACACAATATAATACAAGTTATGTCCTGAGCTCGGAGGTGCTCGAAGCTGTATTTTCAGCTCGACGAAGCGTGTAATTTTGCAAATTAAACCTCATTGCCCATGATCAATGCGAGTGTCAGAACATAGAGTCAACCAAATTATTTCACATTTAAACACCGAGGCAGGAAACATTCCAGGAATGTTTATCAAGACTTCGATCATATCTGGAAATGGCATCTAGACTACGTGTAAAGAACGACCAGGCTTTTTCATGTGAAATGCTAAGTTCGAGAAAAATGCAACTTTACAAGCATGTGGAAAGTGAACGTCAGAAGGAAAAAAAAAACGGATATTATTATCGTAGAATCAAATATTTGTGGGATAAGAGTATTGCAATGATCCGTTACGCGGGCTTTTTTTATTTTATCTTCAGCGTCAAAACGATAGCCGGGGTCTGCGAAAATAACAGGCAATTCAAATTGTTACTAAACTAAGAAAATAAAAAGACACTTTTTATGCTGGACACTAAGTCTATCTTTACAAATAAAAAAAAATAATAATATATTTTAATTCTATATTAGCTGGTCAGTCTTGCTCATTTTACAACGAAAACGGCAAGTACGTAAGACAAATAATTCATTATATATATATATATATATATATATATATAAATAATATATACACACAGACAAATATATGGAGAGTGTGTGTAGAACGTAGAGCTCAGTGCAGACACTGGGAAACAGGTGAGCCAGTGGAGAATTACCTCGTTTTTCCTGTGGACGAACTGCTCTCCTTCGCCGTGATGCACCGTCGTCTGCGGTCGCGCGCAGTTCCTCGTTTATGGCGGGAGCTCAGCTGTGCGCTGAGGTAACTTTCCAGGGAGGGATTTTCCGACCATAGGACGCTTCCCTAGTGCTCCTTCTCCGTGTCTCCTGCTCACCTCTCTCTGCGTTTTACTGCGTTTTGGTACCAGACCCCTCTGCTTCTGTTCCTCCCACACAATTAACATTTGTTTACTTTTCCGCAAACCGTAGTCCTCCTCGAAACTTCCTCATATAGTTCAAGCTACCTTGACCTTCTCGTTCCTCAGCGCTGCGAGATTTAGAAATGGACATTTACTTTTTACATTTATTCATTTAGGGGGTGCGGTGGCACAGTGGGTTGGACCACGGTCCTGCTTTCCGGTGGGTCTGGGGTTCAAGTCCCGCTGGGGGTGCCTTGTGACGGACTGGCGTCCCGTCCTGGGTGTGTCCTCTCCCCCTCTGGCCTTGCGCCCTGTGTTACCGGGTAGGCTCCGGTTCCCTGTGACCCCGTATGGGACAAGCGGTTCTGAAATGAAATGCATTTATTCATTTAGACGCTTTTCTCCAAAGCGACGTATATATATTTCGTAGAAAAATGTAAACATGATATTTATATAATATAAAAACTCTTAAAATGAACTGTCAAACAAAACTAAATTATATAAACAAAAATTAATGCCAAATGTGCTTCAGTAGGAGATCCTCTGTGGACCGGACAACGTGTGTGTGTGAGCTCTGGAGATGGACAGAGATAAGTCAAAAACTGAATTTTTTGAGAAAGTCACCTCCAGGCTGAACTTTTCGTGGTTCAGTGAGAGTTCCGCAATCTTATAAATATCATCTCCTTTCCGGTGCTCACCAAAAGTTTATACAGACAAAAGCTGTCGTGTCTCCACATAATTTAATGAGAGCTAAGCGTTTCCGTGTAGGTGATAAAAGATAAATGTTGAAGGGCTTTGGTTTGGACTGGAAGCCTACAAAATTGATCTTAATTAAAAATAACAATTATAAACGGCCCAGAAATTGCCACAATGTGAATTCTGTGAAATATATTTTTGATAAATGCGGTTTTAAAGAAACAAAAGTGAAAAGACACTATCGTCTTCGAAAATATCTCATTGAAAATCCCTAGGGGTGAGGTTGCTGTTAAAGTACACTTCATGCCAACTAGTAAAGCAAGTTTCTCCTAAATGGCTGTGACACAAGATGTACCGCGGTAGGCCCTGTTATCTACCCCGCTGGTGAGTTCCACTGCAGGGAAGGTAACAGCAAGCGGAGAAACGCGTCGCGGCTTGTGGCCTCCACAGCCACAGGCAGAACCACGGAACTTCTTGAGAAGCACCAGTGGCATCATCATGGAAACGCAAGGAGTTCTAGGCAATTCTGGTGGACAAGGGCCAGGCAGACTGTTTACTCACTACATAGCTGTATCCTGCCAAACCACTGGTTTCATCAGACTTCCTCCCTTAAATGATTTCTTAACCAGCTCCATTGTGACATTTTAATTTACCTTGCATTTCAGGATTGCCGCTATTTCACCATACGGGAAATAGGGCAGTTCTGCATTTGGAGCGACACACTGCAACAAACTCTGCACTGGCTTCCTATAGCTGCCCGAGTCAAATTCAAAACCCTGGTTACTGTGTACAAATGCATCAATAGAACTGCTCCCAGCTATTTACAAGACTTAATGAACCGCTACACCCCAGCCAGGCCCCTTCGCTCGTCTACTTCTGCTCCCTTGGTGGTCCCGCGCACGAAAGGTAAACCTCGGAGGTTCTCCGTTCTGGCTCCATTGTGGTGGAATGACCTTGCCCTGTCACTCAGAACTGCGGAAACTGTCTATATTCAAGAAGGGTCTGAAACCTCACCTTTTCCAGATCCACTTTGCCCAAGATCTCTCCAGCTCATTTACGGTGTAACTGTTCACGCATCGTAACTCCATAAGCATCCCCAAATACAACTTTTATTCAGCCACTACTCTGGCATTGTACTTGCTTATTTGTGTACCTTATTTTTTTTTAAAAAAATTGGCAGGAGGGTATCGGGATTTGTCTATCCTGTGTTTTATGCACCTACTTGAACATTGAACCTCGGTGCAGCAAGTGGTAGGTAACAAACTAGGTTTGCTTGAGACTTTCATGTCTGCAGCTATGTCTCCTTCTCTCAACATAATGCATAAATTGTACTTTTGCTGAGATGTACGTCACTTTGGACAAAAGCGTCTGCTAAATGAATAAATGTAAACAGAATGTACAAGGCTCGAATCGTACCTTCTCAGATTGTACTTTAGAACAAATATTTGTCTTACCGCTGAGCACTTTGTGTTTACACTTTTTGCCAGTAATTTCCTGTATTAAAACGATGCTGCCTAAAAATACCATTTTACTTGTAATTCCATTTTATGTTGTTGCATAAATCATTGAATGAAACATGTACACTTATTTCCATTTAAAAATAATTTCCTCGGCAAATGAGCCATTCCTAGGCAATGCCCGAAACTGAAGTCATAAGTAGTCACTGTGTAGGTCCACTGAACGACAAGAGGTTTTTTTTGGCACTTCTACCCACAAAGCCTTTACTCAACATATCAGCGTTTGCTTCATACCAATAACAATCTGGTCCTTGTTGCTTACATTTCCTGCAAATTGTTTAATTCAAATACATGCACATTTCACCACTGATCTGAGCAATTCTGAGCCCACTCTTATGAGAAATTCTCATTTTCACACCCCTTACTGACATCAGAGACCTGTCTACATGTCCAATGTTGACGCAATATCTATTCATAACAAACTACTATATTTGCTCACTTATACATCTGTATATGTGTGTGTGCGCGCACGCATGTGAGGGAGGGGTACGCCACCTAGAAGCAGCTCACTGGTGAGATCAGCTACTCAACAGCAACCCTAATTTTCAAATTCTGTGCGTCTTACCATTCCTGAAATACATATTACTTCCAATTCACGTAAATAGCACCCTGGTCATATTTTTGGGTTACAAGTACAGTACAGATGGAAGGTGTCTCAGCACTGATTTTGCTTTAATTAAAAATGTCCTGTAAGATTAACCAATATCTTTTGTGATGTAACAAAAAGACACTTCAGCCAAACCCCCATTGCTGGCTCTGATCCAGTCACACAGCCACACACAGATCTGCACTGGTTCCCCTAGGTTTATTTCCTTTGTTACAAAAAAATCAAACAAAAAAATGCATTTGCTTCTATTTTTTTAAAAAGACGAACGATAGGAGAACAAATATGCGAACATGACAGCAACAAAATGAAGTCGAGAAGTAACCTCATAGGCAAATCCTTTAAGTAAGCAGTGCCCTCCATGGCCTAGACAATGCCTTGTGGTCCCTAAGAGGTGGACAGGGTCTTTTACAAAGTATTGGCTGATTTCACCTTCACAGCACAAGCAATTCAGGCCTGAACATTATCCCCGTTTATGTCCAATGTTCAACACACCATGTGAAATCAGCCACACTCCCAAAAATACTGGCAGTGAAATTTGTAAGGAGTCCTTAAAGTATATCCTGTGATACCAAATCAGCTTGCACATTGAGGGCACTTTCTACAGCCCATTTAAGGGTATGTCCCTGAAAAACTAAACCCCATTTAAAAAAAAAAAAAAAAAAAAATAAATAAAAAAAGACACTTTCATTTGTTTTAATTTTTCTTTCAGTAAACATGTTCATGCAGATATAGGATACTCCCCACGCAGGTCAACAAAGTCAAGGACACAGTCCAAGTACCCAGTCCGGGTAGAAGAAATTTTCTTCCATTGAATTAGAGTCGCAACATGTGAGTAAAACTCTTTACATGTTTACCACTACCACAGTACGTTGGGCCCATTGTGAATAACCACATGTCCAACGATAGACTGTTCGGTTACCCTGAAAATGTTCAATACTGTGGCTTTTCCAAGGTCCGGGGTGCAGTGTGTGAGAAATGGGGTCTGAGTCCAGGACTTAAGCCCACTCTAACCCTCAGACTGTGCTGGGGAGCGGGCATTCTCCTCTTCATCTGGAGGGCAATCCACAAAGTCAGCCAACATGGAAGCCATGGCTTCCTCATCGAGCTGCGGACAGATCAGGGCAACACGTTCAAAAACATCACAAGGAAAGTTACAGGCTAACAGCCCAACAATGCTACGCGATACTCACCTTCTTCTTCTCTACGCTCGGCCGCACTTCTCCCTCTCCTTCCCCTTCTTCATTTATTTCTCGTTTTCTCTTCATGCTTCTCAGATCGTCCACATTCTCTTCAGCTGCATCGTCCTCTCGCTCTTCGCCGAGACCCACTGTGCCACCCTGACCAGCCAACATCTGCTGACCTTGTTTCAGCTGCTCCTTTGACTCCTCTCTCAGCTCAACTGGTGGCTGGTCTACACTTGGTCTTTCTCCAGCCTTCTCGTCCACCTTCCCCACGTCCTCTGGGGACTCTGTCATTGGCTCCTGAAGGGAGGCAGCGGTCTCATCAACAGTGGGTGCATCTTCTTCCTGTGCTGCTTCTTGCTCCTTTGAGGTCACTTCAGGTCCATCTACCACAGTTCCTTCCCCCTGAGTGATATCAGCTTCCTGTGAAGAATCTCCAGCTGCTCCGTGGGGCTGTGAATCTGTCTTCCCATCTTGTAGTGCTTCACTCTCCCTTTCTACATCCACAAGTTTGTCTCCCTGCTCCTCTAGAACCCCAGCTGCCCTCTCATCTGCCTGCTTGACATCCTCTTGGACACTGTCCTGTCCATATGACCTAGGTTGCTCTTCCGTCTCCCTGCCTGTCCCCTGTGATTCCCCTCCTTCCTCCCCACAGAATATCTCCATTGTTCCCTCACCTCCAGACCCTACTGCTTCTTCCTCCACACTGAGGAGAAGTCTTCTCCCCTCACCCGTCTCCAGTGCAGGCAGCTCTTCAGCCTCCTCCTCCTCCTCCTCTCCTTCAATCATTCCCTCTTCATCTTCTCCCTCAATCATCTCTTCCTCCTCCTCCTCCTCCTCATAGTCACCAAACTCCTCCCCATCATAATACTCTTCTGCAAATTCACTCCCTTCTTCCTCTTCCTCTTCATCATCCAAAGGTTCATCCTCCTCTTCCTCCTCCTCCTCCCCAATTTCATCGTCATCCATCTCTTCCTCCTCATCTTCCTCTTCGTCAGAGCTGTTGATGTTGATCACTGTTAGGTCTTCTTCATTTGTCATCTGCTGTGGCTGCGGCTGTCTGCTAGGTTGTGCCAGCTGTGTCTGAAGCTGTATCTGCACTGGCAGTCCCAGCTGCGATGCTTGTCCAGCTGGGGATGACTGCAGAAGCATCTGCTGCAGCTGTGTACCTGGCAGCGAGTCTCCCAGGCTTACAGAGGGCGCTGCCAGCTGAGTGGCACCAGAACTGAGTGGAGGGACTAAAGACACAAGTTGAGTTTGGCTCTGGGCAGGGAAAGTGGTAACAGCATTGGAATTGGAGGGAAGGGCCATAGTGGTAGGGAGCTCATTGGGAATTGGGCTATTTACAGCACCAGTTTCACTTGCTGCACTCACAGTAAGGCCTGGAACAGCTCCCCCTGGTGGTGGGTGGATGGGCTGCGTACCGGCGGGCTCCTGTGTCTCCTGCATCAGCATGTCAGGAGGCACGATGACCACACTGTCGTCCGAGTCACTCTCCAGGGAGATCTCCACGTCTTCAGCCTCCTCCTTCTCGTAGCGCACAAACAATGGGCGCCGGCCCTCGTTCGGCCCCAAAGCTGCCAACTCGCCAGGCTGTGGCGGTGAAAGGAGTTCACCTGGTGCAGGGGTTGAGCCAGCCTGTGGAGGCAGCACAGGTGTGGGCAGGGGGAGGTGGTTCTCCATGGGAGCCAGGAGGCTAGGAGGCCCCAGGCCAAGCGGGTGTCGTGCCGGGAAGGGAGATGCCTGTGTGGGACCCCCGAGGAGAGTGGGCAGGGAGAGAGAGGGGTTCTGAGAGGGGGTGAGGTTGGGGGCAGCAGGTGTGTGTTTGAGTGCCAGAGGGGGAAGAGGGAGAGCAATGGAAGGAACACGGGGGTGGAGCAGCGAGTTGCAGATGGCGAGGGCTTCGGTGCAGAACGAGGCGACCTGAGGGATACAGATGCGCAGCAACACAAGTGAAGCTGTGTTAATCAAAGGTCACTCTAAACACAGATAAACACTTGCCTAAATTTGGACTGTTACAACTGCCCCTCAGCTGTAGGAGCGCTGTGTTTACACACACTGACGTTTGCACAGAGAAACAGACCAAAACACTCTTACTGGTAAAGGAGTGGGTATTAAAACACACACTTCCCCTGTTAGGTAAGTGGAGTCAAGATGACGAAACAGAGAACAGTGTCAGACGGCACGTTCCAGCAGAGTTCCGGCATGGAAGGGACCAGTTGTCAGTGGCAATGGTGACTGGCAATTTACATTTATTTTAGCAGACGCTTTTCTCCAAGACGACTTCCAATGAACTCTATGTAGTGTTATCAGTCCACACACCTTATTCATAAGGTGACATGTTTGCTATGCTCTAATGTGTCCCTTACAGTGAGGCTGTGGTCCCGTCGCCCGTGGCTGAAGATAGACACGGCACAGGGCAGAGGTGGGGGCCAGCGAGGAGGCGGGGTCAGCACGAGGGCCAGGAGTAGGCGGTAAAGCTCTCGGCGAGGGGGTGCACTGCCGTACTGACTGCTCCCTGTTCCCACATCGCTCCCACATGGCTGCTGCTGGAGCCGCACGCACAGCGGCAGGACCAGGTCCTGGAGCCTCTGTAACAGAAAGAGGGTGAGGACTTAAGAGACGGACAAGGCGCGCGCACGCGCACACACACAGTGACTCCACAACTAACCTTGTGAATGTCTTCCTTCAGCAGAGTGCCGCAGCTCAGGATGATCTGCCTGAGAGCTGCAACAGCACAACCTTGGTCATCCTTGTTGTCATTATCACTTCAAATGTCCCACCAAGCAGTTTCATCAACCCCAATTATTGTCAAATGATTTTTCAATGGATTAAAAAAAATATGTTTTGCAGGGTAACGCATTTAGCTGATTTGCACTCGGTTGGTGCCTTGTGCCCTCACCTCTCAGAGCCGAAACACAGGTGTCCTGATTGGCCAGCGCATCCCCCTTTCTCTGAATTGAGACCCCAGTAACATCGCCCATCCCTTTGGCACGGCGTGCCGCCGCCGCCGCCGCCTTCCCACCATGCCCCACAAGCTCTGAGACAGCAGGCTGTCCGGCACGCAACTGGAGCAAAGAGAAGATTAGAAAGGTCATGTTTAAACGTGTCAGAAAACAAACATGCGTGAAGAGCAAAATTACACACATCGTCCGAAACCGCTTGTCCCATACGGGGTTGCAGGGAGCCGGAGCCTAACCCGACAACACAGGGCATAAGGCCGGAGGGGGACACACCCAGGACAGGATGCCAGTCCGTTGCAAGGCACCCCAAGCGGGACTCGAACCCCAGACCCACCGGAGAGCAGGACCTGGTCCAACCCACTGCGCCACCATGCCCCCAAATTAAAATTAACCAACTGGTATTTTGACCAATTCAATCAAAGGAAGCAATAAAAACATAGGCAGAAAGACTTTCAGTGTTGCACAAAAGGGAGGACAATCCTGTTTACCCAGTAATATAAACTTCCAGGTCACCTCAATTAAATTAATAGCTAGAACTCTGAATAAAAGGTTGAAGGAAAGAGACATGCGAAGTGTAGCCTCCTCCACTATTATGTAGAGCAGTGAGTTTGAGTGGCACACACATTCTCTTGTGTTATTCAGGAGAGTCATGCAAGATGTGTAGGGGAGTCACTGAGTTCACGTGTGGAGTGCAGCCACCCATGCTGAGTTAGAAACTGTGCTAAGTGTGGGGTGTAGCTGTTGGCCAGAAGACCTGAATGGGAGACTTGCTGCTTTCCATGGAGGGTAACTAATTGTGCATAATGTTGAAGATTACACTGATGCAGTGTCATTCCTCCACCCTCTATTTGAAGTTATGCAAACCAATAGCAGATACTTATTTACATTTGCAGATATTATAATATGCTTTCAAAATACTGAAAAACAACTAGATACAGATGAGTGGTCTCCCAGAAGTGACATTTTAGGTGCTACTTCATGCTGGCAGACTAATTATGTCTATAGAAAGTACCTGAAGACCGCTGTATCCCCTGGCAGCCTCAAACTTTTCATTGTTTATAAGGTTTCATGGTGTGTGTGTGTGTGTGTGTGTGTGTGTGTGTGTGTGTGTGTGTGTGTGTATGTGCTGCTCCGCCAGCAAGGCCACAGGGCCAAAGGTACCATAGTAAGTCAACAGGCACGATTCACTCATTCCTTTCCTGCATTTTATTTAACCTTCTGTAACTGGCATATTATTCGTGTTCAGTTTGTGTGCTTTAGATAGATGCACTTCATACTACAGGTTAGCCTCTTATTGCAAACTGTTGCAGAGGGGCTCCTGTGGGATGGAATAATTACATGTGTGACCCCAAAAGTAACTACAGTAATTGAGAGAGCAAAGTGAAGGTGATGTACAGTTACTGCTCCAATCAAGTGGTGTCACTGTTGTGCCTGTTAATGAAGTACATTAAGCTTAAGCTACTGCTATCTCTCTCGCTCCCTCACACACACACACACACACACACAAGCCCCTTGTCGAATAACCCCAGACATGCCAGAGAGCAGGACCCGGCCAAACCCGCCGCTCCACCGCGCCCCCTGGCTGCTGCTGCATCTTACTGGCAAAATAAATACATCAAGCTAAAGGTCTGTTATGAGTAAAACTATTCTCATATTTCATCGTGCTGCATTAATGTTATATTAATGAATCCTTTCTATTGGGGTAAAATGCCCATTTCATCTGAGCAAGGTCATTTCATATGCGCAAGACCACTTCCGAGGTCAACTGTGCAACTTGACACAAAATGTTAAAGGGGGGTACCTGAGAAATAACTACAAGCTTCTCACCTTGACAGAGTCTGGCCCTGGTGTGATGTCACCCAGCAAGTGTGTAAGTAGAAGTTCGTTGTGGGTGGGGCTTCCATGAAGTATACCAGCAGAAGCCCCAGCCACCCGTACCCAAAGCTCCAGGGTACGATACAGACACACCTTTACTGCACTGTGGAAAGAAAATACACAGAAATGTGAACACCCTTCATTAAGAGATACCATTCCCACACAGGAACATTTGTCTACCGTAAAACTGTATACAAGGAAAGTATGTGTGTAGGTGTTAGAGAGATAGAGAGAGAGAGAGGACAGTGTTCACACAGGTCAGTTGACAAGCAAGCACCTGTGTGTATATTTTATGCATGACAAAGTACGAGTCTATTCGTAAACACAAGCGCACGCAAGTCAATGAGTTCTGAGCACCAACCTGAAAGCCCTCTGCTGTCCAGGACTGCCCTCTGGCGGGGGGCTCCATGCCGACAGCGTCTGGGAGAAGAGGCGTGACAGCACGTTGCTGTACTGCAGCAGTCTGCTTCCCGCTCTGCAAACACCGAGGGGACACGTTCTGTCAATGTGCCGGTCTGTCATTACTTTCGACAGTCTGTTCTTCAGTCCCGATTTATCTTTCTCTTCCCTCATGAGTCCATCTTTGGTACTTCTTTAAAACACAACCCCATTCTCGACTGTTTAGTATCAACAGATCCCGGAACAACTCTTCACCCTTCTTCTGTTTATCATTCCTCACATAGCAGTCCTAATTTCTTCAATAAAATAAGCATAATGTGAGGGGTCAAATTATCACCACACCTGATGGAAAAAAATGGTTTCCTAGACAACAAAAGTCACTTAAAATTCATTCAAATAAAGGTATTTTTTATACAGGTCACAGTATTTTATAATATTTTTAGTCCATTTTTATTCATTCAACAACTGCTTTTCTAGTCCAGGGACATAGAGGTCCTGAGTCTATCTAGGAAGCCTTAGATGGGAAGCAGGGTACTCCTAGACATTTTGATAAATTTTCTTATGTATTTAAGAGTTAAACATTTGCAGTTAATTTCCACAAGTGCTCAAATGACCCAAACCCTGCATTACACTTAATCAAGGTACTTACACTGTGGACACAGAAATTGTGATAATTTGGTTCATGGATATTTATGATGCAGAATTCACAACATCACTGCCTATGTCTTTCACTCTCCAAAGCATGCTGATACTATGCTGTCAGAGGTGCCACACAGTATTATTAACAAAGGTTTTACACTAGATGATCATCTGAGGCTTTAAAGTAACAATTGTTTGAGGGATAACAGAGGTTCACACACTAATTGTAACCAGAAAATAGCCAGACTGACACCTGTCAAAAGCCTTTTGAGATTCCAAAACTGTACTGAAATATCTTATTCAAATGACAATGCTGTTGTACAGAATAAAATGTTAAATGTGTAATATGTCTCAGTAATCCACATAATGCTGTTATACAGAATAAAAAACTTGCTGTATGAAAAGTAGCATATATTTTTATAAGCTGTTGTAGTGGTTCTTTTGTGTCATGGGAACCCGCTATATAAGGACAATGTATTTCGATAAAGTGTTCATTAAGGTGAGAACCTACTCAACACCCAGGGGTGGAAGAGTTTCGTGTGGTTAGAGGCCTGCTGACACTTACACTGTGATGAGAGTGGACAGGACCTCCAGGGTATCACTGTGCACAGAAGGCAGGAAGAGTAACTTGAAGCAGCCGTCGCCAGATGTATTCTGTAAGAGACACGCAAAGACGAATACAGATGCACGTAGTCGTCTATAAGGACTACACAGCAAGCACTGCTCCATTCTGCAAGGAACAGACAAATATGACGAGGGACACATCAGGGTCCTTCTGGTGTGTGCGCATGTGCGCGTAAGCAGGACTCACAATGTTCTTGCAGCTGACAGCAAGAGCTCGACACACCAGGTTGAGCACGCTCTGTACAGGTAGGCTGACCGGAGAGTTGGGGTCCATGCTGCGGGCATAGAACCAGCATCCCATTACCAGGACTGCTATAATTACTGCCATTTCACCTACTTCCTCCTCCAGTAAGAACATTTAGAACATCTTAACTGAGCCTTTATGTGTTTATATTTAAATACCTTAGAGTTTGGGTGAGGGCCAGACACACAGCCCTGTAGCGCTGTGGAAGCTGGAGCATCAGTAAGGGGTCTGCCTCCTCCAGAGGGGGTAAGGGCAGCTCCATGCCAGGTCCCTCATACTGGACTGCCCCCTCTGCCAGAGGAAAGTAAACACACATTCGTTATACTCAGGACACCTCTAGTACCTGTCCCGCCTCTCACACATCTCCCCTGACTGCAGCTGTTCATATTAAACAATAAGTCACTAAAATAAGCCTCATGGCACTTGTACACAGAGAATGAGAAGAGGGAATCAACAACTCCTCCAGGAGTGAATAAAGACCCACCTGATTCCGCTCCTTGGTACATCTGTCCCAGCAGGCTGTGTGCTGTAGCCAGCAAACAGTGAACCTGACTGGCCCAGCCCTCTGCTCTGCGACTGCCTCCCCCTCTCTCCAGAACGCCACCCAAGCAAGGCAGCCGCCCAAAGCACTCACAGGCCACCTGGAGACCAAGGGGGTTGGGGGAGAAGTCATTTATGAGAGAGACAAAGAGTGGAAGTTAATATCTAGTAAATGCAACTTAAAAAAGGCAGACAAGGTAAATGTGAATTTGGTCACTCAGGGCAGGCTCACCTCCTGCACTCTAGGGTTGTCAGAGTCCATCTTGGACAAGAAATAGGCACCAAGTTTGTCCTGGTGTGACAGAAGACATGGGCATTACACACAGCGATTGTCACATCCTGCAGATACTAGAGGTTGAACATTACAAGCTGTGCTCATGTAAAAATTTAGCTGCCATTACTTACCTTCAAGGACCCACAGGCTCGTGGATAGAAAGTCATGCAGGCCTTCATGCCCTCCATCGCCACCAGGTGGCACTGTAACAGACAGCAACAGAGACCCTTCACTGACAGGGAGCTTAAGTTCCTGTCCTTCCAACCATGCTGGACCAGATCACAGCCCTTAACCTTATTCTGTCCCTTTAACTGCTTTGGTTACTAATGTCTCCAAGCCCTGTGATCTCTCTGTGTTGGCATTCTGCAGCTGCCCAACACCCAACTGCTCCCCAACACCTACAGGACCTGATCACTTGCTACATCCCGGCCAGACTGCTACTCTCCTCCATCTGCAGCATCACAAACAAGAAGACCAGAAGTCAAAAGCCCAAAGTTTCTCAGGTCTGGAACCAATGTGGTGGAATGAGCTGCCTCTCTCAAAAGCGGAGAGTTCTCAACGCTAAAACAATGGGTGGCACGATGGCACAGAAAATAATGCTGCTGTCTCACAGCGTTTAGGTGGTGCGAGAGGACGCGAGATCGATCAGCGCTCAGTCTGTGTGGAGTTTGCGTGTTCTGCGTGGGTTTCCTACAGGTGCTCCGGTTTCCTCCCACTGTCCAAAGATATGCTGTTCAGGTGGATTGGTGACTAAGTCACCCACAGTGTGTTTCACTGATGTACAGATGAATGATCCAGTGTAAGTAGTGTATCTAGCAGCGTAAGTCACCTTGGTGAATAAGGTGTGTAGGCTGATAAGATTACATGGTGTTCATTGGAAGTCACTTTGGAGAAAAGCAGCTGCTAAATGAAGTAGACAAGAGAAATCGCTCAGGCCTAGGGACATAGCCAGTGGCTTTTTCCATTTGGTTTACCTCTAACTTGAGGCCTAGAAGGGAGGTCAGGATCCCCAGAATGGAGTTAAGGCCGACCTCCCTTGCGAGCTCCGGCAGCTGGGAGGAATACTGCAGCAGGTCTTGGAGAACGACGATGGCCAGCTGAATAGAAGGCAACGGCGCTTGGGACTGTGGGAAAGAACCAGAGCGTGAAGCACTCAAATACAGGAACAGTCACCTGAAGACACAGCTCCACATATCCCCGACTGGATCGTAAAGCAGCTGAAAATTTAGGTGCGCCTGAAATGTGTTTGTTTCTTTAACACAGCAACTTTCTAGCAATTGGCTCAGGCAGTCAAACAAAAAGGCCATAGTGATACATCCACAGTGATGATCCTCCACATTTTACCACTTAATATAAAGAGTAAGCTGGATTAGACAGGTGTGTGTCAGAGCAATAAAGTCACAGACAGCCATACACACCTCTCAGATGGAAGTATTTATTTTTTACAATTTAGGTGTTTTTTTTTTTTTTTTTAGGAGGCTTGTGTTTTTATTTCTAATTTTTATACTTATTCTGAAGGAAATAAGCACTGCACTTACTTGGTTACTTAATCATACATCGTTTACTTACTCAGTATTATGTTATTGCTTATGAATTTCTACACACGATGAATAATACCTGTACATTCTAAATTCCTGTAAAAAGTGTGCTTCTTCACCAGAGACCAGGAAGGCAAACACCTCCTCAACCCAGCCCATGTTTGCATTGAGGGCAAAAGGCTAGTAAACCCTCTGAACACTTGTGGTGGTAAACAGGACATTTGAGCATAATATGCTTTGGAAAATTTAGTGATTTGCCCCATTCTGACATTATTTACATATCAAATGCCAGTTTGAGTCGGGGGAACAGATTGCGGATTGACTTCAGCAGATAACATTTCAAAATTGAATGAATTATTAAAAAAATGGTAAGCCTACAAAATCACTTCAGGTACATATGTGGTGGGCATACAGTGATGTTAGCTTTATTTAAAGGTCCAATAAACAGGTAGAGGGGGGCGTGGTGGCGCAGTGGGTTGGACCACAGTCCTGCTCTCTGGTGGGTCTAGGGTTCGAGTCCCGCTTGGGGTGCCTTGCGACGGACTGGCGTCCCGTCCTGGGTGTGTTCCCTCCCCCTCCGGCCTTACGCCCTGTGTTGCCGGGTAGGCTCCGGTTCCCCGTGACCCCGTATGGGACAAGCGGTTCTGAAAATGTGTGTGTGTGTGTGTAAACAGGTAGAAATTACGTTCATGACACATTCACATTATTCATTTAGCTGACGCTTTTCTTCAAACTGACTTACAATGTTAATCTACCGACAATTATTTACCCATTTATACAACTAAGTAATTTTTACTGCAGCACTTTAAGCAGGGTAAATACCTTGCTCAAGGGTACTACAGCCAGGGGCTGGAACTGAACCCGCGACAGCTGTGTCCAAAGGCTACGGCTCTAACCACTACACTACCAGCTGTCTCCACATGAACGCAAGCGAGACCTTCAGATGACTGTATCAGGCCTGGCTGTGGAGCAGCTGCACTTCACAGCAGTACAAGCGTTACAGCTGTATTTTTTGGTGTCACAGAAACCCACTTGCCTCACACAAAAAAGATTAAACTAGTTTTGCCTTCTTCCCTGGTTTGATAGGAGTTTTTAAATTAAGGGAGATCTCAGGGTTTCCAGCAGGCTGGTGTATACACAGGGTTATCTCCAAACAGATGTCCTTTTTTAAATATTAATCGGCTAATTTCACGACAAAAAAAAGCTAAAAGAATATTTCTGTAAAGACAAAACACATTGCAGGAAACCTTTCAAGGTTGTTGGCATATAGTTTTTGACATCTAAAGTAGAAAAAAATCATATCCTTTACACACCATTAAGGAGTCCATGAAGAGGGCTGGAACAAAAACCTGCACACATTTTTTCCCCCCTGCAGTAATGGCCAACTACCCTAGTCTACATGATGGCTTTATTGACACATACAGAGCACGTATAAGTTAAGACTTTCAAAAGGTTCATAAAAGCATAATGTTACCTTATCGTTTTTTTCCTTCACATTTGCGCCACTAAAGAGAATATGCATTGCCTTAATTATCATTACTTGATTTTTTCAGTTGTCTGGGCTATGAGGGAATCCAACTAAATGATTAAGCTTATATTTGGAATTTTATATAGAATGCAGGAGTACCCCAGAACCACTTAGATTACAGGTGTACTTGTAAAACGTTGTATAGGGCGATAAGGGCATGAGATGTGACTCACCTGTATGACCTGCTGCAACAAGCGCAACCAGGTGAGACAGTGCTGCTGAAACACCTCGCTGGAGCTGTCTCTGACGAGCACAGCGAGCAAACACAGGCCTTCGAACCTACAGCATGGAAGGCAATAAAGTTTCTTAAATAGAATGCAGAAGCTCTGGAAACAATAGAGCATTTAAAATTACTTCAGCACGTACACACACCTACTTATTAGTATAAGATGAATTTACAGATGCAGACACTGAAGCACACACATTATATAATGCATATACACCCATTCCTCTTTCATTCCATGAAATCACAACTTTAGGCAAATTCCTGAGGTGAGAGGATCAAACTATTGTTTATGGAAAAAAAATTCTTCCTTGAAAAATGTTGCCTAAAATTAATTAAAATACCACAATATACTAATATTTTATGAATGACAATCATAAAATCAATGTTTTATAACATTTGTTAAAAAATCCAGCTTGTTTAATATAATTTTTGTTTGTTCATTATCAATAATCACTTGTCAATCACAGCGGTTCACTGTCTTTACAGGAACAAGAATGTACATGGCAGGGTACACACAGAAGGGAGTCATTTTTATAATCTGGCACACAGATGTTAATGATATTAAGAAATAGTAAAATCACTGTTTTTCATTCTACAAAGCACATTTAATCTTTGTTTGACCATTAGAAGAAGCCTTTATATATACTAGTCTAACTATTTGTTAAAAACACTGTTTATATCATTTAAATAATTGAAGGGCTAAAAAGACCAAAATCCTGCTCCTACTGTAGTACACATCATCCAAGCACTTACTCCTAATTGAGATAGTAAAACTTACCCAGCTGTATAATCGGCTATAACTGTGAATTGCTACACATTTTCCATTGCTCTGGAGAAAAGTGTTAGTAAAAAGAATTAATAGTTGTAATGAATTTGCCAATTCAATTCTGATATTAGATTTACTTTTACCGATGGGTGTGTCTGATTGAAATTGTCAAAGTGACAAAAATTAGGACATAGAAAGCATAAAGCTGGTTTAAAACCTTATGGGTGTTACAAACTGCATTTCTATCTCTGTCCCAAAACATCTGAAAAGTGCACAATTCAAAATACATGTTCCAGAAGTACAATGACCATGTAACTGGTAAATGTATGAAAAAGGAATATATTTTCATTAGCTGTTGTAGCAGTATTTTATTGTATGGAACTCTGTTATATGAGTCCTGAGTGTACTTAAAATAAAATAAAATTAACAAAATTATAGACATCTTTAAAAACACTACACTTAGAAAACCACTGATGGGCCAAATGACATGAACCAGTATTTTACAAAAAAAAAAAAAAAAAAAAAAAAAAAAAAAGGAGGAAAAAAAGAACGAGATCCTCAATACTAGATTTACTATCTGCGTGGACCAATAATTTCTTCATCTGCTGTTTGTAATTTACTACATGGGACATAAGGTACAAGACAGCAACATACTCTGACTTATAAACACTTACAATTATTCATTTAACAGACGCTTTTGTCCAAAGCAACACACAACTCGGGGTGAACGAAAGCACATTTGAAAACAAACTAAGCTTTAAAGAGACGTGTGACAATCAAAGGTGGTCTGTCTGATAGCACTGTCACAGCCGACACGTTAGATGAGCACCTGTCAACAACACCTGGTCTGATAGAAAACACGAAGATGCTCTTGACAGATGGCGATGTAAATTTATATCGCTATAAGGAGAGAGGTGAGTCCAAATGAAATGCCGAGGCTGAAAGGGATTCAGCAGTTCTGAGGGAGAGAGGAAGACCTATGACAAAGGAGGACATACAATGAATGTGGTTCAGACACTACATGCTGACCTGGTTTTGCTTGAGGACAGCTGACCATTGCTGAGTCCAATAAGTCCACTGACTGCTGCTGAGCTCTGAGGACAGACATTTAACACATTTTCAACACGTGGTATGAAGACACATGTAGAGACTAAATTGTATCCAGTTGCATCTCATCCCTCCTGCAACGTTCACTGAAATGATAAGACTAATACAATATAAGAGACTAGGAATTCAGCCCCCAAACTGCTTAGTTAGAAACAGAAGACAGAGCAATGTCTAAATACAAGACTCCTGCTCTGGAGGTTATTAGTTCCAGTCCCACTTCTGCAATAGTATACAATACAGGACTAATGCAAAGGTACTTACCCTCAGCTCCGGTAAAAACACCCTGCCTGCTATATGTATAGGTAAAACATTGCAAATGTCTTCAAATTAACGAGGAAATTACTTCTTTAAACTTCTCTGGGTAGCGGCCAGGTTAAGAGAAGGCAAGTATGTACGAGTCGTTCGCTACGCCGAGAGACAGAGCAACCACCAAGCAAGATGATCATTAAAGCACAAAACGGCACAAGTGGCGTAGACACACAACAGTGCTTGTGTGTTCGCGTTGATAAGTTACTATAAAAGCCCTCGCAGACATCAAGAGAAACAGCAGAAACATGAAAGAACACAAAGAAAGAAGACGACACCCAGACTGACTGAGACACTCAGTCAGCACTCAATCAGGGCTGCACCTGGCCGGCGCAGTCACCGAGGGCCTCTACTAGTACCTGCGCGGACACGCCGCCGTGTTCCCTGTAGTTCGCCAGGAGCGATGGCAGGTACTCTGGTCGCTCGAGCTTTAGAGCGGACACTAAGCCTTCAGTCAACCGCATATTAGTGGAACCATGCAGCAAAGCCGCAGTGGCCATCTTCGCTCCTCGCTTCACCGTGACGTAGGTATTCCGCGCCCCGTTGTGACGTCACAACCAGCGACCGACTCAATGTTACGAGAATGTAATCCAACTTACTCCGGCAGTGTTCACACACTGTAAGACTTTACCGTAAAGTTCGACATTTAATCAATATAAATATTTACTGTCACAAACCATTGGCACTGCTGTGGGAAATTGTGCTGTTTGGCTTCGGTTCGCTGCGGCCTCGCCAAAGGTTTCAGAGACTCAGAGACAGAGTGTGTGTTTTGGTTTGATGCCTGAGCTGAGGACAACTGAACAAAGTTTTATTTAATCAGTCTAATTTTATTGTTAACCAGATTTCATCTCCTTAAATAAAAATTCTCTGAATGACAAATCTGACTTCAGTTCATACTAGTGCTCTCAAATTAAATGAAAATAGTACATACTTTCTATCCAAGAGACTCCAATAATAAAAAAAGCAATTAAAAGTCTTACACTCTGTACTCGTATTCCCTGCACTCATTTGTATTTTTTATAGTATTACAGTATTACAGTAGCATACTATACTGTTAGTACTGTTCTCCCCGTTGCTGTATTATTGTTAATTTTAAAAACGGCAACGTAAGACCGCGCTTCTTTGTGACGATGTCATTTAGCGACGTTCCTTGACGTCACTAATATGCGACCCCCCCTTCCCGTATAGAACATGTAAGGGATTACATATGGTCTTCGGTGTTATCGTCCTTCAGCCGTGCCATTTATTGTAATATGTTACTATTTAAGTATTATACCACTGTTTTTATTTGTGCCAATTATTTAACGTGGCAGGTAGTTAAACTAAAAGTGTATTTGGGAACGGGGCTCTCGTCTCGATTCTCGACATTCCTGCTTGTTAACATGATGATTCACATATTTTACATTTATTCATTTAGCAGACGCTTTTGTTCAAAATGACGTACATCTCAGCAAAAGTACAATCTATGCATTATATTAAGAGAAGGAGACATAGCTGCAGACACGAAAGTCTCAAGCAAACCTTATAACACAGGTCTGTAGTTTTTTTAGGAATCAGGTGTGATCTAAATGGTTACATTCACCTTTTATGTATGCCGTTTAGTTTTGACTTGTCATTATTCCTTGACTATGTAAAAAGATTTCCTTTAAAATCCATGTTCAGTTTTTAGTATAATTTATTATAGCACATTGGTGACTTGGATGTCTATTGTAGCAGATGTAGTATAATACTGTTCTGTGTGGAACAATACCAGTTCATTTTTGGGAAGCTGGATCTTGTTTCCACTGCATCAGACATAAGCAACAAGGTCCATTTACACCTTTTTTCATATTGTGATCAACTTGAAATAATATTTACTTCAGAGATAAAATAGGTGAACTGTTCAAGACTGTCACAAAGTCACTTTCATTTATTTAAAAACCATTTACTTTATTTTACAGAAATACCATTAAGCATGTCTTCTTGCAACCACGCAAGTACAAGTCTGGCATCATGAAGTCCTTTCCGAGTTCTGAGTTAAGCTGTACTTGTGTCATAGTGGCTGTACCACTCAGCTGTAGGAGGGATAAGTTACCCCAAGGGACATGTCTGTCCAGCAGTCAGCATCCTCTGGAATTCAACTGGACAAAGACTACATCAGCAGCCACCACTGTCCACTTTTGTTTCCAGGATTAAAAACACAGATGTGGTTTTCAAATAGACAGCAGGATTTTGAACAATAAGCAAAAACAGGGATAGGGGATTGCTTATAGCAGTCTGAATTATATGTGGATGATGTTTCATGTCTGTGGATCCAACAGAACTTCGCAGGTTCGGCCCAACTCTCCAAGCTTCACGCGAGCGTACTCTGCACGGTTCAACGCCATCTGGCAGTCCTTGCGAGCAGAGTACGTAGAGCCCTCATGTGGCTGGCCAGTGGCCACCTGTGGGGGGAATTGGAAGTAGGGGTAGGGATAAACACTGGCTACACATTTATCTCATAGTGAAACAAGATGCAAATCCATCTGCAGTTCCCCACCTATGTGCATTTGCCTCTCAAATCTATGACTTTTACTTAGTGTACGCATGTCTGTATCTGGATGCAAACCACTCCTTGTGCATGCCACCCTGTCATTTACTGTACTGTGTGTAGATAGGCTCACAGAGAAAAACCAAAAGTCACAGGTGACAAAAAAGTGTTGACACATACAGTACTGTGCAAAAGTATCAGGCACTTAGATGTTTCACGAAAATATTTGTTTTAGATGGTTATTTAATGTCTTCTGCATTAGTGTCAATGGGAAAGAGCATGTTTTAGATTTCCAAGCATTCCTTTTGCAAAAAGATAACAGTAAGCATTTTGTATGTTGTTAAAGAAAAAGTACACACACATGCGCACACACACTGGCTGAAACTGCTTATCCTTAGCGGGGTCACGGCAAACCGGAGACTAACCCGTCAGCACAGGGCGCAAAGCCGGAGGGGGAGGAGATGCACCCAGGACAGGACGCCAGCCCATCGCAAGGCACCCCAAGCAGGACTCGACTTGCCAGACACGAGACAACCCCACTCGGGACAAGCAGTGGTTGATAATATAATGTTACTAGGCTTTGTAGGAATTTTATTAATTAAGAGCATTATTTTTGGAAGCATTCTCACTTTACAGTTTCTTCTCTCCAACCAAGTGCCTAAAACAGTACTGTATACCCTTGAAGGGGGTGCAGTGGGTTGGACCGGGTCCTGCTTTCCGGTGGGTCTGGGGTTCGAGTCCTGCTTGGAGTGCCTTGCGACAGGCTGGTGTCCTGTCCTGGGTGTGTCCCCTCCCCCTCCAGCCTTACGTCCTGTGTTGCCGGGCTAGGCTCGAGCTCCCCGCAACCCCGAATAGGAGAAGCGGTTCAGAAAGTGTGTGTGTATATATATACACCTTTGAGGTACAAGAGCTGTGAACTTGCCGCATGTTTCTCTGACCAGCCTGAACGCCAACCTATAAGCTATCTTCCAGTCTCTCGCTCTGCCTAGGTCCTTACACATCGCTATGGAGTGTCCAGATCTGGCAGCCAAGGACTGCATGTCTACACTGACCTGCGTGAGGTAGCGGATCTGGGAGCTCAGCTCACTTTCCACCCTGTTCACAGCACTGGTGAACTGGCTGAGCTGGCGATCCAGGAGGCTGCCGTTGGGCTTCTCTTTCGAGAGCTCCAGCACCACGTTCCCTGAGGGGGGGAAGGGGAATGCGAGAGCAGGACTTATTACAAGTCACTTGTCAAGTGTGTTTTTTGCAGAATATGTGGAACAGCACACTCCTGAGCCACACACGGGCCATGGGGAACCTGCTACTGACCGGCACACTGCAGGATCACCGCGATCTCCTTCTCCACGTCCTCCAGCGCTCGCAGCCGGTCGTTGGCCATGAATTCCACCGAGATCACACTGCTCAGGTCAGGATTCAGTCTGCGGACACAACACATACGAGCAAAAGCCTAACACAACCGGCGTCAACCAGACTGCTGTTTTTTTTTAAAGAGAGAATTGACATGTGGGCATTTGCATTTTAGATGGACAAACATTTTAATACACATTGTCACACTAAACACTTACATATAATCTGGTAGAGTTATCACTTGTTATGCTATGCTAAGCATGAAGCTAAGTGAAACTGAGTCGCTCAGCAGCTAACTGACTTACGAGTCTCAGCTATAACAATAACAAGTCAAAGTAAAACGTTTGTTTGTTTGTTTGTTTGTGTTCAAAAAATACTGGGTACTATGGGACTAAAAAAAAAAAAAACTTACGTGCTCGTGAAAAGCTACGATTTTACTACTATTCTCAAAGCGGAAGCTGTGCAGAATCGGTACGGTGGCCGTACAGGCACAAACCATCCGAGAATTTTGGTGAAAATCCGAGCTTCACCATTTGGAAGCATTTTTATTGCGTTTCTTTGATGCGCGTTTATCTTCCTGACCAATTTACACAACCTGTACACGATGCACGCTTTAGTCAGACATATGAAGGGCTCAGCATAGCGCCATCGCCTCTTACAACACAAAAGTTCATTTTTGTTACCGCTCACAGCATGATCCGGCAGTTCTTTTATTAACCACTAACGTTTATAAAGGCCTATGCAGTTTAGTTTGTTACATAAAAATTACACTTTTTACTCTATGCATTTTCCCAAGAGTACATACAATTTTTAATTCAACTCTCAGTGTATTCTTTATTTGATCATTCAGGGTAAGTGCTTTGATCAGCAACACTGCAGCAGGAGTGGGTTGAAGAGGGTACCTTCAGGTCACAAGGTGACATCCGAAGCAGGACACTACCTGCTGGCCCAGCTTCTTCATATTTTTTGTGCTGTATGTACACTTTACAGTATATACACTTTACACGTGTTGCCCTGTTGCAGGAGATTTACACATCAAAACACTCGGCCGCAACACCTGAGACTTTCCAAACGTAAGGCCATGAATAGGAGGGTGGAAGGAGGAGGAAGGGATAAAAGCTGTAGAAATAGATAGTGGAGGAGGGAACAAACATATATTCAAACTATTCCATGGTACTTAGTCATTTATCATCCTCCAAGTCACATGCCTCATAGTGGAGGTCATAAGTTACATTTCACTTGCTGTTCCCCCCCCTTCCGCTGTTGAAGCAGCCTGAGGGATACATTCTCAGTTGACAGGGGAACCTTGTAGGAAAGGAAGGGGCCTCAGAGATGGGTTCTGACTTGTGTCACGTCTCCGCTGGTGTCCGTTCGCGGCAGCTGCTTCCCAGCGCTCCCTTCTGTCACCCCCGCATCATTTTTCCACAACGCTGCAGAAAAGGCGGCCAGGGGTGTGTTACGAGCCCCAGATCAAAAAATTTCCATTACATCAGGAATGAAGGTGTCAAAACCCAGCATACTATTTTGTGATGTTTAACATCTAACACAATCATCCACTTTCACAGTTCTGGTGATAAAGTACAAGTTGTCTGCAAATGGAAACACTCAAAGCAACTGCACGCACAGCCGCATTCACAAACGGACACTGAAATGAACAGACAGACAATTTTTTGTAAGTTCAGGTTTTTTTTTTTTTTTTTTTCCTCTTTAGACATTTTCTAAAATGCAGTACAAAATAAAGAAGCAACATAAAACTTCCAATGTTTTTAAAAAACTACTTTTCATTGATATTGTTCCATTTTGAGTAAAATAACATATTGCTTTTACAATATCTTGTTTTTCTTAGTATCAATATAGTTTCGTAATCATACTTTGTCATGGGTTAAATTACCAGGTAGTAGTTAAGCCCCCCCTCGATACAGTTTTAGTAGTAACTTAATTCCCCTGAATAAAATAATTGATACAAGTAAGTTTAAAAGTTGACACTGCAGTTTCCTCACTGTTCAGCCTGACTGATATAAAGATTAAAGGAAAACAAGTTGGACTGGTTTACAGACATACAGTCAAAACTGCATCCTGGTCATAACAAGGAATCCTCTACTGTATGGTTAGATAAACAAGCATCCCGTGAAAAATTAGACCCTGTTAAGGGGCTGGGCGACAGTGTAGCATTCTGTCCAACACAGGAACAGTATGGCAGGATCATGCAGCAGGGGCTGTGGCTTGTTTTGGGAGCGTAGATGGACATGTGTAATGCACACCGTGTGCAGAAAACATGAACAGAAGACATCGATGCAACTGATAATGGAAAGTTTGTGAATTTTACAGCAGGGTATGTGGCATGCATTGTACATCAGCTGTCAAAGCACTGCTTGTTCATGAAACATCAACACCATCCCAAGTTTAAGACAACCCAGCCTTTGAACAATGTTTCAGTGCACTCTGAGAATGCCAGTGTATAAAGGTTTTTAGTTAAGGCTCTGATATAGTTCACCACCTGTTTCAAAGAACCTAAGAATATTATTAATGATTTATAAAAGGACTTATACAGCAAGAATTTGACAGGAAGCCAATTTAAAACACATTTTTACTCTGTCCTGTACCAGAATGCTCTATAACAAGGTCAATGGGACTCCAAGTATGTTGGTTTGAGCTCTTAAGTTTATTGAACTCTGTTGAGTGAATTCAGTGTACTTTAGTAAACCTATACAAGCCCATACAGCTGAAATGTTTCATCTGAGGCACTTTTTTGTGTTTATTAAAAAGAGGGGGGGGAGAAAAAAAAAAAAAAAAAAAAAAAAAAAATTCCATGAGTTGTTCATACATGACATTTGAAATATAAATTGAACCATTCACTGAATTCCAAATGGGTGCTTTGTGAATTATTGGCCTTCATAATTTATTATAACTTTGATACAAATGAGTATTCAACCTATTTGTCTCATGTGAGACAAATCAGGCAAACCAAGTTTTAGTAAATTTTACAATGTTATTAGCAAGCAGAAAATATTTTCAGGGAGCTGTCATTTGTAGCTTTTAGCAGATGTGACTGTCAGGATTTCATAACAGCTCAGTCAAGCCAAATATAATTAAGACAACTGGAACAGCATACATGAACACCCAGAAGACAGGGCAGAAACTCTGCTCTGCACCAAGTATTAAACCTACTGCAACCAAAATTCTTCTTTGACAAATTTCATCTCTTCCACAAATTGTTCAGGTGGAAAAAGAATGAGTTACCTTACATTAAGGCAGGATGACCAAATCTGTATTAAAGATGTTGGTTGTAGCAAGTATAAGTGAATTACAAAACCTTCTCCCCTTCCACACAGTTTATAGCTCCCACACCCAACGCAATGCATCATCATCTCGAAGGAGCCAAAGTGGCCTATGCACTGGACGAGTCTCAGCAGGATGGGTGGAGATGCAAACTTTAAGGGGGGAAATGGGAACAAGAAGCAACACAACTGGCTGCACTGCTAGACTAGAGCACAGCAGTGTGAGGCCTGGACTGAGCTTCAAGTCACTCTGTACCACTTGTGGTACCGGCTTAGACCACAGTGCTCTCCACATAGCACGGAGCTACTCAAGACAGACGGGATTCATATTTAGAACTACAATAAAATACACTGCCTGTAAAAATAAAAATAAAGGGACATTCACATTAGTTCATTTTCATCTTTAATAAAAAATAAAATATTCTAAAAATCAAAAAATAAAATGGCAACTTTTATACATCTCTGGTGATTATAGCAATAATGGTAGTAAAAAATAAGTTTCTTTTTTTTGTCCCTTCTCACCTAACCCTATCCTCCTGCTCCAAAGATGCAGCAGAATGGTTGCCATATGAAACCAGGGAGTAGAGTCCAATCTCAGCTGCACACTAACTCCTAAAATAAACAGCAAACACTACTGCTTCTATCGATGAGGGTAGCACCTCAGAGCCTGAGACCCAAAAGCATGTGTACATGCCACACACACCCACCCATCCACCAGTCCATCATATACAGACTCATTATACAGCAGGAACTGGTCCAGACTAGAGCACGCACACAAAAAAAAAAATAAATAAAATAAAAAAAAAGTGACTAGCTGTCATGAGCAGTACGATGATACACTAAAATTTCATAAAACCAGTAAAGGTTCGGTGCAAAATTCAAACATTGATTTAACAAATTAGGTAAAGGCTTTTGGCAAATTCAATGAGCTGTTATCTCCAGGCTTTGTTTTACTGCTTCTTCACCATGTGTATAAACATGTGCCAGTAACTGGATATGGCCGTGTGCATCTGCATGTGCCTGTACTGCGAAGTGACCATGTATGTACACGTGCATAAGTATGCTCGGCAGTGTCTGGACGTGATTTAGCACAAGTGGTTGTGTATCTGTGATCTACTTATGTGATTTAAGTAAATCATTGTCTATTATAGCATCTAATTCCTGAAGTCACAATTGGCAGAAAATTATTATTTTTGGCAGGAGGGGGGAAAAAACCCTGACATTCATTGCACCACTCTGTGAAAAAGCAATGAAACCAAGTTTGACTGACTGTGCATGTGTGACCATATGTCTGTGGGTGTGTGTACAAACAGTATGCACACCATTTGCCTCTTGCCTTTTTGCTTCAAAATGTCATGGGAGCATTTGCGAGAATGCAGATGTTCTAGAGCAACACTCCACAAATGCTTGGTATAAAAAGACAATGAAAATATTTGAGGTCTCTATGCACTTCGCTTGCTTTGTTTTGAATAAAAATGGCAACACCTTACACTGAGGGAGCAGAAAGTACACCAAGTACACAATAATACGTACAGTCCATACTTATCTGCAAAACAAAGTACTGTATATGCAAGAAAGTGATTACATAAAAATGTGGCCTTGGGGTTAAGTTTCGGTTAGGGTTAATGAGATAACGTGCAATTACGTAAGCCGTAAACTTGTGTTCCACATAAGTGACTGCATTTAATTAAAAAAGGTACTTACATTGGATTTACATCGTGCTTATCATGTAATTACATAAGTATAATTTGCCCACTTAATATGAAATGGGACCTAAAATTAAAAAGTATGATTCCATCTGAACCAGTTCTAAAATAGTTTCCAATAATGATAAATGTCACATCCCCCCCCCCCCCAACTCCACCCTCTCCATGTTTTTCTGGCACGTTCTTCGGTACAACCAATCAGCAATGCCATTACAGTTACAAGAACAGGTAGCGAGAGAGGAGAGGGTTTAAACAAACTCCCATTGGCATTACCCATGTCCATACACCCATGTCCCCATTGGCCCATTGCCCTTGAAAGGGAGGCCTTCAGCAGAAGTGGTCATCTTCATCTTTGTCGTCCTTCATTCCCTTCAGCCGCAGGCGAGCAAAGTCCTCAAACACAAAGTCATCGTCCTGAGAGAAGTTACTGCAAGGGGCAGAAGTTAGTTCGTTATCAGAACACCACTCGTCTGTAAACACGCTTTAGCATCGGCAGGGAGGAAGTGGCGAGCCTGATGGCTACTAAGTATCCTAATGAGAACACCACATAGACACACAATTCACTTAACCTGCAGGAAGACACTATGCAGTAAATCAGGGAGGCCAACTTAGCAGTCAGGGTTCCTGCTACAGTAAGTCCCAAACCAGAACACAGGATGCAGCTGCTTCTGAGTAACAATCTAAACACAATGCATGGCTGTATTTTAATCATTTCCAGCTATGTGTCAAATTCCACTGTATTCAACACCACCTTCTTTGGAGCACAGGGCAGGTGATGCGCGCTCCTCTGTGGTGGCTTACATGGTGCGGTACAAGAGCAGTTTCACATCAGCTGCAGCAGGAGCACAACTCCCCCCCCACTGCTGGAAACAGACTCACAGGCATCTGACACACCAATGATCGATCTAAATTTGCATCTATTCATTTAGCTGAGGGTTTTCTCCAAATTGACTTACAATGTAAAGCTACTTCCAATTATCAACCCTTTTGTACAGCTGGGTAATTTTACTGGAACAATTTAGGGTAAGTATATTGCTCAAGAGTACTACAGCTGGAGGCAGGATTCAAACCTGCAACATAAGGACCCAAAGGCAACACTATGCTACCAGCTAGCCCCTGCAACTGATTGTTGTGCAGTGTTCTGCTGAGGTAGCCTGATCAATCCAAACACCTATCCTGTCAATTTATCCCACAGATCTGAGGATAATCTTGAGTTGAGATGCAGCAACCAGCCTGCAGCACTCCAAAAGATCAACTGAAGACAGCATAAAATCAGTCATTTACTGTGAAACTTTCTACAGTTCAATGGTGTTTGGGTAAACAGATGCTCTGAAAGTATAAATTAGTGCTGTGTATTAACCTGGAAATCCTGGGCATGACAAACAATTTACAGAAAGCCGAAACACAGAAGCATAAAAAAAAAAAAAAAGACACTCACTTGGTTTCAAACTCTATGAGATTGGTGTCCACAGGGGCATCCTGCTCGGGTACAGCTGTGGGACAGAAACAATGATCTCGCTTCATGTCAGCCACTTGAGAGCGACGAGGTCAATCATACTTACAGCACGTAAACATCATTGAGCAATGCTATCTACAGAGCCTCCAACATACTGGTTAACACTTTAGTCCCTGTGGAGGTTCAACATATCAGTGTCATGACCCTACCTGACTGGGGCCTGGAGCTGGACTGATCTGTGGGTTTGGGGTGCATAAGGACGAAGGGCAGCTCCACAGACACATCGCTTAAAGACAAATCAACAGTGCTTTATTGACAAATGTGGAACCTTTACAATTTGTATTTTTCCATAGCCTGAAGACCATAGTCAATCATTATTCTGGTGGGTTTCTGCTTAACCTCCCTAAAATCCCTTGTTAAATAAAAGATTTCAAAAACATTTAGGCAATGACAACTTGAGAAAAACATTCTAGAATTCAGAATCGACACAAAATCAGGAACCCTCTGATACAGAATGGCTATTGGTGTTCTTGAAGGAGAAGCTCTGCTGACCAAGAAAAAGCCTAAAACCATCCATATGCAACATTAGATTTTTAAAACACTATCAAACAGTCGTCAAACCCAGATCTAACAGTGTTCACAAGGAACTTCAGTTCTATTAGCGGAGCCAGGGGTTACTGATAAGAGTATAAAGGTCATACTCAGAATGAGTTCCTCACTGGAGCCTCCTAGCATTGACTGATAAGACTTACAGGAAATGACTGCAAGACAGTTCACAAACACTTATAGACTCTCCTTCAAGAGCATTCTGAATTAATTTTAAGCTCTAATTAGATGAAAGATAATGTGATAGCAAGGATAAATAGCATTGACTGTCCTTCCCTGAAAGGAAACCATAAGTCAGCCTTGAATGCAGCAGCCTTGCCCAATCAATTTCCTCAGTTCTGAGGGGTATGTTCCAGTGAAGGCCATGCAAGTAGGTAGTAAAATACACATAACTGCATATAGCTGTATAAATTTACACACAGCAAATACTTTGTGTGTGGAGAGAGGAAGAAAAAAAGTTAACACAATAGAAACTCACCCTCCACGTGATACAACCAATTTGACCTTGACCCGGTAAGACACCAAAATCCCCAGGACCTCTTTGTTAGACGCATCTTTCACACTGCAGACAGTGGGGGGGGGGGGGGGGGGGGGGGGGGAAGAGAGAGAGAGAGAGGTTGCTGTATTGAGCTTACAGCCACACAAGCATGGGTCAGAAACACAAATAGAGCACTAAGTATTTCTTCAAGGCTTATGACAGGTAAATAAGGTATCTGGTAAAGAGGGTATATGGAAGAGAGGGCACACAAAGGTTATGCCCAGGAGAGCGCTGTCATGCAGCAGGGTGAGGTGACTTTAGTAGTCAAATTACCATGTCGCTACAGTAATAAAACAATTAACACTGAAATTAAAACCCAGCATACACCAGAGTGCTCATATCTATGGTGTCTACAAGGTAAACAGCATCTGCAGAACACAAGCAAAGCTGTGTGTGAGTAAAGAAGCTTCTGGAACATATAGGGACATAAGGATCTCACATGGTGCTGGAAGCCAGGTTTGTGTCCTCGTGCTTGAGCTTGCCATCCAGCGCGAGACCTCTCTTCTCCCGGTTGTTGCTCAGCGTGGGGGTGAGAGTGTACACCTTGCAGAAGGTGGAGCTGGGAGACACCTGGTCACTAGAATTTGGATAGCAAAAAGCACATATATATATATACACACACATAAAACATCTTATATACACACATATGCATTTCACATGTTTGGTGCCAGGATTTGTGTGAGATTTGTACAGTTAATACTGCAAAAATAAAACAGATGTAGACAGATAGTACAGGTATAGAATAATAGAGGCAGACAGACCAGAGACAAAGGTTGCAAGATAGTTTACGTAAATGCAAATTGGAAAAATAAAAATCATCCCTGCCCCCATTACCCCACATGTGTGGGAGTAGGGTTTGAAGCCAGGAAATCAGAAAGGAGGCCTTGGGAGAGGAAGGTCCTTTGAGGGCAGAGGTATTGTGGGCATCCCCTACAAGGGAGGACGGTATTAATGACAGCAAGACAACATAGAAAGCCAGAGGCCTGAAGCTTGATTTGAATGTTCAGAGTGACTGTCACATACTGAACAGGAACATGACTTCCATTTGGGAGAGGGGGATTTGGGGTCAGTTCAGAGTACATCAGGCTCATTCATTAACTATTTTTTGATGGGGAAATTTCAAACGCGTAGGGTTCAGCACTGGGAGGCCGTAGCGACTCACCGTCTGGCTATGCGGCCGACAGCTTTGCTGTAGCTGTCACAGGAGTGCAGCATCACATTTGTAACCTGCAGCACTGAGAGAGAACATCCGCTGTGACAACTGCAGGGGGGCAGGGCCACGTAGGGCCATTGACGAGTGAAGGCACAGAACAAAAGGGAGGAGCCTGATTGGCAGCTCTGAACTGGCTTAAACCAGGAAGAGGGGAGGGACAAGGCTGGTAACACCTACCGATTGGGCTAACTGGAGCACAGTATGTAAGGAATGTTAAGTGTACAGGTTAACACACCCATAAAATCGCAAGGCGCAGAAAGTGTTTCAGTGTGTGACTAGCTATTGGTAAAACTTGGTATCACATAGTCACACTCACAGTGGGGTAGTCTGCTTAATGGTACTCAGTTTTTCCATATACAACAGTTTTTTGAACAGGACAGCAAAACAAGAGGACCTGAAAAGGAGGGCAGAGAGCAGGAAGAAGGTAGAACACAAAAAAAAGGAAGAAAGCCAAAAAGCCATGAAGCAGACAGGAGCAGTAGAGCCTGGAGAAAGATGGAGGGCGGGGAGAAAGTACTCACTCTGCCTCAACCTGTGCCACGGGACACTTGTACTGCGCAGTGCTAAATAGGCAAATGTCAGCGTACTGCCGCACTGGGGACAGAGAGGGGCAGGAGGGCAGGGACACATCAGTGAGGCTAAAGAAGCTACACAATGTATGGCCTTTACTACAGTCCATCACAGTTGATAAGCTACATGGTAGAGGCTCTTAGACCAAATTCACAGACACAAATAGAGCAGTAACTGTCTTCTGGGACCATCAAGGCCTCCAGAAAAAGCTTGAAAACTTAAATATTAATGAAGTGCAATGTGTGAGATGCCACAATTCCTTAATACTCAAAACCTACTTTAAATTTTGCATTATGTCAATGTTAACTTCTTAAGCTGTTTTCCCCCCCCCCCCCCCTTTCTTTCAGTTGTAACTGGGGCTAGAGTGAACTGTGGTAAACTAAGCAGCATTTTCTGAAAACCTGAAGTTTTTATATAACTGTCATTCATAATTTCTCACCATTATGAAAACAAGAAATATGTTCTCTCAGGAAACTCTTACACATCTTCATTAGTCAGAATGAGTGCTAAGACTTTTCTGGATTGCATTTCTGTCTAACCTTTGAATTTATTTCAGAATTTCTTGGAAAAATTTGCAGTAGGGTGAGAACAAGATGTTACTCAAGGCAGAGGTTCAGAGAGCAGCATGTGCATCCAACATGTGTGTGCAGACAGAGAAAAACAACCCCTCAGCATATTGAATCTTTCAAGTGATTGTGAACAGGGACCATCCTCTGTGCCTTACCAGAAATTTTGACCCGCTTGACTGTTTTGGTGGAGTTGTTGGTAACATGGACATTCACACTGATGGGCTCCCCATGGTAGTAGAGCTGGGAGACAAAGAGTGCACGTAAGCAGCAGTCCATGCACAGTATCTGCGCACATGTATGTCCTTCACATGTACCTGAGCACACTATCAAATATGAACAAAGTAAAATGCATGCATCTCTGGAGTGTATGTCACCTCTTTATCTAGGGAGGCCTCCAAGTGTAGAGAGCGGTCAGACATGAGGAAGCTACGGGTAGTTTCTGCTGTGGGTTGGGGGCCCGGAGTTTCTGGAGCGTATTGCACCTTTCTGATAACCAGTCGGACAGAGTTCCTGTGACAGAATATATACACACAGCGACTATATAATACATATTATACATTTACTCACATGTACAGTACAAATGTACTCGCATGACTATTATACATATAGTAATTAAGACACATACTCCTGTCCGTACCTCAGACTATATTCTTATGAAAAAACCAAACCAGAGGACAGTCTTACCTTTTATGTATCTTTTCCTCCACAGACTTGGCGCAGAATGCTCTGATCTCAAAGTCCACCCCACAGGCCTGAGGCATGGCATGGGGAACAGCAGATGTGAATTAAGTGGAGAGACAGGGCAGGGATGAGGAAGAAAACGTGAAAGCAGCTAGCACATGTGAAGGACTCCTTTCATGATCTCTTTTGCTTGGTATATGGCTGCAGGTCATGTGCATTTGTATGCCTTCTAGAATCTACATATGAGTGTTGTATGTACAACTGTGAATATACACTGTATATCAGGATGCACAGTTTATAGCACCGAGAGCATATATAGCACATACAAGGGCATACTTTGTGGTATACAGCTTGTAATGATAAAAAGGTGAATTTTAAGGCACAGAGCATGCGTGAGGCTATGCCATCAAGGTGAATCACAGAAAAAGAATGTGTACAGAATGTACATGAGGGTAGAAGGTGTGTATCAGGGTATACAGATGTCAGGTCATGTGATGTGCAGTGTCATATTACCTTCCCAGTGTCCTCTGGTCCAGGCTGTAAAGTGACTGAGCAGGGTAGGTTCTGAGGAATCTAACACAGACACAAGTGGGGTGAATCCAACAACCAAACGTACCTCAAAATAAAGTTCAGCAGAACATTTTTCATACACAGCCATAAGACAATGTATTTATAAGAGCAAAACTTGGCATTCACAAGTGAAGCTGAACCTGGTACTGTGTGCAGGTTCAAAGCATTCTCTCCTACATGAGCATAAGTAACTAGTGTTGAAGTAGTGAGTGAGAAGTAACTTACAGTAAAGTAGAAGGGGTATGCATGTTGGCCCAGCTTCTTTAGGAGTCTCTCCTGCAGACGGCTGTAGGGCTTACGCTCCTCAGGCAGAGGTGGGTATGCCTGGAAGGTGGATATGTAGAGGTCCTTCCTGAAGGACAGGCCCAGCACATCCAGGTCCTCGCGCCCATACCGAAAGGCGCACGTCAGTGTCACGAACACTGGGGAGCCACAAATTGCAGCAATATCAAAAAAGGGGGGGTGCAAACACAAGGGGAAGGGAGTAACAGGAATAAAAAGTATGTAGCACAGAAAGGGAGTGTTGCAGAGGGTTTGCAGAGAGGATGTGCAGATGAGAAATAAGGTAAAGTAGGGAAGGGGGGGGGGGGGAAGATGGAGGAACAGGAACAATGCCAGTGAATAGCCATGACCTGTCACTACCTTTTCTGTCTTTCAGGTATTCAGGGTCAATCAGGAGAACACCATCTACAGAAGTGAGAAAGAAGAAATGTGTCCTTCTGTCCAAACAGAACAAACTCTGCTCGACACAGAGGAAGACAGTTGTGACTTCACTTGATTTGGTTAAGTGAGACTGAATGTTTCATCATACCATGCAGTTTTAAACAAATGAAAAAGGTGCTTCCTTCTTCCCAATATGTGCAGTACCCCATTTTGTTTATCAGATTTCAACTATTTCTTCCGCTAATTTGCAGTGCATTTGTAACACCAAACCTCAGGTTTTCCCTTGCTTTGGCCTTGCTGTCCTCATTAGTGACACTCAATTTAACCACTCAACCACACTTAAGTCTACTGGGACACATCACTATGACAATTTAAAAGCAAAATCCCAAGGCCAGGTTAAGAGTTACACAACAATATGGCATCAATGGCAACAGCTTCATTACAGAATGCATCACACACATTAAAGGAACATGGAGCTAGCCTGTGCTATGTAAATGTGCTCACTAGCTTAGCACTGCTTACCAACCTCTCACCAAGCCCAAGTCAACAACTCACCCACTGGATCCACATGGTCTAGGTGATCCACAAAATCTCTCTTCCCCAAGTAGACAGTCAGCTGTATTAAAAGAAAGAAACACTGAAACACAAACACATGCCCTGCTGAATACCCAGCGATGACTAACTTGACTGAGCAGCTCACTGTGGAAAAACAAACATGCTCATAAACCAACTGCACCACAGTAAAACAAACAAGAAACCAGGGTCAAGGTGACCCAATGTGACACTACAAAATGAACCCAAACTGACCCCTAGATATTCAACTCCCTTCTTGAAGACAACTGTCCCAGGTTGTACAGTACAGAGCACATCATCCATACACACCACGTCTTCCATGACACACACGCATCCAAGCAATTAAGGGAAGAAAGAGCAGTTACAGAGTACAGGTAAGAGCTAAAACAGGAGACAATTAAACTAGATAGTTCCTACAGGTTAAATAAATTTTTAGGAAGGAGGGGGATGAGAGAGATGAAGGTGAGGGGGGGGGAAGGAAATAGTATAAGAACTAGTAAAAATTAGAGAGAGATACAAAAAGGAATGTGCTACTTTAACTAGGTGGAAAGAGGAAGTGTCAGATGGAAAAACAGCTAGGGAGAGAGAGACCTATACAGATGAATCAGTCCACTGGGACAGAACAAGGATACCGCCTCATTTTCTGCAGGCACACCCTACACACAGAGTATAAATAAGTCAAAAACCCATACATGCATAAAAACAGGGATTTTTACCTTACAGTTGGGGCTAGACTTCTTGAAGACTCTGGAGGGGGGGAAAAAGAAAATCTATGTAAATGCAAAGCTTTCAAGCCTTATCCACTGTAATTGTTTGGGTATTACTACAATAATATAAAGTATATACAAAGCCAGCTCCAAGGCTTGTAGATCAGCACAGGTGTGCCCTTTCCTCAGGTACAAACTCTATTATGATCCCAAGTGTCTGACGATAGGACACCAAGGGTGAAGTAACAATCAACTGCACACAGGAAGCGTACAAAGCAAAAACAGAAACAACTGCAAACTAGACTACCTTTAATGTCTCAGACACTCCTCGCAAATGCCCCATCCCTCCCGCCCCAAGCTCGGTCCGAGTGAAGGGGAGAGAAGCAAGTGGCATAAAAGGAAGCTGAAAGGAAGTCTGACAATGAGGGTGTCAAAACACTCAGGAACACAGCCTGATACAAGAGGAAAAGAGCATAGCAACTGAAATAAAAACACTGAGGGTTTACAAAATACCAATAACATTCTCATCCGGACCCTTCACTGAATAATTCTTAGAATTTTTCCTTTACTAGAAGGAGAGCAAGGTAAGGACAGAAGAGAAAGAGGGAGTAGGGGGGAAGGGAGACAGGAAAAAGAGGAAGAGAGGGCGAGAGGAAGAATGCAAGAAGGAGGAAGGGGCACTTAGTCTTTTCAGTTCATTAGAAAAGTCAGCAACAGCAGCTGATTGCAGGAAGGCAAAGTTTGAGAACAAGATGGTGTGCGACAAGGCCTCCACTTCCTGTCCTTCACTTAACCACAGGGACTCTCCCACAGATGGCAAAAGACCTCCATCACTAAGCGGAGGACAAAAACAAATCCTTAACATGCATTTCTTTAACTCAAAGTATCTGTTCCAAAATCTCTTAAGATGATTATCAAGCCCATGCAAATTCTACCTTATTACACTACTTGGCATAAACTGTCTATGGTACTTATGCAAGTGAAAGCATTGATTGCCTCCCGTGCACCGACACCCCTCCACACTGATAGCGCAAAGCGCACAATTAAAGATGAAAAAAAACTAAACATAAGAGGCACATCACCCTGGCGCTCTCTGGTAAAGTCGTCATATTAATACAGCGGCCCCAGGGTACCACCCACACCTCTCATACGCAAAGAGAGACATGCAGAAGGATAGATGTACAGAAAACAAGCACAGAAGCACTCATTGAAATAAAGAAAAACATAGAGCTAGCAAACACACACAGGACAGCTCTTTAAAGCTCCAGGGATTGATTATTGTAGTGAAAGCACACAGTTCATGAGACAGAGGTACATGTCAATCAATACTCAGTGCGGGCTGAACACTGATTTAGCTTTAAGGTCATTTAGCAGAGGTACAACACGCACAAATCGCACACAACAAAATAGGTTTCATTCAGTTGCTATGGCAACCAGATGGGGCATTGTCATGTTACTATGACAACAGGATAAAGCCAAGTCAAAATAAGTATTGGTCAAACTATGCTGGGAAGTCAACCAAAAAGACCTCAGTCACAGTGAGATACCACCATATTGATATCTGCCACAGAGACCCCCCCAATTATGTCAAAACTACAAAATGGACATGCAACTGAGAAAATGTAGAGAAGTGACGATGGTTGCCAAGTCATCCGTACACCAGAGGTGTTAACATATCTAACCGCTGAGCTGGCTGTATTCAGCCAGTACAACAGGTGCTTAATGTATGTATACAAGCACAGGAACCTCTTACAAGAATGTAAAAGCTCTTTTGAGCATGGCAAAGGTTAAACATTCGAAATTCAGCTACATATCACTATTTCTGATCACTGCTGCACACTGAGTGCTAATGAAAGATGTTGCAGCAAACTAAATTCAAATACTGAATACGGGCATGTTAATTTGATTCTGTGCAATTGTTTCAAATCAATTTGTTTAATGGGTGTATGAATAACTATTACATGTGGACAAAGATATGAGGTGTGTGAGAAAGTAAGACTGTCATACACCAAAAAGTCCTGGATCACAGTTAATTGATCTGTTCATTTATGTTTACCACTTAGCTAGGTTGAGCTGCACTGATGCAGATGTAGTCCCGATGAGAGCAGGGTTTCAGGTACTTTACGTCCTAGACAAAACATCAGCTCAGCACAGGGCACATGAATACTCACTCTAATGGACAGACACACAATAAGGAAAGGGAGAGTCACCACAAAATTTGAACAGCACCTTTTTCGGACTGTGGGAGGAAACCAGGGTACCCAGAGGAAACCCACAATGCAAACCCCACAGTGCAAAGCTGGGGTCATATTGAAACCTGCTGTTCTCCAACCCAATGGCAACCACACAATCCCCTGAGCTGGAGTGGGATCTCAGGCACTTCTAGGACTTTCAAAATTCTGCCTACTAACTATCCATGGAACAAGACCTTTCACAGAGCAGGCTTTAATTGTGTCAGTAGTGCATCCCGAGATAAGTATACTTAAAGTGAATAAAATGCCTGGTGTGTGAGAATGGCGTGCATGTCGTAAGAGAATTTTTTTTCTGTAAATTCTATTTTGAACACATAAAACTTAAAAACCCACAGGAAAAATTACAGAACCCCATATAAGCATATTAACCAAAAAAGGAGGGACTAGTCCCTTACTCTACTAAATGCTAATGTATCGTGTTTTACAAGCTACAGAAAACCAAGTACCTTTTCCCAAAAATGTGACGCTGTTATGGAATAGAAACAATAATCAAGTGTGAAAACACTGGTTTCAAACACACACGTAGTGATAAATCAGTCCATGCATACTGAAAAATCTGTTTTAGCAATCCAATAGGCATTTTGAGCTGCTGAGATGCAGTGCCACACTCAGATTATTCAATGTCATACAAAGACCATAAGAACACTGAACTCTGAATTTAGGACTAATTCAACTCTGAAACCCTGGGATGTGGATACAGCAATAGTTTTCCTACAGCATGTTGCTTCCAGCACATGAGACTTCCATGCACCTAAGAAATAAATGCAAAACTCAAATACTCAAGACAATCAGATTCCGTGTTACTGTGCATGCATGCACAAAGATTTCTCACTGACATTTTAAGTTCAACACCTAAACCAAAGCTCTGGTCATGTGACCATGTGACTTCCTGCCACCCTGCTATCCACACACACTTCCTCTGATGTCAGCTGACTCTGCATATGCTAAGATCAAGGAAGGACAGAGACAAAGGGTCAACCACCAAGTAGCGCAAACACTGACAACAGTCCATTACTAACATAAGTCATAACAATGATCACCGGGTGGGTGGCAGGTCAGGTGATGAGATGATAAATGGTACTTTTAATAGACTTGGCTAATGTTTTAAAGTGGGTTCAGAGGATGTCTTGTAACAATCTGACTTCCTTTCCACAAACCAAGGGGTTCAATGATACACACACACACACACACACACACACACACACACACACACACACACACACACACACACACGATCTTTGTAGGCCTGGAGCAGGGCACACTGGGGGGTATGCTGGTAATCCGGTTCTGAAATAATCTGCTTCCCTTTGCCCTCTCACTTGTTTTTCTTTCTTCAGCCAGGAAATTAAAAACGATGCTGGAATCTGCAGAGTTTTAGATGAGGGATGGGGGGTAGGAACTGCAGGACAGACACTGCTACAGCAGCAAAGTAGCCAAAATCTGATTAGCATCTGAAGCTAGCAAGATGCTACACAAGAGAGCTGACAAGCAGAGAAAGGGATACATGTGTTTAAAATGGAAATGGTCACAGAGTCCAAGCTTTTCTACAATTTTCATTCTGAATCAAAAGTAGATGCAATGACATGTCTACAGAACCAAGGGAAGAGTTGCATATGGGAGTGTGGGAAAGTGAGCACTGTTGTCTGCCCTTCCAGGTGCAAAAGGAAGTAAACCTTGCCAAGCAACAGCTGTAACTGGGAGAAGGCAGCCAGAAAGCAAATTAGCTGGTTTGTACACTTGTGATCATGATGATATAGCACAAGCAACAACATGTACAATGATAACACATGGGGGGGGGGGGGGGGGGAGGGGTCCTCCACAGCTGCAGAACAATCACAAATAGACCCACCTCTTGCTTCTTTCAGCAACCAAAAGGAAGCCCTGCCTTCCCACCCACCTGAGTTGGTACAAGTGTCTTACCCTTTGCCCAGATTAAAAATATTTGGTCTTTTACTGGCACATTACACTCAGGACTAAGCTCTGAAACACATTTCAGCTCCACTTGACATGTTATTCTCAGCAAGCTTTCTTAAAGTTAGGGAGCATTAACACCCACTCCAGCAACGACAAGTTAGCATTAGCATCCGTGTCCATTTTAAGACGGTTTAAAGTTCGCTTCTACCTGAGCAAGATTAAAAGTATATTTAAAGTTTCCATATCTCTGTATTAGTATTGACTGCTACCTGTTTTCAGTGGCAGCGGATATTAGTATTTGTTTCCTTCATACAACTTGGTGTTTGTTACCAACTTTGCAGAAGTCCCTTTCAAGCACTAAGAATCCCCAAAAACATCCATTTTTAACCTCAACGGGATACAATAAGAACGTGTTTGATGGTACTACCACACAACAAAGTAAGCATGTTGACAGCAACAGTCCACAGCTCCTGTCATCTTTACACCACTCAACTCTTAGATCCCTTCAAACTAATGTGGAGAGAGCATAATGAACACAGTGAAACAGAAGAAAACATATCTCTGCTCACCAATTATAGACAACTAAAGAAGTTGTGCAGCAAACCACCTTCCTACAAAGAGGTGTAACAACAGCCAATGGTGTCAGTGACTATGAACTTCTTCAGCTCTTAATTAAAATTATTCAGATTTGCAAACACTTTGGGATTTGGCAAGTTGCAATCCGTACTAAATGCTCAGGTCAGAAAAGGAATCCTAAGAAACTGGCAAGTAAGTTCAAATAGTTTCAAAAGGATTTTTCTGAAGGGAAGTGCAAGAGATGGGGAGTGTGTGCGACCCCCTGAGAAAAAGAAGGCAGCAACAGACGCTTGCCCAATCACGCTGTAGTCACACTTCCTCTATTCGGTTCACTCGCTTCCTATCCTGGTTGCGAAGGCCTCTGTGAGAGGAACCTGCTCTGCATGCATAAAATGCATGTGCACAAACAGATATGCACCACCGAAAAGCACAAACATATGCGCTGACCAACACATACAAACGGATAAATGCATACTAACAAAAACACATGCACTGGCAAGTAAACAAAAACACTGAGGTTTTGGGCATTTCTTTCTGGATTGCACAACTCTAAAAAGAGCTCTTTGCTTAAAATACACTCTTCCTTTTTTGCCTGCATGCATGCAGTCCAAGAAATTAGAGCAGTGAACTGCAGGTGGAAGAAACATCTAAAACCAGAAAGGGCAAGAGAAAGCTTAGGAAAACTGGTGCACATACCCAGAGAATGGCAGTCAGGACTGTATAGATAAAAGGGCAAGGAGACTACTGGAGTAGCTGCTGGAATCATGCAGCCAATGAAGATGCCATCTGAACCCCACCACACCGCATCTAGGCAACATTTCCCTGTATTCCATCAGCACAACAGAGAAGAAACAAATCAAATGCTTTGTGAAGCAACAGGCCATACCCATACCAACAGTGGCATATAAGGGAGGAGACACTATTTCTGACATTATCTAAGGGAGTAAATATTGTGGCTGGAGATTGAAAAGAAATGTGCATAACTCCAAACTCACCTGGGACGGACTAGCCTCTGGCAAACATACAGAGAGTCACACAACAGAACGTACCTATATACTTAGGCAAATCAACAATTTGACACGAGGCATGCAGAAAAGTTTGATTTGAAAAATCCACTAGAATGTGAAGGAGGAAAGAGGGACACAACAGACCATGTAGTGCATGGCTTGGTATTATAGACCATATTCAGTTATACAGCTTGACCTTTCATTGAAGCAATCTGACCACTTAGCTCCCATGCCAACCGTAAGACCAGTCCCGGTGCCAACAGCTCCAATTAGGTGACTAGCAATCTCAAATGAGAACACTAACTGAACTTGAGGCTCCTGAAAGCAGAACACCATTCTCACAACCCAAGATTGTTCTTTTATTATCCAAGAAGCAGGAGCAAAGCCAAAATGCTAGCCCTGTGGGATCCTGTAATGTTCAAGGCTATGTGAGAGGGTCCAGCTACAACACATGCAAACCCATAACTGAAGATTGGCAGCTCCTTCAGAAACAAAAAGGGATCCACTCTGGGTAAGGACTGGGTTTAGGCTCCAGTAAGAGACAAGAAACCACCAATCTTGCTGGAACTAGTCAACATGAGGTCACAGGGGTTATAAAGGCACACCACTTAGAAACACTGAGGGCCACTGCAGGGAGCCCATTCTACAGGTGAACTAATGTGCATTTATCAGATGGGGGGGCCACAGATCCTCCTCATAAGCATAGCAACACTATTTAGTAGGAAGGCCTATATCAGTCCTCCTCCTCCTCACCAACCCAAAGGAACAAGAGGAGGAGAAGACTTAAAACTCAAGAACCTGCAAGAGCACGCATGTTTAATCAGGTGCTCAATAAATCCCTCCGACCATTTCTTACCCAGCGCTACATTTCACACACTGCTGCAAGACCCGCTGCTACTGTGTCATTCAACCAGCAGACAGTTGTCAGGGTTAACCAGCCTTGAGCCCTATGGCAATGGCCTGCACACAGTGAACAGGCTCTGCTTCCTCCTGGGACAATGATCCACTCTTTACAGACAAGCAAGAAGAGGACAGCCCCTGTAGGGCAAAACACCACAAGGCTGATATGAAAACCCAGGACAGCAGTATACTGATGCTGGGAGCGGATGTGCCTAGCAGGAATTTAACAATTTCCAGGAAACCCCCCTCCCAGGTAGAAGTTATATCAGGACAGAAAAACAGACACACTCCAGTTCTGGGGGGGAGGGATTTGTAAAAGTGTATAGGCCAATAACTCAATGATTAACTCCGAGCTATTTGATTTTCTATCCTTCCTAAAGGGAATTAGCAAAACAGGAATAAGAAGAGAAAGAATAGGCTGAAACCATCACAACCACACAGTAATTCTGTTTGTTGGTTGATATTTTGTCATGCCAATTCTTTGACACTTGTAAATGCTCAAACTGTCTGCTGCATTTCTGAAGTTAACATGGGACAGGCTCAAACTCATTCAAATTTTGCCTTTCAGTCTGGGAGAAGCTGCACCTCCTGCCCTCTTCCTCCTTTACAGGAAAAACTTGGACATCAGCCCCAACCCCTACAAGAATGATGAGATGCATGGAGTAACTGCATGAGAAACAGGCACAAAAAAAGTACAGAGGCATGAATACATCAATTGATTTTGAAATACTCTTGCCAACAAAGTGCTCTCAGGGTGTTTGACAATACACTGATTGCACAATGTAGCAAAATACACGTAACAAGAAACTGGAATTAGTGGCATACAACAGATGGGTTCATAGTTTACATTTTTTCATTTAGCTGACACTTTTCACTAAAGATACTTATAGTGTTGAGGTCACAATTAATTTACCCATTTGTACTGCTGGGTAATTTTACTGGAACAATTTAGGGTAAGTACCTTGCTCAAGGGCACTACAGCTGGAGGTGAGGCTTGAACTTACAACCTTTGGGTCCAAAGTCAGTAGCTCCAACCACTATGCTACTAATATATAACTAAAAACCAGCGAGAGCAAAAAAAGGCAAAAGAGGCAGGGGGGGGGAACCCTACAAGTCAACTGGCAACCCAGCCCACCTGAGCATACTAACTTTATACTTGTAGAGATGTAGAGAGTATTCGTGAAGGAAGTACTCAAAAACTTACAAAAAATGTGATATGGTACGGACTTTGGGTAACATACCAAAGTCTACCATCAGCTCATACACCAATACTGAATTGCACTATTTTTGTCCATGGAGACATTAGCAAATGGACCAAAACCCTAACCCAATGGCCAAAACACCACAAATAATACTTCAACATTATCCAACAAGTCTGCCAACTGGTTTTAAAAAAAGGCACACATAGAATGTCTTAATTTAGTTTAAAAAAGCTCTGAAGAAACACAAATATTTGTACCTATGATAAAAAAAAAAAACAGGGTAGGGATAGGTTGTACCTCCTGTTATTGCCCTTGCCTAAAGCCTCTCATAGGAAGTGTGTATCAGCAGATACAGCTTGTAGTGCAGTGGCTACAGCTGCTGTCTGGATCCAAAAGGGCACAGGTTCAAATCTCATCTCCTGCTGTAGTGCCTTTGAGCAAGGAACTCACCCTAAAATTGCTCCAGTAAAAAAGTTAGTTTACCCATTTACACAGCTGGGTAAATAACATTAAGTCACTCTGGAGAAAGACATCAGTTCATCAAGGAGAGCATTTGAAATATTTTCACCTCCCCCTGCCAATTGGAAGCCATAAATAGACACATACTAAAACTATGAAACATGGCAGATGACCTGAAAACAGTGCTATGCAAATACAGAGGCACTCCCGCAGCATGTGTCCCTTCACACAGATTTCCATTTTCTGGTTAACAAATTAACATCCACTTCCATGACGGTGCATAAACTCCAACCTAAATGATTAGCAAATGGACAGCGAGGTGACACAGCGAGCAGTGCTGCAGTCTCACAGTGCCTGGTGCGAGAGGTCGTGCGTTCGATCCCCGCTCGGTCTGTGTGGAGTTTGCATGTTCTCCCCGTGTCTGTGTGGGTTTCCTCCGGGTGCTCTGGTTTCCTCCCACAGTCCAAAGACATGCTGTTCAGGTTCCCCCATAGTGTGAGTGACAGAGAGAGTGTGTGTGTTCCACTGATGTATGGATGAGTGACCCAGTGTAAGTAGTGTATCTAGCAGTGTAAGTCACCGTGGTGAATAAGGTGTGTGGGCTGGTAATACTACAGAGTTCACTGGAAGTTGCTTTGGAGAAAAGCATCTGGTAAATACATGTAATGTAAATCCCAATATTATTGCAATTAAAAAAAAATTCCTGAAGCACTCAGGCTTGCAGATCTAAACGATTTACCAAAATATGAAGAAGGTCTTCTGTGTTGATCATTTCTCTGTAGCCGGCAAACAATAAGTGCATGAGGGGGCGGCAGCAGCAGCAGGTGCCTCGCGGTTAAGGAACTAACTCGGCAGTCTTGCTATTTTACACGTTGAACTTGAGCAAAACCTTCTTATCCAGAATTGCTCAAGCACACAAGATATAGACAGCTCTTCCCACTGAGTGGCTCAGACTATAGATAAATACAGGAAACCTCATCCTGGCGTGAGTACTACGACGTCCCTTTACTAGATGATCTCAGTGGAGATGTGTGTCAGTCAGAGGTGCCAGCGTGTTCGTCACCGAGGTGAGACCGGCGCCGATCACCTCACCTGCTGCAGCCCCGTTACTGTAGTGTAAGCTCCCGCAAAGGTCATCGTGATAATCATCATCATCATTTGGCCTGGTGGCCGTGCCGAGGCTACATCACCCACACACACAGCCAGCGTCAGCGCACGAAGACAACCGAGGCCGGTTACTATAACGAGCCGAGCGAAGGACTCAAGGAGCGCCGAGTCCCGCCGGCACCCCGCTGCACTGACTGACTGAGCCACAGCCTCAGTCGGATACCCCACCCTTCGGGGGAACCAGCTCGCTGTGTGTTAGCGTAACAACAGAAATGCGAAGAGCGCAATCCCGAACAGGACCGGTCAGCGCCGCGGGTTTTTAACGACTTTTCTGTCACGCTTCGCTTTTCAACGGCAGACGGTGCGTGCACTCGAGGCTCGCGCTTTACAGCTCCACCCTTCCAGCAAAATCACACCGACGGGTCTCTTCAGCGGCGCTTCGCGCTAATTAAAAACCAAAGAGGGATTTCTCGTCCCCCCCGCTGCGCTGGCTGGGACGCCTACCTGGTCCCCGCCTTATCGCCCATCTCCTCTGAGCGCTGCTGGGTGTGAGGATACCGCTGGTATGGTAGTATGTGTTTCAATGTCGCTACACCTCCTCCCTTTCGCACGGTCGCCCGTCGGGTTGCTTCGGCCTCCGCGCTCCTCCTCGCTCTCCTTTCGCGAGCTAGTTTCCGCAGTCGAGGGACGGAAGCCGCTCGCTTGTCAGCCCCCGGCGCACAGGGTGGAGAGATGGGGGAGGCGGGACTTAACCACCCATCACCTAGATTGGCATCACTGCCGAACAATCGCTGCGTACGTACTACGTGCGTCATCGAGACTCTCCGAACACCCCCTCCCACCGTGCCCTTGGGAAAACCAATTAAAACCGCGTTTTAGGAAAACAATGAGACTGGAGCTAATTGATAAGCGAAGCACCAAATCACAGCCTCAAATTGGTTTTACGCACATGGAACAGCCAATCACAAAGCGAGAATACAGGCTCGCTTGTAGTTTGCTTTAATGTTTGCGATGGCCTGAAGGGGGTCCTGTATGTCCGGACAGCGAACCGCAGTGGAGGGCGTGCAGAGCTCGTGTTGTAAAATGAGCAGTTGCACAGTAACAATCCGTAATAGCTCCCTGTAAATGTTAGATGAAAGATTAATGTTGCCTGTTAGTCAAAAGGTAGCGACGCTGAAACTACATTTGTAAATTATTAGCTTACTTTCTCCTTAACTGAAGTGCTAAAAACATTCTTACACCATCTCTCTGTTACACGCGCTTCGGTGAATCCAATCAATGTTAACCGTGGAACAAGCAAACACTTAACACGTTAGTTTCACATCGAACAGCATTCAAAAGACAGAATATCAGTTACGATGGATGTCAAGTACGTCTGATCAGCGAAGCAACTGAATTGATTTCCAGTGTCAGGATTTAACACCGCAGAAAAAACTCATCTGTAAATTAATCATGAATTCGTGGCTGCGATGACAGTGAGGTGAAAGATACTTTGTGTTTGTCTGATGCATTTGTAACGTTAAAGTGGTTTACTTGACCAACTAAGTTGAACTGTCATATTATATTCCTAATAGTGGAGGAGCTCAGCTCATAGAAATACATGCAGGTTGAATGAATGGCATATGAACTGTTTCTGTTCTCATAAAAATGGCAAAAGAGGATATTTTATACTATATGAAGCATACATATATAATAAATAATGTGTGATCTAAGGTGTTATTTCAACTGGTTTCACTGCAAAAAAAATAAAGAAAAAAAACGGACACTCCAAAAAGTTGTAATTTGTTGTAATTTTTCTTGAAGTCTGTACGACTAATATTTCATATTTTTTGTATAAATGTGGGTGCACGTGAGGACTGCACGAGTTCTGATCACAAAAACAGTCCCTTGGCTGCAGTGATAAGATCTTACATGGGTTGTATGATGATTACATGGGCGAATTTGGACGGGAGATGAGCAAACCGCGGGTCAGTGCACTGAGTTGAAGTCCAGCTTCCGGTCACAAGGCCCTATTGACCGCGAAACCAATTACATTTCGGTCAAGAAAGAGCAAAAGGTCCAAGGTGGTATCACCGGGCCTTGAAAAATCTGGTACTGCATTAACTGACACCGCTGCAGTTTACAGTTACATCATGGCCTGAGAATGTTCAAACAGTTGTACAGGTATTCACAAACTCTGACTGTCAGGCCACGTTAAAGAACACGTACCACTTGAATGACATCCTAACCGAAGCTCCAAAATCACAGGCAGATTTGGCTCATATGAATGCAGGGTTAGAAGACAGTAACAGGTCTCGTACTAACTTGCAGAAAGGATGCTGTCATCTATTATACCTGAACATGTCTCAGGCTTGCAAATAATGTTTGCCAGCCTGTGGGAAATTTGGGGAAAAATGCAAATAATTTTTTTTTCTTTGGGATGAGGTGAGAATTCTCTGCCTCTCCTTGCTTATAGTGACACCTACAGTCAGCTAGTCTTCTACAGAACTACAATTAGAAGAGGGTAAAATAGCCTTCTCCTAACTCTAACCAATAACAGTTATCACATATAATGAAGCTGCACCTGCTTTTTAAAAAAAAAAAAAAAAAAAAGGCACATAATGTATATATGTCACTTCCAGGTTTATGTAGGTGTTGTGCTTCAAGGGACAGAAATAAGAACTGGGTAACTAACCAGAATTAAACTTCGATAAATGGAGGGATACATGGATTTCAAACACACTGGTTCTGTACTAACAGGAAACAGATGTGTGATAGTGTTGCAGAGAAATACACACACACACACACACACACATCATCTGAAACCACCTGTCCCATACGGGATCGCGGGGAGCCAGAGCCTAACCCGGCAACACAGGGCAAAAGGCTGGAGGGGGAGGGGACACACCCAGGGTGGGACGCCAGTCTGTCGCAAGGCACCCCAAGTGAGACTCAAACCCCAGACCCACTGGAGAGCAGGACCCGGTCCAACCCACTGCACCCCCGTGTTGCATGGAAATATACGATATTAAAACATCCTCAATGGTAGAAATCTCATCAGGAGAAACTTGGGCGTTTCATACAACACAGGAATGTTCATGCTATCCTGAAGAAAAATGACCAAAGTGGCTTAAAGAGAGCAGAAAGCAAAATGCAAAAATAACAAAGGAAGTCTACATATCTGATGGATCGCTCCGATATCAGGCTGGCACACGCTGTCATCATACATACAAAGGGCTACTGCATGCTGACTGAACCCTGTGCACCTCAATTTTCTGCCTGAATGCCAGTCTCGTCTCAATGCAAATGCAGACACTCCCCTATTTGAGTATGTTAGAACTGGATGGCATAATCAGCCTCCCACCGATTATATAAACAAATATCGCACAAAATATGAAGAATTGTTTGCATCTCTTGAAGGCTTCTGCTGTAAGAGGTTACTACGCATGGTTTCAGTAGCATGTGCCGAAGCTTTGCGCTTTATGAAGCAACTGTGTGATGTGTCGGTGTCTCCCTATCAGATTCATATCCAGAATCAGTCCTTTTGCACCGTGTGTCGCTGACGGCTGACCAGGCAGGACCTACGGAGGCAGCGAACGGGTTGATCTCCATCACCTTTGTGACGATGACTCGGTAACCCCTGTCGAGGAGATGGCAGAACTGGGCGTTACAGCGGTCACAAAGCAGTGGTCCTCAACTTTGAGTAGTCCAAACTGAAAAAAGCACTGCAGGGTTAAAACTAAAGCACCATCTATTCAAATAGCAGATGGCGGAATTCAAAGGCAGATGGATACAAAAATTCAATCCATTCATTTTTCCTTGCACAAATTAACAATATATGAAGCTAAGACAATGAAATTGTCCAGAGATGGAGGTGAGAGGGAAAGGACAAAGAGGAGGAGTTGGGAGATGACACATGAGGACCGCATGAGAATTAGACAAGGACCCAGTTCTTTTGCATTCTGCATGCCGGTGACATGGACAGAAATACAGTCACACACACGCACACACTCACAGAATTATACAGGGGTGAATATACAGTGATTTATGGTTTTGTCAAAAGTCTAATTTATATTAGCTTCTTTCTCTGTTTATTAGGAAAGCCAGTATAATTTTGTTTCCAAAAATACAAAAGGCAAACTGTAGCCATTTCAGCACAAAACAGGTTAAATTACTACATAAACGAATTTAAATTACAAGAAAACATTAAGGCATTAGGTGGATTTTATATCCAATATAAGCTAAACATGCCTACTTATATGGGGTGTAGTTGTCTGTAAGGAACTATTTTAATAGCCTTGAGAGACATTTACATTTCTGTAAGTGGGCTAAAACTGCAGTTTTAAGAGATTTCCTTTTATTCCAGCTCGCTACGTACAAACACACATACTGTATGTTCTCCTCATGTGGAACAACTGAATCATTTTATTAGGGACACCGAAACCTAGGTACGTTTGGTATGATTGATTGCATTTCCCCAGATGTTTCAGCATTAGCTGTGATTCGTTACTCGATTAACTGATTTGCATTGTGGTCCGTCTCTGTGAGGCTGTCTCAGAGCACTGCTCGTTTATTATTTGGACTTAATTAGTTCTGCTTCAGGGCCATACAATATTCATGTGTCCTCTATCTAGAATTTGAATATGCTTTGAGCAATATGCATTTTCGGCACCTGGTAGAGCTAGCGAAGTCAAAAAAAAAAAAAAAAAAAAAAAAAAACCAAAATGCCTTATTTGTGTTGGAATTTAATTCCTTGAAAAGCAATATGAACATTACTATTAAAGTACATCATTAGGTCTATTACAACAAATCCCAAAATGTAATCCAAAATACTATTAATATCTTGTAATACATTAACATTTAATTATTTAAGGTCCTGTATACATTTAAGGCAGAGATGACTGTGTGGGTAGTGGGTGAAAATTCATGAACTGACAATATTGCTTCATACACATCAGGCAAATACAAAGCATGTGGTGGCAGAATTGACAAGAGATCTGGCCACACATTAAACATAACAGCGGAATGCAACGAGGCCCCACATACTCAATATCTACTCTACAAGCCGTTATTACACATCAGGGATGCTTACAAGCTTCTATTACTAGCCGGCCTATAAATGAAGCCTTTGCCCAGCTGATACCCATTTCACACCAGTGTACTTACTACTGGCCATGTAACCATCCATGTCAACACCACATTAATTCAAAGCACTGTTTAGACATTTACATAACAGAATGTATTGCAGCATTTTACCTCCAGAGTTTCTATGAACAGCTAGTGGCAGCACCACAATACAACTTGCAAGATTATTTCCTTTATACAAACAGACCTGCAACACGGAATGGGGGTGAACTTTGCTACCGATTATCCTCATATACGGGCAAATTGAGAACGACAACATCAGACAACCAAAGCAAGGGCGTCCAATTATAAAAATTAGATGCTGGGAGGGAGGCGGCGGTGGGGGATTTTAAACAGAATTACACAAGGTAAAAAATTTAATATTTTAATTGCAACACCATTCTAAACATACAAAAAAATCCTTAGGTGCAAAGATAAGTACAGATTTATCGTCACCAGTTGCACTCTCGCCATTTGGCATTAAGCATGAGGATTTTACAACAGCTAGAATTTAAAATGCACTTTGTCAAAATAAATAACAATCATAATAAAAATCTCACTTACACACATTCACTCACACACACACACACACACACACACACACACACAAAACCTCTTTTCATACCACTGGAATCTTCCCTCTGCCCATAATCCAGACCATAAGGAGCCGAGCACTACGTGCAGAGAGATGACTGCAGCTGCGGGACCCACAAAAGTATTAGTGACACTGATCAACCAATGCTGTGCCATTCCTGCTGACATTGACATGGCAGGCTCTGCCCCTAGAGTGGGGTCGTGACCCAAGCAAAATAAGACTGAAACAATACAGCTGCACTACTGCGCACACATGCCTACCATCTACACATGTGCAATTTTACACTTGTCGGAATAGAAAATGATAAAATAAATCTACGTCAATCATATACAATTACACACCACTTTACACTTTCTTAAAAAAAATTATATATATTTATACTGCAATGCTACCACTTGTTTAAATGCTTCCTGTTGTACAGTCGCAGAGTTCAGGAAGACATCGGACAGTGACGGGGAAATGGACAAAGGCATTCGCATCTCTGCACGCATGCACACGCGCACACACAGATACACACGTGGACACAGTAGGTGTGTTGCCAGGTGATGAGGCTTGTTCCAGGTCACAGTGATGCTGTGTTTTGTCCTCCAACAGGCCACAGCACACATTGGACCGTGGAGTTGAAGGGAACAGGGAGAATTTTGCACTGCCAGTGTTTTCCTCACCCTACTGTGAACGTACTGAACAGAAATGGGGGGGGGGGGGGGATAACTTATTCGTCATCTTCATCCTCATCTTCCTCCTCGTCGTCTTCCTCTTCTTCGTCTTCCTCCCCATCCTCGTCTTCGTCCTCCATTGATTTCTTCACTGTTGGTTTGGGAAGCCCGCCCATATTGCCAACTTTACCCTTGGACTTATAATCAGCCACATCCTGCCAGGGAAGAGAGCAGAGTCAAGGAGCAGCACTGCACCCAAACCATAACTGCAAACCTAGACCTATAATCATGGGTCAGCAAAGATCGAGGTGTCCCATGGGGGAAAACCATGCATACAGTGGACGTAGGCACTGTAGTGGCTTGAGCAAGGTACTTGCCCTAAATTTCTCCACTAAAAATGGACTCAGCTAAATTAATGGGTAAATAACTGAGCAACTTAATGCTGTAAATTGCTTAGAAGAAAAGTGTCGGCTAAATAAATAAATATAATGTAAAGTTTCCCAATTTTTCCATTGCATAGATAATCAAGCAAACTGAAAGTGGCCAGATGCTGATGAACACTGAATATGCTTGTGTGATGAATCAGCTAGCAATGGACAGGAGAGGCTGCAGAAATTACATTTTCATTAAACCACATTTAATTTTAATGTTTTTTTTTTTCCTTTCCTAGTAAAGAAAGGATGAAAGTCCTCCAACAGACTGTAGTGCCATCTAAGGTTTATCTTGCTTTGCGCACTATGTTTGGAACAGAGTGACCCTGCACAGGACAAGCAGTCCATAAAAACTGAACGAATAAATAAAGCTATGATGAATTATAAATTTGCCGTTAGACCTTTATCTTGAGGCTTTTTACAAAACCCGTGAATAAATAGAGGAAAATCTGTATTATTAAGCTTTTAATGGCTGCAACACAACGGTTGGAAACTGAGTTAACAAATTCTGGGTCCCAGTTGCGTTTGTAAATCGGGAACCCAGTGTACCGATGGAACTGAAGACTAGGCCACTGAGTATCTGATGAATTAAAATCTAACTTCGTACGTCTCCGTATTATCTACACACCATTCCTGAATTAGCAGAAGTTTCTAGTGTCGTATATTGAGATTTCAAAAAAAAGTTTAAGTTTTAAACACATTAAGTCAATTTATAGATGATAATTAATATTTTTACCAAAGGCCTCTGTTAGGAAGCAGCTAAGGCCTAAGTTTTCATGTGTTATTTTTCTCCACGTATTTCGAAGTAATGAAGTGGTTAAACCAGTGAAAGTGCATATCTAGTGGGAAATTGTTGATTAATAGCACCACGATAGACATAAAAAGCAGATGAAGCAAATTCAGGGCAGAAATCATCCTAGTGGTGTTGGGGGGTTGAAACTCACTTCCTGCATATTTCTATCACTTCAAGGGCCCATCGTCTCTTTGAAACGTTGTGCTCATTTCTCAAACCACTTAATGCACAATTAAGAGGCCAGCAGCTGTGTAGATGGATGCAATGCCACAGTCAGCAAGAGAAGATGGCGATCCTGTAGTTTATAGGATATCATAAAAGCTATCCTTAATCTGGCCAGCAGGCAGCATAGTTGTTAAAGCCACCGCCTTGTAATCAAATCAGAGTTCCCAAATTCAAATCCGTGCTCCTGATACAGGACCGTCGAGAAAGGCACTTACTCTGAAATTTTCCAGTTAGAGTGATAACCAACATTGCCTAAACGGAAGAATAATTGTAAGAAGCAGGATATACAACCTAACATTGTGACTGGTTTTGGAGAAAATCAACTCTATAACAAAAACAAAAAGTAATCAGCTAGATGAATAAATAACAACATCATGCCTGCAAAGATGGCATATGTTGCTCGGGTTAGCTCATCCAGCTCAAAAAATGACGTGTGCATGTAAAATGAAAGTCATCTGCCTCGAAACGTGTTAAAATTTCATGAACAAAGGTGGAACGTGCCTGTTTGTACTTGTCTTTGAGCTTGTTGGCTTTCATAAGATACGGCTGCTTGTTGGCATCTGTCAGGTTATTCCACATCTCCCCCAGCCGCTTGGCAACATCCCCGATGCCGAGGTTCGGGTTCTGGGCCTTAATCTTGGGCCGGTGCTCAGAACAGAACAAGAAGAAGCCAGACCTGCGCAAGACAAGGATGAAAAGAGTGAAATTAACATTTTCTCATATCCTTTTTCCATGTGCAATACTGTTAGACAGAACCATTGTGGTTTCGGGGGTCATTTTTCAAACCCACCCAGTTCAACTGGACTTAACAGAAGCAAGCTCTGGATGACTTACGGTGGTCTCTTTGGGGCATTGGGGTCCTTCTTCTTGCCCTTCTTGCCAGGCATGTAGCTCATCATCTCCTGATCATAGCGTATTTTGTCCTGCTTGGCCATCTCCTCGAATTTGGCCTTCTCCTTTGGAGACATGGTCTGCAACATAGTTAATGAAGGGGCCATGTTTGTGGGTTGAAGGTCACTGTGCCTTCCTGTTTCTCACATATTGCAAATGCATGAATTTCAAAGTGGATACATCTGAGAAAAACGGAATTCAAAAGGACTAAAAGAGGACGGACAAACTGTTCGACGGAGGGAATGCTGACAGGGTCACTAGGAACTAGACATACTGTGGGACAACAAACACTCAAAAGGCTTCCGGGTCCAAAATTGCTACCTTCCACCTTCCGGAGCACTTTTTTGAGAATTCGGCAAAGTTGACAGGGATCTCAGGGCTCTTCTTCTTGTGCTCTTCACGGCAAGTCTGCACAAAGTAGGCGTAGGCAGACATCTTGCCTTTCGGCTTCTTGGGGTCACCTTTGGCCATTCCGAAGAGCTTTTCTTCTGCAACTCTGCGTTTCCTGCACCTAATACTCTTTGCTCTTGCAAATAAAAAAAATATATACACATTTAATCATATTTAAAATGGCAGTCATTAATCAGCAGACTATTTCCTAAAATTAACAGAGTCTGCTGCCATCCGTTGGTGAGTATAAAATAAAAACTTAACTTTGGAAGAAACAAATTTAAAAATCCACCTGGGCAGGAATTGTGCATTATAATTTATTGCTGTTGGTTTTTTATTTAAACAATAAAAATATTAAAACACCTCCTTCTGCTAGTACAAATATTGTTATTAGTATTATTATTACATAATAATAATAATAATAATAATAATAATAATATCATTAAAAAAGGAGACGTCATAGCTGAAAAGTGCTCAGTCTGAGGGAGTTATGGGACATTTAAAAACTAATATTGTTTGACTGAATTGTTTGTGTGTTATGCAAATCACATGAAACTGCAATAAAATACTTTAAAGGTGCCTTAGGGTGACTGGAAGGCATCGAACACTACAACAATGTGGACTTGAATGATGTTTGTACTCAGGGCTAGTTTCTTATTTTTGACAAAACGCATTATTATCTCTATGTAAACACTTTTAACGAGGCTAAATCTGCTCCCCGCCATATTCCGCCCCCGCCCAGGAACCAATACATGTTATTATTTTTATTATTATTTTGATTAGTGCTGGATTAGAGAGCGCATCCCCCCCCCCCCTCCCGCCCCATCCGAAGAAAACCCGAAAGGTCATCAACGCGAATTATTCATCTTCCATTTTGTGAAATGTCTTCCCATGAAAGAAACCGACCTTCAATTTTCTCTTTCTGCCCGTCCTTCTGAAGCCCGGGGGGCGAAAAGGTGTTTTGTAGTAAACTTGCGGCAACGGGCTGTGTGTGCGCGCAGCGCGGCCCCACTGCGAGCGCGTGGAACGGAGCGGAGCGGAGCGGATCGGAGCCGAAGCGGCTCGGCGCGCGGAGGCAGGACAGCCGCGCGAGCGACCCCCATTCATTAAAATGGCTTCTGTCAGAGGGGAGGGTGTGTGCGCGCGGAGGGACGGGGTGGGGGGGGGTTTGCTCAGCCTGGCTCAGTAACAAAGCCACGCACACCCCCCTCCCGCTACAAAGCCTGTTTAACAGCACATTTCCAAACGCCGCCATTAAAAATGCAAATATTAATTTAAAACAGACATCGATCTTTGAAACTGGCGTTTCTGGCGAGGTGTCAAAGCGCCGCTCCGTTGATTTAAATGCTTTTCAAAGTTGTGCGCGGCTCGGACCGGCGCGGCGGATGCTGCATTGGCGTCTGTAACAAAGGCAACGCGCCAGCCATTGCTAACGCCACACAACGGGCAAGTTGGGACAAATAGTGGGAAAAAATATGCGTATGAAGCCGACAGCTGAACATGCTCGAAATTCGGGAAAATTAAGCATGTCTCCCCCCTCCCCACGGGTTGAACTTGTGCTGTGTAGCAAAAATACCAAGATCTGACTCGCGCGACAGAAGAGCTCGCCGTCAGCGCTTTAAATAGCCAGCCATTTTAATAAAGTGAGAGCGCAACCATTTCACCGCACTGGTGAAGCGTTTTTTATTACAATCGCACGCCGAGCCAGCGCGGCATTTTTGCACCTAAATTTAGAGTGGGAAATTTTCGACGGGAAGAGACAGTTTTTCTCACCGCAAACGATGGGAGCAGGGAGGATGTCGCCGATAACGGTGAGTAGTAAATGACTGAGGCTCGGACCGTGACCACGGCCAGCCATGTTCCCGTTACACACAGCAGCGATGCGTGTGAGGAATACAGCCCCGGATTTACACTCCCATAACTTTTCTCTCCTTTTACACCCCAAATACAAAAATAAACGCACAAAATAAAAATCGTACGTTTAGTTTTAAAATGCTATACATTCCCGTTTTTTAAACAAAAAAATGCATTTAAAATGCATTCAAAAATATAAGTGGGCCACCGGCGGTATTTTTTTTTTTTTTTTATTAATAGGCGCATTTCAACAATGATACTAACCCCGTATCGTATGTAAAATAAATTAGATCCGTTAGGAGATAATTATTAAATAAAACCTAGGAATTAAATACATCTAAATAAATTGTTATTATCGCAATTGCATGCACAAAATTACCACAACATGGTAATATTTCTTAATCTAATGACATTTACTGAAACGCGATGGCCCGCGTGGCGATGCCTACCTGTATTGATGCCAGTGCGCGCTCCCTCGGTCCGCCTTCCTCCTCTTTAAAAGCTGTCTACTCAGCCTCGCGCTAGCTCAACACGAGACCGGTCTGATTGGCTAGCGGCCTTCCCTGTTTGAAACAACCTCCATAACTGCTGATTGGGCAGAAGTGCGCACATATTAATAAGATCTCTGATGCGATTGGTCAAGGTCGAAGGCCGTGTCTCCCCTCCCCTTTCAAAAGAAGAAGCGCCTACGAAGTTCTTTCAGAAACGTAAACAAAAGTTTAAAGGTCCGCCAGAGCGCGCGCGCGCGTTGGCGCCGCGTGAGCCGCGAAGGGCGCGGGGCCGCGCTCGTAAGAGAAGCGTCTTTTTTTTTTAATCACATCAACAACTGAGAGAAGGTCGCGTACACGATTAAAGAACTTCATTTTGTTTTTCTTAAAAGACAAGTCCTTCATGTCCGCAGCATGGAGTGGAGACCTACGGAATATATAGTTTCGGTCAGTCGTTTTATGAAAAAATATCTGTATATGAGAGAAAAGTCTGTTAACGATGATGAAATTAAAAATAGATATACGCTTTGCACAAGTACTGCGTTATTTTCAAATATTTTTAAATAAAACTTCAGTCTTCATATACATGATGAATCAGTATGCTAGTTTACTGCGTATAAGCATGTATAATGTAAGGCATGTCGATTTTCAACATAACATGCCACTGTTCCCTCACTTGCTAGCTGTCCCTGAATTCTTTCCTCACTTTCCATACATACATTACCATACTTCATGCTTCTGTCTAACACTGAAATGTATACATTTTAAATAAAACACAAACTTTTCAATTTTCACACTAATTAAAGTGCATCTGCACATGCCTGCAAGTCTCTGTTTACTTGTCTTTCCCCTGTTCCCATCCCCGAACTGCCTCTCAATCCTGACTGCCTCTGTTTTAAACCATCTTTCTTCAGAGACAGTTTTCCATTATATTTCAAAGCTCACATAACACAACTGTTTTTAAACCTTTCCTTTACCCTCCCGAAACAGCAAGATGCTGCTCTGTCTCCTTAATACCATTTTGATCCAAAACCACTTCCCTGTCAGCTGTCCAAGTTCCTACCAGATCACAGCTTCCTGGACCCTTGACAGTTTGGCTTCCATCCCAGCGCCTCCAATGAAACTGCCCTCTTTTTTGTTGCACCTTCATGGAATGCTGTGTGTGTCACTTCTGTAGTCATCCTCTTAAATGTCTCTGCTGCATCTGACACACAATGCCACATTGAACTAGTCATTCATTCAGTTGACAATACTAATTGTCATTACTAAGCCGTTAACAATGATTCTCCCGCATATCTGGCTAGGTAATTTTTACAGGAGCAATCCAGGGCAAGTACCTCAATCAAGGGCACTGCAGGAGGAAGTTGGATTTGAACCTGGGTCCTTCAAATAAAAGGCATCGGCTGTAACCACTACACTACCTGTTACGCGGTCATTCTTTATCATTTGACGAACACTTACTTGGTTTGCGTCATATCTCCCCGATTCATTTCTCTCAAGTTTCTTGCTGTAATGACCAGTTCTCTCTCCAGCTCCTTTTCACAGGCGTCTCTCAAACATCTGTTTGTGGACCTTTCCACTTCTTACTGAACTGAGCAGTGAAATTCTGGGCCATTAAATAGCACTATAATCCACCTCGGCTTCACAGTCTATCTGAAAAATTGCAGTAATGCAAATCCCTCCTTTTTTGTACTGTTTTTCCATCATAGCACTGATATAATCAGGCATTACTGTCCACCAAGTCCATGGAGCTTCTAATCTACTGCCAGTTCTGACCAGGCTGGACTACTGCAACTTCCTCAAGCCCCTGTCTGTCACTCTAGCCACATATCTGCTGCATCTCATTGAGACTGTTGCTCATCTTCTATTTAAGAAACCCTGCTATATAAACACCACTTTGGTACACTATCACAGGCCAAATTCTGTTCAATACCATTTGTTTATTTCATGTATTTATTTAGCACATGCTTTTCTCCAAAGTGACATCCAAGGATGAATGTGTAGTATTTGGCTGACACCTTCATCCAAGGTGACTTGCACTGCACTAAACTCCTTACAATCATTAACAGAGCTATATATCAGAGAAATGCAACACACATACACACAGTCTGAAACTGCTTGTCCCAAGGAGCCAGAGCCTAACCTGGCAACACAGGGCACAAGGCCGGAGGGGAAGGGGACACACCCAGGATGGGACACCAGTCCATCACAAGGCACCCCAAGCAAGACTTGAACCCCAGACCCACCAGAGAGCAGGCCCTGGCCAAACCTACTGCACCACCACACCCCCCCCCCCCGTGTTTTGGGTAGTCTCCTAGTGCCAGTTCTTTCCACCATCATACCATCCTTTGACTCACTAGCTCCCTAGAGGTATGATAAGTTGCTAACAGATATAAGAAATGCAACATCACTGATGATCTTTTGGAGCAAATTCAAGATCCACCTCCTCAGGCTATGCCACCAGGATCGGGAGTCTGATCATCCAGCCAATATCCGTTTCAATGCCAAGAACTGACTGAACTCAGCCACACTACTAAGGTATTTGTAAGAGTTTTTAAAATTAGAATATTGTTTATTATTTCTGTGCAGTGTTTTGCATTGTTTTACCATTCTCCTGCAACTGTTCCTATATGGAAACAGAAACATGTTGCTCTCCACATGCAAAGAATAAGAATGAGTAATAATGAATAATCTGAGTTAGAATTCCTGCTCATTCTGTAGTACCTGATCAAGGTATTGTACTTACCACTGATCAAGGTATTGTACTTACTCTGAGTTGCACTGATATATATTACCCAACGACATAAAACTGATAAATAAATGTATCTTAGTATGCACACCTAACATTGTAAGTTGCCTTGGACAGAGATGTCAGCTAAAGAAGAACAATAATAATAACAATAATAGATCAATAAATTGCTATATTAGCCCAAGTGATCCTACATGTATTCACTATATAGTACAAGAACGCTCCATGTGACAATAAGCGGCAATACAGTCAATCTGCGTTCTATGTTCAGTATACAGTTATCATGAGATACATGATATGCAGGTGCTGCACAATATACATTTTTAATGGTGTCCAAATATTGCACAAAAATATGAAAAAAATGAACAATTCAAAATAAAAAAATTAAATATGGCTAAATTTCAAATCATGTTAATAACACAACACCATTCTTTTAATTCAACAGAAATCTAAAAGATGAAGATGGCTTTAAATGTTGTATATGTAACATGGCTTTTCTTTTTCATCAGACAAAACATTTATTTTTAACTGAGTTATTTTACATCAGTAATAGCGAATATTATATAATAGGGGGAAAATGTGTTTCTGATATCTTTTGGCCACATAAATTTATTTTTAATTTTTTTTTATATTTTATTCTTCTTTTGCACTGTTATATGTTATCCGAAGCACAGCACTGCGTTAGGGAACTCTCTCTCTCTCTCTCTCTCTCTCTCTCTCTCTCTCTCTCTCTCTCTCTCTCTCTCTCTCTCTCTCTCTCTCTCTCTCTCTCTCTCTCTCTCTCTCTCTCTCTCTCACACACACACACACACACCCCTCTTGTAGTCTGCTCAGATGACACGGAGTGTGCGAAAACTGTCCTCTTCAGGACCCCACCCAGTCCCTACAAGAATCATCCTTTTTCACCATGCTTTAAGGCAATCCATCCGGCTGTACCCTGATTTCACCTGAGTAATAAAAGCCTTGGCACGACTAATATCAAAATGCAAAGCTTATGCATGTTTAAACGTTGTCTTTATTGCTTAATTTGTGTTCACATTTTACTGTACAGTCCAGATGTGAGCAGAATAATTTATTAAAAGAAAAACAAAATACCCACAGGGCTACTGACAGGTTAGATTGCAAATTTGCACAAATCGTGTGACTCTGAATTGCTTTCAGGCATTTTTAACGCCTCCAATGGCATTTATGAATATTGCGGCGAATCCAGCTGAATTTGCTGCGCTTCACAACCTCGGCGTCCAAAAGAGCAACAGCGAGATGCTCGTAAACGATTTACAGACAAGAAGCCGCTGCGCTATTACACGCTGCATTTCCACATTTATAAATATTAATAATCTTATTTTTTTTTTTTTTTTTTTTTTTTGCACGGGCACTTATTGCATGTTCTTTCTACTCGGGTGTATCACATTAAACCTGTATCCGGCGCAACCCAGTGCGCAATGAAGCCAAACTGAGGTCTGCACACTGCAGACAAAGGTACCGAGCATCCTTGCTCCTCCGCCCTCTCCTCCATCGGGAGCGCGCGCGCGCGCGGCGGCGCGGACACGCCCGGCTCCGCTCCAACGTGATTCCCGTGTCCTCTTTTTTTTTTTTTTTTTTCCTTCCTCCTGGGCTGTAGCAGAGCGCGCCGGCACCGGGTGCAGGTGCCATTAGGAACCATTCCGACTGAACCGATTCCACTTTTACATACAAATACTTGCAGTTTACATACAAGAAACAGCCTTTTTTCCTGACGGCCTTCTTTTCTTATTGTTAATATATATTATTATTATTATTATTATTTATTTTTATGAAAGCACACATCAGCGATCAGAGAGCATCGACAATGATCATGGGCACAAAGTCGCCGTGGCCTCTGCTTGCGCTCTTTTCTCTGCTGGCTCTCAGAGGTAGGACCTTTAGCTCTTCCTTGTGGGGTCGAGCGGCTGTCGGACGAAGAAAAGCCGCATTTGATTTGGACGTACGCCGGTAGAAAAGGCGCATTTTGATTTTGGGGTCGGCCGCGCGCTCGCCGTGATAATGCGGTGCGCGCGCCGGAGAGGCACCGTCTCGTCTGTCTCCCTGCAGATGTTACCGGGACAACCACATCAGCAACAAAGGATGGGCGGCACGCAGCCGTGGATCTGAGCAGATGCGCGACCACCGTGTGCCATTTATGAGCCATAATAACCGCAGTCCTCGGTGCTTTTAATTTTTCTTTACCGGAGAAGTTCAGTCTGTAATGATAAATGGACTAAGTGTCGCGCATCATTGCAGTAATATATATATATATATATATATAATAGCGTGCGAATGTAACGTCGCTTAGGGATCAAACGCAGATTGTCGCGGAAAGAGTTGAGCCCTTCAGTGTGAATTCTGCGCTGGAACACGTATTAGACCGTCGTCGACATTCGATGCGTCTCCTCCTGTCGGTCCTCTGAATGTATCGCAAATTCTGGGTTCTCGGGACCTTCGCAGGACGGTGAAAATCCAGCAGTATTAATTAAATAAGTGGAATACTGCTTCGGGATTTTGTTACTTTTCTTTCATGAATTCTATTTCGGTGCTAAAGAAATCTTCAAAATACAGTATATTATATATAAATGGCTCTAGATGATAAGACCACAAGTCGATTACATTCTTAATTTTGCAATCAATGTGATGCCTGATCATTTTTTATTACAGTACTGAGTACTTGATTGTTTCTAATGGCTGTGGTGTGGCTGTGTGGTAAAACTGAGTGTACCTTCTAGTGCAACCTGGGAGGTATTCTGTGAATGCATTGATTCGGAGGAAATGTGTTCAGGCTACAGCGTAAAGTCTGCTTTGATTTTATACACTAGTGAAATACTATTTTCTAGCAAATAAATAGTTAATATTCATACCTCATATACATCTTTAATTATGTGTTCAGGGTGACCCTAAGGCACCTTATAGGAGTCAATAACTGACGTTTGATCCCAAAGGTCATTGACTGCTCCATTTTCCCTACGGGCCATGATGTGAAATTTTTCTCACATTGTAAGTGCTATTAATTTACCTTCATCGCAGAAAAGTAGAATGTAAGGACTAAGAACTTGCAGTTTGCCTCTTTTGGACTTGAAACACAAATTGGTTTACCGTGTAATCTAATTGGTGTTATGTGGTTTAAAGTCCCGTGGAGTGAAACTAGAGCAACAGGCCTCCTAACAAGAGCCAGATTGATTTTAAATCTAACAAGTAAACTAAACTGTTAGACTTACTGAAATCTGACTTAAATCAAGTAGTAAAACAAAAGACTAAACTGCACAACTTGAATGAAATGAATTCTCCCATGTATGTTTCATATATCAGGCACAAATCCCCTGTGATACACATGCATTTCAGTAGAACGCAAGTGTTCACATTTATTTCCAAAGTCCTCTGAGGACAATTTGCAAGCCACGGGTGTGTCCAAATACACAAGTATCGAGAACCATGGCTTCTGATGTTGAGTTGATGAGCTGAGCAGCATTAATGTTTCAGCAGTGGTAGATTGTCTTCAAAAAAGCCAGTAAAATAAGAAGCGGGTCACGCCCATGTGTGTAGACACGCACACCCTTGGCCCGATCTGCCAGCTGGGTTGTCAATTTATAATTCTCCCTTCTGCCAAAAACATTAAATCATACCTATGTGGATTGAGTCATACAATTTAATACAATGGCTGTTCCTATCCAAAGCAGGTGGCGTAGTGGTTAAAGCTGCTGCCTTTAGACTCAGAAGTTGCAGGTTCAAATCCCACCTCCTGCTGTAATAGCCTTGAGTGAGGCACTTACCCTGAATTACCCCCGTAAGAAATTACACAGTTGTATCAATGGGTAAATAACTATAAGTAGTAAATTCTTTAAGTTCCCCTGTGGAAGAGTGTGAGCTTAAATACAAGCAACTAATCTATATAGATGAATATTTTCACTGGAGAAATTCAAAGTAATACAGTACTCTGCTCAAAATTTGTTGCATCAGTGGGCTCTGGTTCAACGCTGCTCGCATTTTGTCGCAAATGATGCTGAAACAGCGAAACACACAGGAGCATAGGAACACACTGAACAGTTGGTGCAGGTCACGTGACAGGACATGTGGTGGGAACCATGTGACAGGGTGCTGTGAGGTTGCCCCGTCCCTGGCTGGACTCCACATGCTCCAAGCAGTGGTTCTAATCCTGCACTTGACCTACATCCAGGTGAGGGGGGGTGTTGAGTGACAGGCCCAGTACCAGAAGACCAGCCAGGGAGAGCATGTGTGCTAGAGCCAGGTTTTCATCCTGGCCCATAAATGTGCACAGGAAGGTGCTTTAAATAAACAGAGCTATGCTTTAAATGTTAGCTGTTCTCAATCCATACTGAGTCTGAGATATTTGGCGTGGGGAGGATAACAAGATGGAATATACATGGCTCAGAAGTCAGACTTGGCTGGCTGAACCTGGAGGCAGCATCTGTTCTATTAACCCTCCTTTCCTCCCAAGTTTTCTTTTGTCACATAGGCATTTCTGCCCACTTCTCAAAATTTTGCTTTGAGGACTCCATTGGTTGGAGAGGTGACACTGCACTTCACACAAACTATTGTAGCGCTGCTCTTTGCTCTTTCATTGCAGCCCTGAGCCAGGACCTGGACCTGAAAGACGCCCTGGATGAAATCACTACAGAACGTGCGTGAGATGCAACCTGTCGCCGCCCTGCAGGCTGACTTGTGCGGCGTATGCAGTGTCTGCTTTAGGCTAAAACATTAAAGGGCTTCGAACTCAGCAGAACAAAATGCATGCTGCAAAAGTAATGATCACAAATTAATGAGAACATGAACATCCCAAATAATGTTTGCTTTCCATCTTTTTGCTTTCCTTCTTCCCAAACCCACACCGGCTTTAGGAGGAGGTAAATGACACAAGTCATAATTTAAATCCTAATCTAACCTTGAGTCATTTTTTAGTTTGCACACAAACTCAAGAATGCGATGCCCTGAAAGATCTCGATATATTTGACTTCTTTGGCCCAGGTGAGAAAAGCGTAACGAAACCTCCGGGACGTGTCACCACCACAACCAAAGCCACAGCAAAGCCCAAACCCAACCCAGGTAGGAAGGACTGTTGCTGTGCTTCTCAACTGGAGGATGGCTAAAGAGAAGTACATTAGCTTGCTAATGCACTAAAAATGTATTGGAACTGGTGATTTCTGTTTTTATTTGGAGGTCGCACTTGCCATGTCTGCCCATGTTGAGGAATCGCCCAGAACTCCTCAAACAAACACGAATGGGCAGTAGTTATTATTCTCAGTTATTTAATAAAGCAAAAATGGAATTGTATGGACTTCACTATGTATCTGTGTAGCTTCTGAGAATTGAGTAGAGACAGCAACATAGCGGGTAGGAGTTTACAACCAAAGCTCATGGATCCTACAAGATCCCTTGCACAAAACTGTTGTTGTCATTGACGTTATTAATTCATTAGCCCACTGATGCTTTTGTCAAAACTGATTTAAATTATGTGACGCATTTATACAACCTGATGTTTCTACCGATTAATTCATGGTCAAAGATGGGGAGTAAAGGGTGGAACTTGAACCATAAACCTTTAGGCTACAATTTCCATGTCTTTGACCACAGTGATATCTATTGCAAATGAGTTTGCCCCCTTGGCCCCCAAAATCTTAGAGATTCATAACCCCTTCAAGCAACTCTCAACCCATTAACCCTCATTAACCAATCAGCAGTTACTAACAGATCTTACCCAGGACGACTTTGCTGCTACAATCCGGCCAGGCCTGCTACCCCGCACCACCCCCAAAGCGCCCAGAACCACCAGCCCACCTCCCAGGCACCAGCCGGGTTGGTACCGCTTCAGTTGCCTCATGGATCACCCTTCATCTGGCTGTGTCAGCGTGTAGCATTAGTGTGTCCCACATCATCCACGTAGTTAAACCATGGTCCCCTACGGACTGCGCTGGCTGCATCCGACTCCCTGTAGCCCCAGTTCCTTAGTCTGTCACTTCAAGCACACTTCCAGAACCACTGCACACTACTCCACATGCAACGTTAAAATAAATCTAACTACACTGACAGTGTAACTTGTGATAGCTTACAAGAAAACCAGTCTGCAAATTCGACTTTGGAAAAGTTCACCAAATTCTAGCCTTGCACAATGAGTAAAAATAACACTGGGTTCTCACGTCACAAATGACTGAGTTACAAATTATGGAGGATACAAGTACTTTCCAGTCTGTTTATTCATTTTTAAATGCATGTTCTGTTTTGAGAAATTTTTCTCTTGCTAAGGGAAAGCTACCTGCATTTCCGCTCCCAGCCATTAGTGGGCAGTAAAATGCACACAAACAGAATAGGTGGATGGGAAGGACCACCTTAATTCAACCCACTTCCAGTGTTCATGAGGAACGCTACATGTTTATGGGATGAATGCGTCAACAGTGGGCAGTGAACAGGAATTTGTAGCAAGTATTTTTTATTTTCAGTCCTTTTAAATTAGTCTTTATTTTAATGCAGCTCAAAGTTTTAAAAAATCTGATTTATTACAATGCTGTGAAAGATCTTTAGAGAACCTCACCCATAAACAAATTGAGGTATGTCTTTGATATTAACTTCTTATTGATTGTGTGGATAATAATATGTGACTTATTGTAAGCAGTATATTAGTGTTGTAAGTCATCTTGGGTGAATAAGGTGCTAACACTACACAGTGTTCATTAGAAGTCGCTTTGGAGAAAAGCATCTGCTAAATGAATAAACATTAACATAAGCATAAACGTAATAGTCAGAAGTGGCCCGAAGGCGATGAATGCTGAACAAGCTAATGGGATGGTTTGGTCAGCAATCTTGATATAATACCAGGCTGTGGAGATTATGTATTTTCTAAATTTTTTTCATTTTTAAATTTAGTTTCATAGAATGAATAAAGTGAGCAAATGAATAAATTTAGTTATGAACAGACATTGGGAGGAGGTTCAGCAGGTAGTGCTGCCTCATTACAGCTCTTGGGCTGTTTGGAAACAGGTTCGAATCCAGCTCAGTCTGTGTGGAGACAGTATGTTCTTCCCATATTCTCAGTGTGTTTCTTTCCACAGCCCAGTGTTTCAGGTGAACTGGTGATTCTAAATTGTCCTGAGAGGGGGGGGGGGGAGAGGGAGAGAGAGGGAGAGAGAGAGAGTGTGATGAAGTGGAATCCCATCTGAAGTGTTCCCTGCTAGGCCTTGTGCTCCTGCAATAGGCTCCGGACCATCACGACCCTGACTTGAACAGTTTTAGAAAGTAAGTGACAGACTTCTGGTGCTAGATGTGTCTATTAGGTGAATAGCTTACTTTACTTCAAAATCCTTATTTTTATTAATTTTTTAGATACCTGGAAACACAATCCTCATTCTTCTCTGAGGACTTACGGTTGACAGCAGGCATTATTTTAGTAGTGAACAGTCTCTTATGTTTTCAGTTTCCTTGCCGCTGTTAACCACTGTTTTAGCCATGCAACCATTTATTCTGCCCAATCTCAGGGCATCGGCACCAACACAACCCCTCGGCCCTCAGCCACCGTGACTGCTGTGGCTACAGGAACTGTGCAGACCCTTCATCGCCCACCCCTCATTGTCATACGGTGTAATCCTCACTGTAGAAATGTGTGCGTCTTGTCTGACCTGTGGTCTCCCTCCACGCAAGTCCAAAACCGTTCGACTGAGCAACTTCGATGAGACCAACATATAACGGAAGTTCAGATTTAGTCCGGAAAATTCAGCTTGTTATCAGCGACACTGTTCCAGCGAAACCTCAAACTTTGTTTATGAGGGTTTTGCATTCATTAAGAAATTAATTTTGACCTCAGTGTGAAAATATGCACTTTCTCGCATGTAGAACAACCCTTTTTGGGGAAATGAGAGTCGAAGTGCACCCCCAGCAGCGTGCCTGCCACGTGTCCAATGCTGGTGCCTTATTCTCCCTCCTTTCCTTACAGACTCAGATGGCCTGGACCTGATGGATGCTCTGGACCCCAAAAATGACATCCGCCCGAAGGACAAAAAAGGGGGAAACGGTGGGTACCTGGGCAGAATGAGCTCGACTGGGTGAGGGCATCACTGTCCCCCTCACTACACTGCTGGGGCTCCTTGTAAAGAGGAGCGGGCAACACTGCCCCTTGCAGGTTGGAACAGCAACACTTTTGAGGACAGACACAAATTTAGCTGATGCATTTCTCCAGAGAAGCTTGCTGTGTTAAGCTACCCATGATCATTTATTATTTACCCATTTACACAGCACGGTAATTTTTACTGCAGCACTTCATGAAAAGTACCTTGCTCAGGGGCACTACAGCAGGAGGTGCTATTCAAGCTATACTGCAGTCCAGCAGCCCACTTCTCCTTCCTCTTCATTTCCTCTCCTCCCTCATGTTTTGTGCTAGGAGGAAATCCACTCAAGTAGACCAGCGGGTACCATGTGACTGCCAGGCTAAAAACCTCCTGCCCTGGTTTCTATGCAGGGCTCTGATCCTGCACCACATCCCCTGACTGCCGAGTCCTTTTAACGCCTTGCGGGGATTGTAGCCACGTTGTGGACCGATACGATGGGATGACTTAAGCCACGCTTCCCAGATATAAACAGCTGAATGATGCATCTGTTCTGCGGTTCTTATCTAGTAGCTGCAGGGGGGCATTAAACTCTTCGTGGACCTCATTCCTTCCTCTTCGTCCTCCTCCTCTTTAGGAGCTTCTGAGAACCTCAACACTAATACAGTGCTGTTTGACAATACGTGAGCCCTATGGAGATGGTTATTCTTGTATAAAATAATGAAATAAACCCAAAAAATCTGAACGTTAAATCTTACACTTATAAAATGAATAAAATGATTTTGATTTACACACCCGATTATGCTTACCTACTTGGTTTAACCAATGCAATTTGGTGTTCACTTATTTTTGCTCCCGCACTACTACTGTGTTTCTACTACACACAATTTTCTCTAAAGCAACATATGAAATTGGTCTTTACGCCCCTATCGTGTCAGATGAGAAAGAATGGTTCTCATTAAACAACCATTTTGTGGTAAAACTAATAGACGCAAGGGGTTCACATACTTTCAAGCAACACTATGTATCTTCATGTGAAAATGATGGGGTATCAAGTAGCACTGCAAGCAAGTGTGTGTCAGCTGAGTAAAATTAAGTTCATTCATTCATTCATTCGCACTCACTCACTGCCCCCTTCCCTCCTCTCTCCCCAGATGGAGAGTTCACAGATAGCGACCTCGACGACATTGACAACTACAAACCTGACAAAGGCAAAGGTGATACCCAGCTAATATTGTTAAAGTCTGAATTTATTATTATTATTAGTAGTAGTAGCAGCAGTAGTAGTAGTAAGTATTTTAGTATTTTAATTATTTGAAACTTATGTTTGACTGTGATTTTTCAGGAGGAATTAGAGACTCGACAGACTCGGATGACAACTACGGTAAGCCAAAGTACAATAAAAAAAAGATCGGTCGGCATCACCTGGAGACTCAGTGGAGTGCGCAGGACACCTGTGCGTACAGCATACACTCCCACGGCAGCTCATCTGTCCCTGGGGTTTCTCGGGCAGGCACAGTTCCGGAGACGGCCACCATCGCGGGCATCGCGAGTGCGGTTGCCATGGCGTTCGTCGGCGCTGTGACCAGCTACATCTCCTACCAGAAGAAGAAGCTGTGCTTCAGTATGCAGCGTGAGGCCACAGTCTTCATTCCAGTTCTCATTCTTTGTTCCGATTTCCTTCCCGAGAAGCTCGACTGCGCTGCAATACTTGCACTTTATGCAATTTTTATTGCAGTGCAATGGCTTTTCAATTGTGGCGGAGCTTCACGTATTAACAGGGCAGAAACCAAAAAGTCGGCAACATGAGATGAAAAACGGGACGGTTGAACTCAAATCCTAAATCGTATTAAAATTCTAGAGTTCGTGTGTTCAGGTTCTTCCCTAGGATGTTCGGTTGTTCGCGATACCCTCCCCGTGCTCATGATGCCAGGCATGTGCACTGACTTCCTGTGGCCTCCTTTCTCCGCGCAGAGAGCCTCAATGCCGAGGTGGCCAAAGGTGAGAACCCTGAGGCTGTGGTATCCCAGGAGCCCCAAGGTAAGTTTTACCGCAGGACTTTTAAAGGGACCCCTTAACCATTTACGTCCTACCGCATCGCTGCTTTCAGGGGCGGTTGCTCGGTTACATGGATACGCTGTAAACACACGTGCTCACGCACGTGTTTTGTCCGCTTCTCCCTTTCAGCCCAGCAGACGTTGCTGCAGTCCCCCAATGCGGAGCCCCCTCAGGAGTGAGAACAAACGGTAAAGAACGACAATACACACCCCTCCAACACGGATCTACCCACCCTGCCCACAGCCCCATCCGCAGACTATACGTTCATCTCTACTCCACCCTTCCACACCGACGACATGCCCCTTTACAGTTTAACGAAAAACGCCGGACTGACCATCTTCATCTGTAGTCAACGCCTCCTACCTAAGGATGCTCCTGGAAATTTAGGAAGAGATGCCCGTCTCCATTGTGTTGTTTGGTCTTTAGAAGATAATCGAAGAACTACGACGCGTGCGATAAATTGCTGTTGTTGAACATCCGGCTTATTAGTGAGCTCAGATTTGGAAGTGACCCTTGTAGGAGTCATAACCAGATCTGATGTCACACTGCACAGCTGTCTGCTCACCCTCTGTATGTACCATTATGATAAGTGAGTGTTGCGATTCACGTCCATAATTCTTCCACTACACCGACTGGGACATTATATTTATTGCCGTTTTTTTTTCTCTTTGGGGAATGTGTAACTTTGTGTGTGTGTGTTTGTGATGGGGGGGTCATCTTTAGACCCCTGTTGAGCCAAGGTGGAGGGGTGGGGGAGGGGGGCTAATATTGCTGTTGCTGTTGTGTTAAAAGTCACTGTAACTTATCAGTCTCTGCCGCTGTCCCCCCACCCCACGGTTAAAATTCCATGTCTGTGCCGCCGGGAAGTTCCATGCTTTACTGCTGAAATCAATAAGATTCGACTGTTGTGTGCGTTCGTTTGGAAAAAAATGAGGGGGGGGATTCTGAAAATGTGACCGTTACAATTGTAGCCCTTCTGAAGTGTTTTTACGATCTATTTTGTCGAGTTTAGTGGTCTTCAGTGCCGTATCCCACCCGGAGCCGCCGAAACACACTGCTTTCTGCATTCGCCGCTATGGGCAGCGATAGACCACAGACCCATATGAAACAGCATCGCTGCAGAGCACTGGTCACTGTTGGATGATGTAGTCATAACAAATTACATCCTTTTTAGACTTTGTACAGGTTATCATTTTGGACTACATGTCAAGTGTGACAGTGGAAATGAAGGAATACACCTCTACCAGCAGACCAGTCTATAGTGATACTCTCGTCAGGCCATCGCTGAATGTCACGTTTTTTCTATAGCTTTCTATACCTACGTTAGTGAAGTGTGTGAAACCGTAGCAATTAGGATGTGATATTTTGTGCATTGCCGTGTAGGCGTCGTCCCCCGAGAGGGATACTGTGTGCGTATAGTTGCAAAGCGCTTACTTTGTTTGTGGACGCGTAGCTCCCCACCCCTTTCGCTGTAGTCCGCGAGCGCTCGCTGTCCAAGTGCCCTTCTGCGCCGCTCTTCTCATCCACACCCTCTTTTATTTCCCAGTGAAGAGCCTGTATTTAGGAGACCTCGGGCTTCCTGTGCGAAACCCGAAAGCTTAATTTACATCTATACACAGCCGGCCTCGAAACCAAAGATGTGGAAGGAAAGGGCTGTGCCAGCGTGAGCTCTTCTGCATTGACAGTCTCTCTTCCGACGGTCTTCGCTGAGACGGGGTCTTGGAGCAGGTACCCGTTCGGGCACGTGGCGCGTTTCGTTGAATGTTCCTCTACCAACAGCCTTCACGTAGGACACCTTGAACAGGTGTGGGTGGGGAACTCCAGCTTTGCCTGTGAGTGTTTTGCAAGACGGGGGGGGAAAAAAAAAAAAGCTGTGGACTGTGCATGCTTACAGTATATAGTTTGTACATAAGTAGGAGCATATTCACGTTACTCTTCGAACCCGGTTGACAAACCGAGCTTTGCGATTTCAAGTAGACTTACATTTTCAGCTCAGCTGTTCAGATTTGTCTTCAGTGCATGTTCTTTGCAGTCACGGTCACATCGCCTTATTGGATGTAGCAGAAGGAGGAAGCAAGGGGGAAGAGGGGCCCAGTAGAGGATGACAAGTGCTGTCCTGCCACTTGGTGCTCAAGTCAATGCTTTAAGTCTTACCCTCACCTTACCCCCTTTTTCAGTAGCAACGCCTTCCTAGATGTTCCTTCCAGTGCCTCTAAGCCCTAGAGTAGGGAGATCTGACGTGACACGAAACGTTTTTTAAAGCTTAAACTTGCTGGCTTTTGATCTGAACGTGTGAGCAAAGCGTATGCGCGCGTTTCCTACACTACCGACCGCCGTTCCCAATTCTTAAATATCCGTTGTCAACTTCACACGTGTACTGTACTGACTTGACAGTGGAAACATTTCAACCCAATAAAATTACACATTGAAAAATCTTAATTGTGGACATGGCCTCATTTGGGTTTTTATTGTGAACGCATGAAAACATTTGCCTCTGTTCCCAGGGAGGGTGGATCTCTGCTGGGATACCACACGTTAGCATCATCTCCATTTTTCACTTATCTTAGACAGAAATAGACAAAAAACAAATAAGCGGTGAGATAATGTAAAACCACGATACCACATGGCTCTCTGGGATGAGAAGCACTGGTATCTGGTGCAGAGTAAACTACATAATTCAGGAAAACAGCTGTTAGTACATAAATACCAGCAAAACACATCACTAACTTAATTTGATAAAGATTATTGCTTTCTTTCAAGGAAAACTAAAAATGTACAATACATATTATTTTCCCTGAGAATACTTAATTAACGAGGCTTGCATTAGGAAGGGTGATTTTCAAAATTGGCTGCAGGGATACTTTTAATGAAGGGACAGATGTACAGAATGCGAGCTGGAGACAAGAAATTAGCACAAGGACTCCTCTGAAGATGTCTGCAACTTTCACTCCGGCACAGTGTCTTGCAGGGTCTCCTCCAGAGGAGAGAGCCAGAAAACCACAGCCTTGTGCATCACACAACACCACATATGACAGATTCACCCCCACACCACCCACTGCTGAATAAATGCCACTGCACAGATGGAAAGTTTAAATTAATTTAATCTGCACTATTTACCAAGTCAGAGCTCAACAACCAAGAGCAACGAGAATTCAAACTGATCTGCTCTATTTAAAAATCACCAAGACAAAAAAAATTCCTTTTTACCCAAGGGGGACTGAATTATTGTTGTATTAAAAATAATCAGCCATTCTGAGTTCAGTATTCCATTCACTAAAATTAATAGGCAAGATCAGTCTGTTGTCTCGCAAAGTAGAAAAAGAAATCGAAAGTGTCCAAAAACTTCAAAAATATACATATCAAAGCTGGAGAAAAGAAATTCAATAAAAATGACAAATGCACAAAATACTCTCTATACATTTTCATAGAACTGTCAAAAATTTGTTATATAAAATTATATCCTTATAATTTAACTTCCAACAGTAAAACAGGTTTTGAGGTAACAACAATTGCCTGCATATTTATAATAAAAAAATAAAAAAAAAAAACCTTTGTTCCATAAACTGCTATGGTGATTTGTGCTGCTTCCTTCCTCCTGTCCTACCGAGGCCCCTTAGCTGCTGACATGCCAGGAGGCTCCGCCCCTCTGATGGCTTTCTGGGGCCTCGCACCCACACAGCCTTGGGCAAATGCCTCACTGGGTACCCAAATCACAACACCCTCATGGCTCATGGCAATGCAGGGCCGCTCCTTGGGGGGGTGGAGGGGCGGGCTGACTGGTGCCTTCTGGAGGAAAGGAAGGTAGGAAGCATACCTGTTTGGGCATCATGTGCACCTGTCGATGGAGCTCAGGTATTGCACACTCGTTACTGACACTATTTCATCTTCCTGACCCGCGGCAAGATTTGGAAACACAATGTCTTCTACACCAAGAACACAGGAAGTTTACGCACTAAAAATCCAAACATAAACAGGACTATTGTTTAATCAGGGTTTTCTCCCCAGCTGTACCAAAGCAACCAGCTTTCAAACCCTTTCCATTAAAGGGTACCGTGCAAAGTATCTTTACACGAAAAAAGAAAAAAAAAAAAATTAAAAACTACACAACCTTTTTACAGGCTGCCACTGAGTATGAAATACGCACAGTACAAATCGGCGACACCTGCACCATCCTTCATAGAGCACACTAGCTTCGACTCACGGACCTCCCTTGCAAGGAGGGTTTGGACAAGCTGTCAGTTAAAGAAGCGAGACAAGCTTGTTTATCAAGGCATCAAAAGGAAGTCTTTTCCCAAGTTTACACACATACACAAACATACCACACACATTCTTAAGGCGTCTTTGTGGTATCTTTGCCATTGTCAAGGCAGAGCTGTGACTTATTGCTTTCCCACTATAGCATTAGTCCTGTTATTGCTGCATTAAGCCCCTTAAATGCAAACAAGAAGTGAAATCAGAAGGGGGTCTGTAGGTGTGTGACCTGCTGAGTGGATGGGGCAGTGCTGTTGGACATGTGTGTGACCCGCTGAGTTGGCAGCGATGTGCTGTTTGACAGCTGTTCGGCCTGCTGAGCAGATGGGGCAGAGCTGTTGGACAGGTGTGCATCACTGTCGGACAACTGCAGTTCCTCCAGTTTCTTCAGGTACTCTGCCTTGAGTGCTAGCAGCTCCCTGTAGCGCTGCTCCATAGGACTCTGCTGCTGCCACGAGGGGGAGATACACGGTACTTTGAGAATCGGCCATTTTCACCTTCATCTAACGATGCACACAAAGGACAAGTGGAGAACAAAGACGACAGCAAAGCCGAGCACGATGCAGTTCTGTCAGCTGATACTTACCTGATGCCGGATACGGGGGTTCCACCGGATGTAATAAGTCACCCAAAGCTCTAGGTGGCGCATGCTGGCCACAGGATACAAAACACGGCTGGACTCCACGGTATAGAAGGGGTTGGTGTAGAAGGCCTTATCGCTGTTGATTAATGACCACAGGGACACGGTCTTTGTCCTCACATCCTGTGGGACAGAACGAGCGATAGAACAACCAATATGTTTAACATACTGAAATATTGTATTAAAATCTTTCTGTTCACAATTCCATTGAAATCCTTCAAAGTCCTGTCTTGATTTTTCATTATTTAGTTATTTCTTATTCTTAACAAGAGTATTTTGCAGTTGTGGTCTATTTTCATATTTCATGTAATCATATATGCAAGATCCTAGAGATAATTTATCAGATTAAATTATTTGATCTGAAAGACCACTCATAGGTACATATTCCTGCAGAAACAGACTTGATTTATACTTGCAGTTGTTTTCAGTATTACTCTTCTGCCTTTGTCTCTGTATGTCACTGTGACCCCGTGTTGCTTTTGTTACATTAAACGGGGGGGGGGGGAGACACCCTCAAGGGACACACACCACACACACACACTCCCACATACAACAGGGCGTGAGCATCTTACTCCACCAAAAAGAAAAGGGGAATTTCTCACATTGGTGTTGCGGGCACTGTCGCAATTGTAGAGAAAGGTGCCAAAGCGACAGCTGTAGAGATGGTCCAGCACGGCCACTAGGAGGCGCTCATTAAACTCAAAGGCAGTGGGGAACTGGAACAAAAAATATACAACATTAACAATACAGTCAGTGCACAACAGTTACGGTCTCATTTCATAGAGTGCACTAATTAAAAAAATTGTGTGTGTCAAAGTGCAGATCATATAGCACTGTGTAAATCAAAAAATATGGTTCAACATGGACCCAGCCTGGCATGCACCCACCTGCTTGGTCATCTGCCAGACGCAGTCAATAAACTGCACGAAGATGGGAGAGCGGTCGGCATCGGTGTGGTTTTTGTCACCGTGTCCGTTTCTCTGAAGAGCACAGAGACAGAGATTCACTTCTTTCTGAAGTCTTTACAAAGCATTGGCTTTGCTACATGTCCTTTATCTGTCCTTATATCAGTATAGAGAGACTTGTTTCCAACCGCTGATCAAGGCTTGGTGACTAATTTAACAGCCTGACATATAGCACCAAAGCAACTCTAAAGTGCAAAGAGATGAACGTACAGAGGCGAACTTGTGGCCAAAGCTGAGCCACTCCTTCTCCACGAGGGTCTGGAAGCCACGCAGCGTGCGGTAATAGCCGTCCAACATAAGCATGGCCAGCGAGGTGAGCTGCGCAGTACGGTCCCAGCCATCGCTGCAGTGCACCACCACTGAGCTGCCAGACCACACCTTGTCCGCCACCTGGATGGCTCCAGCCAGCACCAGCTAAGGAGGAATGTGGGGGAAAAGGGGTTAAGTTTCATCGCAGTCCAAGCTGCCCTTTACAGCAGGGGGAACTATGTGGACTGGTATATGGTGAAGTACAGGGCACTGCTCATCATGAGTGTCTGGCAGGGTTTAGAGCTGGGTGCAGCTCAGGATAATCAGTATTAGGGTAGCATTTGAAACTGGGTGTGGTTTATATCTACACCATGGAATTTATTCAATTCCGTTAATTTCCATAAATGGCTCTACTCAGTGATGTAGAGGATTGAACAACTGAGTACACACAGTGACACAATAATGATAAAAGACGGCAAGAGAACATATAAATAGTGGAGACTGGTTCAGTACTGATTGGAACAAAAGAAACCCAACTGCCAGCTGAGGAAATGAAAACAAAAAAATTTCAAACTATAGATATGGGTGAAAAAAATAAACCCCTAGGGGTCCAGAATACTAATGGCTGTCCACCCTTTATTTGCACTGTACTCTCTCCTAGTAAAGACCATCCTTGAGTCTGTGGCAGCATTGAAAGCCTAAGCAAGGACTGATATGTTAGGTAGTTATAAGTAGTTACTAGTGTGGGTTTGGTAGGTAGCTGGTTGGTGGCGAACACATTGGCCGCAACGCTCCTCCTGTGGACTGCAATAGCTGACATGTGGAACTGTACCTTGATGTGTTCCAGCCAGTGTGTGGACTCCAGGCTGGACAGCCAATGGGACTCCTCCACGTTGGGGTATACAATGTCCTTCAGCTTCCTCAGGGACTCCCTCATCACATGAATGTTATGTATATCGAGAAACACCAGGTCAGCATTCTGGTAGGCGTCGTCACCCTCGTACCCACCACCTGTGGCCTGCCACAAGGGAGACAGATGAGTTACTGCCACTGCTTTGCATTTGTAGAGACAAAGCACACTGTGCAGTGACTTGCAGCACATCACATACAGGCGCATGCAGACAGCTGCCACTGCTACACGTTCAACCTATGATTTCTGCAATTTTAATGAAGCGGAATTTTGTTTTCTTGTTTCAGCTCAAATCACACTTTGTATTAATCCACAACATACAGTCCTCGCCCACTGCACTCAATGCCGTTTGTGAGCAATGCACAAAGTCCTACTCCCAACTGTACCTCAGTCACTTTGGCTGACAGCAAGTTCAACCAATCAAGAAGACAGGTAAGACCCGCCTACAACGAGCAGCAAATCAACAAGAGTCTCATCTATTTGACCCCACAAAACATAACAGTGTGAGTAACCCCTACCCCACGCGCACCTTGTTGGCTACGGCATTGACGTTAGGCCTGGCGTCGAAGATGGTAAGCCGGACGGTGCCGTTAGCCTCGCGGATCAGCTCCAGGTAGCGTTCATCATCCTTGCTTCGCTTCCCACTCATTCCCACCAAAGGCTGGCTGCAGCGCACGATTACGGCCTGGTTCTCTGGGTGGATCCATGACAGCACCTAGTGGGGGGGAGGTAGACTGCTCTACTGAATGCTAACCTTCATTCATTTAGCTGACGCCTTTCTCCAAAGCAACTTATGGTGTTAAGGTTACAATTTGCCCATTTATACAGGTGGGTGATTTTTACTGGAGCAAGTTAGGGTTAAGTACCTGGCTCAAGAGTATTACAGCCTCAAGTGGGGGCGAACCTGTAACCTCTGGATCCGAAGGCAGTAGCTCTAACCACTACGCTACCAGTTGTCCCCGTATATAACATAACAGAAAGACACAATGACACACAAAGAGCCTTACATTCACACATCTTCAGGCACACAAAGTGAGAACTCACTGGAATGCGGCCACGGGAGCGGAATGCGGCCACCTTGCGTAGGTCCTCGTCCGTGGCCTTCTTTGGGACCACCAGGACGGTGGGGTACGTGTCACACAGCTCATAGTTCTGGTTCAGGTGGGTGATCCTCCACTTGTCATTGGGCAAGCCCTGGTAGAGGAAAGGGAGTGCAACATCACCATCAGGAACAGGTGGAAGGAAACTGGAACGGAAGACAGGAGCCCCTCAGCAGTTGAGGGGTTGATTGCAGCTCGAGGATGAACATACACCGCAGCACAGTAAAGATGCAGTATGTTCTCTGCGGCTAAACCTGAGGTAGGTTTCTCACCTGCCGTGCAAACTCATGCTTGGCATCATAGACATTCCAGCCATTGTCTGCAAACTTCTCCTGGCTCAGAAACGCAAACAGTGGCTGGAGGAAAAGACGATAACGCTTGAGTGTCATATACAGGTGGAGTTCAAGAACAGGAGTGTAGAGAGGCCTCGAGGGTTGAACCTCACCGTACTTCTTATATTCAATAATACGCATCTTATCTAGTCTAAGAGCAAACATGATGAATGTACGAATATGATTTAAGTAGAGTGTGCACTGAGTAACTTAAGTTCCAGTCGCAAATTTTTGGACACACAAACGTTCTCCAATTTATTTAATGGCACTTTCTTCACCTACAAAACTTCTGGCTGCAGTGAACATGACCTGAACTTACACTCTATGCCAAAGGATGACAGTAATGAGGACACAGACAGAACAGGATTGTGGGGCCACCTTAAATCAAATCACGTCTACAGTGTTAACAGCTTGTGTCCACAGCGATGGTATCAATAAGAAAATGAACATTGCACATCTTTATGAGACCGACTGGTTAACAATCAACACTCAACAGGGGTATGTGGACATAGCGCTTTCATAATGAGGGTTACATTGACCATAAGATGAACTTAAGCATCTCATGCAGACACGCAGAGGGGGACGGACCAGGTTATGTGAGAGGGGGAAGGCGTGACGAAACAGGATCTCAAAGATGTCTCTCCTACTGTGGCCCTCCTGCTTCAGTGCAAACCTCAGGTTCCTCATGTCCTGGAAAATAGACAAACAAGAATTCAGTCAGATTTTACAGTGAATTGAGACAAGGAACAAAAAGGAGCTGCACTTATGTCCAATCATACCACCACAAAGCTGTGGCTAACAGCACAGCGCAACTGCACGCAGATCACCTTGCAGGTGATGTCAAGACCGTATGAATTCTCTCCTCGGCTGGAGGCCCCACCCATTTTCTCCACTCTACTGATGACTCCCAGAGGTACGTCAAGGACGACTACAGGTTCCTAAGGCAAAGGAAGAATGACATCACCTGAATGGCAAAACAACAAATCAGCAATGTTGTAAAGACATCTGATACCGTATCACTTCCCTGCCTTTTAGCTGAGATCAAAGTGTAGCATCTGAGCTCTCTGTAGAAGTACCAGTACCCTAGAGCTCCATTACATGATTGATTGGTACCACCCTTTGGATTCCACCTCAAGCAGATGGCCTCAAACACCTTATTTCAGCTCCCACTTACCACATCAGTGCTCTTAAAGAAGAGCCTGTAGTTGGTGATGAAGACCTTCCCTTTAAGAGCACCGCTGAAGGGACACATGTAGATGATGTCTTTGTCTGTCAGGGGAACAAAATGTGCAGATGGTGAGAGGTATGTATGTGAACAACACTCAGAATTCATTAAATTAAGCCTTTTGTTTAAAATAAAACACAATGGATGATGAAACTTTATTAAACCCAGAGGGGAATTCCATACATTTTTTGCATTCCTCACCCCCCTTTTCTCATTATCAAGTTGTACCCAATTACCAAATTCTTGTGTTTCCCTCATGAAGAAAGACACCCAGACCAGCTCAGATGTGAACAAAGGCACAGACCTCCATTGATGTGTGCATGGTGTGTGTCAGTGGCTGCCAGTTTCACTCTACTGGCTGCAGACTTCATCTGGCAACCAAACACACTTGGAGGAGAGCGCCATTTGTCAGACTCCAGCTGCAGCCCCGTAGGCGCATGTCTGAGAGCAATGAGGGTGGACAACCCCACCCATCTCTCCCATCCGAGGGAATATGGACCAGCGTGTTGCCAGAGCCTCCCAACCACAGAAATTTAAAAAGCACTACAGAGAAGAGTCCAAAATAATAATACAAAGACACACATCATATGCCTCTAATTACTGATGATAACGGAGACCTACCGATAACCCTCTCCTCCCCTGGCAACAAGGGCACCTCAGGGAGCGTCACCTATTAGAAGAAAGGAAAAAAGTGTAATACACACAGGTAAAAACAAAGAAAAACTCACACACCCCGTGATGTAATCTGCTTAAGTGAAAGTGCCTCTACTAGTCTCAACTACTCAGAACTGGGGAAACTGACAGTGCAGAAACACAAAACATTTTTATGCAGGCAGCATGTATGTCAAGAGAGGAGCAGGTGAGGAAGACGGAAAGAAAACGAGAGCAACGGCGTAAAAAAAAAAAAAGCAAAATAAGTGCTGCGTCAGCAAGGAGTGACACTTCAGATCTATACATTGCTTTCAGCACTGCGAGAGCAGAGCTTCTGAAGGTACCACGTGAGAGCATTATTAATTCACGGCAAGGGGGAAGTAGCACACACATGGACAGAACACAGAGACACGCGAACAATAACATTTTACGTTAAACCCTTTGAAGGGGCGTCCCCGCTGGACACGTTGACCAGTCCGGCTACGCTTGGTCCACGGTCACCGGAGATGTTTATGAGGTGTGGGCAGACACTACTCACGGTCTTACTGGGGCTCTCCTCTTGGGGGCTGGAGGTGGACACTGGTGTGGAAGCCATGATGCAGGGTGGGCTTCCAGGAGCTCCGCCTACTCAGCCAAGAGGGAGGAGTCACAGCAGGAGGGCTGCACACTGTCCAACAGAAGAGCAGGAAAGATGGTTATGGGAATATCCTTATCCAACTGATTTGGCAACACAGAGTGGGGGGGGGGGGGAGACGGTCTGCATCTTGTTCACAAATTACACACTAAAATCAGAGAGATGGAGGGCCGATTCCTTCCCTCCACAGCCAGGAGACATGTAAACATCACTGGGATGTTTGTGCGTTAACCGAGGAATAATGAACGTAATAAACACAATTCTATAAGAGCTCCAGGGATGGCAACTGCTATGAACATCCTATGATCAGGATCATCCTTCTCATTTTACATTTACATGGCACAGTCAAGTTCTTAGACTTGCCACCAAGTGATACGCTATGGCTGCAAACCACTGATGCATGTGTGTTACATGGAATAACAGCTCTATTGTAACCACATATCACATCTTGAAACTCTGACTGCACCATGTGCATTTATATCAGGCAATGATGATCTCATCTATAATGACCTATTGGTGATCAGTGAGCGCATCTAAGCCTCCCTCCTCACTAGTCTTGCCACACACGTTGTACAGGGTTTCTCTGCTGCCAGCTGAATAACATACAACTCAGATCATTTAACTGGCTGACTGCAAACCCTCTGCCTGCCCATCAGCTCTAGGTTTGTTTTTTTTTTTTTTTTTTTTTTTAAAAAAAAAAAAAAAAAAAAAAAAAACCATTACTGGTCATCCTCGAGTTACAGCAAATGCGATCCGGACTTTCGAAAGCCATCTCGTTTATCCAATTATATCATTTTTGAGTTCTGATGTTTAGTTGTAACGTATAACAACGACCGCTCCACCTACTGTACAATATCATTGCGGCCAGCTGACGTTATTTGTTATCGTTGGGGTCTTTGTCAGTGTCTGGGTATCCTTCAGTGATGGCATTCTCTTAACAAAATGTTTTGTTGGCATTTCCCCACAAGTTTCTTTTTAATTTTCATTTAAAATGCCTTGGAAGCAAAGAAGCAAGTGTTTTGCTGGTGCTGAACAGAAAAAGCAAAAAACAGATTTAGAAAGTGAAAATAATAGTGCAGCATGAAAATATAACACTAAACTGTATTTGTATTACTATGCTGACATTATTTTAAAAAGAATGTTTGAAAGTAGCCGGGGAAAAATACAACAAAACCCTATTATACAACATAGTATTAAATTCTGTGTTAAATTTTATATATACCTTTATGGTTCGTGCCACTTGAGGGAATTTTCAACCTACAGTTACATTTATTGATTTAGCAGATACTTTTCTCCAACGTCAATTACAATGAACACTATGTGGTACTATGTAGCCCACAACTTTTCAGCCAAAGTGACCTGCTAGATACGCTATGCGCAATGAGTCACTCGTCAACACACGGTCTCACACACAAAAACACACAAAGGGCAACTTTAGAGTGAGCAATTCACTTGAACACATATTTTCGGACTACTGGAGGAAACCAGAGCACCCAGAGGAAACTCACACAGACATGGGGAGAACATGCAAACCCTACACAGACTGATCTGGGATCAAACCCACATCCTCTCGCACCACCTGGGCGCTGAGAGACAACAGCACTACTCTGCAACGTGGACAACTAGCATTGCAGAGGTTAATGCAACCATGACTCTGGGGTCTTTCTCAGCAAGTTCAACAGCAATTTCACTCCTGGGATTTTTTTGTGTCACCCTGAGATGGACTGACGGCGAGTATCCTGCCTACCTTATCACCCTATACTTCGGGAACAGGCTCTGAACCACCGTGACCCTAAACTTCAATTCAAGTCACTCACCCAATCATGCAGCACCCAGGCTTTTCAACACAGTTCCCCTCAAATTATTTCTATTTTTCTATAGTGTAATTTTCAAAAAGGCTGGTTCAGAGTGCTAAAAACAGCACCCATGTAGACACGATGGGCTCTGCAACCAGTGTGCAGCTAGTGGGGTATATGGCTACTCCACACCCTGCGGCTGACATCGTAAAGCACCTCCCGACACTTTGATTATTAACATCAGCACACTACATACAACATTGTACATGCCGAGTTAATCAGCATGTCAACAGGGAGAGCGAATAAATTTTAGTTCTTCACGCTCAGGCAGGAATGCATGTTTCAAGCAGAGCTACGCTGCCGAACTGCACAGTTTACCACCGCCTTGAAGGCAGCGTGGTCAGAGATGCACTGGCCCACAACGCTGCTTCCTGTCAAACAGCTCAAGGCTAAAAAAAGGCAGGCTGAGCTACTATTCTGATCTAAATTTTACACCTCTGAAGTGCAAACACTCTGTAGCAATCATGCTGTGCTTGCACTCCCAGAAGCAGCGGAGTACCACAACACAATGAGTCACCCCACACCGATCAACGCCTTCCGCTGCAGAAGCATCTGGGGGTGATGGGATGCTACAAGGCCAAGGCGCCAAGTATAACTAGAGCTGCCATTCAGATTTGAGGCTGCTCAACCGTGGCCGTGCAACAAGCATCCCCCTGCTCCCTGTGCTCCTCGCAGCCCTTCTTCACACGAACGCTTGTCTCTCCAGCCTCGCGTCTCACCCGGACCGCCAGAGCCCCTGCTGCTGGGACAGAGAGACAGAATGGATGGACACTATCATACCACAACGTAACAAATACGAAACATCCTTCGTTTTAATGAGCCTGCTTCTTATAAACTAAGAATGAGAGCAGCGAAGTAAAACGATCTTGAAAAAAAGGAAGTGGCTAAAGAGTTCAGTGAGGTAAAGCAAAACACATTGTATTTTTAACCTACTATTAATCTGCAGACCAAATACACCTACATTTTTTCTTAGCATGTGTAGTCATATGTGATAATGATCCGGGAAACAAAATCTAGAATTGTTCAACATTTTTAAGAATAGACAGAAATTACATTTAGCCAACACAAGAGCAAAGCAAAACAGATTGTACATTAGCTTATGCTTTTTTTTTCTCCAATGTGACTACCTACGATTATTTATCCATTTATACAGCTGGGTAATTTTAATAAATCTGTATTAAACATAATGATGTAACTGAATAACTATAAGGGTTACATAATATATGTGTACTGTATATATGTGTTTTTACATATTTACATACACATTATTTTACATATTTCATTTTCTTCTACACACATGAAAAACTGTAAAGCAGAGCCTCTGGAACTCCAGAATGAGTGAAAAATGCTGCAGACTTATTATAAGAGAGAATCACAAGTAACAGGAAGAGACAAAAAGGATGAAAAGCCAAGTGTTTAGTGAGCCTATAAAAAGTGTTTATAATGAGAAACAGACTTGGCGCGTCTGCTCCTCAACTCGGCTCTGAAGCTCAGTCCACACAGATACTAGATAGTTCAAGAATAAAATAAATAAAAACCCTTTAAGACACATAATAAATAAAACACAGAAGGATCATCATTTTTTAAGCACCGAACGAACCGACTGGCTCTGGTTCTCACACCACACGAACCCGCCGCGGCAGGTCCGCAGCAATACTCGTCAAAAACTTGTGTGACACTACACTACAGTTGTCAGAAAGACACTTAACAAACATAACTTTTTCCATACAACATGTGCAAGAAGCATGAATTTGGACGAGGAGCCGCAATGCAAAGGGAGGCGGAACACAACAGCAAAAATGTGTCCGTTTCCTATTAATCTCAACGTAAATGTAAATGTGAGGGGGCGCGCGCGCACACACGTCGTCGCGCCGGAGCGGGACGAGGTAACATCGCGGGCCCCCGACGGGCACGGCGCGCGCGCTCACTTTCACATTCACATTCACGCCCCACACGAGCACTTTTTGCCTGGGAGACCCTGTGGCGGAGGAAGAGCCCTCCCGCCGTGGGGCAAACCCAGAGACCCCCACACTTACCCCGAAAATGACACTCTCCACTCCCTGCTCTCCTCTCCGTCTGTTTTGCACTACCGTTCGTGGAGGGGTGGGGGGGGGGAGAGAGCGAGAGCGAGAGAGAGAGACTCACTTGGGTCATGTGACTTTCTCCGTGGCACTGATTGGATTATTGCAAAGTGACGTGTATGAGAAATATTCTGGGAGTTGTATTTTTTCTACAATTGCGCGTAGCTCTGAAAGCATAGCGCTTTGTATCATGTAAACACATCAACAGACACAACAGTGACTAGTAATGATGCATATATTATACTGTCTTTATGCTTTTATGAGCCAAATGAGAGATGACCAAATACTGTAGCCTACCTCTGTCTATGAACTTGTGTGACCCTCACAGTTCACTTTAAGCAGTGGAAGGCCCCAACAAAGTCAGAACTGAACAGTTTTTGGCCAGAAATTCATAATAAGTAGCCTGCTCGTTTATACTCTTACATAAAGTCCTACAGGCATAGTCATATCAAGACAGTGTCGGGTAATAAATGTTATCGCCATTCAATAATTGACTTGAAACATTGCATAACAGTTCTCCCATCCTGGAATAAAACTGTGAAACTATAAACCGGAGCACTCATTGCTAACATTGCAATAGAAGGAACACGCCTAGCACTGTTCAAGAAAGCCTAGTGTGCCCTAATATTATATTATATTACAATACCTATAACTCCGCTGAGTACTACCCATCGTTTTTCAGTTGACCCGGTTCCTAACAAGCTGTTATGCCACTGCATTTAAATATGATTCATTAAGGATCTGAAAGAAATTCAACACAACCTTAAAACTTCCCTGTAATTTTATACCCATTTGCCTCCTTATGCATGGCTGCCACATTCTGACCAAAAACATGTAGAAGCAATGACACATTTATTTTAGTATTGCCTTTGAAGTTAATCATCCACGCGTTTGTGTACCACATACGGAGTACGTTCACAGTTATGTCCTGCTGGGATTGCGGAAAACCACCATAACAATGTAATAATGCCTTCCAAAGGCACCAGATCTGGTATGTTTGGCAACACTGCTGCGTAATCACTAAGTGGAAAACGAGTCAGTTAAATAGACATGCCGGAATATTCCTCTATAATTTATCCAGCCAATTATGTGCGGTGCTTGTGTGGCTTAGTGACTGCATGTGTATGTAATGGTGCATCTGTCTGCATGTCTGTGTCCGCTTTTTCATTTCTTTTGTCCATTTGGCTGGTTTCGGGAAACATCCAAACCAGGATCGAGGAAGCGTCGCCGAGTGGTAGATTCGCCTGACAAACAGATTCTTTCGTAAGTTATGACATCCGCGCTTGAACAACACTGAGACCAAAGCAACACAAAAGAGCTGAGGAGAGCTCTAGCTTCATTTTCCACGGCTTCACTTCGTTACACGCTGTATTTATCCGATTATCAGGAAAGCATGTTAAGCATCTTGGGTGGGCTTTCCAAGGAAACTGTCCAGATGATTTTTCTTTACATTCCTCACATCTCTAATAACATGACGTAGATTAGACAAGACCCCAGGGAATAATAACTATGAAAAAATTGAAAATCTTGAAAGGGTTGGAATGAAAGGGGTGAAATAAATTTATGTACACTCAGAAATTATGCCAAGAACAATTTGCAGAATTATTTGAGGGCCACTGGTGGCATAGTGGTTAGAGCTCCTTCACACCCAAAGGTTGCAGGTTCAAATCCCACCTCCAGCTGCCATACCCTTGAGCAAGGTACTTACCCAGAATTGCTCCAGAAAAATTATCCAGCTGTATAAATGCGTAAATAATTCTACGTTGCTTTGGAGAAAAACAGCAGGGTTTGGGTGGGCGTGTGGGAACAGAAGCACTGAGAAGAGCATGTTCAAAATGGAACCATCACTATTATCTTTCTTTTATATCACTTTATTTTTTAAGTCTAAAAAATAAGTAGACTGTAATACATTACACATATTTAGCAAATGTAACCGTCTTTAGTTGTGACCATTGTACAAAATGGTTAAAGGGAACACCGGGGATCAGCAAACTGTCATATAAAATTATGATGAACAGATGAATATGGCAGCTGCTTCTTCACAATAGACAGATGACTTGTGTTTCTTGAAGACCATCACTTGTCAAACTGTACAGCTCTTCAAGGTACAGTTCCACACATGCAGAGACACTTAAAACATTCTCTCTTTCACACTCACATGCACACACAGGTTGAGACAAAGGGTGGGGACCCACAAATTTCTGTCTTTCCCAGGTGGTGCAACAGGTGACAGGAGGAGCAATATTGAAAATTTTTTTTTTTTTTTTTAAAAAAAAAAAAAAAGCCCTTTAACCTTCACCTTGAGCCTGTCTGAATGTTTCGGTATAAAGGATATTGGCAGGAGACATAAGGTGCAAGGAAGCAATGTCCTCAAAACTACCTTCCCAACATATTACCTATGGATTGACCACAGTCATGTTAAGCCATGTTATGTTAAAAATATAAAAAAAATATTTAATCGCTGTAATACATAGTATTACTGAACAAATATTTGTCTTTTGCATGTTCTCGGGGGGGGGGGGGGGGGGGGGGGGGGGGGGGGGGGGGGGGGGGGGTGTGGAAGTCTGACCCACTGTAAACCATTCTGTGAAAAGCTAATTTGATTACTTAACAGCAATGTTTTTTTTGTCTTAATCTTTATTTACAAAAAATGCTGAAATGTATAAATATGTGTGTGTACTTTTCAGTTTGAATACCATATCTTAAGAAAAACATTTTACAAAATCATTTACATTGTACAAGTCCTGTGCGCAACTCCAAAGACAGTAATGTGGTCAGAAACACAGGGAGGTCATGATCAGTGACAGAGCCATGGCTCGCCTCTGTGCCTGATCAATAACACCACATGGCAGTCTGCATCACTGGCCAGCTGTTTCTCTCGGGGTCACAAAGAGAACCGAGACCATTCCACACCTGACTGGGTGCTGAGCCCTAGATGATGGCAAATCCATCCATCATGTCATGTGGTGACATCATGGAAGAACTTACTGAGAGGTCTTGAAACATGTCGTATGCCTGGATCCTGGTGAGTCCACTGGTCTGCTGTGAAATCGCTACATGGTCAGGTCAAGCTTTGGGACCTACCAGCATAATGAGCAGAATCCATGCCAAACATGGAACAAGTTCGCTTACAATGAGACCAGATTTGACCTCGCCACATCCTAGCTCTGCCTGAACCAAGGATGACCGTTGGAGACCTGTTCCAACGGGGAGTGTGCTGTGGACATAGCCCTCTCCCATACTGCGGGGCAGCTCATAGCGCAGTGGCTAGAGCTTAGTTAGGATCCAAAGGTTGCTGGCTTGAATCTCACCTACTGCTGTAGTACCATTAAACAAAGTACTTATCCTAAACTGCTCCAGTAAAAACTACCCAGCTGTATAAATGGGAAGTAGCTGTAGGTAACTTGACAGAGTAAGATTTGCTAAAAAAGAGTGAAAAGCTAAATGAGTAAATGTACTGGCCTAATGCCGTGGGTAGCCAAGCCTGCACGCTGAGATCTGCCCCATCCAGCACACAGACCCAGCCTAGGTGTTTTGCTCCAGGTACTTATCAATCATGGTAAAATTGTTCAGCCAGTCCTCTCGGGGACCCACCAGTGTGTCTATGAAATCTACTGTGTTGGCTCCCCCCTCCAGGGCCCCCTGGACTCCACCACACCCTCCGATCAAGCGGTTGTTGCCTGGAGGATGGGGAAATTTGTAGGGAGGAAGTTCCTGTCCAGGGTTGCCACTGTTGTACCCAAGAGCGGGGGTGTGTTTGCCAGGAGCGCTGGAGTAGGTTGGCGGGGCCATTCCTTGGGAGGGACAGGGATTCACCACACCTACGGATGGCAGTGGACCCCGGGGCTGGTTGCTGGACATTAGGTGTCCCGCAGGCCTGCTGGGGAGTCTGAGGCCCACTTGGTTGGGGGGAGGGCCACCTGTCTGGTGGGGAATAGTACTTGGGAACTGAGCAACTCCTACAGCAGTGCCCCCTGCTGGGAAGGTGTGTTGATGTAGTCCTGGGTCCATATGACCCTCAGAGCTCGTACGCAGAAGCCCATGCTGCTGTTGCTGCTGCTGCCGCCGCCACAGTTGCGACTTCTGCTGGGAGCCAAAGAGCCCGCAGGAGACAGAGCTGCTGTGCTGCATGGGGAGTCTGAGGTGCTGCTGCGGAGGAAGTGGCTGCAGGGATCTCGCAGCGAAAGAGGGGCTCGACACCCCGGCTTGTGCTGGGGGCTGGCAGTAAGGTGCGGTCTGCCGAGGAGCTGTGTCCAATCCCAGCACTCCCGGCCCAGATCGCTGGGGCACCCTAAACTCTTGAGAGCGGAGACAGACTACTTCCTTGGAACCCATGTTGCCCAGGAAGGTCCCCAAAGTGCAACTAGAGGGGGCAAGGGAGCCCTCTGGGGCTAAGCCCACTCGGGTAGGCAAGGCGGGATTGTGGGTGAGCCTCGGGGGGTCGGATGCTGGAGTTCTCATGGTGTAGCCACACCCCGGGGGGAGCGATCGCCTCACACCTAGAGGAAATAGAAATGCTTCGTCAGCACACTCAACACCACCGCGGGGACCGAAGATGGAGCAACAGCAGAGCTTAACCTGAACTGGATCTGCAATGGAAAACCTCATTAGTGTGTCCACAGTGGAGAAACTGAGGGTAAGTACCTTGCTCAAAGGCACTACAACAGTCGGTGGGATTCCAACGGGCAACTTTCGAATGCGAAGGCAGCAGCTCTAAGTACCGCTGCCCCAGGTATCGTTACCAAATGGTTTCAAAGAGGAGAGACCATTGCTTATATTTTGTCATGCAGATCGTTTTTCATCGATTGCTCTTTATCGCTACTATCAGTCATGACTGCAACCAGTGTCTTAGATTTATATAATGTGCAGGATTTATATAGCGACCCCCTTTCCGTAATCCAAGTCTCCAATAATTATGACACCACAAGCTGTCACATGCTCCCAAAACTGCACGCATGTGTCTTGACGTAGCATGCGCACACGCCGATGAAGGCATCCAGCCAGAACGTGTCAACTGTGCAAATTTACCTTATTTACTAAGTTTGAGTGTTGTTCCCTTTCTGTTCCAAAAACAACTACACTCTTATGGGATTTTAGCACCCACGCTCAATCCCTAATATTGTTAGAGGAGCAGAGCGTGTCGGTTTGACATCGCTCGTCTGACGGAAGCCAGTAAACATTGTGCGAACATCCCTGGAGCAGCTTCCGAGGGGAAGTTCTTGCAGGGCTCACCTTGAAATGAAGCCACTTGCTGGCAGTGTGACATCTGGGTCCCATTAATCTGCTCCATGCTCCTCTGCTTCTCCTGCAAGATAAACACCGAAAGCGATTAAGTCACACGGTCGACCCATGGACTCCGCGGCCGCTGTGGACGCCGCGTGGGTTCACCGCCTCCCTGATGGACGGGAAGGGAGAACAAATGCCAGGTAAACAAACACGTACACGTGTGACGACAGACGCACCTGCTGCATGAGCTGCTTCCTCAGCAACTGGGTCTTCAGCAGGCTGAAGCCGCTGCCCTGACCGGATCGCGCCACGGAACCGGGGTTCTGGAGGCTCGCTGCACCGCCAGCATTCTGATCCTACGACATGAAGAGATCAAGGACGTCCCGCTTACTTAAGGGCAACCCGTAACAGCGCGGAACACACAAAACCTGCCAATGAGCCTGATGTGCTGTGTGTTACTATCCAAGTGGCTTAGTGCACAATCCATCCAGCGGACACTAAAAAGTGCGAAACGTGGACCGGGTGTTCGTTGCTAGAAAGATGAGAAGTGAAACCCATGTCCTGTGACTTACTAATACCAAGATAAGCTGCCAAAACATCTCGTTCAGTGGGCAGGTGAGCATGACAGCGAGGGGATGGGGGCCCTAGAGGATGGGTCAGTGTTCGTTGGCCCTGTTGGAGCCCCTCCAACACCCTGCCCATGTGATCAAGACCTCCGTCTTCTTCCCTTACTACCAGGTCCTCGCTTCTGCTTCAGAGCCAAGGTGATAACTCGAGGGTTCATGGTTCTTCTACCTCCACAGGGAGCAGCGGTTGTGAAAAGCGAAGAGAAAAGCGTTACAAAGCTACCTGTCGAGCCTCTGACAAGCAGAGAAGGATCTTACGAAAGGAGCTTTTTTAGTCTCTATCCCTCCTAAGGCTCCGAGCCAAACACCGGCTGCGGATAAGCTCTTTTCGGCTGTCTGTGTTAGCGAGTGTGCAAACGCACTCATCTGCGGAAGCCTGAGGAGAAGGCGGACCATCTCAGAGCATCCGCATCTGCTTTCAGCCTCCGAGGCCACGTGTGTGGTGTTCCAGCAACAACGGCAAGGGAGCGTCCACCCCGTCTCTGCATCAGTTCTGCTCTGTGGTGTGACTCTCCAGCCTGGCAGCACAGGGGTCCGCTGCCCTCTACAGAAACGCCACCAAAGGTCTCCACCTGGTCATGCGGGACAGGACTAATTTTTCCGTTTACGTTCATTACGTTTGCAGGCACTTATCTACAAAGCAAAGTGTTACTGACCGGATTCATCCACAAGAAGGCTTGCGGCCTACAGTCAGTTTTAAGCTTTTGAATCCTTTACCTCTGACCCCACTCTTTTCATTATGCCAAAAGCCATCGGTTACCATGGCAACTGCAGATTCAAACAAATGACGCCTCATTTATTTGAATTCACAGTGTATTTTTGCTCTGTTTGTTAACGCCAGTGTGATTCCAGCATCTACTTACTACTACTTCAATATATGCAGGATCAATAAAGTTTTAATGCAATAATTAAATCAATAAATCATCCATCCATCCATCCATCCATCCATCCATCCAGTCTAAACCAGCATCTTATTTCATAGCCAACAATTTAACCCTGAGAAGCTCTGGCGGTAACAATACTCAGTTGCCTGGAGGTCCTATAGGTAGAAGTTGCTTCGCAGCTGTCGGTGCCATCAAGACAGAGGGTTGGGGGCAAAGCAAAGGGCACGGCCACCCTCAAAGGCGTCATTTCGTAGAACGAGACCATCCCACGGAGGGAGGAGCCTTGCAGAACCATAACATTTTCATCTCTCAATTTGATCTTTTAAATTGCATCAAGTTGAATCTTTTTTTTGTCACTCAGCCCATCTCCCTAATCGAGGCTGAGCTGCAACTTGTACAACGCAGATAAAATCGGCGGCGCAATAAAAAGCAGCCTGTTTTCTTTCTTCCTTTCTTTCTTTCTCTGTTAAGTCGTGCCAGCAGCTGCCTTGTGGTCCCTGCGCCCCCTGCTCCGATCACGCACCAAACCATTAATCGTGACAAACCTCCGACACCCATCTAGGCCAGGTATCATCACGAGCGCGATTTCAAGAAGAGCCCGGGCGTGCCTCCCCCCAAACAAGTCGCGTTCTGAATAACTCCTTTATCGGCGTTTCAGTTGCCAGCTGCGCATGGTAAATGCCTGCCTTTGTTCACGGCAAACGCTCTCCGTTGAAGCCGGGCAGGCAATTCCAAAAATGCACATGAGGTGGCGCTCTGGGATGTGCTCTACCTTGTGAGACCCTACCACGGGATGTGGCATTGAAGGTTCTATCAGCAATATTGGGCAGAAGGCACACGTTGGGAGTGGACGGGGGCTGATGAAGCCGTTCCGTTGCCGGGTTCTGTGCCCCCCCCCCTCCGTCACACTCGTACCACTCATCACCTTCCCCTCCCTTCCACAGACGCCAGTCCAACTTAAACAAGGCGCCCATTCTGCCGATTCCCCTTTTTTCTCTCCACCATGCAAAAACGTACCAAAAAAAGATTCACTATTTTTAGCTGCTGTAATAACTGTTGTCATTTTTTTCAGCTATCATCAATGCCGCTTGCATTCCAGGCACATTTCCTTGGTCTGTGTCATATGTTGGTCGTCTCCTTTTCCCGATAAAATAAATAGCGCCCTTCTGAGAAGCGCCGTGTCCCTTTGAAGAAGAGAAGTATTGTACTTTGCTGAACTGCATGCCAAACTACACAGCGGCCTGAGATTCCTTGGGCTCAGGGCCGTTCCTTTTCCGCATTAGTTCTCGGCAAAAACACACTTCTAATAGCAGGAGATTCGCGGTACCGCTCCCGTTTCTCCGTTGTGACGCAGTGAGAGTTCTGCTAGAACTTCTGCTGGCATTCTGGGGTGCATGACCCGGTTCGGGATATGCTACCGGTAGATTGTGCAGCATTTAATGGTTTTCACCAATTCGTTAAGATGTGAGCGAACTTTATTGGCCAAGTGTGGTTGCGCATACAAGGAATTTGACGTGGTGGTGGATACTCAGTGCAACGCAATTTACCACTAAAAACATACAGTAAGAGTATACCAATAGCATACACAAGCTAAGTTTGAAGAAAACATAATAAATACTCCATTAATCAAACAGGGATGTGATTATATATCAATAACGGGGCACGGTGGCACAGCGGTCCTGGCTGGGTGCTGCTCTCTGGCAGGTTAGGGGTTCGAGTCCCCGCTTGGGCTGCCTTGTGATGGACTGGCGTCCCATCCGGGGTGTGTTCCCTCCCCCTCAAGCCTTGCGTGCTGTGTTGCTGGGTTAGGCTCCGATTCGCTGCGACCCCACATGGGACAAGCGGTTCCAGACTGTGTGTGTGTGTGTGTGTGTGTGTGTGTGTGTGTGTGTGTGTGTGTGTATCAATAATGTAAATATTATAAACACATAAAGAGAAATGGCAGTGGTATTACATATAAATAGGTGCAACTGGTGGTACTTTAATAAATGGTATATAACTAAGGGTATATGGTATATTATAATGGTATATAACTAAGGGTATATACTGTGATATCAGTGCAAACTCTGAACTGTGTCCTGTTAATTACATTAATATTTATTCACTGAGCTGATGCTTTTCCCCAAAGCAACTCACAATGTTAAGGCATCTACAGTTGTTCACCCATTCATACCGCAGGGTCATTTTCCTGGAGCACTTTAGGGCAAGTACCTTGCTCAGGGGTGTTATAGCTGGATGTGGAATCTGAACCTGTGACCTTCGAGTCCACGACCTCATCCGTACCGATCTTCTCCGAGGCTGTCTCGCATAATCATAAATATATACTTACCAAGAGGGGAGGCAGGTTTAACCAGAGAAAAGTGGGCCAGTTGAGCGCCCACAGAAACCTCAGACCATCAGCCCTTCCTGTGACCCACGCGGTCGACAAGTAGAGGCAGCCTTTGTCAAGAGAGAGCGAACTTTCCTCCCCAGACGACGCCGCACTTCATCTGCTCGACCCGGAAGGCAGGTCAATCAAGGTGAAGTGACCGGGAGCCCATGAGCTTCACCTGCCCGCCGCGAGCGCCGCGACTAAAGATGAAACACCAGGTCCAAATCCCGCGGGCCGTGCTCTCAAGCACGCATGCTAATCCTCCCCGAATTAGGTTAATGCCACAGAGGCCGCGGAGCAACAATATGTTGACATTCTCTCGCCCGATCGCGTAATGCTGTTTACAGCCAGACTCGGACTCCTCGTACGCACTCGCACGTTGCCATTCGAACCGGCCAAGCATGTTCCTGCGCCGTGTCCTGCGGCAGGATCAGGAGGTGGAATCGGGGACAGGCGCCGATTAAACGGGCAAATTCTGCAATAATCCCATGTGATAATAATCCATCATCTTTTGTAGGATGCCTACTGCACTAACACAAAAGTTTCAAATTGCTAAAAATTAGTTATTCGTTACTTATTATTTAATTATTGCTTATTTGATAACACTGCTTTTTTGCCGTTATTTATAATTATCTGTATATATTAACGTTATGAAGCTACAGGAAGGCATTGGCTGGGATGAGCGATATTTAGAAGTGAAACAACAGTGTGGGTTTAGCTGGAGAGGGTGGAGGTCAGTACTGCACTGGTTCCACACCCCAGCCGTGTCTTTACGCTTATGCCGAAGTGCATCCATAAAAACGCGGAGGGTTTAGATTCACACAGCGCACAGGATTATTGAAGCACGGCTTGGGTGTCCGATCCCGCCGTTTTCCAAGCGCACATATTCCAGAAGGTACCTGTAGGAGTGAAATAGGAACAGCAAAATAGGTACATAAAAGCAGCTGGTGGTGAAGGACCAATTTAGGAAGCTGAAGCTGTCAAAAGGTCAAGGGGGAACTGTTTCCCCAAAGAGGTGGGTGCTGAAAAACCTCTACAACGCTTCCTCTCTTTTGCTCAGCTCTTAGAGGAGCCTCGGTCCACCGCTGTGCAACAAGCCCAAAAAACTGTTCGCTGCGTGATGTCCGCTGCCGAGTCCATCTATACACGTGAAGGAGTGTGTAAGCGTGCCACTGAGCTGTTGGCGCGCGCGCTCCTACCTCCCTCGTACCCTGCCCTGCCTCCGCGAAGTGCGCGGAGCTGAGCGACAGGTTTCTGCCACGATCGGGGAGCCGCAGCTCAGGACGGAAAGGATGGAGGAGGTGCACTGTGCAAGACTAGAATGGTCTTTGTGTGTGCATGTCACACAGACCTGTCTCTCAGAACATCAGCATGAGGAGGAGAGAAACAAATAGACTAGGACCCTTCTCCTTGTCAGCCTGACGCTGCTAGGAATCTGATGGATGTATCAAGACCGGGGAACACCTTTGAAAAACCCAGTCTGTGGGTCCATCCATCCATCCATCCGTCCGTCCATCCATCCCTCCCTCCCAAAGACACATATGTGCATAAATGCACACTACATCGAGAAGCCACACCGCTTAGCACTTTTTCAAACGATAAGTGAGTAACGGAAGTACAAACCGGAAACCCAGTCTTCACTTATTCGCTCCCTGCAGTGGTTTCTCGCCCAAGGTGTGTCAGTGCAGGTGGGTGTGGTTCCGTGTCCCTCCCCACTAGGAGTCAGATTGAAAGTGCAGAACTGCACCCAGTAGCCACCTTCACGCTTTCGTCCTCAGCCGGGCCTGCATGCGACCAGCATCCGCAGCCACCCCAACAAGGTGACTCACATGAGCTGTGTACACAGCCGTCACCACGGCAACGAGCCAGCGACACCACTTTCCTATTTCCTCCAGAATGAACTTCAAGTTCGCTGCTCTCAGACCTGTTTTTGCGAAACGCATGAGGGCAGGTTTCAGATCCGTACGGTCAGCGCGGCACAGGGATTTGCGCATGCTCTACATCTAAGTGTATGACTCCGCCCACAGGGACCCAGTCCGTTGCTTGCCGGGGGGGGCTTGACACTGGTAGATGTGGACGCAACACGCAGTCAGTGGAAACCGCTCCTCCGTAGCCTTGCGGATGCGTTAAGTTAAGGAGATAAATGAATGTGGCTGCGAGCTGAAGTTTTCCGGTGACAAAACACATTTTCACATCAGGGGATCCCCTTTGTGAGTGAAGCAGAACAGCTACTGGAAGGAAGGTCATTTCAGGTCATCGGCGTGCTCATGCTTGTGTGTGCGTGCGCATACATGAGTCTATTCAGTCTATGTAAACATGTATGTATAGTGTGCGTGCGTGCGTGAGAGAGAGAGCGCATGCCCAGTTTCAGTCCCCTCCAAGCAAGCTGCCGTGAGGCCATTGCGTGCAGCCTGGACCATGTGGGTTTCCCCTGAAGAGACACTCAAGCTTAGCCAGTTGCAGGAAAACAAGCAGCGCTTGTTAGCGGGTGGGGCGGGGCGGGGAGAGAACTGAAATGATGAGGCATAAATTCCACATTGTTGAGAAACGGTAGTAGAGCTACTGAGAGGTGAACAGTCAAGCCTCCACAGAGTTCCACGTAGGTCTCATCTCTCATCGCCGGCTCAGGTGTTTGATGTTTTACATCGAGAGACACACCCCCACCCCACTGGAGCGTCGGACAACGTAAAACACCAAACAGTCTTGGAGGCAATAAAAAAAAAAAGGGCGGAGAATTAAAACAAATGACTGGCAGTGGTGAGCACTAACTGTCTCTGGAGTTGGACCCAGGAGTCAATCACAGTTCCCTGACTCCCTTATGTCCATATGAACACACTGCAGGAACTTCTCCTGAGATGCAGGCTTCGGCTCAACTTTGGAGATGTGATGTCAAATGTCGTCTTATATTGTAGAGTTACTCATTTAGCTGACACTTTTCTCCAAATCAAAGTACAATGCTGGGCTACTTACATTTTTTTTTCCTTCTCTTGGGTACTGTATAAGGAGGAGGGATTTGAACCTGTGACCTCCAAGTCTGAAGGTAGCAGCTCTAATAGCTGTAACACCTGCTGCCTGCTGCCCCCCCAACGGACAAACTCCATTGTCCTTGATGGGCATGACAGGCACCCCTGGGCTAAACTGTACATCTCCCATCACTAGAGCTTCCCACCTTGAGACAACACACAATTAGACTGGCACCACCTCCAGGGTCAGAGCTCAAGGGTCAGGGGTCACTCACCGCTCTGCTGTGGGGTGCCACTCCTCCTGATTGCAGGCTCCTCTGGACTTGGTGCGGCTGCAGAACCTGAGCGTTTCCTGCTGCACCTGCAGAGGGGGTGGCGTAGTGGCCCGGGGGGGCATTTCCCCGGAGCAGGGGGCCCAGCCTAGAAGCAGCGAGATCCTGGTCATAGTGCCGCAGAGGTGTAGTGTTGTTGAGGGAATAAGGCTCCGCTCCCACAGCGCTAGCATTCTGACCCGCCTGCATCACGGACTTCAAGAGCTGGTTGCCACCGCCGTTCTGAGGGCCGAAGCTGCAGGCCGGGGAGGGCTGCTGGAGTGGGGGTGAGGGGGCCGTGCCAGACAAGAAGCTTGACTGGGAGCTCTGGGAGGTGAAGGTGGGTGGGGCTAAAGCGGGGCTATTCAGCTTTTCCGGGCAGAAGGGCTGGGCCTGTGGCTGATGGGACCGGTTTGCATCACGCCATCCAGAACCAGGTCTGCTGCACGAAGCCCCCGACAGCATGGGTGAGCAAGCTGGGGTCTGGCTGGGGGCTGCATTCTTGGCCAAGTGGGGCGGCAGGGTATAGCGGGGCCCTCCCGGACTGGAGCTCAGCCGGGGAGAGCTGGCACCGGGGGCCTGCGGGAAGCCTGGGGAGCGAGTTAGCTGGCTCTCCAGGTGAGAGGGCCCAGGTGTCGAGCGCTTGGGTGTGCCGCCGGCCTCAGGGTGCATGAAGCCACCTGCGGTGCCAAGCGACTCGTCCGCCTTGCTCCCCAGGATCTTCTCCAGATCCAGCTCTGGAAGGGAAGGGTCGGGATTCCTCGTCAGCTCCTCCAGGATGTCCTGCAGCTCCTGCTCCACAGAGGGAGGGGGTATGGCACCACGTGCTGCCCCCACACCCGGCAGTGGCGCTGGGCTGGCTTTGCTTGGGACAGGGTACAAGGAGGCAAGGCTACTGGTTTCTAGAACTCCACCCTGACCTCCCACCCCATGACTTCCGACAGCAGGCCCAGAGGAGAAGTTGGGCTGCTCACAGCCGAAATTCTTTGCCAACGCCACATCTTCCAAGCATGGCCTCTTGCTGGCACCCGGGCCGACGGTGGTATAGGGACCGTCAGCCACAGCCAGGGTCCTCTTCACAGACCCGGGCAACTGGAAACGGAGAGGGAAAAACGCGTTACTATTGCCAGATCTACCAGAACTTCACGAGGCAGAGAAAACCCGAAGCAATCGTCTGAACTTCAGCCGTGGCGTGTGCGTTCCCACGGAATTCTGGATCCGAAACTCTCATTAGAAGCACCAGCGATGCGACTGAGGTCATTGTACTTAGCACACAGGCACATTCCAGATTTCCTCGAAAAAGACCGACGTTTGGGAAAGCTGAAGCGAAGGAAAGAAGGTGAGGACGACCGGCAACCAGATGGATGTAGAGTCCCCGCCACGGTAGACACACCCCGTTCAACACTAAGGACACAAGTGAAGGACGCAGGTCCCCGGAGACACTCTATGGAGTCGCCAAGAGTCAACATCGACTTGATGGCACTTAACGTTGAGCGTGTAGTTGTGTGGGCACATGTCTCACTAATACTTTACTCCTGTCAATAAAGCACAGAGACTTCGGGGGCCACATCTCGACCAATGACCGTGACTCGTGTGACGGCACGCCAAACACGAACAATCGCCAATATCCCTCGCGGGTTCCATCAGGTGAACAGGCTCAAGCGGCAGGAGCGCAGAGGTCGCCGGAGCGGGAACGACTCCGACCTCCTCCGACACGCCGTCTCCGTTTGCGCGCACGCATTTTCACGTGAAGTTGCGTAGCGCATGGGAACGCTACGCATCGCTCGAACCCATGGCTTTCAGAGCTTTGCCCTTTGCAGGCCTCTTCCGTGGCCTCCAAGCGCACGCCTGTCAATACCGTCAGGACGCAAGCATTTTTGAAGCATCTTGACAGGCTTAGGGTGAAAGAGAGGGGAGGACGGGAGAGGAGACCGCGACGGAGGACAGGAGACCGAATCCGGAGCGTTCCGGGAGCCGCCGGAACGTCCACGTTCCGCTCTGCTTAGCTTCGCGCAGACGAAAGCTGTTCTTACGCAATTAACTATTGATGGCATGAATAATCTACAGTGGTCTTCCAGCTGTAAGAGTTTCTCTCTGTCTCTCCCTGTTTGCCTACACAGCTAAAGGACACACACACACACACACACACTGCATCAACAGCAGACAAAACCAATCAATCCTTCTGTATGTCTTGTCAGCCTGCTGGATGAAATTGCTGTCAAGGCTCTGAGCAAATAGGATGGCAACTGCAGCACACACACACACACACACACACACACACACACACACACACACACACACACACACCCTGGGGAAGAGCGGCGCTGTGCGGCTGGCCGACACCCTCCCTCTCCGCGGCGCGGCGCCGCGAGACTCTCGGTGCCCCCATTGTGCAGGCAGAGCCACCATTTTGGATCCCGCGTGCAGCCATGAGGAATCGTGAGCTGCAGAAAAACATCTCTGCTCTATTACCCCGAGCGAAGGAATGGTGCAACAGCCTGTCAGAAAGCGTTACTGCTCCGGTTCTCTAAATTACCGCTGCAGCCATCATGTCACTTATGGGCCCGTAGACAAACATCGCTTCAGCCATAAGAATCAGTCACGAGGCGGTCTAATTTGAGGCCGTGAGACGCGAGGCGGTGCGGGAAAAGAGAAACGTAAGGCAGGGGGACGTATTGAAAAGTGGAAGACAAAGACGCGCCTAAGACCGCGAGGTTAGCGTGTCTTCATGGTCGGCCCTTTCTCCAGGGCTTCTGTTTAGGCTGAGGGCAAGGTCAGCATACCTCGTACGCATTTTTGAGATTGTTTTTTTTTTTCTTTCTTAAAATGACACGCATACAAAAAAACCTTAGCATACAGTATATGTGCGACAGCTGGTAGCGTAGTGGTTAGAGCTACTACCTCTGGACCCAAAGGTTGCGGGTTACACCTCCAGCTGTAGTACCCTTGAGTAAGGTACTTACCCTAAATTGCTCCAGTAAAATTACCCAGCCGTATAAAAGGGAACATAACTGTAAGCATGTAACAACTGTAACCTTAACATTGTAAGCTGCTTTGGAGAAAAGCATCAGCTAAATGAATAAATGTAAATATAATGTACACACGTGTAAATCAACCATGCAAGTCGAAAAGTATTTACATTAATCTCTATTATGATAACACAGAAGTAAAGATAGTGGATACTTCTTGATTTTTGCATATATATGCATAGTTATACATATATATGTAGTTATCTAATATGTAATTGTCAGAATTTATATGTTATGTATGCTGAGGTTCTTACATATGCAATATTGTAAAATGATGCTGACCTTGTTACATGTGCAACGTAGTAAAAAGAAAAAGAACCGTAATTACCTTGAGCATCCGTATCTATTTACAAAACAACAATTTAGAACCAGACAGGGAAATCCATTTAGAAAAGCAAAAATAAAACATTATGGCAACTAAATCTCTTTGGTCATGGAGAGTGAAAATGAAGACAAACACGCAAGGTGATGGAAACAGTAAGAGAGAGTGTGTGTGTGTGTGTGTGTGTGTGTGTGTGTGTGTGTGTGTGTGTGTGTGTGTGTGTGTGTGTGTGTGTGTGTGTGTGTACGTAGAGAGGCGGTTATCTGGGGAAGTGGCTACACTACATCAGCAAGCTGTCATGACGCCACAGCCCAGCTTGGGGGGGGGTAAATCGGCAGCCAGCGGTGGGATGCGGCCACCCTAATCGGCCTTATGCAACTGGATTGTAAGGGTTATCTCCTTCACGCACCGGTGTCACTGTGACACGTCCAGCCTGGTCTCCCTGAATCGGGAGCTGGGGAAGTAGGGCAGGGGCTGGGGCTGGACCACACGCACACTCGGCGCACGGAGGGGGTGGCGAGAGCAAGGAATTGGGCTTGTGAGCAAAGAGGGAGCAGGAGGGGCAGGAGGATCTCAGAAGTAAAAGCAGGTAGCATAGGGGATGCTCAGACCCTAAATTTCTCTTGTAAAATTACCCAGCTCACTAACGAGGTAAATCACTGCAACTTACACTGGACAAAAAGCATTAGCTAAATGTGTATGAGAGGTCAGAGCAAAGGCCCGAACGCTCAAGAAGAGTGTGGTAACAGTTCTAGAATGGCTCCATTGTTAGATCCGACTCCCTCTTGCCACCTGTTCCCAGCCCGCGCCTCACTGGACTCATTTATCCGAGGCCGGCGTGCTCGGCTTTCCCGGTCGCGGCGACTCCCTCTCTGCCGGGAAGTAGCTGACAACTAACAAAGGCTCCTCCCCGAGAGTCGGGAGAACGCCATTCCGCAACATACTGCTAGAAGCACGCGGGATGAGCGGGGCTTCGGTGCAGACCGCGATACCGTGGGAATGCCACCCCGAAGCACGTGGGATCGCCAAGGTGGAGGTGTAAATATCGAGCGGCAACGGAAGGAACGAAGGAACGCTGTTCTCCATGCAGCAGCGGACGGCCGGTGGAGCGGAGAGTGATGGTAAAACTGACCGTGTACCGTACCTTCATTCTTTGGTTATCAATCACCGCTCATCCTAATGCAGGTTTACTGTGGTCCAGAACCTCTTCCGGAAGCAAAGGGCGTGAGGTTGGCTACACCCCGAATCCCTTCGAGCAGAAGGGTGTCAAAGCATCTCTTTCAGACCCACGTCTCTCCCGATCTCCCAACAGCTCCGTAAATTTGCACCGCACCTTTTGTCAGGATCGCCTTCGCACCCCCTCTCACCGCTCCGCACAGCTACTCGGCTGCGCGCCGGCTATCGCGCGTCTGCATCTGAAGCTCTCCGGCCGCAGGCGAGACGCGCTCGCTTCCTGTGTCGTACGTCGCTTTGGAGAAAAGCGTCTGAGAGATGCAGAAACGTAAATGCGCACACGCACTCTAGAAAGGATGCCAGCGCATCACAGAATACAGTACTATAGTATATTTCAGAAAAACCATGCACGACGAGCAGCAGCGCCTCGAAACAAATTTAGGACATAGCGTAGTGGCTCGAGCCGTGGCTTTGCAACAGAAGGTCCTGGGTTTGAATCCCCTCTCCTGCTATAACAGCCGTCATCGAGGAATTTACCGTGAACAGATACGTCAAACTTTACTGAAATGCAGGAGGTCATGAGCAGAGAGGGGGAGAAACGGGACTGCCTGAACACAGCGGTAAAGTAGTAAAAACTTCACACCTTGCCAACGAATAGACAATTAAGGCTATTTAACCGTCTCAGAAGTTCGGGAAAGACTAAGACCCCGGAGCCCCGACACCAGCGAAAGCCCCCCATGTCCGGAATCACGACCAGACCCGACCCCGAACCGTCACGGTTCCGCCGTGCCCGGCGCAGTTTGTAAGGAGGACAAATCAAATCCGTCACCAAAACCGGGGTCTGCCTCTTCGCCTTGCTCGCCAAACCCCCCCAGCTGGGTAAATCGGTGTAAGCAGATTAGCGTACAAACCTTGCAAGTTTGCCTTTAACCAACACGAAGGTGTCAGTCAAACGAAGGCCGATAATAGAAACTGTTCTCTGTGGATCAACATGTTCCGTTACATACTGTATACATATTAACAAGCTCTATATTCATACATCTAACACACACACACACTTACAAATATGTGTTTACAGGACACGCGTGCATGTATATGCATGTTAAATACTGTACGTTTCAGAAGAAAATTAAGACTAACGTTCCGTCAGCTTAGTAACGCTGCTTGTATTTCCCACAACGCCACAACGAATCATTGGGGAGGCCCAAAAATGCCCACTTTTGTTCAGCTTCCTTCCGTTTACTCTGCAGCCAGAACTTCAGAGAGAAAGATTACTCTTTCTTTACGGTCAAGGCAGCAGGGTTTGGAGATGCCCGAATTTCGTCTGCTGGGTTGGTTTCTGGGGGGAGCTGGGGATTTCTCGCTCGTCCCGACCCGCTCCGGGCACTTCATCGGTGTCATTTCGCTGAACTCCATCTAACACGTCACGAGAGGAGAAAGGCCCTAGTCAGGGGATCCCCTTCGCTCGCGCAAACACACACAAACACACACACACACACACACGCCCACGCGAGCACAAAGCCACGCTGGCAGGTAGCGCCGCAGCAGAGCCGGAAGGTGCGTCTTTCACCGCTGCGTTCAAAGAATGTCAATGAACGTGCGGAGAGAGGAAGGAAGCCAGCAGAGAGAGAGAGAGAGAGAGAGAGAGAGAGAGAGAGAGAGAGAGAGAGAGAGAGAGAGAGAGAGAGAGAGAGAGAGGGGATGTGGGGACGAGGAGCTGTTTCGGTAAAAACAGACAGGTCCTTTACAATAAGCACACACCTTCGGAAAAACAACACAGTCACGCACACGCGTGCTGCCTTCTGCACAAACATGATGAGAATAGAAGACCAAAAAAAAAAACAGGAAAAGTGATGGAAGCTACACTAAAGTTTCAGGGTAACAGAAAATGCAAGGGGTGTGTGTGTGTGTGTGTGTGTGTGTGTGTGTGTGTGTGTGTGCGTGTGGGAGGGTGTGTGATCATGCACTCGTTTATGAGTGTGCACTTTTTTTTTTTTTTTTTTTTTAAAGATGATGATGGCAGCCATGGGGAAACACCGAGAAAAATCTGCAGGTTTCTCATTCATTTGGACATTTTCCTCGGGTTTCAACGTAACCTTATCAGCGTCTCCTACAGAGAAGTCGGTGGAGCCCGCAGAAGGGTCTCTCTTCCTATGAGCAGCAGTATATCAGGGAATAAATCTCAGATATTCAAATGACTTCCAGAAAAGCCGTGTGGAAAAACCCTCACACTCTACATCCCGGGGCCGACTGTACGGGGTGTTCAAGATATGTGTTTGGGCAGCAATCTGGCACCGCAGTGACGGGTCACTAGAGAAACCTTCAATGAGTCGGTCGCCTCCCCATCTGTGGAATATATTTTCCTATGCAGTGCCCTGTATGTCCTACCTAGGGTTTGCAAAAATGAAATTTCAGATGGACAACTAGACCGATCCCTTGGTCACGCTCAGCTTTCAAAGACGAGGTGTATTTAAACGCCCGCTGACCTACATGCTCCCATCGCCACCGTGGGTTCGACAACCTGCCTGGACAGCAGGTGCGAGATCTCCAGCTGACTCCAAACCGAGATGGAGAGCACAGCAATCCACCCGTATCCACAACCGGAGTTGAGCACTTCCAACTACTGACTGGGTGACCGCAAGCGAAGACTCTGCTCTGCGTTGATTTATGGGCTCAAGACAGAAATCCCCCCACGCCTCTCTATCAGACCCTGTGACCCCCTTGGTTCTGACACAAAATTGCCTCCAAGCCCAAGGGAGGAGTGTGGGGGTAATTATGTTTGAGCTTGAGCATCCAGTCCAGCCAAGTCAAATCCCATCTCAGAGGAGTAAATTCCCTCTCTACCTGCCACTGTGAAAGGGGCTAGTAAATAGGCAGACTTATCGGCGGGATGTGAATGGGCCTCACAGGCTGAAATCCAGCTTGTGGAGATGTTATCTCATGATGGGGGAAGCTGCACCAATAGGGGATATGGGCTGTTTGCCTTGCTGCAGAAAGCATGTGGAGCGCACGTCCTGGAGGTGGCCTTCAAATCCGCCCGAGCGCTTCCTCTCCAAGCACGTCAGAGGGCACAGCGAGGCCCCCAGCTGCTGCCGTCAGCACCGGGGATGGAGCTCTGACCTTTAACCCTGACAGACGGCCACCCCTCCCGTCTCAGCTGCATCGGGGCTGATCTCACGCGCACGGACACACGGAGTCTGGACGGCCGTGGCGTCCGACTTCACCTCGAAGCACCTTCAGTTGCTGCGTGACTCATGTTGGGCGGAACATCAGACAGGTTGAGGTCTTGAGGAAGTTCTCAAATGAGCAAGCTGTGGGCCACACCTCCAGGATCTAGTCTACATTGTCTGCTCACTCTTGAGACTTTCTGACAGGTGCTTTGGCTCATTTGAAGCTGCATCATGGGCAGCAGCAGCAGCAATGACCACAATGGGACACTCATGTGTGACTGATATGGTGCTACCAAACCAGACCTCCTTTGCATTGCAACTAAAGGAGAAAAAAAAACCTTGAGCACATTCTCATAATGCAGACCTAGGACCAGCAATCTTTACAAAAAAATACTCTGATTTCAGAGAAGAATCGTGAAAATAATGTACGCAGATGAAGTAAACAGGACTCAGCAGTGGAAGAAATACAAAATATGGGGCAACAGGTGGCGTAGTGATTAAAGCTGCTGCCGTCAGATGAGAAAGACCCAGGTTTGAATCCCTCCCCGTGGGCAAGGTACTTTACCCCTAAATTGTTCCACCAAAAAATACCCAGCTGTACAAACGGGCAAAATAATTGTACGCAGCTTAACAGTGCAAGTTGTTTTGGAGACAAGCAACAGCTAAATGAAAAAAATGCAAAATAAAGCACGTGAAGCTCGGAGACGAGGGAGGCGTTTGTGCTACTCAGACTTCAGAATGTTTTGCTCGCAGAAAATGCAGAGATTGGGCTCCAGCCAATAAAGCCATTTGATTTCTGACGAGACCCTGAGAGAGGTCTCGGCGCACCACTCGATACACGTGAGCGCACGCGTAAAGACGCGGACGCACGCCCCTCCCGTCCGTCGAGCTCCCTCTCGAACCCTGGCGGCGGCGTGCCCTGGGGTGGGGAGGGTGACCTTCTTGCCGTCCGGAGGAAGGAGGGCTGCGGTCACCAAACAAGCAGAGCAGCAGCTGATTTCTCCAGATGGAGGTCAGCCAGAAGAGTAACCGCGTCCCCAAGGGCAGAGCGAGAGCCTCGCTTTCCCACCGAGGCAACGAGAACATTTAAAATAGAGCGATGCATAACAAGAAAAAGATGCCTTTTTTAAGTCCGGGATTTAAAATGATCCGAGTTGAATCATTCCGGGTTTAAGCGCACATCAAACATCCGCAGCATCCTAGCCATTGTTGCAAGTGTTCAAAATCAGGAGAGCTCATTATTGCGCACTACGCACTGAAATCCCCCCCGTGGCATTTGCATAATCTGTGGTCTGCATTAATGTCAACAGCGTGTGTGTGTTTCAGACGCCACGCACAGCGCACCGCGAAGATCCGCCGAGGAGCGCTTTAATAGCAGGCTGCAAATCTTTCAGCTGGGGTGGGGCCTTCGGGGCTTCGTACTCGCTCACCACCAGTACTGCCCTCCTGAAGGACATGGCACGCACACGCAGACACGCGCGCACGCACATGCAGAAGCCCGGTCCATCAACGGCGGGCCGTTTCGGCCGAGCGATCATTACATCACCATGCTGGCCGCCCCCGGGCTCCGGGACGGGGCCAAACTGCACCTGTGAGACTCTCAGCCACCTGGCAGCGATGTGGGCCAGTGCTGGCAACAGCCTCCTAACACACACACACACAGCTCATCACCCGCAGCCAACACACAGGTACTACAGTACTCGCACGAAGTGATGTCATTTGGTGCGGCAGCATGAAGGAGACAAGTGGCAGGGTCCCGTTTTCCTCCCCGTTTCTGTCCTTAGTGGGTCCTGATGCCGGAGGGCGGGGGACTCGAGCAGCGGGCTTCCCGAGGCTGCGTCTGATTGGAGGTGACAGCTGTCAATCAACAGCAAACTGACCAGCAGACGGGGTGCAGCGAGCCTCACACTGCTTCCCGGAGCCCTTTTCGTCACACGACCACATGCTAGGAACAAAGAAAAGCGGGTGTGTCGCGGCTGGGTGGATGGATCACAGCTGGCGGAACCAGTATATTGAATCGTCTAGTTCATTTCACTAAAATCCTCAAATATACTGAAATATACTTAAATCTAGGTATTGAAATATATTTAAACTCAGCCTCCTACCTTTGAACATCTTTATCGTTTTTAAGGCCCAGTATCAATGTCATATGGCTATTGAGCAAGGAGAGGCCGAGCAACGTGACGCTGGAACGTAAGACCTGTGCACGAAGCAGGGCTGTCCCGGACACCTCTGCCACACGTGTTCCCAGGCGTTCGTTCGTTCCCGCAGACGAGCGCTTACCGGACGCTCTGCGACATAAACTTCCTCGAAAAGCTCCGAGCAGTTTGCTGCAGATGCCTTCTTCCCATTTATTGTATCTGTTCTCCGGCAGCTGAATCTGTGCGAGATAGCAGCTGTTTTGACGCAGTTCGTGGAGCGGGGTTTCCCTCCGCACCGCAGGAGTAACTGGAAGTACAGAGACAGTAGCACATGCAAAACGAGAACCGCCACGCGCACGCAGCCTGGCCCCGTCTTTCTTTTCAGCGTCCTTGGATGTGGATCGCAGTGTTGCACTAGTTAGAGTCGGAGCTAAAGCTTCTGGACTTGCTGCGATGGACTGGAGTTGCATCCCGGGTGTACGCTGCTTAGCCGAGTGCCCCGTGCTACCAGGATAGGCTCTGGATGTATGGTTTCTTGACCACAGTTCCCTATGATTCTGATCTCGCAGATTTACAAACTCATCTTAAGGCAAGACAGAGCACTTTGAACTGGTCCTCCAAACCAAGATTCATATAGACCTAAAGACCATAGAGCCCTATTCCATGTAGACTTATAGACCATTTCCATAGAGATCAATAGAGCATATAGCCCTCTTCAAATACCTATAGATCATAGACCTTCTCCTTATAGACCTAAAGACCATAGAACCCTACTCCATGAAGACCTATAGACTATATATAGCCCTCTTCCATAGACACCAATAGACAGTATAGCCCTATTCAGATAATAATAGCTCTACTCCATCTACTCCATACAGACCTATAGACCATATAGCCCTATTCCATACAGGCCTGTAGACCACATAGCCCAGGTGCATAGAAACCAATATACCATAGAGCCCTGCTTAGACAGACTTATAGATCATGTAGACCTTTTCCATATTGATCTATAGAGCATTTAGCCCTATCCCAGAAGCAGCCCTGTTTGTTCTCAGCACGGACCTGCTGGCAGCTTCGGGTCCTGTTTGGAATGAGGATCAAGAGGGGATACAACATGCTGGTTTAATAGAGTCCGCCAGACGAGCAGCTGGGCCGAGGAGCACGAGTGTGCGTGAGAGCGGGCGTCGCGAGCCAAATGAATCACGCTGCAAATGACTCCTTGCCTTTGGCTGCCCGTGAAGAGCGTGTGGAGCTCTCGCGTGCCAAAGCTCCCTCGCAAATATTTAGCAAACAAAAGCAGGCACGCAGAGCACCCTTACGCAGCGAGGATGACACCCTGCGAAGAAGTCGAGCCGCTGAGATGCGCCTTCTTGTCGCGCTTTTAGCCCCATTTTCACTAAAAATAAAAGTGCCTGGTTGCTGCCTTGTTGCCAGATCTTGGGCCCTGATGAACCTACCCCCAGGGCCTTGTTTTGAATCGCAGCAGCATGAGCCTCAGCTCTGTGCGTGCCTTCGAACCTCTTCCACATCCCATGCCTTACACTAGCGGTTGATCTTACGCTAGAAATGCACCCGTTTTATTGCAGCTCCCCTATGGGTGACCCCTGCTATCACTGATTTCCCAGTAAAGGTCTCAGATAGAGGTGTTTTCAGATATCTGTCTGGACATCTCGAGTTACTTCATGAATGAAACAATTCAATCTCTTAACCAAACCCTAGCCACACCATCACCACTCCACCACCTCCGCCCAGCAACCAGAGCCCATTAAACCTGGCACCCATAGTGTCTACTCACCACCTCTATCAGTGACACTAACTCGCTGTAACTTGTTTTTAAAAAAAAAAATGTGACTATTTACTCAACCGGAGCAAACGACAAGGGGATCGCAACACGATTCACGAAAACATAATACGATCAACCTATGGAATCATCATAAATGGGAAAGCAGCAGAAACAAGGCAGCTGCAAAGCCACTGGTCCCACAGGCCAGAATTTGAGCTCAGCACCTCTGCTATATGCCCATCTGATCTGAAATAAAGGGCTGGAGGTTTAGTAAGGGAACCTAGATCGTGGTCCCTAACGCGTGCGTGCGTTCCACAAAAACGCGCAAGTCTGTGACCAGGTTAGATCAAGCCCAAATTACCGCAAAGAAAGTTCTGGAACTCTTATAAAGAACAACAAGGTGCAAATTGAAAAATGGTGGGTTTTAAGTGAGAGTTAAAAATCACAAGTGCTGGTAATAAATACCATGAGCACCAGGCCAGTTTGGAACATGCATAAAGAGGAAGCCGTTTCCTTGCGTTCCCAACTCCTTTGGATCCATTTAGTAGGAACGTCTTATAAGTCCCATTCCTCCCAACGTCCCAGCATGCTTTGTTTTGCGAGATGCTCGGTATGATCTGCACTAGAACACCTGGAACACCTTTTGAGCAGGATCCCGCGCTGCTCATTTCACCTCTCGTTCACAGCAAGCAGTGCTGTCCAAGGAAAGTCAGACATGCGAGCAGGAAGAGGAGATTACCTGGAATAGCACGGAGTGCCGTGGCGACAGCAGACACACTAATGGACCCCTGAGTGCATGTGACAAAAACTGTCTAGCAGATGACCAGAAAACACCCTCATCTCCTCCCCTCCCATACATCATCCATAATCTGCATTTCCTGCAAATTTACTACTCACATATTAATCCGGGGGCGCAAGCGTCTGAGAGCTGAAGTATAAAAGCATGAAAATGCTCCTCTCGCATTTCCGCCGATAAATAATTTACACAATACCGCATTCTCCGAGAAGACAGGTTTACACTTGAGCGATGCTGCCAAGGTTACCACGACAACCACCGGGGACCTGGCGACCGTGGCACGTAGAGAGAAGTCCCGGTGAAACTTTGCAGCGATAGGTGCGCATGGAAAGGCAGCGACTAAACACGTAGGTGCGTATGGGCCGACGCGGGTGCGGGCCTTCGCCAGCGTGAGCACGCTTGACACACCGAGTGTGCTGGCGCGAGCGTGCGTGCATGCAAAGTGCACGACTGCCTGAGGTTGGCAAAGCCTTCGTAACTGAATTAAGAACCCAGTTATTGCTCAATGACCTATGATTCCCACTGGTTTCCTATGAACTGACAGCACAGCAACACTCCCAACATGGAGCTCCTGGCACAGGAGATGGGAAGAAACTGGGTCGGGTGATAATTGGATGTTCTTAGAGCTTTAAATATAAACTGGTATAATTAGCATTCAGAGTCTTTAGCCGCTGTGTAGCCTGTATGGCGGTAACGCATCACAGCATTAAGGCACCGTGTCACGACACTGTAGCACCATGCTACAATACCGTAGTGCTGGGAAAGGCAGGGCTGCGTCCGTCCGACAAAGCTTACCTCCAGACAGCCTAAAGAGCATCCTCAGCACTGGGCTACTTGAAGAGCATGGCCAGAAGTTATGGAATATAAAGACAATTCCAAGCATCAAGGGAATCTGAACAGCACAGCAATATCCAAGATGGGAAATTATAGCCCTGAATCATGATTCATGTGCATTTTTTCACAACCTCTGCCTTTTACACCTGACAGCATGTAAGGAGAACGTAGCAAACCGTATGGTACACCCACCGAATGCGCACAGCCTTAAACGTGCACTTTAGACAGCTGCTTTGGCTCCGTTAATAAGGATGGAGACACTGCATCAGATGGGGAGTAAATGCTTTTCAGTGTGTATGCACAACTCATCCAGGGTTTCTTTGCGCACCGTTTCACGCTGGTAACAGACACTCATGTCGATTTTGCACCTACAGTATGCTTGAATGCGAAAAATGTTGGTCACTCTCTGTGGAGTTTGCACATTGTCCCTGTCTTTGAATGGCTGTCCACTAAGTGCTCTGGTTTCCTCCCACAATCCAAAGACCAGTGATTCAAGTGTACTGGTGACTCTAAATTGCCTACAGTGTGCATACTGTATGTCACTGAATGAGCGTGTGTCATTGCCTTGCGATGGACTGACACCCAGGCTGTACCATGACACATACCTATAAACTTTCAGAACAGGCTCTGGACAACTGCAACCCTGCATTGGCCAAGTGGTTGATGGAAATGGGGGGGAAAAAAAAATGGGACAAGGTTTGGACAGTAATTGAAGAGGAGGAATGAGAGCGCCGGTTCCTTCGAGTTGAAAATCTCTCCATAGTTTCCGCACTCAAGGTCCAAAGCAACCAGACTAACCTCACTGAACAGACTGACATCTGAAGCTCCCCCCAGGTAGGCGCCATGCGCACCTTACAGTTCATACGAGGCTCACCCATAGCTCACAGGTGGGACCGACTCTACTTCCCCACGAACGGTATGACCATCTCGGCTCAGTAATGGAGCATCCATAGATGCATGACGATCAAGACCAGCACAATGGCAGGACCCAGAGCTTCACTCTACACAGCAATGAACAGAGGTGTATGTGTGTGTTATGTAAATGTTGTCATAACAACTATACAGTTTTCCCTCTGTACCTATGCTGGGTGCAGTAGAACTGGCCCATAGCGATCGGACACAGGGTAGCCGGGGTCACCTGGGTTAGAGCTCCACCAGTGAAAAAGCCACAGCCGAGTAGTGCTGTGAGGGGGTATGGTGACGCAGCGGGTTTGACCGGGTCCTGCTCTCCGGTGGGTCTGGGGTTCGGGTCCCGCTTGGGGTGCCTCGCGACGGACTGGCGTCCCATCCTGGGTGTGTGTCCCCTCTCCAGCTTTGCGCCCTGTGTTGCCGGGTTAGGCTCTGGTTTGCTGCAACCCCACTTGGGACAAGTGGTCTCAGACTCTCTGTGTGTGTGTATGTGTGTGAGAGAGAGACAGAGAGAGAGTAGTGCTGCAGCCAGGGACAACGCTACAGATAACAATAATACCTAGTAATAACTGCTTTTGCTCTGGCTCATCTACTCCAGGGTCTGCTGGTGCTCAAAACCAACCACTTGTCACAAGAGGACTTTATTCTACTGAATAAATGGATGTGGAAAATGAGCCATGTTCTGGGAAACTTAAACCGTGTCACGTCCAATAAATTGTTTCCAATCGCGTTGCTTCAGGGGAGCCCGGTCGGCAGATCAGAGCGGGTCGGGAACACCGGCCGCGTGACTCAGAGTCCAGCCCCGGGAGCTTGAACCGAGGGCCCCAGACGCACAAGGACAAAGAGCCAGTCTGGGTCCTCACGCTGTTTGTTTCTCACACTGGAGCAACGGTGTCATTTCCTGCAGCGTGACTTCTCCGGCAGTCACAGTGACGCAGCCACTCAACCGCCAACCCCGTCACATGCGCTCAGTCACATACAGGTGATATGCAGTATAAAATTTGCAAAGGCACAAACAAACTACACAAGAGAAACAATAAAAAGGCGCCTTTTATTGTAGCCCAGATGTCTAGAGTAATTCTGCCAATGACTCCATCCAGCCAGCCAGAGCTGTGTTGTCTATACACACACACACACACACACACGCACCTATATACTTATTTATACAAGTACACACACATACCAGTGTCATCTGCAACAGTGAAGACTTAGAATCATCCTTCCATGTTATTCTTTTCCAGTTACTCACTGTCCCATATCTATGTTCTTTTTCCCATTTTAACCTTTTACATTTATTTATTTAGCAGATGCTTTTTGCCCAAAGTGACTTCCGGCGAACTCTGTGTAATGTTATCAGGCCACACACCTTATTCACTGCGGTGACTTACACTGCTAGATACACTACTTACACTGGGTCACTCATCCATACATCAGTGGAACACACACACACTCTCTGTCACTCACACTATGGGGGAACCTGAACAGCACGTCTTTGGACTGTGGGAGGAAACCAGAGCGCCCGGAGGAAACCCACGCAGACACGGGGAGAACATGCAAACTCCACACACACTCAGTGGGGATCGAACCCATGTCCTCCCGCACTACCCAGGCACCCTTTTCATTTGCCAGTTTCAGAAATGGCTTTTTTTTTTTTTTTAAAAAAAAAAAAAAAAAAAAAAAACTCTGCCTCTAAGGCCAGCATCCCAGAGTCATCTTTTCACAGCAGATGACACTGGTATTTGACGTGTACTATTTAAGGAAGCAGCCAGCTGAGGACCTGTAAGGCGTCCGTTTCTCAGACTACAGACTTTGATGCACTTATCCTCTTGTGCATCTGGGCCTTCCGCTTCTTGCTTTTTTTTTTTTTTTTTTTTCTAAAAAAAATCTGGTTAGATCCTCTTCTCTCAAGAAAGTAGTGGAGATCTTTGCATGAAATCTCCAGTTCCTTGGCAAAGCAGTTTTCATTTCGCAGAACAAGACAGACATACGTGTTTCTTGAGAAAACCGTTTCATTTTGGCCATTTTTGAAACCAGAAATTAACTTTGGGAGCGTCGGTACCCTGCAACCCAAGGAAAGACAATTTACTTGCTTCTTTCCTGAACAGAACAGCAGGTTTCAGGAGCGCGGACACAACGACAAAGGTTTCCATTAGGGCCATTACCATTAAAGTTGACCATTGGAAAACTGGAGTGACGGCTGTTGAAAATAGGACTTTGCAGGCATACGTGAAAAATAAATTATAAATCAGTCATTTGAAACAGAAATAAGTATTTGCAACATTATTAACGGTTCCCTGCCTACGTTTCAAAATCAGTTTAACGGTACCTTGAGTAAAAAAAAAAAAGAAAAAAAAAAAAGCGCCGATTCCTTCGAAAACTTGAACATTTCCTGGCGATTCCAAACTTTTGAACGCGAGTATATAGCTATGTATCCTCCCTCTTCCAGCAATATGAACAGGACGTGTGCTGTGGAAGGTAAAAGTCATTACCTTGCAGGTAAATTATATAATAATAATGAACACATGCACTTCCCCATTCTATTTGTGGACTTCCCAAATCCCACCTGGCCATCACCAGTGCACAGTCTCTGTGTGTGTCTGTGTGTGTGAGAGAGAGAGAGCGAGAGAGAGAGTTAGGGCACGGGTGACCTCTCCGCGGTTACGAGAGCGTACGAGCGTTCATGTATCTCCAGTGAATCACTGACGTATTTGTCTGCGTGAGTCTTTGAATCTTCCCACCGCAGCCCAAAGCTGGATCAGTTGTGGTTTTCTTGGGACGGGGGGGAGCAGGAAGCGAGGATTGATGGATTGCACGTACCGAGGCCGTGGTGAAAAGTGACTGAGTGGGATCGGGAGGGAAGGGAGCCGCGCAGCCCCACAGAGACCTCGCGGTGAGCGTTGTGTCAACTTGCTGTTATGTTCAATTTAGCGCCCCTTTCACTCCACTACTGGACTTAAGTCGGTGGGATTTAGGCAAACCGATGACAGCTCTCGAGCGGGTATTCCGGGTGCGGGGTACCATCCATCTGCGTGGAGGACCCTACCCATCGCCAGCAACCTCGCGGAACCGCTTTCAAGTCCTCCAGCGAACAGCTGGCCCCAGAAAGGCGTTCAAGGCCGCTCCATCCTCCTTCCCTCCGTCCAGCCGTCCCGCTCTTCCCGGCACCTCCTTTCCATCGCTCCCTCTCCGGGCCTCGCCATATGGCTCGTCGGCGCAAACCAGCACATTAGGAAACGGGAGCCGTTCGGATGCACTTTGGGAGAATCAGCGACGAACGCGGCCATTAGTGCTTTTTTGATACTAATCTCTCCTTATGCATTTTGCAACAGAGATTTGCACATCCGAACCTTAGCCAGTGCTGCCATTTAAAAACATGATCTCATGACTCGTCGGACAGATCAAAGCAGCCGAGTATTTTCCTAGTCGTCGCTTATTATTATTTTTTTTTTTTTTTTTATTTTGCTAAAACTTTGAGGTGGGATCCAAGTGCGCCGAAGCCCGCAGATGCTCGTGTTACTGAAACACTGGCACATTCAGCCAGAGATCTGAAGCGGTCCTGCATTCCTCTGCCGACTGTTCCTTTAACATCGACTTCAAAGCCCGATGACAAATTTGGCCCCAGACCAGCGGAGAACCACACAGACGCGCTTGGGGTCGGGTTCAAGGCAAATTAACAGACAATCCGGTTCAAATGCACTCGCCGAAGCTACGTTTCTCAGCGGAAACTCAGAAGCGTAAAACCATTGTAAATTAAATACCAAATAAACTCTTACATTCTGCAGCGATGTTGCTTTCATTCTTGGTGTAAAGCAGGGATTTGGAGAACCAGCCCAAAAACCCAGAGAATTAATTTACAGCTTAAGTGGCATTTTTACCCACACTGACAGTATTTGGCGTTCCGCCACAGCAAAGTATTTTACTGTGGTAATTCAGTGTAAATAGTTTTCCCAAGTGTAGTACAACAGGAGGAGGGAGTGGGACTCAAACCAACAACGTTCATCTTGGTCATCTTAGCCATTACACCACCTGAGCTCTTTTTCTGTGAGAATAATTGACTAGAAATAGTTAAAGAATTCTCAAATATGTATATACACATACATATATACGTAGTTATATGACCGGATTTGCCCAACTGCAAGGTCTAAATACTCCCAGGAAGAGACTGTCAGGAATTTAGTATTATTTAGGCGATGATGCAATCTGGCAAAAAAAATGCCATTATTAATATTAAGAAGAGATCAGACAGGGATATGAGGGGGATATGACAGTTAACCGAATGTTTCAAGGTTCCCAAAAGCAAGTTGGAGATGGGCAGAAAATCACAGCCTTTTCCTCGACACTTTCTCACATCCCAAAGGTCAGATCTTAACCACAAACCCAGATTTAAGCCCAGCAAATCTTTTATTAAAAACACAGAATTTACACCAAGGAACAAAATCACAAAGCAGTGGCTGAGTGGTTCGACCCTGAGGTTTTTTCAGTTGATTTAACCACTTTTAACCTCTTCAGCCAAAAACCTGAGGTTCATATCTTTAGTTCCCCAACGCATTATGAAAAAGACACGTAACGGAAAAGGAGCTGGAACAGAACTAATTGGAACAGAGCGTTCTTCCATTACCGACTGCAAATCCATGTTAAAAGAGGCAAAATAGCTGCGATCACACAAATCGTAGCCAATTAGTTCAGTTCACACTGCTAATTAGTTAATAAAACTTGATTGATTAGGAAGACAGGCAGACAGGAGCCTCAGCCTGTAGAGGTACACACACATAATGTGTGTTGAGTCCATTGCAACAATGTGGGCTGTCACCATCAAACACATTTTAATTCTATCCCTTCCAAGGAGCCTAAAGAAAAGCCCAAAAAGACTATTCATTTCATCTTAGGTGGGGGGTGGACGGGGGTGGACGGGTGTGGAGGGGGGCAGAAAACGGGCCTTTGGCACCTAGTTAATCCCATTATGTATTCTGGCAGCCCGTATTAATCCTGAACAAATCAGACAGTCTCCCGTTTCCTCGTGTCACTGTGATTTCAGCGCAAGTCACCGATTCACCAGAACCATCAGGCAGCACTCGAACCCAGAGTCGCACGACCATCCGTCAGTGCCGTGCGGTTACTGCTAAACGTACTAAAATGAGAGTGGCAACACACATCTTCACATGGTCTTTTGTTACCCATTCAGTGGTGGCAGTCAGAGGTGGAGACTGGGGGTTCACTCAAAGACACACACACACACACACACACACACACAACTTTCCCTGGCATTCACACCACCAACAGCACTGCTCATTTCCAAAGTAGGACTCATTAAAAAGAGTATCAATAATTAAGAGTGAACACACTCCCTAGTGGGAGCCAGCTGAATATATGAGATTCAGTTGCGAACAGGAGGAGCGACGCTGGAAACACAACAAATCTGGACACCTGACAACCGCGGCTGAAATGAAAAAGTGTTCAACTTGTAATTCAGTTCATCAGAGCTCTATGAGTATAAAAGGGACTCAATTCTCCATGTTGCAATAGAGCAATAAACTTTAAAGTAAGTTTTTAAGTGTTTGTTGTATGAAATAAATATGATTATTATTATTATTATTATTATTATTATTATTACACAATTGAATTTTCCAGTCATGCATAATATTAATAATGATCACCCGAGTACAGACACAGTGAGTTTTTAGCAGTACTGAGTATTATTGTAATAGTAGAGAATTAATAATAGTGGTTCATGGTCACCGGCATCTCACCAGGGGTTCTGTCCGGGGCGCGTCCGGCCTCTGGGACAACAGCAGCATCTCACAGTGTTTCTGTTAAATCCACTTTTGTTTCCACATGTGAATGTCGATCTCCACACAAAAGAAGAGCGCAGAGTCTGGCAGAGAGCAACAGGACCTCAAACAAGTACACAGCAATCTGGAGAAAAAAGCAGCAGCCTCTGAGCGTTGGGGGCAGGCGCGTTATATTCTCTGATCCTAAAATGAAATTAATATGCCGGGAGTGTCTGACGCTCCTCACGCTCCGCGCAAGTTCATCCTCACACCTCACTGCGGCCGTCTGACGGTTCGAGTCCCAGTCCATCTCCGTGTTCACAGACGCCGGGAAGAGTGGGTGTGGCCTCGGCGATGTGGCCACACCCCCCGACGAATCACGGACGAGAGGCCGTTGCGACACGGCCACACCCCCAGGCCGCCTTAAAGGGACATCCCGCTTTAAATGTACTCAACTCAGCCTATCACTGTATTTAAAACTTATTACACTATTTTTACATAAACAATTGTATGTATTGTTTACCCATCCACAGATCCATCCATCCATCTGTCCGTCCTTCCATCCACCCACCCATCCATTTAATATCAATAACTGCTTGCCTTGAGCAGGGTCCGGAGCCCATCCTGGAAGCATTTGCCTCAAGGCTGTAACACACACACACACACACACACACACACACACACACACACACACACACAAACAAACTTTGGCGTCTCCAATCCACCTGAACTGCATGTCTTTGGACTGTGGGAAGAAACCAGAGCACACAGAGAACATTCAAACTCCACACAGCCTGAGCAGGGATCGAATCACACCACTCACGGTGCTGTGTGGCCCTGTATTTATTATGCTTTTGACAAATTTTTATTATAAACATTTATTTATCTGACACTGTTTAGCTTACAATCATTATGATAAACAAGCAAATGTATAATTATTTACTCATCTCACATATACAGCAAAATATTCCTACTGCATCAATTCAGTATAAGCACCTTGATCAAGGGTACAGCAGGTAGGGGACTTAACACCGGGGACTTCAAAATTACAAAAGGACAGCCCTAACCAGGACATCACCTTAACACGCACTTTCTTAACCATTTACAAGGCTACATTTTTGGATAATTTCAGCTTGATTACGTATCTTATGTTTTTAGCAGCTTTGCTAAAAATGCCCTGTGTACCTTTTCTTGGCCCCTACAGTAATCCACCCAAAGGGACTTGAAGGTACAGAAGGTACATGCTTGGTCATGTGTCTAATTCCTTGATTACTGCGCCCTCTGCTGGTGAGAAACAGCTGCAAACATCCGGTTCATCTGTGGACAAGATGATCCTCGCTCTGCAAATTTGTTAGCATGACTCCACTTCTCCTGGGTATGATGGGCTGCTGGAGAAGATCACATTCTGCTCCGCTCACCTCCTTTCGCCTGCGTGTTAGGCAGTGAGAGGGATGACGGTGTTTAACCCAGCGATGCTTCCTAGGCCACGTTCCCTGGACACAAAACCTTAAGCACACTAAAGAAGCTCTGAGAATAGGTACAAAATTATTTCCACATCAAGGATCGAGCCCCGTCTCCCAGAGTGCATGGCTATGATCGGACCAAAACGTTTTGCGGGACAGGAACATTAAAATCCCTCGTACCATAGTGCACATCTGCACGAGAGCACAGATCTTGGGCCTGGATTTTTAAAAGCTCCAGTGTTGCTGTTCCACACTGGGAGAGCAGTCTCTCACTCTCGCTGTCACAACCCCCTGTCCAAATGGGGGGTGGGGGTGGGGTGGGGTGGGGGGGGGAGCAAAGCCCCTGGCAGCAGCACAAAGGCAGGGCTTCTGCAACTCACACGGGGGGAGTGCGTACCAGCCCCTTCCTCAACCATCGCCTTCCTGCACCTGGAGCTACAGTGGCTTGTATTACCACAAAGACACACACACACATACACAAACCGTAAAAAAAAAAAAAATCTTTTCACAACAAACAACCGCACTGTAACAAACTCTTATTTAAGGGTGGAATAAAAATATTTGGCAAGAAAATGCTGGAGGTGATTTTCACAATTCACACACTGCTGTCTCTGCCGTCACGCTCTACTGTCTCTCGCTATGACGAGCGGTAAGAGAAAACCCAAACCTAGCAGTACGTACACAGTCCTTAGCCAGAACCTGAACCGACTACTTTTGTTCATATTCGGGTTCATTACATCACACAGTGGGGTTACTTTACCAGCACGGGGCAGCAGCAAGGTCTCTCAGGTGCTGAGCGTTGGCCAAAACCTCCTTCTCCATTCATCTCTGAGCAACTCGGAGTGTGTGTGCGCGAGTGGCCATAACAGATGTAACAGATGTCCGTCCGCTGCACCGCACTCCCCCCATCCTGCCCTGCACACTTGCTTTTCCCGTAGTAAAGAGGTAGTATTTCAAAACCTTCAGAAACAAGTCTTTGGGGCGACTCAAATCAGAAAATTCATTACAAAGTGGGACTGTATAAGGAGAGACCTGGGTGAGGTTTTTAGGGAGAAGGAGAGATGGGAAGAAAGGAGTGGAGGTGTATAAGGAGAGACAGTAGGATGGAGGTGTACAGGGAGAGAGAAGTGGAGGTATATGTGGAGAAAGAGAGAGAAGTTTACATTTAATCATAGAGGTGATGCTTTCCTCCAAAGCAATTTATAATGATTTACCCATTTATACAGCTGGGTCATTTTTACTGGAGCAATTCAGGGTAAGTACCTTGCTCAAGGGTACTACAGCAGGAGGTGGGGATCAAACCTCCAAAGTCCATTTCAGAAGCAGCAGCTCCAACCACTATGGCACTTGCTACCACCAAATAGGGAGAAAGAGAGGTACGGGGTGGTGGAGGCATCAGGAAAGGAGAAAGTAGGATGGAAGTGTATAGGGAGAGAGAAGCGGAGGAGTTGGTGTATATGGAGAGAGAGGGTGGGTGTATATAGGGAGTGGTATATATGGAGAGACGGGTGGAGGTGAACTCTATGCCCACTGACCGCTGGCTCCAGCCCAGCTCTCCTGCGCCAGCGTGTGGATAACTGCGGGTGCAACGTAACCGTACCCATCCATGACGGCGCTGGACTTGCGAACGGGGACAAAAGCACCAAGGGGGACGGACAGGAAAGTGGCGTCGAGTCCAGTCCTCCACCCTTTGATCTCTCGTCACGCTCGTGCAGGAGAACAAAGCAGCCGTGGGTTCGGTGCACCGATACGGCTCCTCCTTCGGCTGTCCACCCGCCACAAAAACGTCACACTTAAAGCAGCGGAGTAAGCGAGTAAAGTGGGTGCGGTTCCAGAATGTTCTCGAGGACGGAACTGGGGCTGCTTGGATTTGTGACATCGCCCTGTTTTTGCAGATGAAGAGAAGAAAGTTTGCTGCCTGCTGGACAAGTCAAATGCAACATGGATGGACTGCAGTGGAAAGTAATGCAAATTATGAAATACTACGGTAAAAGATGATAACCAGCATTTACAGTCAGAGGGTAAACATAGTGTGCGAGACCATACCCCGGATTTATTTAGAGGACAGTTGCCAGTGATGAAAAGCTTATTCGGTCTATTACTCAAAGACCCAGGTGGAGGCTTGGGTTTCCGTGCTAGAAAGTTCTAGAATGACTTATGTATCGAAATATAAGGCGTGAGCTAGATGATGGTGTATGTTCTGCGAGCTACGGTCGTTCCAGTAGGGGAGGGTGTCCCGCTACCCGAGACCGTCTCTGGGGTGTGGAGGGAGTAGATCAAAAGTCAGGGCTATGCGGCGGGACCGGCGGCGAGACACGGCGTCGTGGTGCCAGCCGAGGTCCGAGTGGAAGGTCGGCGCGGGAAGCGAGCCGTCAGACATGATCTTCAGCGTGTGCGACCGGGTCACACCGTTCCACGGTTCTGGGGCGGTTGAGTAATGGTGCGAAGGAATGCTGAGGCTTTGCGCCATCCTCCAGCCCCCGCCACCTTCACCTCTCCCGCCTGAGCTGCTGAGTGATGCATGAGGCCGTCACACCATGGAGAGGACCTACCAAAGAGTGTGTGTGTGTGTGTGTGTGTGTGTGTGTGTGTGTGTGTGTGTGTGTGTGTGTGCGCCGCGGTGGTGGGAGAGCGACCCTGCGCTGCATGACCATCAGTTTACCCATTTGCTTCATGCCCACGAGACGCCTGGACGGCGACACTGAAACACGCTCCCTGCACCTTGTGTGCCGAGCGCTGCGGTTCGAGGGACTCGTTGTTTATCACGGGCTTCTCGCTCTCGCTGCGCCTTCGACATCCCACATCCCAGCGATGCCTTCCATCACCGTGTTGCACGTGACGCTCGGGCCCGATGAGCCCAGGGCAGGTCTTTGTCACGCGTCTCCGTTATGACAGCACTAATCCCCCCCGTATTCGTGCACGAGCCTCCGGAGAACACGTTCTTTTTCAGGTGAGGTTCTCCCACGTGATCCTTTGCAATCGATCGATTGCCCTGCTGGACCTTGCGGCACGGATCTCGAGGAGGTACGGGCAGTGGGGGTGGGGGGTGTAGTCTGCCTGTGCTCAGCGAGTCGCACCCTGGAGTGTGTCCTGAAGAAGCAGCGGCGCGTGTCTGAAGGTGAAGTACTCCACCCCCCCCCGTTTTTCCCGCGGCGTCGGCGGAAGCGTGGCCGCTCTCGACTCAGGCCTGACCCTCGTCTCCAAGCCGCTCCCCCAAGTGTGAAATTGGACACTAGACAGAAACCCCTCTGCAGAATCCATGGCGGTGGGGGGGGGGAATCCAATAACACATATGTCAAACGCCGTGAAACATTCCCGACCCCCAGCCCCCCCCGTGCCTGTGGAGGACTGCTCATTCTGCTGAAACGCGGCGTGCTGACAGCGCTGCAGGTATCGATCAGCAAACGTCTGGCAAAACCCATCGAGAGTGACTAGCGCCTCCAGTGATCGTTTCGCTGGGCGACATCAATCTGCGTGGGCGGCGGGGGATGGGGGGGGGGGGTCCCCACATCTGGTCCCCGCGGAGACCTGATGGGCCGCTCTCCGCAGGAAAGCCGCACTACATCAACAGGACCGCTCTCTGCTTCTGGGGACGCGGTAGTCAAAGACCACATATAAATCAAAGACCCCAAACTGCTCATCCGCTTCTTCAACACTCTTCACTGCACCTTGAGGTGGAAGAAGCGACTGCTTTTCGCTCGGCGGCGGAGCACAAGAGCAGTGAAAAGACCCATCTGTAAAAAAGTACGCTTACTGTGTTTTACTAGCAACAAAGCGTGGCAGAAAACTGCTTGTAAACTGAATCCTGGTAAATCAGGGCCTTGCATTAATTTAAGCAGGAAAAATTATAATGAGGGTCTGTTGCCAAAAATAATTGCACATACAGACAGGGACAAACTTACTGTTAACGTGCTGGTTATGAAAGCACAACCTAACAAAGTTATTCTCAGTTTTAATATCTCCGAAGGCACATAACCTGCTGTTCTTGACTGAAACATTAATATATGTGAGAAAAATGATTATAGTCACGATGAACATGAAGAACCGCATGCAAAATGTGTTTTAAATGTTTGGAAAAAAAATTCCTTTGGGAGAATTCACACGGAAACTCGTGACGTTGCCTTCTCTCCCGCCGTTGTCAATGATCTCGGTTAACAAGTTTTCATTTTTTTGGGCCCTAAGGCATTCATGGAGTTTAAGGCGACTTTTTCTTGGAAAGTAGCATCTCGTACGTGGGGTGGATACCGCTGCACTCCGGGACAGATCTGATTGGTGCACGAGTGTGATGGGTCTTGTGATTCCGAAGAGCCCGGAGGGGTCGTGTCCTGCTCCCCCGCGTCACGTCAGTCGGGACCTTTGGCGGATGGGCGTGGCACGATGTGCGTGGCCGTTTCACCGAAATCCCCAGTGAGTAAGAATGTGTGTGTCAAGGTCCGTTAAACACCCCTCCTCCTCCCAGCCTTCGGGCTGCTCTGGTGCCACACAGATGCCACAGCAGTCGGGGTCAGAGGCACGAGGGCGTCACGGCGGCGCTGCTCAGCCTGTGATGTCATCGTTGGCCAATCGGGACGCTGGTCCCTCACTGCCGCTTTGCAGAGAAACGGCACCGATCCCGAAGCGGTCACTCACCTGGGGCGGAGGGGAGTGGGGCGACTGCAGCCGTGGCTTCGGTTCAAAAGGGACTGCGATCATTTTTCAAAGACAGGCAAATATGGAGGAAAAAAATATATTAAAGTATTATTAAAAAGAGGACTTTTCCTTGCTTTGGCTGCCTTGTGTTACACCTTAGTAACACGCCCCCTAGTGGTGCTTGAGTGTATCAGTGGATTCCGTCACACCTGCCCGGCTCTTACAGGTGGGGGAGATGGGATGGTGTCTCGGCAGAGAGGACACGTTAAGGGCTTGTCGGTCGGCATGCAGGGCTGCTGGGGGTCCGGCGACGGATGTGAAGTGACATCGACACCTGTGACGTAAGGAGTGACCAAGATGAGGGCTAAACTGTGCGTAACTGTTTTAATACTTATCGCAGGGCTACAGACGGACGGGTCATTTCAGAGTAGCCGGTTGGTTAAGAATGCTTGTCTGCGTCTCCGTCACACACTCTGCAGCGCTCTCTGGGGGACATCTGCTCACTGTCAGGGACTCACACACAGCACTGGCACAGCACTGTCTGCGGCAGGGAGTGTGTGACGTCACCCAGGGATGGCTGGCGGAAGGACATCGGGACATTAAGCAGTCCTGCTGAGTGTGCGAGTGTGTGTGTGTGTGTGAAAGCAGGAGCTGTGACTGCTGTCTGCATCTCTGAGATCAACAGTAGTAGACATTAGTCAGTAGACTCTCTGGCTATAATATAGAGCCACATGTCCCTGAAAGGTTACCACACACACACACACACACACACACACACACACACACACACACACACACACATTTTCAGAACCGCTCGTCCCTTACAGGGTCACGGGGAACCGGAGCCTACCCGGCAACACAGGGCGTAAGGCCGGAGGGGGAAGGGGACGCACCCAGGACGGGACGCCAGTCCGTCACAAGGCACCCCAAGCGGGACTCGAACCCCAGACCCACCGGAGAGCAGGACTGCGGTCCAACCCACTGCACCACCGCACCCCCTATGAAAGGTTACCATATGGTTTGTATTATGGGCGGCACAGTGGTGCAGCGGGTGGCGCTGGTGCTTCATAGCTCACATGGTGTGTGTTGGGGCGTGGCATTCCAGTCCCAAGACATGTGGTTTGTCGGGCTCGTTGGCTCGGCCCATAGTGCGTGCGAATGCCCTCCTGTCTGAGGAGGATAGGCGCTGAACCACCGTGACCCTGCTGGACAAATAAATCTTCATATTCACACAGTATTACACAGTTTACTTGGCTGATACTCCAGTTGTGCACTGTGGTTGCAGAATGTCACTATAGTAATTGTACAAAACAACACACTTTCTTACCGCAATTCAGCTTCAGCGGATCCTGTTGTCGGAGACCGTGTGCGTATTATCGTATGCTCGGCCCCGATACTGTAGACGGGAACGGGACGCGGAGTTACGCTTACGAGGACGCGCCTCGCGGCTCTTTTCACTTTTACAGTTTGGGCCGCGGCCCAGCGCCAGAGCCTGTCGACGAGCGCTAATGAGCACGAGCGAACGGAGCCTGTTAGTGTTGACAGAGGGGGGTCCTCCTGCACCCGCAACCCCTCCAAACACCCTCGTTATTCCAGTTTCACTTGGTTCTGCCAAACGTCCTGCTGTAGAACCATTAATTACATTGCATTGTTCCTCAGTGGGATCCCCCCTCCCAGACCTGCCCCTTCTGCTTGGCTGCCAAAAACTCCCTCGAAGTCCAAGCTCCTTCACCCTTCGTACTTCCGACACACAACGACCCTTTTCGCAGGACAAACGGATCCCACCGCGGCAGCTCCTCTCTATTCATCTCGTCGGCGTTGATGAGGCCGCGTCTCTTTCCAGCAACCAAACGCAGCCAGTAGATGGCGACGTCAACTGGTAGGAGAAAGTTGCCCCAGGACACCCAAAGCCCAGCACACGGTAGACAGCGGACGGTGGGGGGAGCAGCAGGTCTGGTCAGCGATCATTTAAAGTCCAAGCAGCAGCTGCTCAAATCCCAGGAAGGAAAATTAATTTTTTATCAAGAACATTATTCTGAACAACTCCAATGAGATAGTTACGGCATAAATGAGGGAAAATGTGAGATGTGTCAGTATAATTAGCATCAGCATGACAGGATCAGTATAATATTTTTATAGGAGGTAATAAAGCCGTCCCGAGGCAGGATGTGTCAGGTAGGCCTGACCACTTTGGCTTCTTCTGTACGGATGACAGCAGTATTGTTCTTTAGGCTACAGCCGCAAAGCTACGGGTGTGGCGCGTCCGTACGTTTAGGTGTGGGGTACAACGAATTTTAATTCCTACCGTGATTTACATTGTGTATTTATTTACGACACGCTCGGTGAGCGACTCCCCAAAGGGCCATCAGAGACCTCAGTGCTACGCTTCTGTCTCTCCATTAATGGAGTTTTTTTTTTTCCAAGGCTTTTAGAGATCCAGGATTGGGCACTATTTTCCTAGACAGATCAATACCAGACAGAGCGTGGGCCCCCCCCTCCCGCCAGGCCCCCGGGAGACATGGAGGAGCCAGGGCAGTGCTGATGCTTGGCCCAGGGTTACAATCAGAGTAGGCACAGGAACAGTTTGGGGGCACATCCTAATGTTATATTATATACAAATATTTATATATTTGTAAATCAAATAAAATTATTACTGCAGGGGTACTGCAGCCACCCTCTCATAAATACTAAGCAGCTGCGCTACAGTTATTTACTATAACAGAAGCTTTAAAGCATCAGATAAGTCATTTCTGCAACTTGCAGTTGGATATCACACACACACACACCCACACACACACACACACAGGGGCTGAAGTCGCTTGTCCCAAGCGGGGTCGTGGTGAGCCGGAGCCTAACCTGGCAACACAGGACGCAAGGCTGGAGGGGGAGAGGACACACCCAGGATGGGACGCCCCAAGAAGGACTCAAACCCCAGACCCACCGAGAGCAGGACCCGGCCAAATCCGCCGCACCACCGCGTCCCGATTGTTTGGATATTCATTTCATTAATTTATTTGACAGTTCTGCAGAGACTTACGATAAGCAATTTATATTTTTTACCCATTTGTGCAGCTGAATCATTTTTACTTACTATCAATTCAGAGAAAGTACCTTGACCAACTTCAGCAAAAGTGGGAATTTCAATTCATGTCATTCTTTTAGCCCACGTCAGGGTATTTATGGACATGTAATACGCGATACATACTTACACAGAGAGTTCTAGCGCAGCTGTACAACAGCAATGGGCAGCACCACCTTATTTTATATGTTCACTTCCTCATGTGTAACTCATGATTGTTGAGTTACACATCAGGATGTGAACATGTGTAACTCAAGGCCTCCACATTCAGTGGCTGTGTACTGTTATGATGGTCCTACAGCATGGGGGGTCTCTGATGCAAAGCTCTCCTTCCAGCCCTAGGAGTTGGATGCAGTGGACAGCCCAAGCCCTGTTCCACCCTGATGCTACATACAACGTAAACCTGCATCTGCAGCACAAAATTAGGATGAATATAGACACACAGCTCCACCACGTGGTAAATGGAGGTACTGCTAGTTATATTTTGCAAGAATAGCATAGATATGGAAAAAGAACCTTTTTGAAAAAAACTGGGTAATGGGTGATATTTGATAAAAATATTCAATACACAGTTTCATGAACAATGAAATCTTTAAGCATATTAACACAGTCAAAAAAAGTTAAGCAAACCTATGTTCACAACAAAATAATGTACGATTTACAGAAGTCATAACTTTAATATAATTGCAACCCTAAAGCACTAAAAAATAAGGAATTCTTGGAACAAATATTATGGATAGTACTTACTGATAGAAGCCTAAATAAAAATGGATGCTGAATACAATCCACTTGTTGTCAGAATACATACAATTAATGCAAACACCAATGGAAACTGACTGTATGTCTTCAGGTTGCATGTGTGGCTGGAAACTGTGTGTGTGGCACATGCTGTAGTCTGCATATACAGTAATGTATACCTGATATAACCCTTTTATGTTTAATCCAACTGCATGCAAATAGTAGTAAAACTGCAGAGTGTGAAGACACTGAGATGAAAAATGACAGTTAAAGTTGATCCCCTAACCACTCACTTGAGGCTAAACTGTCAATTGCATATCTGCTTTTTTAAATGTAAAGGAAAAAAATAAACCATGGGAAGAAGGCAGAACACAAAAAATTTACAACTGGGAAACAACTGAATACTAAGACACAGAAATCCTACTTTATCCAAAGGACATAGCCCCCCCCCCCCAAAAAAAAAAAAAAAAAAAAAAAAAAAAAAAATTAATTTAGCCACTTTATCCTCTTAACAGGTTACAAGAAAGAACACTTCATTAATGTAACAAAATGTTTTCTACACAACAATGAAACAAACATTTACCTGTGTTAGATCTGATCTTACCATGTCAGAAACGTATTTAGAATTAGGCTGTCAAACAGTCAAAAGAATAAATACGAATTTGTAAGAGGATGAGGTTTTATATATGAAAAGACCCATTAATGCTGACAGGTGAGACAAACTGCCTTCAGTCTGGCCAGTGTTAGAACACAGGGGAATGACAGACGTGGGTTTGGTTACATGACACCTTGGTCCTAGTGAGAAAACTCACAGCAGGAAGCCACGCAGGTTTCAGGATTACACTGCTTCCTACTCGTGGACATGATGTACCATCACCCCGTGCTAAGATTCCATCTAAAAGTGTCATAAGGTCAGGGGAGAGGTGCGGGAGGTTGAGAACTTCCAAAGTCGATCATGCTTTTCTAAAAGAAAGCCAACTATGCAACCCTATGACTTACAGCTTGGTGCCTGTAGGCAATACAATCGCTGTGTACAATACCTCACACCCGGTTCCCTCCTGTCACAGACCCAGTAACCCCCCTCCCCTGCCTCAGTGCACCAACTCCAGCTGGTTGGCAGCAAAAGGTAGCACTCCGCTGACATAGTAAGCGATGCCCAGGGAAAGCAGGGCGATGACCACCAGCAGGAGCAGAACTCTCCAGAAGCCCAGGTCCTCCACAAACTCCTGCCAAGTTGTACGAAAACTGGATAACACACCTTCGCTGTTCTGCAGGTTTGGGTTGAGCAAGGAATGGCTCTCCATGGCACTGTGTGAACAAGTGAAAGTGTCACAGCAAGAAACAGACAAACACAAACAGAACAAAGCCTGTCCAAACTGTTAATATTTATTGATTTGCTAAATGGTTTTCTAAAATCATTGACTCCATGTACAGAGATGGACCTTTTTTGCTCCATCAGCTGAAGGCAAGTACCTTGGTCAAGTGTGATTCAAATCTGGGTCCTTCAGTCACTAGATAACACGTTAAAATAAACTATGCATGGCAACACACACACACACAGGCTGAAGGTGCTCGTCCCGAGCAGGGTGGTGGTGAGCCAGAGCCTAACCCAGCAACACAGGGCGTTAAGGCTGGAAGGGGAGGGGACACACACCTAGGGTGGGATGCCAGTCTGCCACAAGGCACCCTAAGCGGGACTCAAACCCCAGACCTACCAGAGAGTGGGACCCGGGCAAACCTGCTCCGCCACCGTACCCCCAGCAACACACACACTAAAACTAAATTATTGTAGAGAATTTTGAAGATTCAAATCAAATCTATGCAATACATAGCATAACCTTTTGAAAATCATTTCTTGCACGGGTTTAACTTCTGGCTGCCTCATCAGATTGTGTAAGATAGGATTTAAAATCCCCTGTCAAAGAAAGCTTTTATGTCAGCTGAGCAACATACAACACACTCCAACACCCTTGTGGGAACTACGGCATTCATGACAAGTTCAGATGCAACACTGATGACTTTGCCCCCATCATCACAGCACAGCAGCATTCTTACAGTATATACTTATTGAACGGTGGCGTGTACAAATGGAGGAGATCACTGGCATCTAGCTACAGCTAAAGAATCAAATGCATGACTAAGTGCTTCTGATGCCTACATTATTTCTGAGCTATTCGCCCATCCCTACACTTTCCACCTGCAGTACAGCTTCCCTACGAACAGCTACTTTCCTGTGATGTGGACACACAGGGTGTTAAGCTAGTCCCGTTTAACTTCTGCAGACTTTCTCTTGTAGATCAGTAACCAGTGAAATTCCTGTGTAGGAAACTGGTTACTATGGATACTGCTATTTAAATAGTCAGCAGATGTGACTCTGAATATTGAGCACAGCTTCCAAGTTAACCATTTTATTTTATGTCTCAACTTCTGGTCATTCCTTAAATCAGCATTCACTAGCAATTCTAAGTCATATTGTAGAACGATTTCAAAAAGATAATATATGTTGCACACAGTCAGTCACTCACACACAACCACACGAAAGGCAATTTACAGTCATCAGTTCAGCTAAAGCACATGTCTTTGGACTGTAGGAGGAAACCCACAAAAACACAGGGAGAACATGCAAACTCTACGCAGACTGAGCTGGCTTTGAGTCCATGTCCAAACCTGCACCAGCCTTACATTTGGAGTCCATGTGGCAGGGGCTCTGCCATCTCATGCATTTAAGCCATGAAATAGTTTACATGAGAGATTGAGAATTAGGTTTTAGTTAGATAACTTAGGAAAGACCCTCAGAAACCAACTCATTAGATGGGGGCTATCTGCAGCAGGCTGCATTTGACATGCCTACAACCGACTCTCACCTCTCGCTCTCTGCCATCTGCATGGTCTCCAGTTTGGAGTGCGCTCCTCGGTTGAAACCTTTGACCTCCTGCTCCTCCAGGCTCTCAAGCAGGCGAATGGCATCTTTGTTTACCCCTCGTCTCTTTGCCAGCACTAGTGGTGTGGACCCATTGTGGTTACTGAGCAAAACACAAGAAATGTGTCAATCTCTGAACAACAGGAACAAAGTTCAAAGAAAAATGTCACCAAAAAAATGGAGACAAGGCTATAGAAGCTGAAGCAGTTTGTAAAAACATACCCATTCATCATGAATAGAAAAATGTGAGATTAAGTTCTACACATTCGTTTCCAAAGAATTCATATGATATCAACCAACAAAACGTCTAAGTTTTACATACTAACATTAATTATATTAACCGGGACAAACCGAAGAACTTTGGCATTTGACATTTAAGCAGCAAAGATAAGTCAATATTTACACGCTGTGGTCCTTTTAAGACTCCTGCTACCGTAAACCAGCATAACCCGATCACTCGTGCAGCACAAACATGCCAAAATCTTGTCATAAACCTGGTACCCCTTAATCCACCACCCCCCCCACCCCCCACACAGACTACACTACTCACCATATGTCAATTTTGAGTCCGTTGGACACCAGAAACTGAATCGTGTCCACGTGGCCACACAGGTGCAGTGCAGTGTTGCCTTGGTAGTCTGTAGCCAGGAGGTCAGCACCAAATTTGTGCAGGAAGCGGCAGATCTCCACATTGCCACGGGCAGCAGCCAGGTGCAGACCTGTGCGGCCCCGGCTATCACGGATATTGGGGTCACAGCCACTCTCTAGCAGGCGTTTGGCGTAGCCCAGATCCCCGTCGATGCAAGACTGCAGCAGCGGCACGCTGCATTGCGATGAGTCGTTGATGAAGACATACGACATGTCTGAGTGGGTCTCTGAAAAGTCCAGGGTACCTGCGAAAGGGAGAGGGGAGCCATTTAGCTAGATTTTAGTTTCAGACCCTTTTCACACTACTTACATTACAAAGGCACTTCATTTATTTCCTCCATTTTCACTAAACCTTTGTCCAATGAGGGTCACAGTGGTCCTGAGTCTATCCCAGAAACGAAGAGTGAGCCGTACTTAACACGTTGGAGTGGACACATGGGAAGCCATGAAAATTCCACACAGACTGAGCTGGATTCAAACCCACATCCAAACCCACATTCCAGGAGTTACAAAGAACCAGTACCTGCTGTGCCACCATGCTGCCTCTCTTACAGGTACTGTTTTCTAAAGATATTAAGAAAAAAGGACTTTTTAAAATTACAGCGCAGATCTATAAACCCAGCAAATGCAGTAATTCTGGTGAAGTTACTGAGGTCCGCTGCAGCAGGTTGCATGACGACCGACACTTTTCATTCAACATTCAGTTTCTGGACAGATGCTTTATCAAAAGCACCATGTATATCCTGCCCAAATTCCATGCCATTTTCACCACCCAAGATTCAAAAAGAGACAAGTTACATATAATTTGAAAACAGTTGCTGCATTCCACACAAAGACCACTAGATTCCTTCACGGGCGAAGGTAACGTAGAATTCAATAACTGAGCTTCTGGAAACAGCTGATTAATGCCGCTGTACACGGAGGCTTTCCAGAAGACAGGATTTCCACATGGCTCAAACCAGTAACTCAAAAACACGATGACACGAGTGACAAAAACACAGACAGCACCGTGCAACAGCAGGTAGTGCTGCTACCTCAGAGAGGATGTGGGTTCAACCCCCGCTCCATCTGTGTGGAGTTTGCAAGTTTTCCCCGTGCCTGTGTGGGTGTGCTCTGGTTTCTTCCCACAGTCCAAAGACATGCTGTTCAGACTGATTGGTGACTAAGTCATCCAGAGTGTGTTCCACTGATGTAAGGATGAGTGACCCAGTGCAAGTAGTGGATTTAGCAGGGTAAGTCACCTCGGTGAATAAGGTGTGTGGGCTTATAACACTACATAGAGTTCGTTGGAAGTCATTTTGGAGAAAAGCATCAGCTACATTTACATTTATTCATTTAGCTGATGCCTTTCTCCAAAGCACCTTACAATTACACACACACATTTTCAGAACCGCTTGTCCCTTACAGGGTCACGGGGAACCGGAGCCTACCCGGCAACACAGGGCGTAAGGCCGGAGGGGGAAGGGGACACACCCAGGACGGGACGCCAGTCCGCCGCAAGGCACCCCAAGCGGGACTTGAACCCCAGACCCACCGCAGAGCAGGACTGCGGTCCAACCCACTGCGCCACCGCACCCCCTACCTTACAATTATTTACCCATTTATACAGCTGGGTAATTTTACTGGAACAGTTTAGGGTAAGTACCTTGCTAAAGAGTAACACAGCTGGAGGTGGGAACTGAACTTGCAAACTTTGGGTTCAAAGGCTGCAGCTGTAACCACCAGAAAATGCTACATGAACTTGAAGTAATGTAAAAACACAAAACATGACGACCAGCAAGACATGATGATGTTCAGCAGGCTGGTGACACCCACGTTCAGCATTAGGTTGTGTGGTGAAAACCTACTATTGAGCTGCGTCATCATGCAGACCTGCGCGTGCAGATAATGACCCCCCTCACGCCCCCCAAAAAATACCACAATTACAATATACAGACACACACACACGCGCGCAGATCACGCGGCACAGCCAGCACCAGACTTCACAACTCAAGAGAAACTACGCACTAAAAACGCTTCAGGAACTCATAGCGAGAAATAACAGATCTATCCTGTGCGGATTATGATCAAAGCTCACGGCGACAACAACACAGAGACTCGCGCGCGCAGACAGCCGCGCAACAGAGAAATTCGCCTTCGTCGCGTTTCTGGAACACACGACGTCGACGAGATTATTTTTCTAAAACAAAAAAAAAAAAAAACTGTGTGTGTGCTTCTTTCTGACTTTCACGGACACGAACTCAAAAATTCACACACCCAGCTTCTGCCAGGGGACAAGCGAAGCGCTAAAAAACCTCGTTCGGTACGTCTTCAGTTACGCCGGGCCTGTTTAATACAAGTAACACAACAGGTTAGCAGTGTTACACGGGTTAACAAAGAGGTTAGCACTGTTAGGTAACAGCGGAGCGGGTTAGCGCCATCGAACGATGATGACGATCGATCCGTCGCTGCCGAAATCTCCTCACGCTTCTATAATCTAGTATCTAATCATTTCTGTCCGGACAGAATTACCAACTCGACTCGTTGACATCGCCAAATGCAGTCGAAAATGAAACAGTTTCATTAGTTTTGCACAGAATTACCTGTTTATGTTGTTCTAAACCAGGGAAAAAAAGAGATTCTGCCCCCTTCTCTCCCTCAGACGCTAACTGGTACTGTCGTGTTGTTGTTTTTGGCGATGAGGTCAGCGACACTACGGTAGCGCGACACTTTACGGCAGAATCGATGTTCTTTACGGCTCGATGAACAGTCTCCATGGAGACCGCTTCAAAAAATTGAAAATTGTGCTGAATTTTAGCTAGAGTAATTCAGCAGATCATTAGCATTAAATTGACGCCTTTATTCGAGGCAGTTTACAGTTATTTACAGTTACATTTACATTACATTTATTCATTTAGCAGACGCTTTTCTCCAAAGGGATGTACATCTCTAGAAAATACAATCGCAATGTGAATGTACACGATTAGGGGGAGAAAGAGATATTTGCAGATGTGTGACTCTTAAGTACAGTTAGTTTCCTTCACCATATCAACAGTCATCACACAAGTAGCTGCATAAAACTTTTCCAGAATATCACCGATTCCTAATCAGTTTTTTCCTAACCAAATTTTATTTAATTTAGCCATACTGTTACGGCTTAGTCTAAGGCAGTTTACAGTTATTTAACCATTATATAGAATACTCTTAAGCAACAACAACAGTTGGTTAAACTGGGTGCTCAGAGCATGTGTACAACAATCATGGTGGGAGTAGGACTGAAACTAGATAATATTACACTAGAACACAACACCCCAAACCAATACTCCTATGTAATGCATAAATGGATGGATAGTGATAACATACTGTAAAGAAAAGATTTGCAGGTATTCTAGCAGAGTGTGGTTTCAATCCATCAACCTCTAAATTTTTTATGCCAGTACAAAAGAAAAAAAAATTGTGTGACACTAAAATGAAATGCTGTGCTGCAGTTAATAAGATTAACCTGGGACCAGACACAACAGCAAGTACTAATGGAAATAATCAGCACTTAAAACAAAGAATTGATAACAAATTCACATTTTATCATATTCTCATCTGCGCTAGACTAAAATCCTGAGCATCTGCTTCAATAAACTAGTGCCCCATCCATTAGGCCATGGAGTTTAGGGTTAGCTACCAGTCAAAGTAAGAACAAAAGAAATTATAGCAAGCAACAACAGATGGGTGACTTGTCATGATGATGACAGTCAAATAGCTCTTTAGCAGTGGATGGCATTGATCCATCGACCTCTGGGTAATGGGCCCAGCTTGCTTCTGCTGTGCCACTCTGTAGGAGCACTTCTTCAACTGTTGTTCTTCAGTCTGTCTTTCAAATTTTTACATGACAGTGTGTGGGCCTTGTGCCAAAATACTCTTGTAAAACAGCAAAGATCTTTCCAAAGTCTAAAAGGACACAGGTTTGAGTAAGTTACGCTTGAGAAATTTTACATTTGTATGTGAGGAGCATGCGTTGTCACTGGTAAGATGCATTCAAAGCTGACGAAGAGGTACTGCTTCTTTATCAGTGAAGCTTCAGGGTAAACTGAAGACAGAGGCTTTGAGAGTTTGACACAAGATATTTGCATCTTTATTTTATATGGATTTTTCTTCTACCCCAATGAGACTCAAACCATCAACCCCTGGGTTAGGGAGCACTGTTTCACCCATTAGACCACAGGAACACACAAAAAGTACCATCCCATAAAAGCACCAGTAAGAAAACATGTTACGGGAACTTGGAGGTACAGTTTAGCTACCAGTCAAAGTAAGAACAGGAGAAATTGTACCGAGCAATGACATGGAACAGACAATTGATGGGTGTATTTTGAGCTGTCATTTATGAAAGATCTGAAAGTTTTCATTTTAGCAGAGGGTGTTTTCAATTCATTTACCTCTGAGATAGGGGCCCACCATGTTTCTTCTAGACCACCATGCTGTTTTGGGACCACATTTTGGAATCCTGGCTTTCCAGTTGTCCACAATAACATTGCATGGGCTTCATGATCTATTAAAAACTATGAATTAAGCTTAAACTGTACAATTCAGGTCAAAATGCAGGATTCTGGCAATTTGTACACAGACAGCAGTTTTATGGTGGATACTCTCCTAACACAGTACCAATACATTGCAGGCTATCCAAACATTTACTGACTTCAAGTAACTTAAAGTCACTAATTCATGCTACATACCTGTCTTTAACATGTGAGGGAGAACCACTGGAGCACAGGGAATCCACAGGAACTTAAAGAGTGACCAGAGAATAAACCTGTACTTGATTGTACAGCCTGTTCAGAGGCACCAGTTTGAATTTTTGTGCCATGTAAACATTTTAATGAACTTGTGAAGAAACTACAGTGTGCAAGAAGACATCAGCTATGAAAATCATAGTGTTAGACACATTGAGTAACATTGTTGGCACTTCCATACAAACTATGTGCTGGAAAATGTAAGTAATTAACACTGTGGTTTTATTAAAGTGCAGAAGAATGTTAAAACTACCCCACGCAAACACATTTTTTTACTCCCTCATAATGAGGACAGACACAGAGGCTGCAATGACATCTAAAAAGTTTTTCTGACTAGCTGAGGATTTCCAGGAGAGTGTTTGCTGTAAGTACTTATAAAAGACCAGTATTGCAACTTTACCCATATTGCTGAACATGATTGTGAAGGAAAAAACCACAAAACAACACAGGCAAAGATTTCACTGAGAAAACTGACATAGTGGATTTATTCAGCTGTTTCTCAGTCATACGGTTTTATGAGCAGCACCACACAGATTCTAACACTATTTTCCATCAAAAAATGTTTCTTTGGCAACTCAGTTTATTGCATAGTCAACAAGAACTACTTCAGTTTAAATAAAATGGTTGTCACAGAACAATTACCTTTAATATCAGTCATAAACCTTTTCTAGATTCATATTTATCAGGTTTAAAAACAGCAGGAAAACATGGAATTTTAAAATGCCAAACATGTGAAAAGGTAGTCATTTACAGAGATGTTGTGTACATTTTCATTATTAGTCTTTAAAATAAAAATATCATTTTGAAATACTTCCTAAAAGCACCATTGAAAATACAGATCAACTCCCCCAATTTGGGTTACTTGGTCAATTTCACAGCAGGATGTAGTGTACCATGATAATGACAGTTCATCTACATCAACTACATCTATATACATGGTGACATGAGAGCGTGAAACAGGCCAAGAATAATGGTGAAAGACACACATCTGTAATAGTAGCAGTCACTTTGTCAGCAGGCAGTCACCTGCTCGTAGTGATCGTATATCACCTGGTGATGGAATGTGAACCTTAAAGAACTGAGCCAGTGGTTGAGGGGGGCAGACTAGTTTCCACTTGGCTTTGGTATTTCAAAATCAGTTTGGCATCTGGATTTATGCTAGGGAAAACAACAAGTGATACTTTTCTAAAATGTTTATTTTGGCTCACTCATGGGTGAAATGTCATCTTGCCCATTTTTCCTGCCAAAAACCTCAAAGGTATCACCAGGGGAACAGTGTCTAAACACTGGGTGAGGGGATAATAACTGTGTTTCCAGGTCTGTCTGTCAGTCTGTCTGTGTCTGACTGTGGAGCTTGGAAGACACAGGTGTGCCATCTAGAGCTATACTGAGAAATCACACCAGTTAATGCTGGGAGTATCACCTGATAAATCCTATCAAATCGTATTCAGCCAGTGGTTCCCCAAAGTGGGTGTGCCATGAGGTCAATTCAGTGCAATACGGCACAGTGCACAATCACGTGTTTTAACACAGGAACCTTCTCATTTCCAGGGAACCTATAAAATGGCTCGACACATCTCATTTGGTCACTCTTTCTGCACTAGTGTGTCCGATGGCGATGATGGAGGAGAGAATGCTAAAACTTTGCATTAGGAGCAAAACAGAAAAAGGCCCAAGAGGCCATCATGGTGAGCAGGGGAAGAGATGAATATGCGGTATTGCTACTTGGTGGAGAACTTGCTCAAATCAGTTAGACTGTGAAGCTATGTTTAGCTGAAAGTGAGAAGTACAAATGGATTATCCATTCCCGATCTGTGGAGGTTTGAGCACCGACTCCGAGGTAGCTGAGAATAACGGAAGAAAAACGTGACTGAAACCCAGAGGAACGAGCACAGACACAACAAAGTCTATAAAACACACTGCAGCTGTGAGAACTAAGTTCTGACAATAATACTGTCCCTTCCAGACTCCCTCCACACCGTACACAGACGGGAAGAACAGCGTGTTTGGAGGAAATCTGGAGCAGCAGGGGCTGGGGGTGTGGGGGTTGAAGTCTGTCAGTGATCTACCAAGCCCCCCTCCCGACGATCAGGTTGTGCCCGCAGCTACAGGACCTTCATGCAGACTTGGCAGCGGCTGACTCTGGTGCGAAGCTGTCCGGCCTTCAGTGTCTCTTGCTGCGGCGCCTGCTGGAACTGCTCCTCCGGCTGCACCGTGGTCAGCCAGAAGCTGTACTTGTTGGAGAAGTAGTGGCAGGTGCCACGGGCGCCGTTGCACTCAATGAAGGGTGTTGTGCGGAAGTCTTCCAGACAGGAGCCGGGTGAGACCAGGGATTGGCCTCCACCTTCCGCCCCAGCTGCAGTGTGCTGGAATAAGTGCAAACACACACCCATCATCCTGACACACACCTCTAACTTGGCAGCTGTCTTTGCTCACCCTATTAATACTACCATTCGTATCAAACGGATTTACTGTAATCTCTTGTCACTGTGTGTTCTGGTCTCTGATGCCGTTTGGAGCTATTGGGCAGCGAGGGACTACGTTACAGTGCAGGATTGTGCAGCAGTCTGGGATGGTGGTAAATTGCAGGGTTATTCCGTAGTTGCCACAATAATCCAATGCAGGATTATGCTGTATTGTGGGCCTAAAATGCAATGCAGTGTTATGGTACTTTGTGGTGCGATGATGCAGAGCAGGAGCATAACTGTATTAGACAGTGGAAGCACACACAGCCACGCTTACCATCAGGAAGGAGTAGCCAATCCACAAACTGCGCCAGCCCACAGGGCAGGAGGGGATGGTGAGGTCTTGACTGTGTACGGCCACAGCCTGGGAGGGAGCTTCACACACTGAGCAACGGCTGATGTATCCCGCTATCTGGTCTTCAGCTACAGGCATCATGGGGATGGGTGCCGTCGTGGAAAGCCAGTATGATTTGTCATTGCGGCTTGCAAAGTAGCACAGCTCATTGATGTTACAGTAGAGGAAAGGCATAGTGCTGAACCGTGGTAGACAGGAACCTGCCAGACCTGGGAAAATCAATAATGGAAGGAAGGCCTGAGTAGATGCAGAGGAGAATGTAGTTTTGAACGCAACATTATTTACTTGATTTTGCACATTTTGGAAACAATATCAACACCCGGGCAATTTTTATTTTATTTCTGTTTTATTTATTGAATTTTATTATTTAACTGTTTAAAGGACAGGGGGGTGCAGTGGTGCAGCGGGTTTGACCGGGTCCTGCTCTCTGGTGGGTCTGGGGTTCAAGTCCTGCTTGGGGTGTCTTGTGATGGACTGGTGTCCCGTCCTGGCTGTGTCCCCTCCCCCACCAGCCTTACCCTCTGTGCTCCTGGGCTAGACTCTGGCTCCTTGCGACCCCGCATGGGACAAGCGGTTTCAGACTGTGTGTGTGTGTGTGTGTGTGTGTGTGTGTGTGTGTGTGTGTGTGTGTGTGAGGAAACTGTTAGAGGAAACTCTTATCTGAAGTGACTTAAACTGCTTGGTTTTTACACATATTCATTACAACAGTTCAGTATTTGAACTGAGTCGATTTAGAAAAATTACTTTACTTAAGGATTTTTGTTAGCCGTACTCAATCAGTAAGCTTGGTGTCCGATGTTACAAGTATTAAATTAAACATTGCAACCATTAAATTACACCGAGTTAGAATTTATGATCTGAGATTGTTTAAAGTTTATTATGTCTATTAGTATATTTAGTAATATATTTAATATATTTATAGCTAGTTTTTATCACAAACTGGTTATTAGTGGCATAATGCCAGTTTAGGTGGCAGTGTGAGATTGTGAACATGATCTATACAGATCTATGCAAAGAGAGATCACCCAAAGCTCACCCAGGTCCTGATTGTGAGCCTTCTCCTGGCCTTCCACGTAGAGCAGACTGTACCCTTCCCAAAGGGGAGCCATTCCCTGTGGACAGGTAGGAACCTCACTTGTCTGGCTGTGCTTCACCAGTGTGTAGCCCATGCTGAGGGTGGGCAGTGATAGTCCTGGCACACCAGGGGGCCCTTGTTTGCCTGCTATCCCTGCAGAGTTGGGGAGCACACACACACATTCAAATAGTCAGCTGCCAGAAAGAATCAAAGGTCAGCCTTATCTGTTCACATAAGCATACACAACCCTCTAACACACTCACCTCGCTCTCCAATTGGTCCACGTAAACCAGGGGTCCCTGGGTCTCCTAGAGGTCCAGGAGGACCCATTTGTCCAGGACGTCCCAGTGACCCTGGGGTTCCAACTCGCCCTTTTGGGCCTGAAACCAGACACCCCTTGTCAGGACCAGTTATGGCCAAGCTCCCATCTGAGGATCTACACCCTGCTCCCTACCTGGACGTCCTGGTAGTCCTGACAGTCCTGGGTCCCCCTCCTCTCCAGTAAGTCCAGGTATGCCTGGGAAACCTTCATCCCCTGGGGGAACCTTTTCAATCAGAGGTGGGTCAGTGGTCCCAGGTAGCCCCTTGCGGCCACGTGGCCCTGTGACACAAACAGAATGCAGGTTAACATGTTCAATCACAGTTGTTTTGTGTTTTTTCCGACCAGATCTTTACCATTTGTTGAAATGCAGTATGATGATTAAAAGGTTGATGATAAATAATTTCTTATTGCACCTTGAGAACCCTTTGGTCCCTTAATCCCAAAGATTCCAGTGTCCCCTGGCAGGCCAGGTTGTCCTGGAAGTCCACTGAAGCCAATTTCCCCCATCTCGCCTGCCAGACGAATGGTAGAGAGTCAAAAATTTGCTAGTTAGACTTGGAAAATATGATCATACTCAAATGTTACTTCACATACTTCACTTCAGCACTGACAATCTTTCATGTCACCTTTGATTCCAAAGACTCCAGGGTTTCCAGGGTCTCCAGCTTCACCAGGATCACCACGTGGGCCTGGAGAGCCAGGCAGGCCAGGAAGGCCTGAATCGCCTCTCTCTCCCTGTACAGTGTTGGGCCCTACTGGGCCTGGGGGTCCTGGAGGGCCACGAAACCCTAATAAAAACATGGGAAGTGGCAGGGGATGAGAAAAACAGAACAATATTCTGGGAGAAACACAGGTGAAAATAACTAGAAAATGCTTCCAAAAGTCCGAAAGAGAGACAGAAAGACAAGAAAGAGATGTCAACCTTGTTCTCCATCCAAACCAGGTAAGCCAGGGTCTCCTGGTGGGCCAAGGATGCCAGACATCGCGGGACTTCCTCGAGGTCCAGGAAGGCCAGGGAAGCCTGGCAGACCTTGGGTACCTACAGACATTATTAGTAATTCCTTATAATATAATTTGGTTTTGGTTACACACACCTAATGAACTGTGAACCTAGACTGTAGTTCCAATGTGCCCTATTTGAAATACATGCAGCATGTACTGTAGCTGCTATCCCAGCTCACGTTTTTCGTACCTGATTCTCCTCTGAGGCCCTTCTCTCCTATGAGCCCAGGCACTCCAGGAGGGCTGACTCCTCTTTCACCCTTGAACCCATCAGGGCCTTGGTTTCCAGGACGACCTCTTTCACTCAGACCTAATCCAGAGAAAGCCAATGAAAGTCTCATGATTCTCAGAAGCCTAATTGGAATGAGCCTGGGTGTGACCAGCTGCTTTTGGTGAGTCAAATCAAACAACAGTTAAAAGGGGCAGCTAAGTAGACAGAAACACAGTTTCACTAACCTGGAGTTCCAGGTGGGCCCTTGGGTCCCCCCAGTCCATTGAGCCCATCAAGTCCAGGAGCACCAGGAAATCCTACAGTAAGAAGTAATCACATGCACAGTGGTGAAGATCCTCCTCTGTACTTTTCCAAAAGCTCTTTTAAGTAATGTATAATAAAAATTGGCTCTGTTGTGGTGGAACAACCTCCCCCTCTCGCTCAGATCTGCTGAATCTTTGTCCACATTTAAAAAGGGTCTTAAAACTCATCTCTTCCGGACTAACTTTGCCCATGATCTCTTAAGCTCATGTAAGGTATAAATGTTCATGATTATGCTCGGATCAATCCTTTACAGAGCCACTCCTGCAATGTAACGTAAATATTTATATGTATCTCAAAAAAAACTACTAGGAAGGTGATTAGGAATCGGTGATATTCTGGTAAAGTTTTATGCAGCTACTTGTGTGATGAATGTCGACAGATATGCTGAAGGACACAAACTAACTGTACTTAAGAATCACACATCTGCAGCTATGTCTCTTTCTCCTATGGTAATGCACAAATTTTATTTTCGATGAGATGTACGTCGCTTTGGAGAAAAGCGTCTGCTAAATGAATAAAAGTCAATGTAAACGTGAAAATGAAATGTAAAAAAGTATTTTAAATCAATAATTGTATGACTGATTCAAATGGATGCACATTTCCCATGCAACTTTACTGAGGCTGCATGATTTGCTCACCTTTCGGGCCTTCAGCACCCGGAGCTCCAAGAAGTCCAGCAAGGCCCTCCAGCCCCCTTTTGCCTGGCAACCCAATCAGGCCCACGTTGCCAGGGAAACCTGGGGTACCTGGTGGATAAGAATATCAAAAACCTTTCCAGTAAGGGACAGATGTATTGTTAAGGAATGCATGCAATCAGTGTAAAACGTATTGTGTGTCCTCCTCTTTGCAATATAGAAAAATGTATATTCCATGGTACATCCATAAATCATGTGTGTAATGGAGTAGTGTAATAAGAGCACTGGTGTCACACAGTGTGAGATCAGGGAGATGGACCACAGCCAAGGTCACACTTCCTCTCACAATATGACATTCCTAACACAAACCATGACTCTATCTTGTATGACATCACTAACCTGTCAGCCCTCGACTGCCCTGTACCCCCTGGGCGCCCTTTTGGCCGCTGAAGCCAGAGTCACCAGGGTTGCCAGCGTCACCCTGTGGACCTGGGTTCCCTCTGCCACCTGGAATGTTAGAAGGGCACACATTGGACAAATGTGGATCAGGCAGGTGAAAAGTGGCTACCTCTAAGACTCAGTCACTCTGCCTGTAAAGCTTTGTAATTTGGGAATTGTGGGTTATAGGATATTAATAGAAAATTAATATTAGAGTTTTCCAGTCCCCACCTGGAATTCCAGGGTCTCCGGGTACACCTTTACTGCCTGGGGCTCCAGGTAAGCTGATGGTGTCACCCCGCTCACCTGGAAAGAGAGTGGATTCATATGAACGGCTGCTGAGCACAGGTTGCACAGGGAGGGTAAACATTTGGAAATATGAGAAATCCTAATTCAAATCTGAAATCAGATTAAGCACTTTAATATTTTAAGTTTTAGTCTGTCATGTCACAGAAACAGATGCTCACCTTTTTCTCCTTGCTGGCCAGGCCCACCCGGGAATCCAGGTACACCTGGTATCCCATCTTCCCCCTGTATGAAATCACAGCCTGACATATGAGGAATGTAACCCATGACATCTCAGAGTGTGCCTCAGGGTTAGACATGGCTGTGTGTGAGTTTGTATCGTGTGTGTGTTCACAGATGTATGTATTTTCCAGTGTGTGTATCTATAGTAGTGTTTGTGTGTGTGAGAGATTGATACATGTTCTGGTGACTTTTGCAAGGTGGCTATCACATTACTGTTTGTTTCACATATTTGTGTTTTTTTTTTACAGTTTCTTTTTGTTTTTTTTTCCTGCCTCTCTGTACTACCCAAACAACTACACCGGCAGACTTCTTTTCTGTTCATTCCGTTCACTCTGAACGCTGAGTGGTTGTAGACGTTGTTTGTTTTGCTGTTGCTTCACTGGGTACTGTAATCTGCTGAGGGTTGCAGCAGTGACAGCTGTGGGTTTTATGCGTGCAGAGAATCAGATATGTGCACAAAGGTGGTGTGCCAAGTGGAGGTTTGACGTTCCAAATGCACTTGATCAGGGTTTTTGAGCAGACTGTGAATGGGTTTGAGACTGTGCGAGTGGACGGAGGCACCAGAGGTATGTTGGGAGGAGAGGTGGTGAGCTTGTGAATAGCAGGTGGTGTAACTCCAGACTTGTCATGGTTGGAGAATGGATAGGTAGCGCTGACAGTGAGCTGCCTACAGTCGGTGTGTGTCCATGTTGTATGTCCCGTTGGTTTTCGCATCTTATTTCAAGTAAAAGATTGTGAGACCAGAGGGCACGGTGGTGCAACGGCGGAATGAGTTTGACCGGGTCCTGCTCTCCGGTGGGTCTGGAGTTCAAGTCCAGCTTGGGGTGCCTTGCAATGGACTGGCGTCCCGTCCTGGCTGTGTCCCCTCCCCCTCCAGCCTTATGCCTTGTGTTGCCGGGTTAGGCTCCAGCTCCCGTGACCCCCGCATGGAACAAGCGGTTTCAGACAATGTGTGTGTGTGTGTGTGTGTGTGTGCGCGTGTGCGTTGTGAGACCTCATACATTTGCAAGACCTCAGAGAAGGCAACCCAGTGCACTCATCGTGGTCTCTGGAGACTTTCTGCAGCAGTGGACAGGTCCACTCAAGCTGTCAGTGAAGTTCCAGTGTCTTCTGTCACTGCTTTTTTGTATGTGCACAGTTTTCTTTGGGATCAGTAATGTTTTATCTATTTATCTGTTAATCTGTCTCTGTATGTATAAGTACATATTTTTGCAAGAAGTCCTTTTAAAGTTGTGTTTGAGTGTATGTGGTATATCGAAGATGTCTGTGCTCACTGGTGGTCCAGGCATTCCAGGAAATCCGATGATCCCAGGGGAACCCTTTGGACCTGGGAGGCCAAGGCTACCTGGGAAACCAGCCAATCCAGGGACCCCGGGAGCTCCCTTTTCCATGCTCAGGACCCCAGGTAGTCCAGGCAGGCCTGGCCCACCAGGCTGACCCTGGAAACCTTTGTCACCTGGAAGCAGGAGGTGCAAAACACACATACTGTAGCTGGCAACAGAAAAGCAATTTGGTGAGGTATTCAGTGTAATATTCCTTTTATTGTTGACATTTAAGCAGCTTCATATTTATTAAAAACAAAGATATTGTACAAGAGTGTCTATCAGCTCAAGATTATTGCTGTTGACTAAAGACTGATTTTGTACCTCTTGGACCTGGAAACCCTGGAGGTCCGCTTGGCCCACTGCTTCCACGTTCCCCTTTCTCCAGGACCTCTGCCAGTGGGGGAAGAGACGGAAGCCCTGGAGGTCCAGGGTTTCCCTGATCCCCTGAAACACAGACAGGTTTCTGGGTCTGGCTGTCTTCTGGAATCTTAAACTGTCCCATCCAAGTTTCTTTATCTTAGAAACTGCAAAAGCCTGCAAGCTGTGTACTGTGTGGGTCTGAGAGCTGTACCTTTCTGGCCCTTTGCTCCAGATTCTCCTTGCGGACCATCTCGTCCAGGGGAACCCGATGTACCCTTAACACCAGGAACCCCAGGGATCCCTGGCACTCCAGCCATGCCGGGGAATCCAAGCATCCCAGGTACTCCTCTCTCGCCTGCACACATGTATTCCGCAGAAAATACATGCATAATAACCCACATTTCATGCAGAAAAAAGCATAAACACACAAGGTGGCACACACACATATACAGTACCCTCATCTAACGTCCTGCATTCAATTCACCAGACAGAAGCACCATACCCTTTTTTCCAGGTGGTCCAAGGATGCCGTCTCGTCCCCCAGGTCCTGGGGAGCCTGGGAAGCCCCTGGGTCCAGACTGCCCTGGACTTCCTTGTGGTCCTGGCAGGCCTTTCATCCCAGAAGGCCCAGGGATTCCTGGTTCACCTGCTGAGCCCTTGAGTCCTGGGAATCCTGTAGGAGGCAAAACAGTAGCAATCACCAAAGCAGAGAGAATGTATTGCGTTTAACCTGTGGCTACACCACTTCAAGGAAAACAATTACAAAGTGGTGGGTATCCTTATGGATACAGCAGGTAGAGGTAGAGCAACTTGACTATAGCCATAGAATGCCCAAACATGAAAGCTGCTGTTCTTCCCATCATGCTGCCCTCTAGGCTTCCAAGTCCATTTGCAGTAAAACAAAATTTTAGTCTGAGCCCATCATATGAGGTGATCTTCAAACCCAGTTCCTATTCATCAGCCAGAACTTTTTAGGAGCTTCTAAACATATAGAGCTATGGTGGCTGTTGCTGTTGTCTCATATTACATCACCAGTCCAATTCAGGGAAGGTTGACAGAAATCCTCTTCCTCATACTGATCATATTAGGCATAAGTTCAGTGTTTAGACTGCTGGGCTACAAACCCATAGTGAAACCTTGCCCACCCTTTGCAGAAGCTGATTTTCTAGCCTATAGCTGCAGAGTATGGCCTGCGGAGCCCTAAACAAAGGTCTACATAGCACAAGCACACCCAAACAGGACCACCTGCATTAGTTTCTATGGTGCCAGGCGGTTGAGGCTGATGGGTTGGTCTATTAGTGGGGGATCACACAAGCAGAGCAGGGTTAAGGCAGCACAGCAGTGTGGCTGACTGTGCTCACTTTAGCAGCCATCATGTATTTGCCCTCCCTGAAACCAGGGAGAGGTTTACTGGAGATTAGTTCCAACCCAAACTTGATGATCCAACCGCAAATACAGAGATGCTGCAATTTACTGAATATCTCTTTCATGCGGATACACACATTCACATATATAAACATACGCAACTTCCATATTGAAATTATAATACCAGAGAACACATAAGAGGAAGCTGAGGCTTGACAGCTCTGCATTTGGGTGGAGTCTAGTTCACCAAGGATGGGGATTGGGGTGGTTAGGACAGCAGGTTGCTCTCTACGGTTATGTCTACATTCTGGGGCCCTGGAGGGCTATTTGCTGGGCATCTCACCTTGGCAGCCTATGGAGTCACCCCACACCAAGAGGACAGTATAAGCCCAGAAAATGAGGGTTGGGGAGTGGAAATGGAGAGTGAGGGTGATGGTGGAGGAAAGGAACAAAAAGAAATGTACAATGAAGAAGATAAAAAGGCAATCACGCATTTTAAAATGCGTTGATAGTCTGCACATGTGTACGACATGTCATGACACACTGTTGTGATCATGTTCATGAACAGGCAACATTCATTTTCACTGAGAAGTGCTTTAACCTGGAGCTCCAATGAAACCCTTCATCCCCGCGGCTCCTGGTGGTCCCCGTTTCAAACCCTGGGTGCTGTCCCCTGGGGGCCCAGGTGGACCTTGGAGCCCTGGGAAGCCATCCTCACCACGTTCCCCCTTTTCCCCAGGATCCCCTGAGCTCCCTTCGAGGCCTGTGGACAGTTGTGAAGACAACTTCTTCAGCTTGGGCAAAAACAAACACATGGCTTAAGCAGAGCCTTGAGTGACAACTTAGGAACTCACCAGGTGGCCCCAGCAGTCCAGGCTCCCCAGGCTGGCCCTTGTCCCCTGGTCCACCAGCCAGGCCCGGCAAGCCCTGGGGCCCCTCAATGACCTCCAACACCTCACCTGGTTGCCCCTTCTCTCCAGGCAGCCCTGGAAGGCCATCCTTGCCTGACAGTCCTGGAAAGCTCTCACCTGGTAGTCCAGGGGCCCCCGCCTCCCCTCGGGGCCCTGGAAAGCCTGCAGAGCCAGAAAAAAGAAGGTATGACCCTCTGAGGACAACCTCTTAATTGAAGGATTTCCTCTGCAGCAGCTCTACTCTTACCTTGTGGGCCAGGCTGTCCTCCAAAGCCAGATTCCCCCCTCTCGCCTTTTGTGCCTTCAAAACCCTTTTGACCATCTTCTCCGGGAAAGCCAGGTTGTCCTTTTGGACCTGAGTCAGTCATTCGTGAGCCAGTTCAACTACAAACTTGCTAACTGAAAAAAATAACTTTATTGGTTCCGCAAAAACTGTGGATAATGCTCATATGCAATGCAATGGTTTCTTAATCCTAAATTAGAATTACCACAAAAATCATACAATTTTCATTGCGTTACATTTAGGACTAAATACAATCTAATGAAGTTTGTTTTGATGGTGATCTTATAGTGAGGAGCTACTCCACTGGGGAACCAGAGCTGTTTTGCAGGGTGAAGACATGCAGACTTGATGTCACACTTCAGTATGTGTTACCTGGAGGTCCTGGCAGGCCGGGGAGGCCTGGGTCTCCACCCTCGGCTTGGATCCGACATAGCAGCGTATTTCCTGCCAACATTATGGAGCAATTAGTTCGGAGAGCAGTGCAGTGAAGATCCCCTGCTTAAACTGGGACTCAGAGTCAGCAAATGGATATCTACATATCTAAAATGCTATCTACATTTGGTCATCAACAAATTCGGTTGTTACTGACTTGCATAATCCATGTTTTGCTGAATTTACATGACAGAGTTTCAGTATCATTAGAATGAAAACTATGCCTCCTTTCCTAAGAATCGTACAGACCACCACTTATACAGGCTCCCTTATTTCACATCCCCAGGATAAAGCACACAGTCCGGCTGCTTCGATGAGATGCACCAGAAATGACCGGCACTGGTCAGGCAATGCATGAACAGACATGTCTGATGGCTTGTGCTATCATGGTAAGATTGGGAGAAGGTGTCTGACACAATAAGGCCCAATGGCAGTCTTGGCTCTCGGCATCTCACCTCCCTCTGCGACAGAGGCTTCATTAACCTCCGCCACCCGACAGAGAAAGTCACCTGGTCAGAGAACATGCACAGGAGGGCAAGAGAAACTGAGAGATTGCAGGCAAGGTAAGATTGTTCCTACAAGTCATTTGGCGGAGGCACACAATCACCAAGCAATGATATCAACAAGTGAAACATTTAGCCAGGCTCATTCTTTAAAAAGCAAAAAACTTATTAAAATAATAGATAATCAAAATGACTATCCCAAAGGAGAAGAGAAGGAGGGATGATGATGGGGGAGTGTAAGACATCAGCTGGAGAAGACTGTTACATCAAAAAGCCCCCTGCGGACTAAGCAGGAAGACAGCAGGTGTTCAGGGGTAATTTGGTGGGAAATGAGCAGCAACCCTGAACTTTTTCACTGAAGTTAACACAACGCTGAGGATGCAGGAAACAAAGGCTGTGCATCACAGACACAGTTCATCAGCTTTCACCTTCACTTTCCTCTCCCTTCCCCTGGGGATAGAAAAACCATATTTCCATAGTGATATTAACCAGAATAAAAATGCAATGGGGTTAGTATAGCCTTAGCAGAAGAGACACACGCACACAGACACACAAAATGCTTTTTTATTTGGTGTTGCTTGTTTTGGCACCAGGAACATAGTTCAGCCAAGTGCGGCAGGGATGTAAACTCAGCGGCCCTTGGCTGAGTACTGGCCCAAGATGAGTGCTCTCTGAGTTCATGCCTGTTTTTCAAGGCAGGACAAGAGCATGCAGGGCACAGCTGATCAATCACAATGAGCATAATGAACCAATGAAGCAGCTTTGGGAGAGACAAGTGTTCAAGGTCTGGAAACTGAGAGCATGCTTTAAGCACAGGACATGAGGGCTGACTTGGGTTCACATTGGTGGCACTCAATAAGAACTTATTTACTGAGTGGCTCATACAACACCAAGAGTCTTTTATCAAAATTGGCTATTAAAGAGGTACATTAAACTTCTGGTGGGGAGCAGGTAGCATGTTGCCTCATAGATGCCAATACATCCTCAGCTCTATTTGTGTAGGGTCTACCTGCTCACTCCATGGTCAATGTTTGTTTCCTCTGGATTCTCTGATTTCCGCCTCTGTTCCAAATAAACATAGCTGAAGTCAACTTTTGACTCTGTATTGCCTGTCAGGTTTGTTTACATGTATGAGTGAGGGCCCCTCGATGAACTGGCCTTCCATTACAGGTACACCTTGACTTGCGCCCAGTGCTTCTTGGTATTACCTCCAGATCACTAACTAGTCAAGCGTGTGCTGACAATGGATGGATGTATGAATGAGGGAATTTTAAGCTCTTCACATTTTACAGTGAGCAACCAATAGTTTTCCATGCCATTTCTAAACAGGTGTCAGAACAGATGGACATTAAAGAGATGACAAAAGAGGTAAGGTCTTCTCAAAGTGGTTGGGTTGCCACAGGAATTGTCAGTAGTGTAAATGGACCACACAGCAGTGTCCACAGCTAGAAAGCTCACTATGCACAACTGATATCAGCCAGCTTTGAGCACCTACCTGGTGGTCCAGGTAATCCAGATTGTCCAGGAGGGCCGTCAAAGCCTGGGTCACCAGGTGGTCCACGAACACCTGTGTTACCTGGGTACCCAAGTCCAGGCTCCCCAATGTCTCCTTGTCGGCCCTTCTCTCCTGAGGGTCCAGGAAAGCCTCTATCTCCAATGAGCCCTATGCCGCTGTCACCCTGCATGAAAAAGAAGAGGTTGTTATGGAAACAGGTTATGCCAGTAGTGAGATCTATAAGAAAGAGTGTAGGAAACAAGATAGTGACTCACAGGAAGTCCGGGTTGCCCTGGGAAGCCAGGCAGTCCATCTCTTCCAGGCCGGCCCATGACCCCTGGGATTCCCTGCAGTCCCTTAACACCTTGGTCACCCTTTGCACCCCGGCGCAGGGGGAAGAAAGACTTGCCCTTCTCTCCCTTCTGCCCTGGTAACCCTCGCTCTCCTGCACGTCCCTGGGGAGACAAGTTGGCTGGTCTGAGTTCTGTTCACTGTGGAGCTACACCTGTATCCCTGAACTTCCCACAAAAATATACTGAGACAAAGTAGATTGAGCTTCAAGGCCACTTCCATCTGACTTACCTTAGGGCCTGAGGCACCAGGGAAGCCCTGTGGCCCCTGATTGCCAGTTTCACCCTTCCTACCAAAGAACCCAGTTAAGCCAGGGGGCCCACGTTGGCCCTGAGGTCCCTCCTGCCCAACTTCTCCACCACCTACACACTGGCAGTCTCCAAAATCTCCTGCAGGACATGGAGATGAAGGGCTTAGAAGCAGCACAGAGCTGGGACACTGAGTTAGGACCTCACAGCTTTGCTATTTGGGTGTGCTGCACAGTTCACACCTTTGGCATCTAGTAAATCTCAGTTGCCTGGTGTATCAACCAAGTTGCCAAGTTAGAAGACAGGTGAGATATACTCCTTGGTCCATTTGACTCCCTCCCTCTCCCAAGAAGATGATACTTGTTTTGTCCTGCTGCTAAGAACCCATACTCAAAGGTGGATAAGACAGTTCAATACAAGTTGGAAAGACAAGCTTTACATGTATGGGTTCATAACCTATCATGGTTGTCGTGTGACATGACATGGTAAATGCTAAGAAGCTAAACATGCCTTTCATCTTTGAGCCTATTTTCCCCTTACACACTGATGTTTTTTGTACCTTTCAGTCCTTTGGTGCCCTTGGTACCAGTGGGACCCCTCTGGCCCTTTGGTCCAGGCGGTCCAGCTTGTTCACCTAGGAACACACCTGGAGATGCTACACAAATGTTGCAACACTTTATTTGTCTGATCAGCAACTGTTTTCCACTGAAATATGTATATAAATACATGTAACGAACAATTAATGGAAGTACAACCACTGCGCTCTAATATTTATGTTGAGACAAAATGGGACATCTTCGTCGAGTACGCGTGACGATAAAGTTCAAAACTTGAAAAGCCACATGCTGTCATCACACAGATGGCTACCGTCGTGTTGAAGAGCTACTATGTTGGAACACAATGAAACAGAGTTAAGCTAGAGAGATCTTACGCAAAATAATGTCACAGAAGTTCTGTGCTGTCAAAGCACTTCTTGAATCCAAATCAATAATAATAATAATAATAATAATAATAATAATAATAATCCAGTACATTTTTATATCTGATTTTTCTGCAGTTGGACTTCTTGTTGCTCTCCAGTTTTCTTGAACACGCTCCTGGTTGACAATAGCTTTTAGAATAGAGAAACTGATACGACATCAGCACAGACCAGAAAACCAATACCATACTGGTCCTTTTCTTGTCATCTAGAGCAACACTCAAAGCAGAGACAGCTTGCCTGGACAACTAATGGACATACTTACAGGCTCTGGGGCCAGGGGGCCCTGGAGGACCTGGAGGCCCTGGCAAACCTGATCTCCCCTTCACTCCCTCATTTTCAATGCCCGGCTGACCAGGGTTTCCCCGCTCCCCTTTGGGTCCTGAAGATCCTGGCACTCCCTGAGAGCCTGGCAGACCTGGGAACAGCATTGAAGATACAGCACACATAGGACAGGAGCCAAATACATGCAGATCAGGAGCAAAAAGAACAGAAGGAGAATGAACTGGAGTCACACACATCAAGCAGACATGTGGAGTGATCTGGAAACTGAGGGCATGTCTACCTCTGAGGAAACTCATGACTCCTGGGAGGCCAGGTAGCCCTGGCAAACCATCAGGTCCCTGGTCTCCAGGGTCCCCAGGTAAACCAGAAGCACCAGGATCACCACGGGGACCTGAAGCCAATCAAAAGAGAGTTAAGGCTATTGGTGAACACGGGCACAGGGAAACAAGTCACCAACTGCATTGATCCTTTATCACAAAAATCATAATCAGAAAACAGTCAATCCTAACACCCATAATACTGTACGTCAGAGACACAACAGGCATTTGTTATTTACTAAAGGAGAACTTGTACAGAGAGGTCTTGTACCTTGTACATATTCTCCTGGCTTGTCAATGTAGGAAGGAGGGCCTGGGGGGCCCAGGTCACCCCGACTGCCCTAGAATAGAAACCATGAAGACACTATGTCATACAATTCCTTCCATCACTTGTGTAGGTATATCCAGGCATCTCATGACAGTGAATCCATCAGAACAGAACTGGTGTCATCGTGATTGTATATTCCTGCTCTGTCGGATTCTCATGGAGGATGTTATTGTTCTTTCCACCCTTACCTTAGGTCCAGAGAATCCTGACTGACCAGGAAACCCAGGGTCCCCTATGAAGCCCTGAGGAGGAGAGTAATGTACATCAATGGAGTAGTACGAGAGGCAGAAGAAAATAGCACTCAGCTCATGGAAAGGATTACAGAACCTTACCTGTCTACCAGGTGGTCCACGGGGCCCATTCAGACCTGGAGAACCCTGCAGACCAAAGAGAACGCAGTCATTCCTGGTGCACTGAGGTTGTGCCACAAACTGATGCCATTACATGTCAGGTTGAAAAGTAGTGACCTACCCGTCCTCCTGGCAGTCCCAGAATTCCCTTCTCACCGACTTCACCTGGGTAACCAAAGGGTCCCTGTGGACATGAACCATTCCTTGTTAACAGCCTGTGCACTTTACTCATGGTGAAATATTAATGTTTTGACCCAAAAACTATAGCGGCCAGTTATTTCAGGAAAATACGTTCGTATCATTAGAAGCTGTGTAAACCTAAGGATGTTGTAGAAATTTGAAGACAGTCTTATTTTCAGAGGAAACTTGCATTAGTCAAAAATATATTGGGAGAGTTTTTGGCAACGAATTAGCGATGTGATTATGCTGTTACGGTGAGTTATTGGTAAATTAGTAATGACTGTCCGAGTTTAAAGTTTGAGCAAATGTTAAGCATATTTAACGGTATATTATTTCTCATGTTCGTAACAGGCGAACTGTGAATTGGTGCCTTGTGCTGGCGGTTTCTTGTACATTTTATGTATTCCTGAGACTTTTACGCTTCCTGTCTGACAGGAAGTAGGAAGTAGTTTGTTGTCGTCTCCTTTGCACATGGTGAACTCCTGTCCTAATCTCTCCGAATCTTTTCCATCCTCAACCCTGCAGCAGCATCGCCTGTATGTTTTCATTCAGTTTCACTTCATTAATGTTATAGTCTCGATTTTATCACGAGATGTTATAACTTTGAGTAGTTATGTTAACCGTTATTGATACTGATACCAGGCCAGAACCATCAGGAGAGCCATTAACATCATCAAGGACAGCAGTCATCCCCAGCACAGCCTTTTCACACTCTTACCATCAGGCAGACGCTACAGGAGTGTTAAAGCCAGAACCTCAAGGTTGAAAAACGGTTTTTACCCACAGGCCATCAGGCTTTTGAACAACACCCATCCACTGCCTCTCCACCCATCACAGCAGACATAGTTCACCCTCTGAGCCTGAGAGGTGTCAACTACCCCCCATCCCTCCCACACACACACACACACACACCCACAACGCCAATATCATCAGACTACCTTCACATACCTTGCGTACGCAAATACACACCCCCACCTCAACTGCGAATAGACCCAATCTACCTCTGCAGGACTTCGCACATGTACGACTCCCATGTTTACATTGCGTACTGTACACTTTATATACATATATAACCTCGTTTCTTGGATTTTTGCACTAATAGTAATTTTAATAATTTTAGTAATTTTTTAAATTTGTGACCTTGCACTAATAGTAATTATTTGTAAATTTGTGATTTACGCCCTCTGTTCTCCTTGTGTTTTTCTTGTGTTTTTTTTTTTTCCTTATGTCCTTATAATTTATGTCATAGGCTGCTGAGAGAATTCACAGAGTAAGAATCTCATTGTACGGTGTAACAAACTGTTTACTGTACACATGACAATAAACTCTTGAATCTTGAATCCTGAATCTTACGGAAATACTGTAAAAATTCTCTGATAATGTTCGATAAATCAGTGCGACTCTTTAAGGATTGGATGAAGAGGAACGATGGAGAGGAAATCCTGGTGCCGAATTGACGGAATTGACGATGATTATGACTCACTGATCGAGAAACTGAAGGAATGCTTGAGGGAGGCAAAGGAGGCGGGCCCAAGGGAGCAGAAGGGAAGAATCTCGGAAGAAACCAAAAAACTTCTCGAGAAGAGAAAGAACATGAAGAGGACTGCGGAAGATCACCTTGAATATTCCATTCTCAGCAGGGTGATACGACTGCAGCTGAAGAGAGACTTCGAAAAATACCGGATGGAAAAGCTCCTGAAGGCCGCCGAGGAAAGGAAGAGCCTCAAGAAATGTGAAAGGGGGATGGCACTCTATAAATCGGAAGTGACGAAGCTGAAGAACTCGGATGGTGCTACAGCCGATGAAAGAGGCGAGGTGGTAAAGATCTGTAAAGACTTTTACACTAAGCTTTTCAAATCTGCTGTGAAGATTGAACCACCACCGTCACTTCAAAGGAAGGAGAATGTGCCCCCCATTCTCGTAAGTGAGGTTGAAAGGGCCGTCAATTTGATGAAGAGGGAAAAAGCACCGGGGAAAGATGGCATAACATCTGAAATGTTGAAGTTGGGCGGAGAACAGCTCTGGAAAATCCTCGCCGAACGGTTCAGTCACTATCTGAACACGTGCAAGATACCATCGCAGTGGAAAGAGTCGAGAACCATCCTGCTGTATAAGAAGGGAGATAGAGAAGACCTGAAGAACTATCGTCCCATATGCCTCTTGTCCCACATCTACAAGCTGTTCACGAAGATAATCCTAACACGATTATCAGAACACTTGGATGGACAACAACCAAGGGAACAAGCAGGCTTCCGAAGAACCTACAGCACGATGGATCACATCTTCACTCTGACCCAATTGCTGGAGCGAGCGAAAGAGTACAGGCTGCCACTATGCGTCGCGTTCGTGGACTACGAGAAGGCCTTCGACAGCGTCGAGATCAACGCAGTGCTAAAGTCGTTGGAGATGCAAGGAGTCGAGGCGCAATACATCGAACTCCTACGGGAGGCGAATTCCGGATGTACCACCGACATCGCTCTGCTGTCGTCGCCGATTAGAATACCAGTCGAGAAGGGCGTCAAACAAGGAGACACCATCTCTCCGAAGCTCTTCACCACATGTCTCGAGCAGATCTTCAGAGACATCGACTGGAAGGGCGGCGTAAACATCAACGGCGAGCTACTGACCCACCTCCGTTTCGCTGACGATATCGTCCTCGTCGCCGAAACCACAGATCTACTTCAGACCATGCTAACCGAGCTAGACATCAGAAGCTCGAGAGTAGGCCTCAAAATGAACCGCATGAAGACCAAGTTCATGCGGTCAGATTACGCAACAAGGGGCCGAATAGTGGTTCAAGGCGATGAAATAGAGGAGGTGGAGGAATACGTCTACCTTGGACAAGAAGTAAATATGCGTCGAGACATGGAGAAGGAAATCTCGCGGAGAATAAGGGCCGGATGGAAAGCGTTCAACTCCATCAAGGATGTGCTCAAAGGAAAGTTGGATAAGACCACCCGCGCGAACCTCTTCAATGGCACAGTTTTACCTGCAATGTTATACGGCAGTGAAACTTGGGCCACCACGAAGAGAGAAGAGCAAAGGTTGGTAACTGCTCAAAGGGCGATGGAGAGATCTATGCTGGGAATATCACTAAGAGAACATATCCGGAGTGAGACGATCAGAGAGAAATCCGGCGTGAGGGACGTCATCAACGAGTACGAGAAGCAAAAGTTGAGATGGGCCGGACACGTTGCTCGGTTCACCGACAATCGGTGGACTCGCGCAATTGTCGAGTGGTATCCGCGTGAGCGGAAAAGGCCACTCGGAAGGCCTCCAAAACGATGGATTGACGACATAAGAAAAACGTTTGGAGCTACGTGGATGAGGAAGGCGCGATCCAGAGAGGAATGGGAAGCGTGCTGTGACCAGCGGAGTCGATTCGACGCCCGATAGTCTGGTCGGTCAAGACAACTCAAGACATATTTACTTTGTACATTGGATCAATTGTGATGCTTTATGGTTTGTATACTTATTTAGACATAGGCTATTTTGATGTATGTTCATTTTTGTCTTTAGTTTCACCCCTTGCCAAACATAGATGTAAAGCTTCCCGAGTCTTTTGTCACATTTTATTTTGCCCATTTGATTTCCTATTCCTATAAATATCTCACTGCTACCGCTGTGCATTACTTGTTTGTCTTACTGTCTAGGAAACGATATGGGAACAGTGAGCTGTGTGTCCAGACAGGTGATGTTAAAAACACATCAGATTCATGGAATATCAAAGACTTTAGGGAAAACTTACATTTGGGGTTTGCAAGGGTGTTATGTTCTCGCTGCTCTTTTCTAGCTGCTGTATTTATTTCTACAAATAAATTAATTAATTGATCAATCAATCAATGAGTGTTAAAGTAAATGACTGAGCAAGTGAGTAAAAGAAGGAATTAGTAAGTGTGTGAGTAAACTCATGGCATGGTAAAGGTATGGACTCACGGGAGGTCCTGGAAGCCCTGGTTGGCCTGGTTCCCCTTTGACTCCAGGTTCACCCTGAAAGAAAGAAATGAAGTACAGAGAAAAACAAAGCAGAAATGGCAGAAAATTAAATTGTGAACAGAAAACAAGGTTCGCAAAGTTGCCTTTGCTTCCAAAGTTTCTTCTACCATCGAACCATGCTTGCAGTTCAGACAAACAAAACTCTACTGGTAAAAACAGTCACTGAAATACACACACACACATTTTCAGAACCGCTTGTCCCATACAGGGTCACAGGGAACTGGAGCCTAACCCGGCAACACAGGGCGTAAGGCCGGAGGGGGAGGGGACACACCCAGGACGGGACGCCAGTCCGCCGCAAGGCACCCCAAGCAGGACTCGAACCCCAGACCCACCCGAGAGCAGGACTGCGGTCCAACCCACTGCACCACCACGCCCCTCTGTTGCTGAACTATGCAAGATAAATACTCTGACACACAAAAAAACAATTGCATGGATATACACAGTATGTACAGAGCATGTAAAGATACTCCATGTACATAGACTTTAAAATACAGTACTGTGTCTTTTAAATACTGTATATAATGTTTTTGTGTGTATGTCTCTTAATATTATTAAATATTTTCCTAAATAATACATGCATTTTTTTTTGCTGAGTAGATATACATTTACACTTATAAAATATCCATACATATTGGAAAACATCCACCTATAAAACCTCATAAAACGTTTAACATTTACCAGTGTTTTGGAAAAGAATGTGACTGGAGAAACGAAGAAGACAGTTTGCTTAGGAAACCAAGCTACACACCATCACCGTGAAAACAGCTTATTGTTCCGTAGATGTGCATAAATAGACTCATGAAAACCCAGAAAGAGTTTTGAAAATGCCTAAAACATACTTACAGTTCAAAATAATTTTTTTAAAAGTATTGTTTACATGGAAGTATCTTTCATACAAAAACTAAACTCGCACATGTGAAAAGAAAAACATGAGAGAAAGGGGTCAGAAGTGGATGTTTAGCTTTAGAGGAGACAGAAATAAACAGAGTGGACCAGCAGTGGACCCCCGATTTGCTCACAGGGGGAACCGGTGAGCACGGTGACCCCTCTCCCACAGCCAGACTCTGTGCAGATGGACTCGGTCGGCCAGCAGGGGGCTCCACCTGCCCGGCCACAGCCGGAGGAGTCCCTGCGTGGCATGCGCCCCAGAACTCGGACCACATGCTCACAAACCTTGGATCCTTTGTCTCCTTTAGGATAGCCCACAAACTCCACCACTGTATTGACCAGTGGGCGGCCAGGGTCGCCAGGGTGGCCCACGTCTCCCTGGATACGATGACCAAGGAAAAGAGAGTTTTTATATTTCACAGGGCAGGGGACGGGAGGGGGGTGTCTGGGGTGGTGGGGGACTGTGCGTGACCCCAGGGATAGCCGTGGACGAGGTGGGAGGAGCTGGGGCCAAATAGCATGAGGATGTGGGATTGACCAAGCCTGGTCTGCAGAGCAACCCTGGCAAAGCACCCTGGATACCATGCCTTGCATGGTGCTACATCCCATATTTCCAGCACGGCCATCTTGTCACAGAATCAGAACTGCGTATCACTTTCAAAAACACGATGCTCTTCGTACTGACACACCAATGCAATCAGAGAGAGTAAACTGAGTGTGAATCCTAGAAAGGAGGCAGGGATGAGGTGAGCTGTGTCCGTAAGGCTACTGCACCCCTGCTGCTCTCGCTACTTCCTCCACCCATCGCCCCTCAGCCACTCCCCGCCAAGCTGGGACCACAGCTCCCATCTATTCTCTTGCCTTATGCCTGTGTTAAAGCGCTCTGTGTCTCTGCGTGAGAAGAGCGCTCCATAAAAATGAATTGAACTGAATATTCTTACCTTATCTCCTCTGAAGGAAGTGCTTATAGTGGGCCCTTCTACTAGCGTTTCCTCCCCCGGCTGTCCTGGGGGTCCAGGTGGACCCGCGTCCCCCTGGGATCCAGAGGAACAAAGTCATTATACATTCAAGTGTGCTGTTTTGCAGCAAGGATGGAGCCAAGGGTGGGGACCTGGGAGGCCGTGCCCCCGTCTCCGAGGAACTCCTTCCCACAGAGAGACAGTAAATTGGAGAATAAAACACAACAGACTACAATTTTGTCACCGTTTGCGATTAGTAAGAAATTGCTGAACACGTTTATGAGAAGAAATGGTCAACAATAAGCACTTAACAGGAGTTTGTGCATTTATTGATTCAGCTGATAATTCTCTCTAAAGTGACCAACTTACACATGTGGATAGTTCTGCTACAAGTATTTAGGTAAGTACCTTGCTCCAAGGTACTACAACTCAAGGTGAGACTTGAACCTCTGATTTCTGGATCTAAAGGCAGGAGCACTAACAACTACGCTACCAGCTGTCTATCATTTAAAATTGGTTTTAATTTCAATGTAGCCCCAACTTAGGTAGGTAAAGTTTTTTTTTCTTATAGCCATATCGAAGATTCTGACAGCACCTAACCCGTACCTAAATTGCAGCAAGTCTCTTTTATTAAGCTTTCGTTGACTTTGTCTCAGTCTTTGAGAAATGACGAACGGATTTCCGCTTCCCATTGTATTCATGAGCTGGGTCTACGCCAAATGAACAGGTCATATTTTTCAAGAACGATTACTATTAAACCATGTTCGCTGCCTTTTCACACAAAGTCATAGTCTCTTCGTAGAGACCCACTCTCACACACACACACACACACACACACACACACACACACACACACACACACACACACACACACACACAGATGGACAGGTGAAAGGAGGTGTGTCAGTGAGAGGTGTGCAAAGCAGAGAGCTGGCGGTGCTCGTGGAGGAATCGAGAGGTTATAAGCCCATCATCAAAGACTGGGGCTTAACTGTGGAGAGCGAGACACACGGAGCGGCTCAGGTTGGCTGCTGCATGTGGCGCGAAACATGGGAAGCGCTCATTCTGATTAAAGTGTGCAGCTTTGCTTGGGTTTAGCTTCACACTGGAGCACAACAAATGAACTCATTAAAGAAAGTGTCTGAAAGCTTTCACCGGTGGTTTGGGGGTGATGTTCTTACCCTGTCTCCCCTCTCCCCCTGAAGGCCCTGGCCTGCACTGCCCTGAAAAGCAAGATACAATGCAGCTGAGCCCAAAGCCACTACGGAATTGATTAAAATAAAATTACATGCATTGCAGCCACTGGGGCGTGCCCCCCAAATTTCAAGAAGCAGCAGCAGCAATTGGCTCAGTGCACAGCGCCCTCTGGAGAATAGGAGGACTCACTGCACTGTGGCAATTGGGAGCTGTTCCATGTTCCGGTACTTACTGTTGGGCCAGGTGAGCCAGGGGGGCCTGGGGAGCCCTGTGGGAGAAAAGAGTTGGGATCAGATTTGAACAAAAACCTTCTCAAGAAGCAAAGCAGTTTCCCAGAATATAATGTGAATAATGGCGAAAGATGATCACGAATACACAATAAACAAAAGTCAAGGCACGTACTGGAAAGCCGTCAGGACCTCTGGGACCGATCAGACCAGGGAACCCGGGAGGACCTTGTGGGCCCTGGAAGATACAAGCAGAGGAGACAGCAAGCAAATACATTAAAACCTGGGATCTTCACTCTGCACTACAACCTCGATTAGTAGTACCTCCTACAGTGCTGTCGCTATAGCTCTCTTTCAATTTAGCTCTTTGAGGAATTTATCAGAGTAATTTATTATTTTTTAAAAAATCAAAGAAAGAATTAAACAAATGAATTAATTACCTCTAACAGCACTGTTTCATTTAGCAGCACGTCTCAAGAAAGCATCTAGCACACTACTCGAGGTATTACTGTATGTAGGTGAACTGCTAGTAATGCACAGTGGCTGCAGGTTTGCAAGCGACAGCAGAGATTACATGTACTTGCAGCAATAAGGTTATCTTGCTAATACTTACATTCAACACAAGATACCACATTATAACACTGGGTTTTTCAACATACATTCTGCATATTTTGTTTATGATCAAATCCCAATTTTTATGCTTTTTTCTCAGACTGCCCAGTTCTAAAGAATTTTTACTCGGCTGAAACACTTACAATCAGGCCATCCAATCCAGGCAATCCTGGTTGTCCCTAAAATGAACCAGAGACATAAAAAAAGGATTCACATTACAAACACATATCAAGACCGGAAGCAGTTTTTTCTCTCAGTAACTTCAGTTCCCAGCTACGCCGCTGGCAGCAGCAGCTGGTTTGGCATCGGCTGGCACAGAGGTTTCCCACAATACTGGGTCAAGCTGACCTGACTGGCTGTGGGGATCCCATGATAACATGGTTCTCTGTGTCACTCAAGGGCTCTGTTCATTTGTGATCTCAGCAAAGGAACAAACGATATTCCTGCACAGATGATTTCCAGTTGAGAAAACCTCCAGAGGGTACCTGAAGCCTGGCAGCCCCCGACTGGTTGGCTATCAACGGGTAAGAGTTATTACAAATGGAACTGGATATGTATATTAAGAGAGACCTGTTATTGTAATGAAAAGGGTCTTTACCTTGGGCCCACCGCTGTTTGGTCCAGAGTACACAGACTCTCCTTTTTGGCCTTTTAGCCCTCGTGGTCCCTGAAGTTGAGAACCAAAGAAGACTGAATATGAAACACTGATGAGAAGCATTTGCAGGAGAAAGGACTACAAAAAGCAGCATTGCATATGAAGTGACACCAGTGACATAGTGACAGCAGAACAAAAGCATATGAACAATATAGGTGCAATGACAGCAGTATTAATGGACGTGACGAGGCTATCAGATAGATTATGCTGAAAACAGGTTATACCTGCAGGTTACACCCTCAAGACGGATACACACAGCTCTCTGCTCTGCCCACCTGCATCCCGGGAGGACCTTCCTGGCCATCCTGTCCACGGAGGCCTGAGTCTCCAGCAGAGCCATTGCAGCCATCATATCCAGGGAGTCCCCTGCTCCCATCCTGCCCAGGATGACCCTGACAAGGAATCAGCATCATGTCAACTCCTGGGGTCTCCATGTGCAACCACTCCCCAACAGGGAGTTGAGGCAAGAGAGGTGTAGGTAAAAAGGAATTATAGATATGGAAGTAAGGGTTACAGTTTTGAGGAAAAACAGAACAGCGATGGCTGAAGATGCAAGAGACAGGTGAGGAGGATAGAACTCACCGGAACCCCATCTGCTCCTGGAAACCCTGGCACACCCATCGGACCCTGGGAACAAGCATATGGAGGTACACATGAACATGTGTACACACAAGAAGGGAATAATATACAAATGCATACATGGAATGAAGAATGAACGCATTCACTTTAAAGCCATTCATATTAGAAATCCATGTTTTACATTTTCTTCATAGCAGCTCACTACTTGATCTAATCAAGACCCGTCAACAAATGGAGCAATATTTTAAAGGCTATGCTAAATCTCATAAACATAACAGACCAAAGTAAAGATGCTGAAAAGGTGGAGGTCTTGCCTTGTCTCCTGTTGGTCCCGTTAGACCTGTTGGTCCATGGTGGCCCTTCTCCCCTCTGGGCCCCAAGGGGCCCTGGCCTCCTGCAGAACCTTCAGCTCCATTTGGTCCTACAGGTCCAAGAGGTCCTGGCTGACCCTGGATGGAGACCCCCACAATGAAAGCGTAGAACAGCATCATCTCATGTTGAGTGAGCCTTCATTTTTGTTTTTCAATATATAATATATATAAAATAATAATGTGTGAGTTACTCATTCACTAACCCAACATGCACTCTTCCCCCTTAATTTACTTAATTTTCCACAGCTAGGCCTACCGCAAACCTACTGTCCCTTCATCAGCTAGCACTTTAAGTTACTCCGTCACACTGGAGTTCCACCTGACCAGTTTTCAGGGGAAGAGAAAGGAAATAAGTGTTTGAGCTCCAGATAAATTGATGCAATACCACATCTCCACCATACGGTGTAGAAAGAGTTGTTTTATACATACACGCTTGAACAATAAAAGGGAAATGCCTGCAATGTATCACACAGTATGTATACATGATAATTACTCATGACCTAATACAACAGAGGAATGCAACCCAAAGAAGACAGATGGGGAGAACAGGAAATGAGCAATGTGGTATCATGACCCTATATTTAAGCACAAAATCACTCAAAGGGCTCTACCTTCATCTTGCTTTAGACAACAAGGTCCAAGTAGATCTGATGTTACCTCTTAACCAGATGACAGAACCTAAATTCATCTGAAGTCACCCACATGAGGAGTGGGTTCTTCTTTAATGTAACATCAACAATATATCACAAGGATGATTCCTAAAGGCAACACCATATCAGAGGAAAAGGGCGTGGTATCAACCGGGAGTAATTCCATTTAATTTCTGAGACACCTGTTTCTCCTGGAGACCTTCTGATCCCCCAGACGTGTCTGCAGGGGGTGTACCAACCTTAGTCACTGCACTGGCCAGTGGTCACACACCTAGTTTGAAGAGTAGGACTTGACCTTGACCTTCCTCTTCCACGTGGCCACCAGTTAGGGTCTGTTAGGTAGAGCCCTTTGCTTGCATACAGGGTGGGGAGCTCCAGTCCTAAAGGATGTATTGGAATTTATCGCACTTCTCCTCATAACTACTTAGCAGGTCAATCACATACTAATTGGGAGGTAACTGAAAGGCCTGCAGCCACTAAAGTTTCCACCGTGACCTGGGTCTACAGCAAGGGTTCAGACGAGAACCAGACCTCCTTGTTTCACTCCCCACCTGCTTTGGCTGGAAGGGGAACAGGGCTGGGCTTGCAGGCATTTGCGAGAACCTGAAGAATGACCAGCTCTTATCCGGATCAAACCAAGCACAAGGAGTCAGTAGTGCGGAGCAGCTGCGTGCAAGCACTGCCAGACATCTCTGAAACCTCAACATACGGCTGTCCTGAAGACCAACCCACAGAGCGCTTGAGTTGTCAGGAACACCAACACACTGAGCACACACACACAGAGTGTACAAACAGCCAGAGCACTCTCTCTCACAAACACAAACACACCTAATAGCATACAGAGTTTGACGAGTTCAGCTCCTGGCGACCTGCTGCTAGCTGCTTAGATTCTCCTTATCCAGGCCCACTAAGCAGGAAGATTAAGAGCAGATTTTAAAAAACGTGTGACGCAAAGATTCACGCCCTGAGCTCATCACATCCTCGCCAATTAGCCGAAGAGCGGCTCATCTTCTGTGACTTTGGTTCGGTTTACAACCCTCAAATCTCTAAAGTGACATATCCCACTGTGATTATTTGTTAAAATGTGAAAATACTGTGGGTAGCATAGCGGTTAGCGCTGTCGCTAACCAGGGTTGAACATGGCCCCCTGCCTCTGTAGTACCCTTGAGCAAGGTACTTACCCAGAACCGATGCCGTAAAAATTACAAATGTACAATTGGATGTATCTTAGCCTGCAAACCTAACACTGTAAGTCACTTTGGGGAAAAGTATCAGCTAAAAATGTATAAGCATTGTATGCCATAGATGGAGGGGCATGGATCATTCTTTGCCTACGCTGAGCACGGATAAAGTCAGAACACGTTTTCTTTACCCTTTGAGAGACTGGAAATCATTTTAGAACGCAAAATATTTGCCATCTGTGGTTACTTTGGTCCGTGGTGGCTAGACGGTTGAGGTCAAACCACCCTAGACATGGACACGTCGTCATTTCCACTGCCTGATTCAACCATTCAGCCCCCAGCCACGGCTATCCTGCTCCAAAAACAACTCAACACGCTTCGATTTAATAACCGCTGATATTTTCATATTTTTAAGTCTGGTGAAAAAGGACTTCCAGCCGGATTAATCTGCAGTAGACTGCGCCGTTTGTGCGACAAATCCCCTGCCTCACAAAGGGCACAAAAGAGTCCATTCCGCTTCTTTAAGCCAGCTGACCTTATAAGCACAGTTACCCAGAATGCATCTCACTTCCTGTTGGCATGGCGAAGAGAATCCATGAGCAGACAGATTCCCCAGCTCAAGCCAACCCAGTCCATTAGGCCCTGGGATTTAGCGGCACCCATTGTTGGAAGGCAGCAAGGCCCGGGGGGATGGTTTTACCTGTCACACCGCATGCCCGATCAACACTGTGATGGGAGCAACACAGGGAAATACTTAACGGCACATCGCGGGGAGGGGGGGTGCACTGTGCAATGGTTGATTCGGACTTGATAACCTAATTCCCGAACTGCCTGTCCGCACCCAACCCTGCAGACCACAAAAACTGTGGCAGCAAGGGAGAAGCAGACGGCGGTCCAAACAAACACTGTCGCGTTCGCCCCAGCTGGGTCAGCCGTTTTCCCCATCGCTGGGTCCGAGGTGGGAAAGAGAGGCGGGTGAAGACTTCAGACCACATGGCAGCACTGCACTGTAGCTAAGAGCATCCAGAAAAGTCAGGTAAAACACCCAATGTATCCAGCTTCAGTGCAGCTAACCTGTGACACAAATCTACTTAGATAAACCTATAGATCCTAGTATCCTTGAGTAAGCTGCTTTGCAGGAAAACATTGGCTAAACGAATAAATAAATAAAATAAATAAGAATTAATGAAAGACAATACTGACGGGGGCAGCAGATGGTGTAGTGGTTAGAGCTGCTGCCTTCCATTCTAAGGGCCCAAGTTCAAAGCCAGTCTCCTGCTGTGGTACCCCTGAGCATGGTACTTACCCTGAATTGCTTAAGTAAAAAAAAAAGCTACCCATTTGCGCAAAGGGGTACATAATTCTAAGTACCTAAATGTTGTAAAAATCTTCATAGAAAAGCATCAGCTAAATGAATAAATGTAAACTTATTGACATGAATAATAAAAATGAACTTGTGTGAAGGTGAGGGAGAATTAAACAAAAGCTGTAGGGTGATCCAAGTGGATCTAGACCCCGCTCCCTCCCTTCGGGGGCTGGACTCTCAGCAGGTACCGGCACGTCTGCCAGCCTGGCCCCCAGCCAGGTTTATTTAACCACCTAGGCTAAAAATGACTCCATCACATACCATTACATTATTAACATTTTCTTCCAAACCAACTTGCGAAGATTAAAGTTTCACACTTCTACCCATTTATACAACTGGACATTTTACAAAATCCACATTAATACTCCAGGTTTTATGTAATCCCAGGAATCTGTAATCCAAATACTTTGCTCTTTGCTCTATCAGGTGAGGCCCATGACCTTGAGAGACCTTAAACTTTCAACCTTCTATTTACAAGTCCAGCTTGTTAACCACTTTTCCATCTGGAGCGTCAGTAATGTGGTCTAGAAAAATTCTCCCACCAGATGTTTACATTTAGCGCAGCCCAGTGTGATAAGAGGAAATGTAAGCATTGTATAACACCGGTACTAAACGTCATTTTCTAGTGAAAACCCCACATGTTCCAGGCTTATCGAAATACACATGATGGTACAACGCCCAGTTTGGACACAGCACAGTAGGTGCAGGTGTCATTCATGCTTAAAACACAGCTTTATCTTCTAGTCCTTGGCACATTTTTCATTTTTAAATCTCATTAGTCTGCTCAGTGCTCATCAGAGCAGATCAAATGATTTACTTACTGTGATGATTATGAATGTCATGCATCTCTTTATACAGTCAATCTGTTTAACAATGCTATTTCTGTAGCACGGAAAAAACGTGCAACCTAACCAACTGCGGTTCAGCTGGCCTGATAGTGAAAGATCAAATCAAGATCTCTCTCTCCAGTCGTTTGAGCTTAATGGTAATTTGCATTTACACCAACAGGGGGCAGTACTGTGTACAGTACTGCAGCTCTATAAAACCAGTTTTTCTACAGCTAAAGGGTGTGTCCCCTCCCCCTCCAGCCTTGCGCCCTGTGTTGCCGGGTTAGACTCTGGTTCACTTGAGACAAGCGGTTGTAGACACGTGTGTGTGTGTGTGTGTGTGTGTGTGTGTGTGTGTGTGTGCACATTTAGAGATCTCAAGTGAGGCGGGGGCAGGGAGATGAAAAAGAAGCAGACTGTGAGGATCTGATTCATCCCGTATCTCTCGCCACGTGATGTCGGGTCACTGACAGTCAAAACAATCCTCTTGCATTCAGCCGATCTCCTTGTCGGATGGTGTTGACTGTAGGCCAAAGTTCAAGCCATCGACAAAAGGGTTGCAGACGGAAGGGTTACAGAAGCAGGTCAAAGGCCAATGTGGACCAGCAAGCACCATGGCATTGCGGTAAAACAGCTGCGCCTTGTCCTCAGAGTGTACATGGTAGGGGTAGATGGGCTGCGCCAGGTTCCCACGGTGTTCAGGACAAGAGGAATGAAAACAGGAGACTAGAGAGTGGAAACAGGCCATCATCAATTAAGTATTTCTAGGAAACAGAAACATTTACAACTGCTGAATATAACGGAAGTGTTGACACCAATTCACACAAAGTCAATTAATTTAGTTGATTGCTAGTGGCACGAGAGAATAATAATATATTTACATCTATTCATTTAACAGTTGCATATAGAATTGACAGCTAGTAATTTCAATATTTTAACATAAAATGTAGTGAAAGTTTATGGGGCAGATACAAGATAAGATCAGGAGAGAAGTGGGTCCAAAAGAGATATGTGTTGGGAGACTTCTTGAATGTTAAGATGAATTCAGCAGTTCGAATTGAAAGAGCGCTCATTACACCACATTGGAACCAAAACTGAGAACCTTTGGACTTAAGGTTTTGGATCTTATGGGACCACCAAGCATCCAGAAGTGGAAGAGGATAGCAGTCTGGTTGGGATGTAGCAGAGGATCAGGTCCTGCAGGTATTGGGGAGCAGATCTGAGCAGCAGATTATAATATATACGGAGTATAGTACTCTTTCTGGGACTTGGGTTGGCAACTTTCGGATTCCATGCGTGTGTCCATCAATAACTACCTGCAGTCTCCACCCACAAACCGTCATGTACCATCATCGGGGGGTGCAGGTCTCTGGTAGGTAGGATTCTACAACAGGTCTCCAGTCAGAAGTGAAACTGTATGTTTGCATAAGAATAGAGCCACCTAAACAAGAGTAAACATCCCAGTTGGGGTGTCGCAAGGAGGTGGAAGCTAAGGGCTTCGGCAGGCACGGCAGGAGTGGGGAGCACTTGTAGGTTTATAGCAAGCTTGTCCTGCCTCACATGCTAGTTACTAGAAGGTCCGGGTTACGTCCTCCCTTCCACCAGCGTGCTTCTGCACACATGTGATGATCGGATGAGTACCAGTGGGGCACACAGCGACCCATATAGGATGACCCTGGCATCCAAGACCAACTCTTACACGTGCAGTGGAAGACAGAGATGTGAAAGCAACTTGGTGAGAGAGGTCATCTGGAATGGACACAGAGTGCACATTCCAACCATAGCCCAAGACCCAGGTCTCTCCTATCTGTGCCCCTCCCACACATAGCTGAAGTTCATTACCAGCCGCCTTCACACCAAACACATCAGCTCGACTGTGAGAACCTTCCCTCCCCTCATGGGAGACAGGAGACCTGGGGGAACCAGCTGGTGGCTTGGCGTGAGCGAGACGGAGATTACACCACGTTTGAAGGCTGGAACACCAGACTGCCCCGCTGCCACCCCCCTCCGTCCAGGAAGACATGCTGGATCCAAACCTGGGACACATGTTCCTCGGCCCGCTGTGTGGTCCCCAGCCGCACGACATCAAAGTCCTGTGTTGATTTTCCAGGGCTGAACACAAACCATGCTGTCAGCATCCCCAATCCCTCTCCCCTGACCCCGCGACCCCCTGCGCCACTGATGCGGATGTTTGTCGACCAGATGGTTCCAATAGGGGACCCTGTTTACCTTGTGCACTTTGATGGACGCTGATCTTCGCTTCTCCCTTAAAAACCCCCGTCTGTTTTTTCATCCCGCCGATGTTTACACATGAGAATCTGGGAAGACTCAGGGCCCGATGACCAAAGCTGTAGAATGTTCCGGAAAGTCAGGAGATGGTGATACGGTATGTGAGAAGCAATTGCACCGGGTGTCAAAACGGCAGTCTATGGGTTCGCCAGCTTAGTTACAGCCATTGTGCTACATATACGCATATGCACACGCGCCTCGTTTTCAACTGTTCCTCATCCTGTGTGTAACACGCCGAATGCCGATGCATATCTCTAATACTTCAAGCGATACTTCTCATGGCCTGCACATCCGGACACCTGAAACTCATTACCAGGAAAACTGGGTTCCCCGGGACGGGAGTAAAGGGAATGCGGACCCCTTGGAATTCAGAAATCACCCCAGAACTTAATGGCTCCACACCAGGGAGAGGAAAGATGGCAGAAGGGTTCAAGTCCCGCGGAGACGCCACTACACAGTTATAAGCCATAATGTCATCAATCTTGTTTTAAATAACAGAAACAACAGGTTGTAAATACATTTATCTGACACCTTCCTCCAAAGCAACTAGCAGCGTTAAGCCATTCACCTATTTACATGGCTGGGTAATTTTTTACTGGAGCAATTTAGGAGTAAGTACCTTGCTTAAGGGCACTATAGTAGGAGGTGAAATTCAAACCTGCAACCCTTGGATACAAAGGCAACAACTCTGCACTGCCAGCTGTCCTCTTAAACATAGACAGAGCAGTGAAATATCTTATGTGTAGGTTTCACTGTTACTTTTTAATTTAGCAGATGCTGTTAGCAACCATGTAGCTCTCACTGGTGCCTCACATCTACTGGGCTATGGCTTTGGATGTGGGTTCGAATCTGCTTCGGTCTCTGTGGGGTCTGCATTTTCTTCCCATGTTCATGTAGGCTTCCTCCAGGTGCTCTGGTTTCCACCCACAGTCCAAAGACGTGTTTCCGATGAACCGGTGACTCTAACTGCATGACTGTGTGAGTGACTGAGTGTTTATGATCGCTCAGTGACGGAATAAACACAAACTGGACAGACATGCTGAACAGCGAACTAGGCGGCTTCATGCAAGACATTCTCAAGTGATCAGAATAGGAAAAAATCAGTTCTTCTGGGGTACACAGTATCCTGGAAAACTAATCGAATGAGGGCAGTTGAAAGGTAGGGCCTGTATGACCAAGGAGAAGAGCCAAGGGGCCCCCTGGGCAGCTTTCCCCCCTGACAGATGGCTGCAGAGCAGGATTCAGGAGAAGGGAAACCGAGCGCAGACAAATTACAACCTGGAACTTAAGCCTCGGTGCGGACGGAGTGAGGTGTGTAATATGACAGCCACCGTGTCATTTACTGGAACGGCTTGTGAACACAAGGTGCGCCTGCTGGGGACAAACAGCCTCTAATTGTTGTTTTAGTTTGTCAGTCCAGCGTCACATCGGCCTAGACCGAGACAGTTTGGACACACACACACACACACACACGTACACACGCACACACGCACACACATCAGGGGTGTCCAGCCTTTATTGGCCAAGGACCACAATCATTCTTGTGAACTGGTCTGAGGGCTGCACATATAAATATCACAGTAAGTGACACAGTGAATCATAACTGTCTAAACTGTAGCTTTATTTCATTTTATTTTATTTTATCTCATTTTATTTAGATGTTGTGCGTCTATAACTGTATTATTACTGTATAATTTTATTAAAATATGATTCCAAAAGAATTAGTTGCCGGGTTAGGCTCCGGCTCGCCGCGACCCCACTCGGGACAAGTGGTTTCAGACAACGTGTGTGTGTACACAGTGTATATTACTTATTATGCAAATGTGGGCCACATTATGTGAAGCGATGGGTAGATTGCAGCCCTCGGTCCATGTGTGGACACCCCTGATGATCACACTTGTGCATGTATGACATGGTCTCACACACACACACACACACACACACACGCACTTTCTGAACCGCTTGTCCCATACAGGGTCGCGGGGAACCGGAGCCTAACCCGGCAACACAGGGAGTAAGGCTGGAGAGAGAGGGGACACACCCAGGACGGGACGCCAGTCCGTCGCAAGGCACCCCAAGTGGGATTCGAACCCCAGACCCACCCAAGAGCGGGACCCGGTCCGCACCACCGCGCCCCCCTCACACACAGATATTGACTAGTAAATGCAAACATGCTTACGCTTCCAGAGAGACGGTGGAGGGCGCAGTCAGGCACACATTAATGCACACGCAGGTGTGCGCATACCGAGACGAGCATGAATGAACACACAGGTGCAGGCACCCGCACAAACTTACATAAACAAAAGGCGAAGGTGCGATAAAGAAAAGGAGCCGCTATGCGGCGTGTCACCAGCAGGAGGCGGAGTCACAGCCGGCGGTGAACATCTGTCAGCTGAGTGAGCAGTGAAAACCTTATTTTTACCAATAAGGTCCAATAAGGTCTAAAACAAAGGCTTTCCGCCGTCATGGCCCTCCGCAGATGACGCCACCGAGGAATACCGCGGTTACTGAGAGTAAAGCAGTTAATGGTACCAGTTAACGAAGCGCAGGCTCTGGCGTGGCCCCCGCCGTGTGAAAACACAGACTGTTAACTGTGTTCAAGTGGCAGGAGAGAATAAACCAGCCCTGAAAAAGGTCTGCAACTGAGAAAACAAGCGGGCACTTTTCACTGTCTTCGTTTCATCTCATTTCACTGTGTCAAAGCGCGCCGTTCGAGCTTCACTTCCCCTCTGCCAATAGGATTACGGCGCAAAGGCGAGCGGCGGCGCTGACGGGATGGAAAGTGAGTGGCTCCCATTGCTGGGTCTATAGGTGCAGTCAGCCATAGTGGGAACCCGAGCCGCTTCGGAATTCTTTCACACAGGACAGCACAGGGGCTGGGAACTCCCATAATCCCTCGCCAGCACAGTGTCACGCAAAGGCGACGGACTCCAAAGGCTCGAGCTAGAGGCAGGACGCAGTTTTACCCTCCTCCGCGAGGAGACGAGGCCGGCGGCGACGCCGAACGCCAGTGTGTTCGCGCTGGTGACATCCGCACCGTGTGCCGCTGCAGCGACGCCGGAGGGAGAGGTGCGGTAAATGAGAAAGCCAGAGCAGGAATCTCGCATCTTCTGAAGTTTCCAGAAACACGCCCCCCCCCCCCCCACCCCATGTCCAGCAACCCCCAACTCCGCCGTGCCTGCGGCGCCTGCGCTCGAACCCGAGCCGCCGGGTCAGCTCATTATCTCCAAGTCATTCGGAAGACGCAGTCGATTTTCTAAAGCAAAGACAACAAAGGGTGGGAAATGTGAAATATACTAATTAAGATGATTACAACAAGAAACAACAGACTCCTTTCGGGAATCGCAGACAGTCTCTGTTGGGGTAGAGAAATCAGTCAAGCAACTGACACGCAGAACTGCCTCCTCCGGGCAGTTGGTGGGGGCGGTAATTAAAAGGAGTTATTTGTGTGTGTGTATTTCACTATGTAACTCAAGATCAGTAGCCACTGTGGTTCTTTACGAAAGGTGTGTCAGACGGTGCCTTAACCATACACCCCCCCGCCCCCCAAACCCCCACCCCATGCTTTTGCCCCGGGAGTGCAGCTGGATCACGGAAGTGCGTCCATGAATTTACACCCCAGGTGAAGACGCCCCTTCTTCCGTTCCACCCTCCTGACTTCCCAGACTGAATGTGTCCCCGTCCACCCCCAAACTCCAACCCACCGTTTCCTCCCGTGTGGGAATCTGGGAAACTGCGGACCGATGGCGAAAGCGGGCTCTCCGAAAAACGTTCCCGGCCAGCTGCCGGTGCAGGGCTTGGCGCCGTGATTTGGCACAACGGCCCTTTTCAGAAAGAACACTGTACTGACACACACCATTACTTGGGATGGGCACGCAAACGCAGCTCGTACGAGGGAAAGTCTACAAGTATCCGCAACGACCTTTCGGCTTCTTTAATTAAAAAAAGTACTTTTACTCCTCGGAATTGACTGCGAGGGAACTAGGAATCCTAGTTATGCTTTGATGTGAACATATCCTGAGGACATGCTCTACATGTTAAGAGGTTATAACGAGAAAAGGATGGGTACAGTTACATGCACAGACAGACAAGAGATGCTGCTTTCATACTGGATTAAATAAATATCACATCTAGCATACAGAATCAATCAATCAGCTGGGTTGTTATGGAGATACCAATGTGTCTCATAAGCTATATAAGTGCAAGGAATGAAAGCAATAATTCAATTTAAATTATTTTCATTATTATTTTCATTCCAACTCAGAATCCTGCAAAAAAAAAGGACACAGACGTGAATGAAACAGCCTTAAGAATTTAAAAAAAAAAAACAATACACACACAACGAGTGAGGGGAAACAAAACAGTGTTCTCGTTACCATGGTAACTGTAACAGAAAGAGGTGTAACTCTTCCAGTAGTTATAATGGGCTGGACCCCCAAGCTATCCAGGGAGAACAGGTAAGAGAGTCCAGTGAGCATGGTGGAGGATGACTATAGCAGTCATCAGACATAGAGACACAGGCCTTACACACACACACACACACACACACACACCATAAAGTCCCGTCACACTTTAAAGACAGCAAGGAGCACCATGGGAAATATACACCTCCATAGGGGAAACTGAGCAATTTGGCCAGCCTGTCATTTTGTGGTTGTACCGTGGTTATCCCCTCTGCGGGCTGACACTTACGATGCTTTGGGTGAGCGCCACAGCCCGCCTCTGAGAACCGGCTCAGCCTGTAATTGAGGACTGTAGCAGGGGGGAGGGGGGCAACACAACACAGCACTACAGAGCATGCTCACTGGAGGGCTACTCGTACCCATCCAGCTCAAACTACGGCCTCCTGTCCGTGTGACTGACGATCCAAGTGAACATGTCAAACCGCTGCATCACACCCATTATCTTAGATCAACCGAGGGGCAAAAACCAATTCCGGAGAGTTCCGGAAACGTCTTTTTTTTTTACAATAAATCACAGGTTTGATGGTTTTATGTTACTGGAAACCCCCCCACCAGAAAAGCGCAAGACAGTTGATGAGGGTTCTCACGGTGCGACCACTGGGACCCCTTGCTAGTGGTGCCCTCACAGATATTTCCTTCACTAGAACACCAACCAATGGAGGGAGAGCCCACAGGGACAATACCACCCCCTGCTGGAGAGGGCGAAATAAGGCATGAACCTACCCTTCCGCCCTTTTCCGGGTTACACTGGCACCCTTCGCTGCAGTCCTGTCCTGAGCATGGCTCCTGGAACTTCGCACCCTGGAGATGGGAAGAGAAAGGGGTTGGGGTTTGGGGGGAGCGGGAAGACCAAGTGGTCAGTCTTGAGGTCACAAACACATCGGTCACATGCTGCGATCAGACAGTGGTATGCGTTTGCTGGACAAATAAGTGAGCTTTCACAGCCCTGGAGATGCTTTTCTGGAGGTCTCATGATCAGTGGTCAGGTGATTGGTGACCGTACGCCCCGAGCAGTGTCGGAGCCCCTGCCGTCCCTTGTCCCTTCACCTTAGGGATTATGAGTGGGACAAAGGGCAGGAAGGCAGAGCGCCGCCGCAGAAGACAGCCACCCTGAAATTCCCCCTTTGCTCCCCACAGTGCTCCGATCTCCTTGTGCCTCCTAATGGAGGTGACAGAAGCAAGATGAAGTGACTGAGAAGAAAGACGATGAGGGAGTGAGAACCACATGACAAGAGCCATCGAGGGACAGGGAGAGAGAGACACGCCACACAGGTCACCCTGCGGACACCGTGGCCGAACAGACACTTCTATAACTCGAGCCAAACTTTTTCATTTGTTTATTTAGCTGACATTTTCCTTCAAAGAAAATTGCAAGGCTAAGCTATTCGCCAGGATTTATCCACTGAAACAGTGGAGTAATTTTTACTGCAATAATTCAGGGTAGTGGGGGCGTGGTGGTGCAGCAGGTTTGACCGGGTCCTGCTCTCTGGTGGGTCTGGGGATCAAGTCCTGCTTGAGGTGCCTTGTGATGGACTGGCGTCCCGTCCTGGGTGTGTTCCCTCCCCCTCCAGCCTTGAGCCCTGTATTGCTGAGTGAGGCTCTGGTTTGCTGCGACCCTGCTTGGGAAAAGTGGTTTTAGACTCTGTGTGTGTGTGTGTGTGTGTGTGTGTGTGTGTGTGTGTGTGTGTGTGTGTGTACTTCAGGGTAAACACCTTGATCAAGAGTACAACAGCAGGACTGGCAACTGGAACCTGAGTTAACCCTCACATACCTTGTGTGCCACACCAGGATGTTCTGTCAGAATGTTCCGGATGCCGTGAAAAGCCACGTACGAGTGGGAAAAATGTTGGTTGTTCTGCTTGGAGGCTCCAGGTAATGAGGAATATTCCTGTCCAGGTACTCAAAACAAGAGAGTCCATCTCCTTCCGCTGTCCAGAACAGGCAATAGAAATAGGCTACCATGACGTACCTGTGCGAGGGCTCGACTGTGCTACGATTCAGCCTTTAACACCTGTCCTTTATCATTTAACACACAAAGCACATTCTCTTTATCTAACCCCTCTACTGATATTATGGCCCAGCGGGTTTGCTAACAGAGACCCTACAGGGACCTCCACAATCCTGCTCACATCGCTGTCCTCAAAGACACAAATTCTTGCAAATAACTTTCCTCGACAGGGCCGAGCTCCATACATCCGGAGACGCTGGTCTCTGACGAACAGCTGCCAGTATGTTCAGCTGTACACGTCCATTTGAAGCTCAAATTTTAATTATTCCTGAACAGATATGCAAAACAAATACTTTCACACACAAAATAACCACAGCTCCGTTTAAACACAGTACAAATATTCCACTGGTTTCTCTCCTTCCACCTTTCTTCAAACTATATGTGCATTTGAAAAAAGGCATTTCCCAGAATGCACCTGGAACCATAGTTTTTTTCTGCAGTTTTCTCGGCTTTGTTCGAAATCTTCAAGATGTTGAAGAAATCATGGACTGCAGAAAGAAAGGGGAACCATGAGAAGGATGAGAGGGATCGCAGCATAGAGAACGCAGGACCACAGGTGGTGTTCCCAACCCTGCCTGATAATGCTACACCTCTGTGGTTAGAGTTTGGGTTGAGTTTAGAGTTGGGGTTGGGGATAGAGTTAGGGTCTAACCATATCCAGCCCTGTCCTATGGGGGCAAGCATACTTAACGAAAATGGGTTCTTGGTGGGGGTGAGTGGAGAAGAATGTTTCCTCTAGTTCAATGGGAACCACCATCCCCCAAAAGAACACTTTGAGAAGTTTCTCTATGCGTAGAAGACCACTGAGCTGCCAATAATTAAACAGAATGCAAAATATTCCCCAACCTTCACTGGGTCACCCTCAGCAGGCATCTGTGAGCGCCATCTCTGCTCAGCACATGCCAGTTGGCACCGTAGGCGATAAAATGAACGTAACACGGGTGCATAAACTCTGACAACTTCCACAGCATGACTTACAAGTGATATACGGTTACCTCCTGGAGAACATGCCAGATGTTCTATGTTTAGTACTGGTCTTCATTCCAGTGCACATCAGGTCCACAGTCTCCAACTCCTCCTGTTTACTCTGTCTCCTCCTCCATCCCTTGAAGACACCTTCAGCCAAAAATGGTTCACACCCTTGGTCCACAGCCACAGCTTCAGCTGAATCAACATTTTCATTAAAAACAGCTCCATCTTTTCAATGTCCAACCGCCCGACTTCCATTCAACTCAAGAGCCATTGCACATATGCATTTGAAGTTCTTGCATTCCTAATAACAGCGTGTCAGCTTTCAGCTACACCTGTTGACCCTCTGCAAACCATGATCGCACCAACCTTCTCAGTGTGTGTCCGTCTGCCATACACCCTGCCCCATGGACTGTAGTTTCTAACAGGAACTACCTATGAGCAGGGTTAGGTGCTGATTTAGCCGCCAGGAGGGGTGTAGCTGCTGACACTGAAATCAGACCGGCTCCCTTCACCTTGGCATGACTCAAATTAGCATGAACAGGGGCATGCCAGGACCTTGACGGCATGTCTAAGGAGCTCAAACCATAGAAGACTCCCATAGCTTTCTCAGCTCAGATAAAGCACAAGGTAGGCTTTCGACCAAAAATAAAACTTACAGTACTCGATTTGTTAATTCTACATTTCATAGACACTTTTAGAGCTCAGAGCATCCTGCAACTATTAGAGGTCACATTGATGTTCCGTTGAGAAATTATCGAGCCGGGCAGAAAACCACAAGGTTGACATTTAGCGACGAATGGCCACTTTGCCATAATTCATTTTCATTATTTTTGCCAAAATACATGTTATGTATTATGTTCCACCTGCTGAATTAAGCGAAAGATACTAGTGGTCACCGGCCAGCAGGAACAGTGAAGGCTGGAGCTGTGGTCACTGTTGGCGTGGAGGTCCTGCCACAAGCTGACCGACATGCAAGGGTTCGGCCCGAGTAAATATGATGGTGGAAGCCCAGGCGGGACACACAGAGGAGCGTTTCCAGGTCATCTCCTCCTTTGACTTAATTACTCTCAAATATGATACCACAACACGTGGCACAAAGGCTTCTGTTTGAGCCACCCAGACATTTTTTCCCAGGTTATACAGCATATAGTTATATACATATAGAGTTTTATACAGCTGAAGATGAGAAGACTGATGGTGATGCAACGTTCGAAAGCGATCCCTGAAAATCCTCTCCTGTTTTATAACTGCGGTTTTGGTGGCTGTGGACCGACGGTGAAATTCCTCAGCTCCAAGGCGAAGGTAAACAGTGAATGGGCACGAGACACGCACACACGAGCCCACCTCCCCCTCCAGCTCCACCCCGAACCCTTGCCCTTGCGCCTCCGGCCCTGTCGTGGATTTGGTGAGTCAGCTCATGTCAGGCACGTGCACCTTTCATGTCTGGCTTTCCGAAATTAAAGGCAGAGACTGCAGGGTGTGGTTTCATTACACACAGACAATGTGGGGCGTGGCTTTACTTCAGACAGATGGTGTGGGCGTGGTCTCACTCCAGACAGAAGGTGTGGGTGTGGCCTCATTATAGACAACATGAGGGTGTGTGGGGTCTTATAGACAGGCTGGGGGGTGTGGCCTCACTGCAGAAAGTGTGGGTGTGGCCTTCCACTGTGGGTGTGGCCTGCCACTGTGGGTGTGGCCTAATTACAGACAGTAAGGGCCAGTATAATCAAGGGCACTATTATACAGTAAGAGGTTCTTCAGAAGCTATTTTCACAAACAATCTTAGGTTAGTGCTGTTAAATATAGGTTAATTACCCGTTTGTGAGCTAGGCAATTTTCTGCCACAGCAGTCCAAGGCAAGTGCCTTTCTCAGGAGTACTAGAGCAGGGGCAGAATTTGAACCCGGGTTCTTAGAGTACGACACTACACTATCTGCTGCCCCATCTATATACAGAGGAATCCTATAATCACTAGGAAATATCTCTGAAGATCTAAGATATTTTAAGACAAATGTTTGCTGTTTTGTGCTGCACTCCCCCATCCAACATCCCCTCCACATAACACAGGTGGCAGTCGGTATGACTGCCTGTATCGACAATTGCTTCCTCCCTGTAGTTTAGCTTGGACTGGCCCTGTTAACACCACACTCTGAAAATTAATGCGATCAGCCGCATCTGCTCTGGTGGTTTACTGGGTCTCACTCAGCCCTCCGCCGTTGAGTAACAGACGGTGGAACACACACGATCGCATGCGAATTAGGTTGAAGCCTGTGGCGACGCAGCCGGGGAAGTGTGCGGGAGACCCCCAACAGACGCAGGTGGTGCGGTCCTTGGAAGTGTGTCCACCTTACATGGAGAAGGTCCCTTCTAATCCTGAGCCACTTCCCCTGCTGTCCTTCAAACAATGACTCCTTTCAGAAGTCCCTGGGGGAAAACTAGTGCAGTTTAAAAAGCTTTCTGACGCTTCCCGCCTGAAGACACCAGCAGCTTCCCTTTGTTGCCCACAGGCTGGGAGAAGAACAAGAGGACTACCTAGACACCATTAGCTTCTGGGGGCTCCTTTGAAGGTGCCTGAGAGTATACGCTCCGGGCTCTGAATAGAGAGGAAGGGAAAGGAATAAAGGAAATAAAAACAGACAGAGACAAAGAAAATAAGCCCGGTGAGCCATTTGTGGAGCACCCTCAAGCTGTCATTCCTTCCATGTGTCAGAGTCGATCTGCGGTTTTCAGAAGATGAGCTGAAACAAAACCCGTTGGAATCGACGGGAACTGGCACGATCAGCTGGTTGGTAACTGTGCTAAATGTGATATGTAACCAAGGACAACACCTGTCAGAACTTTCGCCATTTCCCTGCTTCCTGCCATCAGAACCATGATTTCTGGGGAACTGCTTTGACTGGGGCAGAAACATGCCTCCACCCCCCCAACACTGCAGTGCTTTTCATCCAAGGTGTCTTCAGCCACTTACACAGGTGGATAGTTTAAGGATTAACTAACTGTCTGAAATCACACTTCATTACTTTTAACTCAAGGGGATGCAGTGGTGCAGCAGGTTTGTCCAGGGTCTGCTCTCCGGTGGGTCTGGGGTTTGAGCCCCGGTTAGGGTGCCTTGCGATGGACTGGCACTCTGTCCTGGGTGTCCCCCCTCCCCCTCCAGCCTTCCGCCCTGTGCTGCCGGGTTAGGTTCTGGCTTGCCGCGACCCTGCTCGGGGCAAGCAGTTTCAGACAGTCTGTGTGTACACACTTTTAACTCAATTTACCCGACACCTTGTTAGATACACTACACCAAGTTACTCAGAAGGATCTACTCGGCCACAGAAGAGAGTAATTTTATACTCACTGACTCACACAATACAGCAGAGGCAATTCAGAGCCACTAGTTCACTGAAAACGTATTTTTGGACTACGGGAGGAGACCTGTATGAAAATGGGGAGAATATGCTGAGACTGAGTGAAAGCCACAACAGAACTCACAGCCCAAGATCTGGGAGGTACAAGTGCTACCTGATGTGCTGCCATAAAAGAGCTGAACCCCTCCTGGGACTGGATTCTTCTCAGGTTTTAGGTCTTTGCCTTTGACCACTGCTCTACCTGCCACAGTACCTGCATCTCCAGTGAAGCTCATGCTCCATTATTTCCCGCAGAAACTCTCCGTGAAGAAGAGCTCTACGGTGCTCTACAGACTGAGTACCTTTACCTGGGGAACACAGCAAAGCAGCCAAAGAATTCATTGGGAGAAGCCGTAGGGCAGCTGGCTGAAAAATATTTCCTTTTGTAACTGTCAGCCCAGACAGAACAATCAATAATGATGTTTTTAATAGCGTTGCCAAGAATACATTCAAAAGCAAGTTTTCGCAATGGACAACCTTCTCTGGTCCGTGACATCAGCCTGCTTGACCAGGCTCACCTGGAATCATCTCAGAAACAAAGAAAGAAGTGGTTACTACGGTAACTGTGAGTGTAGCTTCTCCAACTGAACACACCACTGTCGCAACCATTGTAAAGAATGGCAATATTTTTATTTGTTTACCACGGAAAGCAATCCATCTTTGGAAGACATCTACGTGGATTCTTAGAAAATGGGAAATACGGTTATATGGTTTATGGACATAACCAGTCAACTATCATCTATAATCATGACTGAGAGAAAAACACCATTGCAAAACATGACAGAAAATTTAGGCCAATTGTCTTGAGAGCTGCCAGAATCAACTTGTCTTGCTCTTACCAAAACATAACATCATCACCAAATCATATGACTCCAACACTTTTTGAACCTTTAGACAGAAATATTCCTTAGACTGATGCTTCTCAGTCAGCCAAACACTAGCTTGTTATTGAAGAAGCCTGGATGCTGCATACACTTCAGACCCCTGGTGAACCTGCATACTTAGGTTTCCGGTTGCACAGGCCAGGGCCAGGTGTGCAATGGAGGTCAAAGGTCAAAAATCAAAGCTGGCCCTGAGATGGGCTGTTCAAAGCCAAAGTGAGACAGGTGGCATGTTCTCTGAAACCAGGTGTCCCCCATCGCTTCCACCCAGTGACATTCTCATCCACCTTGAGGAAGCATATATCCCCAAAGAAAGACACCTCTGACCCCCATCTAAGAGGCGTGTGTGACGTAACAACGAGTTCAATTTCTCAAATCATGCATGATCCCTCTTCTGAAGGCCAAACAAAAAAGACAGGTGACTACCACAGATACTTCTGCAGGGCTGGAATCTCTTTGATTCTCAGGGCCGAAAAGTCAAGTTCCCCTGCTGATTACAGAGGGTCTGGGGCCGGAAAGGCGATACCTTAGACCATGGGAAACACAAAGGGTACCTGTCATGCCTATGGAGATGAAAGCCTCACAGTAGTCTTGAGGGTTTGTGAAGGACATGAAGGCAAGGAAGACGACTCCACATACCACATGCCTACACTCGCACACACCTGTACAAAAACCCACACACATAAGATCATCTATAATCCAAACCACACGTAGGTACTCCAACACTCACAAAACCACACACTTACACACGCAAACCTACGATACATGCCTACTATACACACAGACAGTTCTTTTATGGTGCTGTAATTATGGAATGTAAGACATGTAATTGACTGTAGTCTGAGGTTATGTATATTCATCATTTACTGTAAATCAAAAGCCAACCTACGTCTTCCTCTGCATTGTGTCAGGAAACACTCTGTTCCTCGTACCCTCCACTCGTCGCTGGCTGTGGTAGGAATCTACCTGCCCTCCCAAGATCCCCCCGATCAGCACCGTCAAAGCCATCCGTGCATTCCTGAGAGGTCAGGTACACCATCCCCAAGGCAACTCTGCTACAAAGATAGGCCCGCATATATCATTAACTGGATTAGCCATTACCGCCACCGCCACCCCCACCCCCACCCCCACTCCCTCCTCACACCCATGCCCTGGGGATACACATATTTCAGACAGACCCTGAAGGTGTGTGTGTGGGAGTGTGTGGGAGTGTGTGAGGGGTTATATCAGTAACTTCCATACCCTAAAGAAATTGCAGTTGAACCTCCAGTGGAAACCAAAGATTGGGAACCACACAATGTTGTTCACCCTTTGTCCTGGACAGTTTATTTCAAACATTGTTGGAATCACAACCAGGATTTGCAGTGTGACACGGGATGCGTTGCTGAAAACTACCGCTCTGCACCAAGCTCGGATACGTGTTTGCGCTGCTAGCAGAGCCTTGATTTTGTTCCACCGGCATTCATATATAATATCCAAAGCCCCAGGACACAGGGGCAACTTTCTATGTCAAACAAACCCACTACAGCGTAAACGAGTGGGAGGTTTATGGCCCTGCGGTGACACAACTGTGAGCTCTGACCTTTGCTGGCAGGATCGGTACAGTTGGTTCTTCTCCTCCAAATGGGCGGGCCAAAGGTCTACTATGGGAATCGATGCGATTTGGGAACCCCGGTCCTCCCACCCAAAAAAGGAAAGCCCTGTATTGTCTTTGAGGCTTTAAAACAGTAATAAGATCCTTCCAGTGCTTCACAACAGAGATACATTACAAAGCCCTCCTTCAGCCCTGTGACATAGAGGGCTTCAAACCAAGGAACACCCCTTCCTTAAGGCCCAAACTGTATGTCAGGTCAACCATTGTCTATATAAACGCAGATGTCCAAACAGACACTTGCTGCCCCTCTATAAACTGCCTTTATGAGTCCATTTAACAATGAGGTCGATGCACTGCAGCTGTGGCCTCAAGTGTAGACCCAAACATCCAGGAACATTGAGAAGTGTTGACCTTTTCCATGGCCATGTTTAAAAGTGCTGGTCTGCGTTCTGTGTCGACCGAGACAGTGAATACATGTGATGGATGGTCCATCATTATAAGAACCTTCCCACATGTGTCGAAAGCACAGCGTGTTTTTCTTTCTGAGACGGCCGTAAAAAGGCACAAATAAAGTCTCCCAAATACAAAAAAGAAAGTCTGCGCACTTTTTTTTGCTTTTGCAGTTTATAATCTCAGTCCACCCATTCAGCTGTGGGACAAGGCAGAGGACAGCACGCCACTATGGTCCCTGAGACAGCGCTTATCGGAGTGATACCGAACAGCATGGAAATCACAGGACCAACCGGTCAAATCCGGATCGTGAAGATCGACAAAGTTGTGGTGCCTTTAATTAGTAACTCCAGACCTGTCTAATCCCTCTTTCCATGGTGCGCAGGAGCAATTAAAATTCCATGTTTCTCACAGTTTTTCCTTTAGGCTGCTTCTCTGTGCCTGGAGTGCTCATTGACATACAGTGGCATTCCACTGTAGGTAAACAGAAGCAAAGAAAGTTAACAGCAAACACACACACTGTCTGCAACTCACACACACACACACACACACACATTGACTGAAACTGCTTGTCCCAATAGGCTCCGGTTCCCCGTGACCCTGTACGGGACAAGCGGTTCTGAAAGTGTGTGTGTGGTTGTTTAGGGGGTGCGGTGGCGCAGTGGGTTGGACCGCAGTCCTGCTCTTCGGTGGGTCTGGGGTTCAAGTCCCGCTTGGGGTGCCTTGCGGCGGACTGGCGTCCCGTCCTGGGTGTGTCCCCTTCCCCCTCCGGCCTTACGCCCTGTGTTGCCGGGTAGGCTCCGGTTCCCCGTGACCCTGTATGGGACAAGCGGTTCTGAAAATGTGTGTGTGTGTGTGTGTGTGCTTGTCCCAAGTGGGGTCACGGTGAACCGGAGCCTAACCCAGCAACTCAGGGCATAAGGCTAGAGGAGGAGGGGACACACCCGGGACAGGACGCCAGTCCATCACAAGGCACCCCAAGCGGGACTCAAACCCCAGACCCAACAGAGAGCAGGACCCGGCCAAACCCGCTGCACCACCATGCCACAGATAAATAATATTAATTCTGGTTAAATAAAAATTAACTTGGTTAATATTTCAACTAATGACAAATGAAGGTACAGAATGAGCTCAGTAGACACACCAGTATGAGCTTGCAGCAAAGACAAAGCAAATGTTCACTTCCCCATAAGTGAGTCATGCCATTAACCGCTGAGGTCGGTGTTGTAGTTATCCAATTAGTAATAAGCCCAACCCATGATTTGGCACTGCTGGGACACATCTGCCAGTGATGAGAGCACCCAAATGTCTCTGAAATGTTCAAGCAGAGGAATACCATCAAAGATCATGGAAATCGGTGTCAAATGTGCAGCCCAAGTAGAATAAGAGCAGGAACTGTCATTTACACCCTATACAATCACTTATTTATTTATTCCCCATTTATACACCCATTTATTCATTTAGGTGACACTTTTCTTCAAAGCAACAATTATTGACCCATTTATACAGCTGGATAAAAAAGCATGAGATAAAGAAATAGATCAGTTCTCTGGCACAGAATTAGTTTCTTTCTTAAAGAATGCTGCACAGATTTGTTACGACAAACCCGGTCAGAATCACCATTTAAAGGTTTACTAAAATCATGCAAATAACCCTTTGTTTTGTTACATCACTATGCGTTGGTTCTGCTGCTTAAATCCTGCGGGGTGTTTTAGGAAATCAATCAGAAATGTCTCAGGTCATGGCTATTTATCATTAGTCACAAATGCAACGACTGAGTGAACAAATTAGGGCAGCAGACTAAACAAGCAACTGCACTGTTTGCTCTACATAATGACGTGGGACAGAACTCTGGCTGATGTCACATCGGTGGTGCAGGAGGAGGTGGTCGAGCTTACAACAGAGGAGGACGCAGACATGCTTGCGGGACATGAGGTCTGAGGTTCGAGAGAGTGCCCTCCGCATCGGACCTTGTGCCAAACCCTCGGAGTTCTGTTTCTGCTCTGAATCAGAGACCCCGGGTCAAGAAATGGGGGCTCCGCTGGCTACTTACTACTTTAATGTACATCTCCACATGAAAATCAGAGACACAAACTCATTTCCTGACTTTCTTGCCTGCAAAAATAAACGACTGAATCTGCCGGCATCATACGGACACCAGGCTCAGCTGCGGTCATGTTTTGGTACTGCTCCTCTCACACGAGGCCCCATTCCAAAAAGGCTTACATGGCAAAACAAGAAATCCCAAATGAAAAACCCACAGGAGAAAAAAACGGGACCTTTTCAAGGTACGAAACGAGAGGTTTTGCGATGCCGAGGGCAGCTGCCGTGCGAAACCCCGACACTTCTGAACGGATTCCACTAATACGAGCGCCAGTCAAACACGGCAGATGAGGAATTTGCCATAAAAGAGCCTTATCTTCTCTAACTGTACATCTGTCATCAGCTCTGTGGTTACCTCTGGAATGAATTTCCCATTTAACACAACTCCATCTCACTCAGTCACACCGTTGTCAGCTCTGAGATGCTTGCTCGTTCGTTCGACTTACCAACGTTGCACTTTTGACATCGTTATAAGGTGAACGCATAGACGCACGCTTCGCTTGCGCCCAAGAGGCACGACGCGAACACGACACAAATATACATGTGAAGTGCGCTCACGCAATCAATAGACGGGGAACACAGCTCCCAGCCCGTTATCTTCTCTGAGATCACGATAAAGTTCTGACATCTTTGAACGGGCGTCCGAGAGCTTTCAACCGACTGACGGAGCAGCGAACGAACAGTCGTACACACGCATGTGGACACTCACACGCACGCACGCGAAAACAGACGTGTGCAAACGCACGGAGACGTGCACACACGGACACGCATGTACGGACGAGCTGCTGCTGGAATGTACCAGCAAGGGGTCCTAGTAAGACCCAGTGCCCACATTCCTAAAGGAAGCTCCGAACGCTTTTGTTTTCTCACTCGCTGTTGAGTTTGGTGGAATGTGGGCTTGGCTCTGGCAGGCTCCTGCACAGCTCCTCGGGTCACACTGTCAGTCCCACAGACAAACCCTCAGGGACCTGGGAGCCTTGGAGCAGAACAACTCACATGGACAAAACAAGGCCTTCTCACTGTTGGATGTATGGCGATTGACCCGGACTGGGCAAATCAAACATTAGGGGGAAATATTGCAGGAATCCCCGATCAAGTCACATTAACCGTGTCTGGCTGCTTCCTACCCGTAAAGGGGGCTCTGTCGTAGAACTCTCCGAAAAAATTTGAGACGTATACAGTATTTAAGTGCATAATTAGATTTATAGAGTGCGGTTAGACTTTGGTTTGCGTGTTGTTACTGGGGTGTATGTTGTTGCTAGGGCGTGTGTGAGGTGGGTGTGGGTGTCTTATCTGAGCCGTGTGCCTGAGCTGGTGCGTGTGTGCAGGCTCTCCATGTTTCCAGACGAAATGTGTGTGAAGCGGGTTTGATTTCTTCCTTGAGTGTATGTGTGGGCATGTAGCATACTGGTGTGTGTGCTGGTGTCGCAGAGGTTAGCGTCTGAGTGTCGGTGCTTGGTGTGTAATCTAACTTGGGTTTTTGTTGGGACTGGCCTTGATCGGTCACTTCACTCAGAGAGATACTGGTTTCTAAAAAGAAAAAGACATACAAATAGAGATTTACAGAGTTAGGGGTGTGGTGGGTTTGGCCTGTGCCTGCTGTGGGGTGGGTCTGGAGTTCAAACCCCAGCTGGAGTGCCTTGCAGCAGACTGGTGTCCCATCCAGGGTGCGTCACCCTGTGTGCTCGCCCGGTGTTGCGAGGTAGGCTCTGGCCTGCCGTGACCCTGCTTGCGACAAGCAGTTGTAGGCAATGCCATTATATTTGTAGGGTAGCAGGATGGTGCAGCAGGTAGAGCTGCTGCCTCCCAGCACTTGGCCTGTTCTGGAACAGGTTGGAATCTGGCTCAATATGTGTGAAGTTTGCATGGTCTCCCTGTGTCTGTGTGGGTTTCTTACATGTGCTCTTGTTTCCTCCCACAATCCAAAGATATGCAGCGATTATTAACTAGTATTTAGCTGACACCTTTGTCCAAGGTGCCGTACAAGGTTGGATACACTAGAGTGAACTCCCTACAATGATTCAGCCATGTCTATAATGAAGCAATGTAACACACGTGCTCACACATACACTCACTATAGGAAGTTTAGAGTCACCAATCCACCAGAAACACTTCTTTGAAATGTGGGGATAAATCCACATGAACACGCGGAAAACATGCAAATTCAAAGACATCCAAGACATTGAAATACTTTGATTTTTTTTCTACATTAACTGTCTTTTACTGAACCATTCCACACAAACTGACAGGCTCAGAAGGTACTGTAGTATCTCACAAACACAGGTGCCAAACAGAATGGATCTTATCCGTCTACTAGATATGTGGTCTTTTTTAAGAGGGGCTGCTTTGGGCACAGCCATATCAGATTCAGGCCCTGAGTCACTGGAAGCCCATGTGAACTGGCCCTAAATATATTTACCCAAGCGTCTGCATGGCTAGCGCAGCTGCTGTAAAACAGGAGCCCTGGGAGCTGACTAATGTTCCAAAAGGGCTCTTTCCCAAAATTGAGCTGAGACAGCAAACTGGGAGATAAGAATGGAGGGATACAGACACAGAAGCACAGGGATAGGGAGGTGCAGCGCTAGGTGCTCCGGCAAGCAGAAGCACAGTGATACACTGAAACAAGAAGACTACACACACACACACACACACACACACACACACACACACACACACACACACACACACACACACACACACACACACTTTCAGAACCACTTGTCCCTTACAGGGTCACAGGGAACCAGAGCCTACCCAGCAACACAGGGCATAAGGCCAGAGGGGGAAGGGGACACACCCAGGACGGGACACCAGTCCGCCACAAGGCACCCCAAGCGGGACTTGAACCCCAGACCCACCAGAGAGCAGGACTGCGGTCCAACCCACTGCGCCACCGCACCCCTCCACAAGAAGACTATATCTAATTTAAGCATGTCAGCATAAAGCTAAATGTTTAAAAGTTCTGGTAAATACAACGGTAATAACCAGTGTCATTTTTCATTCCTCGATTCTTTCACTGCTTCAGTCTAGCAGGAAGAGCCTTGAAGGAACAAGAGAGGTTTAAAGGGACAAAAGCCACCTTCAGCTGTAGAGGCACTGAAATGTCATGAGTGCTTCTAGTCTAGGAGGCATGTACTTTCCAACTGCACAACTATGGAAGAGAGAGGAGTGGGACAGGACAAGCACGGGCCCTGCAGTAGATGTTGCCTTCCCCACCCTGGACCCGCCCCTATCGAGCCTGTGCTCGAACCAGTGCTGCTGTGTCGATTCCAGTCAATCCGATCATCACGGATCGAGCAGGCTATGCAGACAAATCGCTGACCAGCACTGGACCAAGACAAGAAGGTCCAACGACTGTACAATAAAAAGCCAAAGCTGAACAAAGCAAGAGAGAAAAGTAAGGGAAACCAGAGGTGTGGGCAAAGGCCCAAGTCCACCATATTCCAATGAATCTTTAGGATTGACCAGTAGGATTTGTGCTTGACCACCATTGCAGCTAGAGAGTTTGAAATACTTCACATGCTGGCACTTGTGGGCAGACTGTACCCTAACACATCGTCAACACCGATCCAGGATATGAGCTACAATTTGGCATTTATGCCTCACTGCGAAATCAAACACATCTTTCTAAGAACAGCAACTGTTAGCATACATTTTAGAATGATGCCAAAAACATTCATATTTTGGCCTGGTTGAGAAGTGGAGAAAGTAGATCACTGAAGGACCCGGGCAGAATAGGCCTTCTCCTGAATGACGCCAAACTATCTTTTGTTGAATTCAGCAGAGCCAGAGCCAGCTGGACTGAAGGTGAAAAAGAGAGGAGCAAGACTCTTTGTTGGAAAGACTTCAATCATGCACAAGATGGTGGACATGGCTTTAGTTTAGTTATGATACTGTAGGTCATGGTTTGCCTGACCCTTCCGACTGGGAGAATTCCGGAACTGTACTATGGAGAAATGTAAAGAACAGGTAAGAAGAAGCCAAGCTCCAGCGTTTGAGGGGCTCACAAGGGCACTCTATATCTGTATGTGAAGACATCATTGTCTTGCCATCCGTGGTTTTCCCTAATCCCTGAAACATGTGCAGAACTTGGCTAGCTGGTGTGAAGGATAGACTAGAAAGCTGGAATCATCTCGCACGTCCCCGTCAATGAAGATGGAGCGCAGAGCGGGAACCTCAGTGCCTGCCTCCCAATGTCCATTCTGAGTGTCCTAAATGAACGACACTCCCACACAGAGAAGCGGAGTGAAGAAGAAGCTGTTGTGAAGGGCAGGGAAGGGGGGGCACTGAAATATCAGACTCTCCACAAGGAGATAGGAATTGATGGGATGACAGGCATTTCCACATCACCTGTGAATTCACGGGAATTGAATAGTATTTGTGCATAGAGAACACAAAGGTGACAGTTGAGGTATGATTGGCAGGTTTTAGCAGGCAGCTGCTCCTGTTTGCACAGCTTGCCGAGCTCAGACACACGAACACAGCGGTAAACAGTAAAAGAGGACTGGGGTGCATGCGCGGCCGCTACGAATCATCAGTTCTTTTTCATGCGGAGAGCCTCCGATTCCCAGACCTTTTAAGTTGTCTGAATGCCCCTCGCTTCTGAAAGACTCAATTCAGGTGTGCTCAGGTAGAACTGCAGGAGCCCCGCAAAAGAAGAGACACATTTGCGCCTTCATAACAGCAAGCTGGATTAACACGCACGGTTTAGACCATTATGTACTACTTAAAAAAATTTATTACAACTTGTCTTTTATTCCCCTTAATTTGATATAATGATGTCCCTTTAAAATTCTAAAAAAAAAAAAAACATTCAATGACCAGGGTACGATGCAACCCTTTCAGGAACACTTAAAAATTTCTTTGATAAACTTTTTTTTCGCTAAAACGGAAAGCCTTAAATACTGAAAGAAATTTCCAGAATAATAGAACTAATCAAACTAATAAAGTTAAAAAAACTCTAATGTAACTCTCACCTTGATTCCAAGGAATGACATCACCACTGCAGAAGACTCAGTGTAAATACACACTGTACTGGAGGAGTGCTTTAGAAACCGGATGCTTTACAAAAGTTCAGATCCGAGGACAATCGTTTATATTTTTTCCTTTCAAGTATCCCTGTTTGGAATTTGCTCTAAAAAATAGCCATTTGATTTGATATAAGGCAGCACAGTCAGTGCTGGTAATAATTTCTCTGCAGCGAACGTGTCGGTGCCGCTTCAGAAAGCCTCTGTGGTGAGCTTCTCTCTCCACGGGAAATCTCCATTTACTGTGTGGTTGACCAAGGTCAATTGGGATTGACATCCAGAGGACCCGTGGGAGCTACAAAAACAGTGCAGTCATACCACAGCAGCCCGAGCGAAGAAGGCCAGAAGGAGGGAGCCTCCCAGCCCAACTTACTGCTTCTTCACTCTCCAGGTTCGAACACAGCAGCACAACAGACCCTGAAAAACCAAGAAGACTCAGTTCCTTTCAACAAGTCTGAGGTTCCTCGACTATTTGACGATGCACTCACTTTTGTACTACACCTTTCCTCGCAAACTGACATTTTTCCTTTGTTTTCTCTTGCATTTTCTCTCCGTTCTGCTTTACTAGGCCATGAATCCAGTCCTTCTGCATAGGAGACAAGATAAATGTCTTGCAACGTGTTGCCAATCAAAGCCCCTACTTTCTTGACTGTTCATGTTGGCACCTCGCTTCCAGATTCTTAGGCTTTTTAATGAAGACAAGAAATTTAAGGAAAGCTGCCCTCTTCAAGTCCCAGTGCCACAAATGTAAGTGATGTCATTAAATAAGTGACCATTAGACTGACCTCTATATGGCACTTCTACAGCCTAGTAAAATGTTTTACATCAAAATTACCCCAGCGGTTCAGTATACATTTTCTCTTCATGACAAAAACTAAATCATTCTATACCTAAACTTCCCCCAGAAGAAAAACAGGTTATTTCTGTGCACTGGTGTTGCAATAATTTACACAATCCTGTGTTTATATACAGTACACAGCCTATTTAATGTACTCAGTGCCATACAGTTTACTGTGTTCTTACAAACACCTAGTCGAATGTCTAAACATACTGAATATAGTGCAATTCTCCAAAGTTGTTTCTTTTAACTTTATCTTTCTGGGGAGGCAGGGCGATAAGAGTCAGTTAAATTACTAAAATATAACATGAACACACACACACACATAAATTTAACAGAAAATGTATACAGTGGATTGTCTGGATCAGTTCCGTTTACAGCAGTGATTGTAAATTGTGGCCAGAAAAATACACTTTTGTCTTGTAATCCTGCACCGAAAGCTCAAATCCCCGCCAACAACCATACTATGCTCATAAAACGCGGCGAGTCGTGTAAAAGTATGGAAGACAGTGAAACTATACATACTACCAACATCTTCATCTGGAAAAGTCTTGGAAATGGACCACATCAACGTGGAAAACTGAGCCAAAAACAACAAATTAAACTAGTTACATGTAGAAGATCCACGATTTACAATTAGACGACGAGTGCGTGTGGAGACGGACTTCAGCTATTTCCAGAAACCAGCATTAGGATTAGTAAGGCATTTGTTCTCATCTCCACATCAGCATTATGGACTGATTTATGAGTTATGAGTGTTGATTTGTAGTGATGCCTTTTTCTTACCCGCTCACCAGAGGGTAACCTGATTGTGAGTCACTTTCTATATAGGAGTAATCGTACACTGCGGCTGCTGATGCTTTTCTCTGAAGTGACTGAACAGAGCACGTGAGGACGGCTAGACCCAAGTGCAGGATCGTTTGTCAGGTACCGAGGGGTCAGGCGAGTTCTCGTCGTCTGGGACGGGTGAAGAGTCGGACAATCGAGGGTCAGAGTGAGAGAGAGGATCCGTGGACGTGGCGAATGGTCAGAAGCCGGGTAACGAAGAACTGGGAGTTGGAACGAAGGAGATCAGGACATGACTGCAAAGGGGGATGGTTGCCTCAGTGAGATTCCGTGAGAGTGAAGGGGCTCAGAAGGGTCTTGTAAAGCTAAGTGCTCTGATTGTCATCAGGTGCTTGATCAGCCTAAGTACCTTGCTCAAGGCTACTACAGCTGGAGGTGGGAACTGAACCTGCTACCTTTGGGTCCAAAGGCAGCAGATCTAAGCACAACACTATAAGCTATCCCACTCTTCAACACCTGTCCCGATTCCGCTTTCTCTGTAAATGTTCACTAAACACACCCCTCCCAGTAAATCATAGTCATAGTCTTCCTACAAGGCAGACTTTTCTGAGAAGGGGTCACTGCCACCTGCTGCAGAAAGTCAGATGCAACTCGGTCACACTCTGAACTCCCCTAACCGAACCGTGGATTAAAAAAATAACATTACTGGGTCTATTGGTACAGATCAGTGGTGAGCCGTCACAATTGGATGCGAGGCGCCAGCATCCTTCAACCGCCACACTGCCCCATTATGACCTGGGCAGATTTCACAAGCTGTGTTGGTGCTTTATAAGACCAAAGAGCACACCATCGTTGAGATTTATAATTCATTCCATGCTAAAAAAAACACCATTCTCACATTCTTAATGTGTAGTACCTGCAAGGTGGGCTGAAATGTGAATTTTATGTAACTGAAATCTGAAAATCTAAAAATCTGCCTGAAAGCCCTCTAATCATCATCATAATCATCACCATCATCATCATCATCATCATCATCACCATAATTTATTGATCCCTGTGGGGAAATTCACTCGGGCTGTCACTGTGAAGGTACCAAATTCATGTCTGTAGGGTTACAAAGAAGGGTGTGGAACTAAGGAAACACCAAAGCTCTGCCGGATGGATGTTAAATGTTCTCACCTGTCAACATGTGCCATAATTTTAGGCAACTAAGGCTAATAAGAGCGCCTGCTGAGGAAAGCTACCCAAAATCCCACAATTCCCGGTGTGGCGAGCACACAAGAATCTGGGTGCCGACACATACGTGTCCTAGCAGCATCCCTCCCAAATCTTCAACGTATTTACGAAAGACCTGCACGACTTTCTTCATCGGAGACTCAGGCTAGGTCAAAACCACAGTGGCACCTTGTAGACTCTGATCTGCTTGGGAGCAAAGGAGAACCAAAGGTGTAACTTAACCTCTGGGGACCCAGTTCAGACAAACACACAGGAAGACTACCACACTAACATCTGTCACCTTCTGTATTGCTGGGACACATAAAGCACCCGGAACAAAACTTCTGATGTTCTCCGCACAACATGCTGAACATGTCGTCTTGCATGGAGTATAACCTGAGAGGAGCTAGAGAGTGAGCTAGGCTTTGGTCACATCTTCAGCAATCTGGAGAAAATGTAGAATATGTGTCACGAAGCGCAGTGAAAAGTTATTTCCTCTAAAAAAACTACTGTAAGAGATGAAATGAAAACACTAGCAGCTGTGCGCTGTGTCTCTTTATTCTTCTCGCTTGTACTATTTCAACAAGGTCCCAGAACAAAAATAAGCCAAAACGATTTATTTTTATTGATATAAAAACTGGCAATGCAAAATAAAACTTGAAAGGGTGGGCTTCTAGAGAGAAAAGCATATTTATTTTTTTAAACACTTCCTTTAAAAATTTCATACAAAAATGTTCCCTTGCTTAGCTTCTTACCTCATATGTCTCTTTTTTTTTATGCTATTATGTTATTCTTTCACTCTCTCCGCTGACATAGTCCAAACTGGCCTCCCATTGCCACCTGAGGGCATACATACAGTATCTCAGTGGGGAATGGGGAATCAAACAGTGATCAGTTGTTTCACGCATCAGAAGAATGTTCTAGAAAGTGACACCTCTGCAGCAGCGACGAATCCCCTGACAAGTTCTACCAAGCAGCTCTGGAATTCCCATAGCTGGGGGTGGTGCTGTGACGAATGCTGGGGGTTATTGAGCCGAAATTTCGGGAAACAACTAAAGAGCAGACGCCTAGAAGTACTGCAGGCTGCCCAGTGTGAGGAACCACACAGTCCTTGAAGTTCTGAAGAATCACGGTGCGTCGGATTTTCATCGTGCCCCTTGGCTGCTTGTTGTCTCTCGGTAACGACGCACAAATGTTGATGCACTCAAAAGCTGCACAGAGTTACCACCACATGTTTATTCCCACCAACAAACATCCCCATGCTTACAACATGGGTCTTTTTTTGGCCGTTAACTCGGCTCTTAGAAGTTTCTGCCAGATACTTCACGGAGGACTAACATTTGCTAGAAATACATGAGCCGTGAGGTCCAGGGTGAAGTTTTCTTTGGGCGACCTACACAGAAACTCGACCTACCCCTGACCCCAGTCTGTAAACACAGAGCTCTTTATTGCATCAGTGATAGGAGTTCAGTCCTGTTCCTTTGCCACAGATGTCAATTATATATTGTTATTAATATTAAATATTGTTTACTTAGCAAATGTTTTAATCTAAAGTTATACAATTTCGTACAATTTTCCATATCAGGGGTTTGTCCCTCCCTTCTGAGGGGTTTGTGATTGAACTGCCGGGATCTATTTGCTACCACTAGTAAAAGTTCATCGGTAATAAATCTGTCAAAGACTCCCCACAAACCCCAGCAAGGAAAAACTTTACTTTTAGCACTAAAACAAAGCATTCACTTTAAATCGTTCAGTAAAAAGCTTTACACAGTTTAAAGCATAAATCTTTTTCACAAATGATTCCGAGCTGAAGTCACACTAAGTATATATGTTCCTCCAGACCATACAGAGATGGACGGTAGAAATCAGGGCAGCTGAGTCTGATGGGAGACACACAGAGCAAAGTGTCCCTCACCTTCTGCAGAACTACGTCCTCCTCTATGATATTCATAGCTCTGCATGCCATTCATTGCCATTTCCAACAGAGCTAACCTTGTATGACCCCACGACTTCACGCCCCTTAACAGGATGACAAATCTGAAACATCTATAAATTAAATGCATATTAAGAATCATTATTATTATTATTGTAGTCAAATAAAATTAAAAACTTTAGACAGTAAAACAACTGAGCTTCCTTCAAAGTAATATGCGCTTGAAGAAAGACAAATAGTTTAATCTAAAGTTTATGTGTACATAGACTAGGTACGTGTATGACAGCAGGAAGACCCTCTTGTACACTTAACAGTATATTTGTGAGTGAGTGTGTGTTAAGTGTTATGCAAGTCAGCCTTATCTTGGCTTCTTCTTGATAAGGAGATAAAACAAATCCCGCTCTTAGTGCAGGCAGCGTCATGTGGATGGGCTACCTGTTGAGGCAGTGGCTAGGGTACAGCTCTAGCACTGGTATGTCATGTGGATGGGCTACCAGTTCTATGGCTGTTACGATTGCCTCCAGTGTAGGCGTGGTCATATGGAGGAGCCCTGGAGTCGTTACGATCACTTCCATGCAGGCAATGTCATGTGCGAGGTGTCACGCCCATGTCCTTGTGCCAATCGAACACACCTGCCCTGAATTAGAGCAGCCAGGTATAACAGAAGCAGTGCTCGCCTGGTTGCGGAACCTCTTTGAGTCTACTCACTCCTCCTGCAATAGCAAAAGAACCCCACTTACCTTCTCGCCCTTCCAGTTCCTCTTCATCCTTCGCCCTTCGTTCCCTGTTTGCTGCCTTCCAGTTTCAGATCTACTGCTCTGCCTCATCGACTTGGATTCCTGTCTCGTCCCAAGAACAACCTCTGCGCCTCAAACGACCCACGCATGTCCCTGACTACGATCCTCGCTTACTCCTTGTTTTGGTTTCTAAAATAATCAAACCCGCTATTGGGTCAACACCAACTCCTCGGTCCACCCGCCCTCATCGCTGACACATGGACTATACTGCATTGGTGTTGATCAATATGATCAGCTGCAGAGCAGGTAGGGTCATATGGATAGGCTGTACTGCGCTGTACTGTAGATGTTCATTATGGCAGGTTGCCATGGGCTACTGGATCTGTGGTGGCTGGGATCACATGTAGCTTGGGACACAACGGCAGTGGCTCATCAAACCAGAACTACACTGCTATGCCGTTTAAATGCTCTTCAACCAATCTGTCAAGACCTCTGATGGACACAGGGAGGAACACTTCAGGAACTGAAAACTGAGATTAGGAAACCTCTCGTTCAAACGTTCCCACAACTAGAAAAGTATGTGAATCTACCAAATATGGATTTGAGGGGGGAGCTCAACCTGAGAGTGTTTCTTGTCTGAAAACACCTTCGTTGCAGCCTTCACAAGCACACCCTCTGATGGCAGCATGAGACACCTTTAAGCATGGACAATGCTGCAGGCATCCTCTCCTGTCCCTGCCTGGCAAACAGAAATTCACAGCTCATTTCCACATCTGTAGAGGTGTGGAAGGAAGGGTAATCCATATGACCCTTAGAGGGCCTAGGAATTACTTTTTTTTGGAGACTTAAAAAGAACGCCATCAATTTAGAGTTTTACATTTACATATCCCCAGAGGGCAGGCTAAGTCCAATTAGTTATCCAAACCGATTCTTCCTGTAACCCTTTTGATAGTATCAAATCCTTTTTCTAAAACCTCACGTTCCCATTTAAAGACGGCTGGTACCCCAGGGACACGATGTGTACCTCACTGACCCAAGTAGGATGAACAGGAAACCGGCTCCACCTTGAGACCATCCACAGTTTTAAAACTGAGCAGGGATGATGATGATGATGATGACAATGGGACGGTCAACAAGCAATGTCATACAATTGAATAAGGGTCCCTTTCGATTACTGAAAGTCTCAAAGAGCTTTTAGTTTCTGGAGAAAAGCTGAGAAAAATATGAATATGTTACATCACTTCATGTATTTCAGTTCTCAAAATACTTAAAATTGTGCTTTAATCTATTGTTCATCATGTTTAAATCTCACTAAGTACTCACAAAGTTTAATATTTAAAAATAACATTCAAACATTCTCAAGACCTAGCAGAAAAGGTTTTTGGATATATTTTTAGTACTTCTAGGAAATTCTTGAACCCCTACCCTCAGACATGTGATGTAATTTAAAAGGATAGAATGCCCTGACTGCAATGGACTGCTGTCCCATCCAGGGTTTCCCCCGCAGCCTTGTGCCCAGTACTTCCGGGACAGTTTCCAGAGCGCTGCAATACTAACCAAGACAAACAGTTTACAAAAGTGAGTGAGAGAAAACACGAGAGAGAATATCCTGTATGAGGTGTATTAGGATTCAATGTTGTAAAATATAGAGATACACTTGACTAAATGCATTATCTAGAGTGGACAAAAATGGCTCCATCTCAGAAAGATGTATTTCTTTGGCATGATTTTACCCCCAACCCCCACTCACAGTATCCCGTTTGGACTCTTACCAACCCCCAAAAAACCAGCCTCCAGTCAGCTTCCAGCCCCCTGTCATCAACCCCCAGCCAAAAGTAACTCCCTGCCCTCATTCATCAGTTTCCAACCCCCAGTCAACAACTCCTACACAACAGCAACAGAATATACTGCTTGCTCAAACCCCCAGCCAGCTCTGGATGTCCCCGTAATGGATCCCCATATCGTGAGATCTGACATCTCATTCCTTAGGAACACTGAGTAGACTTCCAGCCCTACTGAAGGATCAGTGATCAGAGAAGAGAGGTCCCTGGGAACAAAGCTGTCATCCAAGTAAGCCTCGGGGCAGCCATTGTGTTAACCTGTTCATGCAGCACTAACAACCATGACCAAGTTAACCACAGGGCAGGCCCCTTTCTCAATGGGCACTAGTGTGTTTCTCTGGTGGAAGCAGAAGTTGAAGAAGGTATGTTACCCTGCAGTGCATTGGGTTACCCTTTACAGCCAGTGGAGGAGAATTCACCAGGGCTCTCCAGCTGCAGGAAGTAGATAATGCCATTGAGGTCTCAAGTGTTAAGTCAAGGGCACTTTTGCTTTCAATGAGCTGAAAAGACTTGTACCAACACTTTTTGGTTTCAGAACCAAATAACAGAAAAAGTGGAATGCCTGGGCAAGTTCTCATTCTTCTACAGCTGCTGTGTTGAAACTACTCAGTATGTAAGAATAATGGAAGGAAAACATATCGTTCACCTGTAGCCAGCTAGTCCATCCTATATGAAGACTGACCTGTCTTCAAACCCATTCCCAAAGCCGCAGCGCAGGAGCTGCGAGGCACCAGGACTACCTGTTGTACCCCTGTGCCACCAACTTTTTGTTACCAAAAAGACACTGGATTTCATCCGAAATTGCAAAGCAGCTCACAGCGGGCTTCTACTTTGTTTTTCACAATTACTCTAAATTTTATCTGATTCACCAGTGCACTTTATTGGAGGTGTTTCCCATAAATGGAATACACTCAACAGTCTCTGGGCCAGAGGAGGACCCAGATGTAGCCACACGCAGCTCCAGAAGACTCATGTTTTTCATCCACTCTTTAAATAGATGAGGTTCACTTAGAGTTGTGGCAGAAAACTTGTGTGCAGAGAAACTTACCTATTTCTATTCATGCTAATAGTTTTGCCATTTGAATTTAAGGATTTTGCTTAAGGTCAAGTGACAGAGCTTCATGTATACATTAAAATCACTGTTTGCGTTTAGATTTTCACCATGTAAGTACAGTATGTGAACATATAAGGTCTCCAGCAACAGCAGATCCTCAGTGGTTATGAATGCATTGTTTTTATATAGAAAATCTTACAGGCGTGGAAAGTGTACAAAAGCATGTGTACACAATGCTCCAACACATAAGCTGTGAATCTGTGATTTGTTTAGTTCTGCTTTGAATAATCGCTATCAGATGACACAGGCCTGCCGTAACCTGCAGTCGCTCAGAATCAAATTACATTCCAGGCTTGTCTGCTCCTAAGTATTTGTGAGCATGGCGGGAGAAAAGGAAACCTTCCTTTGTAGGGGACCACCAGGGACGCAAGACGTCCACCTTTTGCAGCGCCATCGTCCTCCTATAGTGTGAGCTGTGCCACACACACACACACACACACACACACACACACACACACACACACACACACACATACGCACAGTGTTTTCTTGAAGCTGCTGTCAATGTCACATTTTCACTGAAACATAATGAATCCCTAATTACATGTTCCGATCATTTCTCCAATCGATTTAATTAATTTCAACACATTGACTTACATCCAGTAGCAAATACAGTATAAAAGTATATTGTTCCATTTTGCCTGCGTAATTACAGCATAATGTCAAAAATTTTGAAATTTTGGCCTCATTAGCCACATTTCTGTGGGTCCAGAGGTATAAAAAAGTTTTAACTGTTACAATTATAGAATTACATGCAGAATCTTATTTGTTGAAAGGTAGACATACGTGGTACAATTTCTAAGGAACGTCAACACAGGCACACCAAGTACACACCCTTTGCTGTTGTAACAGTATATGTTGGATGCCGGGAGCACACCCACAAAGGCCTTTGAGAGACCTTTAGAATAGAAGAAAGAGTGGAATCCAGTATAATGAAGGGGGCGTGGATAATAATAGGCAAAACAACTGTGGAATTACGCTGTTAATTCAGCATCGTCACCTCTAAGACCCACTGAAAAGAGCAGTCTGATGAAGGCTCTTAGAGGATATCACTTGATATGAAGAACAGAGGATTTTAACTAAATGATAACTGAGACAAGTAAATCTCCAGACTGGCAAGGAAACAAAATTAAAAGTTTTTTAAATTTTCAAATGAACAAGTGCTGCTTTTTATTATAAAACTCCCTTCCTGTTCATTAAGGAGCTGCAAGGAAATTTCTGCTCAGAAGATAAAAGAGCAGAGAAAATTATCTTCTGGTGTTCGGGGGGGAAAGAGTTTCCCACTACCAAAACAAGGGAAAATATTCACAGCAGGGCTTGTTGACTGATGCTAAGCACATATCTAATAAAAAATGTTCAGATCTGGAATGGTACTCCTCCAAAAATGGTTGTGACTCTAGGGTGCAAGGCTGAGGACTGAATGAAGGTGGTCATTAGTGGGCCTGTCATTAGACACGGAGCTCCTTCATTATTATTCCAAACAAGATTTGTAGCCACTTCTTCTAAAGACTAACTTTCAGAAACAAAATATGCAGAGGAATTTTATTTATGAGCTCAGCTATAATAAAATAGTTTTTTTTTTTTTCCGCCAAAATTTATATCCTGTTTTTACAATCAATAATAAATTCTGAAGGAAGGGTAGTCCTTCAGCAGTCCTCCCTCTCCTGTTGTGACACGCACACGCACGCCACAGACGCGCACCGCAGCATCAGTAACGGACCGGCGCGGGCGCGCGCGCGCGCTCCCCAAGGAGCCGCGCGTTCGCATGTGCGCCAGCTCGTCCACAGGAAGCCACTTGTTTCCAGTCTCTATAAATACAGGCCGGTGTCTGGGGTGATATTAAATATGACACCGTTCCGGAGTGGATGCTCTGTTAAATAGGAAACTGCGCGGATGAACTAAAGCAGCCTGGAGGAGGCTGAAGCATCTATAAATAATAGATAGATAGATAGATATAGATAGATAGATAGATAGACTTTTTAAAACTCAACAGCAGAACCTCTGCAAGTGCGCGCAGGCCCACGCACGTGTGCTCATAAATAATGACCAAAGCATGTCATGTGCACGAGCACACACGCACACACACACACACACACACACACACACACACACACACACACACACACAGCTGGTGCAAGTGAATAATGGGGGAGAACTGAGGGAGACGCTTCATGCCACTTACCCCGTGCGCAAACTCGGCTGCCAGAACTACAGTAAGCACAAATACCCTGGAAACGAAATGAATGTTCAGTTACTCGTCTGTTTATTGACGTCACGCTTCAACATAGCGGCTGTGCACGCATGCTGCACGCGCGCTATGGCTCTGATTATTATTTTCGTTAAACAGCTCGCTACGCTAAGGGAAGATGATGAACGGAGCGGCACGTACCAGATGACCATCTCGGCAGCACACCTTGTTTCACGGCGAGTCCGACACTTCAGCAGCGACCATTGAGAAGCCGACTGCGCTTCAGCCTCTTCCGAGCAGAACACGAAAAATGGGGGGGAAAAAAAATAAAAAAAAAAGTTTAATAGTTAACTGATCGCGTTTATTATTAGCGGGACGCACACAGTCCGTCGCGTTGACCTGATCAAGCCGGGAAAGCAGCTCGTCTCCCCCTCTCTCCGCGGGAAGGAGTTTACCTATCATTCATAGGATGGAAACGTGGTCTGTGGGAGCGCTCTGCCCCTGTCCGGCTCGATTCCGCGAACCGGGACCATCCTGGGGGGGGGGGGGGGTCATTAGGGGGGCTTGGGGGGGGCGGGGTTCGCACCCGTCACTCATGAGCTCGGACTCGCGCGATGCACACCTTTCCATCCTCTGGCGCAACTGGGTGGAATAGACATATCATAACCGTGACTGAGATTAGTATTTAAAAAAAATCACGACGTAATCGCGAATGAGAATTACCTGGCTGGAACCCCCCCCACCCCCCCACGCCACGGATTATCGATTTTATAATAGAAGAAAGACAGCGAGGTTTTCACACAGTTAGTCATCAATTGTTAATTACAAAAACAGAACACAAGCGCTCATATCATTTTTCAGCTTCCAAAACGCGTCTGTTACATCTGGAAAATGAAGCGGGTAAAATCGTAGCCCGGGGCCACACATACATACTAACTTCTGTTTATATAATCTAGTATCTCATTTTTTCCCCCTTTGCGTGACGGTAAATTATCTGTATGGAAATTCAATGTTTGATGGGTAACATCAGTCAGAGTACAGAGTGTGCATGAGAGGTTCGCACCCTTTTTACGTGTGCGGATGCTGAGCATAATGAGGTAAAACGGCATCAGTTACTGCGGAAGCGACACACGAAGAGAGTCGCGGTGCTATGGCAACGGGGACATTTCGCGTTCAACTGAATCGAAAAACTGGACAGCAAGACAGAACGATGGGCCAAACATTTTCAAAAATGGACCGAAGTAAAGAAGGAAATGCGGGAAGAAATAATACGAGATGTGCTTGGTTTCGAGGCGAGGGAGGGTGTACCTGGCACGCACTTTCAAAGACTTTGTGACTTTCATCCTTTCTCATTAATGCCCCTGCTGTCAGTTAAGAGAAAATCTGCAGTAATTCATCACCAAATTCTGCATTCACGTGGAAAACAAGCAATGTTTTGTCTCATGTTTTACATACGTTTCAGAGGACAGTTCATCCTCCACGCAACAATCACAATATGTATGTGTACAATATGCTATTTACATGTGTATAGGCCGTTGATATATTAAAATGTACTAATGCAATATAATATAAGATATATAACAATCAACAGAAGAACCGTTGCCCACAATGAAACGCTTCAACATTCTAATTTGCGATTTGCTGAAATCCGCGACGCGCACGTGCTGATTGGGAATATGAGAAAGTTCACGGAAGAAAGCGGCACTATAAACTCTTCGGGGCGCATTGATTCCCGTCGCTGGAAGTAGATCCGGTCGGTACGTTAAACTGAGCGGAGAGAAAGTTGGTTAAGGTTGCAGTAGGGGACGGTCCCAGTATTGGACGGGCTGGGAGCCTTTTAACTATCAATGTATCCCCCTTTTCAAAAGTTTCTACTTTAACTTGGGCAACGGAGGAATATGACAAGTCTGATAGGCGCCTTTAGCACAACTTCTCAGCGCTGAGCGAGCGGATTCTTCTTCAGAGGAGAAAAATGAAGAATAAAAACTTAAAGAGCCTGCCGAACCTCGCCGTGTTCATAATCCTCATATCGTCCCTGGTTCGGGACTCGGAGTCAGCGGTGAGTGCTGCCTGCAGCTCTCTTATAAATACATAAATTTTGAATTGTGTATTGTGTGCTTGCTGCTACTGAAGTGAGGTGTAATGATACCTTCGGAGCGCAAGTCGGGCTCCTCGGCTGACGTTTATAAATAGTGTCGTTACTTTGTAGCATTCAAGAGTTGCTTTTCCCGAGTCCTATTAATAAATGCGGCAGCCTTGGCTCTTATTAAAGGGCCAAAGTGACACTGCGCGGATCTCGCGCTTTGAAACAAACCGCGGCTGAACCGCGCGCCGGCTTTTGCCGCCCGTCTGTGGCGGAGCTCGCGCGGCCGCGCGACACTCACTGACTGCGGGGATGGTGCGGTGCGGTGCGGTGCGGTCCGGTGCTGCGCGCGCGCTCCTCCGCGCTCGCTCCCCGGGGACTTGTAGGAACACGCGCGGCGCGCTCTCCTTCTTTTCTGTCAGTGAGTGGAATTTCTAGGTCCTCGGATCAAACGCGTAGCCTCTGGCGACGGTCTCGCGCGCCGCTCTTGCTTTCTTTCCCGCGTCACTCGCGTGGCGGCTGCATGCGTGTTAACTTAAGTCGTGGGAAAGTTGTGCTAACTAAGTTCTTGAAGTTGGTTGCGGTGCTGAAAAACACAGGAGGATACCGGCTCTCTCGTGAGCAGAGAGGTCCCCCACTGCGCGTGCCGGGAGACCCCCGCGGAGGAAAGGGCGCGACTGTGAATAAAACACTCTGTATCTTTATTATAGGCCATTGATGGCTGTTTGAGGCTAAATTGGTCCACTTAGGGCACTCAGACAGCTTGGTTGTGTACACTGCTTTTCTCAGGGCTCATCATCATGGCACCTTTGTGGTTGACACAGCTTTCACTTACACTCGGTGCAGATATATCAACATAATTTCAGCTACCTTTTTATTTTTTTAAATTGTGATTATTACATATGTTTGATCTTTGGTACAAGTTGTCGCTGTCCAGTCTAATTTGCGCAGCAGACACCAGGTCACCAGTGTACATTTAACTTCTTGCATGATCTGGACAAAATTCCAGTTGGGGGAAAAAACTTATGTCTACATGTTTTTTTCACCATACTTCTTTCTCCCAAATCTCAGGTTTTGCTCAATTTTCTAGAAATAATTTAGTTTTTTGTTCTTCATGTGGCAGGCACAGATTTAGAAATACATCTGTAGCTAAGGCAGTGTCTCAGGCGTACATTTTCATGACCACAGAACCTAAAGGTAAATAAACTTATCCACGGTTATTTCATAGAAGCTGCTCAAAAGGCAATTGCACTGAGAACTTTCCACAACCCGAGGCGGAGCTGGGGAGAGGCTGCCTAGACTAAAAAAAAAAAAAACAGTGGAATTTCTCATGGTGTTTTTTGAACAATTAAAATATAGCGGCCTAATAATACATTTCTTTGATAGCAATGGGTGTTTATTTCTAGTGGCACATACATTTATTTGTGGGGAGGAAATCAATACGTGGTTATATTATTTATATATATATATATATATATATATATATATATATATTTGAAATTTTTTCACGTGTTCTGGCAGTGTTTCTAAACACTGATCTGCTGCAGTGCTGTTGATGATGGTATCAAGATTTCGAAACACTTTCTTCTAAACAGTGTGGTCTGTTATGGTGAATGCTGAGATGAAGAAGCAGGTAAATAAAAAAAAAAGCAAGTAATTGCAAGATGTGGTTAACTGATAGTGTCAGACTGAACGCTTGGGGGGGAAAAGGGCTTTTAGTTGCATATTGAAGGCTAAAGCTCAGCTCCCCTGTACAGTGATAAAATAAAGTGTCCTGAAACCCATAGGTGGCAATTCCCCCCCAAAAAAGCACCAGCAGATGTTTGCAAATACTGCAGGAAAAAATGAAGAATGTCAAAGTATAGTTTTATATATCCATACTGTATAATGTAATGAATGAGTGGTATGTTAAATTTTGTTACCACCTGTATATTTCATTATGTGTTCATTATTTTTGGTACCAAACAGCGCTGACAACTAAAATACATTTTCTTGATAAGAGAGCAGTGACGCAATAGGGGATCAGAATGAACCCCAAGATGAGTGAATGTCTCAGATCAGTATAAGCGCTTGTCATATCATGGCTTTGTCTTATATAGCACTTGTTTTATAGGACATATGTTCCGTTTTCCTTGTGACGACACACACGGATCAGTCAGAACTTCAGGCTCGTCGCTGTTGTTTTCCCTCAAGTAGCAGTGTTTCTTCAGCAGGACTTTCTCATTCTGTCCCACATGTGGAGATCTGAATTGCAGATAAAATATGGTTCGATATATAGGATGCACGCTCATGCCTTACAAGTGCAGCACTCGGAATACGTCAAGATATTAACGATCTCAAGGTCCTTTAATTTTAATAATGTTCAGGTGCAACGCGTGTCACCGATGTCTGGTGCACGGTTGCCATATTGCTCTTATAACACTCCCCATTCTTAACATTTTGAGTTTTGAGGTGAGAATGTATAGTGATGAAGTATTACACTGAGGATGTATAGATGATCTTGACTGCCAGCCAATGAAACCGACTGAGAATTCTGCCAGGACACCAGAACCAGCTGGGTTTTGATGAGTTCCATGGGATTTTTAATAACTAGAGGAAGTCAGGAACAGCTTAACATTTCCAAAAAGGACCATAAACTTTTTTTTATGTATTCCTTGACTAGGCTATCAAAAATGGGACTGTTCGCCACCACGGAAGACTGCCCCCTACTGGGCTATCAGCTGCACTGCTGTCAGCAGCTTGATCCCCGCCAAATGGTGACCAAGTCTAGTCCTGATCAACCTCAAACCCTTAGTAAACATGATGAGGTAGTTTCTGAAAAAAACTCTACTTGCATATATTTTCTTTTAAATTAAAACTGTGTTTTCTCTTATTTCAGAGCGATTGCCGTGACTTTTTTGATTCATGTCTTTTTCATCACGTAGTCCGTTCACTCCCCTTGCTAAGAAGTCTCAGTGAATTAGACCAATGTATTTAAACTTATCCACCTCCTTTGCTCTCTGAGGAATTCCCAGTCAATATATGCTGTACATCTGATCGGAAGCCCTAAATCGGTCTTTTAAACGGTCCGCTGTAAAGCAAAGCTGCGCTGAATGTGACCACTGGAAACAAGTGGGATTGCCTCTCAAATCTGTTTTTCCTACAGACTCACAACTTCCCGAGTCACAGTGAAACAAGGGCAGAGTTGACTGTATTTTTTTTCACGCTGATTTTGTTTTAATAGAACCGTGTTGATGTTAAACTGTTTGGGGGAGTAACTTTTGGCAAGATAAGATGGCATTATGAGCCGTGTCTGTACGGCGAAACTGCTCCGGGTGAGTTTTCAACATACGGTACTGTTGAGAATGTCCGTTAGAAGAATTAGGAGGAAAAGCGGTCGGTCTGCTCATGTGGCCTCTCCAAACTAGCAAACACACTATAAAAGTACAGTATACAGCTATCCGGAACAGTCTGACACCAGCACATCCCTGTGCCCATAGCAGGTTCTTGCTGCGGAGACGCTCTGACCGGTGGACACGGCTCGCATTATTGCAAATGCACCCCAACCGCACACCCTCTATTAATACTCTCCGGGACCGTGTGTCCGTCGCTGTGCGATCAAGTCCTCTGTATTTTTATGCGCTGAAATATTAGTGCGTTGCTGTCAACATTTGCCGTTTGTTTGGGGACACCCATGAGTGCGCGCACTTTGGGGGGACACAATATTAAACCTGGGTGTGGACTTATGCCTGATGTCCCCTCTTAAGTTCTTGAAATGTGAGTGTCAAGAATTAAAGAACAATGATAAGAGAATACAACTTATGGGGATCTATTTCCAGGCCTCTATAAATAATGGGGGAAAAATAGCCGGAGTGAGATGGACGAGATTAAAGACGTTTGGTCATTTTTACGGCACTTGCGTTACACACGCGGTAGGAGAAAGAGGCAATTTTGATGGGTGACACTTTAGCTCTTATTCAGGAAGTCTGTATCCACAGCACAGACATGTCCCCTTAGTGTCCTGATGGGGCGAAGAGTGAGGTCAGGGATTCAAGAAAGCCGTGTCTTTGCGTTGGCTGTTGGGTGAACGTTGACCAGCGATACACGATTTTCCGCAAAGCTCTTTACGTATTTTGTAGCATGACAGACAAGGACTTGCTTAAGCCCGCTGTTGACTGCCTTCTGCACCCAAAGGGTCGCAGCTCTCCGTCAGCAGGACACCACGGTCCCAGTCCTACTTCCCTGTCCGCTTTTAGGATTACCTTTTATGTCCTTCATTTCCACATGAACAGCCAAGGGAAATGACTTTGTGCACTTTTACTGGGCTGGTATGCAGGAAAGTGGTTAAGGACACTGCGTTTAAGGTTGTTAGTTTAAGTTTCACGGGGGGCCCTGATGACCCTTAGGCAGAAGATTTCAACCTTAAATGTATCAGTGAACTTTTCCATCTCTCTATTTAAGTTGCATGAGATGTGAAACAGGTGTGTAGATCTCAGTATCCGCTCTGTACGTGCATTCAATCCGTCGTTATAAAGCAACTCTTTTTTTACTTCTCCTCTCATCGTTTGCCACAAGCTGTTTACTTTCCATCGAGTTGTTTCTCATCAAGTTGTTTCTGACCTTTTTGGGTTGAGGTTCATGGAAAAACGATATGTTGCACTTCTCAGCCACATCTGATGGCTAAGATAACTCCCCTTTATTGTGAAATGTACATCATCCGTTTGCCGATAGAAATCCGTGTTTTGCTCGCCGGAGGATTTCGGCCGTAGTGTGTGTCCCGGTGATCTCGTTTGACCTGCTCATGGCCCCTATTCCCCACTCTGCGCGGGGATGTGAAGGTAGAGTGACCCTTTCTCGCAGTAGGGTTGTGACCCACTGGGGGTTGGGGGATGCAGGGGAGTGTCTAGTCTTGCACCAGCTCCCGCCTTCCCTTTACCCCCTGCCAACCCACACAAAGACTCACAAAGAGGCACAGCCAGCCCTGCAAAGCCAGCCCTGCAAAGCCAGCCCCGCTGTCACTGTGAGCATCTGCTTCTGTAGCCATAACACCCATTCGCACAGGAGATATTCGGCTCTTGCGTCCAGATAGCCCCGTCTCACCGGAGGGAGGAGCGGGCAGAGTGGGCAAGGGCACTCACCAGGAGAGCACGCAAATTCCAGCCTTATCTTACCTGCTCCGAGGCCTGTGCGCCTTTCACAATCCACCAGGCAGCCCAGATCTTCCAAAACAACCTGCCCATTGCGACAGCCATCGAACCTTTAAGGCGTTCTCGTTGAGTTCTGTTTTTATTCGGTTATCTGCAAATGAAGAGGAGTCTTTACAGGGGAGAGTCACTGGTGCGATGCACCACTTATGCTTCTCTTCTTGAAAGGCATCTGAGGATCTGAAGGTATTGCAGGACATCCAAGTGCCCGCAGCTGAGCCGCTCGGTCCTGAGATCTTCTCTGTGAGCAGCTGAGCAGTCGAGGCAGTTAAAGTGTGGCGCTCTGGTAGAAAGCTGCTCTCGCGTATTGATCGCATTCAGGTCCTGGGCATCATCTTGAGTGCGCGCAACTTGTTTGATTTTGTTTTATTAAAGTCTGCCGAAATAGCCGTATTCCTTGAAATGTGACGAACGCTGATGAAGACATCCTGCCGAAAGAGCATCTGTCACAAGAACCGTTTCAGTAAAGGTCGTGCGTGCTGCCCCAGCTTCTGCTTTTTTTCAATATACACGCTTGCTGAGATAAAATTTTGGTAAAATATTCGCTCCAGAGCCAAATCATGGTAATAGTAGTGAAGGGAAAGCTGTCTTCCCGGATTTTTGCAGAGAGCGGGGCAGGAGATCGGCAGGATTTAGGGTCGTGCATTTAGAGCGTCCCCGTGTGCCTTGAGCTGAGGTCTGGTGGTCCTGCACACGTCAGGAATCTCGCTGTAAATAGTGGGGTGAAGACAGGGAGCCCGGCTTTCCAACCAGCCAAAACGTTTGCTTCACTAATTGCTTAATTTGTCGTTCCTCCCCTCCTTCTGCGTGGACGTAAACCTGGACATGTTTGTAAGTGCAGCTCCAGCTTCAGGCTCCGGTTTATATCGTGCCATCTTCGTTTCGTCTGAAAGTTCACCAGACAGCTTTCGGTGTTTATCCTTCAGAGGGATTCGAGGACCGGAAGGATCGATTCAGTTAAACTAATGAAGTTCCGACGAATTTAGACAAGAACTGGTCAACTCTGCAGAAAATAGCAGCGCACAGGATGACACCTTTGGTGGCAAAATTTCCATCGAGCATTTTATGGGTTCTTTGCAGGGCTTTGAAAACCTGGATGACTTATCGAACCCTCTACTGCCTTCTTTCAGACCGTTCCATCCGGGATGACCCCTGGCGGTCACGTGGTGACCGCAGCCTTGTCGCGGTCCCTGTAGCGTCTCGGATGCGCAAAGAAAGCGGCATCGGAAGCAGAGAGGGGACCTTCATATCTGCCGAGCGCAGCCGTATCGGCTCATCGCAGACAGCTGGAATGTACCCGCTAGTGCCACGGGTGGGGCCAGGGGTGGAGGGGAGGGGCATGAAAGGAGATCCACGGTCCCAGAACGAAGACATCAGGGGTGTTATCGCTGGCATACCCGAGAGAGCAGCTCTCCGAGCCCTGCGGTGTGAGCATGGTGGCCTGTGGGATATCTGGCTTCAAAGCCCTTTTGCTCCACATTTGCCAGCTTCCGTCGTCATGGGCAACAGTACAGGCAGAAGTGCGTACACACACGTGTGTTTCGGAGCCGCACAGGGCGCATTGATTGAGTTTGGTAATTATTTTTAAAGACCAATAGAACAAGCTCTGCTCCGGTCCTCTTTCTTATAGACACATCTAGTTCAGAGCCTCGCAACCTATTGTAGGCCGCGGACCCCTTTCAGGACCCGAAAAACACACACACACATTTTCAGAACCGCTTGTCCCTTACGGGGTCACGGGGAACCGGAGCCTACCCGGTAACACAGGGCGTAAGGCCGGAGGGGGAGGGAACACACCCAGGACGGGACGCCAGTCCGTCGCAAGGCACCCCAAGCGGGACTCGAACCCCAGACCCACCAGAAAGCAAGACCGTGGTCCAACCCACTGCGCCACCGCACCCCCTACTACCCGAAAAACATCCATCCGTAAATTCAGAGAAAAAAATGCACTGAAAATTGATTACCTTCACACATCATAGATAGTAATAACGCGGTAATATTTTCATTTTATTTAGAAATTTCATTTGGCTCAAGTGTTTTTTTTTTTTTTTTTTCTTTTCGACAGCTTTGTGATCCCCGTGAAGCTCACGCACGGAGCCCCGAGGGGTCCAGGAACCCCAGGTTAAGAACCTCATATGTAGTTGGGTATGTGGATAAAAGCATGAGGGTTTAATGTACAATATGAATGCAGTGAGGAGTTCCCCTGCAGGTGAGCGGGGAGCAGTGAGCCCTGTGCTGAGCCCTGTGCTGAGCCCTACTGCAGCACACAGGCATGCCTGTTCAGGTGCTTCTCACCTGAGTGTTTTGGAGGCTCTGATCCACTATGCGCAAGTAGGCAGGAACGCATTCCCTGGGGTAACGACAAAACGGCTCCGCTCAGCTATGCTCCACTCCGCTTGCAGGCGGGACCTCGCTCGCAGCAGGGGTCCCCTTGTGGGTCTGCGGGGGGAGCCTGGGATCCCGGCCCGCCTGCGCCTGCTTTGCTAACATTCCTCTCGAGCGCTGCTGGTGATTTACAGTGGGGGGGGGGGCACAGACATGTTTCGCTCACAGCGGAAACAGTGGTTTTATTGTTTTGGATATTTGCAGTGAGTTGAGTCTGGCTGGCCTTCATCTAGATGTCTGAAGCCCCGTAATCTGACATCTCACGTGGAACAGGTCATAGAGCCGCTTAGGCAGCAGGCGCAGAGAGCAGAGAATGTGGGCCGACCGGGCGCCTACTGCCCAGCTGTATAAATGGGTGAAAATTAGTAGTTAACTTAACGCTGTTAGTCTCTTTGGAGGTCAGCGTCAGCCAGAGGTGTTCAAATCCAGGTTTTGTGAGACTGTGAAATTCCAAACCAGTAACGTAATAATGGAGCTCCTTCTCATTCCATCATGTTCTTTGCTGTAAAGCTCACCTTTGGCGCTCATCGAGAATGTGTGATGTTCATCTGAATTCAGAGTCATTCACTCGCAAAATGAATGTGTGCATGATTTTGTGTATAAATGCATTGATGATTGTGTGTATGATTTCTTGCATGTGTTTATGATTGCATGTATGAAGGCATTTGTGATCATGCGTATGATTTCATGTATGAATTAGTTTATGATCGCATGTATGAAGGTATTTATGATTCTCTGTATGAATGTGTACATAATTGTGGGTCTGATTTCATGTATGAATGCGTTAATGATTGCTTGTATGAATTCATTTATGATTGTGTGTATGATTTCTTGTGTGAACGCATGTATGATTGCTTGTATGAAGACATTTATGATTGTGTGTACTGTATAATTTCTTGTATCAATGTTAACGATTACATGTATGAATGCATTTATGATCATTTGTATGATTTCATGTATGAATTTGTTTATGATCACATGTATGAATGCAATTATGATTGTGTGTTTGAATGTATGATTGCATGTATGAAGGTATTTATGATTCTGTGTATGAATGTGTATATAATTGTGTGTATGACTTCTTGTATGAATGCATTTATGATCACTTGTATGAATTCATTTATGATTGTGCATATGATTTCTTGTATGAATGCGTGTATGATTGCACGTATGAAGGCATTTATGATCATGTGTATGATTTCATGTTTGAATTCATTTATGATCACATGTATGAATGCAGTTATGATTGTGTGTATGATTGCATGTATGGATGCATTTATGATCGTGCGTAAGACTGCACGTATGATTGCGTTATGCAGGAAAGCTTCAGTTCAGTTGCAGGCAGACACCGCATCCTGCTCGGTTCCTGGCTGCACTCCGAAATGCTCGGAGGAATTGTGGTCTGTGGTGGCTGAAGAGATGCTGTACATCAGAGCCTTTTTGTCCACGGGGTGCTCTGCGGGGGGTCCTGCGGTACGGAGCCCCCCCACAAGTGATGTCCTGACCGCTGGGGCTGCAGCATGGGTAGCGTTCGTGCTCCGACCTCAGACCCCCAGCCAGATTGTCTCCGCCGGGCCGTGACTCGACGCTCCGGTGTCACGCGCACCCGAGAAAATTATTGTGAATGGGGAAGAAAGGCGGTCGTTCCGCTCGATGCATTTATTGCACGCGGACTAATCCGTAGTGTCAGCTGTGTCGTCAGCCTCGCTCCTCATCTGTGCTCTGGCTTTGGAACACACACAATCTGTTTTCACCAGCCCCTTATTCCAATTGCAAAAGCCTTTGTGCCGCTGCTGACATCCCTGCCAGGTCAACTTTGGTACCAGGTTTCTGGTTTCTTGCAGCAGAAGTGTCCGCGGGCAAGTTGAATGCGGTGTGTCCACACATGAAGGCCTAAGAAATGCGGGGCTGTTTTACGAACGGCTGCCCGCTGTTCGCCAACGGCTCCAAGCAGCTTCTGCCTTTGTCCGGCATCCCCTGTCCTGCTGCCTGTCCTCCCGTGACGTCTCCCCAGCGCAGCGCCGGTGCCCGGTGTCTCTGTCTGACTGTAGAACATGGCCTGTCGTTACCTGGTTTGTGCCGCATTTACCACGAGCTTGAGATACAGAAAAGATTTTCAACTAAGTCCTTTTAGCTGTTGAGGTGGTTAAGGACTGCGATACTTTGGATGCTGCGTGAATATTACGGTCTGTTTCTGTAACATGCACGTTTTTTAATAGACTTGCATTGTAAAAATGCAGTGGATTCAAGACAGGCCTGAACACATCTTTCAGAGACACTTCTGTCCTGATCTCCCAAGAGCTCCATACATTTACACGATCGCTGTACTGTATTTCCCATCGATTTCTATTCTGCAGGTGCCTACTTGTGTAATGTGTTCGGGTAAAAACTGTCGTATCGGACAGCACGTGTCCAGCTGAAGCCCTCTGTTGGGGAAAAAAGCACTGTCCCTCATTCTGAGATATACATCACTTTGGATTTATCTAATGTTTTTCTCCAAAGTGATTTACAATTACTTACCTGGCTAATTTTTATTGGTGCAATTTAGAGTAAGTATCATGCTTAAGGGTACTACAGCTGGAGGTGGGATTCAAACCTGCCACCTTCAGGTCCAAAGATAGCAGCTCTAACCACTACACTCCCAACTTTGGAGAGATGGGTCTGCTGAATGAATAAATATGAGTGGGGGATGAAAACTAAAATACTGGATTTGGTTCTGCCAGCTTGGCTGTCAGAGAAAACGTGGTCATCAGTGTAGCGTGTTATTGCGCATAGTGATACGATGAGGATAATGACCTATACTGTGAAACTCAGATCCTGGTAATTAGCTTAAAATCGGCTTGTAATTGGCTGAGCGCAAACCAGAAATTCTGCCAGAAGACACTGTGGAGGTCTTTTCCGGCGTGGGCCAAAAAATAGTGATCTTCTGTACGAGGTGAGATGGTGAAGAAAAAGGAAAGTGAAACATCTCAAGAATTAGACGTGATGATGAGCGACTCCAACCGTGGTGTGTCCTGCTTCTTTTCCCGTGGTGTGACCTTACATTAACATTTATTTAGCAGATGTTTTTCTCCAAAGCAACTTCCAACAAACTCTATGTAGTGTTATCAGCCCACACACCTTATTCACCATGGTGACTTAAACTGCTAGATACACTACTTCCACTGGGTCACTCATCCATACATCTATGTGGGAACCTGAACAGCATGTCTTTGGACTGTGGGAGGAAACCAGAGCACCTGGAGGAAACCCACACAGACACAGAGAGAACATGCAAACTCCACACAGACTGAGCAGGGGATCGAACCCATGTCCTCTCACATCATTTAGGGACTGTAAGACAGCAGTGCTACTTGCTGTGCCAGTGAGGTCAGCCCTCCTAGTAAGGCTCAATTCTAGAGCAGGACCAGGTCCATTGGCTCTGAGGTTGGTTAAGGAGTCCAGCTGCAGCAGGTTCCAGGTCTGTAAAACTCTCTCTCTCTCACTCACTTTCTGAACCGCTTGTCCCATATGGGGTCACGGGGAACCGAAGCCTAACCCAGCAACTCAGGGCGTAAGGCTGCAGGGGGAGGGGACACACCCGGGACGGGACTCCAGTCCATCGCAAGGCACCCCAAGTGGGACTCGAACCCCAGACCCACTGGAGAGCAGGACCCAGTCCAACCCACTGCACCACCGCGCCCCCTCAAGTGTGTAAAACTCATTAAAACAATAAATATTCAACAAACGAAGGAGCTACAAGTGCGCCTGCGCTGCCATGTGAAGGGCCACATGTTGCTGTCGCCGCCCTCTTGTGCTGGAGATGTGCAACGGCAGCGTTCCTTAACCGCCGGGACGCAGCCATATTTGTTATGTCTAGAAGGAGACTCAACTGTAAATATTTACAGGAGGATGATTCACTCAGCTGGGCGCGTTCACGTCGTAGCGCTTAAGTACACCGAACATCCAGCAACTCACGGAATTTGCGTCTTGCTCAGCAGCTGACGGATTACTTCTGGTGCGTCCATAACCAACCTGAGCGTTTGTTTGACACTTGCGTGAGGCGTGCGGTTAATTACGCCGTCACGTTAGATGCACGTGTTAGAGATGCCTTCGGGCACGAGCGACATGCAGTCCCTACGAAGCACGTGGCCCGTTTCCCAAAGGTACACAGGCACGTCGAAGCCGGACGTGTGAGTAACACGCGTGACGAAGCTCAGGCCAGCAGGCGGGTCAGGAGCACGAAGGCTGTGTGGTTGAGGTTGTGGTTGAGGTTGCGGTTGTGGGCGAGTCTCACCTGAGCACCCAGGTGTGGCGGCGGGGGGGTCCGGGTTGAGGCGTCGCCCGCGGTGCCGTCGCCTCCCAGCCGTGAGAGCACGTGGACCGCCCCATCGCTACTCAGACGGGCCTAGTGGGTAGAGCACTCAAAGGACCCGGGTTCAGTTCGCACCCCCTGCTGCAGCCCCGGAGAAGGTACCTACGCTGAATTGATACAGTAAAAATTACCCAGCTGTACAAATGGATAAATAATTGTAACATTGTAAGATTAACATTGTAAGCTGCTTTGGGGAAAAAATGAATAAATGTACATGTACAGCCATAATGTGCTGATTAGGTGATTTTTTCTTATGAATAATAATGTAACGATGCCAGCATGACTTTGGATGATATGGTGGATTACTGCCGTTTGACGCCAGGGAGAAGTAGTTCTCGTCGAACGCGCTTTCGTGCTGCAGAAAGGTCGCTCCAGGTGAAACCCTCTTTATTTTTACCGTGTTTCCTGAGTCCAAATCGTGAGCGTTCTGCGCCGGTGTTGGCGTGCGGTCGGAGCGCTGAGCTTCACACGGACAGGACTGCGGCTCCGCTGTTGTTTTCGCGATTGCGTTGCCCCCGACGACCACGTGTCTGCGTGGAGCGTTTCAGGTTTCCGCAGGTAATCCGGCTGCGCAGGAGGACCTTGTACGGAATCCCAGTGGTTTACTCTTGGAATCCACTTATTACGCATTTTTAAGAAGTGTTTACTGTAAATACTGTCTCGTACCCTGGGACAGTCGTCTGACTGAAGCTACAAAGAATACCGGGGTGGGTGTGTTCCGGAGCGGCCCGCTCTCCACCCGCGTCCCCGCTCCCCGGGTTCGTTCCCGGGGCCGCGTGCTTCCACGTGCAGCCTGGCTGGCGTCCAGCGCTGCCAGATGTGGGAGCCTCCCCGGGGAGGGCTTGCCGCACGCCGGCCGGCGGGGTCCACCTCGGCGCAGGGTGGCCGGAAGCCCCACCCCCCCCGTTGGATCGCGGCTCCCAGGGCAAAGCGCAGGACCCCCCACAGCTCCTAGAGGGCTGAACTGTCCCGTTTGGAAGTCGCCCCAAAAGCAGGATAGGTGAAATCTGGAGTGCAGACACCACCACTTCATCACCTGCTGCCGGTAGAGGAGTGTTGGGGGTAGGAGGTGAGGTGGGGTGGGGGCGGGGGGTTCACAGAAATAAACAGTAAAAGAACCAGTGCTTTTGAACTCCCCTCCCCCTCAGAACATCTGCCCCAACCCACTGCGTTTTGGCATGAAACACACTCACACACACACACACACACACACACACACACCCACGCAGCACTCAAGACCCTCGGGGAGGAGGAAGAACACACTGCTCTGTTTACGTCTCCTTCCAAACATCGTTTTCTTTCCAACCCGAACCCAGGTGTGCGGTTCTGTATGTGACCCTAAACCGCTGACCGTTAAAGTTTGGTTTTTAACAGCGGTTCAGGCACTACATTCAAACACTACTTTATTTCGTTAAACTTTTTTTTTAACATTTAACTGCGGTACGAGATTCATATCTGTTATTGCTGTTGACTGGCGACCGCCTGTAACCATGATCTGTAAAAATCATCTGAAGGCTGTTTTCCACAATCCCTCTTTATATGTTTTCCATGTACGTCTATGGTCTGGCAGCAAGGGACAGCTTCACAAATGAGCACTTAATAATAGCAATTATAACAATAACTGTTGGGTAAATTTATTATTATTGGTTCTGGCTTTCAGTTCAATCCGATTCAATGTATTGTCATCAATACATTGAATCGGATTGAACTGAATTGAATTTGAATTATCTCCCTCGCTCACTCAGAACTGCTGAATCCTTTTCAGAAGGGTGTCAAAACACCTTTCTTTCAGACTCACTTCTGTGCTGATCTCCTGTGTGTGTGATAAACATGTTCATGTATGTCATCTGTTCAGTAATTTAAAAAAAAAAAAGAAAAAAAAACTGTGTGCCGCTGTCGTGATATGTGTGGGGGGAGAAATAAGAGATGTCTCTTCCCGGTCGGTGCAGGTGGAGGTCGCATACAGAGCTCTGCGGTAACTGTATCACGCTCAACTTTTCAGCGCAGCAGGACTTTGTGTTGGGTCACGGCAGTGCTACAGAGCAAGAGCGTTTCAGCGTCTGACTTCTTTTTTCATTCATTGACGCGAGAGTCAACGGTGAAAGGGTTCGACAGGTCATTTTAGCATTTGTGGCACGAACGTGGAGTGATGCTGGGATTAAAGGGAACGGTCAGTTTGCGTGGTCATCAGTGAACTGCGCGGTCACTGAGTCACCAAGTGACCGGGGTGTCGCCCTCCGACCGCCCTGCCTTCTGCGGACAGCTGCACTTGGGGAACTGGACAGGATGCTGGACTGAGGTTCAGGATAAGGCCAGTGCTCAGCATACAGGGAATTGATGATTCTTTGTGTGTGTGTGTGTGTGTGTGTGTGTGTGTGGGGGGGGGGGGGTGTCGATGGGACTGTTCGGTGCTGCAGATCTGTGTCCCCGCAGCTCACCGGTGTCCCCCAGATGGGTACAATGGTCCGGAGTGTTGGAGCGGTACACACTGCACTGAACACACTGGGGACGCGCAGAGTCCCCAGGTGGGCTCCACCAGCCAGGCCTCAGGTTTCTCATTGCCCCCCTCAATGAGTGTCTCTTTGACCTGAATATAGTATGAGGCACACACACACACACACACACACACACACACACACACACACACACACACACACACGCAGCCCTGCAGAAGGAGTGTACCAAACAGCAGCAGCTCCTCACCTGTCAGAACAGCGGTGCCCTCGGTCCCCCTTGTCCTCAGCTCATCTTGGACCCCCACTTGCGGGCACCTCCCCAAACACGACCCGCTGCTACTTCCTGTGGCCTGGAAACCCGACGCCGGTGGTATTTGGGGCTACGGCCGAGCGGAAGCGCCCGGCCTGGGAGTCCCGCCACCGCAACGCTATGACTCAGCTTTCAAACGTGGAGGTGGGTCAGAGCAGGTCCAGCTGGAGACGTGTCCTGCCCCCTTCTTCCTCCGGGGCGGTGGTCCCTGACAGCAGCCCCCCACTGACTGAGGAGGAGCGGTCACTCGGTGCCCGGGTTTGTCGAGCTGCTCTCCTGAGCCTCAACCGCACTCTGCTCCTGTTTTCCCAGGGAGAATGTCTCAAAGGGACACATGGGCGTCCCTCCTCCCCACGTGCTTGGTTAGAGCCGCTACTGCCTTTGGGCCTGAAGGTCGCTCATTTAAATCCCGCCTACTGCTGTAGAGTCCTCGAGCGAAGCGCTTACCCAGAGTTACCCCAGCAATAACGACCCGGCCGTACGAATAAGTGTAATTGCTGTCGTTCCGAAGCCGACGGTTAATGGAGCTGTAGGAAGCTCCTCGTTCCGGACCGCCGTCAAGTGGACCCTTCAAGTTCACATTCCACAGCCAACAAGGAGGTGACTTTTTTTTTTCTCGATTTTACCGCATCTAACAGGCAAACGCCATTACGCCGTTTCTGATTCGTACTGCGGTGGGTCGTTTACCTGAGTATCTTTTATTCCGCTCCCTGTGATGTTGAGCATTAAAGCTGGAGGTTCTGCCCACACTTCACTTTGTTACACCCCATTGTACCTCATTATGCCCCAGTCATTCCCCGTTTTCTCTGGCCTCGGGATCAGATTTGGATCTTGGAAATTGCTTTGAGGACAAAGGTATGGATTTTAATACCTGGTCTTTATTAAGGGTGTCACGAGCTGGTGATGGAACGGAGGGTGGAGGTGGCCGAGACGTTGGGGAGCGCAGGCGATGGGACGCGTCGAAGTGAAGTGTGCTCTGCGCCGCTGACCTGCTGCTGGGTGGTGGACAGCTGCACTTGTCCACCTGGACAGGATGCTGGACTGAAGTGTCCGCTGTGTCCGCTGAGAGTTGAGGCATCCTTGTTGGAGGAACTCTGGGAACTCTCACTGAAAGAGGAACCACAGCAGATCACACCGAGGGCGGCAGTGAGCAGTACCGTCTGCGCAGCTCGAGTTCCTCTCGCGGTGTGAGGCCCGAGTCCCGTCTTTACGTCTCACATATTTACTCTGGCGAAGAGCTTTACATCAACATGATGCTTTTAGTTTTTAAAGCGTAAATAAAATGTTTTGAAGATAATGCGCAGTTTTGGAAGCTCTGTGCAAAGATACTGTCTGGCTCAGTCCGACACCCAAACATGGGGGGGGGTTCGAGGGTCTGTTGGGGCGCAAGCTGCATAAATACTGCCCCCCGTTGTCTGTTAGACAGAAGACACACAGGTGAAATCATCCAGGTTTAGCGTTTCCCCAGGACACCTCCGATTTCTGTACCGTTTCACACTGCCAGAACCTTTGTATTTTAAAAAAGATCAGTGAACTAAAAAAATACATAATGTTAGTCCCAAAGAGAGAAATCTCTAATGATTTTAAAAAAAGCAGTGGGAAAACCAGTCAATCTCTTTTAGAATAGACAGTACCTATGTTGCCTAGATACCAGTTAATTGTGGGTTAATGGCCCAATCACAGCTGTTTACACTAGTTTTGAAGAGGACTGGTGTAAGCGGTGTGGCGGTAGGTGAACTGCTGGTGTATGTCGGATTTGCATGGTTGGAGCTGGGGTAGCCGCGCCTGCGAGCATCCCGACTGGCACGGACAGGCCTTCGCGGCCAGCCGAGCGCCCCACAGGCTGGCGATCCTACTCTGTACTCATAAAACCGACCAAGTAACCGAGGCCTCGCTCTCCCCCCTCTCTCGGTTTCTCTAGGCCTGCCATGGCTGTGCGTCAGGATCCAAGTGCGACTGCAGCGGAGTGAAAGGAGCCAAGGTGAGATTCGGCCTGCTCTCGCCGCAGATCTCGAACCGTCCTCCTCTCCACTGCTGGGACTCGAACCTGCCGTCGTGGAGCTGTAACGCGCCCAAATGGTCCGGAATACTCCCCTGTGCTCTACGCTGTCTAAACAAAGGCGACTCCGAAGGATAGATGTCCTCATGTGCCCACAGGATCAGAGTGCAGGGAGACGGCTGAGACAGAACACGAGAGAGATAAGCCTTCAGGAGAAGACGCTGTGATTATACAACATGCTTGGACACAGTCCAAATGGGCATGGTCCAAAATCAGAGAACTAACAGGCAACTGCAGTAGCTGTACCCTCAACGCAAGCATTTTTTTTTTTTTTTTTAAACTCAGTCAACCACAAAATAAAAAAAAAATCTGTTTGGTTTCAAGGTGTTCTCCCAGTGGGGGATGGGTGGTGGGGGTTGCCCAGCTGTGTGATGGACTGTGTCAGGTTGTGTTTGTACCTTCTGATCAACGTTGACCTCACCCACCTAGAACCTGGGTCATTCCCCCCAGCAGCTGTAAAGCCTCAGTGTCTGTTATTACTGATGCTTTACTGCTCCTGTGTTGATGTGTGTGCCTTCGGGGCCCTTTCCAAGCTGCCATTTGTTTATAATTTAAATGTTTTTGCATTAAGAACTATGAACGCTCCGGGAAGTAAACAGCCTGCATCTGTTTGGCAGCTTCGCTGACCAAGGACCTGTTTCGTAGTACCATGTTTTCCCAGTGGATGGCGACTGACGCAGTGACAGTGATGTAAAATGCGGCTGTCAGTTAACACTCCTGGTCCATTCGGGCTCACAGCTGCTTCTGCTCTGCAGGGGGAGAGAGGCCTTCCGGGACTTCAGGGCCAGCCAGGGGTGCCAGGTTTTCCTGGGCCAGAGGGTCCACTTGGACCCAAAGGGGAGAAGGTAAGATGGGCAGAGAAATTCACAGATAAACCACCGAGGGGTCTGTTTTACTGTCTGTTACTTTGTGATGGGTATAAACGGTAAAACTGGGGGTCTGTGTCCTGCGGCTGGCGGACATGGTTCCTCTGGTGGTGTGTTTATTAGTAAGTTGGTGCGGAAGGCCGACAAAGCGCCGAGAGCGTCTGCGTGGAGAGTGACTTGTTGCCGTTCTCTTGCAGGGCGGCGAAGGGCCCCCCGGACCACCGGGTCCCAAAGGAATCAGAGTGAGTCCCGAGTCCCGGCGGGTGTGTGTAGAGTGACCGTGTCAGCAGCACTAGGCTCAGCGTTGAGCTGTAAAGGAGAAACACACTCAGCATCAGAGCCCTTTCTAATGAACACCACAGTCTGGTGAACAGTTCAAAGCTGTGTGCTGAGTGTGGAAGCAACACGCTCGTGTCCTGTTCACATAGACGGAAACAAGAAGACGTTGCTCATTATTAGAGGTTCACGTATTTAACTGGGGAAGGTCATACAAGGTCATTATTACTCTTATTACATTATTACATTTGGCTCTCTGCCTTTGGGATTCTGTCGGGTCCCCGCGTTGTCACCACACCCACAATGCTGACCCACGTCACACACACTGCACTCTAACTGTACCGCACTGATTGCAGGGACCTCCGGGGTTGCCAGGATTCCCAGGAACTCCAGGAATCCCGGTGAGTTTCTCATCGAACCCGTCACTCATCAGATTCCACTAATCATTGCAGATCATCTGCCTCCCTCGTTGTTGTCTTCATCCCCCATCTTTCCAGGTTCTTACTCTCCTTTACTGCTACGGCCATGCGGTACCTTATTGCTTACCCCCTCCTTATCCACGTATCCTCAGACGAATGGTTCCAGTGGTTCATGTTAGACCCGCTGTAGCCGCTCTCTTTGTACACTGGCCTGTTGGGACGAATGTGTCTTCGGAGGGATTTATGCCTTTTTTCTCTTATAACAGGGCCTTCCCGGACAAGACGGAGCCCCGGGACCCAGAGGACCTCCAGGATGTAATGGGACAAAGGTGAGCGTCCATCATGGCACGTGGGTACAGCATTTCCGAGCTTCGCGAACGAAGGGTTGTGTGCGTCACACACCGAGACGCCGCTGGATATATGGCTGTAACACAGCACCACTGCGGGACGGGGTGTGAGATCTTTGGTGTTCTTGTGCACAGGGAGAACGAGGCTTTCCTGGACCGCCTGGATTTTCCGGGTCTCCGGGGCAGATGGTAAGTGAGCACTGAGCTTGAATAACAGATTTCCCCTTTCCTTATGTCTCGTCTGTGTTTTGAAATAACAAGAGATTTTGTTAGCCAGTGATGTTTTCCGTAAAACATTTGAATAAAATATGATGCACTTCATGTATATATAACTTTCTGTTATTCTTCTCCAGGGCCCTCCTGGTTTCCCAGGCGAGAAGGCAAGTGTTGCTCTCTGTAGTGCAGTGACGTTATTAAGCCTGTTGGACCTGGTTATAAATAATACTGTAAATTGATGAATGCCTGCAGGCCTTTGCAGCCTCCTGTAATTTCTCTCTGGAATTAGTTTTCCTTAATTCATTAATTTTTAATAACATCTTCACGATCTATGACATTCCAAAATGTACCTTGTAATTATGTAATAATAAAGCCCTTGGTAGATTCTACAAATAAATATTTTGTGGCTTCAGACGGAACTGTAAAAATAAAAACTTGTTAAATTAACAGATGACATGTTACTCATTAATAACGTGCTATTCTATATAAAAGTAAATTTAAACAATATTTAATGATACAACATCCAAATTATTGTTACACTGTGTTGCCTTTAAGGGATTGTTTCCTACTGTTAGTTGTGTGGAACTGCTCACTGTTCACCAGTAGGGGGCAGAACTGTGCTCATTGAAATGGAAAATTTCTTTGTGCTCGGTTGTTTGGTAACGCCTGACATGCACATCTCGTTTATTGGGTCCCAAATGTAGCTTGTAGTTCTTTAACTAAAATCTTATTTCCAGTAAACATCCTTACGTAAGGAGACATTTAAGGACATGTATTTCAAAGGGGATGATGTTATTCCTTCTCTCTTTTTGGGTCATGTGACATCACATCCACCACATCCACCACATTCACCACACCCTACCACAGGGTGACCCTGGTGACATCATCCCAGTGAATCGCTTTGGGCAGAAGGGAGAACCCGGGCTACCCGGCCCTCCTGGTCTTCCTGTAAGTCTGTATACAGAGTTGGCTGGGGGTGCTGGTGATCTACAGACACAGCTGAGTCTTTACTGGGGAATGTGATGCAGGGTCCCCAACCTGAGTTTGGCTCTTTTTCAGGGAAGCTCAGGACTTCCAGGATTGGCTGGCCCAGTCGGGCCGCCTGGCCCCAGAGGTTTAGAGGTAGGCCCCCAGGACATGAAGTCTGTCTGTTGATGCTCCTGTGCAGGTGCGAATTAGCTGGGTCACAGGTCTTCCAGGGGAGATCTGCAGTGATTCATGAACAGCCCTTAGATGAGTTCTTACTGCCAGTAACTGGATTTGGAAGTGGGTTCAAGTAAAAGCATCACTGCTGGGAGTAGTGACTCTTGTGCCCTAACTCTTTATCTATACTTTAGGGGTTTCCTGGACCTCCCGGCCCCCCAGGCCCCAAGGTGAGATTCTGCCCCCTTTCTCAGCTTGTCACGCTGAACTGGTAAAAGAGCACTACATCATCCACTCGAGCAGCCATTCATCCATCCATTACTCTTTATGTTTTTTTTTTTATTTGTTCCCTCATCCTCCACATTCATTTGTATGAAATTCTAGTTTCGGTATAACTTCCTGTCTTTTCATTGCCTAGAAACCAATATCCAGATTCATATAACTAATGTGTAAAGGATGACTCACCGCAGGCAAATATTAAAATTTCCCTCTCTCACACAGGGTAATATGGGCTTGAATTTCCAAGGACCGAAAGGGGAGAAGGTAAGATGGGTAGGAAGTCGGTTCTGGAAGCCGTATGGCGGTTCTTACATGGACTTTGACGCAAGGCATGTTTGCGTGTATCCAGGGGGAACCAGGTCTGCGAGGGCCACCAGGCCCGCCGGGTCAGATCGGGGAGGTGAAGAAGCCAATGGACTCAGAGGTGCAGAAAGGAGAGAAGGTAATCCTGAAGGATCTCTAGAGTAGAGCATTCCAGCTGCAATATATTTTCTGCTACCTAAAGGAGGGAAGTGATGGTATGTCAACTTCATGTGCTAATACAGTAAATGTAATTCTGTGCATAAACATCTGAGTGCTCCATGGCACACCGTCATCCCGTGAAAACCATAGTTTGACTGATGAGTAGGTTGTCCTCTGTCTGGAGCAGAACCGTAGCTCTCTGGAGCTCACCGACTCCTGTCCTTCTCAGCTGACCTCCTCAAACCCTGTCCATGCCCCGTTCTTTTCCTCACACAGCAGCACCAGCTGAGATGATGTCATCCTTTCCTTTTTCCTGCTCTCGTTTCAGGGAGACCAGGGACCCCCTGGGCTACCCGGAGAGTCTGGTTTACCAGGACCACCTGTACGTAGGACCCATCCGTTCATCGGTTTGACTGCTCCTTCATATATGACCGTGTATCTCGTACACACCTGTATGCACAGTCTTTTTTTGTCCTTGTGCATGGTGGAGCGTGTTTCATTCACTGTACATCACCATCAGACACAGAACTTCACTGAATATCTGTGTAGTCGAGCACCTGAACATTTTAGCTTCACCATTTTTTTCCCCACTTTAAAAAATATTAAAGAAACCGCAACAATGAACACAGTGTTAGACGTGGTAAAGTAAGGAGTTGAGGAGCGAGGAGCAGCATCTGTTTTTCCACTAATGGTTCCTCTGTTCTGGCGCTAGGGTCCATCAAGGGGGCAGAAGGGTGAGAAGGGGGAACCAGGAGAGCCAGGAAAGAGGGTGAGTGTTACAGTCATGCATGGTGGGTAGGGACATGGGTTTGTCAGCTGATGTTGCTCCAGTAAAAGTCCCAGCTTTGAAGATGAGACTGTGGCTGTTGTGCACTGTAAAGAGTTTAATCTGTAGCTTGTAGATGATGAGCTGATGGAAGGGATGGAGGTCTTGTGTGGCAGTTGAGCCTTGGGACCAGTGGTGAGCCCTGATGTGTCTCCTTCTCTGGGTTACTTTTTCTTGTTTTCTGCCCAAAGGGGAAACCCGGCAAAGATGGCGACCCCGGACCCATCGGCTTCCCGGTGAGAGGCCTTTGTGACAAAGCCCACCTGATCACTGGACTACAGTACATCTGTTACCCCCCTGTCCCCCTGCCCTGGAAAAATGTGCTCCATCTGTTTCATTAAATGTCTTCTGTTTGCTCTCTCTTCACCTACCCCATCCATTGCCCCGCCTTCGCATGTTCTCTCTCTGACCGTTACAGGGTGAAAAAGGAGACCCAGGTATCCCAGGTTTTCCAGGGCGAGATGGCCAAAGGGCAAGTTTTGGATCTGTTTTATTTTTTTTTGTCTCATGGTTCAGATGTTAAAGAGTTTCTCATTGTGTAGTAGTGACTCTGAAGGTGTATTTACTGTACCGTGTCGCATGGTTTTTAATTCTCTTGTTTAGGGTGAAAAGGGTGACCGTGGATTCCCAGGACCTCCAGGCATAGTATGTCTTTAACATTTTTTTACTCTTTACAGTCTAGCTGTGATACCAGATTAACCGAAACATGAGGTAAATTTAACTTCATAAAAGCTTTTAGTATCTTTGCAGATTTAACGAGGTTCTGGATGAAGGATTATCATAATTGTTTCCAGTATTGTTGGAAGTAGTTTTCTTAAAGGGTTAGAGCTGCAGTTCTACCATTCAGTCCACTAGATGCTACAGATGCTTCAGTTTTTACTATTTTTACTCACCAAAGTAACTTACATGTTGAATCTTTATCATTTATGGCACAAAGTGGAGTAAAGGAAGTTATTTATATTTGTAGAGCCATTTCAGTTGTAAAATATACAAATACTAAAGGTAAGTGTTTAACTGGTATTGACCGGCTGGCCCATCACAGGTGACTAATGAAATTGAAGTTGGTAGACCTGGACCTAAAGGTGAACCTGGACCTCCTGGTTTTCCGGGGAGAAAAGGAGACCAGGGACTTCCAGGTACATGTTGGATCTTCATTTGTTCAACGTTACTACAGTGCATTCTCTTAACTTCCTTTGGCCTTCTTATGTGTTTCAGTCCTGCAAGTTCAGTGCCTTTCATGGATTACCTCTCTTAACTCGACACCAGCATAATTTATTTTTGTGTTTCCCTCTTCAGGTCTGCCTGGATCTCCCGGACAGCCTGGGCTACCAGGTGGGTGACAGCTTTGCAGGTTGTTAAGGGTTTCCAAAAATTAGGCAAGCTGGATGCCTTCAGACTCTGTGGATTTTTGAGGTGTCATTGTACCATGGTCAAAGGGCATCCTTCATCCTGGGCAGAACTGTGGAAACAATGCGTGAGTTAATCTGAAATATTGCAGATTATGAGTTGTCAGTCACCTGGACCTTCTCTCTGCTGTCCAGGTGTCGGGCTTCCTGGGCCCTCTGGCCAGCCTGGCTTTCCTGGAGAGCAGGGACAGAAGGGGGATGAGGGAACCCCAGGTATTTCCATACCTGGCCCACCAGGCCAGCCTGGAGAAATGGGTCTCCCAGGCCTGCAGGGACCCCCAGGACCACCAGGACCAACAATATCAGATGGAGAATGCCCTCCGGGGCCTCCAGGGCTGCCAGGTTTTCAAGGCGAACGAGGCTTTCCAGGAGAAGTGGGACAGAAAGGTTAGTGTTGCAACCCCAGCCTGTCCCCCAACTCTCAAGCTTCTTCTTGCTGCCCAGGACATGGTTTAAGCTTTTCATTCTTTCAGGTGAAAAGGGGGAAACCTGTTTCAACTGCTTCACAGAGGTAGATCCAGTGCCAGGGCCTCCAGGCCGACCTGGTCCCCCAGGATTCCCAGGCAGGAGCCTTTATTTGCTCTTTAATGTATTGGTTTTGATGTTCACTCACAGTATGGCAGGATTCCACTCTTTCGCGTTCCATTGTTGGGAAATTGTGTTGCAGGAAGTCCTGGGCTGCCAGGTCCCAAAGGTGACGTAGGGGTTCCAGGAAATCCCGGTCTGACGGGGCCAGCTGTAAGAATTCTGGATTCAATCCTTTCCCCTTACTCCAGTAGATATTGGTGTTATCAACAGGGTCCATCGTGCAACATGAATTTGTAATTTTTTTATCTCAGCAGAGTTATTTAATTATAATGTCACTTCACTCCACTCCACTCTCACATGCTTTTGACATTGCAAAGAAGAGCTTTGAATCAATCTCCATGGTGAACCGTGATCCTCTGATGCAGGGCCGACCAGGAGACCCAGGCTTGCCTGGAATTCCAGGAGAGAAGGGAGAACCTGGAGATGCCATTTCTGTTGATGGGATAAAGGGGGATAAAGGTGACCCAGGGTTCCCTGGTCCACCTGGGTTACCAGGCCTTGATGGGAGACCTGGGCGTGACGGTGTCCCAGGCCCACCTGGACCAAAGGGGTTACTTGTGAGTAGGAAAACAGTACTTTTTACTGCAGACTGTTGACTCTTCTCATGTGATGTGGCTTGTCAGTGCTGAAAATTTCACCAATGTTATCTGACTAACTAATTTTGCTTGCAGGGTGCTTCAATTAAAGGTGAACGTGGACCCACAGGACTGCCTGGTAGCCAGGGTCTTCCAGGAGAGAGAGGACCAACTGGACCACCAGGATTTGGACCTCAGGGGCCACCTGGAGAGAAAGGTGTCCAGGGTGTGTCAGGCCGGACAGGGAACCCCGGTGTTCCAGGTGAGTTTCTAATCTTTCTTGATGAACAGTTTGTGTGCAGTTTGCTATCTTCTGAAGAAGGAGGGAATATCAGGGAAAGCTCATGGATATGTGTAATATGAAATGTGTAAGTGTGAGATCTACATGCAGGTCCTAAAGGTGAACCAGGCCAGACTCTGACAGAAAAGGGAGCCCCAGGTCCTATGGGTCCACCTGGAGACACCGGTCCCCCAGGACCTCCAGGTAAATGGCAGACTGCTACCTCAAGTGTTAAAGGGCCAGAATAACTGAAAAATTGGGTGTGATGTAATCTACCACGGGGGATGCGGTGGCACAGTGGGTTGGACCACAGTCCTGCTCTCTGGTGGGTCTGGGGTTCGAGTCCCGCTTGGGGTGCCTTGCGACGGACTGGCGTCCCGTCCTGGGTGTGTCCCCTCCCCCTCCGGCCTTACGCCCTGTGTTGCCGGGTAGGCTCCGGTTCCCCCGCGACCTCGTATGGGACAAGCGGTTCAGAAAATGTGTGTGTGTGTAATCTACCACTTTCTCTCAGGTTCTCCTGGTCAGCCTGGACAACCTGGGTTCCCAGGATTACCTGGACCAAAGGGTGACCCAGGCCTACCCGGCATTGGCCTACCTGGCCCACCAGGAGTAAAAGGTATGGTTTGCACAGATGCATCTCTTTATCTGTCATAGTCTTGCTTCTGTACCACATTGATGGTGCTCCTTAAGTTCGGTGTATCTGAACTAACATCCACCAAGCCAGATTCTTTATATGTGCACACATACTTAAACATAAAAGTTATATCTTAGCTTTGAAACACTTTCTGTGGTCTATATCCAGGTTTCCCCGGAGCTCCTGGCCCACCTGGAGCACTAGGGATCCCAGGACGACCTGGCTTGGATGGCCTGCCTGGTCAGCCTGGTCAACCGGGACCCAAGGTATGGGAATGCAGCTCTCTAGCACAGCATTGCCTTCCATGTATCCACCTCACAAGAAGAAGAAACTAGTACTGAAGGGAGCAAATGGGTAACATGCTTAATAACACATTTGTGCCTCATACAGGGGGAGGCTGGGTTTGGATTGCCAGGTCCCCCAGGGCCTCCAGGGCTCCCAGGCAGTAAGGGGCTCCTTGGTATTAAGGGAGACCCTGGATTCCCTGGTAACCCTGGCTCACCTGGACGTTCAGGTGTTGACGGCCCCCAGGGTTCCAAAGGTATGTAATGGAAACGGCAGCCCTGTACAATGGGATATGCTTAATCATACTCTGTAAAGAAAGTCTGTTTCCATACTCAGTTTAAATACTCGTAATAAAAATTGCAAGTGTCCTTCCTTTGTACATGGATATCCTTCGAGTCTCTTATGAAATGAACTGTAGAAAGCTTGGTGCTTCCCTACAGTAGTCACTTCTGTCAACTGCACTGTACTCCAACATTTGCTGCCCACACTGGTCCATAGTGCTCTACATTGGGCCCTAAACTGGTATTCTCCTCGTCCGCTCAACACAGGTGACCCTGGTCGTCCTGGATCACCTGGACCTCGAGGACCCCCAGGCCCTCCCTCCTTTGGCCTTCAGGGACCCCCTGGTCCCCCTGGTCCCCCTGGACCCATGGGTCCTCCAGGTTAGCAAGTTTACAGCAAACTGAAAAAATCATGTTACGTGTCTCTGTAAAGGTGTACATAAACTTGTAATACACTGAAAGCGTACAGCTGTGCCTGTAAATAAACATCTGCAATGCTCTATCTGTCTAAACTCATGTATGTCCACGTTATGCATTTATATAAGCATAAAAAAATTTTATGAGCCAGTATCTGGTCCAGCAGCCAATCATCTGCCTTCTCCCAGCCCTCAAGTATGTGCTATAAACTGAAAGAATTCCTAACTCATTGAGAGTCTTTTTTTTCCTGGGACAACACAGGTTTTCCTGGTGCAAATGGCGATAAGGGTGACCCTGGTCCACCAGGACTGGATATCCCAGGACTACCAGGAGACAGAGGCAACCCCGGCTTTCCTGGCACCCCTGGACCAGTTGGCCCTGCAGGCAACCCCGGACAACCAGGCCGTGATGGCCAACCTGGGTTCCCTGGTGAGGAGCTGCCATCTCCATCTCGTCAAATCTGTGCAATATAAGCAAACAGAAAAGCATGCTTACATCAATGCTATGTATCATTCTGTTAACTGCAGGCCAGAAGGGTGAGATGGGCACCATGGGAACCCCTGGCCCGGTGGGTCCTCCAGGGAACCCCGGTGGTCCAGGATTTCCTGGTCCTAAAGGTACTGACATAAGCGCATAACATGCGTTCTTTGCTGTAGTCAATCCATATAGACAAGAAAGAAGAGCACAATAAAAAATGTTCTGGATTGTATTTGCCGTAGGAGATGATGGTTCCTCTGGGCGACCAGGCAGTCCAGGTGCTCTTGGGCTGAAAGGGGACAAAGGTGATCCTGGATTACCAGGCCCCCCAGGCCCAACACTGCCACCTTCTATTCATTCAAAAGGAGCTAAAGGAGAGCCAGGACCCCGAGGTAAGCAACCCGCATCAGTTTCTTCAGCCATCCTCTGGTCTTCTTTTTTCACATTGAAAGTATTCATACTTTAGTACATATAAAACAATGTGTGTATGTTACCTCTGCCATTAGGTTCACCTGGGCAGCCAGGTCAGAAGGGCATCACTGGTCTACAAGGAGATCCAGGTGCCCCAGGACAAGATGGTGTCCCAGGATTGCCCGGAGGACCAGGTGACAGTTTTTTTTCTTTCACACCCAGTCACTACCCACAATCCACTCTGCTGTATTTGCTGTGTTCTGAGAACTGAGAACTAACCGGCCCTTGGTTTTCAGGTCCAAAGGGAGATCCTGGGTTTCCAGGTCAACCAGGTTCTTCCGGACCACCTGGGCCAAAAGGCAGTATGGGAGAAATGGGCCTTCCAGGTTCGTACCAAAAACTAGATCTCTACTGTCATTCAAGGCAGATAAAGACTTTTCCTTCAGCAATGAATTGTCACTTGAAACATGTTTGATTAAATGTGTGTGTTCTTCTGCCAAAGCTGTGGTACAGCATAACCTCAAACTTTCCCTTATAGCTTCTTTCTTTTTGTTTATTAACTTTGGAGAGAAACAAATGTGCTTAATCTGAGCGATGATTTTCCAACAGAGACCTAGATTCCATGACCTTGAGATTCATTTTCTTTGTTAAATTTGTGTATGGTTGGTCTTCCATGTGCTTGAGGAAGACTGTCTATAGCCATCCTGTACTAACTGGCTGTATAGGGACATGCTGTGGGAATGTTGAGGACTGACCACACTGTAATTGGATCACCCTTTGCTCAGGCCCATCTGGACTGAAGGGAAACCCAGGTCTGCCGGGTCGCTCTGGACAGCCTGGACAGCCGGGGTCCTCTGGACTTCCAGGCTCTAAGGGTGATCCTGGGCCCCCGGGAACTGGCATTCCAGGATCCTCAGGGCCTAAGGTGCTGAAATTGTACCCAGTTTTCTTGCTATCCAAACATGCTGAAGTGAAGCCAGTCTTTGAAGTGACTATCTGGCACATATTGCTTAGTAGTGCCTGATACAATAACTTCATCTAAATCTTGGTTAGTACCATTTAGCATCCCATTTAATGAACTTTTGAAGAATTAACACATAGAACCCATAGGACATCATAACCCTTTTTCAGCTCTTACCTATCCAGTGTTTGATTAGCTCTGGTGTCCTTATTTTTTGCTTCAAAACACTCAGGGTGATCCTGGCCAACCTGGTTTCCCTGGTAGTCCAGGACTAAAAGGACAGCCAGGTGTTCCGGGACTGCCAGGCTTACCAGGCAGCCCAGGAGCAAAAGGTGACCCCGGACCCCCTGGATTCCAAGGTACACTTTCTTCTGTGCTTCTTATTCTGCTACTGGGAATCTGCCATCTCAGAAATTATATTCATACTCCTCCAAGTTCACTACTTTGAATCCCCAGTTTGTTTGTTTTTTTTTTTTTTTTTTTTAAATTTCCAGGAGCACCGGGTATTCCTGGTCCAAAAGGTCAAGATGGCCCCCCTGGGCCACCTGGAATCATTGGGCCTTCAGGACGTCCCGGAGAACCAGGGTTCCCAGGGCCTCCGGGACAACCTGGGGAAAAGGGTCAAGCTGGTCGTGATGGCATCCCTGGGCCAGCAGGAGAGAAAGGAGACCCAGGTAAAGGGAGCAGTAGACTTTGTCAGTCAGGAGAACCTGCCTTGTATGCTGGAATTGATATGTAGACATGATTGTTGGTGGAATTTGCAGAGGAACACCAGAGTTTATTTCAGTGTCACTGTTGGAGGCTGGCCTGTTGCCAGCATCCTCTCTGTTGACATTCCCTTCTTCCCTATTGCAGGTGTTCCTGGCATTGGAAATCCCGGTCCCCCAGGGCTCCCTGGATTACCAGGTGATGTCCCAGGGCCCTCTGCCCAATGCTGCCAGTGAGCATAGTGAAAGAAACTGCCCTCAGTATCTTTGTGCTTACATGTCATGAGGTGTTTGACAGTCACTGACAATCCAGGTTTACGTACAGGGTGCTTTTGGTAACACCATGTTTCTGCTACACCCAGGTCCAAAGGGTGACCCTGGATTTCCTGGCACTGTGGGTCCTCCTGGAATTCCTGGACCAAAGGGTGACCCAGGATTTCCTGGTATGCCAGGTAGCCCTGGTAACACTGGGCCTCCTGGGCCCCCCGGTCAGGCTTTACAAGGACCCAAAGGTAACTCAGGGCCCCCAGGCCCGCCAGGAAGAAGCGGTAAGTCACCAACAGGTTGCAGCAATACAACTTGCCCACTCAGCTTCCTGGTTTTCCCACATCTGCCTCCAGCCTGACTAGCGTCTCACAGTGCTTCCCAGCATGTGGGAACGGTGTCTTCTACAAACATGGTTAGAGTGGTAGTACAGTAACTCTCTAAAAGAAGTCTGGTAATTCAACATGTCTTTTCCCATTCAAAATATCATATCTGAAAGGGTCAGAAAACTTCTGTCTAGATAGAGGTTGTGTATTATGTGGTATTGGAAGAGAATGAGTCTTTTTGAAGAAATGCTGAAAACCAGGCAGCAAAGTGGTACAATGTCTGTCTATGAATGACATCTGCATCTGACTGATTTTTGCATGGGGTCTTGTAAAAATCCATACTGACCACGAACACACACACATTCCAATTAATGTCATGCATACCGGGCACTTGGATGTCACTACTGTGTCTCCCGCACCCCCCAAAACCTGAGCACATTGGACCTGTGTCAGAATGCATGAATGGTTCTGTGTCTGCACCATTGCTCACTATCAGTCTTGTCACATACTGTCAGACCCTTCTCACCTGTCTCTCTTTACCGTTGCCTTTAACTGTCACAACAGCCTTTGTGGTTCAATGGGAGTTTTTTTTCTTTTCGCGTCACAGCAATCCGTGCGACTCCACTAGCGCCGCACCACTTCTGTATTGCTAATGTGTACATCCATCTTTAGTGGCAGAAATGAGCTCTCGCTTGTGGCAGCAGTCATCTTCAGTCCACTGGCACAAATCCTGTCTTGTGGCTCACAGCAAATATGTCAACGCTGCTGCAAAAGCCCTCTTCTTCCACTTGGCACAGCAGCCATTTTGGCACCATTGCTCTGCGCACGCTCTTTTTACCAGCCGCAATAAGTGGTTCCTTTCAGTCAGGTCTCCTTTTCCCGGTTATAGCAACTGTCTGGGCTTCTTTGCAACACACCCTCTTCTTTTCTTTTCTTGTCTTGACAGACGCTCCACTATCACACAAGCCTTGTTCTGATGCATCACGGCCACCATTTTGGCTCCACTGTCGAGTGCCTGCTGCTTTGACACACAGTCGCAGCCATTTTGGCTCCACTGTCACGTGACTACAGCTCTTTGCATGTCACAACAGCCACTTTGGCTCCTTTGCCACACTCTTCTACTTCCATTCAGCTAAATTTTTACCTCAGCACACTAGAAACAGTTCGGCTCACTGGGCACATTTCTCTTTCCTACTCCGTTTGCAGGGTCATGCAGTTTTTTTGCTTCTCCTGTAAAAGTTGGCGGATACGTTGTGTAACGCCTGAGCAAGGATCAAATTAATTTCCTCAGCAACTCATGTCCATCGTAGAAGTCACAGAAATACTCCAGGACCTAAACGTTTCTTACTTTACTGGCACAATGGAGCTGAGTTCGACGCCCTTTGTTTGAACAGTGCCGGTTTAGCTCCATCACTCTAGACAATCGGTCAAAAGAGGCTGATTTAGTATCATTTACAGGGACCAGTAGTATGACTGATAGAAGATTGTTGTTAATTATTAAGTCCAACAAATGAGCCTTTGAACTGAGGAACGTATTTGGTCCTCACTCAGCCAACCTAGCTGAATTAGTGCCTCGCCAGCATGGTCCCCGAGTGATAAAATAAATGGGCATCTCACTGTCACAGCACCGTCCAGTCGATGCTTGAAAAGCATTACCTCTATGTGAGTGAAAAAAAATGTAATATTATGCAAACCCGAGATTTTTCCATGTACAAGTGGAATACTTAATCACCTGACTCAAGTAGTTGTTTTTTCTTAAGAAGGTATCATGGAAAAACTGCTTTTCTATCCATTGTGTTCAAGTCACATTGGCTGTACTTTGTGATACCTTATGAGAACAATTGAAAATAGGTAGGAAAAAAAAAAACTCCAGCAGAAATTGGCAGTTTTGGACATGTTCTGTGACGTAGACCAACGCAAGCCCGGATGAGTGCTGGAACAGGTGAGAATATGACCTGTGACTCTTGCTTCCATCTCTGTGTGTCATGGCTCCGCCCTCTTCTGCGACTCGTGCTGATGCCGTTCGACTGCTGCAGGCCCACCAGGTCAGACTCCACACCCTAAATCTCTAACGCTTTCCACCAGTGAGAGAACAGGGCCTTTGTTGGACCCCATGGAAATGTCCAGAAAATACATCCTTCACTAATGTAATACTTACCTGAAGTTAGTGTATGGGGATGAGAGCAGATATGCAGCGATAGATATAAAAGTAGTGCATAACAGGTATTACTATAATTATCCTTTCGATTAATCTGTGCCAGAATAGCTGTAGTTTGCATCTTTCCATTTTTTGGCATCTATCTGTTGAGTGTGGAAAAGGCAAACTACCAAGTGCAAAAAGCTCTGGCACTTAACCATTATGGAATCTATTGATAAATCAGATTCTGTTTATTTAAGAACTGTTTTTCTCAACTAAAACAGTTAGAGCTCAGCTGTCCAGTGCACTAGGAAACAGTGTTAGGGTTCTTGTCAGTTTACTTATTACTTTTTTTATTTTTCCCACATATTGTTTCAATGTTGATTGCTCCATTACCTCATCCAAGTGCAGCGTACAGCTGAACCGCACGCAGCTCCTCTGTGACATAATGTGAATGTATTTACAAGCAGGGCACACGGAATAAAAGCGGGATTGACACGGATTTTTCCGTAAGGATCCGCTATTCTAGCCGTGGTGTTACTTGTGAGGGCTGTCCTGCGGTTTTGCCGTGTGATGAGTTTATGTGAAGGACGGCGGACTCCACAATCCCGGCAGGACCCTGACCCAACTGCCTGTCCTGGGGACTGAGCAGGGGCCGCTGTGGGCGTGGAAGCCACATCTGCTGGCCTTTGTGCTCCGTTTTTGTTGCTGTGCTAACACTTCCATCTCGTTTTAACGCTACGCTGTGCGCCCCCCACCCCTCCCCGGCTCTTCTGTGCTGGGAATGCTGGGATACCCGTTGACCTTTGAACCTAGGTCCATCAGGTTAGACTCTTTGGTTTCTCGCCCACTTGTTGACATATGTTGCACTCTTCAGAACGTTCAACATCCCTCGATGCTCACATCATCTGACCCTCTTCTGGCTTCTTCCACTTCCTTCTTTTTGGACAAAGGTTGTCCTTTGCTCTTTCCTGTCCTCAGTACTTTCAGAACATACACTCAATAAAAACAACACGCACACGTACAACTATTCCTCCTTTACCACACGGACAGATACAAACAGTTCTCATTTCTCTATGACTGTGTGTTATATTACAGAATGTCATTTTTGCTTTGTGTTCCCACATTTCGTGTTTATGTGCAGAAATCTGCTTGTAATACACAATGAATATTACAAATGTATAAATATTTCTTGGAGTGATCTTAAAAGGGGAGCTGTATGCCGCAGTGGCTGACAGCTCACACCACTACTGCGTAGATTAGAAGCATTTAACAACGTGTGGAGACCCTGAAAGAGCAACTAGTAGAACAATGTTTAACAGATGATTGATGTATTACGTGTTACTAGAGGTCACTCAACCTTAATTCTTTAAGTGGGCCTCTGCCAAGTTATTCTGACTTTGACGCATGATTTTGTGCGTGCGTGTTTTTGTGCATGTGTATGTAGGTCCCCCAGGTCCGGAGGGACCCCGTGGCCCCCCAGGAATTGGGGGGATTAGAGGGGAGAAGGGATTTCCTGGAATCCCCGGTCAGCCTGGCCCTCAGGGACAGAAAGGAGAGGCTGGATTCCCAGGTGTCTCGGTAAAACACAGTGCATGCAGCATACAGGAAACAGGCCCCGCGGGTGGGGGGGTGGGGGCATGAATATGTTGCCAGTCATAATCAGCCTCGATATGGATTAGATGTACAATCACTTTTATGTTCAAAGATACTGTAGCACAGGTGTCATTTAAGTTTTGTGAGTTCTCTTCACCCAGTGTTTCCCTCTTTACATATTCAGGGTCTTGACGGCCCTCCTGGCCCCCCGGGGCAGAAAGGTGACATGGGAGTACCCGGAATACCAGGCTTCATAGGTTAGTATGGGCAAAAGTGGAGTTACTGCTTGGGTTTGATACACACTTGCCAGTTGATGCTTTCATTATCTCTGGTAACCATACCTGGAACCGGTTAGCCTGGACATCAGAGAATAAGCAACTTTATTGTTGGAACAGCAATTCAGTAGTTCCTGTCACTAATACCTCACTAGTCCATATTTACCATCTTCCGTGTCGATGCCAACTGGCTGAGCCAGTGCAATGCAGGGTTCTTGTGGATGAGCACCATTATGATATTGTCTTATTCCTCTGCCTGTGGTACAGGACTAAAGGGTCTGCCAGGTCCACCTGGTCCAATAGGGTCCCCCGGAGAACTTGGAGACCCCGGACCCCCCGGTAATTTCTGAATTTCTGAACAGTAAACCCTCGGATTAATTCGAGGCTATAGTGTTTTGTGCAGCTAGAGGACCATCCACCTACCCTAGAGCAACAGAATTCTGTTACAAAAGCTGTATTTACCTGTTTCTAAGGCTAGTCTTGTGCGTTCCTCAGGACTTCCTGGAGATCCAGGAGTGGCTCCTGCACCCATTGTCCTGAAAGGAGAGCGAGGTCCCCCTGGATCCCCTGGCCTGCCAGGTTCCCGTGGCCCCCCAGGACCATCAGGATTAGAGGGGCCGCCAGGTGGGTGGCGATGGAAAGTCTCCAGAGTGATCTCAAAAGTTCAAATCCTTCCTTTCCAGTTGCATCACTAGTTCCTGTGGCTCTGTTCCAGGTCAGCCAGGCAGCCCTGGGGACCCCGGCACTGACGGACCCCAAGGGTTCTCTGGACCAGCAGGACGCAAGGGGGATCCTGGACCATCTGGTCAGCCAGGTGATAGTGCTTGTCATATTGTCTCTTCCAGTCTGCCTGCTGCTCTCCTCTCTCCGGTAGGATACAGTCTGTCATGCTCTATTGGAAAGATGCAGTACATGTACTTACTTGGAATTAAGGTAAATTTGTCTTGTAATACCAATGCCCTAACCTGTGCTAAGATCCACTACGTGGATGTGTAGTCTTCGGGTTGTAATACTCTGTCTGTGTACCAGGCCAGCGTGGCTACCCAGGCCCACCAGGGTCAGATGGGCCCCAGGGGCTCCCTGGCCTGCCTGGGACCGGCTCAGTGGCTCACGGCTTCCTGATCACACGCCACAGCCAGACCACAGATGTGCCGATTTGTCCGGAGGGAACAAGCTTAATCTATGACGGTTACTCGCTGCTGTATGTGCAGGGCAACGAGAGGGCTCATGGGCAGGACCTGGGTAAGACCGCACCTTTTGTCCATTGGTACCCCCAGCCTCCAAGATGGCGGAAAGCCCCGTCCACACTCTGTACCCCTCCCTCTCCCCCTCAGGCACGGCAGGTAGCTGCCTGCCCCGGTTCAGCACCATGCCCTTCATGTTCTGCAACATCAACAACGTCTGCAACTTCGCCTCCCGCAACGACTACTCCTACTGGCTGTCCACTCCAGAGTCAATGCCTATGAGCATGGCGCCCATCACCGGAGAGAGCATAAAGCCCTTCATCAGCAGGTGAGACACCAGCGACCTGCACCAGGCAGTCACTCCTTTGCTTAATCTTGCAACCCTTATCCTTCCTGTCTTCCTGTCTGCCCTGTCTAGGTGCACCGTGTGCGAGGCCCCAGCCATGGTGATCGCAGTCCACAGTCAGACCATCCGGGTACCAAAATGCCCAGACACTTGGGACGTGCTGTGGATCGGTTACTCCTTCATGATGGTATGCACCCCATCCTGCCAGCTGCCTTCACTTGAGTTGCTCAAAATACAGTCTCCATGTTTTTCATTAAATGGCTTGTTCAAAATGAACACAAAAGAACAACATTTTTTAAATCCAAAACATTTTGGCTAAGCCTTCGTTTTACTGCTCATACCTCCTTATGGAGTTAGGTATTTACAGAAGCAACACTTTTCTCATAAATCCAACTGCAGAGCTCTCCTCCTGGGATCAAAACCTCCGGTCTTTTTCTGTTTCCGATCTAGTTCTTTGAACATTCTGCCCCTTACTGTCTTTTCATTTAAACAAACTCTTCAGTTTGCCCACTGTGTACCTTCCAATATGCCCAGCCTAGTATTTAGTTCTGGTAGCTGTCAGCTACGTGTCCCAAGTGTCCCTCCATCTGTTTCACCCCCAGCACACCAGCGCAGGGGCAGAGGGCTCCGGTCAGGCCCTGGCATCCCCTGGTTCCTGCCTGGAGGAGTTCCGCTCGGCCCCCTTCATTGAGTGCCATGGCCGGGGCACCTGTAATTACTACGCCAACTCCTACAGCTTCTGGCTCGCCACCGTAGATAGCTCAGAAATGTTCAGGTATGAACGCCTGACTGTTTGTTAAGATGGAAACAGCTCTGTGATGAGAGTATTAGTTGCTTTCAAATAATTTCGCACATTATAAAGAACGTATAAGAAAGCATTTTTCTTATACACACTTCTATGTGTACAGTGCCTCCTTCTATTAGTTCTGAATTTTCAGAGATATGAATATTTTTGGTGCGGCATGATGCTGCAGCGAGAAATCCTGCTGCCTCATAGCACCTGGGTGGTGCAAGAGGTCAATCCTCAGGTGACCCTGTGATGGCTGGGTGTCCTGTCCAGGATGTACCACTCTCAGCCTAGCAGCCAATGCATTCAGTATACGGTACAGATCACCGCAATCCTGCTCAGGACAAGTGGTTATTGAAATTGTATGGATGAATGTATTGGTATTTTCAAATTAACTTTTTAATTGTGTTTTCTTCTGTAATTTAATTTTTTAAAATTTGTCTGTCATGGAGTGAAAGCAACCTGTGTTTACACACCCAGCCTGTAGATGGCAGTAAAGTGCACTCGGCCAGAATAGGAGCGTTGAACCAGATTATTTAGCTTGCGTCACATGGTGAAGATGGGAATCGAATAGGAGTTTGTGTGGACAACACTTATTTTCATTCAGTTTTCCTTTAGCTAAAAATTAATGAAATACTAGAATAATTATTGTCCAAAGTAAGATTTATTGTAGCTTTGTTAAGGAACTTTATAGAACCTGTCTTGTAAATAAATTGAAGGATGTCTATCATTAACATTTCATTGATTACGACTTAGTGGTGAATTTTGCAGACTTCCACACTGTCTGCAAGGTGAGGAATCATTGTATATAAATTAACACTGATAACTCACCAGCAGAGTAAGATAAATTACTGTAAATTAGGGGTAAATATGTCACTTGATACATGGTGATAAGAGCGGAGTTTCCAGCTTGTGTTGTGAGTTCTGCTCCCAATCCGATGACTTGTTTCCCGCAGGAAGCCCCAGGCAGAGACTCTGAAAGCAGGGGACTTGCTGACACGCGTGAGCCGCTGCGTAGTGTGCATGAAGAGGACGTAACAGCGTGGAGCCGCTGGCGACGGGGGCGGGGCCGGGGGGAGGGCAGGTGACGAGCTGACACAGCAACGAAATGCGGACAGCGAGCGCAACTTCAATGGTGCATTGTCTTCCATTTCAATTCCATGGTGCTACTGTGCAACGCTGCAAAACTGAAAATGACATTTCTTTTTCAAGAAGTACCTCAGAAAGAAATGAGAAAAAAAAAACAAAAAAAAAAAAAAGAAAAACACAAAAGTTGCCATTGTGGCAGATGAGTGACAAAAGTGCATTTTAATTTTCTCTTTCTTAGAGAGATTTTTTTTTTTTTTTAAAACTAAGAAATATTCCTTTTAAATTCTGACGTTCGTACAATTTTTTGGGGAAAGTGCCCTTTGGCGTTTTCAGAGGAGCGGAATGGCCTCCACGCTACCAAACCGGCACTTTGACGTCTGAACATCAACGAGAGGAAATGCACTGAAGAACTTCATTAGTGAGACTGCATTTTTTAATCCATTCACTTACTTTCTTTCCTTCGTTTGTTTCCTTGTGGCTGTACTAACACTGCTGTATCCGAGACTCTTAACCATAGTCCTTTCTATTTTGTAAGTAATAAAATGTGTATATTATGTAAAACTCGTTTTTAGTGTAAAACAAACTCTAATGGTACTGAATTGCTGGGTTCTGCTCTGACTCGCTCACTCATACTGTACAAAGTATGCTTTTGATAAATTAAACAGTATTTTATATTATATATAATATATATAATAAAAGGAAACCAACTTTATTTGGCAACAGGAAGTCTTTAACCTTTCCTCACCTACTACTGATTTTCATGCTGAAATTTACAGAACAGCTTCCCTTGACGAAGCCATGAACTTGTACTGTACAAAACTGACAATTGACCTGAATTTTAGAGAAACTGAATTACCTTCCATCGATGTGCTTCCCAGTGGATGTGGACCTTACTTTAACGGACACACGAGGAGCCACGTTGTCAGTGATTTGTACGTTGCGCTTTCCTCGGTCTTGCCCACCGCTGGCGTGGTTCGTGGCACATTCGTAAGGTGAGCAAACCGCAGGAGCCCAGTGAGTTCCCTGAGAATCATGACCTTTTGTAAAATTCACTCGTTCAAGGGTCACATACCTGTATTAATTTTAAAATCTGTTTTTCATGTTTATTATCAATCATCACATTGTTATAAAAGCTGAAATAAAGAAATATAAAGTCGAATGCTGTCTTGTTTAAAACTGACTGGCCAGACAATCACCTGACATATGTGCTGTATTTTATACTGTGCTGTTTACTGTGTTCAGATGATGGTTTGGGTCAATAAGTAGCACCTCTAACGACTATGCTACCAGCTGCCCCATATATACTTTATTTGTATATATTCATATATGTAATGCTACATTGTACTGAAAAATCAAACACACAATTTCCTTAATGCAACTAAGTTTCTTTACAATACTGCTTATTAGCTACAGTATTATTTGTGTTCCTTCTGAAAACTGACAGCTTTCTCGATTCTCCTCAAATGCCTTTCTTGAAGCGGGACGTTTATTACGGGTACGATGGTAGTGTGTCTGTAGGTAGGTTCTTGGTGAAGGATGAGAATAGGGTTGGGTCTGTTTCCTCCAAAAAATAAAAATGTAGAAAACTACCACCAAAACAAAGTAATGAACAGGTAGATGCGGAGTCAAATTAAAGCAAAATCTCCTTCCTCCAAAAATCCTACATTCAGTAGAGTTTATTTTACCTTCAAGTTTTGTGGTATAAATCCATTCCATTACTCCTGATATGATCTCTATTGGTGTGATGAAGACCTTTAACGGATATGAGAAGGGCGAGCTTTGCTCTGGCTGGTTTCCCGATTGTGTCCTTTACTGGCTGTCCTGCTTCCTCAACGTGCAGGTCCACAGGGATCCTCTTAGTCGAAGCACATTTGACACCTGGCCGTTGATGGAATTTGCCTGTGCCACATTATTCAAAAGCATTAGGAAACACTGGAGTTCTACTTCAAAAAAATAAAAAAGGGATGACAAGGCTTTTTCCTGGAAAACTTACTTGAGGTTAATAAATCCTCCACCAGCATCTCCTTATTTCACATTACTCTTTGAAGGCCAGCTGCTCATTACAGAACAGAATTTCACCATTGCTGAAATGGAGAACCCAGCTGATCATCATCAGAAGGGCAAAACTGTATTACCTTAATTCCCTCTTTGAACTGCGCTGCCTAATTGTCAAAACCCGTCAACGTGCGAGATTGATGTAAACAGCTGCTATTCTTCAGTCTGCTGTCAGGAGGGAATGTCACTTTCCCAGCTTTGAGCTCTAGCCCTGCAACAAAACTTTACCCACTGAGGCCAGTTTACACCGTCTTTACCTCCTGATCTCAGTTAACGGGTACCAATCTGAGCCGAGGCCACATGCAAGTTTTACTTAACATTCAATAACTGCTTTGTCTATTTATGCACCTTCAACACCACCAGACATGTCTAACCTTTCCCAAGATGCTGTTCTTTCGAGTCAGTCGAGTGCTTCCTCTCTCCTCAAGTTTAAGAATCCTCCTCCTTAGGCTCTAGCCAGCTAATCTCTGCAACCCTGAAGCGAACCACACTCCAAACACATACACACACAGAATGACCATGGAAACAAATAGTCATAATTATGTTCCATGTCCAGCTTAAGTCTGAGGTTTCTGATCAATTTAAACACTGCAAGATTAACAGTGCCTCCCTCTACAGTAGATACCTGTAGGGTAAGGGGCAGTGGACTGAACTGTGGTAAAGGCTGCGGCCTAGCCATCTGAAGGTACATGATATGAATGCCTTTTCAGCATTACTATCCTTGAGTTACCCCGAATTGGCCCTCTAAAAATATGCTGCTAGTATATAAATGGCTGAATTATTGTCAGATGTGCAATATGAGCAATGTGAAGTGCATCAGTTAAGGCATCAGTGAAATAAATAGAATAAAATTAAAAAAACGGATTAATTTCAACACTAAGGATAGCATGATCATGCAGTGTTGATAACTGACTAACCCTCTCCACTGGCGAGATAGTTTGGTGTATAACAGCAGCCTCAGTTTGGGTTCTGTCATCCCCAAATATAGGTGCTACCTTTTGCAATGTGTAAGGATTTCCACATAAAAGGTAGTCCGATCGTTCAAGACAGACTGGAATAACACAAACGAAAAATAATCTCACATTATAACTTCTACATCCTTTTATTGTCATTTTATTTACATTTCAAGAAAAGACAATGACAATTGATGCAACCAAAAAAAAAGGAAAAGACGACACATTTTGTCGTTTTGCGTTGCGTGAGGTTTCAGCCGACTGGTCAATTGCTTGTTTCGATTTCACCGAAAGGCTTCTGCCTACATGAGCTCTGAGTGAACTAAGGAGAGCAGATAACAGAACTCCATTCGGGGAGTTGGAGAAGTAGGCCAGCACCGTAAAGGTGTACAGCATTCACTCTCTGTACCACACAAATTATTAGTTATTAATACTGTGATTGAGGAGGACCAAACACCATGTACCATGGGAAAATACCACAATGTCTAAGATTTCACTCTGCCTTCCCATTTGGGTGTATGAGAAACAAATCCATGTAACTGAATGGAAAGAAAAAGGTAAGGAGTGTTGGACTGTAAGTAAAGTGGATTTGACCATTACACCAAACGGCCCCACAAAGAGCCCAGCCACACCTCTTGCCTCCATTCACTCTCCTGGCAGTGTCTCCCCAAAATGACTCAGTGCTAAACAGCAGCATAATTCGAAAAGAGCGCTGAGATCTCTTTCCCTTTCCTTGGACCACTTTTATCTGAGTGGATCTGTATGAAGAGGTCTTCTCCCTCCATTTCTACCCTGTGTTTCCATTATAAAAAATATAAATCCCAACTGCCCATGGTAAACCAACCCTGTGTGGCAGAAAGCTGGCAGCGAGGACCTCTGTTAAACACCCATTGTAGGTGAAACAGGATAACAACGCAAAGACACATTGCCAGGTGCTTGACACAGATTCTTCTACTGACCTCTCCCACATATATTTTCTCCGAAGGAATGACAATTTTTCTCGGGAATTTCAGGGTAATACTTTCAATAGGAAATACACAATAAAAACGGTAATTTTCAAAGCATTATATACCAATATGTATGTACCATTTACAAGAAATAAAGAACTTAAAACTTCAAATGACAATATAAGTAAACCACTAAAGACAGTGTCCTCCACTGTAGAAAGAAAGTGCTATTTAGATAAAAGTGTCTCATCACCAGCAATGAAATCTACAGCATATTCTGTTAAGTGCGAGTAAGAAGGTAGAATATCTGCAAACGGTAGATAAAGGGGACACAATATATTTTGTGGTCAAACAGATTTGGACAGGAAGAAAATACTTTAACTCTTATTAAATTCACAAACTGTAAAACCACTCAGACACTTTGCACAATGACCTTCCAAGGGTCAGTCTGACCAATAACAGAAATCATACAAGACTGAATACACACAGGGAACAAGTGTTTGTCCCTGGCATTACCTTACTCACACACTCTTGCATGTGTGTTTCCAGATATAACAATATTTGATAATAATACTTCTTACCAGAACAGATCTTTTGGTACGAGAAATTTGGTGGGACTTGGCACGAAATTAAAATAACATCCAACAATGTGGATTTTTTTTATACCACGACTACGTTTAATACTTTTTGCGCAATGCCGCTAAAACACATTATTAATACTGGCATATGCATAATAGAATGGCAGAAAAACTGGACAGGAAAAATTTTATCAAATGCGCACTGAAATAAGACGATGTTGATGTCCTCTCGGATCGTACAGGCCTGTAGGCCAGACAGAAAGATCTCTCCCGCTTAGCCAAAGTACCTTGACACACAGCCAATATTTCAGTTCAAATTCTCAGGATGACATTTGTGTGAAAAGCCACACAAAGAATTTTATGCTTCTTTCAAATTATTAACTAAAAATAACTAAAGTATCTCTCTTTGGATATGGTTTCTAGTCCATTTCAGGCCATTATCACAAGAGCATGGATTTTCTGTATCTGTTTTCTGCCAGTTGTTGGTTCTACTAACAGTCTATTGTGCTAATTTAAGTGTTTTTTAAGGATTTTTTTTAAAATGTAAGAAGTGGGGGAAAGGCATATGATCACTTAATTGTGGGAGGGCCTGCAACACTGACCCCTGGAGGAAAATCAGGGATATGCAGCTGGGCCCAGGTGTGAGGTGGGTCATAAGAACTCCACCGGAGGCCAGTACAGTATGGGGGCTGTGCGTACCAGAACTGCACGAGGTATCATGCCATACCATACCATGAATACAGCAGCTTCATTGTACCTCAGAGCAATAAAAACATGATTAAAACATACCTGTAACAAATGTAGCAATAAATATGAAATAAAACATACTCATGTCAGTACACAGTCCAAAATGGCCTTGCAGTTCAGTCTTGTTGGCTTTGTTTGAGCAAACAAAAATGAACAAATTAAAAAAATTTTAAAAATTCCACAACCGCAGCCTCATCTAGGCCACACAGCAGAGCCCTCATCGGGACTCACCTTTACCAAAGAAATAAAAAATATATCACTGGTTCAAGTGTACCAGTGCTGAAGTGCTGCGCTGAAAGTAGCTCCAAATCAAACCAGTCGTGTTTGTCCCAGGGGCTTCTTCTCATACCTCTCAGCAGCAGAGGGCTTCTGACAAGGGTTGGGCAACTGGGAAGGCAAGGCGGGCAACCCTCCCACACCAGATGAATGGTGGGGAGCTCAGGATACTTCAGTGCCCATCTTCAGTCTACAGAGGAAGGAAAGGGAAACAAAGGGTCAGTCACACTCTGATGGGGTTTTCTTGTGCAGACTCACACAGACACTTGTGAAATGCTAATAACGTATCATTAAGTGCAGAGAGCCTTCAAATCAGTGAGCACTGATTAAAACAGGGTGTTTAAAGCACTGGTTTTTAACCCTGGTCCTGTTGAACTCCTGTACGTGCCTTCCCCCCAGGACAGTGCTTAATTTGCCGTGATTTAACTGGATGATTCAAACTATGCAACAAAAGGATGTTGGTCTAGGAAAGCTGTCACAAGTATGTTTGCACCAGTACAAGGTTTCATTTTTCTCACTACACACCACATAAATAGTATTGGACCTCAAAATGGAACAAATTAGCATTGAAACTAATCTGATCTAATCAGTGCCCAAGCTCAAGAAAAAAATAAGCATATAATAAATTAACTGAAATAACGACTACTGTACTTCTAAACTTAGCATCAGAAAAAGCAAAATCCAAATTAAAAAAAAAAAAAAATACTAATACAGACATCGCTGAACACAAATGTATCTTACCATTTAGACCAATGCATTCAGTAAATAATTACCTGAATAGTTCTACAACTCCATATTCAATAAGATCTCAATCAAAACTGGAATACACAGTGGTCCGCCAGGATGTGGGTTGAAAAACAGTGGCCTAAAGAACTGGAGCCAAGCAATTATTTGAACAGGTGGTGCCTAACTGCTAAACTATCAGCTGTAATCAGCCACAGGCTGAAGTAGAGGTGAATTCTACCCCATTTAAACAAAAATACACTGAAAACATCTGAACTGTTTATGTCATTCAAATTTGCATCAACTGAATTTGGCAAACAATGCCTCAGAGCCACTAAACCAATTTTTGTAAATCTTATTCTACTCGCAAAACCATTAAACTGACCGCAGATATTTACAAAGAGGTCCAAAAGAAACTACCTAAAGTAGGGAGGGCCACACTAATATTGCATGAGGAGGAAAACAGAAACCTGTTCATACCTACAACTCCTTAGCTCCTGTCCTGGCGGACAGTTTTAAATAACTTTTCAAAGCTGATTTATACTTCTCATCTCCTCCCTGAAGAGCAAGTACTTGTATCAGGAGTCATCATCTTACGAATGCATCTCCGTGTCGTCCTCCTCCACCACCACCAATTTAACATAACAGAGTTTAAAGCCTCTTCAACTGGACTAAAAGTTAAACAGCTGGCTAAGTGCTCTGTACTTACCAGGAGGACAGGGGCGGCTCACCTCATCAGTCAGGCCCACACACCCTACCAATAGTACTCCAGGTGACACGGAGCCCCAGCTGCTGCCCTGTTAACAGGATTCTCTCTCTTTAATGGCTTAGTGCTCCGTCCCTTCTGGCAGCCCACACCAAGGGCCCTGTACCTCCTAACTCTGGCAAGTCTACAGTTCTGCTCGGGGGGGCGACTTGCTCTAACTCCTCTATTCCGAGTTTTTTTGCTTTACATCCCCAGAGATTCTGCTGTACTCCCTTTATTAGGGTCCACGGCAACACTGAAACCTTTAGGTTGAGACCAACACACAATTACTAAATGTATAAAGCAATAAAGCTCACAAAGGATTGGTAATTGCAGTGATTAGTTAAGGCACAGGGTCAAAACTAATGTGGGTCACTGGATACATTTATTCACTGTTGCTCATATACTGTACGTGATGTCTTGCATGAGCTTGTGATGTATTAATTTAACACCAGCAGTACCATCTAAATGCGCTAAACTGAAAAGAACACGTGTAATATGTAGTTACTGAGGGTGACCTGTTGTGTGAAGGCTCTGTGGAAAGCTCTCTGGATTATGAAGGAAAAAGAACCTGCAGCAAACTAAGGCTGAAAGTGAGATGTAGGAACTGCTGCTGTCCTCAGGTGTGTACTTAGTCCCAAGGAGAGCAGATACAATACATCCTAAAGGCATCTATTGGAGTTCCACAAACAGAAGATGGAACTGATGTCCTTACGCATATGGTTCCTTTCAATGTTGGCAGATCATCTCTGCTGCAGGGGGTTGCGAAGCAGAGCTGTGGTCCCTAGGAGACATCCGAGACTCATCAATTGCCTCCCTATCACCACAATGCTCAAAGCCCAAAAAAGACACAAAACCATGCAATGAGGTAAGGGATGGAACAGGTAAAGATTTGAAGTTTTCCAGTTTAAATGCAAATTACAGTTCGTGTTTAGATGAGGTATTTACAGATACTGTCAATAGAGAGCATATCCAGAACAATGACTAAAAATCACAATTAAGATAGATAAATACTGTATTACCAATATGCATACACACATAGCTGGACACCACACAGATATACTATACAACTACAAAATACACAAAAAAACGCAGTTGCACAAAACCAAAACAATTTTTTTGAGGCTGAAGCCACCTTATTTTAGACCTTTACAAGACCTAGGCAAAGCTGACGTCCAACGCTAAGCTCCAAGGTGGTCCTTGCTCAACCCTCCCAGCTCAGCTGTGCATGAGGATATCACTCACATGGTGCAGACAGCTATTCATCAGTAACTTCTCCAGACTCTACAGGTTCTGACAGGCACTGGAGAAACGATGCTATTTTCAACTCTGTAAAAAACAGATACTCCGCCCTACCCTGCAGACCCACAGCTCAAGTCTTGAAGCTTAGCCCCTCTGGGCAGAACACAGGATGTTCATCTCAACAGGCCTCTCACCTGCCCTGCAATGAAAGAACTTGCAAACAATGAGCACAGAGCCTGAGAGCGATATACAGACAGCAACTACAACACAGGAAAAGAAGCAGGAGTACTGTCAAAGACTGTTGATCCAAACAATCTGCCCACAACAAAAACATTTCTACAAATAATGCTCTTATTTGTGCTTGCATTATTCTTTCCTTAAACAAGGGCAGAAACTCTAACCTAGCTACCTATGGTCAGACAGCAAGAAAGGCAGAGCCATCACTCTACCACCATTACCCTGGTGCATGGGGAAATGTGCAGCTAACATGAATATAAATGGATACACATGGACAAATCGATATTTTAATCAACACCAAACCTCTCTCTCTCTGGGATTTCACCATAACAAAAACTTGCCTGGGTTTATCACACAAAAATATTTACAAGTTTCAAGGTTAGAACAGCAGGACACCACCTACAAGCCTACCACTACATCACCTGTTGCCCTTAAAAGAAACAAGCATTTGGAAGGACATCAAAAAGTGATACATTTCATTCAGGAGTTTGAACTGGCTTCATTTACATTAACTAGGTATAAGTTTTCACTTTAAAATAGTTGGTCTTCTCCTTACAAACTTTCAAGTAAAGTTTTTTGTATTTTTATAAATAGCATACAATTCAAAGAGCACAGCAAAGCTTCTTCCAACTGCTGACAGATGGCGATCACAAATAGTAACTGCCATCATAAGTTTGTCAACACCCTGCTCTAGGCAGCATTCTTTGCCATGTCTTCTTATTTAGAACGGGTCATAAAAACCTAACCGGGCAACTCAGAACATGCAGGTGTGTGCATGAGACATCCAGAGAGGTGACTGTTTGCTAGGCGGTCTCTGAGACGGAGAGAAGTAGGGAGCGACTGAGAAAGAGTCCACTGCTGTTCTCATCCAAAAAAAAAAAAAAAGAGCTGTCATGCTGCTGACATTGACATTATACATTCATTTAGCAGACACTTTCCACCGAAGCAACGTATAATTCGGAGTAAACAGAAGTGCCTCTCACCAACAAAGACAAATACAGACAATTGTCAAAGTACAGCGACAGTTCAAAACCACTGCTGGTGCCAGTACATACGAAACAAGTAGCTACAAAATAGAAGAACAGAACAGAATAATACTGTAGAACTGATGACGAGCCTCCGGCCCACTCTGTGTCAGAATTGGCTAAAGCTTTACGCAATGAACCAGGACTCTCCGTGAATTAAGTTTGTAAAAAGGGGACCCCTTCAAATTTGAAAGTGACAGCAGGCAGCACGGTGGTTAAACCTGCATTCCACTCAAGGGACCCAGGTTCCAGTCCCACTTTCTACAGTAGTACCTTTGAGCAACATACTTAACCTTGAATTTACACCAGTAAAACTTGCTGAGCTGTGTAAATAAGCTATTTGGAACGATCTGTCCAACACAGTAGGTTGCTCTGGAGAAAAACGTCAGCTAAATAAATGAACTGTAAGGTATTGAAGAGCAGCTGAAAACATTGTTGTGGTTAAAGTTAATGCCCTAGTAGTGAATTTGCTTACTACTGAAGACAGAACATGGAGAGCTGAATATATACTTCCAACAGCCCATTTCCAGGTGCCTTTAGGACACTTACGGCTGGTGTGGACAAGGAACACAAAGCAGATCCAAACAAAGCCACACACTGAGTCACTGAGGCTCTTTACTGTAAAACACTGTTACATCACTGCTGTTCATGTTAACCTCAAAGCACAGACAGCTAGCTAGAAAACAGAAAAGACCAAAGTCTCTTTGCTGCCAGGGTTACCAAGTCTGTTGAAAGAACTGCGATTAGTAGCGTGAATCACCCGATGGCAGTGGCGATGCTAAAAATCGCAGGCTGCTGTGATAGTGAGACTGCATCTCCTGCTGGGCCTGTTGCGAGATCCCCAAATGACTCCACCAGCGCACAAACGCAGTCGAACACACAACACCGCACACGCATACCCTCCATTTCTGCTTTAGCTCATCGATAAACAAATGAGTCAGACGGAGGTTGCTGTGAACACCGACTGACTTTCACCTCGTTTTCACTCCACCAAGCACACTCTCATGCAAGAGGCGCGAAACCAGACAAGCGCAGACAGACGGGGATTGGGGGAGTGGGGGGTGGAGGTGTAGGCAGAGGGAGGGGTGGGAGATATGGAGCGCCTGCAAAGAGAGGTGTGGGAGTACGAGGAGCAAAGCAAAGGTGGGTTAAACAACAGACAAAAGGAAAAATAATATACTGCATGGCTCCCCACAGCCAACACCCCCCCCCCCCCCCCCCCACAGTGTCTGGCCCTGACACAAAACAACTGAAACTGAGGGATTCCAAGTGCCATTATTCCTGCAGGCTACTGCTCAATGGAAGTAATGGAAATAATGCAGTAACAGGGCTAAGTGTACCATAGATGTACCATACCAGGTTTTCAGCGGAGTCTTATATATGGACGAACAACTGGGGATTGAATAGTTTATGACCTTATCTCACCCCTAGATCAGCAATACTTGGGACAGACAACAGCTTACAAATCAGTTCTCTGCAAATGACAAGGACTCATCTGATGAAGAGCATCAATCAGTATCAACATGTGCCACATTGAAAGAAGTCATAGAAGCACTGACTTTTTAATAGAGATTAAAAAAATACAATTTGACAATTCCTAGAAAAATACAACAGTTTGTGAAGGGAATCCCTGTAAAAGAGACAGATTCCATATTGTGCTGATATAAACACAGTGTTTAGCAGTTCATTGCCTGGCTACAACGGTGACAAGCATTACTCTTCATCACCATCCTGCTCTCTGAGGGCTGCATGACTGCCCCAGGTGCAAGCTCTTCAACCATTTAGCCTCTACCATGTGATGGTAAAGTCTGCAGGCAGGTCAGGAGTACACACACAGGAAGTTGCTACAGCATCTGAGAAAAGGTCTGTTAGGTTACCCATCAACACTCCCAACAAATGCCACACCTAACAGCATTTACAAAACTAACAGCAACATACTATTCAGCACTGAGATTACGATGCGCAACACAACCACCAACCCGTATAATACTTTCAAAAGTGGTTGGAAGGAAAAAATTTCTTTATGAAGTTACACACACTAAATCTTATTAACTTCTCTCACATCTGTGATGCAGCTCTCGGTCTTGTAGCTGAAAATCAACTAGACAACAATGAGGACAGAAAACAGAATGACTACAGAAATGACCAAAACATCACCAACCTTGTGAGGCAGAAGTCAGCCTGTCGGCGGTGGAGAAGTCTAGACTGGCGTAGGCCCCATTCTCTGGGAGAGGAAGAGGAGTGGGAGTCGTCGCAGGGACTGGTGGGTCGACAGCATGGCTGGCCCACGGGCCATCTCTGAGGTCCAACGCGATGTAGTTGATGCCATTGTGTTGGGTAGTAGCGGTAGCAGCATTTCGGCACGTGTGTCCGGGAAGGCCACGGGTTACGTCAGCGGGAACGGGTAAGGCGGCAGAGCCAGGGGAGGCCATACCCTCGGTATGCAACCATGTGCCATCAAAGGGGGCGGAGCCCAGTAACTTGGCACCATCTGATGAGTAGGGACTGGTGGGAGTCAGGGTGTGGCTCTCGGGTGAGGTTGATGAGAAAGTGTCGGAATTGCGTCTGCGTCTGCTCTGGGGTTCCTCGCGCTCCATCGCACACAGCTGACGAAGAACTCCCGACGGACTCCGTGCGCCTGCGCCAAAGCTCACGCCAGCGTTCACATAGCTATCAGCTGGAATGCCACTGGCCCCGGTCTGGGGTCGTATGTAGCTCGGGGGATTCCAGGGGGCTACCAACGAAGGCCGCGGAGACCGCACCTTGGGTCGCTGGCTGTCTGTCTCCAGAGTCATGTAGTCGTCCCCAGAGGAACCCGGCAAGAAGAGGGAGCTCTCAGCGGGGCGGTCTCTCAACTCGATGTTAATGTACTCCCCTGGGCTCGACGGGACCTGCCCTGCCCTCCTTCCTCTGGAAGGTTCGTGGAAGTCATACGTACCCAGTGGGAGGCGGCTGGGCCTCAGCACCCGCTGGTCTGAACAGGACCGCTCAGTACATTCGTGGGAGGCCTGCAGTACAGCAGAGGGGTGCGCCGCTTTGGAAGGAGAGCTCATGGGAACGTAGTCCTCACGCTCACGGCTCTCCCGGACAGGAGCCTTGTAGGATCGCGGGAGAGAGAAGTACGGGCTATAGGGCCTGGGGCTCTCAGGTGGGGTCTGCGTGTGACAGCCTCTGCTGAAGCGCTGGCCACATGCAGGCAAACAGCTCTGGGAGACGTCCGTGTACTCACCACTCTGCAGGTGGTCCATGTCATTGGGAAGCATCATCATGTAGCCCCACGGGTCCATCTGTTGTGGGGAGCTAGCGGGGTGTCGTACACTGGGTTGCATGAGCATGTAGTCATCATCCCTTGAGTGTACAACACCAGGCATCATAGCCATGTAGCCTTCTCCCCTGGAGGGGATGTCTTGCTGGTCAGTGCAGAGAGAGGGCTTGACTTCACAGTACTGGTCAGAGCAAGAGCCAAAGCCTGTCACTGACTCATCCAGCGAAGAGGTGGTTTGGGTCATCTTCTGGTACACAGTAACACCAGTGCTGCCACCTACTGGCCTGGAGGACAAGTGCATCCGTTTCCAAAAGGCCTTTTCCTCGTCGCAGCTCTCATCCTGCTGGGGCTCAGAGCTGCCCCATATGTCCCGATGCCGACTCATGCACATGTAGTCCCTCAGACAGGTTTCTTCACAAATAGGTGGTGTGTTACCGATGGAGTCTGGGGTGCTACTCCGCACTCGGATGTAACGGAGGTCCCCGGGGCTGGAGCCATACTCATCCGAGGAGTTAAAGCCACCGTCGCTCGGGGAGCCACAAAGGGAAGCGCTGGAGGGCCGCGTGAGTGTGTCTGAGGCGGAGCCATGGCCGCTGCTGCTGGACACGCTGACCGGGCTAGTGGCGTATGAGAAGCGGGAGACGGGGAGCGAAGCGGAACGCACGTGATAAGAGGAACCGGACGGGGCCCGAGAGTAACGTCCACCGGTGTCCTGCCGGCTCAGGCTGGCGCGGCCCGTGCCGAGGTGGACCAGGCCACTGGCTGCTGAGCGGAAGGGCCGGTTCATGGTGCCCTCACCTTCGCTGGAGGTACGGAAGCGGTAGGCGCCGGCGCCGCTGCCCTTGCAGCTGGGCGGGGTGCCCGTCGCGCTCTCGGTGCGAGAGCGGCGCTGCAGCCCCGTCTGGCTGGGAGGGAGGTTGCCCAAGTGCCTGCGGGTGGTGATGAACGCCACGGGGTTACAGCCCGACGACTGGCTTTTGCTCCGCGGCCTGAACTCGGCAAAGGCCTTCAGCGCCTTCATCGTCTCCAGAATGGTCTCGTGCATGCTCTGGGCCACCACCGAGTCGTCCACCTGCATCCAGATCTCTCCAGGCCCGGTGGAGGAGGAGCGGCCCACCTCGATGAAGAAGAAGCTCTCCGAGTGACCGCAGCGGCGGATGTTCATCAGCTGCAGGTTCACGCAGGGCGTCTCCGAGTTCAGCTTCACCAGGTGCAGGGTCTTGGCGGTGAGGCACAGGCGGTACACGCCGGTCAGGTTTTTGGTCTGGCCCAGGCCTTTGGGCTTCACGTGCACCTGCCACACCTCCTTGAAGACGGTTCCGGGGGACACGGCCCCATACGCGTCCTCCAGCTCGTCGGCGTCCAGCTGAGCCCTCCTGCCCTCGCTCATGAGGTCGCTCAGGGCCTGGTACCACTCGTCCTGCTCGCGCTCGCCCTCTGCCACGATGGGGAAGTAGTCGTCCTTCGTGTACAGCGCAATGAGGTATTTGTTCTTCGAGTCCGCCCTTTTGTTTACAGTGAAGCACTGGTACAGGTAGATCACGCGCTTGGGGGGGGAGCACGAGGCGGAGGAGGCGGCGGCGGCGGCGGCAGAGGAGGAAGAGGCGGACGCACCTGAGGCGCAGCGGAGGCTGTTCCGAAATTTCTTCTCGCTGTCGTAGTACTCGAGGCGACTGGGGCCCAGGCGGCTGGCGGCCCTCAGCACAAAGAAGCGCTTGTGGCCGTGCTTCTGCTTCCTCAGGTAGCCGCATTTGCGAATGTCGTCGGCTCCGTCCGGAGCAGCGCCCTCCTCCTGGAGCTGCTGCTGCTGCTGGCCTCCGCCGGAGCAGGACGCCCTTCTCCCCGCCGCCGGGGCCGTGGCCGCCGTGTCCCCGGGACAGGGCTCCTGCGGCTGGAGGCCGTGGTGGTGGTGGTGGTGATGGTGGAGGAGGAGGTGGTGATGGTGGTGGAAGTGGTGAAGCTGGAGGTGGTGGTGGTACGAGGGCGGCGGGTGCTGGTGAAGGCGAGACGCGGGGGGCTCCCCGGTGGACGCGACGTCTCCCGCCGCCGCCGTCGTCGTCGTCGTCGTCACCGCCGCCGTTTTGGCGCCGAGCGCGCGCTGCTGCCGCTCCAGCATGAGCACCGCGCCGCCGCTTTCCTGCTGGTAACTCCCCCAGCCGTCCATGAGCGCGCGCGCGCGCGCGCGCCACTCAAAGGTCACTTTCCCTCCGCCGCGCGGACCGAGACCCCATTCTTGTTGAGGAAGCTGTAATTCCGCGCTCGTCCTCACAGCCTGAAAAGAAAGCCAATTTCCAGCGTTTCTCCAGGCTCAAGCGCCCTTTCCGGAACACGGACGGAGAGCCAGCGGAGGCTCCACAGGAAAGGGGGGGGAGGAGAGGGGGGGAAAAAAAAAAAAAAAACCACAATCCAGCTACATCACCGCAACTAGCCCGTCCCGATGAGCTGAGCTAAGCTAGCTAGCCTGCTAGCTACCAGCTACCCGCCACTCGCCCCCCTTTCCGTACACATCGCCACAGAGCAGAGCGAAAACAACACGTGATTCCCGTGTCGCCCGCCACGCTATTGGAGCTCAAAGTCACTTTTCAATGACTGACAATGAAGTGGTCCAATAATAGATGAGTATTTGTGTACGTCAATACCGTCGAGCAATGGCATTAGTCGGAGTTTCACGTATGTAAAAAAGGGGGGCGGGGCGGCTTGGTGGTAATCAACAATCTGCCATCCAATCGCGTGAAGCACTGTGCTGGTTATTGATCCTACAGGTAGACAGTAAGTAACTGATCGTAACTGTGCAGTATTACTTCATTCATATTGCTGAATTTGCCTTCTCTGTTAATAAAAAACTTATGATGATATATTAATAGTATCCGGTCTGTTGTAAAACTGTTAGGTAAGGTTTAGAAATATATTACGGATGGCACGACGCGTTAAAGCTAATTGATTCCGCTATCTTATGAAAAAATTATCATAATTAGACATGGTTCTGTTGCGTTTGTGTGATACTCTTTTATTATTTTTAATTTGACCTCAGTGTCAGGATAAATACAGTTACAGTAATGTTTGCAAATTAGCGTGTAATGGATCGATTCTAGATAACGTTCAGAATTTGTGTACATCAGTCTGATCAGAATCAGAATCAGAATGAGCTTTATTGCCAAGTATGTTCGCACATACAAGGAATTTGTCTTGGTGACAGGAACTACCACAGCACAGACAGAATGACAGTGACAAGACAGGTGAGAAGATAGAGTATGTGAGCAAGGGATAAAAAATATTTAAAAATATAAAGTACCCAATATACAAAAATAGTCACTAGATACAAATGCAAGGGAGTGTGAGTAAGAGATATGTGATAAATAGTTATAAATATAAATAGCATTATGCATTGCACGGTTTACTCTCTAGGGGAGAGATTTAGGTGTTCATGAGGTAGATGGCCTGAGGAAAGAAACTTTTCTTATGCCTGGCTGTCCTGGTGCACAGTGCTCTGTAGTGCCGGCCAGATGGCAAGGGTTCGAAGAGGAAGTGGCCTGGATGTGAGGGGTCTAGGATGATTTTGCCAGCCCTTTTACTGACTCTGGACGAGTGCAGTTCTTGGAGAGCTGGGGGGGATGTGCCGATGATTCTTCCAGCGGTCCGAACTATCCGCTGCAGTCTTCTGATGTCTGACTTCGTAGCTGAGCCGAACCAGACAGTTATAGAGGTGCAGAGGACGGACTCGATGACTGCGGAGTAGAATTGCAGCAGTAGCTCCTGTGGCAGGTTGAACTTCCTCAGTTGGTGAAGGAAGTACAACCTCTGCTGGGCCTTCTTCACAATGGAGTCTATGTGGAACTCCCACTTCAGGTCCTGTGAGATAGTGGTGCTCAGGAACCTGAATGACTCCACTGTTGCCACAGTGCTGTTCATGATGGTGAGTGGGGATAATGCTGAGGTGTTTCTCCTGAAGTCTACGATCATCTCCACTGTTTTGAGCGTGTTCAGCTCCAGGTTGTTATGACTGCACCAGACAGCCAGCTCTTGGACCTCCTGTCTGTAAGCAGACTCATCGCCATCCCGGATGAGGCCGATGAGTGTGGTGTCGTCTGCAAACTTCAGGAGTTTGACAGAGGGGTCTTTTGCGGTACAGTCGTTGGTGTACAGGGAGAAGAGCAGTGGGGAGAGCACACATCCCTGGGGGGCTCCAGTACTGATTGTGCGAGTTTTGGATGAGAATTTTCCCAGCCTCACTATTTGCTGCCTGTCTGTCAGAAAGTTGGTGATCCACCGACAGATGGAGGTGGGCACAGAGAGTTGGGTTAATTTGGACAGGAGGAGGTGTGGGATGATGGTGTTGAAGGCTGAGCTGAAGTCCACGAACAGGATCCTCACATAAGTCCCTGGTTTGTCCTGATGTTGCAGGATGTAGTGCAGTCCCATGTTGACTGCATCATCCACAGACCTGTTTGCTCGATAAGCAAACTGCAGGGGGTCCAGCAAGGGTCCAGTGATGTCCTTCAGGTAGTCCAACACCAGTTTTTCAAGTGACTTCATGACCACAGACGTTAAGGCGACAGGTCTGTAGTCATTAAGTCCTGTGATTTTGGGTTTCTTTGGGATGGGGATGATGGTGGAGCGTTTGAAGCAGGAAGGAACTTCGCACACCTCCAGTGATCATGCGGACCTATTTTAAATAGTATTTACACGTACACATAATTTTCCTATTTAGATACAATTTTAATATGAGTTATGTATGTATTAATATTTTTCGCAATCGCAAGTATCTGTGTGTCCAAATATCACACTTTTGAGCCTCTGTAAGTCAAGATAATAAAAGCTTAGTTTTTAAGGTTGTCATATTCAATTTTAAAAATAAAAAATTGTGAAAGTAAATTGCTTTAAAAATTAGGACACATAAATATCCTTTAATCGTAGTAATTGTTCATTTGGCGAAAGCATTTTACTTTATTGTGGTTATACAGTATATTGGTACAGTGGCCTTCGAGGCACATCATTGTAGATGGGATTACTGTATATGGTCTTAAAAGACTGTTTAAATGTGGTGTAAAACCCCATGTGTGGAATAGCAATAAAAGCACAAATAGCGCCACCTGCTGGATGTCCATCGATGCTACATAACAGCATCGACCAAAGCGGACAGTTTAACGGCGGTTGATCTATTTCGATTACAGGATATTTTCACTGAAAGATTTTCAGGGTAATACTTTGCTTGAGTTTAACACAACAATCGGGTGGTGTGAACCAGCAACCTTCAGGTTATGACTCCATTCCCTTAACTGTACTCTGTTGGCATTTTTTTTACTAGCGGTGAACACTTACTGGATATTTATAGAAAATGTCTAAAATAATTTCTCAGGGTTGGACCGGGTCCTGCTCTCCAGTGGGTCTGGGGTTCGAGTCCCGCTTGGGATGCCTTGCGGCGGACTGGCGTCCCGTCCTGGGTGTGTCCCCTCCCTCTCCAGCCTTACGCCCTGAGTTGCCGGGTTAGGCTCCGGTTCCCCGCGACCCCGTATGGGACGAGCGGTTCCGAAAATGTGTGTGTGTGTGTGTAATTTCTCAGGTGTACTTAAATTTTGTAAATTTGACGGATGCTGTCACTCTCTCACATGCTATGTCTAATATTCCTGAATAACCTTACACATCGCATTCATGAGGGAAGCCCAATTTGAATTTCTTCACTAAAATTTATGCATATTAGTTAGAAATATGAACGATTCTACTAGTGATCACAAGGTTAAAATCATTTAATCTGGTTAGAAGTGCTCTGTATTATCAATGTCCTTCTTAAAGTCTACAGTCGCCCTCTGTTTGCCTTTACAGCCACTAGAGGGCGCAGTGCCTTTTGTTACTACACAAGTAGGCAAAGCTGAGGTGCAATGGAGAAGTAAATGTAATGTAAAAATTACTTTATAAATAATGTAAGAACTTGGACAATATGAGTCATTTATACAGCTGAAGCAAAGGTGAAGAACACAAATTTATGCCTGATATATAACGTATTTGTATATTGTTGAAAAATATATGTACGTAGGGGGTGAGGTGGCGCGGCGCGGCGGGTTTGACTGGGTCCTCCTCTCAGCATAGGTTTGAGGTTCGAGTCCCACTTGGTGTGCATTGTGACAGACTGGCGTCCCGTCCTGGGTGTGTCCCCTCCCCTTCCAGCCTTACGCCCTGTGTGTTGCTGGGTTAGGCTCCGGCTTGCCGCGACCCCGCTTGGGATAAGCGGTTTCGGCCAGTGTGTGTATATGTACATATACATTTCTACAAGATAAATAAACTAATAAATGAGGTTTTCATATCATGTTTTGTAGTCAGGCTGTTTATTTTAACAAATGACATGTCAATGCACTTATACATTCTTAGATCTGTATTACACAACAAAATAATCTACTTTAGAATAAATATGGTATGATAGAAAAAGCAGCAGTATTAACTTTGTGGTAATATACATGTTAATGTCTGTACAGTCCTCTTTGCAGTATCCCTTCCGGAGAACCTGGGGCGACAAGCCCAGCGCAGGAAGTCACAGTAGAGCCACATGGGGCAGTACAGACAGAGTTCTTCCCACCACTGTGCGGCTCAGAGTCAGAATGAACTTCGTCACCTTCGTTTCCTGAGTTGTGGGGCCTGCACTGATCCTCCTGGTGCCGATTAATACAATCCATCGCTGCTATTTATACCTGCACATCATCCTTCAAGGTGACTCATGCTGAACACGAGCCTAATCTCCTCACTGCCGGAATAACGGGTTCACGCTCTGAGTGAGTCCAACAAGTGCCGCAGAGCTGCTGTGGACCTTTTCTGAAAACTCCCTCCAGGAACTGCTGTAGAGCACAGACTGAGGCAGTGCCCCCCACCCCCTCTGTCTCTCTCTCCATCTCCTCTTCTCGCCCAGCTGTCCTCAGCCTCCTTACTCATGCAGAATCCCAAACCCAAAGCCTGACACCCCTCGTACAGCAGATGTGGCAGTAGCAGGTGTAGCCACCACCCCGCTCTGTAAACATTATGGTGAGTCTGGGGTTAGTAAGGTTGGCGCTTGGGCTCCTCTTCCCTGGCTTGTCCCTCCCCAGCCACCATAGTGTGGCGTGTTTCCGCTGCCGGCTGTCAGTGGTGGTGCATCATCACACTGCTATCATCCAGCACAATCCTCTGAGTTACATGGCGAACATGCGAGAGCTTTCTCACCGCCTTCTTCAGGAGCAGCCTGAAGTCCTTGTCCATCTCCTGCCTGTAGTGCAATGGGATGGAGCTAGAGGGTTATCAGGGGACATTAATGAAAGGGAAGATGTACATAACACAGTTATTCTCATGCCAGCTGTGTGTTCCTTACCCCAGGCCAAGCTCAGGTGGCACCGGCAGGGGTTTGCTGAACGAATCCTTGCCTGTCAACCAGTAGGTGTTTTCCATGTTTTTGCCCTGTGAAGAAGGGAAGGTGAGAGTAAGGACTGGGGGAAGCCTAGAGAACCCATACAAAGAGTTAATCATCTGACCAACTGATACTGTAAAATTACATGATGATGATGACAATAATAGTAACAATAACAATAATAATGCACTGCAGACCTGATACAGCACCACTCAGTATAATATGGATTTACTTCTAATGCTGCCAATTATAACAGATTTCAGTGTCTGTGATTTATTGCATGTACACTGAAACAAAAATACTCTCACTTCTAAAGAGCGTTTTATATGACAAAAATAAAATTAAAAAAATATTACGGTACCAAATATAGGGTGGCTCCCTGTTAGGATAAAAAACAAGATTTGTAGCCTGGGTAGGTGACTTTAATTACTAATCATCACTGACCTTGGTATTTTTGGTTTGAACATTTCTTCACCAAACCCTTTACTGACCCTAAATTTTACCTTCAGTTCAGACTGCCCACGCAGCTGGATCCGGTATCCAGATTTCAGCGCCCAGAGCAGCTGCACTGTGCTGTGGCTCACATGGATGCGGTGCGCTGCAAAGCAAGAGGTCACAGCTGACTCTGAGGGCCAGGAATGGGACCTCGGCACTACAGTGGACTCTGTTAAACCCCGAAATGGCAGCCATGCATGCAAACATAGAGTTTTGCTCCCTTACGGTAAACATTTCATTTGGTATATACTGTACATAAACATGCACATATGTGGAGGGTGACACAGTAGCACACTGTCTCACAGTGCCTGAATAGTGCAAGGATGTGGGTTTGATCCCTGCTCAGTCAAGCTGCTGCAGTGAAAAATTGTTTAGCTGTATAAATGGGTAAAAAAAACTGCAGGGCAGTGAATACTGTAAGCACCTTTTGAGAAAAGCATCAATTAATGAATTACACCTTTTTACACATTTCCATTTATTTATGGTCTTATCTAAAGTGACCTACAATGATGCTACCTACACTTAAGCAGCTGGGTAACTTTTAACTGCACCAGTTCAGGGTAAGAACCTTGATTGGGCGGTACAGAAAGAGGTGGGAATTAATGTGTATGTCCAGCTGGCCAGCACTGACCACACAGTCGGAGGACTCACGCATTCCTGTTGCCTCCATTCTGGATGCTGTATTGACTGTGTCTCCAAACAAGCAGTACCTGGGCATGGTAAGGCCAACAACCCCTGCCACACAGGGACCTGCAACCAGGACATGCAGAGACACTCATCTACAAGAACATACACGCAGACACACACTGCTATCGCCACTGCCGGATGTTAAACAGCAGGGGATGTGATTCTCACCTGAATGAATTCCAATGCGGATGAGCACTGGCATGTTGGGCATGTGCCTCATCTTGAACGTACCCATTGCACTCAGGATGTCCAGGGCCATGTTGGAGATTTCAGCAGCATGCCGGTCACCATTGGCAACGGGCAACCCCGATGCCACCATGTAGGCATCGCCAATGGTCTCTACCTGGGATGGTGGATAAGATACGGACTGTCACTTTTCGGCCTGAGCTTGTTCTTTTAAATCTGTATGAATGCTGCTGCTTTTGTATTTCTTAGTATATGGTCATGATGCTCCCTTGAAGTATGATGTGCAGACAGGGTGGTTCAGCAAATAGTACTGTGCCTGACGGCATCTGGGCTTTGTGTTTACATGTAGATTCCATCTGCACTCAGATTGTGAGGTACTTGCTGTGTTTTCTCTGGGTGCTCCAGTCTCCTCCCATGGCTCAACAGCATGTGTTTCAGGTGAACTGGTGACTCCAAATTCCCGGTACTGCGTGATTGGACTGGTCTGATTTAGTGTATAATAAGCCTCATGCCCTAAATTTCCCGGAAAGAGTCTGCAGCACCAAAAACCTGCATTGTACATGTGTTTATTGATAATAGGTGGTAAATATTACATATTTCCTCAACATTTTAGCTGGGCTGATGAATGCTGTGAGCACTTTTTGTATACAGGAACAGAGAACTGCAAGACCATAGGTTTAAATCCCACACAGGTAATTTCTGCGGCTAAGATTCACACAAATCCTGACTATCCAGATATAAAAGGGTGAAAATAAACACACGCAATGTACAAAAAGTAAATCATGCACCATCCACTGACATAATTATGGAAATTAAAGCACATATACATGAGAACACCTGACCAAGAGTCGCCATGACAACAGCTCATCTGTTGAACTGCTGTGCTGACCCGCAGGAACCTATGATTACCTCATTGTTTGTTTTTATAGTTAGCCTAGAGCTTCGGAGAAGATTCACCCCTCAGAGACATTCCAGAAATGCCCAGTATGCTTGGCCATATATCAACGCTAAGGACGGTGACACACTGATTTTCTAAAATTGCATGCATATCAACTAACCTGCCTATGAAGGAAACTATCAAGAAAAAGCTAAAAACTGCAATCACAGCTATTCAACTACTGTTTCCCTCTCTGCAATGGATCCTTCAGTTCCTGTGAACATCATATGCATTCTCCGTGAAGGCAGCAGCGGCGTGTGGGACAGGAACAGTGGGAAGTGCACAACGGTCTCTCCCCTAACTCACACACAATGTCTACAATCGCTCGTCCCAAACAGTAGTGGCGGCAAACTGGAGCCTAACCCAGCAGCACAGGGCGCAAGGCTGGAGGGGGAGGGGACACACCCAGACGGGGACGCCAATCTGCGGTAAGGCACCCCAAGCAGGAGTTGAATCCCAGACCCACCAGAGCACAGGACCAGGCCAAGCCCGCTGCACCACCGTACCCCCTCTCCCCTAATTGCTAGCCTTAATTAGCAATATAAAAAATATATATTTCATTTGGGGGGGGTGCGGTGGCACAGTGGGTTGGACCGGGTCCTGCTCTCCAGTGGGTCTGGGGTTCAAGTCCCGCTTGGGGTACCTTGCGATGGACTGGCGTCCTGTCCTGGGTGTGTCCCCTCCCCCTCCGGCCCTATGCCGTGTTGCTGGGTAGGCTCTGGTTCCCTGTGACCCTGTATGGGACAAGTGGTTCAGAAAGTGTGTGTGTGTGTGTATTTCATTTATGTAATGTGATGAGAACATGCTATTTGTTAGTTGCCTTGCTGCATCATCATGAGATGCGTAGGTCTTCCCACCCTAGAGCTCAAAAATAGTCTCCACAAACTTCTGTTCAATGGCAATTGCTCATTGATTTATCCCATAAATGTGCAATGTCTTGTTATTGATCACCAATGCTGAGGAACATTGGACACAAGCTGTAAACACTAAGGGTGCAAGGAGAATCATTCTTTCACTCCTATTTGGTTTACTGTCATATAACAAGTGGATGCAGGCTGCTTTCACTCTGTAAAGGACACATTTTAAAAAAACTATGGTTGAGAAAGGAGTATATGCGTTTACTCTTACAGTATCCCTTTAATCATCAACAGCTTCTTATCATAAGCAGGGTCATGGGAACCAGAGCCTGACCTGGCAACACAGGGTACAAGACTGAAGGGTCACACCCTGGACAGGACACCACACTCTAACAAGGCACACTAGGCAGGGCTTGAACCCCAGACCTGCCATATAATAGGCACCAGTTGAACCCACTGTGCCACCATGCCCCCCATGCTATTGTTCTATGGTGAATGAAATTGTACAGTATGTTCAATGTTAATGAAGGGGTTTGCTTATTACCATAACATTTAGTACATGAGATTTCTAAGGAGTGTCAACATCTGGCTCTGTAGCGCAATGGATAGCGCATTGGACTTCTAGTTAAATGGTTAAAGAAGTGATTCAAAGGTTGTGGGTTCGAGTCCCACCAGAGTCGGTTAGTTTGCCGATTTAAAAAAAAAAAAACTCCCACGGCATTTGGAGTATTCAACCTGTTCTTTCTTTAAACATTTATTCAGTCATTGTCCGATACCACTGTTCTTTGCTGGTACACATTACATGCAGAATTGATAGGAAAGAGGTACAAAGATGGTCATAACAGAAAATGAATGAGTGTATATGAATACGTGCTCTTCATCCTGCTGCTGGGACATTGTTTACACGTAAAAGAGCTCAAGTCCTAGCACTCATTCAGAAGGAAAGGATCTCATGTAATCGTATCATTCAGAAGTCACTGAGTAACCATAAACCAATACACTACATTTATGCTTCCACATTTAAAATAAAAGAGGGTACTGGGGCACAGTAGGCTTGGCTGGGTTCTGCACTCTGGCAAGTCTGGGGTTCGAGTCCTGCTTGGGGTGCCCTGTGATGGACTGGTGTCCCATCCTGGGTGTGTCCCCTCCCCCTCCAGCCTTGTGCCCTGTGTTGCTGGGTTAGGCTCCGGTTTGCCATGACCCTGCTTGGGTCAAGTGGTTTCAGTGTGTGCGTGTATTTAAAATCACAGAGGTTTTGAGACTCAACATCCACTGCAAAGAACGACATCATCTAAAAGTTTAATCTTATCACTCACACAGTATCTACAACCACTTGTCCTAAGCGGGGTCACGGCAAGCTGGAGCCTAATCTGACAACACAGGGCATAGGGCTGAGGGGGGAGGGGACACACCCTGGACAGGACGCCAATCCACCGCCACGCACCTCAAGCAGGGCTCGAGCCCCAGACCCACCAGGGTGTGGGCCCCAGCCAAGCCCTCTGTGCTGCCATCCCCGCAGTTTAATCTTATCTTCAAATTAATTCCAAGCTGCACCTCTGTTTTCTGTGACTGATGGTGTCACAATGGCCTGTTCCAGGAATGTAAAGATGACTCCCATTTCAACCAGGAGAGACCTGTTGTACCTTGTAGACATCGTGGTTCCCAATGATGGCATCAAAGAGACTGTAGAGGTCATTGAGGAGGTCCACTACATCGATGGGTTCACTGTTAGCAGAGATGGTGGTGAACCCCACAATGTCACTGAAGTACAGGGTCACACTGTCAAAGTACTCTGGCTCCACATTGCGGCCCATCTTTAGGGCCTTGGCCACTGACCTAAAGGAGCATGGAACATAGAGGTCCAAGGTTAGGTTTATGTTTTATGTTTGTTTTTGATTTATCTGTTGATTCGTGTATGTAGTATCTGTGGAAGTGCACAAGTTACAGGTGCATGTGCCCATGTCTACAGAGTGTGGCCAAATGCACACATATTTCCACACCACACTGCACATTTGTGTAGGAGATCTTGTGAACATATCTATACAGCTTCTCACAGGGGAAGCATCTGAGTGAGGAGCTTCTCAGTCTTCTGTTTCTCCATCTCCAGCTCCTCAGTGCGCTCCCGGATGAGCTCCTCGAGGTTGCTGGAGTACTGCTCAAGCATGCGCAGCATGGAGTCAATGATGTTGGTCTTCTTCCCCTTGTTGATATTTTTAAACTGTGAAAAACACACAGGGATGCACGGAGCATGTGACATGAAGCATGACAGTAACTTGCTTTACTACCTATAAAAGTCTATGTAGTATGTAAAAAAACAGAAGTTATTCCAGGGGATTCTCCAGAACATCATCTCTCACTGCAGCACTAGTATGGATTAAACACTATTTGAAGGCACTTAAAAACATGAGACGAAAACCATGCAGAATTGTGGTTTGTTAATTCATACACACACACACATTTTCAGAACCGCTTGTTCCATACGGGGTCGCGGGGAACCGGAGCCTAACCTGGTAACACAGGGCATAAGGCCGGAGGGGGAGGGGACACACCCAGGACAGGACGCCAGTCCGTCGCAAGGCACCCCAAGAGGGACTTGAACCCCCGACCCACCGGAAAGCAGGACTGTGGTCCAACCCACTGCACCACTGCACCACCGCACCCCCTTAATTCATACATTCATCATCAATTTCTGCTTGTTTACTGCAGGGACATGGTGGTGTGGAGCCTATCTCAGAAGCACAGAGCTTGAGTGCATACCCTCGATTTCATGCCAGTATGTCAGAGGACAATCACACATATACATAGTAAGAGAATTTGAGAGTCCCCAGTTCACCTGAAAAACACCCTTGGACTGTGGGAGTAAACCAGAGCACCCAGAAGAAACCCACAATTCCACAGGGAGAACAAGCAAGCTCCACATAGACTGAGATGGACTTCAACACATGTCTAAACACACAATTCAGAAACTGAGGCACTAGGGCTACCCAGGGTGTCACCATGTCGCCCATGGATTGTTTACTGTTGTATCAATAACTTTTTTAATGTTTGGCCACAGAAAGCAAGCTATAACAGAAAGAAGAACAAAGGATGCAGAAAAGACCTCAGCTGGACAGACACTGAAGTTGAGAAACAAAGAGCATGCCTTCAACTTTAATCACACTGACCTGGATGAATATCTCGTCAAAGTTTGGCCGCCGGTCAGGCTGCTCATCCCAGCACTGCTTCATCAGCTGGACACATGTCGAAGGGGTGGAGTCCTCCAAGACCACTGGACGGCACAGCGGTGGGGGCATGCGGACCTTACGGATTATCTCTGTACAACAGGAATGATGGCACAGTTAATCTTTTAACAGAACATGATCTATCCAGCCTTTCAAGGTATAACTAATTGTGTTTGTTGCTTCCAGGTGTGCCCAGATGTATGTAGTTCCCAGGTAGGCCCCACCTTCCGCTGACTGATCCAGCATGCAGAATGGAGGACCGCACATCACCACCTCCTGCATGACAATAGCAAAGCTGTATACATCGCCTTGAAGGCTGCCAGTCAGACCTGGGCTTAGGCCCCGCAGGATCTCGGGAGCAGTCCACAGCAGGTCTGGAAACATGTACCCAGTCAGAAGAACAAAGGGCCAGTCAAAAGTATGAGTACACTTGGGTAACCTGGGGAATACCTATATGAGACAAAGTGGACAGAAGAGCAAAAGCAAAGCAACGCAAAAGCGCATCAAGTGCACATCTTTGGGAGCTGCTGTAGAAGAGCTGGGAAGACATGAAGGATCATTTCCCAACCGAATTTAAGTGAAAACTTTGTGAACCTTGCTTCCAGCAAGTGGTTTCACACCCTTGACTGCTACTGTACATAGATATATAGAGCTGTAACAGAAACATGTTGAACACCATGATTTTTCAGCTGCTACCTTGCTTCTGAAGCAATGTAACTGTCCTGCTATTATGTCGTTGCTATTTTTTTTGTGTATGCCATATTGCCAAGGCATCTATATGGTGTGATCAAATTGTTCTCTCACCCTCAGCCGCTGGCTCTACATAGGGAAACTTCTGGGCCTCGAACACCTTGTTGTAGCCGTAGTCTGTCACCTTGAGCACGAAGCGGCCATCCACCACACAGTTCCGTGACTTGAGCCGGCCATGACTCACTCCCCTGTGGTGCAGGTACCTCATACCCTGCCGGCCAAGGAGCAGGGGGGGTTGCATCATGACTACACAATCCTGCACGCCACCTCATAACCAGTTCCTCCCAGACACAGTGCCTCAAAACCTTTCACTCCAAAGTGTCCCAAACATGGAGGTCACAGGTTAATGCCTTAATGGAAAATTAAAAGCATTTTTTGAGATTAGAATACAAAAATATGTTGAGACTATTTGAGACATGAAAGGAATACTTGCGAGCAAGGAACCTACTAATACAGGAGAAAACTTACTGAAGTTTTCTTATTAAACTTATTAAACCTCCTGCTGTCTTTCCAGTATAGTATCTGAGGAGGAGTTACATTCTAGTGGCTTTTCAGTGACATCATGAAAAGAGCACATATCTGCTACTGCCCATTTCATGACAGTTCAACCACTGAGCTTCAAACCTCTGTATTGCTCTGCAGATATGAGAAGAGGTGGTCTATGAATGACCCTTATTTACAAACAGCACCCACCAAAACCCAGGCTAGCCCATGCCCCCAGTGCACCTTGATGAGGTCCATCAGGAGTGAAGACTTGAACATCCAGTCCAGTTTAAGGCCATCGGTGTAGAGCAAGTCCTCCAAACTACCGCGGGAGCAGTACTCTGTCATGATGGCGAAAACTCCACAGTCGTGGAAGAACCCAATGAAAGGGTTGACATTCTCATGACGCATGTCCTTCATCTGCAAGGATGGAAGATGTTCAGCTTGAAACACAGGCTGAACAAACACCTAACTAACTTCACCTTCTAGCACTGGTGACACACGGTGATAAAAACAAAACAAAACAGCATTAGTCTAAATCAAACAGAACATGAATCTATTGTAATTTGGGGAGGTAAGATCATCCACTCTACTACATAAAATGATCCATTAAACCTCTGCAAACAATCATATGCAATATGCAACATAGCTTTAACATTTTCAGTGACTCCATTGATCAGTAATCATATCATATTCTTGTTGGGAACTGGAAATCAACTTCACAATATCTTAGATGACTTGTAATATTAAAATTACTCTTCTGTGTATTTTAAATGCTTTCCATAGCATGTTTAATCCAAACAATGGCTACTGAACCTCAGTACTGGGGCACTGAGGCCAGCAGGTTTGTGCTCCAGCCCCTACCACATTCAGCTTGCTTACTTGACTGTGCCTCCTTTCTCAGAGGAACTATACAGAACTGAGAATCCCTTTTAAAAACCAAAACAATATCTACAACACAGAATAAATAGACAGAAACAGTAACAGTGGAAGAAATCAAACCAGCTCAAAGACATCACTGGTTTTTGAGGTGATTTCAGTGAAGTCTCCATGAGGAAACCTTTTCAACCAAGCCCAGTCCCCCTATGGAAAGAAAAGAGTTCAATAAATTTTTGTTGTTTTAAATTTCTAAAGTAAATTCCACATTTTTGAAAAGTTTTGAAGTTACTCTTCTGAGTGCATCTTCATCCCTGTCAGTAGTTTTCGCAGGAATTAAAATATCTGTAATTCGGTATTGCACAATAATTAACAATAGTATTGTACTGACAATAATAATTAATAATATAATAATTTAAGGTACATCATAACATAATAAGGGTAATAATAATGATACAAAAATAGGTACAATCCCATTTTTCCTCCTGGAAGCTAGGTTTACAAGGTTTTCAGTCTCTTGGGCATGCCTTAATACTCTGCATGAAATTAAACCTTTTCCCTGAAATTCACATTTTTTAGAACTCATGGATTCATTCCTAAAGAACTTTTAACTGATGGAGGAGCACAGCATGAGTTTGTTAATGAGAAACATCAGTAATTCCAAGGTGCCTTCGAATTGCCCACGTGTCCCACTTCCAATCCATGAGAACTTTCCAGAAAACCAACACCTCACCCTGCACGATACTTACGTCATACACAGCCACATTGGAGTTCTCCAGGGTGGCAGGAGTTGGACTCAAGGCAGAGAACGGTGACTTGAGGCTGCGTTCCATATCTGACATGCTCCTCCCCATTTCACTGGTCCTGCTGTCATCCAGACTCAACTTCTACGGGAAGCAGGACACAAGATGAGTTTATCCAGGACAGAAAATATCAATGAAAGACAAGGAAGAAAGGCAGATAGGCGAAGAACGGAAGACTTCCTTTCAGTGGTTCACACACTGGTGTGTGAGCAAATCATCACACTTTCTTTGCTGGCAAGCAAGCATCTGTCAGATCTGTATGCTGCAGTGAACTGAAACATCATGGTCAACCTAAGTTCCCCCTCCTGCACTGGGATGATGCCAATTATATTCACCTAAAACAGATGAGCCGGTCATGGGTGATGAGGAATTCATTACAGATTCAAAACACTATGTAGGTTGTAGCGTCCATATTGCCCTCAGTTTGTGTGCCTTTGAATACACCCCTGTAGACCCTCACTCATTTCTGATCCGTTCCCTCAGGAGTTCTGTCACCCAGTGAGACTGACCTTGATGCTTAGTGATGGATTGATGAAAGTGACATCTTCCAGTTTCAGCAGTATCTTGCTGATACCCTTGGCCAGTTTCATCTGGTTGATACGACGCCTGAAAAGAAGACGGAGGAGGAAGTGAGGAGACATCCTAACCCAGGCATAGTCATTTCTTGTGTGTGATCTCGCATGTGGCCAGACTGGTGGGTTTTTGGACAGCTCTACCTTATCCAGTAGGAAATTCCCAGCAAGCAAGCAGTCATCATGAAGACTATCAAACTGATGATGACTGCAAAGACCAGATCCACACCTAGTGGTAAGAACAGCAAGTGAATAATTATCAGAAAAGGCACAAAGGAAATAACTCATATCTATCACAAAAGGAATATAATGAATCCCCCTATCCCTGCCCTTTCTGTGTATGTACACTGGCTCCTTGTGTAACAGTTGAAAGTTATTAATTTTCAAAGATACAAGCATTGTAAATGGTCAGTTTTCCCCTCTAATGAATGTAAATAAAAAGATTTGTGTGTATATGTCACTCTCCTCCCAATGTGAAAGCAGACCCCTACTCTCTTATGCTATATAGATACCCCATTAATGTGCATATGGTCCTCTGTGAGTAATTTTCTACTCCCTGCTGACCTCCCTCACAGATGGTGGTGTGTGTAAACCAGCAGTTTGAATCCATCTTGGGGGAGACTCCACGGGGGAAATTGATGGCCCGACCGAGTGACCGCACCACGCCAGCCTTTAGATCTAGGATGTGGGTGGGGTGGAGCTCCCAGGACCGCCCATCGGTGTCTAGCACCACATAGTCCAGCAAGACGGTGCCTGATTGGTTGGTGAGGATTGTCTGACTAAAGCCATAAAAGTCTAAGCTTTGGGCATGGCGCGCCAGGTTTGTTCCCGAAGGCCACTCCCCAGCATCCTCAAGGTTCCGCATGGCATGGGCCAGGAGCAGGATGGAGTCATAGATTGTGCCAAACAAAGGAGACACCTGCAACACAAGCATTCAAACAAACATATTTGTGTACATATCTTCTGTGGGAACTTCAAACTGATTTTCAGTTCAATACAATAAATGACTCCTAAGCTCCTAACCCCAGCAAAAATAAGTTGGACATGTACAAAGTTGATGACAAGCAAAACATTATTAAAATTCCAGTTCTTCTAATGCTTAATCCCTTAAACAGATACATTTTAATTCACTGAGAAACACCCAAAAGCCTTATTTTCCCCTGAAATGTCCCAAAGTTCACAAAAATGGACAAAAACCTCCATTCTAAAACCTCCACATTTTGTTACACTAACAAATCCTGGTTTGAATTTGCTAAAACTTTTGTTTCCTTGTATTTTAATTTCATGACTCTACCCCAAACCAGACTTGTCACCCAGTCATATCTATATTGTTTAATGCGGTAATGCAGCTGCCCAATTGCGTTCCGATGCCAGTGCCGTTTTCGGAAACAGGTTGAGCAAAGCCCTTACCTGCTGGGGTGGGATGGTGACAGGAAGCTCTCCACGGTCTATGGCCTCCTGGTAAGCTTGGTAGAAGGAGATATCTGGGGAGTCAATGGTGATGGTGAGCATGGCGTCGTAGGCCTGTAGCAGCTTGCCGCCTCGCAGGGCTGGGTAGCGTTCATCCCGGTATGGGAGGCTATACAGCAGCGTGTCATACGGAATGAACACCAGGGGGCCGCGCGTCATGTGCATGTCATAAGCCGTCTCCAGCAGGAGCTTCTGCGTGTTGCCACCAATCAATGCAGAGTGCATGACCAGCACTGCCACTGTGGGAGACAGGGCCAGAAGTCTGAAAGCCACAATCCAACACTAAGCCCAGAGCAGTGGGGTAGAAGCTCCACTGTTTGCACCTGTATTAACCTGATCTGAGCCACTTCTTATACCCTTTCCCAGCTATACAGCTAGAACATGGGGATCAACCCTGCATCCAGTTACACAGGCCAGTTACTGTGAGGGACTTTCACTACCTGCTGCACCACTGGACTGCCGCAAGTCCAGTACTGTGGCTATTAGTTGACCACTTGTCCCTTAAAGCCATTTGCACTACTTGTTAATGACTTAAAACAAGATGTTATTCCCCGGTAATCCTGAAGACCAAATGAGAGCAGCGTTGACCACCTGTTCTTACAGAAAACCAATGGGGTCAAATTCTACTCACCTCGCAGGTCCATCGTCCTGACCTTGGCCAGTGTGTACCGCATGCTGCTAGTGTTGTTGCCCACTGAAGCCACAAGCTTCACCAGGAGACCATGACTGCGAAGTGCATTCGCCAGCTGGCTAGCTGTCTCCACCCAGCTGTCCTCCGGAGAAGACAAGATACCAATGAAGGCCCAGCGGAAGTAGCGAAGGAAACCCAGCAGAATGGTGGCGGGTGAGGGAAAAGTCCGGATAAAGGTCGGGTGGCGAGGCACAGTGTCCATCTCAGGGGTAATGCACGCCCAAGAAAAGAGGGCCTTGTTCCAGCTATGGCCTAAGTGTGACGCTGCTTCGCAGTAGCCGGGGTTGGTGGGCCCTACAAAGGCTGACACCCATGTGCCATAGACCAGAAAGCTACCCAGGGCATGTGAGGTGTGGCAGTCCTCCTGCAGGATAGCAGGTTCAATGGTGGTGGACAATGACAGGGAGGCGCCAGCGTTGATCCTGTTCACAGCCAACCAAGCGGCCAGTCTGGGCTGCGCCTTGGCAAACAGTGGGTCACACGACCAGGGCCCTACCACACCTACCCGGAACACAGCCGCTTGGGTACAGTCGGGGAGGCACAGGGCAGCCAGCAGGAGACAGAGAAGCTGTGCAACAAGGGAGTCCTGGGGGCGCTGAACAGACCGTCGCAGTACAGGACAGGAAGCTGTCCATCCTGTCCCCTTCCACTTCTCTAGGAAACTGTGGAACGCACAGAGGTGCAGGGGTGTGGCAGAGTGCCCCTCACTCAAAACCATGCTCCCCTCCGAGTCACGAACCCTTAGGAAGCTTGCTGTAGTTACCTGTAGAAATGGAAGGGGGAGTAAAGGTGGGGCGGATTTCTACATCCCAAGACACATATTCTATTTTAATATCAAACATGACCTGAGATATGCCTATCTCATCGTGCACGATAGTTTGTTGTTTGGATTTAAAAAGATATCCACAAATCTAGTTAGCATCTGTAAACCGTGTCAGGGAGCACAGGGTTAAAAACTCCAAGTTATAACCTTACAGTTACTGGTTCCAGTCCCTCAAGGGGCCATGTATAGAACCTCTCAATGAACCAAAATTTCTCCAGTGAAATATCCACCAGTACAAAACAGAAATATTGTAAACTGATTTAGATGAGAGTGCCAGCTGACAGAGAAATTTAAAAAGCATTTTTATTGTACATATTTAATGTGTGTGTGGTGAGCAACAGGGTTTTGTGTGTGAACAGAAACCACACCTGAGGTAATAAAACACCCCTAGTGCCAGCAGGGGTGGACTGTCCTGGGTCAGTAGTTTATCCCACACAGATTATGGCCGCACCACAGGCTGAGCTCATCATCATAATCATATCATATCATATCATATCATAATCCAACTGGTGTAAATTCTGTTTCTGTAGCACCGACCCGTGACGACGCACAATGTACAGTTTTTACAAAAAAATGAAGTGACACACTCAGATTCATAGATAGATAGATAAGTGTACATTTCATTTATAGCACGATATGGAGAAGTTAGTTATCTGAGTGTAAGCGCTAAATTCGTTCGAAGCGCTGGAACTTTCCTTACCAAGATGAAAAAGAAGTCATCCTGGAGATGATGCTGATGTCGAGCGAACCTCATTATCCGTTCCGTTCGGGCCGTAAAGCCCTTTACTACAGTAAAACACGGTGAGGAAAGTCGCTAAGTTCATTGAGACATCTTTCGAAGAGGGCTTGTGCGCCCAGTTAACGAGCTATGGAGACGTTTCGAGCCCGTCCGCGAGGAGGGCCGCGAGGAGGACAGCGCCGTAATCCCGCCAAAATCATCCCGCGTCGCACCTGCCTCGCGACGGTGCGCGCGACCCGCAGATTATGTTAAATCCCATCGGCTCCTAATAACGCGCTTTAGAAAGTGCGCACCGCGCCTGAGAGATGAGCAGAAGGGAGGAGAATGATCAATTTCTTGTATGTAACAGTGAACGCAGGACTTTACTGTAAAGTTTACATCACGTTACACACAGTGTTGAACACGCACTTTTATTTTTCCTTTTAAACTGAAGACAGGACAACTCATGCTATAGATTCTACTGTTCCGGGATGAACAAATCGACCATAGAATTGTAAATAAATGCGACATCCCACATCACACACTCCTCTCCAGATGAGCTCTCAACGCTGCTTCTATTTTGTTTTCTTTCTATGCAAATATAATGTCCGTTTGCCCTCTTTTGTGCTTGTGTCTGGATCCCACATCGTGGTGGATGTTCGTCTGTCACGCGCTAGGGGGCACTGCTGCACCAGTGTGTCGGACCTCGAATCCCCCCAACACACACACACACACACACACACACACACACACACACACACACATTGGCCAATGACCCAGCCAAGGCCTTAATCCAAGACTCACCCTGTTGATTGCAAACAGATTCTGCTCCCAAGAACACTCACCCACCCGGACTTGTTTTCTCGGCCAAACTTTTACAGGTTTGCGCAATTTTTCAGGACAAACAAAATTACATGTGAAGAAGCGATTAAACTTCCATGACACTTTTCTTCAGACTTACAATGTCACTTACAGTTACAAACGCTTACAAAGTCACTCAGAATAGTTACTGGGAGAGTTGGTAGTGTAGTAATTAGTCCTGCTGCCTTGGGACCCCAAGGTTGCAGGTTTGAATCTCATCTCTGGCTGCATTACCTATGAGTAAGGTACAGGTGGCCCCTGACTTACGATGGGGTTATGTTCTGTGAAATCCATCCTAAGTCAAAAATACATTTAATACACACCTCTATTTGACAGACTGAGCAATTCAGGCCACAGCCCAGCATTGCTCCGCATATTGCTTGCCTTGGAAAAATTCAAAATTGGAAGTACAGTTTCTACCGAATGTCTATCACCAGCTCAACATTGTGAAGTTGAAAAAATCGTAAGTCAAACCATCGTAAATTGAGGACCACCTGCACTTACCCTAAATATTGCTCCAGGTAAATTCACCAGTGGTATAAATTGATAAATAATTGCAAGCTGCTTTGGAGGAAAGTGTCAGCTAAATAATAATCTACTTACAGGTGAGATTCAAACCCATAATCTTTGGCTCCAAAGGCAACAGCTCTAACCAGTATGTTACCACACTTCTATCTTGCCCATCAAGATTAAACGAAAAAGTCAGAGTCTAATACATAAAACCAGTGGCCGTTCCTCTATGAAATATGAGTAAAAACCAAAGGAGAAGACATTTCCATTTTTCAATATCCCAGCAGAGGAGGACGAACCCCTCACTGGGCATAGCAGTGAGCGTGCGTCACTGAATTGGCGACACGCGTAGTATCGATAGCACCATTGATTCCATGTCAAGGAAGACACTTTGAGGTGTGATGGGTTTTAAATGTACCCGTAGATTTAAAGCCTTTAGTGCATGAATGAATCATGAAGCCCTTGTTGAGATTAAAAAGGGGCTTAGAGATAAAAGAGAAGATGGGTAGATTTGAAGGTGGAGATTCATTGTTAGACGATCGCCGAGTTCAACGCTTTCAGGAGGAATGTTACATTTCCAATCGATGTAGCTTCATCAGTGCAAGTGTGAACAATGTGTTTCGCCGGTTTCTATGAGTTTTTAACAAGTGACCCCCATCAATGAATGCTCATGAATAGCTGGTTTGCTAATGATCTTGGTAATTTGCTACAAAAATTATATTTCATAATCATCATCAGCATCATCATCATCTCCTTTGGCCCGCCTGGGGCATAGGCCACTGATGGGAGCTCAAAACTCTTGTTGGCATTTCTGTAGCATTTCAGGTTTTTACAGGGTGGAGCTGCTCACCCCACCCCCAACCCTCTTCCCTTTGCATCCAGGCTTGGGACTGGCATGGGCGGAATTCATAATAATATTGATAATAATTAACAATGGCAACAACTGCTTGTCCTGAGAAGGGTCACAGCAACCCAGGACCTATCCCAGAAACACAGGGCTGAAGGGGGAGGGGATGCACCCTGGATGGGACACCACTCCATCACAAGGCACTCCAAGCAGGACTTGAACCCCAGACCCCCCACACAGTGGGGGCCGGACAAACCTGCCGTGCCACCACACCCTCTAAGATTAATAATATTAATAATTAGTCATATTAATATTATTACAATATTAATAATATTAATGATAATAAGAAGGGTCTTGGAGTAAGAGTACAGTTAGTTGGAAGAACCAACTGTTTTGCTAGAATAGGTAGCATGTATTTTTTCTTATACTTTGGAGAGGCCAACTAACTGATGTTCGGGGCTAATTGATGCATCGATTGCTGTCAGTTTATTTATGAAGACGACCTTACCTCACAGTCCTCCTTCACCTGGGGTCAGGAGTCACCCCTGGTTGTGTGTGTGGCTGTTTTGTTCAGCGAACTGTGAGCTCGACCCAGTATTGCTCATTCCCCCTTGTATTTGATGAGTGTGTGTGTGTGTGTGTGTGTGTGCGCGTGTGTGGAGCACAAATCCAGCTCTGGATTGTCTCTAAGTCCGTACAGCATTCTTACTCTCACCGCTGCAAGGGACAGCGAGAGGTTAACCTCCATCCAGTAATAACTGTGAACTATACCAGGAATTAGTGATGTACGTAAATGAGGATTCGCTGGTATGTACCACGGTTAGTCACCAGTCAGACACTCAGATTTTCCGCCAACAGGCTGCATGATGTGTAGGGATCCAGTAGGAAACAGCGGAACAAGAACAAGACCAAGACACTGGAGGTGGCCTGGGCTGCAAGGGTGAGGGCCCTGGATCTTCTGGGAGAAGCTCTACGTTGCACACGGGGTCTCTGGATGTTATCGTGACCTGCGGCTGTAAGCAAGGGACCTGCGGCAAGTGCCCCAAAATGCCAAAATATAGCCGCCGGCACCCCTTCCCGAGAAGACACAATGTTATAGTCCTCAAAGACGGCATCTCGGGGTGTTTAGTAGGTTGCGGGCATTTGGATGGACAAACACATGACCACATACACGCATACCATCTCTCACACAAACAGAGACTCACACAGATATACGCAAAGGAACACAGACAGATAAGCAGTTTACGTAATAGAGAACGAACCCAGCATCCAAAAAGCATTCTCCACCCGAACTGTCTGAAGAACGGAGTAGAAAAGAAGCATCTGGCACACAGGAAGTGCCCGTTGAAAGACCGAGTGTGTGTTTGTGTGCCAGTGCTTGTCATCCACACAGGAAATGCTCCACGCTGGAGTTTGAGTAAACAGTCGTCCCTTCCCCTCCCCCCACCCTTCCCCCTCTGGTGAAGAAAGAGCAGGAACTGGAGGGGGGGGCTTCAGCGGAGACAACCGTGGTCTGATGAACCCGGGACCCGTGGGGCTGAGTGCTGAAACCAAACCCTGATACTTCTGGTTTTCCCTTGGATGTGTCTTAAATAATAAGAAAGAAAATCTACCTATAAGGAAAGTATTTGCATCTTTTTACAAATGTGTCAATATTTGAAATTGGCCCCAGAAGTACTTGCAGCATACAATAATGCTATTTTTGGAAAGATATGGAAATCCAACCAGAACTCTAACCTACAGAGAATAACACTAATTGCAGTATATGCTACAATGAGTGCTTAATTTGCATATATGCAATTAATTAATTTTCGGGCCATTTTCACACATAGCATGTAAACATATTTCTCATTCATGTGGGTTATCATTAATAAGTGTGTGGGACAGGCACTGAGTTAAGGAGACGTTTAGGAGACATAAGTGGGGCTTTTGAGAATTTGGTTTCTTACCTTAGCTCACAGCCAAAAGCACATCTCAGTTAATTATTTATCTTTGGGGGTTGTAACAATAAAAAGTACGCTGGCTCCTTGTGTTATATTTGGTTGGGAAATGAACTTTAATAGACATTATAATAAGTCATAATAAGCATCCCTACAAAGAAAGGAAAACCTACGATGTAGGAAGACTGTTGGTGCCAAAAATAGAAGCGTCATTCAGGGCGTTGATGCAAAAGCCAAATTTGTCATGTGATAAGCCTCCGCATCCCAATCTCACTGCCCACGGGGCCATTATTAAAGCGAAAGATACAAACCAGGGTCAGCTTACGACACACATTTCTTGCTATGCAGTCGACATTCCAGAGCCACAAATAACTCAGCGTTTAACGGACAGCGTTGATCCCTCGTGGGCAAACACTGAAGATCAGCGGGTCTGTCATGGCATCATCACCCCTAAGCTCCGGGGTATAATGATCTCAATAAGCACGACTTTGTGTCCTCTTGATCAGAGACACGGAGGCAAGTCGTGTGGAAAGCGGAGTTGCTGGGGATCGATGTGGTTGCTGGAAATGATGGCAGAGAGAGAGAGGGTTGCATTCTTTAAGGGCCCCCAGCTGTGGGCTTCCGTCTGCGTGTTTCTGGAAGATTTCGGTCGTAATGAAAGCCTAATCAGCTGCACTTCAGGTCCACGTATGCGCTTCAGGCTCCAAGCCTACATTGCACATGACCCCCGGTGGGGCCCATTGGTGAGACCATGGGTGAGGTCTATATGAGTTTGCTAGCTATGTGGAAACCAGACACCAAAGATAAGCTATCAGAATGCTCTCCCCCACCTCCTTGTCTTTCCCTCCCCCTCCCCCACACACTCCTGCTTCTCCTGTACCAGTATAATGGGGCTCATCCTGCTAAGTGTCACCACAGCACAGGAAGCCATTCGCTTCCAACCGTCCACAACATCTCCGATGGCCTTCGTGCGGGACGTGCAATGATGCGAGAAAGGGGCTTGAGCCGGGAGGCCGGGTGGGGGTTGGGGATGACAGGCAGCTGTGCGGAACATGCGGAACAACAGAGGAAGAGAGTTGCAATTAAAGTATATCTCAGTTGAGACATGAATCCTGAAAATACTGCTTACTCACTATGGATATTCATCGAATATGAATGTATCTGATTTTTTTTTTTTTATATGGTAGGGTAATATATTTTTTGTGGCGAGAACAATGTGCCCTTGGACCTCTGAAGTGCTTTAACATACGGCTCACCGACACAAAAGTTCATGTGAACCAGAACTTAATGTTGGCTCATTTTTTTGATGCACAAAAATGTAGGGAAACAACAGCACAGTTGATTTGAGGAGGGGAGTCTGTTCCTGCAGAGTCATCTGACCTGCGTCAAGGCAAGTTGGTTTCAGATCGCTGACATCCACCTCCTTCCCATCAAACACCAAATCACTCCCAGAAGCTGCACTTTTACCCTTTTATTCAACTATACAAAAAGGAATTAATCAAGCAAGATACAACAACTTACTCAAGAGCAATCGGGTTCTTCAGTGGTGTGAATGGGGGGGGGGGGGGGGGGGGGGTGTTATGAGCAGGAACACTGATCATGAGAGTAAGTAGGCCTCTGCGATGAGCACTGTAACACTGCAGCCAGACAGTGTAAAACAGGTACAGAACATGGTGATCATGGACAGCAGGTAGGCCTCAGAACTGAAGAACTGATTGTAACACTGATCAAACTGAAGGTAAACAAGGCTCGGCACCAGGAATATAAAACTGGGCAGACAGTCGACAGTGTTCGGAACAGGAGAGTGTAATGCGGAGCTGATGGAGATGGACAATAAATAGGGTTCGGACAAGGAGCTGTGTCAGACCGATGTCACATGGCTGCTCTGTGTTCTCAAGTAGACTGCAGTGAGAACAGGCAGCCGTGTCACTAAAAAAAGTACAAGCGCAGTAAACCACAGTTCCATGGGAAACAGAGATCATCCTGGGTCAACTGGTTTCTGGCGCTGAGAGTCTGGACAGAAAGCGATGTTCTGGGAGGATAACTCTGGGAAGGAGATCAGCGGCCACTCACCCAGATCTCAATGGAGCCGAGACATACGGAAAGGAAAGGCAGTTAATGGTGCTGAAATAAGTACTTTTCGACGCAGACCCCTCTGACTCCTCGCTGTCAGACCTCTGCTCTCACTTAACACTGAACAATGTGGAAAGCGTCACTCTGAAGATCTGAGTCGTATGGTCCAGACAGGGTTTGCTCTCAGTCCAAACAAACAGGCTGCCTTGCTTCTCTGTATCTGTCCTTCCAAGGAGCTCTGTGATGCTGGAAATCTCCAGGGTGGAAACGCTTCACTCTTTTCTGAAGGAGCCCAAATCAGGTGGTGGCGGACTTAACCCTAGAGGAAAGTACTTGGCGGAACCGCCTCTTCAGCTCCTGCATGTTGGGCGACTTAGGCCTGGCCAAGTGGAGCCCGCTCCGCCTCTTCTCGCCATTGGCTCCGCCCACCGCCCGGCTCACCTCCTGGCACAGGTGTAGGAAGGCAGCTTGCACCCCTTCGTTGCTCTCCCGGGCAGAGGCCTCGAAATAGACCCCACCCAGCTGAGCTGCCAGCGTCTCCCCTTGGTCGGTCGGCACCTGTCGTGCCCGGAGCAGGTCGCTCTTGTTGCCCACCAGAATGATGGGGATGCCGCCGCTGGGATGGATGCGTCGCACGTGGTCATAGAGGGGCAGGACTGTACGGTAGCTGGCCGAGTCCGTGATGGAGAAGACCAGCACGTAGCCGTCGGCCCAGTAGATTGAGCGGTTGATCTGCTCTTGGCACACGAGGCCCTCACCATCGTCCTGGAAAAGAGAACGAGAAAGATAGGGTACCAGGTGTGGGAGTGGTTAAGGACATGGACTTGCAGCCTGAAGTATAAACAGTGGCTTACTGGAATCGTACTCTTTTTAGTGCCTGTTCTCATGCACTTCTCCTTACTGCGACCTATCTGTTGAAAGGGTAAGCACGCATTGCGTTCGCTCCACAACAAACGAATTTCAGAAAACGGAAAAGTGAAGAAAAAGCAATATGTAAAGTATAAAACGAAAAGTGAAAAGTGTCCAGAAATGTTTGAAAATGTATAACTCGAGTGTTCGTAACACAAGGAGTCAGTCTATAAAGTTCACATCTAATGATAACCTGTATGTTTTTAATAGTAGTTGCCTTTAAGCCATGACTTTAAGAAAGGGAAAGTGATGAACAGGGAACGAGGCCCTGAGCGGCAGCAAACACCATGAGGCTGAATCCTCCGTATTCGTCTTATCGCGCCTGCTTTGAGGACTTTGACATTTTTATCATTCTTCTATGAGTCTTCCAGACATACAAAGGCCAAGAAACATAACATTTCTGATCATAAGTGCGTAAAACTGATGAATAATCTAACTGCTTGTCTGTCTGCCCCTTTTCACATGCAATCCCTCAGAAGAAAGACTGAAATGCACAAAACATTGTTTTTCCCATCGAAGAGAAAAAGGAATCTGGAATGAACGCCCCAAAAATATAGTCAAAGCCAAATCTCTGAACTCATTCAAAAGACATCTGAAATCCATATTAAAGTCCATAAGCCACTGGAAAACTGTACAACTGAGGTGTCCTGATTATTTTTTTCCCTCAAGATGACATAATTTCTCTCTAAAAATGATAAACATTAATGATTTTGCAAAATAAATTAATAATACACTTCAATAAATGTGTTTCTGTGACATTTGAACAGATTTAGATTTTTAACTGGTAATATATTGAGAGTCATTCCTGGTGAACAATAATCATGTTCTTTAAGGTGGAATTTAATCCCAACACTTGGCTGAGTATAAGTAGTCTTAACATGTAGGTACTAGTGCAGAATTTAGGAGATGGTGTGAGGTGACAAGCAGCACTGATTGAGATGTCTCTAAAGAAAAACAAACAAGACATCTTGTCCATATAACTAACTCATGCTAAGGTCAGGACAAAGGGCCTTATTGATCTTGGGTGTGAAAACATGCCTAGCAAGGAGTCCCGGTCCAGGTCAGGGTTGTGATGAAGGCCTGATGATCGTTCCTGCTGTTTTGCTAACATAAAACGAGGAACGGACAGAACCGCAGAGGCACTGGGGGGGGTTTGATGATAACTGGAGATACGGTGCACTGATTTCACGTCATCTGGATGAAAAACCGTAGGAGAGACTGAGTTGATGGTGACAGGGGAGTTCTGCAGTAGCCTTTAAATTTCATACCTGCAGGGCTACGCAAGGGGTGTCTTGAACCTTCAGGGTCACCTCCTCTCCATCCAGGGTGATTTTCCTTGCATATAGGGCTCCTAGAAATGAAAAATGTTATACAAACCATGGGGGGGGGGTGGCGCGGTGGTGCAGTGAGTTGGACCGGGTCCTGTTCTCCAGTGGGTCTGGGGTTTGAGTCCCGCTTCGAGTGCCTTTTGACAGACTGGCGTCCCGTCCTGGGTGTGTCCCCTCCCCCCTCCAGCCTTACGTCCTGTGTTGCCGGGTTAGGCTCCGGCTCCCCGCGACCCCGTATGGGACAAGCAGTTCAGAAAATGTGTGTGTGAATACAAACAATTTGATACTTTTTATATGCATTATTTTCTATTTATTACATACAGTATGTATATTTTTTTAAACACATTAATGAATTTTAATGAAAAAGAATAAGCAATGAAAGCAAAAGTACTCACCTGTGTTAGGTTCATAATCCCCGATGAATTTTTTGGTGAGAAACCTCACGATCAAAGCTGCAAAATGGCATAAGAAGTAATGCATGCACACATATGATACAAGAGGTGCGTCAGCTGGCGAGTAACTTTAACTACCCACTCAGAGTCACTGCAATACAAAAGGTCCCGTTAGCTGGTGTGGTGTGTATGGCTGTTACATTTATTCAAACTCCTCTCCAAAGCAACTTACAAGGTTAGGGTACTTAGAAATAATTAACAAGTCATACAGCTGGGTAATTTTACTATAGTAATTCAGGACAAGTACCTTGCTCAGAGGTACTACAGCCAGAAATGAGATTCAAACCTGCAGCCTTTGGAGCCAAAAAAAACAGCAGCTTTACCCATTATACTACCAGCTACTCTTATCACCACCTCCTGCTGACTTCTGATCAGGAAACTTACCCTGAATTCATGGCCTGATCATATAACTGTACAATTAGCTATCAGACGCAATGGCGCGAGTCAAATAACCGTTAATAATAATTCAGCAGTATACAACAATGGCCTATATAAAGAATAGGTGTCACCACGCCCCCTGGTGGTCATGATTAATGTGTCACTTTCCCAAAGTTCTATGGGATTCAGAGGGATTTTCTGAAACAAAGTATCCGATTACTGTAACAGTAAAATGACCAAAACGAGCACAAATATAACACTTCACAGAAGAGAAAGGCTATATATTAACATCTCCCGTGATTTTAATGTGTGGTTATTTATGTGTTTCTACAGAACTTGCCATTTTATGTTTTTTAAACCATCTTTTGAACAGTGTTCATTTGCTTGAAACTCCTTCAGCGCTGCGCTTTAAACGCGACTGAAAAAGTGCCATTTCCGTGAAATTACAGCTGTTTAGGTGGACAGAAGCATAAAACCAAGGCGGGTTATTTATTAACACACACATTCACATTCACACACACGGAGCTACCGTGCGTTAACACGCTGGACCTTTATAAACCCTTGGCAGAGTAAGGAGTCCTCGGAATCGGATTTTAAAAACGTATAAAATCATGTAACAGGAGGTTTCACTGCAGTGTTAGATCACACACCTGTTTTTCCGACTTTGCTCGCGCCCAGAACGACGATCTTGACGTCCTTGTCGTCGTCGGGCGCGCACTCCTGGAGCGGGTGCTCGGGGATGGGCACGAGCAGAAAGTTGGTGGTCCCTGCGCTCATGGCTGCAGACGCACCGTCCCCGCCGCCGATCGCCGCGTCTCCCTTCGTACGAGCTACAGACGGGTACCGCAGGGTTGTGGGTTCAGATCCATCGACGGTCCACAAGGAGCCCCCTCCCCCCCACCGGCGAAGACCCCTTCACTTCAGCGATGCCGAGGGTACGATCTCGCGGACGGACTGGGAAGTTCTACACTACAGCCTGGAAACCCCGCGTGACCGAGCGACCCCCGTCCCAGAGTCTCCGTGTCCATACCCCCCCCACCCCTTTCATTTAAATATCTGGAGATCCTGGGTCCTGTGTGACAGAGAAGCCAGCAGCGCAGTTTGAGGGAGTGAAGCGCAGAGCACACTGGTGTGTGTGTGTGGCGGGGGGGGGGCGCTGTATTAAAACTGGGCGGGATTCAAGGTCCCAAAACTACACTTACCATGTTACTACATACCACCAGGGTACAACATATTGATCTTAACAACTACCTCTTTCAATCTCTTTCTACGTCACTAAATCATCGGTCAGTCATCTACGGCTCAGTCATCAGCACTCCGTGATGGTCAGGAATGCTGGATGGAAAGCTGATCAGAAAATTGCATACATGTGCATATATCCCCAATATTACATGCATGTACACTATGCAGTATGACGTATTACATTCATATACATGCACTCACACAGGGGTTGGATAAAATAATCGAAACACCCATATAAAAGGAGTTAATGACAGCATTCCAAGAATTGCTGAAGCTGTTCTGAAGGCAAAGGGTGTCCTTACTTCTTATTAGGTCCTCGGTATTAACATATTTTACAAGTTTTTGTTATTATTGTCCACCCTCTGTATATCCACAGACAGAGGGAGCAAATAAACCAGAAGGCACACGATTTAGCGCTAAAAAATCGCAAAATAAGTATATAAACAATCGTCTCTGTGTGTGTATTTTACTATCTCGACAGAAAAGCAAACTAGAAACTTCTGAGGCGTAGCAAATCAAGTCCTGTGTAATGGAGAAAGCGGTCAGAAGAGGGCGATATAGAGGGGGTTCCCAGCGCTGTGTATAATGTAGAGAAATGCTAACCTCATACAGCAGCAACACACAAAGTGACCTCTGGTGAACACATGCATGTGCCTTCAGGATAATAATTAATATTTGCATTGGAAGCCAACTTGAGCAGTGAATTAATTGAACACACATAATAATTCACCTCTGGTAGAAATTCTGATGCAACGCTTTTCGTACAACGTTTTTGCAAAGTCTTGAAATTCATGAATTAATAGAATTAATTATAAAAATGTCGTCACTCTGGTCAGATTTATTGCAGCAGGCCACGCAAGGACGGTCAGCCCATTCTTTCTTATTATTATTTTTTAATGTTTAAAGTTATGCCTGCGCGAATTTTTCCCCCACGAGGCCTCGTTCGTTTCGAGCGGCTCCGGGGAGTTGTGGGCGGGGCGTGGACCGGGGGGGCGGGGCCTGCTGGGGTCGCGGCTGCGCGCAACGCACGGAGGGCAAAGCGGGCGATACTCCCTCCTCCTCCTCTTCCTCCTCCTCCTCCTCCTGCTGCTGCGAACGCCGCTGCTGTCATCTGTGGCAGTTCGGACACCCGGTTTCCCCCACCCGGAACTGGAGCCCCCCGCGGCTCGTCGCCGTTTCCACAGCTGCGGTTCGGTCCAATATGGCGGCGGACGGATGGAAATACTGATGACAGTCCGCAAAATCGCCTCGATTTGTACCATGGTGAGTCAGTGCGCTGCCTTCGTTCGTGGGCATCGCGTGCTTCCTCCGGCCCGATGGGTGCTTCCAACGACCGGGGCGGCTGTGACCTGATCATGTCACACACGCAACAGTTTCCGTGTTTCCACTGCGTGACCGCGCGTTGCTCGAAACGCGGGGGGGGGGGACGGCCACAGCGGCGCGATAGTGTTGGCATGTTTCGCTGGGATACACACATACATTATTATACACACACACACACACATACACACACACATCGATCGTTCCGGCGGCGGATTCGTTATTGCGGGAGCGTGCGAGTCGGCGCGGTTCAGCGCGAGGCGGGTTCCGCGAGCGCTCCCCCCTGCGTGTCGATACATTGTGTCGAACTGTGTGGACACATCAAAGGGAGCAGAAGAGCCCGGCAGCTGCAGTGTAAACAGCAGGGGCAACAACTGCAGTAGCCGCTGCGGATCGTGCGCGGACATTACAAATAATTTAAGATTAATATCCTTACATTTCAGTGTTTATGGAAGCTTCAGCTCGTTCGCAGCGTTAATCCGGGACACAGTGGGCCGAGTGTGTCCTTTTCGCACCAGGGAGGGCACAGGTACACGCTGCTTTCCCTCTGGTGCTTTGGGGTCACTTCACGCCCTGAAGGAGTGGTTAGACCCATGATGATCTTGCAGTCTGAACTTCCTGGGCTTGATGATCCCCTTCTAGTATCCTCGATCAGTATGATCACCCTGATTTATACAGTAAAGTACCTTGCTTTATAAATTAGTAGGTTGAAGTTGGTCGTCTGACATAAGTCACAAAAGGCTCAGATCAGTCAAAGTTAGTAATAATAAAAAGAGTGGATAAATTATTAGGAATTAAGTTGCTTGTTAATTTTCAGAATGTGATGTTCAGTGATCAATGTTCAGAATGTAATATGTTGTGTATGTACATTGGCGCTCCTATGAATATTAAATTATAACGCTCATCCTTAACATGTTGTTTATCACCTGTCAACTTGGCATCGGGGTGTCCAACATGCTGCTGGTTTGTGTTACAAGCAGAGTCTCTTTGTTTGCAATCTAGCTAAAGTAGTTAAGGCTAAGAACTCAAAGAAGTCCAACATTATAATGACTTTGAAAAAAAGAGCTGCAGTTCAGATCAATACAGTGACGCGTTCGTGTGCCTGTGAAGTCTGTTTTCCGGAACATGACCACAGTGATTTACGCTGCAGCTCCATTATCCACGAGGCCCTTTCACAGCCAGCTCCTTGTAGCAACAGACGAAACTAGAAATGTGTGGCTGACAGCATGTGGAATGGTGGTTAACGCACTCAATTCATCTTAAGCAGTTGTGTGTTTAAGTCCCAGGCTGGGACCTTGTCTTGATGCTGAGTGTTTTCTCTGGGGTGTGGTGTTTCCTCATAGGATGGGATTGCGAGTGGAAGTTAGACATGTGAAGCGTAGGGTTTGCTGATGAGCTCCGTTTCCCAGGGGGTTGATTGTCCTCCCCCTCATGTTCGTGGTATTCCCCCACAACTGAAAGACATGCGGACATATTTAATTTGCATTTGTGCATATTGCCCTGTGTGCGAGAGTGTGTGTGTGTGTGTGTGTGTGTGTGTTTCGTGATGTGTGTGTTCGCAGGTGGCACGATGGCACAGCGAGTAGCGCTGCTGTCTCGCAGCACTTGGGTGGTGTGAGAGGACATGGGTTCGATCCCCGCTCAGTCTGTGTGGAGTTTGCATCTTCTCCCCGTGTCTGTGCTCTGGTTTCCTCCCACAGTCCAAAGACACGCTGTTCAGGTTCCCCCATAGTGTGTGAGTGACAGAGAGAGTGTGTTCCACTGATGTATAGATGAGTGACCCAGTGTAAGCAGTGTATCTAGCAGTGTAAGTCACCTTGGTGAATAAGGTGTGTGGGCTCATAACACTACATGGAGTTTGTTGGAAGTCACTTTGGAGAAAAGTGTAAACGTAATGCAGATGTGATGGAACCCTAGGTATATCCTACCTTGCAGACTGTATTTCCAGGAATAGGTTCCTGATCAATACCACCTTGATTGGCTATTGATAAGGGGATTGATGGGTGTATAATGTCTTGAGCCAGCAGGTGCTGCCGCAGTCGGTGCTGTTGGGTGTCAATCCCGTGAAATGCAGCTCAAGCTACGTCTTAGTGGACGGTGTGTGTGAGGAAGCAGCAGTGATCGCCTGTGTCCCTTGTCTTCCAGGGCGCCAATGCCTCCGCTCTGGAGAAAGAGATTGGACCAGAACAGTTTCCGGTCAATGAGCACTACTTTGGACTCGTCAATGTAAGTGCGCTGACTTCCTGTGGTAGTTCCTACTTGCTGACGAGCTGTGAAATCTAAGGGGTGTGTCTGAGGTGGAGCGTTGGACACGTGGTGAGACTGAATCTTTGAAAAGATAATAAAACTTCAGTAACAGATGTAGTGCAGCCAGGGGAGCAGTGGTTAGAGGCATTACCCTGTAACCCAATGTCTTAGGTTAAAATCCTCCTCCAGCCATACCCTTGATCAAAGTTCTGTATTTACCCTAAATTGATGCAGTAAAAATTACCCAAATGAATAAATGGCCCCTTAAATAACTGTAGCCCTAAGAAACTTAGTATACAAACGTAACATTGTGAGTCACCTTGGATGAAGGTGGCAGATCTGGAATAGCAGATCTAGGACAGCTGGTAGCATAGTGGTTAAAGCTTCTGCCTTTAGACCCAAAGGTCGCAGGTTCGACCTTTAGCACCCTTGAGCAAGGTACTTACTCGAAAGTTGCTCCAGTAACGTCACCCAGCTCTATAAATGGGTAAATAATTGTAACCTCGTAATAATTGTAACTTTAACATTGTAAGTCGCTTTGGGAGGAAAGCGTGAGCTAAATGAATAAATATAGTAGTGATGTAAATACGTTGTTTATTGAGAGCTGAGACTGAGTGCAGTTAACTTTCTGAATTAGTGATGACTAATGCATCTTTTCTGAGCAGTGGAAAGACCCATGCAAATTAAATTTTTGGGAAGTTGGTTACGTTTTTTTTAAAAAATCTCCATGTCTATATTAATGTCCTTGTTGGTTTTCGTTGTGCTGGCTTTTAAAACATTGGCACACATTTTGTCCCATCTACTTTGACCTACGTATACTTAAACGAAATGATCTGTTGTCATCCTGGTTAAAAACTAAGCTGTCTTTCTTATTTGCCCACGCCCACCCCTCCCCCACCCGCCCAGTTTGGCAACACATGCTACTGCAACTCGGTGCTGCAGGCGCTGTACTTCTGCCGGCCCTTCCGGGAGAAGGTGCTGGCCTACAAGGCCCAGCCGCGGCGCAAGGAGAGCCTCCTCACGTGCCTGGCTGACCTGTTCAACAGCATCGCCACGCAGAAGAAGAAGGTGGGCGTCATCCCGCCCAAGAAGTTCATCTCCAGGCTGAGGAAGGAGAACGGTGAGAAGGGGGTCGGGCCCGGCGGGTGCTGGGCGTTTTGCGTCTTCCGTGTTAATGACTCTGTGTATATTTCACTGCATAAGCGACAGACAGAAATGCGTAGTTGGCTGCGCCTTCGTAACACGACTGACATGGGCTTAGATCTTGGAAGATCACTTAGAGCAGCGGAGCAGCCAACAGTAGGGTGTCACAACAAAAGATGGAGCATCGCTGGCTCACACAGGTGGAAGTGTCAGTCACTCGGTGATGAGCTCGGTTCCTTCTGCCTGCTTCTCTTCCCAGAGCTGTTTGACAACTACATGCAGCAAGACGCCCACGAGTTCCTCAACTACTTGCTGAACACCATCGCTGACCTGCTGCAGGAGGAGAAAGGCCAGGAGCGACAGCAGAACGGCAAGCTGGTGCAGAACGGTGGCGCCCCGGGTGGACCCACCGCTACGGAAGGCGAGGAGGCTCACAAGGCCCCGCAGCAGACCTGGGTCCACGAGATCTTCCAGGGCACGCTGACCAATGAGACGCGGTGCCTCAACTGCGAGGCGGTGAGAACAGGGCGCGAGGCGGGGTGTGCGGGTGGGGAAGCAGAACGGTGGTGGAAGCGTTTGTCACCGCCGCACCTCTTTAATGTGGGCGCGCCCTTCGTCTCCAGGTGAGCAGCAAAGACGAGGACTTCCTGGACTTGTCGGTGGACGTGGAACAGAACACCTCCATCACACACTGCCTGAGGTAGGCCCAGCTCCCTTTGTGGATGTACCACCTGTAGGCGAGGCTAAGGACAGTCTTCCAGCAACTTCCTTTGACTGTATTTGCACGTGCAGGGGCTTCAGCGACACGGAGACGCTGTGCAGCGAGTACAAGTACTACTGCGAGCAGTGCCGGAGTAAGCAGGAGGCCCAGAAGAGGTGAGGAGGTGGGACTGGGTGTGTCGCATAAGGATAGAGACGGGGGAACCCATGTCCATCATTTGGACTTAAGAAAATGTAGTTTGTTCCATAAGATCTGTGTTATCAACTTTCAACTTGCACTTACAAGGAATTACTTATGAGGATGGAAGTTTTGACTTCAGTTTTTGAAATAAACTACTGTATAATAATGAGTGCAAAGGTAAGAGGAAGTTTTGAAGAAAGTGCTACAAATTGGGAAGGTAACTGAAAACCTTACGTGAAGGTTGAAACGATGAAACGCAAAGAATTCTCCTGAAAGGCAGCATCATTATAAATGACTTTGCGTGGTTTAATTTACTGTTCATTAGTGGTTCTCCCATTAGCACTAGTCGATAAATGGAAACATCTCATATTTTCACCGGTTGGGTAGTTGTTCCTTAGCTATCGCTAGTTCAGCGTAACACAACAGATAAATGACAGGTTTCTACGAAGTGATCCACTTCAGTAAACAAAACGTCCAAGATGGGTTGCGGTGCAAGAGCGAACGCTACATCTCCGTAGCCGAAACATCCAGATCGCCTCGAGATACATGTTGGATCTGCTTCGGCAGCAGATTGACTGTTGCCATAGAAACGAGTCGCAGGTGGGCTTCAGGCATTGTCATTAGTATGACTGTTGAGTTGCGCAACCCCCGATCTCCACCGGCAGCAAAGGCGGTTGGCTGCATAAACTGCGTTTCGAAAATGCATGTGGAACATCTCCTAGCTCTTCTTTTTTTCAGGCCATAGCAAAGGAGGAAAGGAACGGGGTGTCCTTTGTGTAAATCTCTGCCTTAACGCTCTCATTCCGTGACTGCGTGTGTTTCTGTCCGCTACCTGGCTCTGAGGAGGCCAAGTGTGAAGTGTTTGTGGTTGAACACTGTGCGTGTGTGTGTGAAGGATGCGGGTGAAGAAGCTGCCCATGATCCTGGCCCTCCACCTGAAGCGCTTTAAGTACATGGAGCAGCTACACCGCTACACCAAGCTGTCGTACCGCGTGGTCTTCCCCCTGGAGCTCCGCCTCTTCAACACCTCCGGCGACGCCACCAATCCCGACCGCATGTACGACCTGGTGGCCGTGGTGGTGCACTGTGGCAGGTGGGTTTTATAGGCCCTTCTCCAGCTGCCCGTGTGCACTTACGCACACGAACGTGCTCATCCACACACACGAGCCACGTGTGACCGACATCTCCTCTGCTCTGCAGCGGGCCGAATCGAGGGCACTACATCACCATCGTGAAGAGCCACGGCTTCTGGCTCCTTTTTGATGACGACATTGTGGAGGTGAGCGCAGTTCCTAGGCTTCTCCAGACTTGTCGAAGGGGTCTCTCTTTCTGGAGGACTTGTATTCTGTATGCCACCGACTTCTTTAATTTAATTTTTGTCATACCCCTTACACACTTGTAGTAGGCAGGGTTTTGCACTGTACACCCACTGACATTAACCTCCGCTTATATTTGTTGCTATTGTTTTGTTGTACTGTTCTGCATTTTATTCTGCTTTTTTTTTTTGTGTTTTGCCATACTCTGTTCTGCATATGGATGTTGCATCGCATTCAGGGAGCTGCGGAAACTGATTGTCCTTATACTTGTATAATGGTGATAAAGGTGAATTGAGTGCAATTGAATCCCGGAGGGAGGAAAACTCGCAGCAGAAATGAGATGCCATTGTACTCCTTTTGCATCTACATGTTCCTGGGCTCCGTCCTTCCGGAAACCAGGATGTGGAATATGCTGCTTAGTCAGAATATAGGAAAAGAATGAAATGATTCATGAATTAGATCAAATGTATAGATGTTAATGTGAGACCTGCTCCCGTGCGGTGAGGTTATGGCAAAACCAGCGATGTCCCGATTGCATCTCATCCGAGTGCTCATCGTACCTCTCGCTCCCTGTGTGCAGAAGATCGATGCCCAGGCGATCGAGGAGTTCTACGGTCTGACGTCGGACATTTCCAAGAACTCCGAGTCGGGATACATCCTCTTCTACCAGTCCAGAGACTGAGCGAACTTCGCTGGTCATGAGTGCGGTGGGGCCTGTCCTGTGCGGACCCCACCCATTCGGGACATTTATGTGTGGAACATCGGCGTGGAACAACAAATCTTTAAGCGTAAGAAGGCTGACCGGATGCGGCATCCGCGTTGCAGAGAGGCGCCCTGGTCCTGAAATCCCTTATCTTCCATGGTTGTTGTCTCTGTTGTTAAGAAGCGACTCGGACTGCCATCCCAGCTCTTGACAGGCTCTGTCCCGCACTTGCAGGGCAGCGCAGAAGCTACGCTGGGTACGAGCTGGGGTTTGAGGGCACTTATAAATGGGGTGTACTGCGTGCACCAGTGGGCACTCAGCACGATCGTAATATTCAGGTGTCTTTACAGGACCAGGAGGGGGCGCTAACCATATATACAATCAGTGACAGTAGGTGAAGTCAGATGATTTCTGATTTCTATGGATAGAGTATGATTCATACCCATAATGCTATGTATATACATATGTATATACACATTCATACATACACAGGTACATATGTGCATGCTTGCATACATATGTCTGGATCTCCATACCGGCGGTGGGGTGGGGTGGGGTGGGGTTGAGCGCGCAGCCAGTGTAAATGTATCCGTGAGCTGGGTACGTGCCTTGTGAATGTGAAGCGGTCTTGGGGGTGGCGTCTCGGAGCATTCGGGGGCGCTCTTCTCATCCGTTAACCGTAGTAGGCGCTCTGCTTCACTCATCTGCACCTACAAGACGGTGTGTCATGGAGGAAAACCGGATCAGAACCTCCCCCCCCCCCCTCTCAAATTTATGCTGACCCTCTCTCTAATAGTTGAAAAATATTTATTAATAAAGTTTCAAGCAGCTACTTAGTACGTGGTAACTCCGGGTTTTGCGTTTTCCTTATTTATTTTTACTGTTTTTACACTTTATGGTTGGTCGATGCAGTTTCACATGCGCTCCCCCAGTGTGTGACTGATAGAAAAGATGCGTCATGTGGACGTGTCCTCACTAGGAGACCGCATTTAGTCTTTGGCAGGACTGTGGTATTGGAAACCCTTCCACTGCATGGGGGTCGTCCTGCTTTTGGTAATACCGGTCATTAGCATGGACCTGTCCATGGCCCAGCCCGTGAGACATACAACTTCTGACAGTGCCGTCCAGTCCACATGACATTTGTATGGCGGTTGGGGGCGGAGCTCTGCAGGCGGTGGGCGGGGCTTCCCGTAAAAGTGAGCCCAGACGTCAGACTCCAGTAAACACTGTATTTTCTGCTGACATCTATCTTGGAAAATGTGAGGCACATTATTACCGATGTTTGTTACTATAGGCACCAAAACAGCGCAAAAATATACCCAAACAGGAATGATACAGTAACCACCATTATAGCTGGTATTATGCAGTAAGAAATGAGTACAAAGATGGGCTTTCAGTGTGCCGCACTTTTTCTCACATTGTGTGTCCTGCATGGTAATAACACTAAATATGAACGAGTAAAGTTGTCATCCTTCCTCTGTGGGGAACAAAATTGGATACAGAGCAGAGACTGACTATAGGGGACAATTTTATTTAGCGCTGAAGGCACCAGACTTGTGATCATGCTGTTTTGTGACATGGTAGATTCTTTATGTGGATCATTTTGGCAGAATGAAATTTGCAAAAATTGAGTTGAAATAAATAAAATCTAAGAATTTAAACTGTGTGCTTTTCTCTGGCCCACTCTGAATCTCAGCATTTGTCACTCGGCCATATCCATGTGTCCGCAGCTAAAGTTCTCTGTACACTTACTTATGTCACAGTGTGCAGGATCGTGGAGTAACGCGCCATTTGTTTATGTAAACAGTTTGCTTTTACAATGTACTGAGTTGAGTAAAAATGAAGGTGAAAATACTGTACATAGATATATTATGTCACAGGTATGTTTCTCACATAAGTCTCATCCTTCAGCCTCCAGCATTTGATTGTTGATGCTGTAAAGTTAGGGAATGTAAAATTAAAATTGTAATTATTTACTCAGGGCACAACAACATTCCTGTAGGGGGGTGTGGTGGCGCAGCGGGTTGAACCGGGTCCTGCTCTCCGGTGGGTCTGGGGTTAGAGTCCTGCTTGGGGTGCCTTGTGACAGACTGGTGTCCCATCCTGGGTGTGTCCCCTCCCCCTCCGGCCTTGCGCCCTGTGTTGCCGGGTTAGGCTCTGGCTCCCCGCGGCCCCCGTATGGGCCAAGCGGTTCAGACAACAACATTCCAGTACATTTATCTCAAATTTATTTAATCAACCAGGTTAATTGGGTTAAATCAGGCTTAGAACCAGTTACAGCTGCAAACTAGAATGGGATCCATGCCTAAGGTCATCTCAGTCAGCCAATCAAATCAAAGCCAAGGAAGTTTCCCGCTTCCAGACCCATTATAAATACTGATTCAAACCAGCAAAACACACATTAAGCACTGATGATGTCACCTTGACTTGTGATGAAACGGTTGCAATCCAAACACCACGCTTGGCAAACATCTGACTCAACAGCCTGAGCTATGAACACCACCGGTCTTCTCTACCATTGCTAACATTTATTTGTCTGTTTTTAATTTAATTTTAGGAGACCTGTAAACCCTCTATGTTGAACCAGTTGATTCAAGGCATTAACTCCCTTGGTTAGTCATGCATTATTCAGTAGCTTCCTCCCTGAAATAATTTTTTTATGCCGCAGTAACATATTCACAATAGTGAAAAAAGACAAACGCTTGAAATGAGCAGAAATTTTTGAAGTATATATCGAGTAAAACTTAAGAAAGTCACGTGAACACCTTCGCGTGTGGTAGCCAACTTTTGTCAAAACCAGTGAGACTGAGCCTCCGTGATCATGGTCATTGAGCCCCGTTTCCCACTCGGCTTGAAATGGATCTTCATCTTTTTCGGTTGTTTGAATGACTTGATTGCACTTTAAGAACTTTAATTTGAACTTCAGCTAAGCTGCTTCATTTCTCATGTAATTCAGCAGGTGGCACAGCAGTCAAGGACATGGAGTAAAAGTTACCCAGCTGTATAAAACAGGGTAAATCAATGTAGGCAGATTACTGTTATGACTTGCACCAAAGAAAAGTGCCAGATAAATAAATAAATGAGGATGGAGTAGCAACCTTAAGGTTTCTGGTTCAAACTTACTCTAGTACCCTAAATCAAAAAACCACTCTGAATTAATATAGAAAAAAAAAATATAACTGTTAAAAAGAGTAAAAATAGTCTCAGTCTCTTTGGACAAAAATTAGTAACAATGATGTTTGTTTCCACTCAGCTCCTGCAATGTTCGAACTGAAGCACTTGCGGTTGCGGTGATGTAAAAGATAACATGTTTTTACCATCCTCCCACACACTGCAGACCAGCTCTCTGCTAGTTTGTATTCATAGCCATGACTAAACCTTGACTAAAGCGCAATAAACGCAGCGGCCCGTTTCGGTGCCGATGAGCTCGGTGTGACCGTGGAGCAGGTGACGCCGTGGGTGAGACCCAGAACCTCTGGACCATGAACCCACAAGGAAGCCTCCAGCATAAGAAGGTGAAAATAAACTTTTTATCACAAATTTGCTATTTCAAGCCCTACTCTTTGCATCAGAAAAAGACACCACTATCATTTTATAATATAACCAGCTTTCATATCTACCTGACACTTTCCTCCAAAGTAACTTAGAATGTTGAGGTTACAATTATTTATCCATTTATACAACCGGGTAATTTTACCGGAGCAATTTAGAGTACATACCTTGCTCAACAGTACTAGAAGGAGAGGTGTGGATCAAACCACCAACCTTTGGAACTAAAGGCAGTAGTTCTAACCACTATGCTACCAGCTGTCCCCAACAGCTCTATTCAAATGGTCTTTAACTGCACAACTTCTTTGATCTAGAAGTTTCCATACACTTTCTTGGAGAAATATGAGGGATATATTTTGAAATGTCTTTTCCTCCAGCTGTAATAGATCTAATACAGTGGAGTGATCACTGGTCTTACAGGAGTTTCCAAAATGCAAACCGGCCTGTGAAGGACTGCTAAATAAGGGTACGGTGTCTGTATAACGCGAAACCCGTGATGGTGTAGAGCGATTTTATCCCAACCATGGTGACGTTTCGACAGACGGATACACACGATACCCAGTCGCCCCATGTGCCTTTCTTATTCTCTTCTCTTATTCTCCTTTGCCATTAATAAGAGTGGACACGGAGACAGGAAGGTGTGCAAGAAGAGTGCTGCTGGCAAAAATTCCAGGGTGCGAGCAGAAAAGCTTGCACAGTTAAATAAAAGCTTGGCGTGAAACATTTTGAACCGAATGAAAGGACACGACATCCTCTGCGCGAAGAAAGAGTGGACGTCATGATGCTTTATTACTGGAACATGAATAAGTGACTAAAGGAATTTTTTCGAAGGTGAAGTCCTGAATTTAATGTAGTTTTTCCTTTATTCTATGTGAACTCAGCACGTATTTAAAGTGTGCTATCATTTTTTACTGCGATAATAATTACAATCGGTACAGGTTTGGTTGGGTTTTTTGGCGTTCTGTCCCTAACCCTATTTTTCCTTGATGGTTTTGCATAATGCGTCTCACCTCCGCGTTATAGGAGAGATGCCTGTAGTCGTCAAGGGCCTGAAAAGAGACGTGTCTCCCTCCTGAGGACAAATGCACTATGACTAAATGGGCATTATAGCGTAACCGATCAATAAAAACTCGATTTTCTTTATTTCTCATTGCTTCATTTGCATGGTTTTTCCACACATAACCAGTTAAACAATAAGCACCAAACTGTTTTGCGCATATTTAGGAAACAGGGACGTGCTGTAAAAATGCATAACTTTATTTTGTTCCATGGCATACATGCTGAAATATAGTACATGTTTACAATGTTAATTTACATAGACTCAAGGCAGCCCATTTTGCAGTTTGGTGTAGCTTAATTTTAAAGAAGTACAAGGTTCATGCATAATGGCTTTGACTTCTACTAGCTGCCTATTCAGTGAGTTCAAGGAGAGCAGAGGGACCCACCGAGTCCATGGCTTTCCACCACCGCTGGCATCACTGTGCTGTCTGTTGGTCAATAATTGCGAGTTTCCAAAAACTCATAGTCCTTCAAGCTCCAGAAAAGTTCTATGCTTTCTGACTTGTAAATAAAAAGGTTGAATAATGGTTGGGAAAACTGATCAGAAGTGTAAATATGCTTTTCAGTATTCAGTCCAGCCTGCTGCTCAGCAATACATTTACATTCATTTATTTAGCAGATGCTTTTCTCCAAAGCAACTTCCAACAAACTCTATGTAGTGTTATGAGCCCACACACCTTATTCACGATGGTGACTTAAACTGCTAGATACACTACTTCCACTGGGTCACTCATCCATACATCAGTGGAACACACTCTCTCTCACACACTTTGGGGGAACCTGACCAGCATGTCTTTGGATTGTGGGAGGAAACCAGAGCACCCAGAGGACACCCACGCAGACACGGGGAGAACATGCAAACTCCACACAGACTGAGTGGGGATCGAACCAATGTCCTCCCGCACCACCCAGGTTGTGCTTTACTCACCGTGCCACTCAATAATAATTTATACAATACAACGTAGGTGCTCGGTTACTCTGCGCTGCACCAACTCACCTAACTTGCACCCATCCATACATTATCCATAACCTCTTGCAATGCAAGGTTGTAGTGATCCAGAGCCTATACTGGACACAGGAAGCATGAGGCAAGGTATACCCTGTACAGGGCATCAGTCTGTTGCTATGCAATAAATCACATCCGCATTCACTCAAACATACACACGTTATGGGCAACAGACTGAGCCGGATTCAAACCCAGGAGCTGTGAAGCGCCAGCACTATACGTCACATTACGTGCTGTAAAAAAAAAGTCAGCGGGGAAACCCCTTGACTTTGTGTGTACAAAAACCCTCGAGCTGCACTTGCACCGTGTAGTTCTCAGTGTGAGCTACAGCATCTGGTAGAGACGGAAACATCGGAAGGGTGAAAAAACTGGAAAGCTCGCAGCAGCTCGTGCCAAATGTTGTCTCTCACCCGTGACACAAACTCCAGCCACAGTCCGACTGCCCTCTGTACACTCAGCCATCATCAAACCCTGATAGCGGAGATCTTCTAAAGCAGCTACCTATTTTGCATGTAACAGCACCTCCACACTGTATGTGTCTAATGTGTGTATCTGTGTAGGTGAAGCAGGCTGAATCCCTGCCTCTACATACCGGTGGAGTGGTCATACGACAGTCTCTGACCCAGAGACCTTCCCGGTGAAGAAGTCCCAGAAGTTTAAGGGCTGAGAAACGCCCCCCTGGGTGGTGGTGGTGGTGTGGATGGGGATGGGGACAGGGGCTTTCTGCCTCACCCACACACTATCCTCAGGACTGTCCTGCTGGGGGCTGGCAGGGGCGGGGCTTGCCTCCCCCGCATGTCCATCGGCGGTTGCTGGGTCCTGGGTCAAGCTCAAGAGATTGTGGTGGGAGTGAAAGTGCCTCATCTGGCCTATGTTAGATGATCCAGGGTCCCCCGAGGAGCCTGGAATTCACAAATAAATCTGTCACAGTGGGTTAATTCTACATGAGGCTGGTGCACAGAATCCTGGCACTGGTCATGGCTCTCCCAACCCGATCGTCTGCACACTTGTGCCCCTGTTGCCACTCACGTTTCCTGCTCTGGCCCAGGCACAGAACGCTGAGGAACACCTCACTGCTCAGGCTGCTCTCCCTGTGCACCTTGGAGAAGTCCAGAGAGGAGGTCTCCACCGCTGACAGGTCCTCGCTGGACGGCCCTCTTGAGTCCAGCGACACCTCGGGGTCCCGCTTGCTGGAATCAGAATCTGCTTCCACGGACAAGTTTCTGCCACTGTGGAGGGAGGGCTTGTAATCAGGCCGGGGGGGGGGGATCCATATGCAAATTGAACACATCCCCAGACAGCAAAGCTGCTCTCTGAGTACATCGGATTACTGCACGCGACACCATCGTTGGTGAAAAGTGGTACCGTGGAGCCCACCTGAGCTTCCTGCGTAACAAGTAGTCAATGACATCAGGGTCAGTTTGTATGAGGCTCATCAGCACCTCCTGCTGGATCTCTGCAGACACCTAGTGACACAAAGCGGTGGGCATTTATCGATTCGGTTCGCTGATGCCTTTGGTCATGGCAAACAACAATGTGATGTGTGCACACTAAGCAGCTTACAATGATTTCCCCATTTATACAGCAGGGTAACTTTAACCGCATCAGTTCAGGGTTAAGTACCTTGATCAAGGGTCCTGCAGCAGGAGCGGGGATTCAAACCTACCACCTGCTGTCCCTTGATTTATACTTGGGTACGTAAGCAGCCAGCCCATCCCCGTTCTCCCCTCCCCTACTGTTGGTGCCTCTACCCACCATGAAGAGGCGTTTGTAGTTCTGGATGAGCTGTTGGGTCACAGCAATGACGGCGGCGCTGTCTTCAATGTCCAGCGCTTGGGGACTGGCGTCTCTCTCAAAGCCCCGCTCACGCTGCAGCAGGTTGGGCCCGAAGATCACCGCCAGATTCGCCGCTGTCATTTTGTTCCCCGACACCTGCCAGTAGCGGGGAGACACGACTGAGGAAGGCCAAGCCATATGAAGACAGATCGGACTTCCACATTTCCTCATTTCAGTGTCATCCATGCAAGGGTTGAGACAGATCTTCGGTGGACAGGGGTGGGACCGACCTCCTGGCCATCTGGGCCGAGTGCGTCCTCGGCGTGATTCTGCACAGTGAACAGCAGCTCCAGCAGCTGTAACAGCGTGTCGCAGTTGCAGGGCGGCAGCAGGTAGAGCAGGAGCTGCAGGTAGGGCAGCTGCTCGGCCTCCTTCAGCGCTGGAATGCAAGGCGGGGGCAGGGTCAGGGTCAGGGTTAGGGTTAATGATGGCCGATTCGCAGTTTACCATCAGCAGTGATGGTACAGAACAGAACAATTACTCTGATCACCCTGGCGGTGTTACCATAATGGGCCTACAGTACCACCCAAAACTGTGATTCCACTTTACTGGAAACTTCGGTGCTTGGAACCTGACGCAAAATTTGCCAAAGTTCAAGAATGTGGAATATTTTAAGAAAAACTGACATATAATACAAAACTAACACCAAAGATATGCTTAATCCAAGAAAACTCAATGGAAAATGCAAAAAAGATGACATAATAAAATTTTTGTTACATTGTGTCATTACCCAGAAAACAATGGAAAAAAAATTTACACTGTATTTTCACTTCTTTATGATCTATACGGAACTACATCTAGAGTAAAAATAATTTTTTGTAACTTTATATACATGTGTACTTTTATTAACGTAGAGATATAAGTCTAAGGGGTGCCAGATTGATTCTTTTCTGGGGGCGCCAAAGACCCCAGCAATATCTCCCTGGCTCACACCGGTGTCCATTGTTTAAGCGCTCAAGTTGCACACCAAGGACACTCGAACCCAAGGCACGTGACACATGTGACTCCGTGCAAACGGTATTCATACCAGTGGTATGCAGGAAGGCGAAGTAGAGCTCGCGTGGCAGCAAGGGATCGGGCATGTCCCTCAGGAACTCCTTCAGCAGCGCAGCAACGTCGTGGACGCTGTGTTCCTCGTCCAAGAGGACATCGGCTCCCTGGTCAAAGTCGTCCCTCAGCTGGGACATAAATTGATGAAAGAATGTGCGGGTCATCTTCCCACAAGGAGAGTGGGCAGCAACGCGCGGAGACACAAAGGACAGCATCCCACAGGAAGCCCGAGAAAATGGTGCAGAAGGGAACGGGTTCAATGTCACACATGTGGAAGGAAGTACGCTGAATGGACACACACACCCGGCCATGGAGGAGGGGTGGATGTGGAAAGCGAAACACTGCCCTTTGGGAGTGTTACGTTGCTTACGATTATTTACCCATTTGTTCAGCTGGGTAGTTTTTACTGTATTTGTTCAGGGTAAGTGCCTTTCTCAAGGGAATTATAGCAGGATGTGGAGTTCGGGACAGAGTCCTTCAAGTTCAAGGAGCAGCTCTACCCACTGCGCCACCTGCTGTCCACCTGCTGTTCTGGGGATTATAATCCGCAAAGCACGGAGACTCACCTGCCTGACTCTTTTCTTGGAACTCCCCACACGAAATATTCCTAGTGTCTGTAGACCTGAGAGAGAAAAGTCGGACATTAACGTTATCTGCAGAGACGCATGGCTTCCCGCTAAAGCGCCACCGACACCGGGGGGGGTCGCTGGTGGACAGGGACGCCCACCGTAGGTCTGAATGTGACGGCAGCAGCGCTCCACAACGCGAGGGACCTGCCGGTAGATGGGGTTCAGGCTGAGCTTGGCCTGCACGTGGCTCGTCGACTTCTTCAGGTCCAGCTCGTTGGGATGCGACAGCTGGAGGGCCTCCAGCAGCCGCGACTGGCTCTCCACCAAGTCCGAGATAGAGTCCACAGACAGGCCTCCCTGGCGGAGAACGGAGCAACAGGAGAGGCAGAAATTTAATTTTCTGGGGCTTTAGGGTGGACGGTGTACGATTTCAAAAAAAAAAAAAAATTAAATTAGAAGTAAACCTATCCAGTCTGTCGGCATGTTTTTCGCACTCCTCAAATTCTGCCCCCTACAGGTCAGCGCTGAAACTGTATCCGTACTTAAACGAGCATGGATTCTGATTTTCCAGCACAAATCCTGCATTGATTTAATACATAGACATGAGAACAGGTTTGAAGACATAACTATTTTATTATTATATTATGTATGACATCAGTAACGTTATATTGTTATTACTGTATGCGCATTAGGTTTGACACATTAGAATAAGTTCAGTCCAAACGATCAAAGTTTAGAATGTTTATAGATGAGTCCCGTCTCAAGGAAAGGGGTCGTGTTATCAACTGAAGTGTTATAAAATCCTCTGGGGTTATAATGTCCTCAAAGTATTTCTGTGTCTTCCTTCAGGAGATGCCAGCAAAGAAACATTAAAGTACCCAGCCACAGAGACATGTGGAAACAGCAGAGAGCAGGAAGGCCTCTAAACTGTTAATGTGTAAAAGAATGTAAAGGCAAAGAACACGTTATGACTACAAGCAGTGTTGATATTCCTGGGTATTTACTGTAGGATTACAGCACTTTATTTGGGAAGCAGACAGCTAGGCATAAGAAATATATATATTATACAGAGAATTAGTTTGTAGTTTACAGGGAGGTTAATTTCTAGAAAGGGCTTTTGAGCGAAAGGACTTTAAAATAAACAGATGGGTGTTAAAATACATTTGTCACTTGATCTGCAAAGAAAGCATTCCTCTCCTCAGCGGGAACGTGGGCCCAGGAGCCGTAAGGCTCCCAGGGGCCTGGACGCACGAGCAGATGTCTCATGTTAAATGGAGAGAATGTGTCCTGAGTTGCTATGAGCTGTTTGTTTCGTGAGAACTAAACAAAAAAGAAGGACCCCAGATTAATGGAGACGCCTTTTTTCTGGACTGGATTAGTCCCATTATGGACATAATTATTTTGCAAGTAATTACAGTCATATGGGGGCATGAGTGGGAAGCCTGTAGTATAAGCCAATGAGGACTGGGGGTTGTATTGCATTTGGCCCTGGGGGGGGGTTGTTTAAAAGGGCCTTGGGGTGCTGTCCAGGAAGGTGGAACTGGGCACCGTTGGTTTACCCTTCTATGAGTCCTGAGGGTGCTGTCCAGGAAGGTGCGCGGGAGAGGCTTGCTGTGGAGCTCCCGGCAGGAGGCCATCCCAGAGGAGCCCTTGTACTGCTGTTGCTTCTCGGCCCGAAAGTAAAGCACGCTGGCCTCCAAGTCCAGGCAGTCGCGGCGACTCTCCCTCAGCGCATCCTGCTGCTGCTTGTGAGCCCGGTCGTTGGCGATGACCTGGGACAGGGGGATGCCGAACGCCTTGGGGGCCGTCTCTACGAGGAGAGCCAGATTGAGTTCTCATTAAAGCAAAAACTCTCCGCCTCCAGTCCTGTCACACCAGACACATAAAAATGTCTTTATTCCAACCTTCCGAAGTATAGAAACAGGAAGTGCAGTGATCGCAATGGAAATCCTCGAGTCTGCAGACTCATCATACCCACTTCCCCATCAGACGGTTTACAGGTCTGTGTCTCTCGCTGTCTGATCAGGGTCAGTTTCATTTCCTCAGCAGAGAAAACTAAACTAGGCACGCCGCGAATGTGTGTTTAACATGACAGCCTTCCCTTGCACCAACTCTAACCCCTCCATGACCATGGGCATCTAACCACAGGTTGTGGGAAGCTCCTATGGCCTATCATCATTAAAAAGAAGCAAAATGAACCTGAGTCAGAGTCCAGTTCTCCTGATGGCAATATAATGCTTTGACATTATGATATGTCGTCTTGACATTTTGTCCATGAAGGAAAAACAGACTGTGTCCAAAATGACATATTTCCAGTTTTTTTATAATGCCCCCATGTGAGATGCCCATAAAACAGCACTGGAAAAACTCCCTGATTCAGTACTGCAGCCTTTCAAAAATCCAAGTATGCAAAAAATGCACTTTTATATCTGCAAATTTGTGGACCTGAAGGGGTGTGTCTGAAGAGGTCACTGAATTCAGAGAAGGTCACTGAACTCCAGTGGGAAGAACCAGGGCGCCAAGCAGCTCAGCTACTCACCTCGGGAAATCACATTATCAGCTGGATTATAACGTTCAAACTGTGTTTGAAATTAAATTGCAACACAAATAGTTTGTCACAGGATCAACTATTTAATACGGAGTATCCAGCCTTTTTTGACCAAAGGCCAAAATCCTTATTATGAACTAGTCTGAATGTCACACATGTAAAAACCATAATAAGTGGCATAGTACATATCAAATGTCTATAGTCAAAAATCATCATATTTTATTTAGGTGCAGTGTGTGTAGAATGTATATTACTATATAGTATTTATGGTAGGTGTTGTATATATATTAATTTTTTAAATATTCTTGCCAGCATATGTGGATAGCCCAATAAATATAATACACATTCTGGAGAAGCACAGCATTTTCACAGGTCTGTCAGACTTGCAGTGCAAATTTACTGTTAAGTTTCAAATATCATCACATAAAAAAGTAGATGGTATGTCTTTAAAGGGGCTTTATTATGTAGGGCTTACTATGTCATTCTGGTCGCTGCAGCCTTAACTAAAACACATACTCTGTGCCGTCTTGATTTCACGAGGCAAGACTCTAACAAGCTAGAGAATCTCCAAACCTATGAGAAAGGAGAATAAGTAGTTCTTCTAAGACCTTTCCAGACCATCTGCAAGCCCCTGAGCACATTCCTCAGAGACCTCAGATGAGATGATGATGAGCTCTCGCAGCGGAGAGAAACCGCGGTATTACGTGAGGTTTGTGAAACATATCTAGCTCTAGGATGTGTTCCAAGATCTTCCCCATGGACTAATGAAAGCTTTGTGGGATCTGCCTGGAGAAGGAGCGTGAACATTCCCTCCCGCCTTCCCGAAAGGCCTTGCTTGCTCACGGGTGGCAGCAGGGCGTTAATCCCACATATTAGCGACGCCGCTAACTGACAATCACAAGTCTGCCAGCGAGAATGGTGAAGAGGGTGCTCCACTAGAACACCCTTCTGTTGAACTTTAAGGTTCCGGTACAGCCCTTGCCACCCACCCCTGAATGACTGACAGCTCTCTGACTCTGCCCCTGGGTGTCTCAGCATGTGGTGCCCCGATAAGGCCTCACCTCGCTCTTTCTTCTCCTTGGAGAAAGAGTCAAGCTTCCTTCGGAGGGACTTCCTCCTCTTGCGGGTCTCTGGAGGAGCAGATATGACATGTTGTGAGTGGCAGGAGTTGCCACAGTGATGGGAACAGTGTTCCATCTCAATCAGAGTCCACTTTCAAAAGCTTGGTGTCCATAACTCAAATATTTAGCTGGTGGTGATCTCCGCAAAGTAGCGCAGAGCATCGTTTCACTCATTTATGCGGCTAGGGAACTTACTGGAGTAAATCGGGGTAAATATCTCGATCGAGGGTGCTACGGCAGGAGGTGGGATTCAAGCCTGGGTCCTTCAAGTCCGAAGGAGGCGAGCCTAACCGCTACGTCACCTGCTGCCCTATGGCACACAAAGGGCCGGTACGAGGTGTTACCGTACATACCGTACATGTCTGAAAGTGAGGTTCTGCCCTTGGGTGGTAGGTGTTAAACCTTGATATCTTTACTGAAAAATCGAGCTGCATTAATGAGCAGTGCAAACGAACAATTAGTCCGCAGCGAAACACCTAGCAGCGACACGGTCTTTACGAGGGCCCGATCTCGCCTTCCTCAGAACACTGCCTTGTTTGGGGAAACGAACGCACGTCATCCTGGATCGCAGATAACGTTCCCCTGGGTGAAGCACCACCCGAACAAATGCCTCCTTGTACGAAACGGGCTGCGCTGTTTGCGTTGCATCTCTGCCGCTGGTGAAAAAAGCAACAGCCAAGTAAAACAGAAGCCATTATTCCCGTCTCTCTCTAGAGAGGGGGTTATTTCTGACGAGGTACTCCGCTGAGTGAATACACAAACAATACTGCCACGCTGAGCCCCACATTGACCTGGAGCGCTGCCGCATTGTGCTATATGTGTGTAGACCTCCTCTGTTTCCGGGGCCCTGCTGTTTTCACAGGGCAGCCGGGGTGGTTTTAACGTGTTTACAAGTCGTTTTTTGGGACCCGTGCCTTCCAGATGGGGCCAATGTTTATGTGGGACTTATGGGATAAAAGCCTGCAGGCTCTGACACATCTCAACGTTGACCATCTCCATGTGGAGTGGCTTATGCCGGGTCAAATTCCCACGACTGCAGGAAATGAAAAGTTTGTCCCAACAATGACCCCTCCTTTCCCCCTTCCCACATGCAGCGCTGTTGCGCTAAAGCCCCTTTCCCTTTCGTAGTAGCCGAGCAGCTCCATGGTGTTCCTCCCAGAGGGTCTGCACATCCCGTAAGTCAAACCTCAGTCATCTCAAGGACCAACTGGTTCCTCTCCGAACTCATTCTCCAGCTGGGCTTTGAACTCACTTCCGTAATGGCGCCTATAACAGAGTCCCGACTCAGCGCTATAATAGAGTCCGGTACCGGAGTCCCACCTCCTCGTTGTAATGAAGTCCAGTGGCCGAGTTCTGACTCAGTGCTGTACAGGAGTCCAGTAACGGAGTCCCAGTTCACTGTTATAATGGGATCCGATAACAGAGTTATGACTCACTCTAACAATGGAGTCCAATAGAGTCCCAGCTCACTGCTATAACTAGAGCCCTGCTCCCTCCCTTGCTCTCATAATATCAATAAATACTGAGAAAAATGGCCATATACATTGAGCCCACCACTAAAAATGACTGACTCTCCTTACCGATTAAATTTGCATTTACAATTTACAGATTCTTCAAGGGAACGACTGTTGACAACCACTTTTGTCAGTTTCATTAAAAGGTGGCAAAGACATTCTTTTACTCTGGTTTATTCCCCTCGAACACGGCCGTGTGTATGAATGACTCGTGTTGAAATTCGCGTTGGAAATGTAGGAAGGGAGGGAAAGGAGGAAGAATGCGACAGAAAATTCCACCGCACTTTTTTTTTTTTTTTTTTTTTTAAATGCCCCTGTAAAAATGTTCCTGATTCATAAAGGGTTATCAGAAGGTGCAGCTTACTCATGAAAGTCTGGGAAACGTGGAAAAAAAAACAGCTGCAACATTAACGACAGCCCAAGCGTGAAGAACGACAATGAGCACATTATTAGATATTAATTTTGCCCAACAAGAGCACAATAAATCACTGCTTGTTTACTGTATCCTCTATAAAGTAAACCAGAGTGGCGACATATGCATATATTACCCCACACTGCAGATCGCTGTCCTTATTCCAGCTGTAAGCCACAGTAAAGCTAGGAATTGTGTACTTACCAGCATTTAAAGATTATTTACAGAGGTAATTACAGTTTTTAAATGAGGGGGAAACATTAATTAAGGCAATTTTGCTCTGCAGTTTCTCACCCACCAAAACTTTCTCATGTTATTTCCCTCCAGGGGCATAAAGATCTTTAGGGACTTCTGTCATTATTAAACGGTTGCTTATAACCAAAGGGACTTAGGGTAATTAATCAGATTCACCCAGCTGGGCATTTTAGTGAACTATTTCAAGGCAGAAATGAATGTCAAGGGTATTATGGCAGCAGCGGGACTTGAACCAGCAACCTTCAGGTTCCAAGTTAATGTCCTTAACTGTTACACTACCTCCTTTGTCTATACTGGCTGGTGTGAAGCCCTGCAAAGCAGAGTGTGGCATTGAAATCAGGAGTTGTAAGAGCAGGGTAAGAGAGAACCAGGGGTGGATAGGACTCCAGGACTACAAGACAGGACCAGGTGGACCCAGAGTGAAAGCTGGTCTACGTCACCTCTGGGAATGCTGATGCTGAAGTTGAGGTTGCGCTCTTCCAGATGGTAAAGGGCGACCTCCTGCAGACGGGCTCGCTCCAGCTCCGACAGACTCTGGATGGGCACGGGCTGCAGCCCCACGCTCTGGCCCAGCATGGTGGTCCAGGTGTGGTCACCCTAGCCAGAAGAACATGGAGATGGGAGCTGACGGCTGGGAGACGAGGAGCCGGGAGCACCGGGCAGCGGTCGGCACTCGGCAGCACTTTGCCCAGCCACCTGTCACGTAACGCTTTTATTTTAATCTATTTATTCATTTAAGTTGACGGTTGCTTCCAAAGTGGCTTACAATGCTAGGTTTTTTATGCAAAGCAAATTACAATTATTTATCCGTTTACAGATATAGCAGGGTCATTTTTACTACATCAGTCCAGGGTGAGTACCTTGTTTAAAGGGTAGTACCACAGGGGCAGAGAGACAAAGCAGGACCTTCCCACTGCAAGGCAAGAGCGGTAACCACGACGCCACCTGCTGCCACAGGGTCACACCGTCACATTCGTTTTTAACGCTAAAGCCATCCAGGCGAGTGAATACAATCCTCTCAAGCCGTGGACCCCCAAGGCAACTGAAGGAAGGACAGTCTAGCAGTACATGGACCTTTGTGAAGACCCTGCGGTGAAAGCTCATCATTTTTCACACCAGTTGAATGCCAGAACCTTCCAGCTTCTGTGGAACCATCGCAAAGCCCATAAAAGCACCACAAACTTCTCAGTGATACCCGGTGAGGTCAAGATGTTCCCTCCTCATATTTTTTCCCGTTTTCACACTGGAACTCCAACCTGGACGCAACGCTTCTGAACGCACGCTCTCCATCTTAAATATATGCACGCGCTCATACAGCGTCTTTATACTCAAAGGCATATTGTAACAATGCCTTTCATACATCCTCCACACGCTTGCTGCGCTTTTCTCTCTGCGTGCACAACATGTTTAAATACATGCAAACGTTATAAAGGAAGGAACTGAAGGCATGCACTCGCTCTTCACAGAATCTTAGGCGTACCCACCCTTGATGAACGTGCGATACACACCGCCAAGATTAGGTCCGTAAACTGCAGAGGAAAGTGAGTTGATTGAAGAGCAGCGATCAGCGCTGTGGCTGCTTCCTGCCGACTGCACCCAGGCGCTCTCTCTCTGTCTCGCTCTCTCTCTCTCGCCACAAACACACACGCACGCACGCACACCAAGTGTTGCCTTAGTACCGTCCTTCTTTTATATTACCGCATGAAACCCTGCCCTCCTCTCTGAGTAAGGGCCATGACCCAACCTCAGTTCAAAATAAACAATACTTAAAAAAACACAACTTTCACACAAGGCAGTGCGGGAGGACAGTCCACGCTGGCGCAAGAAGGGAAACGCGGCTGGGAGCCTGTCGGTGGAACCCCGAGCACCGAGGGCCAAGGTGGGCCAGGCGTTGAGGTTTGGTAAAGTCATCAGCTGAAGGTGGAAACTCTCCATCTGTTCCCTGATGTACTGACTACCCAGAATCCCACACCCCCCGCCTCCCACCTTTAGCAGCAGAGGCCCTTGCTAGACTCACGTCTGCGTACAGCTCATTGCCGATACACACCCAGGGCTTATCGCACCCAGCAGCGGTGCCTGGCAGTTGTGCTCGCGCAGCTCAGAAGCCCTCCTCCTCCTCCTCCTCTCCCTGCAGCAGTCACCCAGCAGAGAGGGAACCCACAGCGAAGGACATAGAAATGAGCCCTTCTTCAAACCCGCCTGGGTGCAAAAAATATCCTTTTCTGGATAAAAAGGGGAAGAGGCGATAGCCACACTCTCAAGTAACTTCCTGAGTTCAGCCTTTAGAGACACCCCTCCGGACAGCGTGACACCAGGCTGGTGTGTCCTTGGACGCCCTGGGACCGGGCATCGGCTCCAGTCCCGAGAAGCCCGACAGCGGTGACCGTGGCCCGTTTTCATATTCACATTTCCACATTTGGCAGCGTTCTCTACAAACAGCGCACAACTCAGAGTAAACAAAAAGCACATCCCACAACAGAGATGCAAACACAAGATTAGCAAAGTCTGGCCAGTTTCATACCACTGTTTTCTTACAAGTTCAAGTAGCACAAATTCAAACGGCTACATACAGAAGGGAGATACAAAAAGAAAACTAGACAAATAAAAGTGATGAGCGGCGAAGTTGTAATTACAACATGAAGTTGTAATGAGTCTGAAAGAGACAGAGTCTGAGACCCTTCTTGAATCCTGGAAGGGATTCAGCAGTTCTGAGGGATGGAGGAAGTTCATTCAACCACGGTGGGGGCAACATTGAGGACGAGAGGGTTTTCAGCTTTGGATCTCTTTTGAGTGGGACAGGCAGGTGGTCAGAGGTGGAGGATACAGATGCACTTCCTTGGTTGCGGGGAGCGATCAGGTCTCGTAGGTACTGGGATGCTGCTCCTTTGCCTGTCTTGTAGGCCCTAACCAGAGTCTTGAACTTGCTACGGACAAGTACGGGAAGCCAGGGGAGAGGGACGAGGAGTGGAGGACTGAAGATGTTAAAACACTCTTCTGAACCCTTCAAAGGGTCTACAGAGGTATCACGAAGCTCCGACACAAGGCCAATGAAAACTGCATGGACTTGCAGTCATTTTGAAGAGGCCATCTACTCCCAGCATAGGGAAAATATTATTCCCTGCAAATCCACGAAGATCCGCTCACTTCACGGAGCTCCAGAAGAAGAACAGATAAGTCCTCGGCGATGCGGTCCAACGTCCACATCACCGAATCTCAGCAGGCAGCTCTGCCAGCTCATTGTGCCCCATCTTGAAGCCATCACCAAGACATTAAAACATTAGGCTGGCGAGATGCCCGGCATTTTATTATAGATTTCAAACAAGCGGTCATGAAGATTACATTCCAGCGATCGTACTTTATTAGCGGCGTGCCACTTCTGCGGCGGCGCTTTCGCTCTTCTCGAAACGGCAGGGCACATACGCAACGGCATGTCTGTGTTTATTGACCCGGAGGGATACCCAAAAAGGAACAGTCGTGCTTTTCGTCAAATTTGTATAGGCAAGAAAGCGACTTCGCCGTGACTCATAAATTCTAGCCTGTTCTCAATGTGTATGTTTGTGTGTGTGTTTGTAAAGGGGCTGCGTAGCCAATCTCCAAGAGTGGCAGTCTGCTGCGTGTCCTGGCACAAGTCTGCCATTGTCAGTCCTGCGTTCATGTTCATTGTTCTCCGCATTCCTGTCCAAACACACTCAAGCCACCGGGTAAACAGGCTCTTTTCACAACCACGGTCAAGCTGAGTTTTACTGGGGCGCAGCGGGTAGCGCTGATGCCTCAAGCTCCCGTGGAGTACGTTTGGACACGCTTGGTTTGAATCCGACTCCGTCTACGTGGACTCCTCACGTTCTCCCCCCGTTTGCGTAGTTCCTCCAGGTGCCCCGGTTGCCTCCCACAGCCCAAAGATGTGCGTTTCAAGTGAACTGGTGAGATGAAGTCGCTCAAAGTGAGTGTGCGTGTGTATTTGTTACATTGCTCTGCTTTGTGGATGTATGTTTGATTGCAGGTAGTTTGGCACAGTATGTACTGCTGTAAATGGTGCGACACAAAAGTAGGTACAAGACCAAAAGAACAACAACAGCAATAATAATAATGATGATGATGATGATGATGATGATGATTATCACCATCTCATGAAAGTAAAATGGCTACTGCTACAACTTGGCTACTACATCTTTCATCCATCTATTGTCTTGATCTCCATGTCCATTTACGGTTATGAGGATCGGTATCCAGTTTTGGGAAGAATGCTTGAAGTCATTTCCTCGCAGGGTACTCACAGCGCCATGTAGCCAGTATATATTCCATTACACAACATTTACTGTAAAAAAATACAGTAAATACTGTGTCTCGTTTTGACAGCCGGGGTATGTTGCTCTTGGGCACCTGTGTCTTTCAAACTCAGAAGTTATCCCCTCGCCAGCTTCCTTCCTTGTCCAGGAAAGTCAGGCTCTCGCTCCACATGCGAGGGAGGGGAGGAAAAGCTCGGCACAAGGCAGCGGGACGGGCTGGTGGACGAGGGGAGCGATGGTGGCTGTCGGCGAAGTGTCGACGCATGCGAGAAAAGCAGCGCTTCTGCAGATTGTGTTGGCTGTGACACCAAACACCCATGACTGCCAAGACTCATACTGCTATTTCACACAAGTTCAACACCGGTGTAAAGATGATACCCCCTTGTGCTGTGGGCATATTATGTTACATGTAACCTCTTGGCAAAAGCACATATAAATACTACAAATTCCAGGAAAAAGCCAAAAGGAATGTAACAATGTCTTTCTAACAAACATTTTCTCAAAAGACTGCTTAATAGTAATAATAATAACATACACATATATACACGGAAGAGTAATATTGTCATTTTCTCAGTTTTTAACTAGCCATCATTTTTCTATAAATGTGTAACAATAGTGTGAAACATTATATGTTTTGAAAATGAATCAATAATAATAATAATTTTCTGTGTTCTTCAGGACGGTTCTGGGGTTCGAGCCCTGGCTGGGGTGCCTTGCGACGGACTGGCATCCCATCCTGGGTGTTACCCCTTCCCCTCCAGCCTTGCAACCTATGTTGCCGGGTTAGGCTCTGGCTCGCTGCAACCCTGCTCGGGACAAGTTGTTTCAGTCAATGTGTGTGTGTGTGTGTGTGTGTGTGTGTGTGTGTGTGTGTGTGTGTATTCTTCAGGCAAGGCCTAAAAGCTGAGTTGTCTAGCGGGGGCATGGGGACACTAAACCTTAGGGAAATAAATCTAGGCGGGGTCCAAGTGTGGGCCCTGGGGGAACCCACAGCATCACCAGGTAGGCCAACATTTAGTAGCTTTAGCATGTCGGTAGGGCAGTTTGGGCTGTGATGGTCCACCCCTGGCCCCCACCCTCCTTGTGAGCATAAGACAGGAGTTCACTGGCAGGAGAACAGGAACCCTGTTTAAATGGATGTGGAGCAAGCTCTGCCGCTTGTTGTGAAAACTGTATTGAGAGCACGAGTAAACAGTGTTTCACCTTCATTTCCTAGATCTTAATTTACTTTATTAAGGCGTGCGGGCTGATAGCGCTACACAGAGTTCACTGGAAGTCGCTTTAGAGAAAAGCATCTGCCAAATAAATGAATGTAATTTAATAACTTCTTTTCAAAAAAAAAAAAATTTCTCATTCAATGACGCTGCATCTCCATCATCATTATCATCATCATGAGTGAATGATCTGAGTCAGGAACCATGTGGGTTCCCCGAAAGAGCTCTCGTATCAGCAGTGCCATCGTGACAGAATGGGGGCACTTTCTCGTGTTTATGCAACATCACGGAAGGACTTTTACAACGAGAGCGTTACACCCTCCGCCCAGCACATCGCCAGCTGGAAACAGAAAAACAAATCAAAAACTCATTGTATAGGAATGCTTGTCAAGTGGCATGGGCCAGCTGTACCGCTTCCTGCCTCTCTGGAGAGCTCTACCCGGCATCTCCGCCAGCTCGGTTCCACACTCTCAAAGCCCGAAGACCGCACCGAACGGTGGTCCCATTACCTTATATTTCAAATGAAACGACACAACTGAATCCAAAACCAAGAACCAGACATATGTGAGACGCAGCCAGAATTCAGACATTGTTATTTAATATTTAATATAGGTGTTGATTTACTTACAACTCTTTACCCATCTGTGCAGCTGGGCAATTTTATTGCATGATCTGTGGATAAGTACCCTTCTCTAGGGTACAACGGCAGGGATTTGGACCTGTGTTCTTTCACTGCAAGGAAAATGCTGTAACCACTATGCCACCAACTGCCCCACGACATACGACAATTAGACCCATTTGTGGTTACGCGTCTATAACACAAAGCGATGCCAGTAAAACCTTTTTTTTAAACTCTAGCTGGAACTAATCACCGAAAAAGCAGTCGGAGAGGGATGTAGGCATTCCAGCGTGTTGCTGATGAAGCTGACGGAGAAACACTCGAGCACACGCTACTGGAGCGCATACAATGAGCGCTTTTCACCAGGGAGGGGGCCGCTGTGAGACTGAGATAAATGAAACTGCTGCGGTCAAAAGACCCTTTAGAGTGCTTCCAACCTAGGAACCTAGGAACCTCCACAGACCTTCCTTCTGCACAATCACCTGCCATAGCAAGCATCCGCACAGATTCCTCCGTTACTGCAGCCAAGTCATATGTACACTTCGACAGCACAGAAAGGGTTAAATAAAGAAAAGAAAAGAAAAAAAAATTGTTAAACAGTTTTTTTTAAGTACGTAGCACAGTGACTTCGGTCTGACGAAACGGAAACACCTGCACAAACACAATTAAGTCGCTAAAAAAAGGAGAAAAGCACTGGGAGGAGCCCCCATTGCTTGGAGTTTGGACCACCAACACGGACCACTAAGGGGACCCCCAGCAACGAGGGTCCAGCGGAAGAAACCAGTCCCGTACGTGTCGGCGCTGTGCTTCCCACAGAGCAGGAGCAGCATGCGCAGCCCCGTGGTCACAACGCGGTCCCTCGAGTCGGGGGAGGAGGGCCCAGGATGTTCTACCCGGGAGAGGTGTGGTTGGGGACGAAGGCACAGGGGGAGAGGGTGCGAATGGGAGAGAGGGAGGGGCCTCCCTGAGCGGGACATCCTCTATTGTGTGCCCCCACACACACACACACACACACACACACACACACACACACACACACACACACACACACACACAGAGAGTAGCTGAGTATTTCCCCTGCTATCCATCACCTGGAACTATGTCTTTGCTCATTGCTTTTGTTTTAAACCACTGATAAAGGGTTATATAAAGTGTTATACTTCAACGTATTGTTTCTTTGTGTAATATGTATAAAAGGTTTCCTGTTTAACATAAAAACATGTTAGTAGGGGTATCAAGCTCTACCCAGAACAACACTCTGGTTTTTATATTTATTTAGCAGATGTTTTTCACCAAAGCAACTTCCAACACACTCTTTGTAGTGTTATCAAGCCATACACCTTATTCACCATGGTGACTTACACTGGGTCACTCATCCATACATCAGTGGAACACACTCTCTCTCTCTGTCGCTCACACACTATGGGGGAACCTGAACACCAGGTCTTTGGACTGTGGGAGGAAACCAGAGCACCCAGAGAAAACCCACACGGACACAGGGAGAACATGCAAACTCCACACAGACTGAGTGGGAATCAAACCCATGCACCGGTCTATGCTGACCACCCCCACCACCGTGGTCTTTAATATTAGAACACATCCACACATGGTTAGGGTTACCCTGCTCCAGAAGGGTAGGCAGCCACTGCTACTTGGACCCCCAATGGGGGAGGGTTTCTTTTCTTTTCCACTGTTGCCAACTGGATCATCAAAAAAGTAATCTATGTCTGCCGCCTTAGTAACCGGTACCTGTATTGCGCCATTCCCTTCTCTACTGCACCACTCTCTCAAGTGTGCTGGGGAACCCTGGTGAAAAGAGCACCCTGTGAAAATAAATTGAATGTAACTGAACCGAGACAGGAACAAGGAAGGAAAGGAATAAATAAAGATGTGAAAAAGGAATGAAACTCTGAAAGGGGGGGGTTAAAGCAAACAGCAGCACCCTGGGAACAGGCCAAGGTCCCCGGGGGTGGGGGGTGCTTGAGTAGTGGAGGTTTTAAATACTGTAGAGTCCGGGGTGTGGTTCTTCATCTGCTCTTACACTTATGTCACATGACATCGATTTGCTGGTTTTATGCATAAACTTTTTAGGAATGGATTTTAAATTCAGCACGATGGGTTTTTATTTATTTATGAACCGAAGAGTCGTTAACTGAATGGAAGTGATGAATGCAGAGATTATAACTGTCATTTTGGACAGGCCGGGGCACCAGAGTATTGCCTAGATACGCCCTTCTGGCCGCGGAAAAAAACGAGCAGAAGCAGACAGGCGCTGGGACCCCTCGGTGTCACGGCAGCTCGAGACAGAGCGGGGAAAAAAATGGGGATATGCTTCCATCGTTTCGGATTGGAAAAAACAAAGCAATGCATTTGATTGATGCTCGACTCTAATCGCCTCCTGGTAGAAGGATCGCGATCGTCAATTTTAGACATTCCAGAAGAGAGCAGAGCGCTGGACTGCGCGAAGACGCAGCCTGGCGGAAACTTTCCGCAGCGGTTTCCTGGACTTCCAGATGTTATGAACTCTGGAACTGTGCAGTCAGCAGCAGCACTTATAACAAAGACCCTGGGTTATTTGTGGCACTGAGAGCTGCTCTTGGGCATATCTGGGTCCGGTCAAAAGCACCGCATCATGTGCCGCAAAACAGGATGTGTAGAGGACCCTCGGGCACACGACCGGATGGCGAACCAAGGACCCGGCAGAGAGGCGGCCTTCTCTTCCCGTCACACAGGGATAGCTGATGCTGCGGGGTCGCCGTGCATAGCCCCGTTTGCGTGCATTTTCTTCTGGAGACACCTTGCGATGTCTGAAATTTCACACGGTTCTCTGCATGCGCGACGCGGTCCAACCGGTCGGTCGGCACGGTCCTCCGAGAAGCCTCAGGGACAGGTGCCTGTGGCAGATCCAGAACAAGTGAGACATGACACCATCCCATCAGGTGATGCGCGAGGTCATCATTATCATCTACACAGAGCAGAGAGAGCAGCATCCTCAACCCTGAATGGCTGAAACGTCCCCCCCCCAGCAGCGAGGCACGCGCCACACACACGCTCTGGATAACACACACGACCACCGCTCACATACAACACAAAAAAATATCAGAAAAAGCTTAAGAAACAACATGACTGCAAACTTCACGAACCTATTGGTAATAAAGAGCACTGTGTTCTTACTCACTCTGTGTTTATGGTCCCTGATGGGCTATAAATCTTTTTCTAAGCGCACAGAAGGTGTGAACTTCTCATTTTATGTGCACCTCCTCTGAGGGGAGAGTCAAGAATTATTTTAAGTTATATAAATAGCTTATGCAATTATACAATTACAACAGTTATTTTAATACATTTTTAATTGTGTTGCAGGCAGGTGACTATGGGGTCGTGTGTGCAAACAGCGCCCTCTGCAGGCAGCTGTATGTATGTGTCATGATAGCAACAAATATATTTATTATTATTATTGATTGTGAGCTCAATTATTTAGAAGATTTTCCCTGAAATTTTAGTTTGTTTCCAGCTCTGTATCAAACTCAGGTGTGTGCAGAACATTCACACCTGCCAGGAAACACAGGGCAGAGGCACTGGGCTCCATTGATTAATGTCCTCGCACCCTGATGCGAAGTCACGTGACATTTTGAAAGCAAGCACAGCAGTGACCGGAGGAACACAACCCACACAGCTGGTAACGAGAAATTCACAGCCAACTGTGAAACCTGTCCAAGGGAGAGGTTTCCGAAGCCGGCTGAGTCACGCCCGAAACCGACCGAAAGCCGGCTGCTCTCAGCAAGGTTGTGCCAGTCTGTTCCACCACCGCTTGAGATACAATACACACCACATCTGGATCGTGGTCCCCGCAGTCATCTCAGCCCACACCTGGGAACGACTATTTAACCCATCGAGCCATTCAGGGGATGGTTGAAGACTTACAATGTCATTTATTCATTTAGCTGACACTTTTCTCCAAAGCAACTTACAATGTTAAGGTTACAATTATTTACCCATTTATACAGCTGGGTGATTTTACTAGAGCAATTTAGGGTAAGTGCCTTGATCAAGGGTTCTAAAGCTGGAGGTGGGAATCAAACCTATGACCTTTGGATCTAGAGGCCATAGCTCTAACAACTACCGCAATACTAGGCCATTATTAACATAAAAGCAACAAAAACATGGAAATCGGACAGAAAACACACTGGGTTCATAATCAAATAAATCAGGTCAAAAGTTAAACTAAAATTTAAACTAATTAAAAGGCACGAATCTTCCATAGACCATTAGGTTCCACCAGTGGCCCCTGTGCCTCCCACCTGAGAGCGGGTCACGGTCTGGCTGGACGACACGCAGCCCCCGGAGAAAAGCTCGAGGGCAAAGAGGCGACGACACGCACACGTTCTCAATGTCCGATTCGCTTCCCAGTTCCGAAATCAGTTTAGTTCGCAATCTCTACATCGACCCATCCTGATGACGGGACTCCCTCGTCTAAATGAAGCCTTCCTGTTCACAGACCAAACAGAATGAATGTGTTTGATTCTCTAGGGGTGGGGGGGTGGCTGATGGGAGTAGATGGACAGCAGAGTGTGCGGCAGCAGCGGGTCACCGCGGTTGAGGTAGCGGGTCTGAGCACTCGGCCAGGTGGAGCCCTGGGTATACTGGTTTCATCGCTTTGTTAGTTTCATGCTTTGATTATTGAGACGATCACCGATTAAACTGCACGATTTGAACAGAACCTGTTAACCGATGACATCCCACCGTCATCAATAACCACTTGTCCGACGCTGGGTCGCTGTGGTCCGGAGCCTATCCGAGAAGCGCAGGGTACGAGGCAGGGACGCGACACCAGTCCATCGGAGGGCAATCGTTCACACTCATTCACACACACTAAAGGCAATTTGGTGTCACCGGTTCGCCCAATGCATGTCTTTGGACCGTGGGAGGAAACCAGAGCACCTGGAGGAACCCACACGAACACAGGGAGAACATGCAAACTCTGCCCAGACAGAGCCGGATTCGCAACCGTGTAAAACCCGCATCCCAGGACCAACCGGCCCTACCTGCCGTATGACTCCCCGCCCGTTTCTCACACACGTTATGCTGAGAAAAGGAGCAAACAGCTCTTTCCTGCATTCCATAACTTGTGACATGCGAATTTAATTTCGTTTCACTGAAACGATGAACACCCATCCTGCCGTTTTCACACGAGTTTAATCTTGATTTGAATCACGACCTCCTTTAAGCGTCACTTTCTTACACGCTCTTACCCAGCGCTCTGTCCAGAGGCGAGAACCGCTGGCTCACGGATATAACCCTGTAGCCGGAAGGATCTCAGTTCATGTCTCAGGCTCTCAGGGGCTGTGGTACCAGTGAACAAGATTTTAAAAAAAAAAAAAAAAAAAAAAATATATATTTTTTTTATATATATACACACACACCTTGTTTTCTGCTGGGAAAAGTCCACCTGTACAGAAGATTTGAGGTCCATCAGGCCAGAATTCTCCAACCATTTCCTGACAATTAGTCCTGCTGGTTTCATGCTGAACTCCTTAGACATGACGCCCCCTGCAGTCAGAAAGCTGACAGTGGCGTCTCCATTTGGGCAACAGCCTCCAGCATGGGAACACGGCCCAGCATCTGCTAATGCAGATCAGCTCTCGCTTGCCGAAGGGTCGCGAGCCCGGTTCCTTAATCGCAAAGCGCAAGCGGAGAGCCGTTTGCTCGTCAACAAGCGGTAAATAAGGCGAGCGATACACAGACAGCCTCATCTCTTCGCGCCCAGAGCCAGAAACGCCGGACGTCCCTGGCAACGGCACTCGATCTCACAGCTTCCAAACCACAGTGGATGTCAGCAGTTTGTCCTCTGGAACATCCTCCAGCCCCCAACCTCCAACCTCCAGCAGGGCGACATCGGGAAGCTCGGCATGAAAAGCAACGTCTTTAAGGCGCGAGCAGCTTTGAAGGATTTCCTACGACAACTGAACCGCAGAAAGAGTGCCTCTTTACCAAAGTGTGGTAAACAGCAACAGAGAAGTGCAGGAGCTGAGCAGAAACCTCAGGTGTCAGGTGTCAGACTTAGGAACACGGGAGGTGTGAGTGGTTACCAAGGCAACGGGGACGTGGCGCAGCGGGTGCAGGTCCGTGCAGGTCCGAGCAGGTCAGCGGTGGCGGAGAGGGAGTGGGTTCGGGATGGCGTCTGCCCGCCCTCCCCTCTTCCCACATTTCCGGCCCCTTCTTCCCGCTCCTCAGATCACCCTGGTGGTGGAGGAACCCCGGAGACGAGGCAGGAAATGCCATCCACCAGGACACACAGAGAGCTGCCCGCGCTGCTCAAAACAGGACATCCCTGCCCCCACCCATGGAAACTGCTGATGGGGGTTCATGTGGTCACACCTCCCCACCCCCTGAAGACCCAACCAGCCCATGCTCAAGACCCAAATAACACCTGCTCAACATGCAACTCAACAGAAGCTCCAGCAAAGAGAGAGACTGGAGATGTTTGGCCGGGGGGGGGGGGTTCAAGTCTCTTTAGATACCATCACTCCAGGGTTGTGTTTACAGTACAACCAAAGCGATTCAGTTCTGTTCTTTTTTACATCCACTCGGAAGCTCATTTACTTGACGCGTTCTGGACAGACGGTCCACAAGTGTGCCGACGTGTCCACGAAAACAAAAGCCAGAATTCCAAGCAACCGAATCTTCCATGACATTATGCGGATGTGCAAGCTGGAAATGGAAGAAACGGGACTGAAGACAAGTAGGCTGCTTCGAAATGCGGTGTCGGAGGAGGCTTTTCGGGACACTGCAGACAGCCAGGAAAACAGACGGCTGGATCTCGGTTCAAGCCAGGCCAGAACTTTCACTGGAAGCACAGATGACGAGACTGAGGTTATGGTACTTTGGAGACGTCTCGAGAACATCGGTCTTCCCTTGCAAACACTACAGAGCTTGAGAACGTTGACGGAAAGAGACAAGGACGACCGGCAAAACGACGGATGGACTCGATTAAACTTGACACACCGCGTTAAAGCCTAAGGAGACACGTGGAGGAGAGAACGTCCCGGAGACGCTCTTCATGGGGTCACGAAGAGTCGTTTAAAATGTGGATAAAATAACGGCCCAGTCAGCATTCCACAGGCTGTGTGTGTGTGTGAGAGAGAGCTTGTCTTGTGATGGACTGGCATCCCATCCAAGGTGCTCCCAGCCTGATTTTGTGTCCAATGCTTCTGGAAAAGGCTCTGGACCATGGCGACCCTGCATTGAGTTAGTGGTTATAGACAATGAAAGAATGAATGACAGTCACTGCCCTGCAGGTGCTATTCACATATTCCGGCTACCGTTCCTTGCAGGCACACTCTGCTCACCATCTTCAGTTGGGATGTTTGAATACGTGTCACATATGAAAATATGTAATCTAAAACTACATAATGTAAAAATACGTAAAACCTGCAGGCTTTGCTGCCGCTTTCTCGATTTCCACCCGCGTGCGGAGTCCAGACGTCCCTGTCGCCACTAGCAGCGTCCCATCAGCTGGTGCCGCACCCCGCTAGGTGTCCTCGGGACGGTCCCGACACTGGCCGGTCCTCCCAACATCGTTCCTCACTTGGTCGCACGTGAGCTGCGGCCGCACCGGCACCTTCCGCCGAGCGTCGGCCGTCGCGGGGGGGAGTCACGCCGCTCGCGAGGCCGCGCTTTCGTGCAGATGCTGACCTTCGCAATCAATAACGCCGAAGGTTCGGGTTAAGCGCCCGCCTGAAAGGCTCCGAATCACGCGGCGCCTTCGGAAAGAACGCGGAGACAGACGAGACCTGCAGGCTGCACCTTTCCGTGCCAATTTAGCGTCGGATGATTGAAGATGACTGCATATCCTTGGCTGGTTCTCCCATTTCGGCACAAGCTCAGAAAGTTACCGCTGAGGCTCAGCTCGTGACTCAAACGCTGTGTGTGTGTGTGTATGCGTGCGTGGGGGGGTTGGGGGGCTGAACAGGTGGCATTTAAGTAGCTTTCTAAATATTATCATCGCATGCATCACCACCAAATCTGCGGTCCCTCGTAATCTACAACCTCCCAGACACACACACAGGTGAAGATGTCATGATGACGATAAGTGAGTCATGACTGCACTTTTGACGTGGAGATTGGATACGAAGAGCACTCCCCCCACACACACACACACACACACACACACACACACGCAATCCGGCAAATTCTCCACCCTGCGCCAATTTCCTTTGTCTCTTCAAAGGCCAACGTTGCGCTCAAATGACCGTCGGTGACGAGAGACGGAACGCAAGAGGTGAAGATCACATTCGACCCGAGCGGAGTAATAAAAGCCACAAAAGGGTGTATCGAATATACAGCGCAGTCCTGACGCTGCGCTGCGGCTCTGCGGCGGGAAAGGGCGCCTCTCACACATCTGATGGTTCGCTGGCATTTACAACTGAAAGCAGTCGTCGGAATCGATTTCAAGCACAATGCACAATGGAGATCTGTTCTTAACGTCCTCCACGGTGGACATTCTGCCCAGGTCCATGAAGAAATCTCAGACTCATTTAAACATTCCCTGGGACTAAACAAATTTGTGTAAATATCCCCACGACACACCTCTGCCAAAGTAAATACTTTAGTCGGAGATGGGATGCGAGGAGCTGTTTGAGCAACCAGGTGCATTATGGGAATATACAAATCAGGGTCCCGGAGAGATGTTCAAGGTCAGCGGGACATCTAGAGATCACATCGAAAATGCAGGTGCGAAATACGACCTGGTATTTGTACGCTCTGTTTTTTTTACAGTCACCACACCACACATGTTTCTATTCAGTGACTTAAGCATTTTAAAATTTTGCATCCTCCATTAATATGCAGGAATGTTCACCCAAAGTCCTCAGATGATGAGTGACGCAGTTCGCCCGTCCATAGAGGAGAACCCGACCACATCCTCAGAGCAGAAAAACATCTGAAAAAAAACCAAATTTATTACTGGGTGGCATGGTGGCACAGCAAGTAGAGCTGCTGTCCCACAGTGCCGGGGTGGTGCAGGAGGACGTGGGTTTGATCCCTGCTCAGTCTGTGTGGGTTTCCACTAGGTGCTCTGGTTTCCTCCCACAGTCCAAAGACATGCTCTTCAGGTTCCCCCATAGTGTGTGAGTGACAGAGAGAGTGTGTGTGTCATCCACTGATGTATGGATGAGTGACCCAGTGTAAGTAGTGTATCTAGCAGTTTAAGTCACTGCGGTGAACAAGGTGTGTGGGCTGATAACACTACATAGAGTTCATCGGAAGTTGCTTTGGAGAAAAGCATCTGATAAATGAATAAATGTGTTAGCAGGTCAGGAAGGAAGGCAGTTTGAAAGAGATGGATTTTGAGAACCTTCTTGAAGGGATTCAGCAGTGCTGAGGCACAGAGGGTGTTGTTCACTGTACCACATCAGACCCAAGAACTTCTAGGCTCCTGTTTTTGGACCCCTCATAAGCGGAACCACCATGCAGCCGGAGGAGGAGGAGGAACTCAGTGTTTTTGCTGGGGTGTAAGCATTGATCACACACACACACACACACACACACACACACACACACACACACACACACACACAGGTGTTGCAGGAAGTGCACAGGTTGCTGAGCTCTAGCTGCTGTGATGTCCAGCCTTCATCCTCACTCCTTCCCTTCACACATCGACGTGACGGTACAAGGGGCACAGGGAGCGGGCAAGGGTCACGTGAGAGCACACTTGGGGCATTTCAGGGGAAGAGCAGGGGCGGGGGCACTGTACGGCTTTGATGGTGCCTATCTGGAGAACACCCTTAGGAATTGCGCAACGGCAGGCGGGCTCATTCCTACCCACACACCCACCGAGCTGTGCCAGCCTCTGTCGGGGCAGTGTGTGTCGCACAGTGGGCTCCAAACCCTGGTTACTCAAACAGCTCTATGCCCTGCACCTTCCATTAGCGTGGGAAAACAATAGGTGAGCCTTACCCCGATGTAGGGACAGGTTGTCTCAGAGCAGCCTGAGAACAGGACACGCCCCTCAACCTAGTCACCTGGTGCTGGCCCAAACACGCCACGGTGGGTTTGAACCCCCGGCACATGCTTGTTCTACGAGCCCAGGCTTGAGCGCCGACAGCAGGCGCAGCGTCCACTGACTGTCCGGGACCTTCGTCTAACGCACCTTCTCGCATCCCAGGTTCAGACCCCACCAGCAAGGAGAGCCAGCAGACCGAGGGAACGGCTCCCATCTTCTAGGCGCCATCGGTCAGTCGTCCCAGAGCCTCGAGCTCTGAGCTCCGCACCAGCTGGCCGCCAGGTGAGGCGCGAGGTCGGGCCCTTCGTCGAGAGGAAGCTCGACAACTGAGCGCCGAGAGCTTTGCGCAGCTTCCCCCAGCATATGGTGCGAATTACACCCTCCCTCATCCAAGACGTTGGGCAATTTCCTTGACGCTCACTGGCTGCATCCAGTATTTATCGGGGTCGCACACGCGCAACGGCTACAGACGCAACGCAAGTATTTTACCATGGCGGAAACGCAGACCACCGGTATCTGATGATGTAAATGAAACAAGCCCGTGTCGAGCGATGGGGGAAAAATATCGGACTCTGGCACATATTTACCCCTATCGTATTTGATATTTTAATGACACCGCGCAGCAGCGTGGTCTGGGTGTCGAACTGTGGTTCGAGGGCCTTCACCTGCAGGTGGGACCCCGCTGCACAGGTGAGTCGCAGGTGCAGGTATCAGCTCGCAGGGTATTTCCTGGGTGCTCCTGAAGCGGAGCTCTGCCCCCGACAGCGGATGGAGCACAGCAATCGCAACTCACAGGGAGACGTACATATTAATAAAATCGACGGACCAACCCCGTCATTGGTCTACACTCGACCAATCGGAGAGGATTTATTTAAATTACTTAACACATCATTTATGTTATATATCTGAAATAACATCTCAGAGGTGTCGAGGACATCTTATTCACTGCAGGAGAGACGGAAAGGCAGGCAAATGATTGACAGCCGTCACCATATGCAGATGCTGTAAATGTATAGTAAAAAATTACAGTATATTATTATACATGTATAATATCAAATGGCCCCAGGTCTCCTTCACATCTGAAGGTCTGTTCCAGGTTTCTTTGACCCACCGGTGGTTATTTCTGCCCCAGAACCCAGGTGTTCCAGGTGCTCCACATGGAGCAGGTGTCCCAGGGGGAGAGTTGTAAAGAGGGGCTCAGTACCTCCCCACCTCGCCCCGACCTAACACTGTCCGCGTAGGTGCTGACCTGCCCGCGTGCGCGCGCACACACACACTCACCACATAGTAGAACTGCATGTTCTGGCGCACGGGCTCTTCCAGCTGCATCGCGGGGGCGCGCAGTCCGTGGGATCCCACGAGGAAGACGAACATGCCCTGTTGATTTCAGTCCAACATCTGTCCCGAACAGGTCCCTCGAACCCCGAAATCTCCCGGGTGTCTCCGCTCCTGTCCCTCGCGCTCTCGCGTGCAGCGCGTGCGGCCGCCGATCGCGCAGCACTTCCCGTGCCCGTTGCTCTGCGCGCGCGCGCGCGCGCACTGGCGCTCATAAAGCGGCAGCGCAGGACTCGCCCCGCGGCTGTCAGTCACAGGAAGCGCGTCTCCGCGCGCGCGCGCGCCTCAGACTCGCGGGAGCGCCTCCTGTCTGCCGGCGGGGAGCCAGACGGCGTCTCTGATCTGAACCCGGGGGCGAGTGGGAGTGGGAGTGGGAGTGGGGGTGGGGGTGTGAGGGGGGTGGTCCTGCCCTCAGCTCACTCACCTTCGCGTGCTGCTTAACCCGAGAAGCCTGGGACCGACGGATGAACCTATGAATGATATATTGTAACTGTTGTCTGCGCACTTTCTTTGACTTTAAAGAGAACTTTTCCGCATTCATTCATTTCTCTCTATCCGGCTCCTTTCTAAGTAAAACGCGCTCGGAAGAGACGCTTAGAGCTCCTCTGAGCGCGAGAGCGGGAGCGAGAGCGGGAGCGGGAGCGGGAGCGTTCATTCCTGGGCGGGCGCGTGGCACGCTCCGGCCTGTCGCGCGCCTCTCGTAAATGGGGAGCGCGGAGGTGTTTTACAGAACCCCCCCTCCCTCTACCGTCCCTCCCCTTTTCTGTGAATGGGCGAGCGAGTGTCAGTGCAGCATCTGCACACGTGTGTCTGTCTCGCGGAGCTCCGGCGCCTCTATTTAACGGACACTTTTCTCCGAAGTTACGGACAGTGTGAGGTTTGTTCCCGAAGCTACTTACAGCGATTTACCCATTTATACAGCTGGGTAATTTTTACTGGGTAAGGGGTAGATACCTGTTCCGCAGCAGGAGCAAATCGGGCCCTTCCAGTGCAAGGCGGTGCCTCTAAACACTACGCCCCCTGGTGCCTCACGTTACGTTTCAAGCAGAGGGGCCGGTGTGTGTGTGTGTGTGTGTGTGTGTGTGTGATCAGCCCCTGAAGTACAGGAACCCTAGCCGACTTCACGCGCCATCTCATCCAGGGCACGGCACTAAATTGTTTTGACATTTCCAGAACTTTCCATATTTCTGCAATAACGCGCACTTGGCACAAACTGATCACGACTTCTGCACGCGGTAGTTTTTCCATAGTCCACGTCATTCCGCGTTCCTTGCTGCACGTGTTTCACCTTCTGGAGCTTTTATGCATTGTTATGCGTTTTTTTTTTCAAATATATGTATTAAAACCTCAGATATTTTATTCCGTATTAAAGATGAAATGCAAAACATTTCCTTACCTTGAAAGTTTTACCGTGTATTTTTGTTTTCAGGTCCTTGAGAACCACAGTGACATGAAACAGGCTGATATGTGGAAAGAATCCTACCACATCCTTTATTATTATTATTATTATTATTATTATTGTTGTTGTTGTTCTTGTTGTTTGTAACATGTCCCTTCCAGGTTGTTTCCCCTGTATCCCCTCTGCATTGTTTCCTGTTTTTCCGTGATAGGCTCCGGACCCCCGCGACTCTGATCAGGACAAGAGGTTACTGAAAAAGGATGGATAGATTATTATATTTTGTTTCACAGCTGATGCTTTTATCCCAAGTGACTTACAAAACAACTCCTTAATTACCCATAATCCACACCGTTAATCACCACAGTGGCAAACTGTACATACATACATACATACATGTATTCAGATCCATATCAACATTCGTATTTATATTCATATTCAGGGCCTGTTTAGCTACACTATGCTGGTGAATTTATTGGAGTTCCTTTACACCAGGGTTAGGCTGGCTTTTTTTCTTATACTGTACTCTATGTACAAAGGTCATGTGATCTGCATCCCATACCCATGGGGCCTGATCACCCCTCCCCTCCTCACCCCCAAGGCAGAGCACTGAGGTCCTGCACCTCTGTCACTGTTCCACATTGGAAGTGTTCAAGACCCAAAGCCCACAGGTTCTCGGTTTGGAATGAGCTCCCCCTGTCCCTCAGAGCTGCTGAATCCCGTTCAACATTCGGGAAGGGTCTCGAACCCATGTCTTTCAGACCCTGAGCTCCAGCTGCTCATTAAACCTACATCATGTGTCACATCCCCTTTCTACAGTATTTCCTATCAATTTTATGTTCAGCTACTGTATTTGTGTTGGACAAACTGACGATGTTAAGTCGCGTGAAATAAACTCTTTTAGTTACGATGACTGTTATAGCGCTTTGGAGAAGAACTAAATGAATAAATGTAAACGTAAATGTATTTTAATGGTGTTGCCGGGTAGGCTCCCGTTCCCCGCGACCCCGTATGGGACAAGCGGTTCAGAAAATGTGTGTGTGTGTGTGTGTGTGTGTGTGTGTGTGTATTTTAGTGAGAGTTCCTTGGGATGGAGCATAAGAGACTGGAGATGAGACCACATGGCGAACAAGCCAAGGCTTTTTGTGATCGCAAAGCCTTTATTGCAGATAGAAAAGCAAAAAAGGCCCATATTTGTGTTCAGAAAGCATCTTTGCAGGGACGTGTTAAAAAGCTTGTGCAGCTATGCGGACGAATACTGCAGGTGAAAGAATCCAAAGCAGTGAGCAAACAGAGTCACCCGGATCACAGGCTGCTGAGCTTCATCTGGGAGCAAATGTCATGCAAAGAGCTGTCGTGACACATACTGAATACTGTCAATCGATTAGTGCACAGCAATCAAAAACGGCGGTTATTCAGACACTGAAAAAAATTAGTTTCCTAAGAATCACCTTTGCTTTTTTAAACTTTTTTTTTTACTCTTACCCAAATACACCATTTAATGTTTGCTCGGGAGAATAGTCTGCTCTTAGGTGGCTTCAGGAAAGCGTTTACTTGTTTTGTTGTAAATGCAAATGCCAAAATGCCATGTAACAAATCAAACTGTAAATACACTTGCAGAGATATTACGTGAACTCAGTGTAAAGTACAGTTCAACACAGTACAGTACAGTACAGTACAGCACAGCGCTCAAATTGTGTCTCGTAATAGCTGTTACGTCAAATTCTCGTTCCACCACAAGAGGGCAGTAAAACCCCACAAACAGCTCCCAGTTACATAAGCCAGTGTTTTGGTCTGTCTTTGCACTGCTTTGCTTTGGAAAGAAACCCATTTGTTTGTCTCTTCTTTTTCAGCAATTATATGGAGCTTGATTTTAATCTGAGACAAATCTATAAGAGCCAGAACAGCACATTACACAGTTTTCTTGCTTCTGGACTGGAGGAAAACCAAAAAAAAGAAAGGCTTTCAGTCCAGCACCAGACAAACTGCAAACTTGCAATTATTTTTGTAACTTTATTGCATGTATTTTTGTGTTTTGACCTTAAATGTCTGTCTGAAACCGTTTGTCCCAAGCGGGGTCGCGGCAAGCCGGAGCCTAACCCGGCAGCACACAGGGCGTAAGGCTGGAGGGGGAGGGGACGCACCCAGGACGGGACGTCAGTCTGTCATAAGGCACCCCAAGTGGGACTCGAACCCCAGACCCACTGGAGAGCAGGACCTGGTCAAACCCGCCATGCTACCACATCCCCCCGACATTAAATGTGAACAACGTAAAAAATGAACACACACACTTTCAGAACCGCTTGTCCCATCCAGGGTCACGGGGAGCCAGAGTCTAACCCGGTAACACAGGGCGTAAGGCCAGAGGGGGAGGGGACGCACCCAGGACGGGACGCCAGTCTGTCATAAGGCACCCCAAGCGGGACTCGAACCCCAGACCCACCGGAGAGCAGGACCTGGTCAAACCCGCCATGCTACCACGTCCCCCCGACATTAAACGTGAACAACGTAAAAAATGAACAATCGAATATAAATATATTTTTACTGTTGTAAGACAGGAGACTAATAACCCCGTCCTTCAACGGAGACAAACCACAGGCACATGCACGTGTTAAGCAAGAAAAATAATTTATTTAAATGATAAAATTTCATCACATTGGCGAGACTTAGCTGCTTGACAGACTCACAGCTACATTTCATACTGCTGGAGACTGCGATTAATATTCTGAATATTTTAAATATGTCCTTACAATGAGAAATAACAAAAATATAATTCCCAGTTTATTGTCTACGAGCCTGCGTGGCTTGCCACCACGAGGGAGTCTTTTAAAAGCTTTTTTTTTGGTTCCGGCAATCCTTCGGGCTAAGCACACTCTCGGTGCTGGAGTAATAAACCTCCACTTACATCATTACCATTTTACTCAATCAGTTCAGTTGCAGTTTCATTTCCATCCCATATGCAGAATTATACTTCATATAGCATATAATAATATCTTCCTGGTTTTCGGTTTGTTGACAGCCAGGACAACCAAAAAGGTCGCGGCGTCATTGACTGAATTGTAGCTGTCAGTGTCATTCTGTGTCTTTTCACCTTCCTCCGTCCCCCACCCCCATCCCGCAGGTTTGTTCGGCCTGTTTTCCAGACTTTATGCTTCCCCCGCGGGGATTTTAAAAAGCTTTAAAAGCTAGCCCCCGTGAGCAGCCCCCGAGGAGGGAAGTGTAGGAGGGGGTGGGGGAGGGGCTTGGTGGCTGCAAAGCCCCCCCCCCAGGCAATTGAGCACCCGTAACTTGTTGGCACTCACAGGTATCGTTTTCTCAGGTGTGCAGTTGGGGCATCTCGTCGGGTTTACCGTGCAGGACGCCACCCCTCGACATCCAACATCGATACGCAGCGCGCAGCCTGAGGGTTCGCAAACGAGGCCGAACCGCTCTTTGGGGTCAACTGCACAACCTCGCAACCAATTTTACTGTCCGAAGGGCAGCGTGAGAAACTCAGGGGTATTAACGAGTGTGACGGATATCATAACCATGATACTCCTAATGGAAGTGCAATACCTAGGTGTTAAAAACACAGAGGCTCAACGCCAGAGAACAAGGCAAACAAACACTGATCTTCTATTTTTTTTTGTTTCATGTTTCATTCACTAAATATTTAAAACAAGCGTCACTCACTGTTTTTTTTTTCAGTATTTTGTGTTTTTTTTTTTTTTGTCGTCTTTATAAGTTGTTGGATTACCTGAAAGGTCGATAATATGGAAAGAACAGCAGAAAACTGATGTGTACAGGATCCCAGCACCGCAGTGGGAAAGTCCAGCTGGCCGTGGGCCCGTGGGCGTCGAGGTGTGGCTGCGCTCACGGACCGCGGCCCCTGAGCTCTGGTGGCTATCTGACTGAGCTGGGGCGCAGAGGATCAGGTCCAGGACCACAGCAGAGCCCACCTGTGGAGCTTACGACCATGTCCAGGGCAGACTGAGCCCTTTAGGGTATCTCCAGAACACTTTTCCAGTTCCCTTCTCTGTATGGAGCCCCCAGCCCTTCCCATTCCCACCTCGCGATTGCATTACGTTCAATAACCTAGTTAGAGAAAAGCATTCTGGGCTGTAACTGTGTCCGTGGCGAGTTGTCTCTGCGCGCCATCTCTGTTATCTTGCTCACTGGCCTTCGGCCGCCCAGCTCTGCGGTGTGGTGCAGTCCTTCGGGAGGAGAGTGGGTCCGGCGTGGGCGGTGCTTTGGCAGTGTCTCACACCTCCACGGAGCACCAACGCGAAGAGAAAACAAGCCAAGGTCAGCCAAGGTCACCTTGACACCCCGAGGATGAACCTCGTCCTTCGGCCTCACGCCTTGTGTTCTGGCTGGCGCGTGCGCAGCGTGCGTTGGCATGTGCACACGCGAGCGCGCGCACCGAGAAGGGTTTCCTGAGTGTAAAGAAACGCACCTGAGTGCACAGCGACGCCGGACGGTCACGGTCATGTGACCACACCGGTGGCGTCTATCCTGCGTCCGCCCTCCCCACATGGTGACCTGACCTCTCTCTTAGGTCTGCTCCGCTTTCCCTCCGAAGCTCGGCCGCCCGCTTTACGTGTCTCCGTTAGTGAACATACATCCAAGCGCCGTATGTTGCGTGTCCCTCCGGGCCGTATGGGACTTTACGATACCTTCAAAGATCATCTGCTTGGACAGCTCTAGCGTCCTTCATCCCGAGGATGAGCGGCAGTTTTTAGCCGGCCTGGCCACATGTGTACATTTACATCTTCTAAAAATCTAAGTCCAACAAAGAGCTCTTCAGGTATGTCTCCATATATATGTATAGCTATATACAGGTTACGTAAAATAATTTGAAAAAAAAGGTTATAGAAAAATTTATGTTGATGAAAAGTGCTTTTTTTTCCAAAAATGATGGGTAGCAGGACCTGTGCACAAGCCTTTGTGGAATGTTTTTGATTATTTCCTCTTGAGAATTTTGTCTTCCTGAAGACCTTGACATGGAACCTGTGCTCTGTCTCCAGAAGGCTTCGATACTTTCGTCTCGCTACACTGTCAAGACGTAGGAGAACTTCCCCACATCTTTTTCTTGTATCCGTGTCCAACAATGTTACGCTGATGTCATCGTTCCAGCATGGTAGCAGTATTCCCAGAAACCATTATGCCAATTTTCTTGTTTGGGTTCAGCTGTGGTGTGTGTGTATATGTGTGTGTGTGTGTGTGTGTGTGTGTATGTGTGTGTGTGTGTCTGGCTCCACCCATTCAAGTTACACAGATACTGTTGCTCCAGCGCTGTGGTCCCATGCCACGTTTTTCTTCCCGGAGTTATTAAGCCCATGATGATTTTTCCAGTTTGGTTGTTATGCTCCTGTTCAGGTGGTCCGCACAGAGCCCCTCTGCCAGCTCCACATCCCACCTCTCCTGTAAAGAGCCACCGTGACTTAAACAGCAAAGAACGGATTATTGTGGCCTTGTCCACATCAGAGTCCGCAGAACGCCTTTTGCAGCGTTTTGTTGAGGTGAGATCTCTGCAAATAAAAGCCGTACAGATGCGACATGTTAACGTGGGACCCCCCCCCCATTCCCTCCCCCACTCCCCTGAGGGGGCTGGCCGGTCACTGGCCCTGGGGGGCTCTGGAGCTGTCCATCAGTTCGGGCTCAGGCTGGGAGAACTCGGTGACCCGGCGGGCCAGCGGGTTAGTGCTCTTCAGAAGCTCCATGGCGGACACCCTCCCGCCAGGGCTTGGCTTGCTACTCTTCTTCTGCAGAAGGGCCATGAAGTTCTGATTGCGTGAGCTGGACCGCGGCGTGGCCCCCAAGGTGTAGGCCCGCGGATCGCTGCGCACTGGGGACACCAGACTCGGCCGACTACCGAAGGTGGCTGATGGTTCCCTGCGGCCGAGAACTTTCCGCTTGGACCTGGCCAGATTGAAGGAGAAAACGAACAAAAAACATTCACGTTTTTTTAGTTTTTTGCAATTAAACCTTGATTACAACTCGGTTACAATGATGGTATTTTCCATTATGTTAAAGGACACATTTAACAAAGATTCATTAAGACCATATGTTCCGTCCGACTGTCAGGGACCCATTCAGGGTCAAAATGCTAGCTGTCAGATCTGAACATATGGTCTCAATTTATTTTGCCGTAGCGTAGCAGCAAGTGAGAAAACATTATGACAAAGGGGAGAAAAAGGATCAGGCAAATTGCAGAGCATGGGCAAGGCGGCTTCTGAGATTTTAGGACCTACTTTTTATTGCTGATGGGCAATGTTGTGCTGACAGGTTTATTTAAAGGAGAGTAAACAGTTTAAGCATGTTATGCCCTCAGTAGTTTAATCTTCTCTGAAAAAGAACTGAAATATGCATGACTTCAGCGCTGCAAAGAAAATATGTGGAGGAGAGCACATCCTGCGACCTCCCACACACCCACCAGCGCGGACGTGCACAGACTACAGGCGATCTTGGGAAAACTCAGGTCCTAGTTGGTCACAGGGTCATTGAGTCACCTGTCTGTTAATGGGACTTTGATGGCAGGATGACCATTTAACCATCTGCATTAATTATTATTTATTCATTGAGCTGATTTTATTTATCCATTAATAAAGTATGGTAAATTTTACTGTATCAATTCAAGGTACATACTTTAATCAAGGGTACTAGAGCAGGAGGTGGAAATCAAACCTGGATCCTTTGAGTACTAAGCAGCAGCTCTAACCACTACACCCTCTACTATCCCCTTGGCACAGCAAGAACCAGCAGACCCTGCAACCCTTTAAGACTAGAGTTTTCTACCCTCTGTGCTGACAGTCATGAAGTGCCATGATACCTGTGGATGATGGTGAACAGGTCTTCCGTTGTGTGGGGCGTGGACGTGAGGCCGAACATGCCTTCCCCGGGCTCCTCCGAGATATGCAGGGCCTCTATCTCCGGGAGACCGCCGCTCTCCTCGGCACTTTCCTCCACTGGACATCCTGGAAGGAGGACAGGGAAAACTCTTTGTGCCTTGGCCATTCTCGTTTTTGGCAAAATGTGTGCCAGGAAAAATGAGAAAGGTATTAACTGTCATGAAATGGTGTAACGATGAGGATACTGAATGTCTGAGATGTGAATTTCTGTATCCATAGAAACAAAGACCAACGGAAATGGGAGAGTAATGCAAGTGCTGTGATGAAAAAGATGTCCAACATCTCTCACCTGTAGCAGTCTCTGAAGAAGATGGAATCACTTCTGGGTCCCGGGCCCTAATTTCCTCTGTCTGGACTTGGCTGTTCTCCTCACTCAGACCTTCCTCAGGTGGCGGCTCCCCATCCGGGGAATGAAGGTCAGTTTCTGGAGCCCCATTGGAGTGGACGGCAGCCGAGGGCAGCAGAAGGACAGTGGGTTTCTTGGGAACCGGCGGAGGGACCTTAGTTCGCTTGCGGTCCAGCTCTGCCAGACAGGACACCGTAATGCTACTAGTCAAGGTCCCAGTCATGTGATCTTTCTCCGGGGTGCAGGGGGATGGAAGCTCACTATGGCTGACCCCTCGCTGGGTATCTGGTGCTTCCTGTTGTAGCATGACTTCTGGAGGAGGCCCAGTGCTTGCAGTAGCCTGTGGTGCCTTCTTAGGCTTGGGCTTCCTCACTACCATGTAGATGTTTCCCACAGGCATCCGCCACTCCTTGGGCGAGATGGGTGGGGACTCCGGGCCCAGCGAAGAGGAAGAGGGTGACTCCAGCATCAAGTTGAGCGGTCGTTTAGGAAGAGGGGGCTTCATTGCCACAGGAGGCTTGGGTTTTGCATTGGGTGTAATGGGCGGGCTGTCATCATCCCTGCATTGCTCCTCTTCGATGATGTCTGAAGATCCTTCGGGGCCGTCGTCAATCTCCGAGCGGCCAATGGAGCGGAGGCGCACATTCCTCAGGTCAGTCTGGGTCACCATTGGCAGTGCTGATTGGTTGGAGCTCGTCTTCTGTCCTGGCCGGGTTGCGGTGGATGTGTCAGAGTGTCGACGGCTAGCCTTAGGCTTGGGCTTGATGTAAGAAAAGTCAGATGCAGATGCCAAAGGCAGCTCGAAAGACAACCGTGACCTCGGGGGCCTCTCCATAGGGGAGGTTGCTGGTAGGGACGACTTCCTCTCTGGAATTTTTGGCCGTATCTTGCAGGCTAACGGGGATGGTCCTGTGACGTGGGTAGCAGGTATCGTTGGTGTGGGTGTCTCAGACTGACTGGAATAGCCACTGGAGGGGGACATGAGCCCGTGGGGCTTGAAAGGGGAAATTTTGGCCTCTGCTTCAACTGAGAACTGTGAAGGCGAGGTGGCACGGGAGGTACCAGGGGAGTCGAGGGATTCTGAGCTACCTCGTGCTTTCAGGCATTCGATGACTGTTGTGCCTGTGGCTGTGCTGGAACTTGAAAGTGACCTGTACGGGTCGCTGGACTGCCACTCATTGAGCTGCCAGTGACTGGGGAAGGACAGCTCCAGCTCCCGGTCTGGAACCTGGCTTCCTGTGGCTGTCTCCCCAATGGACAAAGGCAACTCAGGCTCCTCCTGCAACTGCCTAGAGCCAAGCAGGAAGTCTGGCAGGTAGGTGTCTTGCAGGTGCTCTCTGGGGAGGAAGAGGCTCCTGGGACGGTTCTCCCTGACAGGGCCTTCGGAGAGTGGGCTGCTGCCACCTCCCAGGCTCTTCACCAGAGACACACTGCGCACCGGTGGCGGTGGCTTCTTCTTAGGCTTCTTCAACGAGATGCTGCGGGATCTTGCACGTGGTCGTCCGTCAGGGAAGAAGTCCGTCACTGCTAGCGGCACATTGTCAGTGCTGGCACTGTCCTCAGAGCTGCCACTGGGGTACATCAGGGCATAGCCCTCGGCCCCAGCGTGGTGGGGCTCAGCACAGCAAACATTGTCAGTTGAGCAGAAGGAACCAGAATCCGTTGGAGTGGACAGGGAGCGCTCACGGAATCTGAGGGCGCCGGGCCGCATGGCTCTCCGGTCCCGTTCACCTGGGCTCGTGGTGGCCCCTTCCGTCTCTGCTCGCCTGCCCACCGTAGTGCTGGTGGTGACCAGGACCCGTGCTGGTGGTTCCATTGAGATGGATGTGAAGGAGCTACTGTGTGAGCCCGAACTGATTGAAAGACCCGACATGCCCTGGGAGGGGCCCAGGAGAATGTCAGCTTGGTGCTGTGAGTTGGGAGGCTTAGCAGTTGGGCTGGGAGCCAGCATGTAGTCCATAGAGTCATTCCAGGAAGGGGAGAAGGTGGAGCCCTTGGGCCCATTCCAAGAAGGGCTGCCGCACATGAGGCCTGCGTGTTCCATAGTGACAGGGGGTGTGCTGGGAGAATGCAGCAGACTGTGCTCGAAATCGCTGTGGGTCTTCCTCAGGGCCAGGTGAGGACTCTGGGACTCGGGAGATGGCGTGAGCAGCCTATGGTGGGAGGCTTCTGAAGCACAAACTCCTTGAATCAGGTCAACAGGCAGCAGCGACCCATCACCTGAAGAACACAAGAAAATCACACTTGACCCAGAAAAGAAGACATCTGGTGCCCGTGGACCCATTAAACATCGCTTTTCCTACAGAGAGCTCAGCAGCAAATTGCCTTTTAACCTTTGTAGCATTTTGGTGACAGCAATTTCAAACATGCAGTGAGTAAACTTCATTAAAAAGTGAATGTCAAGTGAATTTCAGCGAAAACTGAACTGTGGCTTTTTACAGACTTCCAGTCTGATGCATGACATCTCCTTGGATCTGTGTGTGGTAACAGTACCTAAGGTGACCAGACTCAGACTCACAGACCAGAGTTCACCCAGTCACCTGGAGGAAATGTCATGAGTTGAGACATGTAGTATTACTATTCATTTGCTAATTATTTAATTTAGCTGATGCTTTTCTCCAAGATACCTGTATTTTAAAATACTTTCTGTTATTTACCCATTTGCACAGCTGGATCATTTTTAGTGGAGCAATTCAAGGTAAGCGTCTTTCTTATTAATACTATATCAGGATTCAAACCCAGGTTCTTCAACCAAAACGTGAGGACTCTAACCATTATGATGCCTGCTGTTACATATATAACCCTAATATCATTGCCATTTTTGCAAAAACATTACGGTTGACAGTATAATTTGCTGAGGAAAAAAGTCTTGTAGAAAGAAGGAGTAGGAAAACAAGTCCAGGGTGATGGCTGCAGATGGAATTTTCTTAATAACAGAGATTCATATGTTTCCCTGTAGAGTAGGTTAGAAGAGAAGTGCAACACTTTGGAGTGTGAAAACATGACTGAGTGTGTATGTGATCTGCTGAATAGTCATGTCATATCAGTTTGATTGTCCTTGCTGTTTGATGTTGCCACAATGGAGTGAATTCAGTTCTCCGGGCTTCTTCTTGTTTCTGCAAGTGGGTGTATTTCCATAATGTGAACAAGCTGAGAGACCAGCACCTCCTGTGGGGGTGAGTGTGTTACTGGTGGGGGGTGGAGGTGTGCCTACTGGATGTGTTTAAAGTATGGTGGATAAACTCCACTGAATGTGGATATATTAACGTGAGGGTGCATGTATTTCAGTGGGGGAAGGTGTAACACCGGGAGGGTAAATGTGTTAGCTGATGTGTTCCTATGAGCAACATGTCTTACGAGGAAGGTGTTTGTATGTTCCAGTAAAGTTGGATGTGCCACTGGGATGGTGGATGCATTCCTGTAAGGACGGATGTGCGTTGCTGAGCTTTGCCTCGTTCACGAGGAGCACGAGGCTGACATTCCTCTGCCTCGGCCTCCGCCATCTCCCTGGAGCCTCGCCTGGCAGTGGAGGAGCTGGGGTTGCCACGGCAACAGCTACCTGTTCGTCGCCGTTGTCAGGCCGTGAGCAGAGCATGACCGCAGGAGCACGGTGACTCCCATCCTGCCCGCAGATCTGAGAGACTGCGCCAGAAAGCGGGGCAGGAGGGCAGGAAGGCCGGGGGTTATGTGATGAAGAGAGCATAGGGAGGACAGACAGGAACAAAGAGCGACAGAGAGAGGCAGGCCTGGACACTGGTAATGGAAAAAGGAAAAGAGAGGAATCTAGTGAAATCTTGCTGACAGGTGATGATAGGGGAAGAAGAGCAGGGCGTGCAGTGCTGGTCACACCGCCGAGACTGCGGAGAGCTGAGAAACACAAGCTAGGAGGACGCAAGTGGACAGGCAGAGAGAGCCGGAGATGGGGGGGATTAAAGGCCACCGGACGTACCTGTGGTATCCACAGGTTTCAGACGGACGGGGTCCTGGCTGCCCAGGTGCCAACGCGGTTTCTCAGCGACCGGTGGGCCGATAGCAGGATCCTGAGGCCAGATCCCCACCGGAGAGGTCCTACTTTCACACACTTGGCTGGGGGTCGGCTGGCGAGAGACAGCCAGATACACAGAAGGCAGAAACAAGTGAAAAAGGTGTTACGCGCTACACACGGGGACTATGGCGACAAGTGTTTGAGGTTCCTGTATGCTAACAGCTTAGAGAAACAGTGTAAAGTAAAAATATTGCTTAACATACAAAATGGACGACTAAGATGGAACAGGACTAAGATGAAGAAGAGCTCAGTCATGCAAATATTCTGGTAATCCTGTCGAGTCAGTGGCACATTATTATGGTAGATTACTGGTATATTATTATATTGCGTGCCCCTTGAGGGGGGTCCCAGGTTCAAGTTCTAGGGCCCGCACGCTAGCCGTCTGCGAAGGCCCAGGAACACAGCAGCGATCCGTGTTCCCCCAGTGTGGTGCGATGGCCAGGCTCCTCTTTAGTTGTGCCACAGTGACACCTACAGTCCGTGGGGCGCCTGCACAGCTGTAAAATGGTTAAAAAAAAGCAGAGAGCAGGATGGGAGAAAACTCACAAGGAAGATGAAGTCTGGCTTCTGGCTGGCTGCGCCGGAGGGCTCGCTAAGGGAGGTGTCCTCTGAGCTCAGCGATGAGGGATGCTTGAACGTCTGACCAGTGATTTTGTGCTCGTAGAGATGCTCCTCAAAGTCTGCCCGGCGCACGCCGCCATCAGGAGCATCCGGAAAAGGGAGGCGTGGAAGGAAAGAGGAGGGATGAGCTCTGCTATTCCAATCACCTCATGAGGCAGCCGGCAAAAGCCTTTCTCCTGTCACCTGGCAGGTGCTTTCGTAGCTCACAAATTTTGCACTGGCTGCGGAGGATCGCTGCAGTACCTGGGTACATCTGGTACCCTGGGCACACCCGTTGGATGTTTTGCCCCATGAGTCGGGTAATGAAACAGTCATAGAAAAAAAACGCCCGTGTTTTGCTTTGGATCAATTTAGGCCATTCCACCTTGCATTCATTTTTATTTACTTGAAACTTTTCCTAAAAAGTACTCAAGGCTACTTGCAATCATTTACCCATTTGTGCAGCTTGGTCATTTTTACTGTATCACGGTTTTTAAGAGCCTTGACCAAAATGGCAGCGTAGCGAGGAATGCTAGTGCCTCATATTGGCTGAGTTGCGCATTTGGGCACAGGTTCGAATTCAAGGCAAGGTGTGCAGGGGATGTATGTTCTTCCCAAATTTGCAATCCAAAGACACGTGCAGAAGAAGGCAATGGTGAACCACTTCTCAGGGGTACTCACCCCAACATTACCGCTAGCAAGGGTGCTACAGCAGGGGGAGGGATTCAAACCCTGGATCCTTAGAGTGCCAGGAAGCAGCTTGAAACACTACATCACATGGTGCCCTCCTCACTTTTTGAAAAGCTTAGCTTCGTTTTAAGAAAGTAAAAGCATTTTAGCTTTTAAAGATGTGCACGCAAGTCTGGGGAGACCTTCGCTCCGGTACCAACTCAGTATTTGCTGATGTCACACACCGCAGCGATGGCAATCTTTATTCCAACGCAAAAATCATGACGCGGGACAGAGAAGAATGCTGTATGCACACGCTGAAAGGCAACAGGATACATCCGGACACACGTTCGGCCCGCACGGGCGCGCTTACGCACACGCTCGCGTAACGACTGACGAAACGCAAACGCTCACGGGAATTCGACAGGTTACGCCGAACGGGACACCGACCCGCTGGTGTCCAGGAGGTCGGTCGGTTGTGAGAAAGAGTCCAGGGGCCTCCCGGACACCCGGCGCTCTTGGCCAGAATGTGCAGATCGAGGCGAGCTAGCGCAGTGCTAACGATGGGCGCCGCTCATGCGCTAGTAACTCCCGCCAGACGTGTCCTTTCGCTAATGAGAGCTATGGGTTCATGGGATGCACCCCCTCCATTAAAAATGGGTCATCCTTTCTGGTCCCTCGCAGGAGGGGGGCACGCAGGGGAACAATGGTGCCTTTTTGCCCGCGTGGGGCAGTTGAGCCGCTGCCAGCCCTGGTAGCCTCTATGGCGATGTTCCCATGGCAGTCAGATGGGGCGGAGGGCTCTTTTACAACCCCCCGTCCGCCTACTGCTGGGTCGGTGGGTGCGGGGGTGGGGGGGTCGCATCCCAATTTTCCATCTCGATGTAAAATCGCGATACTCCTCCAGCACCACACCTTGGCTCATGCAGCCTCACACACACAAACGTGCATTTGCACATTCACGCACAGTTAAAGACACGGAGGCGAACACACAGCGACACAGGAGCCCAGCGGCACAGGTGGAAACACTTCGAAACGGCGACGCGCGGATAAACGATGCAAGCGACGCGCACGTCGTCGAACACGCAGTCACGCGAAACATACGACTGGCGACATACTGAAACTCACGCTGCTGGGACGTGTACGCAGAGACACGCAAAAAGTCTAACGAGCTATAGAAACAGACAGATGAAACTGGACATTTGCTCACTTAGCGGAAACTTCCCTCTAAAGCGGTTTATAATTATTTACCTGTTTATGCGGCTGGGTAATTTTAGGGGTAAGTACACTGCTAAGGGGTATGATAGCGGTAAGTGAGATTCAAACTGGCAACCTTTGGATCCAGAAGTAACAGCTCTAACCACTACGCTACCAGCTGCCCCCCAGCAAACCTGCACTATGTAGACAACACACACCCTGTGTGTAACTTCACAGCGCTGGCAGTTGAACGTTGGACACCTGTGTTACACCTGACTCTCCACTCCTACACACACAAACACACACTCCCTGCATCATTCCTTCATTTCTCTCACCATCATTCTTCACAGGACCAATCTGTAGCCACACTCTCCCAAGCGGAAGAGCAGTGAAAACCACGCTTGTCCTTCAAAGTGCTCCCGTCGCCGGTCTCCAGACAGCGAGCGGGTTGCAGAAGGAGCAGAAACCCACACTGTGTCCTGCAGTGGCTGGAAGGAGGAGGTCCAGCAGGCAGGTACTGGTACAGGTGTGTGGGAGACAGGTGGCTGAGCAGGCGAGGGTCCGGGAGGACATTCCAGAGGACATGCGGGTGCCAATAATCCTGCACTGGTTCTGCACTGGTGTCACTGGTATTGAACTGGTTTGGCACTGGTGTCACACATCGCTGGAATGCACTGCTGTTGAACGGATCTGTACCGGTATCACCTGCCCTGCCCTAGTGGCACTGGTTCTGCACTGGTATCACTGGCTCTGCTCTGTGCTGGTATTTCTGGTTCTACTGTGGTGCTGCTGGTTACGAACGGGTAATGGTTCTGTGCCGGTATCACTTCGTCTGCGCTGACATCACCATTCCTGCTCTCCTGCCGCTGGTCCTGCGCTGCTCTCGCTGGCTATGAACTGGCATCACTGGTTCTGCACTGGTGGCCAGGGAGACGTGTCAGCACACACCCTGCGGAGAGCGGCAGTCTTCTAACTGACGAGCGGTGCGGCGGAGCGGGAGGAAGCATCGGGAGGCAGCCGGCGCATGCAGAAGGGCTTCAAAGGCGTCTGCCGTCGATCGCCCGTTCATTCATCCGTCCACCCGGTTCATTCACTCACCCGCTCCTCCATTCATTCGCTCATTCTTGCACCGCTCGTGCGCATGGAAACGAATGAATAGACAGGCAATTTGAGCTGCCTGTAAAGATGAATGAAAATGCTGAAGGGAGGGGCTGGCACCAAGAACGAGGGAGGGTGGAAAAGAGAGAGAGAGAGAGAGAGAGAGAGGGGGGGAGAGAGGGAGTGATGGTGAGAGAGGCTGGAGGGTGAACGAAAGGTACCCTTCTTCCCCCCTACATTTTTTCGGGAAAAGGACGAGAGGGACGGAGATGGGGGAAATACTCGCACACCCCCTCACCTCTAAACCCCACAAAGCTCACATGCACACACACCTCCTCAAACACACACACACACACACACACACACACACACACACACACACACACACACACACACATACACACCCAAAAGCTCCTACCTTGCAGCAGGCTCTGGAGGTTGAGTTCTGCCTCCTGGTGCAGCTGCTGCACGCACTCCGGCCTGCTCCACGAGCCGAACACATTCACATGCTGTTGCCATGACGATCGGAAGTGGGCCGCTCGCTTGCTCTCCGCGTCCAAGTTGGTGGTGGCTGGTAAAGGGAGAGAGAGCGAGAGAGAGCGGGAGAGGGAAGAGATACAGGAGAGAGGGAGCAAAGGGAAGGAGGAAGAGTGCGGGAGGAGGGAGAAGCAACGTGAGAAAGAGGGAGAGAGAGGGAGAGACAGAAGTATGAGAATATGTTCGATTTGCATACTGTCACGAGACGCCTGTTAGGTAATGTGCTGTTGTAGGGGAGGCACCACCGACGTGATGGACGAATTGCTCAGTAATTGTGCCTAAGTGTTGGAAAAAGAAAGTGATCAAAAACTGTGATGCGGCCATTACGAAGACAGAGTCATGGGTTATTTCTGGGGCGTTCAAACACTTGCTCGAGGCTCACGTTCAAGGGCTGCACCTCAAGCCCAGAGTCGCCGGTCCAGTCAGAGGTACAAGAAGTCAAGCACAGGCTGCACAAGTCCCACGGTCACTATTTGGTCTATATATGTTGCATAGTGGGTAGATCATCAGTCACCCCTCTTGATGGCTTAAGACCGGGTGTGGTCACTGCTGAGTCAAACACCTCACGGCGAGATGATGTGGAGAGACACGGGGAACTTTCATCACTGTAACAAGTTAAAGACCATGGAAAGGTGTGACTGAAACAAGCATTGAACCTGCTCCACCTGTGATCTGCCCACAGCTGCTGGACTGGCCTCACCAACCCCCAGACCCATCCACAAACAAGCATCTGGCTTAGGTCAAGCTGGGGTCATGATGACCACCAGGGTCATCATGAGGTCATATTTATTTATTTATCTGACACCTTTCTTCATGGTGACTTACATTGTTAGGTTTGTACACTAAGCTACTTACTGTGATTTACCCACTTCTACAGCTGGCTAATTTTAGTGGAATAATTCAAAGTAAGTTCTGTTATCAAGGGTTCTATAGCCCGAGGTGGGACTTGAGCCCAAATCCTTCAGTTTCAAGGTGGCAGTGCTAACCACTATGCCACCTGTAAGCACCACTTCCAGCATTGTGGATGGGAGGAATCGGTGGGAAATCCAACCGGAACAAAATCACAGTTCAGACTTCGGGGGCTTTGCTGATATGTATGATTCACCTAGAGGGTTTTCACCAAACCCAGATTATTAGTTTGAGGCTTAGAGACTTACAACTCTACCTACTGTTACAACAGCATATTTCATCATGTTTCATGAGTAAAATCGTGGTAAAGAACCTTTGGTAAGAATTACTCTCAAGGGCCCCATCTGGAATGTGAAACAGCAGGTTACTAACTCAAACCCTTAACCGCTACACTGCTAGCTGCCCATACATTTCCACTGGGATCACTCTCACCTGAAATTGTGACCACACACACACACACGCAGTGCATGTCAGGAGGGATGTTACTAATAGCTCATACAGGTTTCCTTCGGCAGGACACAAGTGAGTTTCTTAATAAATCACCGCTCACACATTCTTTCCATCCCTGTTCCACCCACTGTGTGACGATTGCATCCCTCTCGTGTGCTGCAGCCTCACCATGTGTCACATGTACAATGAAACCAGAGAGCCAGTGCCGCCTGTCGGGACCCATTATGGCGCGCTGCAGTGGCGACATACAGTGACAGCACCGAGTGAGTACACCAACTAGTGGACTCCCACGCAACTGGTACATAATTAGCGCAACGCCAGTACCGTGTTACTACACCCATGTGTGTCAAGTCAGAAATCCCCCTGCAAGACCACCCCCCCTCCCCTTTTTACAGTGCTTTCCAATTTAAGGATGATATAAATAAGCCTGGTTCCAACACCTCCCCCCCTTTACAAGCACAGCACAAGCTCCAAATCCAGTGTCCGGCTGAAGATGACAGGCTTAATTAACCGGACATATTATCGCTAATTGGCAGAACTAATTAATTACTCTCGGTTGATTTGGTCTTAGTCCCAGGATTAAGAAACATCTCCGTTACTAAGTTCCATGGAATGTCGACTCAAAAATGCCACTCTCTTTACTTGCCTCCTTTTCAGAGGGAGCGTGGCCTCCTTGGACAGGGGCATTGTGGGTAGCAGGCTATGCCTGGACACCACTGTCGACTCCCACAAAGACCTTGGCAAGGCGGAGGGGACTCCAGCAGAGGAGAACCAAGCATCAGGTGAGGAAGGCAAACTAAATAATGCATCACCTGTGTTTGTTTGTTTTCCTGCCCCTGCTAATGTGGGTTCTACAGCTAAAACACACAGAGACATTGACAAACAGTGGCGGCATCGATCGAGTGACACTTTAGCTCTAATTCTGCTGTGCTTAATTTATCTGGTAGGAAGCTCAGCAGCCAGTCCTCTTAAAAGCATCAAATTACTGGGCATTTCAGGATTTGCGCAGAACCTGCCTGGAGCTTCACACACGCTATGGCCCAAAGTCTGAGCTACAGCCCCAGAACACAGTCCATGCCCAGCCTCACGCAGCTTCCTTACAGGGGTGCACAATCTGCCATCCCCTCACTCAAACCAGACCCCCTTGTTCTATAATAAACCATACCCCCAGCTCTATAAACAAAAACCACATCCTCTAGTTCTACACACAACCCACACCCACAGTTCTATATGTTGGCCACAAAATCAGCTACTTCCTCTACTCCACACAAAAGCCACACCTTCTAGTGCTGCACACAAGCCACACCCCCTTGCTCTCTGACAAACCACACCCACAGCCAATTCCTCTGCGCCACACTAAAGCCACACCCCTTGCTTTACAATCAGCCAATCCCGCTGCCCGCACACAAGCCACACCCCCCAGCTCTATAAACAAACCACACCCCTTGCTATTTATACAGGCTAGGAAGAGGAAACTAGTGAAAATTTTTATATGATTTTTATATACCAACACATGACAGCTTATGTATCTGTACTAAAGCACAAAGATAAAATGAAAACATGAACTGGGTTTTCATGTCAAACCCCTAGCAGTTGAAAACTGCCCGTTCCCCAAAAGAACCGCAGTCAAAAGGTAACCAAACAAGAGAAATTCCCACTTTACCCAAGGCTTGGATTTACTGGAAGCAGTGCAGCCTCCTGACCCAGTGCTCCTTCTAGGGAGGGAAGGAGTATCCTCTTTGACAGCATGACTGATGTCAGGTGGTGACGTGATGATGGGAACAGGCTGTAATATCGCATACATCCACACAGCCTGACGGGTTAGCGAGGTGCAAGCTTAGCGGGCAAGCAACGGGAGCGATCTGTTAGGTAAGCAGTCCTCGCAAGTAGGAAACTGCAAAGTTAGCAGACTGAGAAGTTAGCGAGGCGCACTGTTGGTCATTCGCATCAAAGGGGCGAGAAGTGCGACGCCGGTGCGTGCGAACAGCCAGGCGCGGGGCGGGAGAGGGGCCTTGCAGCAAGGGTCCATGCTTATTTTCCCTCCATTAATTTCACTCCACGACTACTGGATCTTCAAGGGGGGTCGGCGCTGCTTCAAGCCCCGGCAAGAGCGTGGGAAAATTTGCTCTAGCGGAGAAGACAAAAAACAGGCACTTAGTCTGGGCCCGTGAACTCGAGCGATAATCTGGCGATTTGATACGTCGTGTGAAACCCGAGTGGCCTTTTGTAGCCAGATTATCTCTCCTGAATTTTACATCGTGATACAGGCCCCATTCCCAGGCACCACGGACTAGTCGCACGTGACTGTGGAGTTTTCCCTGCCTGGTTGTTACCTCACTTGCATTCCGTGCACAGAGGTTTGGACCACCGGGGACCAATCAACTGGCCTCACCTTGCAGCAGAAAAGTTCAGGTCACATGGATGTGGATGATCATTCCTGCCCATTATTGTCACTTGTTCCGGATGATCTAAAATCCTGCTAGAGCCACAACGGCAGCATTGCCTGATGACAAAGATGGTGAGAAGGACTTCCATTGAAAACCTTCTCTGGAAGCCAGACGTGAAATCCTCCAGTTGGCCACAGGTAGTCGACAGTAGAACTGCCCAAGCCCCGATCTTGGGAAAACTGCATCCCCAAGTCACCAGTTTAACGTGTAATAAGAGCTTTGCCCCAAAACACAGAAACCTACAGGCCTGAAGGCTTAAATGCAGCCATTTCACTTGTGATCCACTGTGAACCAGCGTCCTGCAGAAAGACGAGGCTCTGTAAAACTCTGAAATCATAGTTTTTGTCCTGAGGATTGAAGCAGAGAAGCAGTAATATGGTAAGAAAGAGTGAAAAAAAAAACTGTTATTGGTTATAGTTCTTCCTGGATCACTGTGCCACATGTTAAAAATCAAGTTTCGGTGACTCCAATTTGCGTGGTCAAATCATGGGAAACATTCAAGACGGGTTGCGTGTTTAACTGAGAGATTTGAAAAAAAAAAATCACAGAAGGAGATGAACTAGAGACACAGCACAACTATCAAGCATAAATCCAACGGATCTGATCTGAACGAGTTCCAGATTAACCGGGATGCATGTACTTTAGATGGTTATGATTAAAGAATAACGCCTTTTAACACTACCTGTTAATTGGCAGCGAGGTTTTTCACGGGCTGAGATTAGCTTGGCTTTGTGGGTCTTAAACGAATTACGTGAATAATTCTGTGAAGTCGGGGAAATAAGCTTCCAGTGGTTTTTGTTGGTTATGCTTTTTTGCACAAATGCTTTCCTGTCCATCACGGTGCCGACACACAAGTCTGCAGCCTGCTGATTCGAGGAAGCGCGGCGGGTGTAGGTCCGCGTGGGACGCTCCCGGATTGGCAAGCGCGGCGTCCCATACGAGGGGAAATACACTGTCACCCCCCAGTGTCAACAAAACTGACCTCACACCCACCATCACCTTCCTTGCTATTCAGTTCCTGTCTCCCATAGACGGCCCGTATTTAAGGGTAGGGCTTCCTTTTTACACCTTCCTCACTCTGGCTCAGACTGCTGACTGACACATTTCTGGTCACTCTTACGGTCCTGGATGGCAAGCTGGCACTGCAGCCACCGCTGGTGTCTCACAGCTCCTGGGCTGTTGGTTTGACCATGGATTTGGAACCGGTTCAGCCTGAGTGGACTGGGTGACTCTAAAGTGTTTGTAGTGTGTGGAAATGTAGGTGTATGTGAGTGTGTTGCCCTGCGATGGACTGCTGTCCCATCCAGGGTGTGCCCGGTCTGTGCCCGGTCTGTGCCTGGTCTTTGCCCAGCCTGTTTTTGGGATAGGCTCTGGAGAACCATGATTGATTCTGCATTGATCAAGTTGCTATTGATAAAGGACAAACACACTGCAGACAAAGGGCTTCACCCAAGAAGTTTAGACTCATTTCCAAGACGATCCATTGAGGATCAGTGGGGGTTAGGTACCTAGACCACAGCTGGTAGAAGAGTTCTTACAGCTGCTGCCTTTGGATACAAAGGTCACAGGTTTGATTCCCACCTCCATCTGTTGTACCCTTGAGCAAGGTACCTACCTTAAATTGCTCCAGTAAAATCACCCAGCTGTACAAATGGGTAAATAACTGTAACCGGCTTAACATTGTAAGTTGCTTTGGAGAAAAGTGTCCGATGAATGGAAAATTTAAATGACCCTGACTGGCTCTCAACTGGACACACACAGGACTACATCTAACTCTCCTTCCAGGTATAAAAAGGGCTGGACCTGATTGGCTCTCAGACTAAATACACCCGGGGCCGATTGGCTCCCTCTCCCCAGCAGCAGCCTGATTGGCTCTCGCGTGAGATGTGCGTATGGCTACGCAGCGGGATTTCTGGGTTCCTCGCAAAGTGCGAACTGGACTGGCGCGTTCCGACTCCCCGCCTCTTCGCTGTGTACTGCCTCCAGCCCGCTGGCTGGTTACCGCATAGTGACTCTAAGTCGCTGGCTTACACACTTTGCTCAGGTCACCTTCGCACTGGAGAGACACAGCAAACACACACACGCTCGCTGTAATTACGAAAATTACAAACCGTGTTCAGCAGACTGCAGAGTAAAGATGGCGGAGCGGCGGTAACGGTACAGTAATTATGTGTGTAACTACCTGTGCAATTACCTACAGTGCGCGAGAGCCCACACGTTGAGCACGCACACTGCTGCTAAATTAGAACACGCAAACGCACACCAGTGCCGTCTACACGATGGACGCTTCGCGCTAAGAGCACGCTCGCGCCCACATTTTTAGAATCATTTAGCTGTTCGGCAGACTTCTTTCACGAAGCTCTCGAGTGTACGGCTGCGGTTCCAATCGTTTCGCACACGTGCAACTGTGCCGTCACACACGCTCTCACGCACGTACATGGAGCCCGTAAGAGCAGGTGCTCTTCTTGGCAACGGTGCGCACGCACTGTAAGAGCGCCGCCGGTCTCCATTCCGTACTCCGAGGATCACATACGCACAGTCAGGTGTGACAACACACACTCCAGGCATTTACTACGCCCTGACAGCCTCTCCAAAAATGTACTCTGACATGTGACGTCCCTGAGAGCTACTGAGCAGAGATTGATGAGAAACGGAGTTCTTTCCGGCTCTTCGTGCTCCTGCCACCCCAACGCGTCCCTCTCCCCGACTTACCTCCCCTGCCCCAGAAGCGATCCCATCTCTCCATGTCCAAAGAGAGGGTGAGGGAGCCCGGGATCCGGGAGCGAGAGAACAGATCGCCGAGCGACTACAAGATGCTTGGAGAGGCAGCGAGGGAGAGAGGGAGAGCAAGGGAGGGACGCAGGCTTGGGGAGATGGGAGGAGAGAGGTTTAGGTAGTCAGAGAGGGTGAAAGAATGTGGACAGAGGAACATGTGGGGAACAGGAGGAGAATTAGAGAGGGACAGAGGAGGGGAGAGAGACAAACAGAAAGGGAAAGAGAGCTAAGAGGTCTGCTGTGAAGCTCCTTATTTGTCCAGGTCCGGAAAGGTTGGTGACGTGGTTTTGCGGTCCATCTCCACCCCCTGGATCAGCCATTGTCAATGTCCCCCCTTCCTTCCCCATGCTGAAGCCCTTTCCTGTCTGCTCCACTTGGGGGGGTGGCCACCGGTGCGATCCCGGGGCCATTCCATGTGAAACTGACGTCTGGGTCTTCCCGGGTCACAATCCGTTGGCAAAGCACGCTACCACCACCATCACCATCTTGGGCCGTCCGCCCCCAGCGTCGCTCACTCGCATTCACGTCACTGTCACACGAGGAGTTTCCAACTGACGCCCGGTACCTCCAGGATACATTCTGGAGCGCCGCGACCCGTGTTAGCCAAGCAGTTATTGATAATGACTGAATGAATAAGTGAACGCCTGGATGAATGAACGAACAAGGACTTTTAACTGGACTTCTGAAGAAGTCATGAATTTACGCATGTACATACGTGTATGTCGTATGTGTGCACGTATGTATGTTGTGCATTGTGTGCTGCTGCAACCAAAGAGAATTTCTCTCTGGGATTAATGAAGTTTCATTCATTCATTCATTCATTCATTCATTCATTCAGCTTGACACAACATTTTTTTCACCCCTGTTCACAGCTGCAGCACAAGCAAGATTTGTTTCATGATACCAACACTTGCATGTGATGTGTATCCTCTCGCTACCTGATGTAGTAGAACCCGTTCAGCCCTTCTGTCTAGATCCTCCAACAAAATACGCTTGTCTGCTGCCGGTTATGCTAATAATTGAACCCGACATCTGCTCACACTACAGCAGTCGAATCAGCAGTTTCCAGCCTCTGCTTCCCAAAGCTGGAAAATGTTCAGGTATTCAGAGATAAATTACAAGCCCCTCCCCCACCGCCAGGTAGAGTTCAGGTGATCACGGCAAGCCCCTCCCCCCGTGGTCACCTGAGGTTCTGGTGAACAGGGTGCAGCATACGGCGGGACCGAGTCGCCCATCTGCCTGTGTGAAGCCCACCAGACAGCGACACAACCTCCCCTGACCCACCTCCGCACCGGCTCGTTTCCATGGCAACCCCTGTGGACTCCGGCCCTGATTCTCCCTGAGTGGAGAGAGGTCACCACCAGAGAACAGGTGATAGGTACAACGCGGACGCCGCGATCGCCGCCACGCGTCGGCATAGGGGTCAGCAGTAGCTGAACATCACGCGATGGTCAATGGGAGTCATGACAGACACCGAGCAGGTCAGATCTGCAGCGGCCGCAAGCATGCGAACCCGTGTGTCTGTTGATGTATTTGCGTGTCATAGTGTGTTGAGTTGAAGGAGCATGTATGAGTTTTACACAGAAAATGTGTGGAAGAACAGTAGCCTCTGTGTGTGTGTGTGTGTGTGTGTGTGTGTGTATGAACACGTCCATATGCGAACACTTACATTTATAGGTTTGTACGTGTGTGTTAGAGTGTGTGTGTGTGACAGTGGCTACCACCCTGCCAATACCCTTGACGCCGCCATCATCACACGAAGGCTCGTATGCGTGTCCATGCAGATCGTACTCCTCCCAGTCCATCCATATCAGACACGGCCATCCCCATTCATCCAGGTCATACATGTCCCAGTCCATCGGGATCACACACGCTGCGGTCCATCCAGACCGCACACGTCCCCATTCGTCCAGACGATACACCTCCTGGGATCATGCGCTCCCAGCCAATGAAGTTCATATTGCTCCACGTCCATTCAACCCATCCGTCCAATTCGTGCGCCTCTCCTTTCATCCAGTTCATGCAGCTCCCAGTCTGTCCAGTTCACACCTCCGCACTGTCCGACACCACAAAGAGTGTGTGTGCCGGACCTGCGAGTACCCCCCTTCCCCCACTGCTGCAAAGGTAAGTCGAGCATATTCAGAGGAGCGGTCCACCCCACCACTGCTCCGTGACTCCTTCCCCAGTCCAGCAGTGGACAGAGGACGGTGGTACCTGTTGCCCCCTGGGGTCGGTGTCTCCCTTTAGCCCTCCGCTGGGAGTTGCCCATCGCTCCGTGCTTCCTGTCCCAGAACATCACCTCATCCCAGAGTTCTCGCTGCTATGGCCGAATGACAGTGGGAGCAGGGTGCGTATGCGCAGGTGTGTGCGTGCAAGCGATGGACTGCCAGCACGCGGGCCGGATGGCGGGCATGTGTGTGCGCCAGTGTGTGCCTGCGTGCGCGTGCGTGCGTGCTTGCGTATGGTTGTGTGTGTGTGTGGATGTAAGGGTGCGTGCGTGGCTGTGAGTTCCTCTGGGTTGCGACGGCAGCGCTGCCGTGGATGCGGGGTTCATTGACAGGCGAGGAAGGAGGACTGTTTGCGCGCGCATGTGTGTGTGTGTGTGTGTGTGTGTGGCTGGAGCGGAGGGGGGTGGAGTCACTACTGCAGCCTGGCACGGGGTGGGGGGGCATGGGGAAGAGGAGGAGAGGAAAAAGGGAGAAAGAGAGAGAGGGGGGGGGGGGGGGAGAGGGAGAAGTGGAGCGGTGGAGGGGAGGGACAGAGGAAAGGGTACAGGAGGAGAGGAGGGAGGAGGAGGAGGAGGAGGAGGAGGAGAGGGACGGGGATGGAGGACAGCCGTATCAGCGTGTCCCCACGCCCTCCTCTGGCTCACGTCGGGCAGGATGACTCCCAAGGACGCGCGAGACTCTCGGCGGAAAGGAGGAAGAGGAAGGAGATAATAAATAACGTGCGATAATGAGCTTCAGTAAAACACTATGTGAGACCCTGTAGACCCCCCCCCCCCACCCAGTCCCCCCCCCCCCCCCACTGCAGACACGGTCGTTCACACTCAGTCACGTTGACGCTCCTTATACATTCAACACAGGCATCTGTCTGGTAAACATCACATGACAGCAGTGTGTGTGTGTGTGTGTGTGTGTGTGTGTTTGGGGGGAGGCACGGTCGCTATTAACCAGCTCTACACACACCACAGCCCTGATAACCAGCTCGACACACACAGCACCATTATCAGCCAGCTCTGCACTCACCACACAGCTTGCTTTACACACACACACACACCACAGCTCTGTCAACCAGCTCTACACACAGGGCTGTTATTCACCAGCTCTACACACACTATCGTTATTCACCAGCTCTACACCCACCGCCGTTATTGACCAGCTCCACGCACCGCTCCGCTGTTCACCAGTTATAGCCCATAATCAAACAACTCTTCTCATACTGCACCACTGTGCTGCTGTGATTTACAAACTCTACATCTTATCCCTGTTACCCAGCTCTACGGAGGGACTATGCTGGCGTTCGACCTACGAGTCACCTGTTGGATGGGGTCATCAGGTGGTTTGCTGCTTAGAGTTGTTGCCTTTAGGTAAAGAGACATGGGTTTCAATCTCTGCTCCTGCTGCAGTCCCTTGGTCGCGGTACCGTACTTCAAGACACGAGCCGGCTGTAAAAATGGCCAAATAACGCTAAGCAGCTTCACATGCAAACCCAGAATAGTGAGCTGTTGTGGAGGAATCTGTCAGATAAATAAATAAATATTTGAATAGATAAATAAATAAATGTAAATGAGAGGGGCTGAGGTGGGATGGGCGGGTGTTCAAGAAGCCAGCTGGCGGGGGAGACCTGCCCCCCGGATCTCTAGGTAATCAGTTAATAAGCATATTAAGTGTGTGACAGCAGATCAGATCAGACCCAAGTGTGTTTAACAACATAATCCCCCACCCCCCCGCGCGCTGCCACGTTAGCGAGAAGAGGCATCCTGCAGCATCTCTCCATATACTCCCTTAGTTCACACACATCCTGGCGATACACACTCCATTATACACCCAGTAAGCGCAAAGTGTCACGTACACATGCGTTCTGCACAATTCCATACGCACACGCACACACACACAGTGTCACATTTTACAGTGTCATGACGGTATATCGACAAGCAGGGCATTGGTGGTGTATCAATTCAGGGTGTAATACCTTGGCGTACAGCGCTAGAGCAGGAGGAGCCATTCGAACCTGGGACAGCAGTCCTCACAAGAGCTCTACAGACTCGTAAATTCAAGTTTCATTTAAAAAAAAAAAATTGCCCGCTCCTTTCATTTTCATTCATTGCGTCACAGAAACACACACACACACAAAGGTCTTGCATCAGAGCAGAAATGAGCTCTGTGCTCATCCTGTCCTGGTCTCTCACTTCCTCTTTGCCAGTGAGGTCATGGTGATGGGACCTTTCTGGCAGCTGCTGCCCCCCCCCACCAGCCCTGCTGGCGAAACAAGCCTCCGATGTCCGATGGGTCACGCCACGCAGCCCCAACCCCACGGGTCTCCACACGGCCCCACCCCATTACCCCTGTAAACACCTGGACACAGTACAAAATTAGAACAAATTCACTTTAAGTACCTTCCTTTAAAGGTGGCACAGTGGTGCAGCAGGTACCGTGCTGTGGTTTCCAACATAGGTTCAAACCCAGCTCAGGCTGCGTGGGGTTTTCATGTTCTCCCCACGTTCATGTGCGTTTCCTCCAACAGTCCAAAAACACGAGGAGAAAACGGGCATGGTAAACCAAACCTGTACTCTCCCTTACCACGGAAATCATATGAGTAAATTGATGGCACTTAACTCCACCTCCGCTACTCAAAGGTACAACAGCAGGACATAATTCTGCATTGGAGGGGCGAAGAAGTAACAGTTAGCCCTCGCACCCTGTGTTAACCGACGTCTTCTTTGGCTCCGGGACCACACCGTGCACCTCGGGGGGTCCACACTAACCGGACCCACATTGCAGGCACTATGCTATGAGACGGATCTTGAACATCGTGCATCCAGCGAAACAGTGTAAAAAAGGGTGTAAAAGCACTCAAAGGCTGTGCCAGGTCCCCACGGTCCACAGCGGCTGCTGGGTTCTGACAGCAGTGGCACTTCGCCTCGGGTGAACGGACTGCCGCTGACTGACCAGCCGCTGATTTCTTCTGTCCGCTCACACACAGAAAGAGTCGGGATGTCATGGCAACGGTACTGCCAAAATGCGGGAGTACAGCTCACACATCTAACTGTGTGTGTGTGTGTGTGTGTGTGTGTGTGTGTGTGTGTGTGTGTGTCTAACTACACACACAGCACAACCACAACAAGACGGCAGTGCAGAGAGACCACACCACCCCTTCCCGCCCCCACGCACCTGTTGGTATTGAGGTCTCGGCTCACACCCTTACCTCCAGCATCCCGCCCCGTGTGCGCAGCTTGGACCGGAGTGGTGTTTGCATCCCGTGTGGAGATGGGAGTGTGTGTGTGCATGTGTGTGTCCATCACACATGGCTGAAATGCAGCAGAGCGGCGGACATGTGGCCCGACAAGATTACCAGTAATTAGGCGTCCTTTAACATGAAACCTCCGCGATCGGCCCGCGATCCGGAGGCGGTGCAGAGATTAGAGTCGGTGCGCAGCCAGGATTACAGGCTGATGCCCACTCCTCCCAGAGGACCGGCAAATCCGTCCTCGCTCCATAATCCCACGTTATTCACGCACATACTGCATTTATTCATTCGTGTGTCTGCAACTTCCATCTCGCTTCGTTCCGCAAGCAAAAGGTTTTGTTCATCACTGCGACTCCTGCGCTTCCTGCGAGCAGCGGACACCGTGGTGGTTAAAGGCACCAAGCTGCAGCTGGGATTAAGTTTTAGGGGGAGCTGAAGGAAGTGAGAAACAAGGGGTGGAAGGATAATGAAGGATAGTGAGGAATTCTAACTCCATCACCCATCTCATAGTTTGGTCCATGTGAGTAACCTCGTATGACCTTGTCCTTGGACCGGTGACTCCTGACCTCTCCGGGTTGCCATCCTACCCCTGGGTTTCACCTGCAGTGTACCAGCACTAGGAAAGGCTCTGGGGATACAGTGCAAACTGCCATCCTCATTTGACGCTAGTCAGACCCCTTTTGGTGCACTGCAGGGGCCGAAAGATGGCAGGAATGTGGGAAACCAGAGCTCCCCCCGAGGGCGCCACGCTGCATGTGTTTTTCATTGTCTACACTGAGCAAATCCAGGCGTGACTGGTTCACAACACGCCATACACCGCCTGCCACAAAATACAAACACAGCTTCGGTACCTCATCCAGACGTATTCATGTGTAATAGGATTTCTCATGAGGATTTACCAGGCATGCCGATCCCACACCACAGCAAGGGGGTAGCAGGTAGCACTGTGGTTAATGTTATTGCCTTTTTCCCTGAAAGTTGCATGTTTGAATCCCACCTACCGCTGCGGTGCCTTTGTTGAACGGAGTATATTTATTCATTTAGCAGATGCTCTTCTCCAAAGTGGCGTGGAACTCAGAAAATAATTAAACAGAGCATCACACCAACAGACGGAGAGATCAAGATGCAGACGTGTGATTCTCCAGTGTCGTCGAGTTGTCTCATACTGTAGAATTAACCAGTATGTAATCCATGAGTAGCTGCAGTTTTAAACAGATAGCATAGTGCATGTTTACTGAGCACACAGGAAATCAGGAGAGAAGTCAGTCCAGAAAAGATGTGTTTTAAGACCTTTCATTAATGTTCAGAGGGATTCAGCAGTTGTGAGGGACAGAGGGTGCTCATGCTACCATACTGGAACCAGAACCGAAAACCTTTGTTTGGTATTAACCCTAAATCATAAAAAAAGTCAGCTGTATCAATGAAGAAAACACTGCAAGGAACTTAACACTGTAAGTCAGTCCGGCGAGACGCGTTAACTAAACGACTAAGGCGAAGGTATCAGTGTCCATGAACTGGGGTCCGGGCCCAGGAGCTGCAGTTCCGCCAGTGGCCGCAAGAGGCCAGTATTGGCGCACACGTTTCAGCTGAGCGAGTGCGAGAGCCGCTCCAAAGTCTGTCGGTTCGCTGTCTGCAGCCACGCGGCTTTTCTGAGTCTTACGTCCTTAAATATCCACGGGTGGGTGTGGCGTGGGACCGGCCGCTGTGACCCGCAGCCCTCATCCGAGCTCTGACGCGCTCCGCGCAAACGCGGCAGTTCTCTCTCAGCCCACGGCTCCGGTTAACCTTTTACACATAATCCACATTTCGTGTTTTTTTGGCAGAGACTCTCTTCCGGAGCAGCCCACACAGCCGTGCGCGCGCGCGTGCGCGCCGACTCTCCGCATGCAGGCGCAGCGGCGCCGTTGCCAGGAGACCGAGCGCGAGGGATTGACTTGAGGCGGCGCTTCCGAGGCAGGCGGGGGCCCGCTGCGGCTCGAGGTCACACGACATATGGCAACGTAGCTCGTCCGCAACGTACTGACAGCGGCTGGGGGTCTGGAACACACTGGATCATCGTCGGCTTGGGAATCGGGGGGGGGGGGGGGGGGTTCGTGCTTGAAGAGCAGGGTGGCGCTCTGCGATAGCGCCCTCTAGCGGCGGAGCCCGGGCCCTCCGATTTGTGCAGCTCTGGCTCTGGTCTGACACGTGCCAAACTCCATCAGCGGACAATACGGATGTGGAAATGTTCCGTAATGTTCCTCCTCGCTTCCCGAGCAGCTTCCTCAGCCCCCCCCCCAACCACACCCTTTTCTCCATCATCCCCCTCGAACCTCCACCACCGGATAGCTTGCGGTAGAGCTCCAATGATGTCTCCTGGCGGCTCACGCACACTTCCCATCCGTTGCATCTCACGGTCGCCTGATAACCGAACAGTTTGACTTTAGTCACATTGTGTTGTCACCCCCCCACACACCCCCCCACCCTACACTGAGGGGCCTTAGATGCTTCGGGGGGCTGAGCAGCAGAGGCTCATGGGTAGAGAGTGTGAGGAAGAGGAGGAGTTCACCCTGCTTTTATGTTCATACCCCTGGACCACAGGATGAGGTCCTATGAAGAAACCCTCGTGCCAATAAGACACCCCCAGGCAGCAGGGCACACACAGAACCATCGGCAAGGCGCGCGGGAGCGGTTCGACTCATCATCTACGAAACAATTTCACATCGTCGCCCTAACGGCACAGCCACGTGCAGCTACTATGTTTTACCACTGCTAGAGGAAACTGGGGGGGAGGGCGGTGCACTCTCCGTCATCGCTTTCCCTCCAGCTTAGTGCCAGTTGGTGAGGATCTGGCCCGTGTCACGGTTCCACGCTCTGTTGAGGGTTGCCCGGTGACACACGCACACAGAGCTGTGGGTCCTGGTGACAGTGTTCAACGGAACTCTTGACCAAACAGTGCAGTCAGAGTTGGGGGGATTGGGGGGGGGGGGCGAAGATGACCAGCTGTACCCCTGTGGAGGTTTTAGGAGAAGCAACACCGCCCCCCTCCCCTGGGCTCTCCCTGGACCCAAACCCACATTCCTGACACAGTCCATACGCACATCTGGAAAAGGAGTCAGTGTGGAAACAGGTCCGCTTCTCACAGACAGCAGCCCCAGCACATTCTGGGGGAGGTTCCTGGGGGGCTCCGATTTGCAGGTCGGTCCTACAGGTGACACCATAAGATCAGTGGGTCCCTGTCCTGATGTACCGACACTGAACCAACTCCCATACCGGGAGGAGGTTGAACAATGTGGAGAACAGGTTGGGAGGCAGTCAACGCTCTGCAAACATTTGCTACTGATGAAGCCCGGTCTGATGAGGGAGAGAGGGGGCGGAGACTAATGGATGGAGCAGAATGCCCCACCCCTTCATGGTCAGGAGATCAGACAGGGTGGGAGGGCAACTCATTCTCCCCTCCTCTCTCCCTTCCCCTGTTCCTCTCTCTCTTGCACAACCACGACACGAATCGACACGTGAATCCGCAGCCTCAGAGTCCCGATGAGGACACGACCCCGTCGTCTCAAAATGACGAGGATCCGGGAAGTCGCCGGACTTCCAGTGGCTGTACTTTGCACCGGCCCGAAGTCGAAGACTGAAACCTGTCGCTGCCAGAAGGGACGACTCACTACGGCGATGCCGCGGTTTCCCAGTTACACCCCTTTTAGGCCTCCTGACTCGGCCCAGCGCTCCAGCTACATCCCTGCACCGAAGAAGATGTGGTCACTCTTTTAAAGCTCCGGAGTGATGCTCTCTGGAGCCCCCCAGCTATCTGGCCTCGGAATCTGTGCTGGGAGACAGCTGTGTAAACTATCCGAGAGGAGATAAACATCTGGATTCCACGTCTGCGCGTCTGTGTGTGTGGGCCTGAACGTGCAAGTGTGTGTTTCGCAGGAAGGGCTCATTAGGAACCCGCACATGAGTAAATAACCACAGTGCAGCAGTGACCCTGCAGACAGAGCTCTCAGTAGGGGTACAGCAGATCAAGAGCAGCCCTCGAACCATTGTATGTGCAATGAGTCCCCCTAGTGGTCACTCAAGGAACCACATCCTTTTTCTTGTGGGACAATTTACATTTCTTCCTTCAGCTGATGATTCTCTCCAAAGCGACTCACAGTGTTCAGGTACCTATGATCATTTTGCAATTTATTCAGCTGGGTAATTTTACTGTAGCAATTTAGGGTAAGTACCTTACCCAGAGATACTACACCTAGAGAAGGGATTCGAACCAGCAACTTCTGGATCCAAGGAAGCAGCTCCAATCACTACACTACCAGCTGCCTCCCATATAACTTTGTATTGACGTTTACATTTATGCATTTAGCAGACACTTTTTTTCAGAGTAAAGAAAGTGCATGCAACATCTCACACTAAAAGTGCATTTAACAACAGGCAAAGACCTTTAGATTCAGGCACATGACTGTCAAAGAAACTCCTTGTTTGTGTTTATCCCAGTGCGCTTTGCACAAGTAGCTGCTTATAGAATTGAGTCTGATAAAAATACAAAAGTGATTGTCACAGATGGTGTGTAAATGTGAGGAACTCTTAGAGGAGATCAGGATGGAAGTGGGTCTAACCAGTGGGGTATGAAACCTTCTTGAATCCTGAAAGGGATCCAGCAGCTCTGAGGGACAGAGGACAGCTCATTCAACCACAATGGAGCCAAAACCAAACTGGAAAACAAACCAAGAACCTACTGACTTTGCTCTTGAGTTCCTTTTAAATGGTCACTCTGGAACCCAATGCCACATATTACATGTACATTTATTCATTTAGCTGAGGCTTTTCTCCAAGGCAACTTACAACGTTAAGGTACTTACAACTATTTTCCCATTTATACAGCTGGGTAATTTTACCAGAGCAATTTAACGTAAATACCTTGGTCAAGGATACTGCAGCTGAAGGTGGGATTTGAAGCTGTGGCCTTCAGGTGCAAAAGCAGTAGCTCAAACCACCACGCTACTAGCTGCCCCATATTTACATTTACCTTTATTCGCTTAGCAGATGCTTTTCTCCAAAGCGACTTCCAACGAACTCTATGTAGTGATATCATCCCACACACCTTATTCACCGTGGTGACTTACACTGCTAGATACACTACTTACAATGGGTCACTCATCCATACATCAGTGGAACACACTCTCTCTGTCACTCACACACTTTGGGTGAACCTGAACAGCATGTCTTTGGACTGTGGGAGGAAACCAGAGCACCTGGAGGAAACCCATGCAGACACAGGGAGAACATGCAAACTCCACACAGACCGAGCGGGGATGAAACCTATGTCCTCTCACACCACCCGGGAACTGGAAGACAGGAGCACGACTCACTGTGCCACCATGCCGCCATTAAGAGTACTGCAACAGAGCAAGGAGTTGAACCTGCGCCCTTGGTGTCTGGTCTAAGGCAGCAGCTCTAACCACAACCCTACCTTCTGTCTAACCTCTCTGGACTAGTTCCCTTTAACTAGTTCCACATGCTTCCCTCTTCTTTTGCTTTCTCTCACCTTTGCTATTCTTTTCCAGTCTCTCTTTACTTTGTGCCTTGAAATTGATTTTTTTCAGCATACATGTGGATGAAGTTAGATCATTCTTAGAGGGTTTTGTGGTGATTCAGAAGAGATTACTTCTGTCTTTTTCGCTTTGTGTCTTGCTCCCTCCCACCAGCTCTCTCCATCCCTCTCCCGCACTCCCACTCCCACTCCCACTTTCTCCCTCGTTCTCTCTTCCCTCTCCGAGTTCATTCTAGACGACAGTAACTCACCGCCCAGCACCCCGCTCTCTGGACGGACTCGTCCCCTTTTCCACTGCAGAGCACTTCGCCGCGTTTGCGTGGCCGCACATCTGCACCAGCAGAGGTCCGCATGCGGGTGGAGAAGCTGCACGAGACCTGGATCTCCAGCCCCACCGAATGGGTACCAGACCGGTGAAGGGTACAATGACTCTCCTAACATCCAAGAAGAGCACCTCAATCACAGTGACACCTGCTGTCAGCGAAATTTCAAGAGCATTGCGCTACCGCCCGAACAAGGACAGCTGAGACGTTTACAGCCCTCACCCTGCTTCCTCCCTGTGTCTTCTTACCATCATGTAATCGACACCTCGAAGTATGCAGGTGCTTAGGCAATTCGAATTCTGCCTCGTGACCAACAACACAAGCGCGGCAAACGTATGATTACGTGCATCGCGGCGACATTAACTTTGCAAAGCAGTACGATCAAAATCTTCACACGCATAAGTGCAGCCATACCCCCGTGTGGTGAAGAGTGCAGATGCTGCCCGGGATGGCGATGCGCGAGACGGTGAACGAATTCTGCCCCCTGTGCCGACTGCGCAGCTACACGCACCTTCAGAGCTTCATAGCGGAGAGGTGACATTCCTGAGTACCATTTCCAGCAGAACCAGTCTGGTGAAGATACTTTGCGTGCTCACTGCTCCCTTCCCTTCCCCTCCTGAACCACATGCCAAGCTCTCCTGCTCCTCCTGCGCTGTCCACCTGGATACTAGCACCTCGCCCCTCACAAACGTGTATGTAGTGCTCAGCACTCGGGCAATGGAAAGAGGCCCGTAGGGCTCTGACATCTCGCTCAAGTACTATTTAGTTGGCAGCATGTCCAAAAATTGGTAGCGGTGACTTTAGCAACAAGTGCAGTTGCTGAAGAGCAGCATGATGGTGCAGCAGGTATCGACGATGCCTCACAGCTCCTGGGCTGTGTGTCTAGATGTGGGTTTGATGGAGCACTGTGAGCTGCTGCAAGTCATTCTGGGGATTAGCCTAGTGGCCTGTGCATCAGGCATTCTTGACCTCATCTGGGCACAGGTCCAAAGGCTCGCCTGAACCTTTCTCGTGTTTCCCCGTGCCTTATAAGTGATTCTTTCAGCACCATCTAATCTGCAGGAACTGGAACTCAGGGGTGGGAGACGATGGAGTTGGGTTTCAGAGCAGAGACCGAGAACCCGCCACGTGGCTCTGAACGTGGGGTCCAGAGGGTCCACCTGTGATCGTGGAACAGAGTTTAGTAAAACGGAGGTTGGTGGAGGGTCTGCAGAATGACCTTCGGGAACCCTTCCAAAATCCTCGAACAACTTGGATCGGATCCCTCGCCCAGAGCACTTTGGCACTCGGGTGTCTTTGAACTTCTGGGCCGTTTTCCACAGAGAGGTCAATCTCAGCAAAGCCATCCGAGCAGACAAACACCAGTTGCAGTTACAAGGGCCTTCAACATCTGGAGGACCACGGGAGATGAACCTCTCTATGGAGGAATAGGGATGGCGGGCCGGGGCTCAAAAAATGAGTAAGAGAAACACACGTCCATTCCTGTCATACGTTCTCGTCACTCGAACTGTGAGAAAGGAAAATACGGCAAAACCAAAAGCTCCCGGAACCCGTGCGTTAATGTCCTAGGAAAACAATTCTCTGCTGGATCTCAGGCCAGCGTGAAGTCCCACGCGGCGGCTGTGGACTTCGCAGCCGCCACCGCCCATGAGCTCTCCCTGTTCGCATTCGTCCCACAATACACCGCTGTCGATGTCCTGCTTCTCCCGACCCACGTTCCTGCTTTTCAGCACAGACTGGAAAGACGCTAAGAAGGAGAGAGGAGATTTTCAGAGTCAGGGTTATTGCTTTGGCGCCATTCCCCTGAAATAACATGACTTTCAAATTAATAGGTGGAAGAACGTGGAAAACATCTGTTTTGAATTATGGGCCACGGGGACGCCCCGGCACCATCGAGGACGCGCTCAACACATCGCTCATTTCCTGTTCTTGAAGCTGTCAGTGCCTGAATTCAGATTTACGCGTCCTTCCTCCCCTCTCTTGCTCTGCACCCCCAGATGCGGTGGGACCGTCTCCGAGGAACTGCCGAGCAACTTACGCAAAGACCTCAGCAAAATAATGTCCTCATGCAAAGCTGTCTTGACAAAACTCAATAGTCCAGAAGATAAAATCGTTTTGCTGGATCAGTATATATTATGCAGAGGAAAGGGTACATATTATTTAATAGATGTCAAAATGGAAAAGTGATGGGGGCTGTGTTGGGGAGTATGTGCCAGTTTTGGTAACAAAGGAAGCTTACATCCCTTGACAATTTACTCAGATCTCCATCCACGTTGCAAACAGTAACCACCTGTCCAGCCAAAGATGTCCAGGCAGACTTCTAGAAAGCAAATCCTCAGAGACCCAATAATGAAGCATTATTTATAGTGGAGACTGAGAAAAACGGCAGGCCACAGAGTAAGTATATAACCATTTGGCCCCTTTACACAAAGGGAAAGAGTCAAAATAACTGAGCCTTCCTCTTCACTCTTCAGATGGACAGGGGCAGGAGTGGGGTAGTGCAGTGGCTGGAAGCATTGGTCTGCGTTCAAAGGGGCTGGGTTTAAACCCCCGATCCTGCAGCAGAACCCTTGATGGAGGTAGTTAACCCTGAATTGTTTCAATGAAAAATGACAAGCTGTATAAATAAGTTAATAACTTTAAGTAGCTTAGTACACAGACATGTCATTGTGATTTTCTTCCGAGGAACGTGTGAAATATCCAGTAAAAAGGAGAAAATGGATAGATCTCAAATATGACACTCAGCAGCAGCACTAAGAAGGAAACTTTTTAAGAGGGCAATAATAAATACTCTCGATGCAGAAACTTAGCAACTCTGAAATGCAGCAGACTAATGCAAAGCAGAACCACAGACAACTTTTGAGGTCAGCAGTCATTGCAAAATGACTGAGGCTGATTATGAGATATGGTAATATCTGATATCTGATGGATCGGTAAAACCAGCACATTCTTGCAGGGCAGATGCCCATTGAACATAAATGAGGAATAAATAGGCCATTGTATTACTTGACCTGTGAAGAGCTTGAAACCTTTCGCAATTATTCAGCCATGTGTCATAGCTGCTGGTTCTCCAAATGTCACTCCCAACTCCTCCCCTCCGGCTGCTTTCATATGAGAGGGGAGGGAGAGCCGATTCGAGCGAAGAATTGGCTCGTGGAACAGAAAGCAGATCTCCGGCCCGCTGCCAAGGCTCCTGGTAATACAATGGCACGTATCCCACTTCTGGCACCAATGAGCTGCCACTGCGGAGGCCGATATGCTTGCATCACTCATAATTTCGGAGCGTGGCAGAAGAAATGCACACAGTGACAATACATGTGCTTCTATCAGCTGCGCCCTGACAAAGGGAGAGGTCAGAACTGGTAGGCACCACGAAGGTGGCCTTCGGAGGGGTGGTCTTAAGTCAGGATGTGGTCATGACTACATCAAATCTCAACTAACAGTTAGGAAACCTGGATAAAAAACAAGGATGGGAATTAAGTTACCCTCTGCAAACATTTATACTGAACTCTGCGGAGTTAAAACTAACGAGTGCGATGTAAGCCAATTTACTCTACCTCTGAGTCTTTCCTGCAGTAGAAGCAATTTGGCATAACTCCATCCCCTCTCCCAAACCGCCCTGTCCGTTTGGCTGGAGCGCAATGAAATGCTCTGAGGAGAAGGCAGCTTTGCATGACGTACAGATTCAGCGAACTCGAGAAGATGTCATGCACGGAGCCAGCTGCTCACGAAGCACAAATGCAGTTTTGTTTATTCTCAACCTGGCCTTGCGCAGCCGCTTGTCCGATGCGTTTGTTCTGCAGCACGTAGATCACGAACATAACGAAAAGGACCGAGATAAATACCTGCAACTTTAGGACCCGAAAGAACCAAACACTAGCAGTGCAAAGAAGTCACCCACAAGGCTCTTTTCCAAAACAGGGAGCCACTCCTAGCTGTATGTAGAGGTCAAGTGACCCCCATGGAGCACTGATAGCCTTCCTATTGCCTGAAGGCATAGGCAAACAAGCTGTTCCTTATACTGTGTTTCTACGGCGGTAAAAATAACTGCACATGGTGAGTCAGACTCGAAGCATCCAGAATTCACTCGTGTTACTGATGAAACAGATGAAGGTTTTCACAGCTTTGTCGATAAACAACCAACAACTTTGGTCACGTTTCACCGTACGGGCCTTCAGAGTCCTCCCTGTTTCGGAAAGCCACGTGACGGCGCATTAAAGCGTAACGTGCTAAAGCGGGAAATGCGTTTACGCACTTCACCTGCTCCGACACCTGCACTTCGAGCGTAGGCGAGAACAGAGCCCTGGTGAGACGACCGGAGATGCTTTTTCACCCAGCAGAGTCAATGTCCTCACAAAGCCCCCTTCTGCAGACGAGCGCCAAACCGAGACCGATTCCTCCACGCGTTGGGTTGGAACCGAAGCAGAGCAGTCAGGATCCATTGAAGGTTTGGAACACAGGAGCATCTTTGAGCAAAAAGAATCCATGCACGAACACACACGAGTCTCGCTCTCTGAAACGCACCCACACAAACACACACATTCCAACTGCTTTCTCTTCGAACCGCTTGAGACCTTTCGCTCGCCAAACACATTCTGACAAAACTGTTGGATCCCAACGGCATGAAGTTAAAGACGCCGTCATGGGGGAACGGAGCGCCGACTGCGCCGCACTCCTCTCGCCGCCCACGCGGACGTACGTCCCTCGCTCGCATTTACCTCCGAAGAAAGGCACGAGGACACGAGTGCCCGTCTCCATGGCCTCCCTGTCGGGCCCTGGACCCCCCTCCCGGCCCTCCCGCCCGGCCGTCCTCTTCCGCCTCCAGCGCATCGATCCACCGCTGGCTCCCGTGCGGCCGGCACGGGCCGTGCTCGATCTCCCCACTCCGCCCGCCACTCCTCCGAGGGCCCGACGCCTACTCAGGGTTATAAAAAGACAAGGAGGAGACCGCCTCTGCAGCCTGACCGCCGCATCTCTCTCTCCTGCTCTCTCTCTCCTCACTGCGGCACCTGCGCCACGAGCCCCAGACCCGGACGTCTGCAGGCGGCGCAGGGACCAGCTCGTAAACACACACACACACACACACACACACACACACACACACGCACACACACCCCGCTACGCACAAACACAAGGTCACGTGCATACACACACACTCACGTACACACACTCATGGTCACACACACACATTCACCTCACACATCTGCTGATCACCTTTCCCTAAACCAAGTGGTACCCGCTACCAATCATTTTATGTTTCTTAATTTCTACATTAAAGTTATTTCGATCACATCCCGAACTACATTCCTACGTTTATAGTCACCGTGCAAAACGCGGCTCGAGTCCAACGTATCTTCAGGTATCTTTCTATTAATTTCTATTAATTACAATATTAATAGCACTGAAGGTCAGAGATTTACTTTTTCATCCAAAGATGCTGCGCAGCCAGTTCATGCAGTGCGACAGGCTCCTGATTCCGACGCTTGTGGCAGCAGCTCTACCTGTAAACACAGCGTTTGGGGAATTCGTGTCCGCAAGGGGTACAGGGGTAGAGTGGCCTTTCGGGGGCTTAAACTGAGCGCGTGCAGTGCTTCCAGCATCACATTGTCATCGGTGTGGTCCTGAGCACCTTCTTGGTTCGTGCATGCGTTCTGCGGAGTCCAGGCTCTGCTTTCACACCCTGTAGTGTAATGCAAAAAAGTGGTAAAAAAAAAAAAAAAACGTGCAAAAGGAATGTTGTCGGCCAGAAGGAGAGAGAAAGGGAGGGAGGGAGGGATGTCTGCAAAAGAAAGTAAAGCAGAGTAAGGCAGTACTGGAAGATGCAGTGAGGTGGTACTTGAGTAATAATAATGCCAACAGCAATAATAATAAGTTAGTAGCGATTACGAATAACGGATATTCTCTTTGGGCTGCCGAGCTCAGATGGCCCTAACCCTAACTTGACTAAACTGAGAGAAAATTTCACCTATTATTACGAACACAAGCGGGTGTTCAGGTATCCAGAACAAAAAATAAAACAACGATATATTTAGTCAAACAGTCAAAACAAGAAAAAAACTGTAAAACCTCTTTGCTGTAATAAAGTGACGACACACGTTATTCAGATTAATAAAGAAAACAGAATGACATGAAGATGTGAACTGGTGAGTCTCTATTTCCCTGTAAATAAATCAGTCCCACGTTTGTGTGCCTAAAACTTTGGTTTCTGGTGAAGTTTACTGAAATATTTACCCGATACTTTTCTACAAAAGGACTGACAATGTCAAGGCACTACAATTATTTACCCATTTACACAGCTGGGTAATTATCTTGCTCAAGGGTACTATAGCTGGGTCTGGGATTTGAACCCATAATCTTTGAGTCCTAAGGCAGTAGCTTTAACCACTACCCAGTGCAGGCTCTAAGGGTGGTGGGTTGGAGGCAGTTTAGACGTTTGGTCTCAGAGCTTCACCCCCCCCCCAGCTGGGAGATGGAGATGTTGTGAGATGTTTTGCTTCTCAGGGCTTCAGTGTGAGAGCATCCTGGCAGAGCCGAGTAGCACATTGACTGAGGATGTTCGCACCGGGGGCAGGAAGCGACAGAGATCCCACGCTCAGTCAAGTGGCAGCGGGATGCGAGAGCAACGCGAAACAGTGGGAAAACACCCGAGCGGACAGCGCCTCCTGTTGACGCAGGACAGAGCGAGAGAAGTCCGACCGCAGGTCTAACGAGACGCAAAGGTCCGGGTCAGCATGATGACCCCACAACGTATGAGTGGCTTCCTGGCCTCTCTCAGTCTAACACAGACACAGGTGCGTGCAAGATCTCCCATACTGGAAGCCTTGTGCAAAACTACAGTGCCAGTCAAAAGTTTGAGCACACCTAGGAAATGTGGGCGGCAGCTGTGTGGGATGAGCCGGACAGAAAAGTGAAAGCAAATCAACTGAAAAAGTGTCCTAAAGCTCTAGGAACTGCTGCGGAGGATCTGGGGAGACGTGGCACCTCGATTCCTCATCGAACTCGTTAGCTCTACTGAAATTTGCGAGCATCCCTGGATCCGACACACTCAACATGACCGCTCAGCTCGCCCCCTTCTGCGCTTCAACCTCCCGCCGCGTGGAAGCAATCTACGGCCCATTACGGTTCTGCCTGGGCATCCTGTGTTGATCCTAACCTGCGGCCGATCTTCAGCGTTACGAATTCCTTCCCAGTTAGCATTTTATTAACAAAAACACTGGAGGACGGGGGATAAGCATCACTGAGATGTATCAAAGTCTAGCAGTAGCCCTTGTGGTTCTGTGATGTTATGAGTATGGTAAACAGCGGTAACCACCAGGGCTCTCTCTAGAGCGTTGGTGTAACTGGTGAACGCGTGGCCCTCGGCCCCCGGGAGTAACAGATCCAAAGGGATGGGGTAACCATAGGCCACGTGGATGCGGACAGAGGACAGTCTCCGAAGCACTGTGATGTCTCTGGTCCCAGACCAAGAAGAAGTCAAGTCACATTTATGAAATCAGTGGACTTGAGGACCACAGCTTACAGTACCAGCGAAAAGTCTGAACGCACTTGCTGGACACTTTTTTTTTTTCCCCCCCCAAGAGGCACTTGGTGAACGGTTTTGAGCAGGAGACACAACCCACGTCTTCCCAGCTCTTCGGCAGCAATTCCCTGACATGTGGAACACTCGTGTGCTGCTTCCCTTTCGCTCACGTGTCCAGTTCGTGCCGCGCAGATAATGTCGAGGTTCTGTATCACACTCTTGACCGGTACTGTGTATGCATAAGCTTTTTGCTGACCGCTTGTTGACCATGACGCCCTGCGCAGCACAACGTGATGTCCACAGGAGTTCTTTCACCCACCCACAATTAACACAGGAGTATGAAGACACTGTAAACAATCCCCTTGGCGAAACGGACAGAGAGGCTGCATATCTCACATGTGGGCGTTTATTACATGATGGAAAAATGTGGAAGGAGAGAGATGGTGTTTACTGGAAACGCTGCCCAGTCCGGAGGAAGTCCCGCCCACAAAGACCACAAGCACCCACCCAACGCCACCCCACCGCCCAATTAGTTTGGTGACAGAAGTCCCAGGTGGGAGGAGCTTGAAGGTCACGGGGACTGTGGTCTCGGGTAGAGGGTGTCCCGCGGACATGTAACGGACCGTCCCAGCACGCACACGCCGTCCTCGGGAGTCCGACTCACGACTTCGGCAGCGGAGTGAAGACACCGTGTGAACACATTCGCGCAGAAGTGTGTGCCGCTGCCCCGGTCCCCATCACAGAATCACGAGATTCATCAGTTAAACAGTCGGAAGGACTTCAGTGCAGCTCAGTGTTTATGCCAGATGAGGGAACAGGATGATAAGGGTCTCTAGGGAAGAGCTGAATGCAGTTCTAAGGGTGGCTGATTTAAGTGTTCTTGGACATGTCTCTGAGGCACCAGGACAAAGGACTGAAGACGTCCCAGAACTCCCAGTTATAGAGCCTGGCTTCTCCTGGGAATGCAGGCAAACGGCGCAAACGTAAACACGGCGCAAGCAAAGCGAAAAACAGTAAAACGTGGTACACGGGACAGGAGAACTCAAGACAAATACAGCACAGCTGACATTAACACAGTACAGAAAACACGGTACAAGTAAAGTGCAGATACAAATGAGGGTATTTACAGCGCAGTACAGTACAAGCCAAACATTGAGTGAGGAAAGGGACAAACTGCAGCTATTAGGAGAGTATAAAGGGGACAAGAAGAAGGCAGCACAGATGCATCGAAATTGCAACATGGCACAGTAAAGGCAGCATAAAATGCATGACTGCTGAAATACTCAGATCAGTATGAAAAATCATAATCAGTATGACAAATCATCTTCAGCATGAAAAATCATCACTGGTACAAAAAATCATCACCAGTATGAAAAAAAAGAGCATTATCAGCATGGAAAAAAAAATCCCCTATCAGTACAAAAATTCATCATCAGCATGAAAAGCCGCAGTATAAAAAAAATCATTCGTACAAGAAAATCATCATCAGTATGACAAATCACCATTAGTATGAAACATCATAATTGGTGCAATGAAAAAAAAAAATCATTATCAGGACGACAAATCATCATTCTTCTGAAAAATCATAATTTGCACAAAAACGGAATCATCAATATGAAAAATCATCAGCATGATAAATCATAATTGTTATGAAAAATCTACACTGGTGCACAATTTTTAAAAAAATAATCGGAATGAAAATCATTCCAGTATTGGCAAATCATCTTTGCCATTTTTTTTTTCCAACCAAGTGTCAGGCATCAGAGGAAAACAATTGCGATAGATGCTGTGCCCACCTTCAATGCAAACCAGACATGGGACAACAGGGGGACAAATGTGCGCTGTTCATAGCACTCTGACGTCTCCATTGCTGCACAAAGTTAACTTTTGAATAAATAAAAACAAACAAACGAACCGCAGCCAAGAGGAGGGGTCCTGTGGGTGTCGTACTCACATCTGGATCGTCACCATAGTAACTGCAGGCGAGCCAAGAGAGTGGAAATGAAAAAAATTACGAGTGGAAAGAGGAAACTAACAGGGCGCAGGAGAGGCATGGCCCACCGCCAAGACAGGAAGTTGTTAGCAGCTGCTGCCGTGTTTCACCTGGATTTATCTGGAGCCTGAATATACCCCCCCCCCCACCCCGGCCCCGGTGTCCCGTCCCCCAGTGCCAGAGCCCAGACGCTGCACCCCGCACCGGCCTCATTCCTTCGCCCGGGCCCCCCGTCCCTCCTATAAACACAGACATTCTACAGCCGCTGGTCCCACCCTGGATGTTTAGTCCTGCACCTTGACCGCAGTAAATGCTCATTTCGCTCCGCTAACAGCAAAGCTCTGCCGCGATTTGTAACGGCTGTCGGCCCCCCGTGTACCGCTCCGCATCTTCGCATCTGTGACACCCTCCAGGTGAGAGCACATGTACTGCAAAAGTACAGCTTCTGTTAAAGCATCTGATGTTTTCCAAAGCAAAACCCGCAACATTAGTGAAAATATTAGCGCAGAAGTCGGTCCGCTTTAACTGTCTGCCAGATGAACGTCTTTGGTTTCAAACGTGTCATTAAAATGAAAAGAAACTTTTTTCACTGACAGTCACTTTCAGCCCAGTCCAGGTTCTGAGTAACGGCTGAGCTGGAAGCTGATTTACACTTGCAACGCCGGCCTAGATGAGCGGTTGTGTAAATACGGCGCTTGGAAGAGCTGACGTGCAAAGATGAAGCAAGACCTGCGGATCTGGAATAAGTTTAGACCTGTGGACTTCAGGTTTGTGGATCTAGGTCCTATGTATCTGGGACCTGCAGATCGGGGGTCTGCTGATCTAGGGCATGCAGATTTAAGGCCTGTAGCTCTAGGACCTTCTGGCAGCGGGTCTGTGGATCTAAGGCCTGCACCCTATGAATCTATGACCTGCTGATAGAAGGTCAGTGGTTCTAGGCCTCCGGATCTAGGGCCTGCGGATCTAGGGTTTATGGATCTAGAGGCTGGAGCGGTACGCTTTGAGCCCAGAAGAGTTCCCAGCCCTGAATGTCAGCTTTCCAACCATGGGAAAGCAGAGACAAGCAGCAAGGGAGCAGGGGGGGCGGGGGGGGGGGGCTCTGGTCCCGTGACTTCCCTTGGCTGTAAGTTTCACACGAATCCATGGTGCCCAGCCCCCCCAAACTATAACCCTCAACTTCAGCACTTGTAGGAGGCGCTACAGGCTGTGACGCACCACGGGTCAGCCCCTCTCCATGAACGGAAGCGGCATACCGTGCCCTCGCTGAGCCCCGAGCTCCATTCGCACCGCAGATTTACCCTGGGAAGATAAGATGAGCGAACATCCTGCACGAAAGCTTCAGATGCCGCTCTGCGACTGATAAAGAAAAGGAAGTTAATAGAAACAAGAATCCTCTGCGTCGCCGAGGCAGGACCGTTCCTGCGGTACAAGCGACACACGGCGCTTGTAACATCCGTAAAGCAGGCTATGAAAGGTCTGCTACGGAAAGGACCAAACGGCTCTGCGATGTAACACGTCAACATATTCCCATGCTGCGTCATGTCCGATGAAGCATGTGGGGTCACTCAGAGCACCACCAACACAGCCCACTGACACCTGGCCACGGTTAGCTGCGGTTAAGGTACCAGCGCTTACGTTTCTGCGTGCCTGGCCGCGCTTCTGTTTTACGTTGTATTTTCATATCTCAATGCCGCTTCATTTAATTCAAGCGCATCTTGAAATCAAAACTCTGCACTAGGAAGTTACGGCAGCTGGAAGCACAAAAAGTGACGGCTATGTATATTTACGGACGAGTTTTTATTAATAACAGTTTATGTACGGTATGTGTGATGCATATTTTTTCTCAGAGAAAGGGAAGAGATATGAAGGGTCAACTGAGAGTCCCGTGACCCCGTTTGACCTTTAAAGGCCATCCACTGTCAGAATGACTCTTCAAGTCGAGCAGACTTTTTGGAAAACAATGTAGATGCGGTTCTACGTTTGTATTTAATTAAAAGTGCTCATACTGAGCTCAGCCATCAGTTTCTGCAAAGTTGTCAAATTCGGCACCAAGTGGCGGAGTTCGAGTCATCCGTCAAGGGAGAGGAGGCATGACGTGTTATTTGGAGAACGACCGCTTCATGACTACTCTTGGAAACATCTCTGAGAAATCTGACTCATGCTTCGAAAGTTACCGTCCAGTAAGGAGAACGCGAAACGATTTTTCTGAAGAGGATGCTGTGTTTTCAAAAGCAGGCGCCCAAGTTTGTGCTTGCGGTCGTGTGGATCCGCTCTCGAGGTGCCGGGTTTGACCGGACCCGGTTTTCACGAAGGGCAACCCGGGTAGCTCGGCCTTAACGGGTTGAGCAACATTTATCGATACGAGAGGCGTTGGAGCCCACGTGAGCTGCACCTCGGAGGGGTCGGAGATCCAGAGGGTTGCAGCAGACCTGGGAGTCTCGGGACCTGCACACCGGTAAACGCATGAGTAAAAAGCAACAAACACAGTGTACAAAGTGGATGAACAAACCTGCGGGAGAATTTCTGCAAGTCCTAGCTTGACTCATCCCCCTGAGGGCCAGTAATGGTCACTCAGCGTGTTTCTAGTCCCTGGAAGATACTGCCAAAGAAGTGAGAAGTGCAGAAGCGGTCAGGTGTCCAGCTCACACCCACCGCCAAGTGGTTAAGGCACTCCTCACGCGCTCAGAATGACACTTGCGCGCGTGAGATCGTGCAAGATCAGGGTGAAAACACAGTACGGTACAGTACCGGAGGAGCAGGACAGGAGCGAATGCGAAAAAGTGGAGAGGAAAGAGGAGAAGCGCTTACTCTTCGCAGGGGGTCTGCTGCCCACCACCGACATGTGTCTCTGCAGGCTGCTCACTTTGCCCTGCAGCGCGGCGGCGCGCGCGTGCACCGACAGCAGCTCTGCCTCGAGCTCCTCCACGATGCTCAGCGACTGTCGCGACACGTCGGCCAGCTGGAGCAGCAGCGATCGCAGCGTGAACGCGCACACGTCCCGCAGGTCCCCGAAGCCGAAGCGGGAGCGCGCCGCGTCCTCCTTACACACGTCCCTGGGGGCGATGGATCTCTTGCAGAAAGGCATGTCGGCTGCCGGGGCGCTCCTCGCGCTCGCGATCACGGTAAAACTGCTCTCATTTCACCCACCGCGAATCCGCCGCCGCCCGATGTCGTTACTTTTCTTCTCTCTCCTTTTCTTTCTTTGCATTGCACTTCGTCGTCGTCGGCCGCGTGGAGCTGTCGCGCGCCGCGGCCCGGGGTTCGAGCGCTCCCGCGCACCGCTAGTTTGCGCGCGTGACGCCTTAGTGAGACGCGGTGGTCACCCGAGGAGGAGCCGGACAGCCTCCTGAGCGCGCGCCCAGATCACTCACTCCCCCCCCCCATCCCCAGCAATAATTATTCTGACAAAACAACATCCAAAGAGGGAAAATTTTATCCGAGTCCCGCAGAACGATCGGATAGACGCAAAAGTGTGTATTCCTGCACACTTTCCCTTTCCGTCCCAGGAAAAGTCTACTTCTCGCAGTTTTCTTGGACTGCGGAGCAGCGCGAGCTCCGCGAAGTATTCCAGCGCATCTCCACCCCCACCGATCCCCCCCCGATCCCCCACCCACCCCTGTGAAATTGCGCTATAAAGAGCAGCGCGTGCGAACAGCTGCGCTGGACTGCAGAGCAAATTCCTGCGCTCCGACTCTCCACGCGGGGGCTTCGACCCCATGCACATCTGGATCCCGAGTCCCCGCACAGAAAAGTCCCGCAGAAAGTGGTCGGCAGGGGGAGGTGGGGCAGCGCGCGGCAGCCTTATCAGCCTTCTTCTCCGCGGCTGATGCGGAGTCCGTCACATGTGAGCGATTGATTGGAAACATCTGGACCCCTCCCGCTCCCAGCTCCACATGAATGTTCCCATTGTTTCCCGAGCCGCTCGGGCGTCGAACATCTGAGAAGAAACACGCGCTCCAGAACCAGCGAACCCCCCCTTCCGTTCCTCCTTAAACACTCCTTCAGACCTACCCTGACCTGGGTGATGGGATGAGAGGAAGCACCACAGGAGCTGCGAAGGTCTGCACTAGTGGTTGTCCTCCCTGTCAAAGCAAGGGTGTTTGTATCATGACCCAGACCTCCATGATCTATCTGGGAACAGAGCAGCCACACACAGCCCAGTAGACACACACACACACACACACACACACACACTGAGAAATAGCCAGAACCACATGATGCTCCACCATATCGCATCTTACTCAGCTGGTTTAACCTTCCTCGGGTCTGGTGATATTAAAATGACCCAGAGTCCAGATGCACCTTCAGACTTCAGAGCCAGATGTGTAAAGGAACGTTACCAGCTACGCCCTACTGTGAGCACACGTTTCTCCTTCTCTCTCTCTCTCTCTCACACACACACGTACATGCAGAGCCCCGGTCTATCCCATAACCTCTGCTTTGTCTCATGTGAGGAATGGAGCTCAAGGTCGCTGTGGCCGGGTGAGAGCGGGACCCCATCTACGTTTGTTGTCATGCCCTGAGCGGGGCCCCCTGGCCGAAGCAGCAGGAGGGGCTGACCACCGTCCAGCAGTGCCCATATGGCCTCTTGGAGTTATGCTTGGTTGGCTATGGGAGGGGGAAACAAGGTCGCGCCCAAAACGCCCACGCCACAACCGGCTAAGTGGCCAGCAAGTCTGAGAGCAAAAGCCGCTCTTTCGGCCAACCGTGAGGTAACCGCAAACAAACCGAGCATTGCATTGTGGGAGATTCTTCTCAGCTGTGGCGCTACAAAACAAGCTGCACTCTAAGACAGTTCCAGCGGGAGAAAAAAAGTTGTTGTAACTGCCGTTCTCTACCCTTCCGTCAGTTTAAATGTAGATTCTACTGGACTGTATAGGAGTTTTATGTCGAAAGCTCCACAAAAAATCTGTTTACAAGGTTACTCTTCAGTCCCTTCATCATCATTCCACCTGCCGCCCCAGACAGGTCCCAGCAAGAAGACAATAACAATGCAGCACCAGAAGGACAGTTACCAGCACGGTGGCATGGAAGGGTTAAAGGGGAGCCGCGATTCCTCCTTAAAACGGAAATTGCCGTAACAAAATCCGAGAGAAATTGCAGCCTGTTCGACCTCATCTTCGCTCCTCGAGCCAAGTGTTGTGAAATTTCCCCTCTGCGCTAGAAAGGATTTGGACACTTGGACAATGTCCTCAACAGCAGCTTCCACAGCTGGGGAGTGCTAGGTATTAGAGATCTGCACATTGAATCTCATTTTACATATATTTATCATTTTACAAGAATTTACAATCTGAGGTGTTTTATACAAGATTTCATACTATAATTTACCCATTTATACATCTGGTTAATTTTTCTTGAAGCAATTCTGGGTATGTTTATTTTGATTCATTTAGCTGACGCTTTTCTCTAAAGCAATTTACAATGTTAATCTACCTACGGTTATTTACTGGAGCAATTCAGAGTACATACCTTGCTCAAAAGGTACTACAGCTGGAGCTGACACTTGAACCTGCAACCTTAGGAAACAGCTACAGAAACGCTACGCTATCAGCCGTCCCCAGCTGGGGAAGTGCCTTGCCCACAGGTACTACAACAGTAGCGGGGATCCAAACCCTGCTCCTTTGACTCCCAAGACAAAAGCTCAACTACCTGCTGCCCCTATAATTTAAGATACATATATTGAGGTAATTCAAATACTTGCCTTCTAATCGAAGGAATGCTCCGACACAGACAACTGCCCATGTCAGGTTTCAGAACTAACCAGATGGCTTTCAGTCCCAACATTGAGATACCCTCATCATGACAGTAACACTCCAGAGCTGGTCTTTTGTTGTAAATGACACTTTATTTGACCTTAATTCTGGGGGAACAGGAGTACAGGGCTGCAATGCCTTGTTTGGGTGCTTAGCTGCTGCCCTGCTTTGCAGCGAGCCTCTTGTCCCTCTCCTCAGCAATGGTTAGCCGGATGCCCTTGCCCTTGGGGAGGGACACCCATGGCTTGTTGCCCTGTGGTGGAAGCAAGAGAAGAAAGAAGTCAGAAATGATGCGAGACTATTTGACACTGAACCCTCAACTACTGAGGAAGCTATTTTAAATGCCAGTAAGACATACCATTAATAGGAGCTAACTGTACACAAAATGGTTTACAGAAAAATGGTCTTCACTGACAAGTAAAATTTCATACTATGAACCAAGTCTGCTAGTTTCTGATGCCTGCTCAAAATCAATACAAGAAAATCAGTGTATTGTGTGTCCACCCATCTCACATCCCTGTCCCCACTCTACTGGTACTCACCTTGCCGATGACAAAGATGTTGGACAGTCTGGTGGCAAAGCTGTTGCCGGTGCTGTCCTTCACGTGCACCACGTCGAAGGAACCAGGGTGCCGTTCCCGGTTGGTAATCACGCCAATACGCCCCAAGTTGGCACCACCTGTCACCATACACAGGTTGCCTGTTGGAATTGGACAAGAGGTGTCAGGTGAGTAGCCATATGTGCGCAAAACCTACTTCCCAAAGTGGTGTTCCTCTATAGACCTAAATATGGAAAACCAGGCTCCTTTTATCAAGGACCACAGGATGGAATACAACACAACACGCTAGCTCATAAAAACACACTTGATGATCTCACCGGTATCAAATTTGATGAAATCGGTGATCTTGCCGCTGTCCAAGTCAATGCGAATTGTGTCGTTGACCTTGATGAGGGGGTCTGGGTAGCGGATGGTGCGAGCATCATGTGTCACCAAGTGTGGGATTCCTTTGGTGCCAATAATAATCCTCTTCACTTTACAGAGCTTGTACTGCGGAGTAAAAAACAGCACAGCAGCATAGTTTTAAATCAAAAGAAATTTTTTATATGCTTTTACACAACAAAACTGATATTACATTCTGTGCCTAGCTAAACAACAACCAATGTTGCATATAACACTCTTGCAGAGGCCTTAAATTCTCTCTATTAGTGCATTTCTATTGCCCGCACTAGCCCACGACGACCAAGCCAAGCCAAGCCCTTTGTTACCCACCTTGGCTTCCTCTGCAGTAATGCGGTGGACAGTAAAGCGCCCTTTGACATCGTAGATCAGGCGGAAGTGTTCACCAGTCTTCTCAATGCTGATCACATCTGGGAACAGAACACACAATGTGCTCAGGGTGATGAGAACTAACATGGCAGAAGACACTATACCATTCACTTAAACGCAGCACATTAAATGGAATATGCACACTTCACTAATGAAAAACACATGCAAGGTGCAACACTAGTTACAAAAAAAAAAAAAGCACCCAAACACAAATAAGTCTAGGTTTCACCTTGCTGAAAATCCTACAATTCATTTCCAGCACCACAGGTGTTCACAGGGCAGTGAGAGCCATTGGGCTGGTCCCCAGGAAAAGGGATTTAATCCATCAAAGTGCAATGGTTAACAGCTTAGCCTAGTGGGGGATGCAGTGCTAATCCACACCTCAACACACTCCTTCCCGTTAGCTCTCCCTTGCAGCTCCTTCTGTACAGTTTTCTGCTTCTTTGCAAAAAAACATCTGGAGCAGCCAAAAGTGACAGCATGAAGTTGCAGCCAAAACCGTCAACTCCCAACACAGCGGTCAAAAACTTAACTAAGCATCCGCTATTAGACATGTCCAAAAATTCCTTTTATCATATTACACGCAGTGCAGGGTAATGTCTTTCAACAATACTTAAGTAAAGTTAGACTGATGTTTTAACACAACACAAATACAAGCAGCTGTAAAGACCACAAAGTGGTGGGTAGGAAAGACGAGTCAGCCGCAGTAAACAACAAAGCCAATCAGGGGCCGGGGCATGGGAACAGGGCCAGGAGAAAAGGAATAAAACCATCTGTTCACAGCACCACAATTACTGCCTGCAGCTCCTGTTGGGTGAACCTCACCTGCTTGTGGATTTGGGGCCCATTTAAATAATCCACGTTTGCTTCATCCTGATTGAAAGGCTATACCGCAGCAGGAACAGTGACACAGTTTAAAACAGCGATCTTAAACCTGGACCCCTAGAAATAAGAACTCAATTGCTGGAGCAGAACCCTGCATGGACCATGACTCTACATGACCTGGACTAAGGAATCCTGCATAAACTACTCTTCTAAAGCCGTTGAAGCGAAACTTCAACTAAAAGGTTGGGCACAAAGGCCATGTAGATGTCTGCAGTCTTCAGGGTAGTGCTGTTCACCGCTGTACTTGCAGGAACACAGACATTACAAAACAACTGTACACATCCTAGGTCATACACCCCGGACAGTCCAATAACCCCATCCATATCAGAGTGGTGTAAGAGCTGGATAAAACCAGTCTTCACAGTTTCCAAAATGCAATGTTGGGGACTCTTTACCAACAGAAGACATCTTTCTAGCACAGACCACAGTGTAAAATAATGGACAACTGCAGTCCTTGAAGGCACCACAGAAGGCAACTGTCTCAAGGAAAGAAATCAAAAGCTGAGAAACAATGAAATCCAGCACATCCCTGTAGCCTGAGACTTTTGGGATTGATCACCTTTGTGTCCAACCTTAACTCAACCCCCAGAACTCTGTGCTCACTGTACTATAAGGCTGTTACACTGTACTGCGTTGTACAATTGTTACACTGACTCCACAGAATCTGACATCGCCTCCATAACCCAGCCTACATCCTCTTTGCCACTTGCACTTACATTACATGATCCTGCAGGAACACAAACATAATGCTGCATGAAAGTTCTTAAACGAATCACACAGCATATTGTGTTTGCCCTCTTCTACCCACTGAAAATGTTAAAGGCAGGAAAATTTAAGAGTCAGTGCTACAACCAGGTGCAGTTAAACATCTTTCTGAACAATACTGCACATTTTAGCAGTCCAATTTTGCAATGTTTTCAACACCAAGTGTAATTTGTGGACTTCTATGTCACACACAAAGTTACTAGCGAAACTGCAAAACACTACAGAGTCATTCCAAACTTATCTTCTCACCCTTGATAAAATCACATAGAACAAGAGACAACTCACAGGTGATCTTGATATGCTGTAATACATGTCACAGAACATAAAACGTAAACGCCACAGATGGATACGCTGTAAAATAAAAACAGCGGTGCAGAGCATTTAACACACTCACCCATAAAACCAGCAGGGTAGGTGATGTCAGTGCGGACTTTGCCATCAATCTTGATGAACCTCTGCATGCAGATCTTCTTGACCTCATCTCCAGTCAAGGCGTACTTGAGCCGATTCCTCAGGAAGATGATGAGGGGCAGGCACTCCCTCAGCTTGTGGGGACCTGTGGAGGGCCGTGGAGCCTGGGAAGGAGGAGGGGGGTAGAGTAGTCTTTTTAGGTGACGCACAGAATTCGGCAAAGGCACCCAGTACAATGAAAAGTGCTCCATCTTTTAAGGGGGCAGCAACAACACCACATAAATTGCCGACAGCACAAACTGAAGTGGCGGACAGGTGGTGATATGAACTTTAAAAGGAAGCCATCATCACTCAGAAGAGACACTCACAAACACTCCTGTGAGCTTGTCCAGCATCCAGTGCTTGGGTGCTGCCACGCGCTTCAGGTGCTTCTTTGGTCCTCGAGCCTGGCAGATAATTAGAAAAATATAAACAACCACTTTATTATTACACAGCCGCACAAAACACTTCAACGATATCACCTACTGCACCTCTAATGCACATTACATTTACTTAGACAAAGCGACTTCCAATGAACTCTATGTAGTGTTACAAGCCCACACACCGTATAATTTAAGGTGACTTACACTGTGGGATTGTTAGAAGATACACTACTAATGGGTCACTCATCCATACATCAGCGGAACACACACTCTGTCACTCACACACTGGGGGAACCTGAACAGCATGTCTTTGGACTGTGGGAGGAAACCAGAGTAGCCAGAAGAAACCCACACAGACACGGGGAGACATGCAAACTCCAGACTGAGCGGGGACAGAGTTCGTGTGACAATTTCAAATTTAATTTGTCCTCTCGCACCACCCAGGCGCTGTGCCAAAGTGACATTACTTTTATTCAAGGTTAACAAGATCATATCTGTCAGACAAAAACACTTTTGAACACTATGGGCAGTTTATATTTGAGCTCCCAACGCGATGAGAGCGGAGACGCTGCAGCCGAAGGCAAGGCAGTGTGTAGTGTAAACTCTACCTGACAAGGAGTCCAGCATTTATAATTAAATAAAAATAACGGAATACTTAGGCGAAATAACACGACTGTGTGTTTTAACGACGTTTTGTTCAGAAATCACTGCAATACCAAACGTGGCTCGTCGCCTCGATAATCAATGAGAAGAAATATAAGGAACTCCGGGTTTAAAGTTTTCAACCATTTATTAGACTTTTTCAACATAATATCGGGGCAAGTGAATCCAACAGACAGCAGTTATACGTTATTTAGACGTAGAAGAAGAGCATGTCGTAACAAAAGGGCGATGTTTAAAGGTGATCTTTTCTCAAGAAACGTTGCACAAATCTCCTCACCATGGCGGCGTCTAGGGGGGAAAGGACCGCCCACTTCCGAGTCAACAATATAAGGGCTCAAGGACGGCGGCCTGTGAGGGACTAAACACCTTAAAGTACAGTGAAAATAAATTCCACCCCCTAGCGGTGGATGACTGAAACAACAAAACCTGACATGTATGTTTTAAACAACGCTGTCCCTTTCTAAAAAATCATACAATTGCACGCATTATTAAATCTCGTTAGTAGCTGACTGCACACAGGTAAAAAACTGTAATCTATTGGAGGCATTCTGCACAATGGGGCTGAATGAGGCTAAATGAATACTACAATATATTTCCATCACTCCAACATAATTTCAAGACCTTACCCATTTAGTTTTAATGCTTTGTTTATACTTTTATTAAGAAATAAAGCCCTTATGCACAAGAATATCAATACAACCTCTCTGCAGTTTCAGCCTCGTCTCTTAATGGACTACAGATAATTCTTATGATGCTGTTATTATATGCAAACAGCCATGTGATGAATGCAGACCTTCACAATGCTGGAATCTTCAGCAGCACTGACACCCAGGAAATTTAGGCAACAAGCCCTGACTTCCTTTGCCTTGCTGTAGATCAGTGTGTTAGAAGGCAGAGAGGATCAAGGCAAAAGATCCCAATACTCAAACTTTCTCCACAGTTCAATAGCAGGTGTCCAAGAATGGTTGGATCACAAATAGAACCAAAGTGCACATGTTCTCCCCAGGATTCACCTTTCAGCTGAATGGAATGTAAAATGTCACACATTTGCTGTGCTGTGATGTGCAGACCAGTGGTAAAGTGGCTGAAATGTTCCAGTCAGTTTGGTCACTAAGTCTGTCCAACAGGAAATGCCATCAGGAGAAGATCTGTTTATGTGGTGGAAGATAAGAGTCAATGAGAGACCTTTTGTTCCACTGCCAAATGTCAGACCCACCCTGTCCATCAAATTATCACTGCCCCATGCCAAAGACGTGTTTGTGGATTTACACCTCCGAGGGTAATGTGTGCTCCAAAGATCTTTTCACATTTAGCTGATGCTTTTCTCAGAAATGAGATAAAATTGTTCACCCATTTATACAGTTGGGCAATTTAGGGGAAGTATCTTTCCTTGAGAGTGCTACAGGGGATTTGAACCTGCAGCACTTACTACTATACTACCAGCTACCCTAAGTTTGGATGATTTTTCATAAAATAGCATACTGATCATACAGAGTGGTCTGTTATGCAAATAATGTGTAGTAATATTAAATTTATATACTTTGACAGATTTAAACATCTTTGCTCTGTTATACTGTACCTCTACTTAAAGGTATGGCACTTTTTCACAATTTTTTTTCCTAATAGGCCACTAGGTGGCAGTACCGCACAATATGACAAAATGCTTTTTCTTTTTATTCTTATTAACTTTTATTTAACTGACACCTTTGTCCAAAGTGACTTAAAACGTTAGCCAACAACTATCCACACATATATAGGCAGGTTACTCCTGTTATTATTAGGTTATTTTTGTTCAATTCAAGATAAGTATGATAAATGTAATACAGTAACAGTGTAGCCAATAAAAACTGATAGTAGTCTTATATTAATCATTCACTGGGGAACCTACTGCAATAAATTAATGAAAAGCTGCTGTTTTTATCACGTTATTCTAAATAAAAAGAAAATGATTGTTTTTCCTCTATTATTTAAAGCACAACATTTTTATTTTTAATTACAAAACAACAGACAACAAGCAACAAAAAGTACAACTGATCATAATCATATCATAAACAATCCAAACTAATAATCTCATACTCAAAATCATTACATTATGACATACAAGTCACATGCTTTTATGAGTGACTTATAAAAATGCTTTACCTAAAATTGTAATCTGAAATGTAAAAACCAAACTCTAGACTCAAACTGTAGGGACTTATGCACATGCAAACACGCACACATTGACTGAAACTGCTTGTCCCAAGCAGGGTTGTGGCAAACCAGTGCCTAATCCAGCAACACAGGATGCAAGGCTAGAGGAGGAGGGGACACACCCAAGATGGGATGCCAGTCATCATAAGGCACCCAAAGCAAGACTTGAACTCCAGCCCCACCAGAGAGCAGGCACAGGCCAAACCTGTTGCGCCACTGCACCCCCTGCCAAAGATGTATGTTTCAGCTGAATAGGTAACTCTAAATTGCCCTTAATGTGTTTATGATTGAGTGAATTACTGTGATTGCTCTGTGAGGGGCTGACATCCTCTCCAGGGTGTACCTCGCTTCCTGCCCTCTGTTTCTGCGATTGACCCAGGACCACTATGACCCTACACTGGAAAAAGCAGTCACTGGTAATGGATAGATGAATGAGTGAATGGTATTTCGACTCAAGCAGTTCAGGGTAAAGACTGTTAGCAAAAATGGGACCAAAATTACATATGAAGAAAACTAAGGTCATGAGAGCTGGCCAGGCAAACAACTTTAGTGCTGGTGGCAAAGACAAAAAGAGTACCTGACAACTTCTGCCTCCTGGCATCAATGATCGACAACTAGACACATAGTAGTTAAGAAGTAGACCTTGCACAGCATCTTTGGGGGTTTTTCACAAGAGTAGAATTAAAATCAGATGAGGTAAAGGGGCAAAAGAATAAATAAATGATATACAGAGTTAACTATTCACTGGATAGCTCTGAAAAGTAAAGCGGGGATGGTTGTAAAACATAGGAAGGGGCCACTGGGGAAGTGTTAAGTAGGGGACCAAGGAGAGGGGGTGGTAAAATGTAGAGCAGGGTCAGTGATGAAGAGGAGAACAGGGTCAATGGGAAAGAAGGGAGAGGGGTCAGTAGTGAAAAAACATGGGTCAGAGGTAAAAAAAGGGCACAAGGTCCTAGCTGAAGAAGAGGCCTGAGTTGGTGCTGAAGAGGGAAGGTGGGTTAGCGCTGCACAGTGGCTCATGGTTAGTGATGAAGAAGGGCATGAGTTCTGTGGTGAAGAAAGGAAAAGGTCCAGTGAAGTGTGGAGCTGAGCAGCTGGTGAGGTGTGGAGATGCCACGTAAGGACCAGAGATGCTGAAAAGAGGAGCAGGGTTGCAACTGAAGACTGGACGATGGGCACTGGTGAAGAATGGAGCAGGAGCAGCGAAATGAGATGCGGGAACATAAGAAAGAGCACCGAAGCCAAAATCAGCAGCATTTGCGGCAGCAAAAGGACAAGGAGCAGAAGAAAAACCAGGTGTGACGCAAGAGGCTAGGACAAAGTCAGAAAAATCTGAAAAGGTGGTATCACGGGTGATGCAGGAATCTGAGACTTCAGCACAGGAAGCTGTGAAATCACTGGCAGGGCTGGAATCAGGGACAGGGCCAGTTTTTTTGGTTCGGAACTCCAAGGGCTGCACGTCACCCATCTTTTTGCTGGTGGCCTTCAGAACCAAACAAGTCAATAAAGAACTTCAAGATAAATCTTTGATTTGTTCTCCTACACAATTGTGGGAGAACAAATCAAAGAAATTGACAATTGTCCTCTATATAACTGTAAAATTAATTCTAACTTACATCTACAACCACTAGCTGAACTAATAATTGTTACACATCAGTTTATTAGTCTTGGATTTTTGCAAAGTTGCATCACAACTTTGCTGTTTTTACACAGTAAATATTACAGAATAATGGTTGCAGGAGTTTTCTATGGGATTTGGTATCTATTTACAGCCCAAAGTCAACAGCTTGTCAGATTTGTATAAATACCTTTTTTGGAGTCCCTCACGCTGACTGTTTTTCGGAACACATAAACAACACCGGCTGCAGCAAGCCCCAAACCAGCAGCCAACACCATCAAGCTGCATGACGGTGGAAGTCGGGGGCTACAGGACACTTTGGATTGCCATAAATGTACTCTTAAATTCATAAATTCATGAATTACTGGCAAACCTGTCTGTCCTTCCTCGGTGTTGATAGTTTTATTCTCACTCTCCTTGACAGCAACACTGTTTACCTTGGCAACCACATGATAATGAAATGAATGTACTGTTTTAAAGTTATTTCAAAACGAAATTATAAGTGAAGACTTTGCTTTTACAGATGGCCAAGAATTCCAGTGGGTACAGCCACATAGCTACAGGTTTTTGTATGCATTTCCTTTTCTTTGTAATATAATCGTTACTTTTAAGAATGGCATAAATATGGCGGTGTTTGCTATACAGTATGCTTGCACGACTTAAAGAAAAGAACTAATTTGTAATATAAACGGGATTTAGTAGTCGTGACATGTTATTCCATCATTTCTTGCTAAGCCCCTTCCGGGAATTTTGCCGCCAAAATCTGTATTTGGCGGGTCTTAACTGAACTCGCGCAGGACCACAGCCAGTATCGCGAGAGTTCGTCTCGAGCTCGCTGGCTGGAAGGAGTCAGACAGACTACACTTTTTATTTGAAGACGGTCACAGAAATCACTACCCTTCACGACTGCCATTTTATGAATAAGATAATGACACTGAAGAAAACAAGGTCATTTACAGACCTTTATTTGTGTTTTAAATATGTATATTTTATTACATATCAAGCAGCATGTCGCGTACGGTGACGCAGCAGGTAGCGCAGGTGCCTCACAGGGCGACCTGGTGTGGGGAGTGCTCTACCTCATTCTCTATGCTTGTGAAATAGGCTCCGGACCACCGCAACCCTGCACTGGACAAGTTGTTATCGATAATGGAGGGATTAATAAATATATGACAGTGAAACAAATTGGAAAGTTTTTTTTTTGTTTTTTTTTACACAAATATCAAATGTGTTGGTACTATCATGCAGAACACTGCATTTTATTTAGAAATTTTTTTATCAATTTTAGGTGGACATTTTTTCCCAGTGATTGATTATTTTTCTTTATTTATTTTTTCCCATAAGAAAAATGCGACCCTCTAAATGGATATTCACCTCACAGGGTGATTTTGCAAACACATTCAACTCATGTGAGGAAAGGGTATTTTTTTGGTTCATGGATATTCCTGGACTGATGAGTTCAACAAATGGAATGAAAGCACGGCTGGAATGAAACGTGAAAGAAGACTCCTGTTCAGAAGGATTTGGAAATTTAAAAATGAGCAAGTGTAAAAGAAATTTTGAACTAATTTCTGCACGTATGTATAACTGGGAGTAGAAGAAAAATTTAAACACAAAATACAATGAAATAAAAACAAACATTAATTGTTGTTATCCATATTCCAAATGTAGGCTTTAATAAAGTTAGAGGTAGAATTGCGATTAAGCTTTTTATATACAGGCCCATGTTTGCTACTGCAACATCACACAGTTCAAAAAGACTTTGCAGTTGCAGTCAAATAAAAAAATGAATTTTTAAAAATCATTTTTTGGGGAACAAACTGCAAAAAAGTGAAATTGTATACACAGCGTAGACAAACGCGAAGGGTTGAGTGTATTCTGAACAGTGATGCCTTGCAGACACCTATAGGCAACTTCTTTCGAAAGGTGTCAGTTAAAAACATAATTTCTCAGGTTTGGCCAACTGTGTTTGTTTTTCAGTGGATGGTTGGGTGGGAAAAACTACGCCGTTCACCTGTACAAAGTTTACTTGCCGAGGGGTACAGAAGAATTTACGTATATAAAAATAATTCAATAATTTAATTTGCACAAACAAAACCAAAGACAGTGCTGGAAACATTCAAATAATTGCAATTCAAGAAGATAAAAATGATTAAAATAAACACAAAAAAATGGGGCCAAATACAATATGCTGGATTCTCGTCCAAGAAAAACAAACCGTTTTGGACACAATTCAGAAGGACTGATAAACATAAAGACTGGAAATAAATGCTAAGTCATCCCACTTCTTTAAAGTACTCAGTACATAGACTGTGAGTTAAATTTTCCTTTTTCAAAATAATAATTATGCAAATAATAATTAAGCCCCACAGCTACGGCCCTGAACGCCGTCTCAGTCCAACAAGCTCGTCTTTTCATACAAAGGACTTCTTGGTGAGTTTGGACTGATCTTCTCCAGTTAAGTTAATGAAAACACAGGACAGCAAAGTGCTCCGTGGATTTGTGCTGCAGATTCACAACAAGCCACACCCTCTTTTTCTCCTTCAGACACACACAAGACTCAGTCCCGTGGTCCAGTAACTGGGGAAGCATCAAATGTTCAGAAGCCGCTCCAGGTTTACGTCTACTTTTTGTCACTGCTTGGACATCATGGTTGGGCAACAGAGACACTGATGTTATAAACTTCATATTTACCAGGATTTACCTTGTAGTTAGGCCAGAGTTTAAAGGGACATATAAATTATGACCATTTTCATTTGTTGTTTCTTACTCTGCTATATTCTTTCGTATTTTGCTGTAGTCCTGGGCCATATTCTAATCACATGTAGGGGACCTCGTGAATATTGTCCGTATGTCTTGATGAATACAGATATTACAAGTGATCATTTTTTTAGCAACATACAAAACAGGTGAGACTTATTCACAAGTTAAAAAGACAAACCTCAAATGCATTTTGGTTCAAGGTAAGTATCTGAGAAGAATCCATCTCATAGTATTGTTCTGAGGTGAAGACCTGTGTGTGGCCTTTCCTTAGATCTCCTTTCCTTGTTGTCCATGTCTTCAGTGCAGTCAAACTGTTTCCACCCAGAACAGCCACGGGTTTATCCTCCCACCCAAAGCATCAAACAAGGTCTTGTTTAGGGTCACAGTACAGGCAGGCCCACCTCTGTTCTGCCTCGACCCAGGGATGGAAGTACCACTTCACCACGGACCTCAACCCCAGTCACAAGGCAGAGACATCTGAGATTAAATCAAACTCATTCTGGCCAAGCCAAAGTTCTGGGAGCTCATTGGCTCTGTCCAAGCCTAGCTCCACCACAAGAGCCATCAGAACCTCCTCATCCACTGGGTCGGAATCAATGATTCCTGAACCCTGCGCGGCCCCAGCTGGAACCACATGTACAGGCCCCCCGGCAGCTGGACCAAAGCTTCTTGGAGCTCCAGGAACTGGTGTTGTAGCTCCACTTAGGCTTTGGTAATGGCTGTTGAGCTTCTGGAGCTGCATGCTGGCTAGAAACTGGGGGCTCTGCTGCAGACTCAATGGCTGGGACTTGCCCAGAGCCGAGTGCTCGAATTCTGGGCTGGAGAATGGGCCAATGCCTTTAGCTGAGGCTGAGCAGTGTAGGAGACCCACCGACTTCTGATCCTTCATGCTGTGGCTGGAAAACAACAGGGAACTCATCACCTGGAAAGACATGGCAAGGAACGGGAGAGTCATCGAAAACGTTCAAGCAGATAACATAAAACACGAGAAATTAAACAGAGCACCATTCCCTCATGCAGTGGGGTCCTGTGCAATGAAAAACTGCTACAATGGCTTATGAGAATACCATATTTTCATATAATGGGCTCATTATTCAGTACAATGGCATTTTTTCACTGGCTAGCATGGATTTCACTCTGCACAGCACACGGATGTTATGCTTCTGCACCTACTGTATTTCCTTCTTCCCACTTCCTGTGTCCCCAACAGCCTCAACCAATCACAGAAGTCACTCACTCACTCACTCACTCACACACACACACACTGCCTGAAGCCGCTTGTCCCGAGGGGGGGTCGCGGTGAGCCGGAGCCTAGCTCGGCAGCACGGGGTGTAGGGGACACATCCCGGATGGGACGTCAGTCCATCACAGGGCACCCCAAATGGGACTCGAACCCCAGACCCACCAGAGAGCAGGACCCAGCCAAACCCACTGCACCCCTGCACCCCCCACCATCAAATAATTTACTTTGGGAAACCTAACTCAGTACTAAAACAGCAGATTCAAGGCAAGCTAGAAATAAATAGTATAAACATGTAAATATTAAGTCAGTCGTTTTATAACACAAATATTAATAATAACAATTTGCAGTGTTACAGAATTTAAAAATTTTCTTACAAATATTATGAAATATGTGGGTATTGTCATTGTCAGACATAAAAATAATATTTTATTAATTTTTAACTTTACGTACCATTCTTTGTCCAGGAACTGTTTTTTTTCATTAGAAATAGTAATAATTTGACCCTCTAATTATGGGAAAGTCACCTAACTGGGTGATTTTATGGAATTAATTCTGTTACTTGCGGGATGGGTGTATATGTTGTTTCTGCAATAAGCTGTTTGAGTTTGCATTTATCTCCAACACGTAGTTCAAGAATTCAGTAATTAAATTTCCCGTGTGCACATTATGTTCAAGAAACATGTGTTAAACAAAATATCCGGTGAAGACTCTTGAAAATGCTGCTGAAGCTGCAGAATTTGCGTACTATCAGCCATGACTGGCCACCGCTGGCTGGAAATTGACCTCAACGTGAACGGTCTGTTGATAACCAATTGCTGGTTATGGCAGAGCAATTTAGCAAGGAGATTAAGAGGACAGGAAACCCTCTAGGAGTCTTGGTCACAGGGCTAACTTTGATTTCAGTCTTCTTGCCAGTTCTTCAGCTTCATTCTTTCTCGAAGTGGGGTGGGAGCGCTATGGACCCATCCTAATTTGAGTTTGGGCTGAGCTCCAATCTTCTCTACCTCTAAAGAGGTTCTGCAGTTAGGATGGTACACTTTTTTACACATCTGTCATGCAGCTGAGGGTGTTCTTCAGTACTCTGCTCGCAGGCCACACCTTCGCCTGGTTTCGCCCGGCCAACGTGCCGCCAACAAGACATAACCACCAGAGTCTGATAGGCTAGCAGTTTAAAAACATCATTTAGAACAGCCCTTGGATCTAACGTGTGTGCACTGAATACCTCGCCCGGTGAGCCATTTGGAGTTGGAGATCTGCAAAAATAAATAATGGAATATTTACAATGGATGAACCTTTCTGCAGCTACTCATGTGATGTACAGCGTACAATCTATAAATTGTTTCCTTGTTCAATTGTACATAAATTTCTTTAATAAACCTGTTAATTTATTCCTTGTCCACAGGAACTGATCTCAAACACATCCTTAAAATATAGTGGGTCTAGAACCTGACAAAGGTTAAATGATGATGATGATGTGCACAGTGGAAATTCTTCTTATTTTTAAAATTGAAAGTATTTTATAAGCAATAATAATAACAAAAATAATGAGAAAAATTGTTGTTGTTGTTGATGAAATATATAGGTACACTTGTTTAATCTTGTGTAGACATAACAAAGCGTTGTGAAGCACAGATCTCTGCTCACCAACACATTTCTTTTTCCAAACACCCGGGAGTGGAGTCGACTCGCCAGTGTCTGAATTTCTGCGACAGCGACCAAGAACAATGTTGAGCTGAACAATGTTATTAGTTCCATTGCTGCTTTCGGACCCGTGTTTCTTACAGCCGTAGATATAAAAGCAGGATAAATTGTAGGGGAGGAAGATCATCATCATGTGCGTGTCTTTGTGTAAAATTTGGTATCTCTATCTGAGCGTCTCCATATCGTGCTAAAGAAACGCTTTTCAGCGGACAAAGTAGTAAAATATGAGCCGGACAATTGATGGTGATCAGTGTAATATATAATTTCACAAGGAGCCGTTATTACAAATTAATCAGCACTTTTGCGTTCTTGGGCATCTTCGCTACATAAGGAGTTCCCGGAGCCCGTAAAAACCGAGTACGGGCTGTAAAACAGCGTTTCTCTTTCGGACATTTAGAAATATTAAGTGAAATAAGATGCATGTTTATTAAAGAAGGAAATGAGCCGCCTCACCTCTGACAGGAGCTTTCAGAAGCGCCCAGATGATGGATCTTGATGGGAACTGGGACTTGAACTGATCCAGAACGAGGAGCCACAGGTAAAATATATATATATATATATATATATATATATATAGATAGATAATATTTATATATATATTTTTTCTTTTAATACTGTTGCAACGTCTTTGTAGAGTTAGGGGAAGGTGTCTCCTCCGCACTGGTCACTCCGAGGGCTGCGAGGACGCGCGGACCGCTGGCTGAGAGGTGAGGAGCAGAACTGTTCCCATCACTTGTTGCTGGAATGAAGACAATGAAGGCACCCCCCCCCCCCCCCTCCTCCTCCCACACACACACACACACACACACACACACACACACACACACACACACACACACACACACACACAACACCCTAACCCTACAATCCCCACCCCCCATGGCGGTGGTGACCAGGAGGAACTGCTGGGAATGGACCATGCCATGGCTTCATCTGACATCCACTGGGACGATCGACACTAAGAAACGGAGGAAAAAATAATAACGACCACTGTTTTTTTTCAGCCACATTCACAGCCAGACCCCCCTCCCCCGCAATCAAGCAATAATCCTTTAATTTTCACATTTGTTTCTGTATTAATCGCGACCCGGCGACAGCTCACAACTCCCGATATGGGGAGTTCAAGATAGGCTCCGGACCACCTCGAACCTCAGAAGGGCGGCTGTGAAGGACAGATGGGAGTGTTTGTGTGTTAAAAGTCATGTTAAAGTGCTGAAGTCCGATTTTAAACCTAAGAAGAACAAACTGGCGGGAAAGATTAATTATTAACACTTTAATAATGACACTTATGGACTATTGTCAGTGGGTAGTGTGAGTAAAATCAGTCATTACAGCCACACACCTGGATGACAAAACCAGCATTTTAAAAGGTTGAAAAATGAAACGAAAGATGCAGTTTAACCAGTGTAACTTATTTCAGATTTGCGAATGGAAAGCCGTTTTGGAGAAAAGCTGCTACAGGAGTAAAATAAATAAATGTATTACATATAAGGATGATGGTTCCAATTCTCAGATGGTTTGCCGGCTTGTCATTATAATACATTGCTTTTGTCTTTAGGGGGAATAAATGTTACTCTTTTTAGGGGACTAAACTTAACAATTAAATTTTATTTTAAGTAATTAAATTACCCTGTTAAGAAACCACAGTTGATGACGTAATTGTCATGCAATTGCATAACGTAATAGGTAAATCCCACTTTAAAATGGAACTAAAACTTTAATTCACAAAAAAAAAAAAAAAAAAACAATTCACAGCATCATTTGCATGTCAATCCCAGACCGTTTATACCCCTCTTATCTGTGAACGGGTGCCTATGAATAATTCAACAAAGGCCATTTTGTTGAGACATATAATAGCAAGAATAAAGGCAGGAGGCATCTTTCCTGTAGGACTGAGAGAAAGGACACATCTGTCTCACTGGGCCAGGGAGACAAGGATAAGGATACAGGTTTGCTTGTGGACTGAACCACTCAACCATTGAGCCTTTGAACCATTGAGCTGGAGCTGAGATCTGGATGCACAGCTTCCCACTGGGGAAAGTATGCAAATGACACCAACGGTCAGTGCAGAGCAGTTGAAACACAACTATACATTCATGGCAAGTAAATATATATGACAAAATATGAATGTGAAGAAAGTAATAGGGCCGCCAATAACCTTAAGAAGAGGATCAACACTCCTTGAAATCATGTTGCACCGAGGTCCTGATCTTTGTGCAGTTCACTAATGGACATTTTTACGATGGAAAGATTCCAGGGATGCTGGAGATAGAAGCCCACCCTGCTTCTTGTGCTCCAGAAGACTGTATAAAGCTGGTGAGTGAGGAGACCAGGGAAGGCGTGTGGGAAGAACATTGTGAAGGACTGTGTTTGTCCCATAGGAAGCACCTGGTGACATAAAATGGGATCATATTCCTTGACCATTACATAACCCTACACAGATATCCATCAGATGGATGACCAGGTCCATCACCATGGTCAACAGCTGGCAAGATATGGGTGAATGGCATTGTCTCACTTTAAAAAGATATAAAAGTCATGACATAGAGACACAGAACATATAAGATATGAATGACTCTTCCCCGCTGAGGAAGGGTCCAAGTGTTGAGATCTTCACTCCCGGTTAAGAAGCTTTGCTGAAACACCAACTTTGTGAAGAATTTGATATAAAGGAGTTTTTGAGAACACCTCAAAAATGTGTTGAGTCTATGCTGGGGTGACTTTGGAGCTGTTTTGTAGTTGTTTTGTAGTTTCATTACCGATCCTGTTAAGTGTCCATCACTCCCTCCCTTGAATTTTGTATTGCTGGCCTTTCCAAAGTTTTCCCTCTTATTTGGCTTCTTTATCTTGATTTATACATTAAAAAGTATTTTTGTTGATAATGGACCTGAATTTCAAGCCCTTTGAAATGGCCACAGTTTGTTTTAGAAACACACATGAAAAAGACATACACACACACATTTCCAGAACCGCTTGTCCCATACGGGGACGCGGGGGAACCGGAGCCTACCCGGCAACACAGGGCGGAAGGGGACACACCCAGGACGGGACGCCAGTCCGCCGCAAGGCACCTCAAGCGGGACTCGAACCCCAGACCCACCGGAGAGCAGGACTGTGGCCCAACCCACTGCGCCACCGCGCCCCCCTGAAAAAGACATAATTTTCACTAAAACATGTTAGCCGGAACTTTGCTTCATGTAGGGGCAATAGGCAGTTCTGTGGATAGAGCTGGAATAATGCAGGTTTGAGTCCCACCTCCTGCTGTCTTACCCTTGAGCAATTACTACGGTAAAAAACATCTGTAACTGTAAGCAGTCAAAATCAAGTTGCTTTGGAGAAAAGTGTCCCATAAATGAATAAATATAACTTGTGTTGTAGTTAGTTTAGTACTGCCACATCTCATTTTGTCCCCTGGTAGCAAATCAAGTGAGGGCACTTCTGGGGCCTGAACTTCCACTAAAGCAATTTCAATAACTATTATGCCAGAATTGTGAGAGATTGGTTGATATGATTTTACAACTTTTTCCATTTAGATAAAGCTTGAAATCTGAGGAGTGGAAGCATGAATGCTTTGCATAAAATTCGTTAGAAAGTGGAAACACACTTTACTTCCCTGTAAGTGTGTGATGACTGTTAGATGTTCCACAGCTTATTTCAGAACAATGCCAAAAGAGTGGAATTAAAGTCCTGAATTCCAACAGTGATACAATGGCTGCTCAGTCTACGAACAAAACAGGGACTATCGTTAATTTGTTCATATCGCCAAAGTCACTTTTGCCTTTCAATTAAGCCTACATAATACAGATGTAAAAATGTCACGTAAAGCTATAAAAAAACAAAAAATACTCAGTAACAGAGCCACTGTTAGTAGACGCTTGTCTGGCACGGGGTCATGATGGTCCAGTCTATCATAGAACCACAGGGGGTGTAGCAGGGTACACCCTGGAGGCAAAGAATGACAGTCCTTTACAGTGTAACAACTGGATTATCTTTATCACCTTCAAACTATATTAACATTTATGTAGAAGGACTGAAAACAAAAAATACATATCTCCACAACCTCTAGCATAATGCTGATTGCTGGCAGAAAAGCCCAGTCATCCTCAGCTTCTGGCCATTTTCAGGTTTCTTAGTAATTATGCAACTGATTTCTGCGTGATAACACAAATGTCCCTCAAATTATTTATGGGTTAGGTTCAAATCCTGAATATTGTGGTTAAAAAAATGTTGTATGACTTTTTACACACACACAGACACATGCAGTCTGAAACTGCTTATCCCGAGTGGGGCCGCGGCAAACTGGAGCCTAACCCGACAACACAGGGCACAAGGTTGGAGGGAGAGGGGACACACCCAAGCCCGCTGCGCCATCACATCCCCCGATGACTTTTCACCTTTTACAATTTTTTTTAATAACTTCAAGTTATGGTAAAATTAAAACTAACCTAAAATCACAGAAAATTAACATGTTGTTTCCAAGATATTGCAAGTCCTACTGAATGCAGATTGACTCTGTCCATAAAGCCATGTAACATTCACCATCTTGTTACTGGTCACTGATGCTGATGAAGACATGAGCTGTTAACACTAAGGAAAATTGTTAATCAAGTCGGTCCCTATTTGGGTATGTTTTTACTGCCAGTTAATGGTTGGACATGGAAATGCAAGTCACTTTTTCACAACAGTCAAGCTAGAAGATTCAGTTAAAGAAAATAAGACATGTTTGTAACAATGAAAGCCAGTATATCAATCAGAAATGCTAAATATCTGTTTTTCAGTGCATTTTCTACTTACTTTGGTGTATCTTACCAACTATCGACATGACACACACCCATACCCAACTGGAATGAGCCTATATACATAACAAAGTGGTAAGCTGTGTTAGTCTTCACCAATTATACTGTGATGTCTTTCTGAAAATCTGTCTTAAGTCAACAGGTTTCTTGAGGTAAGTAAATAACTGATAAACTGCATTTTAAGATTTGATTCTTGGATTGGATCCAACAGTAATCCACACATTACTGAACCGTATTTTTTCCACTCTACAGATTGATTTGTTTCCTTGGTTTCACCCACTCCCACCTACGTTTGCAATAACCACAAAATCAAACATAACCATTTTTATTTACAGCAAGTAACAAGTTAAAAGAACACAAAAGGTAGTTTAAAAGACTATTCTGAGTGATCTGAAGTCAAAAAAGGTTGTGTAGGCAGTTTTTCTAGACCGTGATGTGGTTTTGTACCAACACCCTGGTCCATCAGGACTACATTGAGACGCACCTATCAAACACCTGGGCCTCTGTGCGGCTGACATCTCCTACAGTCCTGCATTCATCACGGCTGTCAGGTTCCCAGTCTAGGGCTGGCACTCTTAGTACCACAAGTGTCTGATGCGTAGTGATGAAACCCATGACCAGTGGATCATTCATTAATGGTACACATACAGCTTTTTGTATGGAGACATCTTCTCATGTCATCTGGAACTGTAATCAGGTATCATCTTCACAAATGAATTGCTATTATAGTTTGGCTATCAAAGAAGATCTGCAGCTACTTGTGTAATTTCAGCTGTGTAAGATCCACAGAATATTTCCATTCCCAATTTGTACAAGTTTGACTCAAAATGTTGGCTTTGAATGGACTGTCAGGTCAACAAAAAGTCCCATTCCATCACTGTAAAAGGAAAGGACTAAAACAGGACTCAAACAACATTATTGCGCTAGTTTTTCCCCCATTAAAAGGATCCCTGGAAACATTCAAGCAATGTTTTCAAAGGCTCCCTTCTGGCAGTCGACTCCACATACTGTCTTCATTAGGACTCCCTGATTTGGAAATGTGAGCTGAAAACCGGGTCCTAAAGTACATTCTTCAGATTCCCTGTAAACAAATGGGGGAGGGGGAATGGTAGAAACGGGGGTTTAAATTGTGTACACACAAATGCACAGACTTCTAAGTCATACAAACATCCATCCATTCATCCATTCCCCATAATTTTAATGGCAAACCACTTTTTCTCCAATTTCCTTAGTACAGACATTAGCTTGAAGCTGTAAAGATGCCTGCAGTGAAGAGGATCATGGGCTGTTTGTAAAAGGAGAGCTTTAACAAAGGAAATTGGTGATGCTGATCGCAGCTGCAGGACAGTTTCTGTGAGATTCTAGCCCATGGCAGTGGAAGGCAGGAAGGCAGGGACAGTTTATTCAGAAAACCTGAGGAACAAAACCATCACAGCCATGGTCCAAAGCTCTAATGCAGTTGATGTCTCTTGGGAGCTGCCACTTCTGACAGCAATGGAGACTTTGTTTTGTAAAAATGCAAACTGCATCAGCATAGATTTCCTTGGGGATCAGCATGGATATGTAAACATATTCAAATGCCCGATCATATGCAAAATGTTCAGGTTTTGGGGTTACAGGCCTGTGTCGCCAACACATCCGTTCTAATTTTCCCAGGACACGTCGAAAGCGATGCTAATTAAGCCAATGATGATCTCTCTTCTCCGTCATCATGAATGAACAATTACACCTTTGTCACAATGTGTTGAAAGGCGAGCAAGGGGGGGAAGGGGTTGTCAGACAATGGTGATACCATCACCTGTACAGACTAAAGACACCTGTGCACTCCAGACTTCCTGTGTAGAGAGCCTACCTGGATGAGTCAGGTCAGCAGTGCCATATGATATCCACTCAGTTCAAGTCTGAGGGTCAACTCACTGCTACAGATTACAAAGCATACTTTGAGGCAGTACTTTCTCCTAAAGCTCCTTCAGAACTCCAGAAGCTAGAGATCCATCATGAAAGTTTACAAAGTGCTCATAAAGATATAAGGAAACTCCCATGTAGGATCCTCCATAGAAGGTGAAACTATACTTTTAATTTTAGACATCAAATAGGTTGTAACTGTCTCTTTGGTTGTTGTTTTGTTCCCCTTCGCACTATGACCACACTGAAGGAGAGAGCTGACGGTTGTTCATCTGCTGAATCACCAGTCAGGGTCAACCAAAGCAAACATGTGAGGCTGTGACTTCTACATTCTGACTTCTCCTCTTCCTCACAATCTCATAAATCTTCTCCAGATATGGAGTGCAGTTTTGATACAGCACAGCGTTGTGTTGTGCAGCAGTGATGGCCATGCAAATCATTTGCGGTGAACACAAGGGTTTGCAAGCTGGCAGATGACATGGGGGAGGTGGGTGACCACAGTGATAAACCATCCCCTCCAAACCCATTATTTGGTACCGTCAGCTTTCTCACATGCAGATCTACTAACATCTTGGCCAACCTTTTACATAGATGGAAGCCATATACAAAAAAATTTCTGGACTAGTAATTAACAGCCCAATTAATTAATCCATGGCTTCAGTTTGGAGTAAGCATACACTGGCTTTACAATAGAGAAAGTTTGCAACTAGGGAATTAAATTTAGATGAAACAATGACATGGGAAGCAGTATTCCACATACCAACCTGCCACCTGCAGTACAAGTACAAAGCCAGGGCCATCCAATTGTGTTACTTCTTTGACATTTAGCCCACTTCAGTACACTGACCCCTTCAACCCGTAAAAACCCGTGTGTAATCCTGTCACCAAGCTCTTGAGCATCCATGTGGCTGAAACACAGGATGTGACTGCAAAACAGGATTTCACTGGAACCCGACAGAATGACAGCACAGTACCATTTCCTGCCGCCTCAACTCTAATGAAATTATGAATACAATTATCCATGCAGTCTGCAGCAGCTGTGTCACAGCTTCTGTACCACTGTGTCACTGAGTTCTGCTTCTGTCCCTGTCCATCTGTCCTGGTCAGTGACTTCCTGCAGTCCCTACAAACTGCTCTCAGTTGTCAGAGCTTCATTCAGCACTGTCTCCAAGCTTCACATGACACAAGAATGATAAAGGAATCCAAACAGCTTTCAATGGCGTACGCTCCGAGTGGGAGCCGGGATGGGGTTAACTGCTGCCCAGTTCCGCCTCATGCCAAAGGCAGAGTAAAAGAGAGGAAAAGAGAGGAATGTCCCGGTCACAGAAGTGCATCAATGAATCTAACTTCTAAATAAGGGCTCTCTGAACTCGCAGCAGAGCAGATGTGACAGCAATGACAAGCATATGTTCCTGAGTGCCCTCAACTTCTTTCAAAGGTTTTGATTCTCCTCTGGACAGTCCAACCAACCCAAGTCTCATTCCAAACCAAGCTTCTGAGAATCCTGCCCCTTGAAGTGCTTTCCTGGAGGTCAGAGCTGTCCTATGGTCAATGTATCTTGCCTGCTTTTTTCCTTTTCAGCACGACACCCAAGGTTTGTGTGGCACGAGACGAGAGGGTCCGGGTGTGTGTAATGGAGGAGTCAAGATGATATATCTCATTCTTTGCTCCTGTCTGAGGAGATGGTGCTGGATCTTCCCCTTCATGCTGACCAAATGACAGGTATAAAAATAAAACAAGAGCAGGGCTTAATGAAAATTTGCAAAGTAGCTAAGTGGGACACTTGTCCTTTCTTAATGCCAGTCTGGGCTGGCTCTGGTGCCGTCATCATTTCTGGTCCAGCCTTGGATTGTTGTCTTTAGACCTCACCATTTCCTCAACCTTAGATTCTTAGACACTTGGATACTGCCCCTTAAAACTATCCTTGATATAAATATCAATGAAAAGTAGTAAGAACGTTTGTCAAGGCTTTTTAAGGCTTCGGTAATGGGTCCCATATTGTAGCCATGTATGGAACTCTTCTAAACTGCAGCCACATGTGTTGCTGTTGGCATGGGCGGTACCTTTGATGGTACTGATGACTCGGTTCAGTTGCTGGGTCTCATTGCGGTCTGGTCGGCAGCTAGGACTGATCTCCAGCGAGTAGTCCGGCCCATATTCTGTGAAGAACTGAACCAGAACAAGCAAGAAAAAGTTTACATTCCTGCAAAAAGGCTACATTTGGAAGAAAAAGAAGAAAAACTATACTAGTTTACATTTATTTATTTAGCAGAGGCTTTTTCCACTTACAATGGATACTATGTAGTGATACCAGCCCACACACCTTATTCACCAAGGTGACTTACACTGCTAGATACACTACTTACACTGGGTCACTCATCCATACATCAGTGGAACACACTCTCTCTGTCACTCACACACTTTGGGTGAACCTGAACAGCATGTCTTTGGACTGTGGGAGGAAACCGGAGCACCCGGAGGAAAACCATGCAGACACAGGGAGAACATGCAAACTCCACACAGACTGAGTGGGGATCGAACCCACGGCCTCTCGCACCACCCAGGCGCTGTGAGACAGCAGCGCTACTTGCTGTGCCACCCAGTTAAATACAAAACAGTGTGCTGGTGTAATGAAGACATTGCCACCCACAGTCAAACAGTGAGAAGCCCTCACTTTCTTCCTCCCATGGTGGTGGTTCAGTGCATGTTGCCTAGAGTTGTGCAAAGGAGGGGGGTGATGTCCAGTCTCCTTACATGGTCAGTGTACCTCAAGCCGTTCAGACTTGCTACGCCCAGGTCTCAGGAACAATAACAAATTGTTGGGGGCTACAAAAGGAGCTGAGGAGTGTTTTTTAACTCAATTGCTGGGAACTGGAAGCGGGGAAAAAAACTGAAGAAAAAAAAACAACTCTGCGAAAAAGTAAAACTATATACAGATGTTGAAACTGGAAGACAACCAAGCAAGTCCTCAGGTGAGCCATGACATCTGAGTATGCACTAAGACGTAAGACTATCAATTCTTTCACTGAGCACCTAACGCACAGGAAGAGTTTTCACAAGCATCTCAAAATACAAGAATGGCACCGCATTTTTTTGTCACCTGCCAACCTTTTCTGAATCTCCAAAAACCTCTTGCAAGGTCCCCAGATTCCCCAGTTTTGCCCCCCTATTTTCCTCCACTAACCTAGGGCATCAATTAGAGCTAAGCCCCAGGTGAAGAAGTAAATGTAGAGAATAAGTATGTCCCCCATAAAGTACTGGAAACAAATGTAAAACATGGTTAACTAAATGCGTAAAGCTTCTCCTGTTGGACTTTCCATCTTTTGACTACCCATGAGAAACACGTTACTTATGATATCATAACAGTCTTTGCCACAATCTTCAGCTTAACATAGTTACATAACAAAAGCATTAAAAATTATTCTTGTATCTGTTGTCTAACTCCTGCTCAGCTACATTGTCAGGCTTGAAACTTGGTTCAAATGATCAGAGGAGTGGCAAGAACTCCTGGGTAATTACAGGCTTACATGTAGTATGTGGGCCACCTGTAATCTGTCACTGCAAAACCAGGCAAGCCACCTTTAAACTGACCTCCCTCAATACTTTTTTTGATTATGAAAATCTACAAAATAAGTCAAACACAAAGCTGCATGCTGACCTTGTTACAGAGCAGGTTAATGAGGGTGAATATGGGAAGCAGGTGAATACTGACCACATAACTTCAAAATTACTGCACAGTAATGCCACACTCGTTTAGTTCAGTGGCATGAATCTAAGTGAGGGTGAAACGCAGCAGATGTGTAGTGCTCAGTCGATGACCCTCAGAAGGAACCTGCGTGCAAACACTACACTGTGACCTAATTAGGCAGGGCTTCTGTGACCGCCAAAGTGGCTCTATTGACATGTGTGTGACTTAATGAGGTCAGGGGCCATGCACTGAGTTGCGGGCGGGACCCAGAGAAACAAACACAGCGTCTGTTCAGCAGGCCGTGACACTGACCTTCCACCCCACCAACGATAAAAAGACCCTTTTTGTGGTCTGGGCAAAAGGCCTCGACCAGTCGTTGTACAGTCCCACCCCACAAAGTTATACACTTATACTAAAGCTCCAATTGCTTTCTGAAGAGAATTACCTGGAAATGTACAATTACCCTCCCCTAAGTAAACAAATAAATAAATGCAACTGAAGAGTGCCTTTGAAGAAGCCCTGCAAAGCTCCCAAAGTGGTGAGCTGCTGGCAAACAAATTGGGAACCACAGTGTTGAAGCCCTTGGTAGACTTTCATTACATAAAATTACGTGTTGAGGGAGTGCAGGGTGGGGGTGGGATAAGTGCCAGTGGCTATAAGTGGGGACACACTTGGTCCTTACCTCATGGTCTGGTATCTCTGAGGCCAAGGTTCTGCCCAGCACAACACCAGTCAGATAGGTCCAACATCGGGAAGTGTTAGCAAGGTTGTAGCCTCCTGTTTCCGGGCAAAGGTGAGACAGGAAGTAGGAACAGCAGTCAGTAAAAGAGCTTCTTTGTGTAGGATTGACTGGTATCTCTGATATGGACCACTGGCATGGAGTAGTGAGATAACAGTCATGAAACAACTACTCTATTGGCTGATCAGCAAGCCATCCCGGTACTCTGTGAACGCATGACAGACAGAGGTGTTAAAGAAGCACGTGTCAACACACACAGATACCCACCTCCCCCAAGCAGCAGCGTGGGTAGTTGCCAGAGCAACACGTAGCTTAGGCAGTGGCCCAAACCCACAGGCGTCATGTTGAAGGAGCACATGGGGTCTCCTGCCATGGTGTCTGCCCCCAGCTGCATCACAACTGCTTCTGGGTTGAACACAGCATGCACTTCCTGCAGAACACTAAATTAAAAGTAAAGAGAAGGTTAAAGCCTGGGCTTCTAGGGCCTCTTTCTCAAACTGCAATACTGAGGCACTTGGGGACAGAGAAATGGGAGCCCTGACACACACTAACGTGACTACACTACAGTGCTCTGCCTCAACACAACGTTGAACTGCTTCTGTGTAGTGTCTTCTTGCAACTGGACCAGAACCCAGGTACCAGTACCCAGGCTTTACTGTGTGGCTTAGAAAACAGAACAATGAGAAGTACCAGGGATGCACAATGGCACACTAGATAAGAGCTGGTGCCTCACATCTCCTGGGCTATGGCTTCAGATGGGGGTTTGAATTTGGCTGTGTGCAGTTTGCATCTTCTCTTTCCTCTCGGTGCTTCGGTTTCCTCCCAAAGACATGTTTCAGGTGAACTGATAACTCTATATTGCTCTTAAGTGTGTGTATGTAGGTGTGAGTATTAAAATACTATTTCCACTGAATTTATACAATAGCAAGTCGCCAAATAAAACAATGTAAGTCATCATAATAAATAATAAAATTGAAAGCATAACAAATTATTCAGGAATATGAACCACTGAAAGCAACTGGCAGCAGAAGCCATTTAAACAAACCTAGGGTTAAGAGAACAACTCAAGCTTCTAGCAATGTTTATTTGTTGGTTTTAACCCCTTTACTACACAGTACATTGCAGGGTGAAGTATTGGATCAAGAGGTCTGTATTCTAATGCTTAAGACCCTGAAAAAACACAAAGTGGCATGGTGGTACATATGCTGACCTGGTGAACAGTTGAAAGTAGCGATCATCTCCGATCCCGTCCTCCAGAGGGACGTTGACAGCATGCCAGCGGCCTTTGCCCAGCCCTGTATCATGCACGTCACCTGTACCTGTAAAAGCAAAGTGTTCCAGTCGGGACAGCTGCTGCCTTTGGATGCAAAGGTTGCAGGTTTGATCTTTACCTCTGGCTATAGTACCCTTGAGCAAGGTGCTTACCCTAAATTGCTCCAGTAGAATTACCCAGCTCTATAAATGGGTAAATAATTGTAACCTTAATACTGTAAGTTGCTTTGGAGAAAAGCATCAGCTAAATGAATAAATATAAATGTAATAAATGTGTCCAATTAGCAGTTAGATATAATTTAGATTCATTTAATACCAAGAGTTATTAAACAAAATACTTAACCTTAACTGTTTCATATAAGTAGCCAGCTGTACAAAAGGCAGAATCAATAATAATGGGAATACTGCATTTTACCAAGACCTACAGTGTGGAAGCTCCAAGCCCTGAACAGTCCCTGTTCCACATTCCTCATCAAAATGGGATCAATTCTCACCAGGGAAGAAGCCAGGGGAGAACTTGTGAAAGGACACCGTCATGACTTTGGACGTGAAACTGAACGCATCTTCTACCCCTGTAAAGATGAAAACATTCGGCTACTTAAAGAAACAAGAAAAACTCAAGAATGAAAGGCTCAATTTGCTACCATTGTCACAAATCTACCAGATTCACATTCTAGCACAAACTGGTGATTAAAATACATATCCACATATACTTTGATGTGATAAGAAAACCTTAATATAATAAAACTAGTTGACCTTTCAAGACATTTATATATCTCTAACACTCTTTGCTGTGAAATTCATTTGTTTACTCAGAGATGTATATTACTTAATAAATATAAAATAATTGGCTAAATTAATATATTATATTAATGTTTATATATATCTCAAAACAAGAACTACTAGGAAGGTGATTAGGAATCAGCGATATACTGGTAAAGTTTTAGGCAGTTACCTGTGTGATTAACATCAGTGCATATGGTGAAGAAAACAAAATGCGCTGAAGAATCACACATCTGCATCTAAATGTCTCTTCCTGCTAAGGTAATGCACAAATTGTATTTTCTATGAGATGTACGTTGCTTTGGAGAAAAGTGTCTGCTAAATGAATAAATGTAAATTAATAAATGAATTTATAAATACCAAATAAAATGTGGCAGATAATTCAAATACAAGCATCTGATCATATTGTCCCAGTGAAACAGCCATAGTCTATTACAACTGAGTCAATTTGCATGAATTACTGTTATTCTGACAGGATTGGCTATCAAAAGTAGCTGCTGTAAAAAGATTGGTTGAGATGGCATAGCACTTTGAAGTGATTGGTTATATCCCTCAATAGTGATGAGATTGGTCACCATGAGCAAATTACCATCTCCATGGTGCAGGTCCACATCGACATATAACACACGCTCATACTTCTCCCTCAGCTTCAATATGCCCAGCACAGCATCATTAACATAGCAAAACCCAGAGGCCTCATCCCTGCAAATAAAAACAACACATTCAAGTTGGAAAACATTAATTGCTGCAATGCATACACAATTTTAATCACTGAGCAGTTTAAAAAATAAGAGCACGTTATATACTAGTCAAAAGTTTGAGTACACCCATGCAAAACCTGTATGAGATAAACCTGGCAGAAGAGTGAAAGGAAAGTAACACATAAGTGCCATACATCTCTAGAAACTGCCGCAGAAGAGCTGGGAAAACATGAAAACCCATTTCCTGATCAATCTTGTTCGCTAAATGTCTTGTGGGGGAAAAAATTGCTCCCATCAAGTGAACTCGAAACTTTCACTGGTATGGTACCTGACATAACAAACTGAAAGAGGAAAACATTTCCAATGACACCATAAAAGAGAGAAGCACTGTGTGCTTTCTTCAGGATCCCACAGATAAGTCTCTAAATGGACAGAACATGGCACCATGTTTCTACAGCAAACACAGTTCTTCAAGTGCACAGAATCTATTCTTACAGTCAAAATTGCATGAAATGCACTGGGACAAAATCAGTCACAGAACAAAGCCCAGATGCTTTGCTTGAGCTCTGAACGCACACCTGTTTATGTGTGAGAAAAATTTTGCTGTGGTAGAAAACCACATGTACATGAGGCAGACACAAATGAGGTCTAAACAATCTGTTTACCACCCAGACACCTGGTATGACAGAACAGTTTGACTCACAAAATGTAATGGAGCTAGTGGCCAAAAACACTAGACAAAGCTAAACTACTGCATCTGACATTACACATCTGTTGTAGCCTGATGTCAATATATAACGACAATGCAATATATAGCAACAACAACTGATATAACACCCCCCCCACGGTCTTACTTCTTAGCATGGTGCCAGCCCCCAGCCCAGTTGATGGCCACGGTGGCTTTCCCATCAAGAAGATATTCTGCAGCACTCAGTGTTGCCCCTCCAACAGCTGCTGCATAGTCGAAGATGCCCTCAACGACTGGACAGTCATAACCTGGTGAGTGAAGGGAATTATGTCGGAAATGTTAAAAATTGACTGAACAAACAAAATGTTGTATAGTGCTTAGTAACACCAAGCTGCAGAAAATAAACACATTACAGGGTATCATTTGGGATGAAGGAATAAAAAGTCTTTTAAACTACCTTAAGGTATTTTACTGCATTAATATATTTCAATATTATGGCACAGTATTAGAAATAGTATGTAGTTTGAACTACACATTTCTGTATGCCAACTGGTTTTACAAACAAAACAATGTAAATCAAGAATTTTCTCATTTAAATGTGAGGTAAGAGTAAACAACAGAGAGATAAAAAAAAGACAGAGAAAAACAGGGAAGTAAGTCAGAGGGTAAACAGAGAAAGCCAAAAGAAAAAGAGAAATAAAGTGGAGGAGACTGAAAGGGTATCAAGGGACCAGATGAAGACAGGGTCATTTCATTCAGAGACATGTGGGCCAAAGGCTTTCACGTTCTATCCAGAATCAACAGAGCCTGCTGCCTTCTCTGGGCAACATGCCTCATGCCTGCTGACACATACGTGGAAGAACAGTTTTGAAAGTGCGTGTCCGAGAGAGACCACAAAAAGTCTAGGGAAGGCCGCCAACACAAATTTATTTTCTCAGCATTGGCTTATTACATTTTTTCTGACTGGGCCAAGAGCACTGAAAAATCTACACAATAGGGTATTTGAGAGCGTTGCTGTGTTTGGTAACTCTGTAGAGATTCTATGTCTTTATAAATGACACATGCTGATAGAAACTATAAAGTGATTATGTAAAGTGTCAAGGGAGGTTTCAGTTAACGAAACCTCCCTAGGTGCTGACATTAAAGATCCCATCTTGTACTTTACCTAGCTAACAATATGCTGTCAATGATCCAGCCTAGTTAACCATACAGCCTTGCTGCTGTTGATTTCTTGATATATATATAATATATAAACCTCAAATACAATTCAGACAGACCTTTTTGAGCCCACGTGTACATAAAAACCTCACAAGCTATCATCTTGTCTTATATTCTCTCTCTTATAAAGGCAAACTCACCATGATTGTGTATTAAGACTGCTTTACTCACCCAAACCATAGTCAATCGACTGAGGATCATCGTTGTCTCCCTCTTCGCTAATTTTGTGAAGGTGCTCAAGGTAAGAGTGCGTGTGGAAAACTGCCATGTCTTCTATGGTGGCTATTCTGGGCTTTACCACTCTGGTAAAAAGAGAAATAATTTGGAGAAAGCATTTGCTCAATAAAATAAAAACTCAATAAAAAGAAAAACATTTCAGTGGATTCTTTAAATAAGACATGAATCATAAAAGCACTCTGATAAAATCAGGGCTAATTTCTGACCCTGGCAAAATTATTACCGTTACCATTATTCATTTCGCTGACAATATTATTCAATGCAACTTTCAGTGTTTGGTCTGTAAATGAAACCATTTACAATGACTTACACATTTATACAGCTGTGTAATTTTACTGTATCAATTCAGAGTAAGTACCTTGATCAAGGATACTAAGGCAGGAGAGAGGATTCAAACCAGGGGATTCCAATTACAAAGGGACAGATTTCACCGGTACACTCCCACCAGAAGTGACTAGTATTCTTAAAGGAGGTAGTGCTGTAAAAGACATAGATCTGAGCTGGTTCACCCTCCACTCTGGATGTAAAACCCTTGATCAAGGTACTTAAGTGGCAGTTCTAATATATTAAGTTGTTGTTTCAAGTTGATTGTCATAAATACAAGTACCATGTACATGTATCATGAAAATCTTCCTGAATGCTTCTCCACAGACTATGGGCAAGGACAATAGAAATACTGCACAAACAAAACAACGAGAAACAAAACAGTGTCAATGACAGTAAATAACAATAGGAGCAATGACAGCAATAACAATAAATAATGGTAACAGTAGTAACAATAATGCCAGCTGACAGTCAGAGAACTCAGAACGAGAGAATATATTCAGCTGGGCCAAATACTGTACCATTCTATACACAAAACCCAAGAGATAATAATAATAATAATAATAATAATAATAATAATAATAATAGCAACAATAATCATGACTTTTTCCACTACTATTTTATAAGCATTCACATCAGACTAGGACTCAGTACTTATCTGGACACATTTGGCAAAGACTGAATGACAAGTGCTAATAAAAATACTTTATAAAGAGACTGTGGTGTCCTGGACACTTCACTGGGAAACCCACCTCACCTGCAGAGACTCTTACCTCATGAGTTTCAGCAAACCGTAGGCTTCTATCAGAGAGTGCACCATACTGGCCTGAAACACACACACACAGAACACCCCTAACTTAACCCACTCACTGCAGGGCCCCCGTCCAGCAGATTTAGCTAAATAATTGTTATTGAGAAAAAATTTAACTTATTTGAATAGTCATAGTGATTTTTTAAATAGGTTTTTCAAATTTTTTTTTTTTTTTTTTTTTTTTTAAAAAGAGAAAAACGGTGGTCGGGTTTCTCCCTGGCCAAAGACTGAAGCGCAGACTCAGATTTTTATGGATTTGTCACTTTTTGGCCATAGCGCGCAGATGATGTTGACATGGTGGTAGGAGACTTCCGCTCGGTAGCCGGCTGTGGCTAGCTAGCTAATCCCACCCGTTTCCTTACCCGGTTGGGCACTTTTGACAACGAGTCGCAGGTTTCGATGTACTGTGGACTGTGCACGTAAACCACACTGGGTTCGGGAGGTTTGTCATTTTGGGAACCGTCTTTATTACTCATTTAAATGCAAAAGACCCGCAACTCCCCCAAACTGCAGTGCAGCCGAACTCCTTCACTTCTGGTGCGTTATGTTCGGGTGTCACCTGATAAACTTTCCGAAGTGCCCCTTAGGAAAATGAAAAGGTGAAAAAGCTTTAATTTTCTCTTTTCAGCTAAAAGTGATTTACCTTTATCCCAATGCTCATTCATCGTATAACCTGAAGTCGTCCACACATTGAAATTTAAGCACACAAATATTCGAGATAAATTAGAATTTTTTCGACACCAGTTCCGGCCGAAATTGTTTCATCGGCGAACAACGCAAAGAGCCTTCTGGGAGTTGGCGTTTCTTTGCAGGAATTAGGGGAAGTCACAAATTTATGGGTGAAAATATGAATTCGTCATTCATAAATCTTTTACAACACTTACCACCTACACATTTGCCATCAGTCTGTGATTATGTATTGGATTTTTTTTTCTCCCCCCAGTACCAACTTTTTGATAAGCAGAATTTGTAAATTATAGCATCATTGTTATTAAATTCAGAGGGTGTGGTGGTACAGCTGGCTTGGCCAGGTCCTGCTCTGGTAGGTCTGGGGTTCAAGTCCCGCTTTGGGTGCTTTGTGATGGACCGGCACCCCGTCATGGGTTTGTCCCCTCTCCCTTCAGCCTTGCGCCCTGTGTTGCTGGGTTAGGCTCTGGTTCGTTACGACATGCGGCTTTAGATGGTGTGCGTGTGTGTGTATTAAATACTACAGAAAAAAGGACATATATTCACTTAGCAGACACTTTTCTCCAAAGCGACTTACATTGGATACTATGTCGCATTACTAGCCCACACACCTTATTCACCAAGGTGAATTACACTGCTAGATACACTACTTACATTGGGTCACTCATTCATACATCAGTGGAACACACTCTCTCTGTCACTCACACACTATGAGGAACCTGAAAAGCATGTCTTTGGGAGCACCCAGAAGAAACCCACACAGACACGGAGAGAAAATGTAAACTCCACACAGACTGAGCAGGGATCGAACCCACGTTCTCTCGCACCACACAGGCGCTGTGAGAGAGCAGCGCTACTCGCTGTGCCACCATGCCGCTGTGTATATGTATAATGGGTCTGAATAAGTACAAACCAACGCAACCACAGCAACGCAGTGCTGACAAAAAGATTTAATTTACTAATGGTTGAGTTCACACAATATACTATTCCAGTTGTCATTAAGAACAAACAGTAGGCCTACCACTGAAAACAGTAAACACTCAGAAAAGAATGAATTAACAGGCTTTTCTAAGTTGCATGAAATGACAGGCATATTCAAAAATACAACGAAAAAAACTGCTGTGGTGTAACAGAGGAGTGGGACAACATTAATCACAGTAGGACATCTTAATTTTCTGTCATTACCATATTAAACAGTCACCTGTATTGCATTTGCTACTAAAGGATTTTACCTGTCACCATGCTAAAACAAAGGCACAAATTATGCTGTTCATACAATAATGTATTAAGTTACACATTCTAAACTTCAGATGTCACAATTAACTCACACCAAAACTCAACACAAACAAGGGTTTAGGGAAAACAATGTGCTTCACCAATGCATAAGTTTTTTTTTTTTTTTTTTTTTTTTAAATTGTTATTGCACTGTAGACACTTTAAGGCTATACACCCACAATAATAATATTCAAATACATTATATGTTTGTACATATTATATATTTGAAGAATATTCTCATCATAAGCTTATTTAAAAGAAAAGATTACTCAACTTGCAGTATCCTGTGAAAAAATTCTGAACCGTTTTTCAATCTGTAACATTAGTTGAAAAATGCAGAGGTTAAAACACTAACATTTACAATAAAATAAGGCCCGCAGTGAGTTCTGTTTGCAGAAACAGGAAAGTAAATACAAATTACTTACAGTCAGTACAAGCTACTCATATATGCATAAACTTCATATTGTAATTTTAACTCTGACTAAACATACTGTTGTGATCAGGAAGTGAAGTATCATTGCCATTGCTAGTACACATTTTCATAGAATACAGCTGCACGCAATACTGATTTCTTATTTAAGGCTAGAGAAGCTGCCTGGACAAGGAGCCATAACCTTGACCCCTAACAGAACCCAGGCTGGGTTCGAGGTCTGACTGGATTACACAGATTATTGTGTGGCAGGGGCCACCTGACTGCTTGCCATGGCTCACTGCACAGCACATGACCCAACAGGCAGGAAGTCATGGGTGTAGGTGGCCACAGCCCTGGTGAGGTAGGTCATGGTGCCAAAGCGGCCACTGGGTGCGCTGTCATAGAGCAGCTTGCAGATTCCGTTGGTGGGATCTCTCTCGAGAAGGCTTTCTTCTGCCCCGAGGTCTTTCTGCAGCAAAAAGTATGATGGGACAGAAGTCTGATGAAGTTCATGGAAAAGGTGTCCACTCAGGTGCACATTACACGAGGGGCATTTATTAGAAAGTACCCAAGTTAAATAAGTAAAATCGATAAGTGTATACCTAAATAACATTTTATAAAATGCTAATTTGAGTAAAAACAGTAATGAAAAAAGGAGAAGCTGTCTAAAAGTTAAGATTGGCAGCTAACCTGGTCCTTGTAGAACATGTCATTGGCAATGTGGACAATCTTCTCCACATGGACAATACTGCCAATGCTTGGTATGTCAATATCGGCCAACATGGTCAGAACCAAGATGGCCTCCACCAGGAGCTGCCGGTATTCAGGCTGTGGAACGCGGTTCAACACAGTCTCGACGTGCACCGCAAACTTAATCTCACCTGGGGTCATCTAGGTGAGGAGAAAGATGAATTAATGAACTGGCCTTCAATACATTAAAATGCCTCTTAATATTGCTGCTCATGTCACCTTTACAAACATAGGTTTGTGATCCTGAAACAGATGCCCTGGCATCCAGACATTTTCTCCTCAAACGCAGAGCTAGAACAGCAAGTATGAGACTCCCTACCTCACGTGTGGTTGAGGATGGAAGGACAAACCCCTCAATGGAAAGTCCATGGCACTGTAGGAAGAGAAGCAGTGAGGGGAATGACAAAATCTTGGAAACACAAACTGGGACAAAAAAGCAACATATTTTAAACCAATTTTTTAATTAATTACTACCACCATGTTTAGTCAAGCCTTTTTGACATGCTTATCAAGAGACACTATTGGGTGAGACCTTTCACCTTCTGCAAGATCTTCCACACCTTCTGGTAGAAGCCCACTGGTACCCTGTTGAGTGCACCATCTAGGCGTCTCCGACGCAGCCACTGCCCTTGACGGCTGTCCCGGGGCATCTGCATGGTGGGGGATGCGTCAAAGGACTCCGCTAATGGAAACCTGTACTTCTTTAAAGACAAATTTTAAGTTGTTACAAAGATAGTGCTCCCCATCTTGATGCTTATCTGTATCATCAACATCTCTCCTGTTGGTGTAATGCGCTTTTTGTATTCATTTCGGTGAAGTACGTTGCTTTGGAGAAAAACGTCTGCTAAATGAATAAATGCAAATATCATCCTCAGGTTTTTAAGGTGCTTTCTTGACTAGTTCTGCTTTAGGGCTTTTAATGAGAGGTCATGAGCAGACTAACCCCATACTCAATGTTCTCCATGTCAAAAGAATGTTGAGGCAAAGTCTGTAAAACAGGAAAATGCAAAGTCAAACTCCTAAAGAAAATCCATTTTTTTGCACAGTTGCACTTAAATTAGGATGACCCTGTGGATGTTGATTGAGAGTTAATGTCAGATTCCCACAGTTGATACCAAAACCAAAACTGCAAGAGAAACAAATTACAGTCAGGTGAATTGTCCATCGTAACCCCTCATCGAGCAAATTAAGGGATTAACACATGCTGGAGTAAAATTGTATGTGCATTGTGCTGGAGATGTGCTCGCTGCTAGCACCATTAAAGTTTCCCTGCTTTGGCACTGGAGAGACACTGTGTTTACTGGCTTTCGTTCCAGCTCAGTAACTTGGGATTGTTTGAGCTACTGACTGACTCCTTGTCAGGTTCTTACAGGCTTTGACATGTGAAATATTTCAAATCTATGAGTAGACTAAAACAATCAAGCTAATTTTACTAAGTAGGATGCAGAGAACAAAAATCAGCACACAGTGGACCTCTAGGAGCCAGACATGAGAACTCTGCTCTGAGTGACACAAAACTGTGGTCCAGAACAGGGGTGCAGTCAAAACAGGCTATGAACAGCTAAGAGTGGTTTGGAGGATTAGTGCCAAAGCCACTGGCCTAGATGGCACCCGATCAAGTCACCACCTGACTCTGGTCCGACCAGGATGACCTGCGTGCATCCATCTGAAAGGGAGGAGACAGAGATTCAGCACAAATGTGAAAGAGGCGCAGCTCTTTGGGACCTCCACAGAGCTGTTCGGTGGCTCTCCCAGTTGGTTTGTATGTATCCTGCCTGCGAATGTAAGGCTGCTTCCATCCGTAAAGCACTCACAGTACAAGCCTGCATGAGATTTTTTGTGGTTTGCATACAGCATGCGAAGCAGCCATCAGCTTGCTTAATTACATTTTATAAAATGCACTAAAGATATTAGGACTGGCATCTGCAGAACTTCAGACCTCAAGGGTCACAGACTGCTGATGTTTACACTGATTTACCTCCTAATTTACAGTCAAATGAACCTCTTCACACAGCAAATTGTGATGATATAGCCAAGTAAAATGTAATTACATAAAGCCCACGGAAAGTGTAACTCTGAAGGTCTGGGAGGGAGGAAAATGAAAGATGTGAGAGCAACAGAGGAAGTGGAAACCCATACCATCTTTATGTTGCTCTTCAGCTTGGTGATGCCTGCCCTTTCAGTCTTGGTGGCCCCCACATTACCCATCTCATGGATGGAGATAGCTGGGCTAATACCAGACTCGATGGACCGCACTGCAGGCGAGCAACAGAGGAAGACACGCTGGGTTCAACACCGAGTTGTGCCTCAGGATCAGAGCAGCTAAGTGAACAGTGAAAGTAACTGACCACTCCTCTGGACCCCAAACTCCTTCCCACTGAAGATGTGGTGGAGGAGGTCCTTTAGCTCTGAGGGGCTCAGGCTCATAAGGCTTTCTGTGGCCTCCTCTCCTGCAGACCCAGCAAACACAGAGCTGATAAGCAACATACAGACCAGTTACGACAGTGTGCAGATTACAGAGGAAGGAAACTCAACTGGATTTCTTCACCATACAGAACTTACATTATGTGAAACAGATGGTTTGAGTTTCAGCTTAATAGAAATACACAGTGAATGCAATTGATGCAAGACATACTGAGATGTGGGAATACTGAAATGAAGCACCAACATACCAACCACCCCTATCTGGAGCAGTTCATTTTCTCGCTTGGCTCAACAGGACACTAGTTCTGCTGCAATAGAGAGGACCATACCTGAACAGTTGAGGGACTGAGCAAGTTCTGTGGCCATGACCTGGATGATGAGGCCGATGCGAAGGCGGAACATCTCACTAAAGAGCTTGGGCTGAGTACGAATAATCATGGCTAGGAAAACCATAATTTCCTGGTAGACAAGGTTGAGAGTTTGTATCAGGTCAGGACACAAATGCAACCAAACCCAACAGTGAGCCTAAGGAGGTGCTGGGAACACTTTCACACCTGGGTGAGGATGGCGACCGTAATGTTGTTCTCGCTGGCTTCATCAATCAGCTTGGCGAGTTGGTCTGGGGGCATTGGGCTGCATGAGGAAAGCGAAGGGTGAAAAAACAATTCCTGACTTTAGGGAAGAAATCAGCTTCATCCATAAACCACAACTAGTGCTTGCTTGAAGACATGGCACTGCAGATGATGATGGTTCAAGTAAAACATGAGCTTTCACTCACGCAGAAATGGTCTTCTCTCGAGGTTCAGGGGGGAGCCCCACAGTGAGGTGCTTCTGATGGGCTAGCAAATCGGAACAGGCCTGCAGCAGACACACTGGATAGGTGACCGGCCACCAAGGCTCCACTTTTCATTGCCTCTTCCTGCTCTACACTGTCACAGGCCTACTATCATCCACCCCCTTCCTTGGTTTGAACTGGGAACTTACTACTTGCCACCCAGTTCAGCAAGACTTCATATTGCCAAATGTGTTTTTTTTTCTCCTCCATCAGACATGTAAAGATCTCATAATGACAACCTTTGAATAAGAGCTTGCACCCTGTAGTCTGACATAATGTAATCAGAGTTGTGTACAGATGCAGCTTTGGAAGGATTTTCTTGTGAAACTGTTTCTTATGATGTCTGGTGTTTAGATGATGCTCAGCCATATGTGGTTATTTATCAACACGTTAAAAATGAATGTGCTATCAACCTGGCAGATGAGACACACCAGTGACCCCAGGTCAGGGCGATCACCTCTGTACCTCGTCCAGCTCCTCCACCTTCTTTCTCAGCATGCCGCAGATCATGCGCACCAGACCCCACTGACGTAGGTCACCAGCTCGCTGATACAGGTCTGTCATCAGGGCTCCCACTGTGGGGCCCTGGCCTTGCAGATGGGTGTCCCAGTCCATGCCCCTGGACAGATGGACACACACACACACACACACACACACACACACACACACACACAAGAAGAATTTAAAAAAAAAAAAAACAGCCGCAGGCTTTTTAAAATTTGTTGCCAATACTGACCAAAACAGGTGAAGGAACAAGTTCAAAACCTGTTTACTTTGAGACAATAAACCATGTCACCTTACTTGTCTCTGTAGAGGATATAAAGGATGTCTGCTTGGTCCTGTAGGCTGTCCATGTCTTTTAGCAGCTGTACCAGTGCATGGTAGTCAATGGATCCAGATGCATCTCGAGGCAGGTGACATTCAGATGGCACCACATGTTGGTCCTGGCCAAAAGGGTAATGCCAGCTTGCAGCCATTATATTAAATTAAAGAATACATGGGGATAATTACAGGCACTTACAACTTTAATACTGTGATTTTTTTTTTTTTTTAAATGTAAATGGATTACCATCCTCATAAACAATCAGAAACAAGTCATCGAGAAGGACGCACCATATTGTTGACAGTCCCTGGACTCTGCATCAGGTTCAGCGAAGGCTGGCGGGTGCAGAACAGCTTGGTAGGGAGGTACATGTGCACATCTGAGGAGGAAATACATATCGGTTGGCCAGAACCAAAGAGCCAGGAAAGGTTAAAGTAAGAGGTAGCCGACAGCCATGGCTGGATGCTCACTGTGGATGTTAAGCTCCTGAGCCTTGTGCACCAGGGAAACCATCTCACGGGTCTTGGTGGCAGCTGCACGGAACCGCCCGAGACCCCCCTTGGTGACTGCTTTGCACTTCACACTTGACTTGGGTACAGCAGAAGTAAGCAGCTGGTCCAGGTATTGAGAAAGGTCATCTGTCTCTGTGGGAGAAAATGGGGTATAAATACTTTAAACAAGACTGAACCACCTTTACCACAACCAAAAACAGGCCGTTTCACTCTCCAGGACAAGCTTCCTTTTCCTTATGTTATGAGAAATACAGCAGGCTTTGCACATTCCAATGCCATTTACACACTGCTACATTACCTAAACAAAATAAACAAGCTATGAAGTCACAAACATAAACACAAAACTAACATGCTGGTCCAGTATAACATACTTTTTTGGTACATGTTCATGTATTAAAAGTTCTAGTCAGAAAGAAATTTGACCCTTAATATAATCCAGGGGTACTAATAGAAAACAAGTTTTTCTGGCTGCTAAACAGATCAACCCCATGTTCATATTCCATGGGTCATGTTTTAAAAAAAAAGAAAAAAAAAACATTACATTTATAACATCAAATTCATGATAAAAATTCATTATATCTGTTAAAAGTGAGCTTATTGTTATACATTCTCACAAGCTATTTTTTTTTACATGCATTCAGAGTACCAAAGGAAGGTTTATAAATTCATACTGAGAGCACATGAAACACCCACAAGCATGCCTAGAATGACTTGACTACATGTCACAGGACCACACAGACACACAAGTGTCAAAAACAGACCTTGCAGCGGAACATGTTCTGCTAATGATGGTAAGAGCATTAGGGGCAGAGACACCATAAACTCCCAAAAGTCAATGTTTTAATGTTGTGACAAAATAAGTGTTAGCAAGCTATTTGATATTCCCCAGTTTTAAAAATAGTAATGAGCTAGAAAAAGTGCAAATTTCAGTAATAAAGTATGCCCACAAATGTGTTTATGAACTCAATGAATGGCATTAGCACATGACACTGGCAGCTCTACAAAAACAGGTTATAAATATTTTGGTATTCAAACTGAGTAAGTCCCATATGGCTTTGGCAATATGCTAGTATGAAGAAATGGGATCTAGGAAAGTTACATTTCTCCACAAGTTCCTAACCTTGACTGCATCAGTGACCTGCCCACCCCTTACCATCATCAAAGTGAAAGTCACGCACAGCTCCTCCAGCCAAGCAGGAGGTGTCATCCTCTTCATCGCTCTCAGCACCTGCACTCTGCTTACCACCATTCATGAAGCTCAGGTGAGCAAAGCAGGAAGTGGTCAAGAACTCGGACAACTTCCCTGTCTGTATCCTGTGCGACAATCCCACAAAGAGACAGGCAGAAACACAGGCTGAATAACCACTAAAGGTGTCTTTTAGAAAAAGAAAACCACATTTCCCGAGTTGCTACACGCAACGTCAAATGGGTCCACAGTATCATCCTTGACGTAGACCTTCGTGTATGTGCTGGAATACAGCATTTTAAAGGTGTGGCCCATCATTTACCAGCCCTCACCTGGCTCCGCCAAAGTAGCCATCCTGGAGCTTCTTCAAGGTAGCTAGCACTGCAGGGTCTAGGTCTGAGTGGTCTTCCGCTGCAGCAGGAAGAAGATAACAGCAGTGAAATTCAAACCATCAAGTAACATGGAATACATCACATCCTGTGAGTCCTGCATCATATATTTGGTGGTTTGAACCACAGTGAGCCCAAGTTTAACTTAAAACAAGCTACTTCCTGCAGGTGTTCCACAATGACAGGTTAAGAATGAGAGCTGGGACTTCTTAAAACCTTGTTAAAACTAAAGAAATAGGTTTAGGTTGTAAAAGATTTAGGCACTATGAAGGCTGCATGTTCAAACAGGACTATAGGACAAGCGACAGCCTTTTCTCCTATATTGCAAAAACAGCCTTTGAAAATAAGAACTTTGAGGTGACATGAAGAAGTACTTTCAGCACACTTTTAAAATAGGGAAGTGACTAACTCAGCATGGTCTGAGAGATGGGGAAGGTGACTGTGGGTCGGCCAGTCATTCTCCAGCGGGATGATAGGTAAGCAAGGTCAGTGCGGAGTAACTCCACCATCATGCGATTATCCAGAGACAGGTAAAACTGCTGATGGTCGATGAACTGCAGGAAAGAGGAGAGGAAACCTCCTAGATGTTTTCCAGGACAATTCTGTAAACTGACTTAATTTACAAGACTTTTGACCACTTTGTTAATGGCCTGGTTACGCCTTTGCAAACTCTTCTGAAACAGACACATTTCCAGCATTTAGATACTGAACCTGGGGAGTGAAGGAGAAGATGTTGTTGCGGATTAAATAAAGCTTAGAGGTTCCCAGCACGCCAATTCGGCGGTACGGCCTACCAGTCAGACCCAGTCTCTGGTTGCGTCCTATAAGATGTGCAAAAAAGGCATTATGTACAAACATCTTTTCTTTTAGACCAGACCCAGTACTCCAGCATTCCTACTTTGCCTAAATCCATTGCTCTCCACTGTAATAGACCCAACCAGTAGCTGTTTTGGGCTAAATAAGACTCATACATGCGAATATGAGCACAGTTTCTAAACAGAACTAATAATAATGAAATAAAAACATAAACCAGTTAGCCATTCATATGACAGATGTTTTATGTGAAGCCCTAAAGTAACAGGCAGTTGTTTACACGGATTAAATAAAGCAAAAGCAATTACCTAATCTGGCGTAGATGTGACTCAGAACTCTGGAGGGCTGGACACGAATAGGGTAGATGTCTGAAACCGTTTCTACGTCAATTCCGTGTTTCTGTAGCAGCTCCTTGATCCCCTCTGTCTCAGCCAGAATGCACACTAAGAGCACAACATTCTCTTGTTAACTTTAACCCTATAGTTGGGTTCCAACTTGGTATTCCAAGTTATTTCAAGGTTTTAAGAAGTGTGCTGCGCTTTAGGGATTTAAAAAAATTCACTATAGATAGCATGCCTACTTTTTTGATATGCCCACTGATCAAAAACCTATCAACAACTATGTTGAAACCCAAGCAGGATTTAAACAAAGCCAGTGGAGTCTACAGCACTCACCTTGTACCTCCACATCAGGTTTAGGGATGGTGGAAAACCGTCGGTTTAAGGGGTCAATTTCACCGGGGGCTAGAAAACCCTGCATTCCAGACATAAACCCTGAAGCTCATCAATGTGTCCACCACTTAAATACAGAGGCAATGGATTCAGATGTCTCATACTTCTCTGTAAGTATTGACTTTGTAAATCCTTGTGTGGGCTATCAAGCTGTCTTACCTCAGCCAGGAGATTGCCCAGGACATAGAGGGACTGCCCCCACTTTAGAGGACACTTGCCCATGGGAATCCTGTCCACCGAATGAGGATTGACATACTCTTCATCCACCTGTGTGGGATGGAAGGCAGGTAAAGAACAGCAACACTCGTATGAAACTGTTGAAATTACTGTTACTGCTCTATTCCATTTACCTACAGCACAAACTGGATATAAACTGTTTCTGAGTGTGTGACATGTACATAAACGACCCTGTGGTCATCCCACCATCTAACAGACTTTGGCCTCTTGGCCAGGGTGTGGCTAAAAGTGGTGATCATGTGTAACATGACCCCTCACCCGGTCAGGGGGCACGCTGTAAAGCTCTGGCAGCAGGCGAATCCCATCCTTCGCCTTAATAAGGATTCCTTCCAAGGCATCCCGGTACTCCTGGACCTGGGAACAGACAAACACCACAATTACCACACATGTGAGGTACGGCAATAAGGAGCATAAATTAGCTATGAACTCCATGATTCCAGCTTACTTGTTCTGGACTGTTGATAAAGATCCCATCCAGGATGAGGTAGGTCCAGAAGAGTGGCCATTCACACTCAATGTTCTCAAACAGCTTAAGCTCAGCTGACTCGTAGTACAGTCTGTTTGGGTCCTGGTTCAAGAAGAGGTTGTTAATGTCACATCTTGTATCCTCGTAACCATAGTTTACATTGTAAAATATGTGAATTTAGATTAGGAAAGGAGACTTCTCACCTCTTTTGGAGTTTTGTGACCATCTCTGAGGAAGCGGCAACATCCATAGCGACCCTGTGGTAGGAGAAAAAGCACTGTACATTCCATGATCTGCTGGGAGCAGACCTCCCTCCCTACAGTCACTGCAGGCTATAAAAACATGAGGAACAATGTGCAACCTGCAGCTTTGAGATGATCTCTTCCTTAGTTATGTTGACAATATTGATATCCTCCACTGCAAAAGCTGGGTAGGAGATGATGGAGAGGAGTCCAGCATCCACTTCCTTGGAGGTCGATGCTCTTGGCAGCATGGAATTCAAGATGGACTAAGGAGATGGGCACAGGGAGGGATTTCTTTGTGAAGGGCAGGTGGGCTGCAAAACAGGAGAACAAAGAGACACGCCCTTCCCCACCCTGGGAAGCTAGCACCTGGAGAAAACCACCCAGCTGACCCTGGAGAATCAGTTCTTCTCCCATAAAGGTCAACAAAATATCTATCCTTACCTGACAGTGCTGGATATCATCAGCAAAGGCATGCACAACTGATCCTGGGCCTCCTTTGGCACCAAACAGATTTAACTCATCCAAGGCTTCTAAGGCAGCCTACAATAGTTCAGAACATTTGCCATGGTCATACCCTGCTGAAACCCTATGAATGTGGACTCACATTGTTGTCCACACCAAGCCCACTTCAGTAGAATACTGGCATATTAGGGTAAACACCTTCTAGAGAACAGGAACAAGGATGGAGCATGTGATGTCAATGACAAAATCTAGGTCAACCCCCCATCACAAGAAACATGAGGCCATCAGTCTCAGGCCTACCTTTGCAATTCCTATGGAGCTGGCATTGATCTCAGGAATTCCCTGATTTGTTTTGTCTCCTCGCTCCCACATGCCATAGTCCTGGTAAAGAAAAACACAGAACCTCACCCACATTACTCATTTATTTGCACTCTACAAAAGTTACATGAGAAGTTGGCCTTATGCCAGAATTATGCACTTTTTAACTCATGGGGTATGATTAAGTCAGTTAGTCAAGAGATACAGAAAGGGGCACACAGGTATACTGAAACAGTAATTTAACTCAAAACAGGCACTTACTATAAGCACTGGACAAAGCCCTTAACCTGAATTTGTTTTCATTATTTGAACGACTTGAGTATTGTGTTCACATTCAAAGACATGAATAATATGAGAAGAAATGGATCTCTTAACATTAGTAACACACTTACAGCAATTTTGTATGCAGTTTCAATGTAGAACATGAGATTCTGCACCACGTCCACTTCATCTTGAGTGTACACAATATGTAGGCCTAGTGAGGGTGGGCAAAAAAAGATGAGTATTTCCTTCTGGAGAAGCCAGTGCCACCATTTCATACAGTCACTGATGCCCCTCTGGGCATGGCAGTTAGCCACCTTGATTTTTCCACCAATACCTGAAGCAGTCATCTGTGCCAGGAAGAGTAGGTATAGTGAGGTGGCATCCACTTGCAAGTGGCCCCAGTCATTGTCTCCCACAACTGTAGCACAAGTCTGTGTGTTGTACTTGGCGTGGAGACTGTCACTTGTATTTCTGCTGTACTTGAACCGTTCCACTTTGTCCAGCTGCGGACAGGGGATGGCAAAAAGGCTTTGGCCAGAAATTCAGAAGACATATTTTTTTTAGAACCCCTGCTCCCATTATTGTGCAACTCTTGTTTGTTGTTGTTACAGAGCAATGAAGTAAAAAAGTTTACTCCTCCTCTTCCCATAGGAAAGACTGATGCCAGTGGATATTTTTACTGTTGCTCTCCTTGTCCCTAAGCAACTTCCTGTGCTTAGTGCTCTATTCAGGTTCTGACTCGCTGGCTGATTGCCTACCAATAAGTAGTAGACAGAATTTGTATAGTTAAAAATACCCCGTCAAAGCTTCTGTCCTCAGTCTGCTTCCAAAAAGGCACTGCACATGTACTGCTCCATACGACGTTTTACTAACAGCAAGACTCCATGGAGATTCCCAGGAGGTGCATAGAAACTGCTGGGGACCTAACGGGTAGGACACAGAGTTTACCTGCTCTGCCTGTTAGCAAATGGTTCATGCTTGGCTGTGTGCCTGGCACCACTTGTTTACTGGAAACAGGATGGTAATGCCTTATGAGGAAATACCATGTGGCACAAAGACAGCTTCTCCTTCACCCCTGCAAGTTGGACCCTGGCTCCCCTTCCTGGACTTGGACATACCTGTCTCATCACGCATTGAAGGATCCCTCGCATGAGTTTGACAACACTCTGGGAAGAATGATAGAAGTATGGTAGGAAGAGAAAGGAGAGAAAGAGTCAGAAGGAGTAGTGCAGTTTTGATGTTCAAACATCACTGACCTCCTGTATTGTGTACAAAAGCACACACTCTCACACACATAAAACTACCACATACACCTTAGTTTGCCTATTATCTTGCTGACTACAAAGTGATTCTTGTGCTAATGAAATTTATAAATACTAATACCACTGAAGAAACGGAATGAAGTGTCAGAAAGGTGGCGTGACACCACAATCTAAAACCCAGTGCAGCACTGCTCCCCTTCCCCAGTGGGTATTTTTGGAGCGCACCTGCTCCAGCTCGTAGGCCTTGGCCTTGTCTTCATCTCGGTCAGCGTTCTTGCGATAGGCCAGGCTGAGGGCCCACACAGCCAGGATGCTGTACACATTGTCCCGTACCCACGCATCGGGATGGTCCGTGCTGGCTGGGAGCAGGCCTGTCACTGGGTCCTGAAGGGAGAAAAGGCTTCGTGTCAGACTGTCACCTTGAGCTCTCATAAAGTGCTCATGTTAACAGACCAAAATGCAGTTTACTCAAGTAACTATTAATCTTGTTTCTGATCACCTACATATGTGCATAATTACAGGAGCAAGACATCATATTAGAGTGTGAGACAGTAGTGATAATTAAATTGTGGTGGGGTGATAATTAAACTGTACTGTCTCTTTAACAAAAATGATGTTAATTTCAAAAGAGGTTAATTTCACAGGCGCTGCTCGGCTTCATCATCTTTAACGGCAACTGACGACTCCTGTCCCCGAGAGCAGTAGCGTTTGTTGGTTCTAGTCAGCTTTCATGTTTCAACCTGTAAAAGTCACTGTAAATTAGAACGCAATTAAAATGCTTTCCAAAGCTTGTAGTTTCATGGGTCTTAAGGGCAAGAGCAGCCTACCCTTGTCAAGGGAGCCAAGTTGTTCGTTGGGACTGTGGGTTTTGGGAAGAAAAACTCACAGGTTCTTTCACAAATGAAAACAACTAATAATGAAAGTTCAAACTGTTTCTCTACATCACCACAAACTGACACCGATCAAAAGCAAATGTACATTTTTTTTTAATAAGTGGTATGCAAGACATAAAACAGGAGAGTTCACAAACTGTATGAGATCTCATTATACTGGTTAAAGACCTCAACATCATGAACAGTAATAAATCTACAGGGTTACACCCAGAAAATATGAGAAGCTTCAAAAAAAAAAAAAAAAAAAGGGGGGGGGGGGGCAGAAAGATCTGAACTCTGAAGGCGACATTTTTTCTAGCAATTATAAAAATACTTCCTGATCAAAATCATCACTCTTCCTTAAATGCAATGAAAGCCATTTCCAGTGTAGTTTGTACTGTGAGCCCTTGCACGCTAATAACACAAAAATACAGACGTAAATTATAATATTATTAACCTCAATTTATCTGACACCTTTGCACAAAGTGACCAATAATATGTTTACATTTATTAATTTAGCAGATGCCTTTCCCCAAAGAAACTCCCAATGAACACTACGTAGTGTGATGAGCCCACACCTTATTCATGAAGGTTGTCTTATAAAGCTAGATACACTACTTACCTTAACTCCAGTGAAACAGACTTTCTCCCTGTCACTCACACACACACTCTAGTTGATTTTAGAGTTACCAATCCACCTGAGCTGCATGTCTTTGGACTGTGGGAGGAAACGGGAGCACCCAGATGGAACCCACACAGACATGAGGAGAACATGCAAATTCCACACAGACTGAGTAGGGATTGAACCCACATCCTCTCACACCAGCAAGACAGCAACACTACTAGCTGTGCCACTGAGCCACTTATAATGACAGACTATCAACTTTACAATGATTTACCCATTTGTTCTTACTGTATCACTTCAAGATAAGTATTCTGATCAAGGTAACCGCAGCAGAAGTGGGATTCAAACCCAGGGCCTTCAGATTGCAAGGCAACAAGTCTAATACATCTTAACCACTATAACACCTGTTGGGAGAAGGATTAGCCCTGATCACTCAAGTTCTCAGAACTGTGACCTAAGACAGACCCGTGCTGTGGTTCCGATGGCACTCGTACTGCTTAACCGTTACTTATCTTATGCCTTTGTCCAAGAGGAGTAACATCATTTATCAACTTTACAATGATTTACTAACTGTATACAGCAGAGTTTTCCAGCTGTCCCAGTTGAGAGCAAGGGTACAACCGCAGCAGCGGTTTTCGAACCCAGGACCTTTAGGTTGGAAGGTAATGGGTCTACCCTGGACACATTTACATTATGATTACATTTATTCATTGATTGAGCAGACGCCTTTGTCCAATTCCAAAGCGTGGTACATCTCAGAAACTAGTACAGTTTGTTGCATTACAGGAGAAAGACGGACAGGTTGCAGACATGTGATTCTTAAGTTACTTTCTTTCCATCATGCACGAAGATGTTTATCACAAGAGTAGCTGCATAGATCATGTCAGAATTACTGCGTAGGTATGTTTTACTTTGTTTCGCAGTCAGCGCCCCGATCTCACCTGGTGCCGCAGGATCGTCTGCTGGACGATCCGGACGTAGTTGTCAAGCTTCACCCCCGAGTTGCTGCGGCTCCTCATCGTGTCCCCGATCTCCGGCGAACTTCAGCAGCACGTCCGCATTACTTCGCCAGACTGAAAGCGGGAAACTTGCCGCAGTCAGGACACGCGATCGCACCGCCGCACACTTTCGCGGGAAGCGAGCGAGCGAGCGAGCGAGCCTGGTGTCTCGCGACAAGATGTCTGCTTGTTTACACGCGCGCACGTGAGGAGCGCCCGCAGTCAAACAGCTCACAAGGAGGAACAAGAGAACAGCCCAATAAAATACTGCCCTTAAATGAGTAGCACGACGAATTTATCAGAGGTGCGCTGTGTAAACTGTCGTATTTTTGCAGGTGTACACGTGTAAACTAAGTCGGGTTGGTTGTTCCAGCACGATGTGGACCGCGACACCGGCGGGTCACCGGGTGAGGTAAAACTTCAACGTTTCCGACCTCGCCGCCTAACTTAGTAACTGTAACTCTGCAGCTGTCCAACACAACCTCAAACAACGAAGCAACAAAAACGGAAAAAACTAACTTTAAATAGTGCATTCGACAAAGCTGCTCGCCGTAGGAACTGATTATAATACTGACACACGACATTCTCCAACTTCCACAGCGATTTTCATACCTGTGCCGGTGAAACATATGAATCAGCTGTGTCGTGAAGTTTTAGGTGTCTGCCAGGACCTTGGGGTTAACTCGATGGAGTGGCTGTTTAAAGGAAGTTTTTTTTTTTTTTTCTTTTTTAGGTGTCTGCCAGGATTGTGCGCGGTTGCGCAGCACCCGCTCCTCGTTCGAACTGAAACAAGATCTGCGCGTGCCGTGTTACTGTCGTCGAAAAGTGACAGACGGAGCGTACTGTGTAAAATAACTAAGACCAAAGAAGATTTGACACTCAGAAAGCGGAGAGTACAGGACTAGCCGTGTCTTAGAAATAGTCACTGTAAAACTTTCTTAACGCACTACCATTAGATGGCGACATTAGCATACAGATGATACTTAAAAATATATCTATTCCGCATTCCAGGACCTCTAAAAATTTTCTTTCACACGTTCGTGTAAACAAGTGAAGCTACTGTTTTCGTATTTTTTACCAACTTAATTGTCAAAAAATAATAAATAAAAGTTGCCACGTAAATACTTGATACGGATTTTTTTTTTTTTTAAATTCCTTCGTCAGCTAAACAATACGACGTTGCCAAAAAAAACTTCCACAATCAATGTTTATTAAACATCTCTGAGAACATTTTTTAAAACACAGGTCAGCTGGCAGTGCAATGATGAAGAACGTGAACTTGAAACTGACACAGAGGCCTTACTGTGGTATCCAGAACAAAAGCAACATAATGGTGTAGAAATGGATGCTACTTCTTCATACGTCCTGGTTCTCTCCCAAATGTGCCCTTTGTAACCTCTGCTGTGACTACCTGTAGTGTTCTTGTGTCCATTATGTTGGAAAAAATTGTCCTGTGTGCATAAGGGAAGAGGCCTGAAACGTGACATTCGCTTCACACACCCTGAAGTCAAAATCAACACGCAATCATGAGGCTCCTCTTCTTACTGTGGTCCACATCCAAAAACTTCAACTTTCTCCCTTAACACACCAACATATTTGAACATACAAACTTTCACATGCTGTTTAATGGGTGCACTCTCAAAGTCAATAGATAAATGGATGGATAAAGAAATTATTTCTGAAGGAACCTGAGCAAAACACACACTTTCCTTCTCATGAACCCCGACATGAACACAGTTGAAGACTTCTGTACGCTTCTTAACCGAAATAATCAACGTAATGTGTTTCCTTGTACAGTAGAGTACCAATGTGTTGTTTGCCCTGTAGCATAGCACTGGAAGCCCAGACTGAAAACTTCAGCAATTTTGTTTAAGAGCAGAAGATGGGATTCAAACATCTGACTTTTTGGACCAATGGCAAGAGCTCTAACTACTCCACTACCAGGAGAAAACAGTGTTACTGGGATGGCTAACAATGTTAAGCTACTAACAGTTAATTATTCATTTAAGGAGTTGGTAAATACTGTTTAACTTAATAATTTTAATTAGGATTCAAACCTGTGACCTTCAGGTAAAATGACAGGAGCTGTAACCACTACACTACCAGGTGAACACACTGTCACTGTTACTGGTACAGCTAAGAATGTTAAGCTACTAACAGTTAATTACCCATTTAAAAAATTGGAAAAAATGTTTAACAACTCTCAATTCAAACCTGTGCCCTTGTGGTACACAGGAAGGAGCATTAACCACGACATTACCGTGTGAACATGGTTTCGATAGCGCAGCTAGCAATGTTGAGCTGCTAACAATTAATCATCCATAGAAATGTTTAACTTAGTAGGGGGGTGCGGTGGCGCAGTGGGTTGGACTAGGGTTCTGTTCTCCGGTGGGTCTGGGGTTCAAGTCCCACTTGGGGTGCCTTGTGACGGACTGGCGTCCCGTCCTGGGTGTGTCCCCTCCCCCTCCGGCCTTATGCCCTGAGTTGCCGGGTTAGGCTCCAGTTCCCCGTGTGTGTTTAACTTAGTAATTTTAAGTGGAATTTGAACCTGTGCAGTACATAGGCAGGAGCTCTAACCACTACATTGCCAAGTGAACACAGTAGTATGAGCACTGCTAATAATGTTAAACTACTAACAATTAATAATGCATTTAAAAAGTTGGGAAATATTGCTTAACTTAATACATTTTAGTGGGATTCAAGCCTGACCTTCAGCTTCACAGGCAGGAGCACTAACCACAAGACTACCAGGTGAACATAGGGTTATGGGCCTGGCTAAGAATGTTAAGCTAGTAACAGTTAATGATCCATTTAAAGAGCTGGGAAATATTGTGTAGCTTATTCACTTTCAGTGGAATTTAAACCTGTGACCTTGAGGTCCAATGGTAGGAGCTGTAACCACTCCACTACCAGCTGAATCTGTTTTTGCCAGCACAGCTAACAATGTTAAGCTACTAAGAGTTTTTTTTATATATATATATATATATATATATATATATATATATATATATAAGAGTTATTTATCCATTTAAAGAGTTGGTAAATTTTGTTTAAGTTAACAACATGCAGCAGGACTCAAACCTGTGACCTTCTGGCCCTAAGACAGGAGCACGTGGTATTACACAAGCAGATGTACCCTTTTCAGCTGGGGCTCTATGTGCCTAAGATGCATAACACAGATGCACTACTTATGCCTGCATTTTTTGTTTTAAATTGGAGTCTTGTGATTTCCTCTGGATAAAGACGTTATTAATGCTGGTGCCCTGAATTAAATGGTACAACACACACATACTATGAAGGCATTTGCCCTTTGGACTGGATTCTAAACTGATGTGCAACACTAGTGTTTTAATGTAGGTGGCCATGTTCTAAAAGCGAACCCAGGCGAGTTGGCAGTTTGTGTTGTGCAATGCATTGTGGGTAGCGGGTCAACGGCATGATCATTTACTGTGGGTTCTGGACAGGCTTGGCACTCCTCTCCACACCTGTCATGTCCTAAGGATGCTGGTGACTACTGCCGTGGAATTTATTTCATGTTGTACAACCGTGACATTGACAGGAACTTGAACCCATGTTGCGGCAACCTGCAAAAGTATTGCACAAGAAAATTACTCAGCATACTGATGCATGTTCATATGTTTCTACCGTATGTATCTCAACAAAAACATTGACTGATGTATTTCCATCCATCCATCCATCTGACTGATGTATTTTTGTGGCAGAATTTTTGTGTTAGAGTTGTCCTTTCTCCATAGAAAAATCTCCTTTTGCACCGTACAGGTACAGGGTAATTAACCTAAACACTTTTAGTAATGAAATCTTTAAATGTGCATTATAATGCTGGATATTACTGTTTAAAAGCGAACACATCCATTAAATAGCATGTTGCCTATAAATAAGCTAAAATGATCCTTAAGGCATTGCTGAGTACTCTTGGTCTATGTTGGATGTGGCTATATAAGTGTTATATTTGAACAAAAAGAATGATAATAAAATACCACTTCTTGCTGAGAACTTTTTATTTTAAAAAGTGCTGCATTTTCTGGGAAAATAAATCTGTGACACAGAAAGAAGTCACAGTACTGAAACAGTTTCTTCATACAGTACGCTGTCATGCAAACATGTGACTATGAGATCATGTTTCATATTACAAAATGCAAGAGTGCATATGCATGCTAGCATCAAGAACTACTTGTATTAGCTCAGGAGTAGCACAGGAAAACTCCACGAGTCATTAACATAAAACCATTCAAACACAGAAATATCTGTCTTTTACTGTATTGCATTTTTCCACAGTGACTGTGAACATACAGATAAAAATCTCAGGCAAGTTAATAAAATATTGCAGCAACATCAAGTATTATTAGTTGTTGGCCAATGGCCCATGGTCAGTCAATCAGAAACATCTAGGACTAGTAGCTTTTTATATACAGTAAATGCAAGAAGTTGCATCAGAAGGACAAGTAGAGAAAACTTGATTAATACATTTAAAATTGATATTAAATTTAAATTAAACAGAAAAATTTAGAAGCAAAAGAGACTGTTATACTAAATGTTGAGGAGCAGTATAAAGATACATATGGCTGTATCTATTTATTTAGATATTCTCAAAACTTCATTCATACATTTGAAAAATCAGAATTAAATAGAAAAATTAAAACTCCAAAACAAACAGCATCTACACTGAGGAGCCAGATAACAAAGATACTAAGAACAATATCCAACAGTTTAAAACTCAAAGTTAAAGACAATACCTCTTTTCTAAAGGTAGGGGAATAAATAAACAGGTAACTGGTAGGAAGAGTTAAAATGTTGAAAATGTGCAGTTCTATAAATGATTAGACAGCTCAGTCACTGTCTGTGACCTCTAACCTTCTCCAATGCTATCTGCAGCTTGACCCTCCAACCCACTGGTGCTTTCCGTCTCTGACCTGCATATAAACCACGGACCTCATCTTATTCTCACATATATCATTGCTGTAACATTAGCTAAAAAAAAAACTACTTTTACCCCAGGCACTTATTACACTTTGCAAAACATATTTGTGCATTAACATAGAAGCTATTTTTCAAATTTATACGCAGGGCACTCTGTATACTGTAAAAATAGTGTCAGAGGGGTGGTCACCATGGTAACAAGGAAAGCAACAAGAAAATGACATAATACAATTAATTAAAACTGCTAACATTTTTTTGATCCAGACTACAGTGGTAGTCTTTGTGTTGTCACGCTTAGGAACGGCATTAAGGTTTTGCTTGGCACTACATAGAAGCCGTTTAGTAAAGCGCTTGCGCCGAGTTCCTTAAAACTTCACCGCTGATGTCCCCCCAGCACTCCTTCCTTTCAGAGCTTCAACCACACAACCTTCCGTAAGAACCTTGTCTTGCCTGCTTCTGGTGTTGGCTATACAGCAAACATGCACGTCTGAATGTGTGTATGTGTGTGCGTGTGTGTGTGAGACATTGCAAATAAATCCTGCCTGAACTCAGTGTGTCCACTGGAGAAGGAGGAGTCCCAGAAGAAAGAGGCCTTTGCCATGGCTGTCTGGCCACCACACTCCCAGTAGGGTCTGCCAATGCTGTGCTGGAGATCTGCGCTCCCCCCCGGGGAGAGGAGGCGTCAATGGTTCTCCACTTCTAGGACTTGATCGGCTGACTGAATGAGCAGTGGCCGCCCCTGGAGGAGGGAAGGGGAGAAGAGAGAAGTGTGGTATAGATATTAGTGAGGGCCACCTGAGATTAGCTGGAGGATGGCTGCGCGGAGAGGGAGGTGCGGCTCACCGACAGATCCCAGTGGAACACTCATAGTTGTCCTGACAGTAGGCTCCGTGGGGCTTGCTTCCCATGATCCTCCACAGAGGAGTCATGCGTGCGATCCGTCTCAGCAGCCCTTCCCTAAGGGGGGCAACAGGCTGGTCCTCCTCTTGTACCACAGGGTCCGTGGACACCTGTCACAGGACACACAAAGAACACCTCAAGTTCAGTCTCCAAACGGCTTCAGAGCAGATAAAGCGCATATAAAGATAGGATTCTGACCCGATCAGCAACAGGTATCTCAAATGTTTACTAACCAGAACCTGGCAAGTAGTTACAAATTACAGAATGACACCTCTGACCAAAATGTGAGCATCTGAAGGCTCAACGACAATTGTCATGTGTGGATTCTGGCATTGAAATCAGCGCTATCACTACGGTAACCACAAGCTATGTTCTAGCCATGATCATGCTATGCATAAATATTTTTCTTCATGCATAAATTTTGGCTTCAGTCAAACGTAAACTTCATTTTCCATGTAGACAGTTTCATGGGCGAGTTTTGCTCTAAATCGGTAAGGATATACAGCAATGGACCAATGGGTAGACACTACCTGATGGACGAGCACAAGAAGGAGCAAGCTCCATGTGAACGCTGTCATTCTGCTGCAGAAAGGATGTATCGTCTCAGACGCGAGCAGAAAGAGCTTCCTGATGTTCTCCCTGGTGCAGTTCTCTGTGCTTGCGTCTGTCTGCTGCACTACTGCTCACCCGGTACCCTTTTTGAGCCCACGGTGACGTCAGATGTTTGCTAAATATTTGACAAGAGTGCAGATAAAATGTTCCTTGGGCCTCTCTGTGTGCCAGAGGCTCCTCTTCCCTTGGCTGGAGAGGGCAATCAGGTGAGACACTGCCCTCCTCCTTAGGCAGGGTGGAGGCTTATATGAAGAGGGACAGCTGGAGGTTTTGGGTGATCAATGGCAGCTGTCAAGCCAACACATTCCACTGTGTCCACTGTATGTCCTGCCAGCTGGACTTGCCTGAACCCCTGGTCTCACCCCTTCCCTTTGGATGTCAGTTTGTGCCTCCATCTAAAGCCAATCAGACTCCCTGAGCATGAAAAGACACCCTATACACACACCTTGACCATGAGGATATGTCCCATACAGCCACATATCACCATGAGAAGCTGTCCTGTATAGACACCCCTGGCAAGATGTCCCACACAGATACACACAATCATGACATTGACATTCATTCATTTAGCTGACGATCTACTCCAAAAGCAGCTTATAACTATTTGCTCATTTATACAGCTGGGTAATTTTACAGGAGCAATTTACGGTAAGTACGTTGCTCAAGCATATTACAGCTGGTGGTGTGATTCAAACCTGCAACCTTTGGGTCCAAAGTCAGCCACTAACCGTTACACCAACAGCTGTCTGCAAGGATGACACATCCAAAAAGCTCCTGGCAGGGAGAAAGAGGACATCTGATGGACCCTTTACACTAGCATATTAGCAAACACAGCGAGCTCTTGTACATATTACCCATGAGCACACATAGCAGCCCAGTGGAATAGAAGGTGGCAGGACAGAGTTCTCATCTAAAGGGTCACAGAGGTTGGATCTTAGTCATAATGTTGCCCAAAGCCTGGAATGCAGCGTACTTGAAGCCCAGAGATTTCAACACTTCTATCTGTCTTAAAGATGACCATTGTCTAGGATCATGTCCACGTCTATTTTAACACATGTTCTTGTATCTTGCTTACCTAGCAGCCGTGCACTAGCTACTTATAGCTCCCTGGATCAAGTTCAACACTCTGGCTACAGCCTACAAGACCATCAATGCATTCTGCGTCCTGATACCTATAGGACTGGATCGAATGCTATGCCCCAGCCAGACTGATATGCTCTTACATCTCTTGCCACCTGCTGGTCTCACTCTTGAGAGGCCCAACACTGAAAGCCCATAGGTTTTTGGTTCTGTTTCCACCGTGGTAGAATGAGCTCCCTCTGCCTCTCAAAACCGTTGAATCCCTTTGAATATTCTCAAAAGTCGTCTCTTCCGGACCCACTTCTCTCCTGATCTCCCATCTGCTCCATAAACTTGCACATTATCTATCACAAATACCTTTGTATTCAATATAATTTCTATATGCGGATACTTGTGTAATGTATGTTGTCAAAAATGGTGGTATTGGACAAACTGACTGCATTTTGAGGACCTTATTTCTGCATTTGTATTCCTTCGCCTGGTGGTGAAATGCACATTTCTTTACCCTGAGTTGTATGTCGTTTTATAGAAAAGTGCCTGCTCTATGAATCAATGTCAATGTACATGTAAAACAGCCTAAACATGTTCTACATCTTTGGAAGCTGAAGCAGAAGCTGGAAAGACATGTGGCTTGGTCTCCTGCTCAGAGTCGCTAACTGGACGTCTTGTGAGAAAAACCAGTTTCCAAAAAACTGGATTTACACTTTTCACTGTTACTTTATATCCAAGAACAATTATTGTGACCTCATTTATATGGATCCCACAACATTCTGGTCATCTGTGTGGTCTGTGGGTTAAGTGCCCTTCTGTTTCAGAAGCTGCATCTGTGCAAATGGGACCAGGCAGATTCCTCAGATGGGTCAGTCATTATCAGAATGCTTTGCTGAGTTTTTTCTGTAGCTTCACCATTACCCTGCATTATCACACAAACAAACTTGCAGCGCTCAGATGCAACTATTTTGAGATGATGGGCGACTGACAGAAAACAATATTTTAAAGCCATAACCTTCCATTCAAAGGAATTTGAACCCAGTTCATGTTGTAGCAGCCTTGAACAAAGTACTTAGCCTGAACTGATACAGCACAAATGACCTGGCTGTAGAAATAGGTAAATGATTGTGAACAGCTTAGTGTACGAAGCTTTGGAGACAAGTGTCAGCTAAAAAAAAAAAAAAAGATGATAATAATAATAATAATAATAATAATGATGATGATGAGTTGCCATTATTTTGCTATTATTATTATTTATTATTTCACTGTTCTCAACAGAAATCTAACACCCCAGGACCTTTCACATACCAACATATGCAGGCACCCCATGGATTTAAAAGCACAACCCCATCATTTCCCCTTTTACACAGTGGCTAAATGGCACCACTTGTGTGTGACAGCAGAGGTAATTCCTTCAGACATTTTCTTTGCGAAGCTCTCAGGGGATCAGTGAAGCACAGCTTGTCCAGAGCAGTGCTCCCTGTGCTGCTGAGATCCCTGTGCTCTGAGCAGGGTGAACATCGTGGCCTCTGCCAGTGCTTCACAGCCAGTGGAGACCTTTGCTGCTACTTCCCTGTTTGCTTATGGGTTGTGGTTGACTGTAGACCAACTGCAGGGTTCGTCCAAGGAGTGGCCAGAAGCAGGACATCGAGGCCCACGCTGAACCCTGACAGCAGCTCTGAGCCAGGACAGGGACACTCCAGACAGGCTGGTGTATCATCAAAGCTGCCTGTCAGTAAGCGGTGCCCTTAGTCCTCCTCAAATCCCTGGTGAGGACTCCTTTAGGAACACAGCTCAACAGGTACCCGTGAGAATTCTGAAAACGAAAGCAAATATTCAGCTATGATGATGGACAGATTGGCAAAAATAGGGTCAGCAGGTGACATGCTGGCTAAACATCGAGACCTGCAACCTCATGGCTTTTGGTTGTAGAGCCTTCGGTAAAGTACATAAACTGACCCGGTCAAATGCATGTATCCAGTTTTGTAAATGAATAAATTTGGATGTCAGTTTGAAAAAAAATGCAGAAGTGCTGGATATGAAACAAATTAAATGTATTATTATTATTATTATTATTATGTGTGAAGCCCATGCTGAGAATGGTGGAATTAGAAAGAGAAATCAGTTCTTTCGCTATAACCCATTTAACTTATTTTAAATAAACAAACCCTATTGTTATAATTTTTATAATTATTCTCTGGCTCAGCACATGTCTCTTCTCTAAAGCAATCCAAAATTGTTCTCATTGGTTCCCTTAAACATTTTTCTTGGACCTTGTTCAATGGTCCTGGAATCAGGCCTGTCTGAGGATTGCAGACTTGAACCATCAGTCCACAAGTTTGTAACATGTACGCTGACGCACCATTGTCATTTTTTGTTTTATTGCAGCACGTAATGAAATGGGAGCACACATACTGCCCAGCGGAACCCTGGACCGCACATCCGTGTGAGCCGGATCACAATCCTCCCAACCACGAGCGTCCCCGGCATTTGTGTACCTGGAACGAAGGTCATCGAGGTCCAGGAAACGGGACTGCGGTCTGGCTGTGACCCTGGGAGGGGACAGATAAGAGAGGGTTCATAGTTACAGTTTAAACCTCTTTTCTGCGCCATGCTCGTGTTTCTTTCTAGAAAGGGCAATTTGTTTAACACACAGGGAACTGTGCAGCCCTTCAGAAACACACGACGGATCAGAACTAGCCAGAGGTGATGTAACTGGAAAAAGCAAAGTCAGCTGTCCAGCATACAAGGGTCCTTACAGCGTTCTGCTATTTCATGTCCACGGTTACGAATTGAGGCTCTTAAGGAACTTAAGGAATATAGTTTTATTGTGGAGTTGGCTGTGCTCTTTCCCAAACCCATGTTTGCGTGTTATTTCATATGAGTGAGCGAGTGTGTGAGTGCGTGTGCTGGAAATACAGCACTTCCCAGATGTGACCTTGTTTAATCAATGGAGGCATTGTCTAGAACAATGAACTGAAGAACTAATTAATCGTAATGAAGCCGAACAGCAGTGCTTGTTAATTGATCGATTAATGGAGCGCCGGCCCTGTTGCCAAGTTTACCGCAGGTGGGTGGGCTGAGTCCTGGGTCAGAATTCACCCTTTAGACCCTGCAGACAACATCACTCGTGCCGTATCTGTGTCTGTTAGAAGATTGCTGGACAGGGGAGTAAAAACAGTTGGTTACCACGGATACGCAAAATCTGATCGGAATCTGTCAGAACATTCGTCTGGTTTTCATTAACTCTCACTCTCATGCTCATTCACACATGTACGTGGAAGGGGGCATATTCAATCTGGATTCTAACATACACAATATAATATTTGGGGGGGGGGACAATATTTGGCCTCTTCCAGATTGTGAAACTTTTGATGCCAACATAAAGCGTCCCCTGCTGGACAATAAAAGAGACATCATATTTGACACCCTTTCGGCTCGGCCCAGACATTTCTACATGAAAACACTCACAAAAATGGATAACTGCTGTTATTTATTTATTTATTTATTTATTTATTTATTTATTTTCAGTGCAGGTATTTTCTGATGCAAAACCCCAGTACAGTGTGGGTGTGTATGCTGGTTACCATGCTGGTATATTCCCTACCTTAAATGGTGTAATTACACATTATCTTTATTGTACACACTGAACAGTTCCCCTCAAAAAGTCCTCTGAAATAAGGTATTTCCTGAACATGGAAATTTAGCTGCAGTCTTCCAATCAGCTATAAGATAAGATAAGATACTTTATTGTCATTGTGTGCAATACAATGAATTTGAAAGTGAAAAACAATAAAAACTATAATAGTTAATCAAAGCAAGTGCAAAAATAATGGAAGTAATGAAATAATTAAAACATAAATTTGCAATAAGAAACTTTGCACAACACATACTTGCCGAAGCTGCTTGTCCCAAGTGGGGTTGGGGTGAGCCGGAGCCTAACCCGGCAGCGCAGGGCGTGGGGCTGGAGGGGGAGGGGACACACCCAGGACGGGATGTCAGTCTGTCGCAAGGCATCCCAAGGAGGACTCGAACCCCAGGCGCGCCAGAAAGCGGGAGCTGGCCAAGCCCGCTGTGCCACCGCGTCCCCTACTTTGCACAACAGGCTGTGAGAAATTGAGTTTGCTCTCCCAGCGCTGTAGTGTGAGGAACATACACGATATCTTAAAATGCATGTAGAAGAGACTCGGTTATAAACAGAAGCCTGGAAAAGTCTGGAAACCCCCCCCCCTCCCCTTCCCCCTCCCCCTCCCCCAAACAACAACTTCATTGTGCAGAAATGAGCCTCCAGTGTTACTGAGAAATTTTTTGAGGTGCTGGGGCCAGAGCACCAGTAGGGGGCAGCTTGCCCATATTCAGAGGCCTTGCATACAAGTTGGTACTTTTTTTTAGTAATTTATTTAGCTGATGCTTTTCTCCAAACTTACTAACAGTGTTGCATTTGTACCGGAATATAATTGCAATGACTTGCATTTAGCTGATGCTTTTCTTCGAAGCACCATGCAATGTTAAGGTACATAATTACTAATCACCCATTTATACAGCCAGGTAATTTTACCAGAGCAGTTTACAGTATACCTTGCTCCAGGGTACTACAGCAGTTGGTGAAATTCAAACCAGCAACTTTCAGACCCAAAGGCAGTGATCCTAACTACTATGCTACCAGCTGTCCCTGTTCATTTAACCCTTTGTACGTCTGGGTAATTTTTACTGTAACAATTCACGATAAGTACCTTGACCAAGGGTAGTACAACAGGAATGGAATTCAAACCTCCCTCATTTGAGGGTAGGACAGCAGCTCTGAACACTGTGCCACCTGCTGCCCCCAGCAGGGGTTTGTGGGCATGGTGGGAATGCAGTAGAAATTTTGGCTTCAGTGCGAAAGTCTTCCGGTTCATGCACTAAAAACCCAGTGCAGTAAATTTTGGCGGGGGAAAAAAAAAAAAAAACAAAAAAAAACATTTTACAGTATTTTTGCCCACTGATTGTCATAAATGAAAAAACTTTAAGCATTTAAATCAGAGCTGACACCCCCAGCTGGAACACAGAGAGGTGCCATTTTCCTGATCGCGACTCGATGGACTGTGCAGCACACAGCTGTAAGTTGGCTGCTCCTATTTCCTTCCTCCTATTCCCAGAAATATGCACGAAAAATACTTGGTTATGGAGCAGCTCGGGCTAAACCACGTGATCGATGGAGAAGCCAAAGAGTGAAACTTTCTTCGGAAATGCCTGAAAATTGTGGAATTATAATTTTTTTTAAATGCAATTTTGAAGATTAATTTGCATTAATTTTCTGTGTCACTATATATAAATTATTGTTGTTCTTCCAGATTTTTTCAGCTTGTTACATTTTTTTTCTCTTTTTGCAGACCCTACAAATGTAAGGGTCATGTGCTAAAGTACCTGTTGGGAAAGCTGCCATTCATTCATGTACATAAGAACATGGTAAAGGCAATTTAGAGTCACCAGGTCACCTGAAACACTTTTGGACCGTGAGACGAAACTGCACGCAAACACAGGGAAAACACGTAAATTCCACACAGTCTGAGCTGGCTTTGACCCCACGTGGCACCAGCACTCCCTGCTGCACCACTGTGCGAACCAAGCAAAACATAAAACGCACAACGTTGGGAACTTTCAGAAACAGCAGAGCGTGTGACTTTAATGTCAGCTGAGCGCATGCGTTACGCCTTTATTATCTCGAAGACACCGGCTGCGCGTCCACCAGCAACTGCAGGGGCGGTGCGGAATGCGGCACGTACATGAGATGCCCCTCCTGGAGGCTGTTTTCAAAGGGAGCTTTTGTGTCCTGGACCGGGTAGGCCGAGGTACGGTAACGCCGGGAGCCAGAGGCAGCAACCAAGGAGACCAGTTGCTGGTGGAAGCATCCCTGGCTGGTGCTCGTCGCCGCCGCCTCCGTGCACATACTGTACACCCCGCGCACAAAAGCCATGTTCTGAGGGCCGCGTCAAGCTGCGCCCTCAGAGAGCGTCTCCGGGCGCCAATCCAGCAACACAAACAAGCGCAGGGGCAGCGTCGCAGGGCGTGGGTGGGGCGACGCACTCTAATTGCTATAGTCTCAGCCAACTTCAACAGTCATTATTCGCAGATGACGAGAGGGAAAAGAGCTGGGAAAACTGCAACCGGTTACCATGCAGCAGCCTGGCGTTCGACTCCGAAAAACACCTTCCGACGAGTAAGACACGGCTGTCACATACGAGAAGGACGGTCACGTTTAGAGCAACGTCTGCTTTCCTCCGAAATGACGCGACCCCAGGGGTCTGGACCACACAAGACTGCACCCGGGTTCAGCTTGATTTCCATGAGTTTCAGGACACGGATGGAGAAGAGACCGAACGCGACCGTTCAGCCACCAACAGGCTCCATAACAGCAGAAGACAGTTTTTTTTTATACTGCCCTGCTGGAGGAAGCCGAACACCACAATGGCAAATTCCTGTGGGGAAATAAACATCCACATTGCCATTGTAAATGTTATAGCTTTTCTTGGGTCCCTTTTTTTTAAATTATGGTGGGCAGTTAGCATAGCTTACATCGGCTCATATTATTCCCACCACAGATTTCGGAGCCCCACCTAACAGACGAAGCGAGCGGTCCCGTTCCCTAAAGCCCACCGCACCATTTCACGGTTTCATTTCCTCGCCCCCGCGCTGCACTGCTGCCCTTAAGGTAATTAAACGCGGTATCTACATGTCACTCCTAAGTGCTTTTGAGTCGCCCGTTTATCAGTGATGCGGAATTCCGCTGTCAAGCATAATAAATCTAACAGTCGAAATGAGAAGGTGGTGTAAGTCTGGCTTTTTAAAGCTTTTTTTAAAAAAAAAAAAAAAAAAAAACAGAACATTGTGCTTTATTCACATATGAGGAAGCAAGTGGCATAGTGGTTAGGGGTGTCGCCTTGCAGTCCATAGATTTCTGGGTGAATCCCAACTCCTTCTGTGGTACCCTTAAAAAAGGTGGTTACTGGTGGTTATGGGCGGCACAGTGGCACACGGGGGTTCGATCCCTGCTCAGTTTGTATGGAGCTTGCATGTTCTCCCTGAGTCTGTGTGGTTTTCCTCCAGGTGCTCTGGTTTCCTCCCACAGTCCAAAGAGATGCTGTTCAGGTCCACCCATAGTGTGTGAGTGACAGAGAGAGAGAGTGTATGTTCCACTGATGTATGGATGAGTGACCCAGTGTAAGAAGTGTATCTAGCAGTGTAAGTCACCACGGTGAATAAGGTGTGTGGGAAATTGAGTTTGCTCTCCCAGCACTGTAGTGTGAGGAACATACACAATATCTTAACAATAACACCACACAGAGTTCATTGGAAGTCGCTTTGGAGAAAAGCATCGGTTAAGTAAATAAAATGTACATGTATCCGCAACTGAAAAACTAAGCATTCTCTCCTGTATAAATGGGTAAACTACTGTGAAGTTGGTTATGTGTAAAGCTTAGAGCAGTTGTCTAATGATCTGAATATTCCTGGTTCTAATCCCAAACCCCTGATCAAGGTACTTACCCAGAACTAATGGGTAAACATTTACCTTTATTCATCTAGCTGTCACTTTTCTCCAAAGCAATTTACAATCTTAATCTATCTACAGTTACTTACCCATTTATACAGCTGGGTAATTTTACTGGAGCAATTCAGGGTAAGTACCTTGCTCGCAGGTACTGCATCCAGAGGTGAGATTCAAACCTACAACCTTTGGGGTCGAAGACAGCAGTTCCAGCCACTACACCACCAGTTTTAAACTTGCGGATCCGCTACTGTACATGAGCATGAACAGAGGCATCACCTTCCGATCACCTTTGCGAAGCTGCAGAGAAGGACATCAGCGGACCCGATCGGTCCTTCATCACCTTCACTTTCAGTTTTTGTCCGGCTTCATGTAGATCAAGACTGTTTTCATTTTAAGCAGCACAGCGCGGAAGAGTCACGTGTTGAAGGGTTAGAGAAAAATCATTAGCCAGTCGACCAACGAGGGTACACATGGAGACAAAAGCAGTTTTTGTTTGTCTTTGCTTTAGGTTAAAATGCCCTTGGGCAGGTTGCCACCATTAATCCAAATCATTGTTATAGCAGCTGCAATATGTAATTATTAATGTATTTGTGGACGGGAACAGCTATAAGAATGACATGTTTTTGGCCCTCTGTCAAGGAGCAGCAAAGTGATCGGCCCATTTTGCTGGATAACAAAAGTTTTACTGTACAGTATATTCAGTCTATGCAAGGGTCTATACTGTATACTATGGTGAAGGTGAGATATAATAATTCTGGCAGCACTCTGCTTCATTCTAAATGTTCACACTTTAGACTCACCTTACACGAGAGGTTAAGGAATAAATCAGTGTTTTTAAGGTCAGGACCACAATCCCGCGCTCTGTCCGATGTGTGTCTGCAGGCCGATCACTGCGGCACTGGCACTGTCACTGTCCGTCGCACGCGCACGGTTGCGCGGGACATGCCGCGCAGCAGCAGTAACACGCAGTTAATACACAGTGTGTCACACTCAGGTTGCAGCCCGAGCACAATGCAGCTGTTGATCCTCAGCGAAATGACCGCCCCCCCGCCGCCAGCACCACCAATCTCCACCCGCGTGCCACACCCACCTCCCCAAACTGACCCCCCAACCCCCTCACACCCTCAGACCCCCGGTCACTCAGAATACTTCACTTGCCGTTGGAGACCAACCCCCGGTCCCCACCCCCTCCGTGCGGCGAAATAGAGCCCCCACCCCGCCCCCCTCGCTCCGCCCGTGATGCATGCGCGCGGCTGAGCGGGCAGTCGTCGCGAGTTGCGCGCGGCCGCGCGTGGGGCGTGAAACCGAGCGCGAGCGCGAGTGCGGATGGCATCGGCGGAGCAGCTCGCGCCCTTCCAGCACATCGAGGTGCAGCTGCGCGGGGGCGCGCCTTGGGGGTTCACGCTGAAAGGGGGACTGGAGCACGGAGAGCCGCTCGTCATCACCAAAGTAAGACCCCCCCCGGTCCCTATCCTTTCTCTCTCTTCTCCAGTGAACGAGCGCGCGAGGGGATAGTTTCGGGTGCAGCACTAGTCACACGCACGTGGGGTCAACTATTGTTGGAAAAACAGTAGAGGGAGTTAAAACAACTTTATAGAACAGTGAACGTTTTGCAAACGCGCAAAGCCCCGTCGCTGCACACTTGTAAGCGCTGTCGGTTCGGAGTACGTGCTCGCTGCGTGTCCGCGGCGCGCGGGGGGCTCGCGGGCGCTCATAAAACGCTCGCGCTGTCGCGGTGCAAAAGTGTTTCTTCAGGAAAACCTCGATCCCACCTGTCATTCCCGTGCGCAAACTACTGTAAATCGCACTCGGTGTGTCTGCATTTACCACGTTTTTACATCGCACGGCGGTGGCCCTGGGATCACCTGCACGAGATGGACCGCGCGCGAGTGTCCGGGTACCTAGAGAAAAACACGTTTCTACACACATTCCTGTGCGCTTCAGCTGCAGTTTCAGGGGCAGGAGGAATTCGGAGGTAAACTTGATTTTCCCATGGTATAAGATGTTTTTCTTGTCTTTAACCCCAGTGACTGAGTCAGGTCCGGTCCCAGGTTCATCTGGTGTTGCTGGAGTACAGTACTTGAACTTGTATTGTCACCATCTGACACTGACTGAGTGCATTATTATTATTATTATTATTATTATTATTACTATTACTAACAGCAACAACAACAATCTGTCCATTTATTAATTTTCATTAACCGCTTGTCCTGATCAGGGTCACAGTGGTGCGGAGCCTATCCCCCTAATCATTTGGTGGTGGGGGGGTACCCCCTGGACAGAATGCACCACCACCACAACGAAACAACAACAATAACAATAATACTGCACCGGTAAACTGCAAGACACAACCCTCAAGGTACAGAAGTAAAGTAGTCCGGTGCGGTATAAGTGACAGAATTACAGTGTGTTTATCTCCGGTCGTATCGGTACTGTGAGAACAGTGGGACCTGATGAGGAGCGCAGAGACACTTTTTCCCATCTCTAATGCGATGCATGGGAACGGATCCTCCGGAGACCCGTGTTGAACCTTGAGCTTTTGCCACATTTTATGTGTGGCGCCCTTATCCGCATGCCATATTCCTGTCAGACATAACCATCCATCTCCCTAACACCGGTTTAATTATTATTTTTACTATCCCGTATTTAGCTGACGTCTTTGTCCAAGTCGAATTACGCTGGCAGGTTCATGCAAAGAAAAAGTGCCCACAAGGTCACCAGGTAACAGTCGCACTGTTGTGAATCCAGGATGAAATGCTCTGCTCCTTCAACGCCAGAGCAACGCAGGATTCGATTAAACACTTTTAGGGATTAAAGAAAAGAAAATCGTAAGCAAAGGCGAGAACAACAGCTTATAGGCAACGTCAAGCTTTTACAAAGAAGCGAGGATTAGGGCTTTAACCATCTTTTAACTGCTTTATCCTGCTCTTAGTTTGATTGTCTCAGTCAGTGTCTCGGCATGTTCCGGAGGAAAGGATCTGAACCGTTTCTAGACTGAAGATCACGTCCAGAAAAATGTCCATGGATTAATTTGGAGAAAATATTTTGGAGAACTGCTTGCATTGAAACGTGATTACCTTCACACAGAAGTACAAAACGGATAGTAAGACCGTGAGTGCGCGCACACACACACACACACACACACACACACACACACACTGGCTGATGCCACTTGTCCCAGTTGGGGTCGTGGCAAACCGGAGCCTAACCCAACAACACAGGGCGCAAGACTAGAGGGGGAGGGGACACACCCAGGATGGGACACCAGTCCATTGCAAGGCACCCCAAGCAGGACTTGAACCCCAGACCCACCGGAGAGCAGGCCCCAGCCAAACCTGCTACGGCACCACACCCCCTATAGTAAGAGCATGGTAATTAAATTAAATGAAATAAATTAATTTTTAAACTTCTTTAGGGTTTTCAAGGCAAGCCTGCGCTTCATAGACCTTCCGGAAGCCCATGCACAGACCCCCATTGGGTCCACGGAGCCCAGGTTAAGAACCTCTGTTCTAGAGGGTCCTTTTCATTCAGAATAAAACCAAATCCAAGTGGTCTGTGTGCCGGCTGCTTCTTCGAACGGGTGTTGCGGTCGATACCCAAATTGCTCCTCTTTTTGTGCGAGTAATTGTGCAATGATTAGGAATTTAACTTCAGGGAGAGTGAAAGAACCTTTATTTTCAGTTTTGCGTCTGGACTCCAGAAAAGTTTTCGCGTTTCCGGACAGCGGGTGTAATTTATTTAATTAATTTAATGTATTCACATGTTTGAGCCATGAATCGGTTTCTGTTTTATTCTGGCTCTGAATGAGCACATTGTGAGGTTCTGCCCTCTGAAGTGATAAATGTCGCTTTCATCTCACTAGCCGGTGTGGAAAGTTCACCTTACTGCCATGGGCGTCTGTTTAGGACGCAACTCCGGGCCATTTTTGACAGGCCTGGTCTATCATTAAATACCCCAAAGGTGGAGTGCACTAACCTTTTATTGATTTTTTTTTTTTTTTTTTTCTCTCTCTCTCTCTCTCTCCTTTTTTTTTTTAAAACAATACAACTCATTGTGCACATCTGAAAGCCTTTTTGGCGATGACTTGCATTTTCTTTTACTCTTCCATTGTGTTTGTTTACACACATTTTTATGGTACACTGGCTTTGTTGTGATTAGAATTAAAACCTGCAACCTTCTGACTCTCGATCGCCTTGTTAAAAACTGCGGTAATATTTTATCCAATAGCCGCAGGGCATTTGTGGCCTAATTTAAATTTTTTTACCAAAAAAGCCATCTCAGCAGATGTGCTTGAGCTTATTATCCACGTCCCCAACCATCCCTGCCCTTGCGCGACCCGAGTTGGAGGTTCCAGGCGGGGGGCTGAAGCCATTCTGGGTCCTCCTGCCGCATTCCAGCGAACCGTTGATTTATTTTACTTGAATGAAGATGTCGAAGAGGAAACGGCCCCCCGAGATCACATTCCCAGACTCACCCTGCCATGGAGGGGCTTCCTGGGGGAGGTTACTCAAGTTCAGGAGCTGAGCAGCGGGTCAGGAGTGGGCAGCCGCTGACCGGTGGAGCGCGTGTCTGCTCTTTGTCATCCGCACTGCTCCTACGCGACGTTTGAAGAGACAATATGCTGAGTCGGATATTTACATGCATGGAATGCTTCGCTGGTTGAGCTTGCATTGTTTTCCGTCTCACGTTCACCCATGGGCTTCTGATGGATTACTGACAGTGTTTGGGTACCCAGTGTGTGTGTGTGTGTGTGTGTGTGTGTGTGTGTGTGTGTGTGTGTGTATATCTTTGGCCAGTGAGTCATACCAAAGGCATCACTTGGTTTCACTTTGCTTTACCAGTTGCTATCTAAAATGAAGGGAGTGCGGTGGCGCAGTGGGTCGGACCAAGTCCTGCTTTCCAGTGGGTCTGGGGTTCGAGTCCCGCTTGGGGTGCCTTGCGACGGACTGGCGTCCCCTCCCCCTCCGGCGTTATGCCCTGTGTTGCCAGGTAGGCTCTGGTTCCCCATGACCCCGTATGGAACAAGCGGTTCAGAAAATGTGTCTGTGTATCTCAAATGAAATAAACCGTTAACGAAAGGCATGTCCCAAGGGGCCCCTGCCTACAAAGGCCCGCTCCTCATATGCAACCTGGGGGTTCGAATCTGGGTTGTCTCACGGGGGAATCTGCCCCATGGCTGCTCATGGGCCATGGCCTTGATCAAACTCTCAGGTGCCTGCAGGCTGTTGGTTGCTGGCAGAGAAGGTGAAGGTTGGGTCCTGTTAGCCCTCCCATTTGCTGTTAAGTGAGTCACGGGGTTAATCGAAGGTAGAGATGGTCAGGTGGAGAGTTGGAGGGGCACGTGTGACCTACCCTATGCCTCCTGAAGTGGGGTTAAAAAAAAAAAAGAGCCTTTAGAAGAATATAGCTCCCCCTAGAGGTGTGGAGGTGTACACCCATGGTTGCTGTGATCTCAAGCATCATCGATATGACCCACTGACCCAAGCCAGAGTCCCTTTTACCCCAGGATACATTAATGAAGCTATACCGAGAGGACATTTGGTTCCCTCATTGTGGTTGCAACGCAGAAAAGTGTGGGAAAGTGTCTGAAACCTTTGGCTCTGCATACAGGAGGGGAAGTGAGTGCTGTAGCATTGAATACTCTGCCTAGACTTGCTCAACGAATAACCCAAAACACATGCAGATTGCAGTTTTGTCTGTCGGTGTTTTGTGTTTGCACGATGAAATACTTTTTTTTTTTTTTTTTTTTTTTGTTTTTCATCTGATGTGCCACACACTGCCTTAGCGGGGGGTATTAAGCACTGAGCCCTGGTGTGTTCTAATCCGACGGGTTATACCCCCCACTGAAGTCTGTAGACTTTCCAACCGAAGAAGTTGCTATTGAGGGATCAGCAGCCTGCTGAGAAAAATTTCAGAGTGCAACAAAAGAAAGTTCTAGGAGGAACTTCCTACATCTGAGCTACATGTTGTAACATGGAGAGAAGATTCAACCTGGAGATATTGGTGTGTTCAAGTCCCAGTAGGAGCTGCGCTGTAGTGCTTTCAAGTAACGTATTTCACCTGAATTGCTTGAGGAAAATACCCTGCTGTACAGTATGGGTAGAACTGTAAGATTCTCCTTGAATTACGCTGTCATTTAAGTAACAAAATAACATGGCTGTTTTTGGTATCCCAAAAAGTGAGTGTCTCGCCCGAAGGAATGGAGACTTTGTCTGTCCTCCACCCCAGCTGTCTGAGCTGCTCAAGCCAAGCAGGCTCCTTCTTTGGTGGTGTTACCAAGCTTTTCCAGGCCACTGTACACTCAGGAAGTCTCCCCCGCCTGCCCCACCCACACCCCCAGGACTTCCCCCTCCTTCCAGACATTTTGGTAACCCAGGTTGCCTATAATAACAGTGTGGGGAAAGACAGGGCTCTTCGGCCTGGCACAGCAAAACCCCTCAGTCATATCTGAAGGTCTGTTGCGGATACCACATGATGTCATGAGCACGTGCCACTTTAAAGGTAATTTTTAGATGTTGACAACCACATATTTTGTAGAAATGCAGCAGTTTTCATGTTCACGCACGAAGGATCACTGGCACAAGTTGCCCATATAGGTCAAGATGCTGCTTGCTGTGACCTGTTGCTGGTAAGATAACCAGCATTTGGGAGATCAGCTCGTGGGATAGGGCTGATCTTGTCGTGGCTTTTGTAATTCTGCGTAAGGTCCAATCGCTCAGCTTCCAAGACTTGAGCCTGCCGACATCTACCCAAGCCCAGATAAAGAGAGGAGATACGGGGGCTCAACCTGCACCTGCCGTCTGTGCCGAACTCTCTTCTCCGAGACACCGTTCCGAAGCCCAAGGACACGACACGCCCTGTTCTACAGCTGGAGCATTTAAAGGATCTGAGTGCAAACAGAAGCCTGGCACGCAGGTGGGGCATGTTTAAGAAATGGGAGCAGGCAGAAATGAAAGGAGAGGTCATGGATGACCACATCCTGTTTCAAAGCTTTCAAGGTGCTGCTATGTATAGCAGTGAGATTTAGGCTCTTTAATTTTTCCAGTCCCTTGATGGTGACCACTGCTGTGAGCTTGTACATTTATGTGTGTAAGAGCGAGCGAAGACCAGCGTGCCACTGCCCTAACCACCGAGTAGGAAAAACACGTGAAGCTGCGTGTGCAGCGGTACAATGTGTCCTCTGTTTGTTGGGCTGTGCGTACAGAAATCGGCTGTTTATGAACGTTTGCAGTAAAGCTGACGGTTCACATCCTCTTCTATTTTCTTTTCCTTCTCTGCCGCCCTGAGTTGGTGTCATAGGGCGTACAGCAGGGTGTTTCTCCTTCAGAGGACACCTGTGACGTGTTGTGGGGTTGGGGGTGAGAGTGCTTATGAGGGTTGGATGTCGTAGGTCCCTCTTTGGATGAAGGGCCACAGAAGCTGGTCAGTTACAGATGTATTCAAGGAAGTTCAGAGTAAAGACAAATAAGGAGTGAAGATGAACTTCTGGGATTCCTCATGGGAATGTATGGTTTCCTGAAGTTTTTAAGATTAATAATGAAAAGTTTTTAGATTGTTTACGAGCCGATTCCTCAGATGCTAAAGATTTCAAACGGAAGTTGAATTTCTTTTGTATTAATACAGGATACTGAGCCATGTGTTCCTTTTTAGTTTAAATATTGTTTGTGGGGAAATCTCTGGTCTAAAGCCAGATATCCTTATTTATTAATTTAGATGATGCTTTTGTCCAAGGAAACTACTTATTTGCTAATTTTTACAGAGGGGTGCTGTTATTTAGAGGTGGGATTTCAACCTGGGTCTTCCACACACCAGGTCACAGTTCTGACCACCATGTTACTTGCTGAATTTAACAGTAGAAGGAGGCAGTAAGGAGGAACTGTGGCACATTTCGGCAGTGGGACAAACTGGAGAGAATAAAAGCAAAGCAACCCACAAGTGTCCTACCTCTCTGGGAAGTGCTGCATAAGAGCTGGGAAGACATGTGGACTCCTCATCAAACTTGTTACTTGAATGTCTCGTGAAAAAACCTGGTTTCCAGCAAGTGAACTCTCAGTTTTGACGAGTTCCATATATAACATCACAAGTAGAGGTCATTTGGTTGCAATATAAAACAATAGATAGCAGATCTTTTTTAAATTAGAGGGTACAACAGGAGGCACATTTTGCTCCTTTACAATTTCCTAAAGTGGCCCACAAGGAAAAATCACAGTAACATTATCATTTTAGTGCAACATCTGAGTGACCACATGGTGACTTGTTTTGGAATTCATTTCTGGGTTTTAGACCATGTATGAGTAGCTGATGATGGAAGGAATGTGTGCTGCAGTCTGGGATGATTTCTTTTTTTTCCTTCATAAACTCTTTCCTTTTGGACCATTTAGCACAAGCACTCCATTGAATTCATAATTTGTAGTTACAGATAGTTACAGGACATGCAAGGCTGCTTTCTTGAAAGTTTTGCCTTCAAATGTTTGCTTTGTACAAGATGCTGCCCCTTGAACCTGCCGCCCCACCCTCAGTGAGTCAAGCGGGGATGAGAGCCGTCGAGACAGTTTGGGTCTGCGAAGGATTCCCCGCCCTGACACCTGTCCCTCTGACCTCTAGTGAAAGAGGCTTTTGTGAACGTGCCCCATAACCACTCACTTTCATCTAGTGAAACGCATTCCAGCAGCGGCTTTCTCGCACACTTTGACTTTGAGTTGTATCCAATTGGGCCAGTGGGTCAGAAGAAGCTCCTGCTTTTAGCAAGCAATCCCACCCCAACCCACCCCATCCTGTGCTCCTTTAACCCACCCAAGGAGTGTTGTACTCGTAAGTTCTTTGCACTGAGGGTGCTGGGATTTGTTCAAAATTTAGTCTCTGCCAATGAAGTGTTGGTTTAATCTCCTCTTTATCTCATCCTTTACGGGAGCCAGTCCAGGTTGGGACCCCACCCTAGACCAGAGGAGAGCTTTTTAAGGATTCTGGTACCGTTGTTATGGCGACCTACCAACTCTGGTTTTCATACTCAGGGCGAATGTAATAGTTAAAGGCTCAGTGTGTGTCTGGAGGAGCTTTGAAGTTCAGGACGTGTATAATGTGCTTAAAGGCAATGAATTAAATTTTCATGTAAGTGGATACAGGAGGACAAATTGGCATACGGCGCAATACCGTAAGTGCTGTCATTTATTGTATGCACAGTTAGTTAAGGGGTTCGTTAGAACAACTGGACAACAGTTTATGTTCTTCCTAATGTTTCAAATGTGTTGCGGAATCAGACGTGGTCTTTATTTCTTACAGCCGAAGCATTGAACACCTCTGCATTTAAGTCTAAGCACATGTGGTTCGCTCACCTGTGGGATACCAGGATTCATTTGGGTTTTGCTTGCGTTTTCCACCAGCCTGGGGGAAGGTGCAGTCACAAGCACGGCTGACTTCATATCAGAGTGAGGTTTGCCTGACCTCAGATCCCTCCTTTTACCGCCCTTGTAGGGGTGTTCAGAAGGCTGATTACAGAACCTTCAGTCCCTGCCAAACAGTGACACTAATGGTAGAAGGTACTGGCTCCGTCAGAACTTGCCAAGATTGTTTCATATCCTCTGGAAAATGATTTAGTCGTTTATCCCACCTGTCCAGTTATGGTCCTGAGCGGACAGGAACTAGCACAGCTGACGATACCCTAGGTGACCAGGCAATGTCAAACTCCCATACGCAGCGTGAGTAATCTCCTCAGCACAATGGCTGGCACTATGCCACCATGCTGGGCCCACACCCTGGTACTGAGAGATGTAACACCGCCCTTGGCAACTAGGTGTGGGCTTGGACACAGCCAACGGGGTTATGGCTTCCTCAAACCAGAGTTATTTCCCTTGAATAACTTCTTGTGCCAAAGAGGTGAGACCAGCAGTGTCTCCTTCAAAGGAGATGCTAGACAAATTTTGAGAAGTCTCAGAGGGGCTTCAAGGCACGAGTAGCTGTCTCCAAACAAAACATGACATCAGATCCCAGATGGGTTCTCAGTGTTTCAACCCTTGAATAACCCCTCACTTGTGGTGCCAAGGACGTGTGAAGAGCAGTGTGTTCCTCATGGGAATGAAAGAGAGAGAGATGTCTAGAGATGCCAGAAGAGCTTCTGTTCTCTAGTGCTTAAATCCTTAAAGAACATGTTTTCAAGATATAATAGGGCAGTGGATGTGGATGGTTGCTGGTTTGAATCTAACCTGTTGCTGTAATACCCTTGAACAAGGTACTTACTCTTAATTGCTGAAGGAAAATTACCCAGGTGTATAAATGAGTAAATAGTTGTAGGTAGCTTAACACTGAAAGTTGCTTTAGAGGGAAGTGTCAGCTAAATGAATAAATGTGAATAGATAACACTTGTTCAACTGTTCAACAGACCCTCCTCATCACTTGTTCTAGCTGTGTGGTTGGAAGCTGTAAGCAAGCTTCCCATCCCAGTCAGTCAAGCCAAGCCAATGGTTGAATGTTCAAGTCAAGCATCCTTCTTCTCTCCCAGGTCTCTGAGAAAGGAAACATGGCCTGTTTTCATGGTACTCTGAACAGGCCACTAAAAATGTCTCTCAAAGCCATTCACTGTGTTAAAGCTATTACCACCAGGAGGCTGGCAATATTTCCAGTCATTTTGGTAATTGGAGAGTTTATTTTTATTTCCCTGTCAGCCTCTTAGAGCCTTTTATCTTTTTGAGGGATTTGAGACCGAGTAAAGAGGGAGTTATTTATTTCTGTAATGAAGTCCCCAAGTAAGTGGCTATTCCTCCAAGTTTCCCTGTAAAATGAAGACTAATTAAAAACAAAACGAGCATAAATATCGCAATGTGCAATGCTGCTGCCAGCTGCCCATTCGCCCAAGTTCTATTTAAGGTACTAAGGTGGAGTTTTTTTAAAAATTTTCATAGCTCCTAATGAGCAGCTTTTCCTGAGGGACCAGGCAGAGAATAGAAGCAGAAGGTTTTGAGCTACACAAGGGCCTCTTTGTAGGCCGGCTCCAGTCTCGCTGGGGTTGAAGAAAGCGGCAGACGTCGAGGTCGGAGCGGGACATGGAGGGGCCCAGTGGAACACATAGGTGTGGCACTGGCAGGCAGTACAAAGAGGGTGCAGTAGTGGAGCTATTTCCATCGCTCTGTGCCCAGGAGACCACACAGCAAAGTTTGGAAGGCGGAAAAGGTGGGGAAGACCCAGCGGGGGCTGCTTTGTTGAAGGTCCCTGGAGCTCAAGGGCTCAACGAGGGCCTTCAGCTGTTCTCCAGGGTTACCAAGGGCACCAAGAACAAGCCATTGGCTTTCGCTCAGAACCCATTCTTTAATTAACCACAAAGGCTGAGGGAACGAGAGTTAACAAGGCTCATGTTGCATGATGTCATGGCCTCAATGACCGTTAAGCCCCTTGCAGAAGCTGGCAGCGAGCTCCCAGTTCCGCTTCTCATTTCTGTGGTTTTTCTTGTGGCTGGGAAGAGGTTGTCTGTGGCTTGACCGCTTGAGTGACAATCTCTGATTGTGCTTAATAGCTAGCGTGTGATGGAGATCCTGACCTGATCACAGAAGCAGACTTTGGTCCTGCATGTTGCTTTCTTGGCCCTCTGTGTTGAACCATGCTTAATTCCATCTTCAGTTCTTCAGTGGATGCCTTGCAGTAGAATTCCATGGGCACACCCTACTAGAGGCAAATGCTTTGTGTTGTCAAACAACCAATCCAAGTTAGAGGTCACTAGATTTATCTGCTTGATCTTCCCACTAGTCTCAACCTGCTACTGAACTTCTAAGCACAGGGAGCTTCAAAATTCCCAGTGAGGTTGTGAGCCTTGCAAACAGTAGCACAATGAGAACATCTCATCCTGCTAAGAAACTCCTCCAGTCTCACCCGGAGGAATAAGTGAATCATAGTCAGCACAGCCGGTTTCTGTTGAGATTTTCCTCGCATCCAGCTGGTCTTGCATTGTCAAGGATATAAAATGATACATCCTGGGAAGTTCCACATCACCGTTCAATAGGGGGAAGAGCAAGGGAGTGGTTCGTGTTGGCTTGTAATTGCAGCTGTAAATTGTGCACTACATCTCAACTGCATTCCGCCTGTCCAGGCCGTCAGCCCCTGTGCCAGCAGGACACCATGAGAAGAGAGGTTGCTGTTCCAGGAGCCTCCCCACCACTTTGCTTTCAGATGTAATGAGACAAAAACGGGTGCACTGGTTTTAACTGCAGTAAGTATTCTGTACCGTGCTGTGGCCTCCACATTGTTGTCAGTTTCCTTAGCTTGTCTGGCTAAACTTGGCAAAGCAGAAATCTGCTGACTTTACTGACTCAGCCCAGGTGATTCCCATTTAAAATCTATCTAGTAAATCAAAAGGAAGGTGTAACGATGTTTGACATGGCTCATTTAGTGATGCAACTCCTCTGGGACCTTGCAGAGAATTGTATTCTTTGGCACTTTGGAGGCGGTTTGAAACACCCATATTCTTCTCCTCCTAACCAAGTACCACCTCAGGTAGTGCCACCCCCCATACACTCTTCAGAATGAATGATACTCATGTTAAGGGCCAAAAAAGAGGAAACGGGGACATCTGGATGCCCTCTGGGCATATTTTAGCCTGGCGCAACATCAACTTGGCGAAGACAGTGCTGGGAGGCCACAGCAAACTTTGAGCAATAGTTTCTGGGAGTTGATCTTTGCCCCCCAACTAGGATAGACACAGATGCAAGGAAGCACGAGAGCCTGCACTCTTGGATCTGTGACAGGAGAACACCCACGAGCGCTGTCGGTGATGGAGGAACAGCCAAAAGAAATGACTCAGCAACCTTCGGTGAGACCAGTGAAGACCTGCAGCTGCTGACATGGGGCCTCATAGACTTTGCTGCATTGATTTTTGATTGTCCATTTCTTGCTTGGTCTGTCCATGGGGACTGTCAGGGTGAAGCTCGGAGAGATTGTATTTTGGAGAGGGTGGAGCTTAAAGGGACAATGTAGTGAAGGGCCTGATCGACAGTATTGGAAGGATGGTAGACTTTTATAATCACTACATGGAAGAGGGTGGACCTTAAAGATGATGTATTCCAAAAAGTGTAGTTTAAAGGGACCATTTTGACACTAGATTATCTCAGCTGGGGGGGTTGGGGGGGGGGGGGTTGCTGATGGACCTTTTGGCAAGAGCTGGCACATGGAATAGGAAGAAAATGAGTATGGCTCCCTCATGTTGTACATTATGCAGTGTGAATAACATGAAGTGCTTTAATAAGATATTACATTTTTATAATGTATACAAATTAAAAGTAAGCAACTTAGCATGAAAGTGTGTGATTGTGTTACGAGCACATTTATGCAAAAACATAAAGTAAGCGCTTTGTATTTGGGAATTAATACTTTTATTGGAGTAAACTTGTAAAGAAAAATATGTACTTTTACTCTGTTTTACTATGCGTTTATAAATATTTTCCTTTTGAATTTTTAGCATTTAATGCTTTAATTTAAAAACAATCATGAAATACGGTGAACCCAACTGTAACATTTCCTTCTGCCATCTGATGACATTGGCCATTACTTATTCAGGACCCATTAAAAATTATTGCTGAGTTTTGTCCCACCTTGACTGACATCATAGTTCATTCAAATTCAGAAGTGAAAGTAGAACTGAGGGAAAAATACATTGTTGAATAAGATTTATAAGTTAAAATCAATTTCCATATATTGTGAGTTTTATGATTTTTTTTTCTTTCTTTTTTAATTTGAGTTCAAGTTTCCTCCCACAGTCCAGAGAACTTTGGTGAATACATACAGTATGTGTGGCTGTACCAGGGTAGTTAAACTCACACACACACACACATTTTCAGAACCGCTTGTCCCATACGGGGTCACGGGGAACCGGAGCCTACCCGGCAACACAGGGCGTAAGGCTGGAGAGAGGGAGGGGACACACCCAGGACGGGACGCCAGTCCGTCGCAAGGCACCCCAAGCGGGACTTGAACCCCAGACCCACCGGAGAGCAGGACTGCGGTCCAACCCACTGCGCCACCGCGCCCCTCTGTAGTTAAACTCATCCTTGGAAAAAGTTAATGTAATAAATGTATATATGATACTTGGTATATAAAATAATTTAATGTTGAATTTAATGTTCAAATACGTTAGCGTGTACATACATTCAATACATTCAAGCAAAGTTTTGAACAAGTACTTGCAATTGAGTCCCCCCCCCCCCAAAGTGACAGGTTTTTTTTTTTTTAAATGTTTTTACCCTTCTCTGGATGTACATGCTTCTATGTGTGACATGAGCAGTTCAACTAACCTCTGACCGCTCTCTACCTGCAGATCGAGGAAGGGGGCAAGGCGGCACAGTCCAGGAAACTGCGTGTTGGCGATGAGCTGGTGAACATCAGTGGCTCAACGGTCTACGGCTCTCGCCAGGAGGCGCTAGTGCTCATCAAGGGCTCCTACAGGACCCTGAACATGGTCGTGCGCAGGTAACGGCGTAGCCCACATAGACCTTGCTAAAAATTCAGTATCTTTCGGTTAGCATAGGTAGCAGGTGCATCTGTCGCGGGTGAAATTCAGTAGGGTGAAAAACTGCACAATAGAAAAGCAGTAAATCTTAACAGGCAAAACATTTCAAGTGGTTTTTCTGGTATCCACTCTGTACTCCACAGTGTGGGAGGGGGGTCAATCACCATGCTCGCCTTTCTCTGTGGGGTAGGTCTGTTGACCTGAGTGACGCTCAGACAGAGACCTGCTGACTCAGACCGTCAAATCTAGAGCAGGGAGGGAAGAGGAACTGCTGCTTGATCCCTGATGTCCCCCCGAGTGGTGTGGGAGTGCAGTGGGTGTCGGTGATTGTATTTGTTCTGGCTGTGCTACAGCGGGGCTGACGTCAGCGTGGCTGGCCGGCGGGACATGGGGTCGCCTTTGCCCTCTGACACACCCTCACGGTTCCTGCGCTCCTCAGGAATGTTGGCTTTTTCCCGTGCTGCTCTGACTCACTCTGCCTTCCAGTTCCCACAGTCTGCAGTTGGGGGGCTTGGGAGCTGCTGCGTGGGACATCGCCCCGCAGTGGTTCGAGCTGGACCTGCAGCAGTCGGTGGGAAGTGGAGTCTGCGTTATGTGGCCGTTTGATGGGAGTAGCCACAAACAATCGGACAAAAAAAAAAAATGTCACGGAACAGCTTGCCGTTGGACTCCAGCCTTTTATGCTGACGCTCGTTTTCTGGTGATGGTCCTTGCTTGAGGAACAACATGTATCCTACAAGCTTAAGATCAAACCTTGACCAATCTCATGCCTGCTTTGCTACCCACAAGCCACCACGAGGCTAACACTTAGTTTTCACCAGATTCCTGCACCCCTTGTTGAGATGGCTCTGCCAAGTTACCCCAGCGCTGAGGCATCAGAAGAGTTATTCAAGGGTGACAGTATGAGCATCAGAAGAAGGACTTGGGTACTTGTCTTCCGCTTGATGCGTTGCACAGATTCTTATCCGTTGGTAGCTGAGACCTTGGGGGGGTGTTGACAGGACGCTTCGAATGGTATTTCTGTCCAGAAGACTTTGGCAAAAATGCGGACTTATTCCCTTCAGGTGCTGCTGTATTTAGAATTCCAGTCAACGGTGTGGTCGTCTTGCTCTTGGGGAGGGTAACAAGGAGGGTTGGGGGGTGAGGGCTTTTGTTATCTGGCCCGAAGCAGCTTCACTGTGTTTCCTCTCTCTGCACTCAGTCACATGTGACCATCCTTTCCGTAGAGGCCCGCTTGCAAACATCCCTTCGTCTCCTGCATAGGTGTGTTTACACACACACTGCGCGGTGCAATGTCCCAAGGCGCAGCTGCCGATTACTCATCTTGTAGAGCCAACGCAGCCCACAGCCTATCAAACCCAAGTAGTGGAAAATCGTAATTTTACTTTGTGTTTTTGCTTAGTTTCTATTTTTATATTGCGTAGTTGATGCTTTTATCCAAAGCAGCTTACTGTTTTAGCCCTTTGCACAGCTGGTTATTTTACTGGAACAAAAGAACTTTTCCCAGGATTTGAACCGACAATCAGGTTGCATGTCCAGTACCGCTATACACTAACTCCTTAGCTTCTGAACAAAATTTGGACCTGCGCTGCTGCATTTTTCTCTGAGATGTACTTTGCCTTGGAGAAAAGCATCTTCCAAGCGAATAAAAGCAAATGTTTTGTTTGTAACTCCAGAGTCACTTTTACTACAAAGTAACAACCAATGACATGGTAATAATACAAATGGAAAATAAAAATACGTTGTCTCTACAAACTCCAGTGTCGACTGTTGACCAATTATCACAGACACTTCCGCAGAGATTTGTCACGTTGCTTTTCGTCATCGGCACCTGCCAACGCCAGACAGGAGCTGTAAACACAGTGGAAACGAGCCGAACGAAGGCGAGGCAGCGCTCCCGTTCTCTTTGGGTGTCCTTCGCTGTCAGCTGGATGTGTAAATACTGGCTGCTTTTGCTCTGCAACAGACGGAAATTTAGAAATAGACAATTAAAAAGAAATGCAACCAAATAAATTTTTGCATGTTCAAAAAGTCTACTTCATCCCTTGTGGCACGATGATGTAATGTCGGAAATGCCTTCTTCCAACTTGACTGTCTTGAGACATTACCAACTTTAAGGCATTGTGTTGCAAAGGGTCAAGTTATGAATTTTTATAGATGCAAACATTTATATTATGTTGCAAGAAGAAAACACTTTCGAAAGCGTGCGAGATGTGGAACCAGGGGAGCTCGAACTGGCTCTATAAGGAGTATCCTACAGGCCGACCTTGGAAGTTTTAGCTGCGAAACACCGGAACACACAAGGTCAAAAGTAACGAAGTCACTGCACAGAAGGGTTTTTTTTAAAAGTGTATAGAGATATTGTAAGCTGCTTAGAAATACCGTGATATACTTCTTACATTTTGACTCCTCTGGAACAAGTGCTATGTTTGGCCTTGTTGGGAGAGTTGTGTATATTTTGGGGGTGGCATGGAGGCCCCCCGAAGGATCTGCGGAGACCAGGAGCAGCTCTGGATGCTCCTAGCTGGGCACGTGAATGGAAAACAAAAGGCCTTCCAGTCCAAAGCAAACAAGCAGCACATTCCTCACATTCCGTCTCTTTAGCCCCTCTTTAATGGTTCCTGTGTTCGCTCCAGAAATAGATGTCAGAGCAACAAACATTTCCATTTCATAGTTTGTGTGTGTGTGTGTGTGTGTGTGTGTGTGTGTGTGCGCGCGCGCGCGACTCTGTGTTGGTGTGTCTGGGTATGTGTGATAATATACACCAGGGAAATGGATGCTTGCTTCATAATGCACTGTTGTAAATTTCTAATATTATTTACGCATTTAGCTGACCCTTTTCTCCAAAGTGACCGACACGAGGATGGGACCCCAAACTTCTTACAATAATCTTCAAAATGTATTTTACATTTATGACTCCCCCCCCAAAGCACCTTACAATTATTTACCCATTTATACAGCTGGGGGATTTTTACTGCAGCAATTTTAGGGTAAGCACCTTCCTCAGGGATACTACACCAGGAGGTAGGATTCAAACCCACAACCTTCAGGCCTGAAGGCAGCAACGCTAACCCCTATGCTGCCATCTGAGGACAAACAGCTTACCATTTTTTTTAATACAAGGTAACAAGGCAATTTTTACATCAATTCAGAGTAAGTACCTTGCTTAAGGGTACTATAGCAGGATGTGGGATTAAAGCCCCAGGTCTAATACCTTACTACCTGCTGCACCAGGGAAAAGTGTAGGAACATGTCAGGATTTATATAGTAAGAGGCATCCAGTACCACAGCTGGACAGTTCACTGGGAGTTCTGAAGTGGACATGGCTATTGTGGGACTACCTGGAGCTTCGAACACACCTGTGTCCAGGTAGAACCCCACTTGTGCTTTTGTGCGTGCATTTCGTGACTGCGGGGTTGGAGAAGCTCCTCACTGTTACGTTCTCTGGTGTAATCGTCAGCTTAACAACAGCAAAGACCCAGAACAAGCAAGCTGGGCATTGTGTGTGTGTGTGTGTGTGTGTGTGTGTGTGTGTGTGTGTGTGTGTGTGTGTGTGTGTGGGGGGGGAGGGGGGGATCCAGGGCGGGACTCTTCCTGGATGGGCCCTAATAGCAGCTCTCGTCTCACGGCTCTGATTAGCTGGAATGTGCCTGTGTGCTGGAGGCAAGAGCCCTGCACAAATAAATACCATTTTAGATGGGGGGGGGCTTCTGACCCCCACCCCCCTCGGCTGTTACCCTTGAGACCCTGGGGGGGGGGCTCCCTCAGCCCCAGACTCATTAGCTGCTATTTTTCTGTTTATTTTCTCTCTTTTTTTTTTTTGCCGGTGGTTTATTTCTTTTCCTCTCGAACCCGGTGGCTTCCACAGTCGCGTCCCGTGCGCCGGCTGTGGCTTTTTTCCATGGTTTTGTGAGTCAGGTCAGAAACCTCCAGACCGCTTTGGACTTACTGAGTCAGAGGATGGATAGGAATGCTGACAGAGATGAGTCCATCTTTTTGGTAGTATTTACTGCATGACCCACACACCGTCCCCACCTCCCCGCCCCCCCGCGTCAATGGTCGACGGCCCTGTCCCGGCATCAGCTGACCTCCCTCGCTGCGAGGACTGCAGGAGCAGGACCTCTGTTCCCCATGCTCGACTGCTGCTGGCTGAGAAGCGTGCTACATGGAAGGAGGGGCCAGGTGAGAATCAAGCAACTGGGAAATTGGCCCATCTCCCTCCCCCCTCCCCCCCTTTGGTCCGAACAGCTCCGTTTAGGTCTGTCGTTGTTCTGTTTATGTCTTCTGCTGTTCAGTGTCCCACGATGCGCTCTTAATCCTGCGATCGTAATCAGGTTCGCTCATCCTGCACGGTCACTTTCGCTGCAGCGGCCTGTTGTTCACAAGTTGCGGAGTCATGGAAACCATGTTGTGTTCCCATCTCCACCCTGTCATAGAGCGTGGAGCTGAGGAGGTGTCAGGGTTGCCCCCTCGAGGTGTCTTTGTTCATCGTCGCTCTTTTCGGAGCAGGCTGACCTCCAATCTCCGCTGACCTCCGTGATCGGTGGTACGATGCCATCCGACAAGGTGGCACGGATGCCTTCCGGCCATGCGCGATCTGTCTTCGTTCCCGCTTTTCGAGACGTTCCCTTTGAGGAAGAGATCCTGCTGACTGCTCCTTTCCCCGTCCACATTGTTTTCCCTACCAGCTGCCAGAGAAAAGGGTAAGAAAACATTCAGATGGCGGGGCTCCGGCGGAACCCTCTGCGTTCCCGATTGGCACCCCCTTTCGGATCGGACAGCTTTTCAGAGGAAAAGGAAAAGGGCCCCCACATTCCTCGTGCCTCCAACAACAATGAGGAGAGCCCTGCGTATCACTGCCGCCGCGCTCCTGGCCTTTATCTCCGCCCAGCATTGCTTCCTCCCCGTCTGGGGAGGCTTCCTGCCCTGGGGTGTCACGGAGAGGAGGAGACCGCGGATAGAGGGAGGTCTGGGAGGTCTGCGCTCCCATCGCACTCCAGCTAGAATGTGCCGGGCTGGTGATAGGAGCGCTGGTTGTGGACGCTCTGCTTTTTTCATCTTTTTTCGATCGAGTCTTCAGGGTGGGAAGGAGGCGTAAAGGATGCGAAATCGCTCCACGTTTGTTGCATCCCCCCCCCACCACTTCCTATGACACAGAGGAGGTTTGAAAAGACGCTCCATGCGGCTGGATTGAGTCAGTACCGCGTCACTGGATGAAGCAGGACCCGGCGATCGACTTCCACCTGGACGAACCTGCGTCGCGAGAGCGAGAGCCAATCTCCTCGCAGCAAGTCCGCCCGCGTGTAGGATAGGGACAGGTAGGACTGCGGAGAAAGACAAGGACACCTCATTTTTCGGATAAGCGAGCATGAAAGCCACCGTTTGTGGAGTGGAGAAGAAAACGAAAGGCAACCTGATTGATTTTTCTTTTTCTTTTTCCCCCCTCATTTTGTTGGCTTCATGGGTCCAGTTGGAGTGAAGTTTTGTTCTGTGTGCAGTAGAGACACCTTGAGAGACAGGGTGAGGATATGGATGAACAGGGTGAAACTGGGTCAGGACAAATAGCGGTGGTTATGAAGAAATAGAATAAGTGAAGATAATTTCATTGTTTCCATTAAATTGATCAAATTTCTCTCATGTGTTACTCAGTTAATGCCGTTTAAATAAAATATGAGCTGTCATGTCGAATTCAGTCCTACATTTCGTGGTTGAGGAAGTACTTATTCAAGGAAAGTGGTGTACGGGGAGAGGGCTCTGCGGCGACTACTCTATGACCAGCGCTCCTGAGCTCTTCTCTTGGGGCTTTGCTTTCCCTGTCGGTGGTCGCATGGCATTTGTCTGCTGTCAGCGATGCTGTTGGAGCAGTAGGTTAGTCCAGGGTCTTTCCCAGCAGCGCGGGCTCATTTCTTTTCACCTGAGGTCCACGGAGGAGTATCCCGGCCTTGAAATCCAGTCCTCCTCTGCTGGGCAAAGCTCTGGATCTGTGGTACAGAGGAGGGCTTTCGCTGGCTCTCAATGAGGAGGGACTAAAAACAACTTTAGACTCTTGTGAGTTCGGGCAGGAGGACTAAGTTGTTTAAGATTTGGGCTTGTGAATGAGAGCAGGTTGGCGCTCAGATTTTCGAGAGAACTGTGCACACGCGTTGGGGGCTGCGGGGTCTCACTTAGATGTGTAATTTTATTTTTTCTGTACATATGACTCCCACTGTATTGTGCTTGTGTGTGTGTGTGTGTGTGTGTGTGTGTGTGTGTGTGTGTGTGTGTGTGTGTGTGTGTAATGTCCAGTGGCAGCACATAATGTAGTGCTTAAAGCTGCTGACTCGGGTTCGAATCCCATCTCCTGCTCTAGTACCTATAGGAAAGGTACATACCCCGAAATGCTCCAGTAAGAACAAGCCAGCTTTACATTGCAATTCACTTTGGAGGGAAAAGTCGGTTGTCGAAATAAATGCAAATTTAATGTCCTAGTCACCTGGAAAAGGTATGTTTGATGTGTCACTCTCTCACCGTTCTACGTTTTTCGTGTCGAGAGTAGTTGAATTCAAACAACATTCTGTTTCTTCGCCCCAGGCAAAGTGTGCCCGAGATAAGGCCTCACTCCTGGCATCTGGCTAAGTTGTCGGAGCTGCCCAGTGCCACCCCGGACACCCCCCCTGCCATGCAGTTACACCCCGCGCCCTTCACCGTACCATGGCACTCCGGGGGTGACAACAGGTGAGTGAGCACCCCCCCGACCGCCACAGTCCACCTTCCTGACCTCCTTCAATGATCCGAGCTCCATCAGGGCTGGGGGAATGCGCACAGGTGTGGCAGTAGGTGGCGTAGTGATGAAAGAGCTGTATGATTAGACTACACGTTACAGGAGGAACAGCATCTGTTGTAAACTTGCACATAACCTTAAATGTAAAAGTTTCTGTTATCAAGAAGTTCAAAATGTTAACGTTTAAAAACATTTAAAGTAACGGAGCAACGTTCTATATTTATGACCTCGTTAAAATAAATTATATCTAATATTGCTTATTTCCTTGTCTTCTCAAACTGCTTAAACTGATGTCTAAATGCGTATGGGAGTACAAGGCCTTTTTTGAAATGGTATCCTTGCGTGGGGATTTTCAGCTTCTCACAACTTTCCAAAAAAAAAAAAAAAAACAATTGGGTGGAAGTCGATGATCTCACCTTCAATGTCAACACAGAGCACACAGGATGCTACTGCTATTTTCAGAATTTAATTCAGGGATTTTTTTTTTTTTTTTTAACGTGGCTAGTGAAATAAGCAGTAAAAAATAGCATGTTTGAAATGCAAGGGGGCGGTCGCTCCCGTTCTCATCCGCAACGGTGAGAATTTCCATCACGTGGACCCGGGCCAGTATTCACAAATGAGTCCAGTCAGGGCGTATGAGAGATAACAGATCTTTCTTTCTTTATGTGACTGAGCCTGACTCATTGGTATTTAAGGAAGAGTGTATTTTCCTGTACTTGTTCCAAAGAGGCAAACTAAAAAACTTCAAAATGACTGCATTCTCAATTATATGCTGCGGTTGCATTTAAAAATACATACTGTATATGCTGGGAAAGCACTGCCGTCTTTCTGTTGTGCGAGCATTGCTTTACATTTATTTATTTAGTCACTGCCTTTGTCCAAGGTGATAAATAATGCTAGGAGTGCTGTACTAAGGGACTTTCAAATATTTACCCATTTACATGGCTCTGCAGTTTTTACTGTGCCCATTCATGGTAAGTACCTTGATTAAGATCCCTGGAGAAAGAGCAGGGATTTGAACCCCGTTTTATTTTTTTAAAAAGAATATATGGGTGTAAAATTAGACGTACTGATAGAATAGGCTGAGGAGATTTAAAAAAAAAAATAAAAAATACCAACGGGCTTATATTAGACCTCGTGGAACCACAAGCAGGGAGACAAGTCCACTGAAGAGTCTGGGTAGACAATTAGAGATGTACACACGTGTCCAACATGTTCTGTTAGCCATGAAATGAATTATGTTGTTTGATCACTAGGTGTTGGAATTAAAATCCACTGTACCTGCTGCCCAGGGGAAATACCATGGTACACAAAAATTAGTTTGGTTTATTGTCTGAGAAAATGTGTGTGTGTGTCTTACATGTCTCCTGCTGCTGAGAGATTCATATCAATTCCCCCTGATACATTAAATGACTCCTAACAGTGAGAGCTCTTTTAGACCAGGTTCCTTCAGTTTGCGTGATGTGCGCTTTCGCCTGATTGCCAGCAGCAGCAGCCTGCGTTGTTTTGTCTGGCCTGTCGCTGAGAGGTTCTCCGTTCCCTTCTAGCTCTGATGGTATCTCCAGTATACTGTCAGGGCGAATCAAAACAGAAAGGGCCCGTTTGTTTAGGAGCAACGCAGACATTGCATTCTCTTCGCAGGCATCGCATTCCCTCCCACTTTCTGTCCTTCTCCGTGACCAGCTGTGCCAAATAACCCGGCACGGCCCTCACCGAAGCCGTCCTATACTACCACCCCCCCCGAAAGATTCAGGAATTGGTAAAGAGAAAGGATGGAAATTATTCTCTGCTTGACTTCAGTGATTCATTCGCTTCTGTCTGCAGTGACTTACATAACTTCTTTGTGGATTCATTCCCTTTAACATGTCGATGCCTTACTCGTATTTGTTTCCGCTGGGAATTTGAGGGGAAAAAGGTTGTCTGCTGACCCGTTGGGGCTTTTCTGGGGAAGTTTAACGATATTAGGTTCCGAAGCCCTGCTTTAAAACGGTAAAGTTATCCGCAACAGCAGCAATGAGATTTTTTTTCAATGAGCAGTATTCCTGACTTCCATCTAAGTTTTAATTTTACCCGGCCAGGCCGTCTATTTTAAGATGCGAGCGTAAGCGTCAAAAGAAAAGAGCAAAACGCAGTAGGCTACGCTGGGGGATGTTGAAAATGTGGTTATCGTATGGTAAACATCCAGTCTCTGCACTCAGATTCCATCCCTCCGGCTGTAGGCCCATCATGAATTCTGGGGTACTCCAGTGCAGCGAGGGATTGTCCACAGGACGAGGCTCTTGTGACCATGTGACCCTGAGCCCTTGTGTCGTGTTCCCGTCCAGCGACCCATCCATGCAGTGGAGCCAGCTGTCTCGCCACTGTAGCACTGACCGCAGCAGCTCTCTGGGTAGCATGGAGAGCCTGGACACACCCAGTCAGGGATACTACGAGAGCCAGCTTTCCCCTGTGGACCCTGCCATCTTCAACAATAAGCGAGATTCTGCCTACAGCTCCTTCTCAGCCAGCTCCAACACGTCGGACTGTACGGTGTCCCTGCGGCCGGGCGAGGCCAGCTCCATGGATAACCTAGTCCATGGTCTAGGTCGCTCACAGCTGCCTGATGGTGGCTCGGTTGACACGTGCGAGTCTCCAGCCCACCTTTCAGAGAGCAAGCCTCCATCATCTTCCTACAGCTTTGGGGAGCAGAGCAAGGCTGGAGCACTCCCTGAGCCCCTACAGCCCCCGGTGCACAAGGATGGTTTCCAGGCCACCCGGGGGTGCTCGGGGACCAACGGAAATTGCTGCGTCTCTTTGCTTGCGGACATTCACAGTAAGTCCAGCTGCCAAGGTGAAGATCCATCAGAAGCGAGTGGGCTGAGCCGATGCCAGTGTTACCCAGATGGAGATGGCAGGTGTGAGGGGAAAGGCACAGAGCAGTACTACATGCTCAGCTCCCAGCAGGAGCCCTGCTATGGCTGCACAAAAGGCAGAGACAGCACTTTGTCCAACTGCGTTGCTTCCACTGAGGCCAGTTCTCCAGCTCCCAGTCCTTCAATATACGACACCCCTTCCAAGGGCACAGCAGAGGTCCCAGCTCCCCAACTTCTTCCTCCCCTGAGCCAACGTGGAGTTGAAGTGCACCGACACAGTGTTCCCGAAAAGCTGCCGTCTGCTCAGTTGCAGCAGCTTGAGCTTTCCAGCGGCGTGTCTTGCCGCACTCCATCCCCCTGCAGCCAGCGGTCTGGCTCACCCAGGGATGAACTGGAGGTCCGCATGGGTGGCGTTCCATCTCTGCGGAGCTTGGACAGAAGCCAGTGTTCCACACCAGGCTCCGTGGGTGCCTTCGAGCAGGAGCAGTTACCCCACGGTGAGCCCTTTCAACACACTTATGGACGGTCCCTCAGCATGCCTGGAGAAGCTGCAATTGCCTCCCTCATGGGTGGTTCATCTCCAAGACTCAGCACGGCAGCCAGCGTGGACACCCTATTGGAAGAGACACGAGCTGATGGGAGCGAAGCCCCCCCGCCCAAGCCAGGCTCATCACGGCAGCGCCGCTCAGCTAAGGCACGCAGATGCAGCGATCGCTTTGCCACCAACTTGCGCAATGAGATCCAGCGCAAGAAGGCTCAGCTGCAGAGAAGTCAAGGTCCTGGCGCACCTCTGTATGGGGACCAGACAGTGGAGGAAGAGGAGGACAGCGCTGAATGCAAGGAGTCGCCGGAAGTTCACGTTCGTCCTCTGCCTTCTTCCAACATCCCGGCTTCCTCGCGCAGACTGCCCATTCCTCAGTCCCAGCCACACTCTCCATCCTGCCCAAGTAGGAGTCCCACTTGGATTCCTCAGTGCCCCACACTGACCAGACCAGGCTGCAACCAAACCGTGGATGAACAGAACCAAACGGGGAAGGTCCGGCGTTGGCGCTGGACACCCGAACACAAGCTGCAGCCAGAGTTGGAGCAGGAGAGGCAGGCTGATATGGGAACCCGGCCAGGAGGGGGCAAGACGGCTAGATCACGTTCCTCGTCCAGGACAGATGACTGTGAAATACTTCCTTTTGCGGAGCGAATGAAGTTCTTTGAGGAGACCAGCCGGAGTTTGTCCGTGTCCAACCTCCCAGGCCTGACAAGCTGTGGCAAGAGGCAGGTAAACCTGACACAAGTCAAACAGTCACGAGATACCTCGGGAGCCAGCCAGAGGCGCTACTCCTACCAGGGCTATGTCCAGCGCCCCCCTCAGGCTCGGAGGCCAAGCGAAAGCAGCAATCATGAAAGAGAGGACCCACATCAGACAACGGTGACAAAACAAGACTTTAGGCCCCAGAGACATGTGCAGAGTAATGGTCCACCACCGACGGAACACTATGACAGGAAGGCCCCCCGGTCTACCTTCCAGCCCACGACTGAAAGAGAAAGTGGGGACCGCCAGCTACGTTATCTTGGGAGCAGCCAAAGGAGCCACACGCCCACAGAGGTGAGAAAGGATGTCATTTCTTTCAGTGTCACATTCACAACACAGAGCAGTTAATGGACTTGCTGTGTTGCAGTAAAACAGCTGTTATAATTACAGTTTCATGTGAACCTACAGTGCCCAGTCCCCTTCCTTAACCGTTACTCCTACTACTGCCCTTCTCACAGTATCATTTCACAGGAATCACAAAGCATGAACACCAACGCCAGTTCACGTCCTCGTGCTGTAGTTCGACCACTTTTACTTTAGATTTTTTTTTTTAATTCAGCTGCGCTTTGGCCGTAACCCCTACGCTCTATGTGGGCGTGGAGTCCAAGGCAACGCATTTAGTCACTGGAAACTTGTTTCACATTTACCCAGGAATCTACCTCCCATATAGCATTGCCACATCTACAGAGCATATTAAATTGTGCCAGTTAGAAGCACCTGAAGTCCGGAGGATGGGTAGTCTGAGGAATATAAAAAAGTCCATGGACTGGATCCCATCTTTTTAAAGGATGGTTGATACAGGTAGTTGCAATTCTGTTTCAGCCCGAGTGTGCGCTGGCAGGTCAGCGGAATGTGTAACTATGGGCCTCAATACGGCGCCTATCAGGCTGGTCCAGGCCGTTTCCCATAGCTGTGCTCCCCGCTTCAGCTACCACTCCTATAGCAGGCTGCATTCACCTCACATTCTCTCCCAAATCAATGGGTAAATGTCTTCTGCAGGCACATCCTGTGCAGGAGAGGGAACAGCCTAAAGTGAACAGGAAGCTCAGCCTGACAGAACGGTAAGGCACTTCCCTTTTGGTTCTCATCCAACATGTGTCCTGATCCGTGTCCACTGCCTGGGACTGTCCGGCGCGTGGCGGCCCGTTGGAGCCGATGGAAAAAGACCAGATCGTTTGTTTCAAAGACTCTCTATGAATTGAAATGAACTCTTTCCCATCGCTGCAGCTAAGGTTTATTCCACAAAAACATACCCTTTATATGTCCATTAACCCTTCAGTCGCAGAAGGAAATATTCAAGCGGAGCTTGAGGGAATGCTTTGTTTCTCTGAAAAGAAGTGAATACACACACACACACACACACACACACACAGACACACACACACACACAGACACACACACAGACTGAAACCCCTTGTTGCAGCGAACCAGAGCCTAACCTGGCAGCACAGGGCGTAAGGCTGGGGGGGGGGGGGACACACCCAGGATGGGACGCCAGTCCATCACAAAGCATCCCAAGCAGGACTCGAACCCCAGACCCACCAGAGAGCAGGACCCAGCCAAGCCCGCTGCACCACTTCACCCCCCAGAAGTGAATAAAAAAACTTCAAATAAAGGGTGTATCCCAGAATTCATAGTTGGAAGAGTATTCTTGGGAAATTCATAGCAATATGGCCAAAATAACTGATTCCTAACACTACACATTTTGCCAACTGCTTCCCATACTGGTTTATGAAGGGTTTAGGAAATCTTTAATGTTTTCACAGTTATGTAATATCCTTGGCTATAATCACTGTGCTTCTTGTTGCCCCAGTAAGCCCCAGTAATATAACTACTTACAATAAAAAAAATGATACTTCCATTGCTGAGCCCCAGACTGTTTTGATACATACAGTCAGTTGATAATTGGCATGTTAATTAGCATCAGTTAACTTCCCTTTATCAACGTTGTAGTACTCAGTTCTACAAGACCAAAAATATTTGAGTGTATTGAAATGATGTTAAATTTTTAAAATTCTTTTCAAGCATGTAACTTAGTATTAAAATGTTATACTGTTTGTTAGTGTATTCCAGTTTCTTAAATTAATAGAATGCTCTTCAAAGAGTTACTCTTTGAACAACTCAGTGCAAAAGCAGTTTAGATAATTTTTTATTTATTTTTTTTTTTTAAAATAAAACTCTCACAATGAAATAACTTGTTCTTGAACATTATAACGTTAATTTTGTTGTTGGTCAGGGTGCGACAAAATTCAATGCTGAACTCCCCGGTCTCATTGCACAGAGAGATGTTTTGTGGTTCTTTTGGAGAAAACTGATTGACAGCTGACAATGGCCAATAAAATGAGCAGAAGAAGTCGGCTAACACGAGAAGGCATCTCGAATGGGCTCCAGTTAAAGTGGCTGATGTAAAACCTGGAATGTAACAAAGCTTAGACAAGAACGGTGCTATTAGCTATTTCCTTACAGCATCTCAGCGTAGACTTTGTAACTGTAGTTACTCTGTAACTTGCTACTCAGGCAAGTTTGGATAAGAGATAGCTGAGCAGGGGGAATGTAGTGGTGTGACAGGTTTGGCCGGTGCCTGCTGTGTGACAGGTCTGGGGTTTGAGCCCTGCTGGGGGTGCCTTGCGATGGACTGGCGTCCTGTCCTGGGTGTGTCCCCTTGTGCCCTGTGTTGCCAGGTTAGGCTCCGGCTCACCGCAACACCTCTCAGGACAAGCGGTTATTGACATTGCATGGATGGATTGATGGATTGATGGATGGATGAATGGCTGAGCTGGGTCGTTTTTCCATTTACAGGGACTGCAGATGGGACTTCCAGCCAGCAGGGGGCAGTGTGCTGCAAGACTGCGGCAGCTGTTGGGGCAACTCCGGAGTAGCAAACACACTGTCGACTTACAGTGCGCAGGAGCCCCTGGGTCCGCAGCGAAGTCGCGCTCTATCGGAAAGTGAAGTCCGCTTGGACACCCAGCATCCGCGCACAAACCCAGCTGCGTTTCCGGGACCTGCTCTGTCAGAGGTTGAAGAGAGCAATGGGATGTCCAGAAGAAAAGGTCCACCGCCTCCAAGACCGCCACCGCCAAAATGGGACGAGTTTCACCGTCGACGGGCATCTCAGCAGAACATCTTCTCCACCCCATCCCCGACGCCCAGAGAAGCACTTGGCCCGCAGCGCTCCCCAGACAGCCTTTTCCGCCCTTCGAGTGACCTCGACGTGGCCCGGCAACGCTCTCAGAGTTTGCCCTTGGAGGCAGAGCCTGAGAACTTCCAGCGCTACAGCCAAGAGCGCCTTGCTGGCCACTGCAGCCCAGCCTTCGCACGCGGGGTCTTCCGACCAGTGACTGTGCCACCGAGGGAGCCGGATGCGTCCTTCCGGCATCCTGACCCTAACAGGGTGGCTTCACCCGGAATGTAAGAAAAACAGCTCCTTCCTTTTTCTCGCATTTCGTAGTGCACTCGGGCGTATGTGAGGTCTCTGGTGTTGCTCCTGTGCCCGGTAAGTCAATCTGCTCTTTTCCAACCTCCTGTAGGTCAGGTGACTCAGGGACGGCTGGGCTCGGGGTGCAGGACAGGCCGGCCCTCCTGAAACCCGTATCCGCCAGACAACGCTGCGTGGCCGAATGGGATAGAGGTGTTCTGCAGGGCGGCACGAACGTTCCAGTGATGGAGAACTCCTGCCATCAGGGGGTGCACTCACCTCAGTTCTACTTGGCTGTTAATTCCGTGACGTGCCAACGCAGAGGGAGTAGCTCCCCAAACGCCAGAAACCCGGAGCTGAGGACCATCTGGCAGGAGGACAGCCGGCCATTTGAGACGGACATTGATGAGTTTCAGGACGACTGCGGTGCGGATGAGGCTGCGGCAGGAACGCAGGTGGAGGCGCACGGATTCGCTCGGCCCGCAACCGTCCTGGAGACGGATATAGACACGATCCCCGTGGCAGAACCCCACCCTCGCACCGCTCCCCCGCACCACCGCTCCCTGGCGGAGACCCTGCTGGCTGCCGATGCTGAGGATCAGACCCGGGCAAATCTCCTCGAGGAGCTACTGCCCCCTGGTGGGGAGGGGGGAGACGCTGGCGCGGAAACGTGGCGGGGTGGGCGCCTCGAGCTAAGCATGGACTCTTTGGAAAGGTGGGGCTCCTTTACCGGCGTGACAAGGCATCGACCTTGAATAAAACGTCCTCGTGACGTCACGTACAAGGCGCCACGTCGCGTCTGTTCGACGAACGTTCACAAAGGCAGATTTCAGTCTCGTAACGTCAGAGGGAGACCGATCTAGTCCATTGTAAATGAAATATCGAATGCAAGAGTGCCCACTGGAGCTTTCTGGTGTCTCATTGTCCTCATGTGCCCTTTGCAGGCGCTCCAGGCTGGAGTCAGCAAGGACTCGAGGTCCAGGCTCCAGCCACTCATCCTACCGTTACCCAGCGGCCGTGCTGGGAACAGGTGATGGGGGTGAGGAAGAGGAGGAGGAGCTGTCCTATAAGGTAACACCCCCCCCCCGCCAGAGCTATGAAACAGTCCTCACCCGGCACCCCTGGATTTGACACCGTTCATAGCCAGCCACACCAAACCATACGTGATGTAGCTCATATATGTAACTTTACAAATAACAACATAAATATGAAATTGCCACTTAAAATTCTTGCAAGTCCATCTATATAAACAGTACGCTGGCTGATCGGTTTGCAAACACAATTTAATTTGTTTGTAACTCCAAAGTCACTTTTACCCCCAAAATCACAATTAATAAACGTACCCAGTGAAGATGAAGACAATTTCAGTATTTTATTAACCAACAACTCCTTTAAAATGACTGAAAATAGAAATAATCCCCACAAACTCTTATTGAGGACTGATTGCTGACCGATTCATTCCATGAACATGTACAACACTCTTTGTCTTCTTATTGATCGCCGGCACTCGTGAGCATCAGACACGCGCTGTAAACACTGTGGAGGTCAGTCGAATTAAAGTGGTGCTCGGAAAATGTGCAACTCAATCGTTTGCAACGCGAGGAGTCGATCTATAGCTTTACATAGGTATTATTTCCTTGTGTAAGCTGCGAGCTGAAGAGGCTCATTGTCTCCCCCCCTCCACCTCCCTCTATGTCCCTTATGAAGAGGCAGCTCATGGAGAGCCTGCAGAGAAAACTGAGTGTTCTTCGGGAGGCGCAGCGGGGGCTGCAGGAGGAGGTGCGTGCCAATGCCCGGCTGGGCGAGGAGGTGGAGGCCCTGGTGCTGGCCGTGTGCCGTCCCTGCGAGGTGGACAAGTTCCGCATGCTGGTGGGGGACCTGGACAAGGTGGTGAGCCTGCTGCTGTCGCTGTCGGGGCGGCTGCTCCGCGTCGAGAGCGCTCTGGACTGCCTCGGCCCCGACGCCGGCCACCACGAGCGGGTAAGGGGGCGTGGGCCGAGGGTCGACGTTCCTCCGGGGGTTGGGGGGCGGGGGGCACGAAACCAGCCGCGTTTCGGCAAGGAGGCATCTAACGTGAAATCTGAACCTTAGTTATTTTCGCAAGTGTGGAATTTTCGGATTTGTGCTCAGTTTTTTGCTTTCGCCTGGAGCGATACTTTGGTTTTGGGTTCTAAGGCTATTGTGGTCATCGATGGATTTGGATCAAGTTCAAGGAAACCGAAACATATTAATCGGTAATTAGTTCAATTGAGGTAATGAATCGGTTAAGTTAATAGGTAGGTACGTGTGTACAGAAGCGTAGCCGTAAAGTTTGTGAGCGTTTTGTGAATGGTGAGAAAACGTTCATCTCGGGTTTGTTCCGCGTTCCACCGAACACCTTCCCCTCCTGGTAATTGCTTCTCATTTCGACTAATTTTTACATTGTTCCGACACGATCTGCTCCTGCATCCTCCCCTTGCCGCGCTCCTCTCCTTCACCGGTGCACCTCATCTGCCCCCTGCTCCACAGCACCCCCTGCTGGAGAAGAAGCGGCTGCTGCTGAGGCAGCTGGGCGAGGCGCGCGAGCTCAAGGAGCACGTGGACCGGCGCGAGGAGGCCGTGTGCCGGGTGCTGGGCCGCTGCCTCACCCCCGAGCAGCTGCGCGACTACGGCCACTTCATCAAGATGAAGGCCGCTCTGCTGGTGGAGCAGCGGCAGCTGGAGGACAAGATCCGCCTGGGCGAGGAGCAGCTGCGCGCCCTGCAGGACAGCCTGGGTCCGGCCTTCGGGGCGTTGCTGGACTGCGGCCGCTCGTGACTACCTTCGCCTCGCACCGCGCGCTCCTTCTCCCTGGACAAAACGCCCGGCTGCGCGAAGGAACAGGGGTCCGGCGTGTCGGCCGGCGGACTCCTCAGAATCGCACGGATGATCCCGCGCCCAAAGCGTGTCCCCGTGTCCAGCTGGACCCGACAAGAGTCCTGGCAGCGTTTCTTATTTATTTTATTTATTCCCCCGGTGCTCGGACGTTAAGCTTCAGGAAACACAAACTCTGGGCAGGTTATTGAGATCCGTGACTCCGCTGCGATTCCCCTGCGAGGCAACTGGAAGAAGTGTCCGTAAACCGCGCCGCTTTGCCGGGTTTCGGATCAGAAACTGTCCTGGACGGAGTCGCGGTGTCGGTGCGACTCAGTTGAACTTCCACTTATTTGCACCAAAAATGTTCTGTATCAGTATGTTATTTTACAGTTTGACATAAGCTCAAGGAAGTATAATAACTGTTTCTCATTATGCTGTGAGGCTCATGGCTGTTAATATAATATATTGTGTTTTTGCCCGATGAAGAATTCATGCACAGCTCCGGTGCAGACAAGATTTTTGCCTTCTCGCTTGTGTTTTATGAATTATTGCTACTGTGTTTTTTAAAGAATACCAGCACCATAAATAATAATATTTAATATAAGCTTTTCCAGTGTGGAATTTTTCATCTTCAGATTTTAAAAAAAGGGCTTAAAAGCAATGAATGACCTTTGAGAACGTGTGTATGACGTGTCGGTTTGGAAAGGTATTCGCCGTGACATTATACACACACCCGTGTTTGCGTGTCTAACAAAGGAAACGTTAAAAAACACAAATGGCACAGTCTTTCTCTGTGTAAAACAGTTGCTCACGGACACACTGGCTGAGTCTATGAAAAAATATGGTACCTTGTGATAAGCCTCATATTGCGGCATAGTGTGTACCGCCTCAAGTCGCGGACGACGGGACGGACTACCTGCATTGAAAACGTAATTGAAAGTAGAGGACCCATCTGCCTGATGCTTTTTCCTGTTATGATGCGCGCGCACACAGGGCAAACAGAGGCGTATACAGTAAGCAAATGTTTCCGAAGCATCTGTATGTCGCCGGTTCATCTGTTACTCACCCACGTTCGACAGCCGGGAGCAGACATGACTAAACTGGCGGGGTGGGGGGTGTCGGCTGTGCCGTGCCTGTGGGAAGTCGGTAACAAAGGCCGCGGATGTGTCACCGGGACCTCGGAAAGTGGCGAGACCGCCCCGCCCGCGAGGTTGCGAGGAGCTCGCGGAGGTGTGAATAGCAGACGGGAGGGCGGTCGAAAAAGGTGGCGCGGCAGCTCTCGTGCGTGCCACGAGAGCCCCGCCGAGCACAACCTCCTGTCTTTGTTCAAAAAGTAAGACTTGGCTTAGATTTACTCCGGGGGGTAGGGGGTGGCTCAAAGAAAGAAAAAACGGCATCCTTAGGGGAAGTGTGCCAGTTTCCGCTGCGTAACAGACTAACGCTTCACCAGCTGGATTATCCGCTTACCTGCCGGAGGTGGCGCGCACGCAGCAGGCCCGTCCGGCGCACTGTTTGCTGACCCCGTCGGCACGTACGGAAAGCAAATATACAGTAACGGCAGAGATTTGACCTTCTTCTAAGAAGCTCGCTTCCCCTTCTTTAATGGATCCCGAAAGGTTCCTGCCGTGGAGAGACCGGTGGCGCGGCGCTCGGGCGCGAAGAGGTGCGGGTCCGCAGCCGAGCTGACGTATTTCGGGAATATCAGATGCGTAAGCCGAATGTAAAGATCACCCTGAACTGTGCAAAAGCTGGATATTTAAATCCACCTGTTCTGGAAAAGAGGTGGTCCGGGTTGGCCGAAGCCCCCACTCCGTGCTATTGTTTTAATAGCCGTGATGAAGGTGCTCACACTAAACGGGTACGGGAGAAATACACACCTGTAAAAACAGCTCAAATATTCCAGGTAGCTTTGGAAGAACGTGTCATTTCAGCATCAAAATAGTTAAATACACACACACTTTGTGAACCACTTGTCCCATACAGGGTTGCGGGGAACAAGAGCCTAACCCGGCAACTCAGGGCGTAAGGCCGGAGGGGGAGGGGACACACCCAGGGCGGGACGCCAGTCCGTCGCAAGGCACCCCAAGCGGGACTCGAACCCCAGACCCACCGAAGAGCAGGACCTCTTCCAACTCACTGCGCCACCGCACCCCCTACTAGTTAAATATAATATCATAAATACAGGCAAACCCTGGGTTACGAACGTCCGACTTACATACAACACGTAGTTACGAACCACCCCCCATAAAGCCTAATGTATTAAAAATTCGAGTTACATACAATGATTCGTAGTAACAAGCGGGCGCTACTTTGCAACGCGTGTCAAAACATCGTGCCTCTACAGCGGTTTGTTGGCGCGTAAGCCCGAGGTAGGACTAAGACTTCCTCGTTTTCAGTCGGACCACGTTGCTGTTAAGTGTCTCGTGTGTTTCTGCATTTGGCTTTAATTTTTTTTTTTTTGTTTTTACCCTCCTAATCATGGCACCAAAGCGTAAATGTGATGCAAATGATGGCGATGGTTCAAAGAAAAAGAAACGATCACAGCTGAAACTAAAGTGGAAATAAAGAAGCGATTGGAAAAAGATGAAGCGCCAACAAACACTGGAAAAGCAAAGTTTCTTTGTTTTTTGTACCTACACACACACATTCTCTCTCTCCTCCTCCATTATAGTGAAGTAACTATTATTATTACTATTATTATTACTGTATTGTTAAAGATGTTTTAGTGTATCCAGAAGTGTTTCTTTAATGTTTTTTATGCATAGAACAGTACACGATATACTATGTACTATAAGGCAAACATTTGATTAACTGACGTTAGACATGAACTGTACCTAACTGTTCCGACTTAGGTCAAAATCCAACTTAAAAACAGACTCAGAAATGGAACTTGTTCATAATCCAGGGACTGCCTGCAGGTAAATAAGTGTAAGAGACAGCTCACACCATAGTGGTTAGACTTGTCACCTCTGGATATAAAGGTTGCAGGTTTGAGTCCCACCTCTGGCTGTAGAGCTCTTGAGGAAGGTTCTTACCCTAAATTGCTCCAGTAAAAGTAAGCCTGCTGTATAAATGGGTAAATAACTGTAACCTTAACATTGTAAGTTGCTTTAGAGAAAAGTGTCAGCTAAATGAATGCGTGAAAAAATTAATATTTCAGTTTGAAAATATGACCAGCAGGGGTCAGAAGTCATAGATCCTGAAATAGACCAAGGGGAGAAATGATCACAGCTGTGCTGTACACATATTCAGAAGTCTCAGCTCCCTAAAGTAGGAATCGTAAGTCAAAAGTTAGCTTAATTACATACTATACAAAAACATTTAAAGACTACATTCGTTCATTTAGTGGATCCTTTTCTGCGAAGCAGCTTACGGTGATTTACCCATTTGTACAGCAGGGTAATTTTTACTGGAGAATTTAGGATATCTAAATCTTCCTCAAGGGCATTACAGCAGGAGGTGGGACTGAAACCCACAATCTTTAGATTCAAAATGGGTAACTGTGAACACTTCCTGCTGTCCCGCCAGACGACGAAAACCGTGCTGTGCTGCTTACTCACGTTTCTACTGTTACTAGTGTTATAAAACGACTCTGCTGCTGGCAGTATCCAGTTACAGTTACAAGGAAAGGATGACGATGTTGAAAGACCCGAAACACCGTCACCCCAGGCGACCCCGCTGATGATGTATCCATGCGCATCGCAGGATGTGTGTTATTAGCGGCGCGGAGAAGTTTCCATTTGGAAAAAAAATGAGAATTACAAAAGGCATGAAAAATGTGAAAAATTTATAACTATTTCTGTTGTTGTTATAGGTCTGGCGGGAGACGGTTGGCGATTCGATGGGAGAGCAGGTCCGATCTGCGTGCTGGATCTCCTGCAGTGTGAGGGATCATCGCTGCCAGGTGATAAACTGAGGTATGAAGCTCTTCTTCGGAAAACAGAAACGAAACTTAAATAAGGATCTCTTAACGAGGCAGACAGTCCTTTATGAGGCCTAAGGTTGCAGATGTCTGGATGTAATCCAAGAAATTTGATTTGTGTGAATAGATCGTCCTTTATCCGCAGCTCCGACTGTCCTCGGACGTCACGGTCTGCGTATGCGCCCATAATTCCCTTCGGCTGATCAGGTGTGGGTCTGGACCAAAGTAACCCTCCCTCGGTATGCGCACCCAGAGACGCCCCATAAAGTAGATCAGTGGTGAAACAAAGCATCGGGGGGGAAAGTGGGCCAGCCGAAGACCACGTTTGGAGAACCCGTTTCAGAATTTGACCCGAACACATGGTTGCGCCCCCAGCAGGCGGGCGTCACGGGAGGCTCGTCCGGGCCCCCGTCCCGCTGTTCGATGCATGGCAGAGAATGCGCATGCTGGGGACTTCGAGCACCACATCTCCTGGAGCTTCTGAAGCATGTTTGTGTAAGCAGAGAAACACATCGTTTGCGGTTTGAAGCTGGCAGTTCAGTATCAGGACGTAAATAACCCATCGTTCCTGTTTCTTATTATCGCCTTTGCGTGATGAATGGCTCTACAAGGACCAGTCCGTAATTAGTCATGTGTACATAAGATATACGAAAATTTTTTGCTGGGAGAAATAAGGGCACATTATTTTTTTGGAGGGAAATCGGTGGCCAGACGCTGTTCGGCTCCCCCTGCTGGTAGCCCCGTTGTCATTGCGGATCACATTCAGGATGATTGATGTCCTGGGTGGAAAAGAGCCATTAGGTCTTTGGTGAGGGCTCTGCAATTCAAATCTCACCCCGGTTAATATGCATTGAAATAACTGACATAATTTTAGAGGAATTATATTTGTAACTGCAAAGTTTACAGGTGCACTTCTCCTGTAAGAGATGCTGCGTGGCAGTCAGGGAATGGTTCCACTTCCCATTTTGACTTCTCACCCCTCTTCCCCGTTGTGCCCCAAGTATGTCTAGAAAACACAGCGACTATAGGAATGCAAGCAGCGTGCTCTCTGGAAGGCACTCGGTCTCAGCGTGAGCCAGACACCGCTTCGTGAATCAGATCGGGTGCTGAACCCGTAAGACGACCGCCAGGATGCCGTTTGGTCCACTTCCCACGTCCCCAGCGAGACAGACTTCCACTCTTAGAGAGCCTCTTCCTGATCTGAGAAATCCACACAAACACTGAAATGACAACAATGGGAAAAATGTTTGGCATTGTTAAGAAAGGCTGGGTGGAGTAGGTTGGTGGGGCGGATTGGGCCCCAGGGGAGGGAGGCATGTCCTGCACAGCCCGTATCGTGGAAAAGCAAGTGGACATGAGTCCATATAGCTCATAGATGGACGAGCTCCTGGGCCCTCCAGTTAGTAGCGAACAATACGGACTGTATAAAGTGCCGCTGACATAATTGGACTGCAGACCAAAGCACATAAATGACCCCCCTGGACCCGGCAGCACAACTCTAACACCTCAGGTACATTTCCTGACTCCTGTACGTGGCTGAATTGTTTATACTGTAACTGGGAAAGTTGCTTTGGACGGAAGGATCCGATATAGAAAAATGACTGCGATGGTTTTGACTTCAGACAAACATCTGAAAATCAAGAGTTCCCGTTCCCCGAATTAACGGTAAATACGCCGTTTCACCAGCACAGGAGTACATTTCTTTGTGTGTTTGCTGTAATGTGCGGACTAAACCTACATCGTGCAACAAGGTTCATCCAGAATGTGGAAGGCAAACAGCGCAGGGGGGTTAAATCAAGTCCTCCATGCGAGAACAACGAGGGAAGTTGAAGAGAGGACCACCCATGTAGTGATGTCAGACGCTGTCAGCGGCTGCTTCATGCATTTGCTGACAAGCATTGCGGTTCCTCTAAAGGGGTTTTACCCCAGTGGATTCTGAATGTTGGGCAACTGGTATGAAATATAACCTTCCAGACTTAGCCGAACCCTCAGAGCCAGTCTCCCGCCGGGTCCGTTCCGCTCGGCCCCGGCCCATACGTCAGACACCCCCAACCGTAACCGTCTAGGAGGAGAAGCAAACACACATGAGGTCAGAGAGTCAGCCGTCACAGCTGAGAAACGAGGGCTGTGTTCCGAGGGCCACGAAGGTGACAGTGGCGTCCAATCCATCTGTGGCATCTTTCACTGCGACAGTATGTTGGCAACAGGAGAGAGCCACTTTCTCCAGGAACTCTGTCAGGTGCTCCTGCTTGCACTCCTCAGCTCTCAAATCCTAGAGATCGCTCAACTGTATTGATCACGAGTCAAAACAAGGCTTTATAAATCCAACTGCAGCTAAGGCAGCATAAGGACAAGTCATTAAAGCCATCAACAGTGCGCTAGAGGTTCAGAGGCTACCTGGGATGTGTGCAAATTATGTCATGTGCCCGTCCGTCCGTCTGTCCATCCCTCCATCCATCCATCCATCCATCCATCCATCCAATTTGAACCCCAGGCCTTTGATTGCAAGGCAAGGGCTCTATAGACTAGACTACTCACTGCTCCTGCTCTTTGTCAGCAGAACACGGTGGCTGAAACTCCTGGAGAACATCCACTGTTCAAGAGCCCCGTTGAACAAAACCCTTGTCATGAACTCCATTAGCGAAATATCCAGCTGTACTAATGTGCAAATATGTATGATGTTCCCTCTTCCTGGCGAAAGCGTTTTCGGAGAAATTAAATAACGAAAACTCATGTGTATCCAGGCTCCAGGCCATGAATCTGGAATCAGATCAAGTCATTAACATTTTATTTTGGGCTGAAACATGAGGGCCCGATGTGGGTTTTCGAGCAGCAACCAGCAGTACAGATGATCTGGCGTCGTGGAGACGCAACACACACTGCCCACGATGTGCCATGTGCTCTCATTTGTTTATTTACCCAATTCCAACCCCCAGGGAGAGCAGGGACACCAGACGCCTTTGCGCTGCAGAGAGACGCTGTCCCAACAGGAAGGACAGGAATACAATGATGCGTCCAGCTTAATGAATGCCTTCTGTCGGCGGTGAATGACACACTCACTCTCACACACACACACACACACACACACACACACACACACACACACACACACGCAGCACTTGCCAGACAGTGACTCACCCGTGAGCGGGGGGGACCCAATCCATCAGTCACGAGTGCGTGGAATCAAATCAAGCTGGCGTCCTCCGTGCAAGACCACAAAAAATAAGCTGTTTTATTATTTCAGATGTTTTTACAAAAAAAAAAAACACATAAAGGAATTGCACTTGAGACAAACACAACATGAGTCCGACAACTGTGCTGCATTCAGGCTACATTCGACAGAGAACATTCTGCTCAAGAGCACAGTGTTAGACAGTCAGAGAGAGAGTGTGTGTGTGTGTGTGTGTATATACACTGCTGAAATCCAGTATCTGCACATCTCAGCACGTCTGGCTCAGGAATAGAGCAGAGTGGTTTTCTTACTTTCAACTCCCTTATGCAACTTTTTCGGGGTTTTTTCCCTCCGCATTTCAGTTAATGATTAAGAAAATTGTTCTGTACAGTTCGGAATGATATCATGCTGTATCAGGAATGCACTGATTCCTGGGAAATAAACAATGATGACAAACCCATGCAAGTCTCGCCCTAGTTTAACGGCAATATTTCGAGGGAGGGGCTGGCCGGTCCGGTCCGGTCCGGCGCGACCACGGCGTTGCGTTCAATAAGAGTCGACGAGGAAACCAGGGACTCTAAATCCAGTTAATCCCCATTTTCAACAGATCAATTTCACCTCGATGAACCACAAAGGGCCGTTCGTTTCACCTGCAATTAAAGACGTACAACTAGTTATAAACGAGCAGTAAAGAGTTGGGAGCGTCCCAGGAAATGTACCGAGGGATGAGAAACAAGGTCAATGTCAACAGCGAGAACGTGAGGTCACCTGGTAGACGGTTTTTCATAAAGCGGGAAGCAACGTGACACAAAAAAAAAAGAAAAAGTTAATCACAAACCATTGCTGCAACATTCCTTTCAACAGCACACGGGCTCTGTTAACATTTTCTATTTTTTTTTTTTTTACACTATTTACAAGAAACAAAAATGTCACAATTCAAAAAAAAAAAAAAAAAAAAAAAAAAAAAGCCTTTTTGGCTGCTGTTCTATTGCTGACGGCACAACCAGGACTCGTATCTTTTCTCCGCTGTTCAATCTGCCTGCCCGGACACATGGAGTCGGTGTCCACCGAAGTGTCCCACCGCGTCCTCCTTGCCTGACAAAACCAGGCCACCCCCCCACCGGCCGCTCTCTCACACACACACACACACACACACACACACACACACACATTACATTTAAACGTATTCATTTAGGAGACGCTTTTCTCCAAAGAGACGTACATCTCACACACACACACACACACCTCACAGCGATGGCGCAACCACTTTCTTTTCCCGTTGGGACTTGATAAGAGGGAGGCGAATTCTGCGCCGCCCGCAGGGGCAGGAATACTCCCTGCTTTTGTCTGCAGAAGGGAGAGGTGCCCAGGTGTGGAAGCACCTCGAGGGCCCTCACCTCAGCACCACCCAGCTTATCATTCCTGGACGTGGAGTTTCCCAAAGCTCTGGTTTCAGGTTCCACTTCCTTATTAGTCCCTCCCACGCGCTGCAGTGATTCCAGCGCAGGGCACCTTCGCCCCAGGTTTACGGTGACTGCAAGGGGTTCTGGGTAATGCAGATACGCAGCCTTGATTATGAAGTGGAAGGTTTTGCAATAAAAAAAATTAAACATTTTTTTCTATTCCAAGCCAATTTGTCAGCAGCGGGTCACCAAAAGCGTTTTAGGCTTTAGCAAAGACTCGAGCACATCTGTATATTTACATACACTTATCCCGCACGCAAAAGGGGGGGGAGGGGACAGCAGCGAATTCCCCACAAGCGCTGCGTTCTCCGCTCAAAGTGGTGCGTCTTTTCGGAGCTTAGCCAGAGTTAGGGCAGAAGCTTTCGCAAACTCCGGCTAAGCTCCCGTACGAGGAGCGGGCCTTCGAGGCTTCGGCGAGTCCGTTTATTTTGAAGCGGCGGCCACCACCTAACCCCCGCGCCCAGAGACCCCTCCCCCCACCGCCGTCTCCCTGCCACCGGAAACGCTGCCGGGCCCCTGAACCCCGAAATCCACTGCGGAAAGTTCGGAACTCAGCTCTTCGGGAGGCGGCGAGGGAAACGGACCCGTCCCTGGTTTCAGGTGTTGGGTGTCCTCAGGCTCCAGGCAGTGTGCGTGTGTGTATCGCTGGAGCGGACAGCACTGGAATGCAGATGCCACGAGAGAGACCGGCAGAGCCGCATACTTCACCTCGCTCTGCTGGACCTTACCGCATTCCTCGCGCTCTCGCTGCCACGAGATCCTGTCGGCTACCTAGCTGCGGCCTCCTCCTCCTCCTCCTCCTCTTCCACCTTCTCACGCTCCTCCGCAGGGCGTTGTGTCCAGTTTCACTCCGGCACCGGTCCACGGTTGAGATGAACCAGCACCGGGCCTCAACCGGCAGTCTCTTTGCTACAGTGTCACACTCGGCCCGTGGGCCGACATCAACGCTACATTCTTTGGTCTCTTTTTCCTTCACATGCACACAGCTTCTGTTCGGATCGAGAAGAAAAGCAATAAAAATGTCCCCTTCGCCCTCCATAGGCAGCGGCACACATGGCTTTGCGCCGACCTCTGAGCGCCCGTCACCCCCCCTTTCCCCCGTCGGAGCTCAGAGGTCGAGACGGAAGGCACCGAAGTAGCTGGAGGAGTCGTCCGCGTGCACCATGGTGGGGGACGAGACGGAGACGAAGACCTCGTCGCCGGCCCGCAGCTCGAAGAGCCCCCCCTGGTGGACGGAGTGCAGGGCGTACTCGGCATCCGGGGCCCAGCATTTTGTGCCGACGCCCTTCAGCAGCTGAATGGGGCGTAAATAGGAGGTCTTCTTGTAGACGCACTGGACCAGCTGATGGCTGACGGAGCGCTGGTCGCCGTCGGCGGGAGTCGGGTACCGGAAGTACACCTGCGAGTACAGGTAGTAGCGGCCGTCCTGGGGAACGCGCAGGCGCCCGTTGGACAGGGTCATGTTGTGCAGGTGTGCGCCGAAACTCTGGTTCCCCCAGGAGCGCAGCGGGTGGCGGCATGATTGGTGGAGGTCCACCTGAGGGGTCTGAATTTGAGGGGAGGACCCTGGGGGAGGAGATGGGGAGAAAAGAGGAGCGAGGCGGTTGGGACGGGGGTTAGACAAACAAGAGCGTCGCATTCCTCCATCAGACCCAATGTGGGAGCGGGGAACGCTTCCAGGTTCATACAAGCCAGACCTAAAAGGCTGTAGAAGGAACACATATATGAGCAACAGATGTCTGCATGGCTCTTTTTAGCCAGGTCGAGCTCGATGTTCAGGCGTACAGCAGGAAAGCCCATTCGTGGCCTCAGCCAGGAACCCCTCTGTGCTTTAACCACTTTCTTAACTACAGTAAGCTGCTTCCTGTTGCTGGTGTCACCGAGAGAGGGGATGGGCGGATGCTCCCCGTAAACCACGAAACACCATCGGTTTCTCTCTCGAGGACATCAAGATGATTTCTCCTCCCAGAGGAGAGGTTTCCAGCTGCTCAACACATCCCAGTGACAAATCTTCATGAAATGTTAAATGGTGACATCAAACTGACTGCACTTCTAGGATCGCGTCTCCCCCTCTCACTCACAACTGCTGAATCCCTCTCAGGAAGGGTCCCCAAAACACTTCTCTTTCAGACTCACTCCTCCCCTAATCTCCCGCATGCTCCATGAACATGTACCACATCATCTGTTTCAGAAAAAATGAATTAAAAAAACTATATGCAGCTACTGGTGTCACGTATACCGGTTTAACAAAGACAGATGTGAATGCGGTCGGTGCACTGAGCCGTGACTGAGATTCCCAGAAAGCGAAGAGCGTTTTCCCTCCGATTAACTTCCTTATGGTAACGACGCCACGCCCGTCATTCTTCTCTCCTTTTGTAGCTCACAAACATGCAAGCAGAGTGTCTCCCGGCTTTTCCTCCCCAACTTATTTATTTTAGCTGCTCAGCAGATGCTTTTCCCCCCCAAGTGACCTGTGCAGCTCGCTTGTTTATACAGCTGGGGGATCTACTGCAGCAATTCGCCTCAAGTACCTTGTTGTAAGGTACAAACTACGGTATGAAAGGGTATGAACAGTTGTGCCTCTAACCACTTTTCAGCTCAACGCTTAGCACGCGCACGCACGCACACACACACACGCAGAGTTTTACCCTGCTGGCTGTCTCGGAGCGTGAGGTGGGCGGACGGCCTTTGTGCCGCGGAGGCGATGAACTTTGATCCCGTCGTGTTAAAGGTTCGAGGCATGGTTCTGGCCTCTGAAATTGAGAGGGAAAACAAAGAATGGAAAGTGAAATTAACACCAACAGCAGCACTCCTTCCTCTCACACACACACACACACACACACACACACAAAAACAAGTGCGTGCACAAAACAAGTGATGAAACACAGCAGACTGGACCTGCTATCTTATCGCTCCAGGACCGTCAGTTAAGAGCTTGCGTAATTTCACAGCTATCGGGGTGAGCTTCCTGATCAGACTTGCAGGTCCGCTCCCACACACTGCGGCTCTTTGGCTGGGGTGAGCACACGCACCGACGTCCGTTACGGATGGACGTACGTTCACGTCCTCCTCCGCCGAGAGCCTTTCGGTCTGAGCCGAACCCCCCCACCCACCCGCCCCTGTGAGGATGGCTCTCTCTTACCTTGAAACGCCTGCTTCGAGATCACGCTCTCGGTCACCTGCAACGACAAAGGGGGCCCGTCACGCAAAAACACAAACGTCCCGACGAGAACGGCAAATAAAACAAACAAACGAGGCCGGGGCTTCGCGGAATGAACACGGAGGCTACCGGTGACCCATTGTGCTCACCCGGTTGGAGTTATTTGCTTTGCTATGACTTACATTTATTTATTTAGTTGATGCTACTTAGTCATTTCTCCATTTATGCAGCTGGGTAATTTTTACTGGAGCAATTCAGGGTAAGTGCCGTACCTTGATTAAGGCTGCTGCTGCAGGAGGTGGGATTCAAACCTGGGTCCTTCAAGTGCAACATGGTAACTCTACCCACTATTCCATCTGGTGCCCTTTCACCATTCATCCATGAAATAGGAGCTCACTTGCCACCGATGACGAAATACCATGCACACTTTCAAAAGTGCAAGCATGATGATTCCAGGGTCACCAGTTTGGGGCGAAACTAATATCGATACAGCGCTAAAGCGACTACAACACACTTCTTCACCTGAGATTCCTTTCAAGAGGCAGTGGCTCACCGTACTGGACTTTACCAGGTTTCTACCAGACAGACCATCATATCTCCACGTACTTGGTGGGTGCCAAACCTGTTTCATTCTACTGTAAGCAGGCACCCGAATTATTGTCCTTGGTTGATAGTGGGACATGGACTCATTAATGCTGGATTTGGACTAGACCACTGACTCCTTACACTGAGTTTACACCGAGTCCCCATCTCCAATGCTATGTCACACATTCATGTTAAAATACTAATATAGAATAATAACTATAATAATAATAAGGGTCTGCTCAATTGCAGGGTCAGCGTTAGGACGCTACAGCCAAACGTTGGGACTCAAGTCATTTAAAAAGGTTGATGGAGGTCCATCAAAGGCACAGTTTGCCGTAAGTCGACAACTACCTGCAGTTTCATTTCAGTGTAGCTCAAAATTAATAAAAATAACATAAGTGTTGCACAGTATTTTTATGTGCTATAGTTATACCCAAAACTTCTGACTGTTCTGTAAACGAAACTAGAAAAGTCTGAGTTATTAAGATTTTACTGACTCTGCTTTGACAGTGAAAGTGACTTTAGAGTTAAGAAGAAATCGAGAAGAAACTCTTGGTTCCATCACGTTCGTGAGTCGAGGCCCCGTCTTTCCACCCGGCACGGTAAGACATTCCCCATCAGAGCTGAGCAGAGGAATCGCCGAGCGAGTAAAAATAACCCAGGTGCAATTCCGAGAAGCGAGGTGCGTCTCAGGTAGCGCTTGCGAGTCACGAGCTGTTGGGCTGCGCCTTACGGAGGCGATCCGCCCATTCGCTCGAAGCTGGAGATAAGCGAGGCACCGAAGCAGCCAGCCCTCCCTTGGCAGGAAAACACAGCTCTGCCTTGGTTATCCTTGACTGCGAAGTGCAAGTTTTGACATCGGCCCTGGGTGAGAGTGTGGGCGCCGTGCTCTGGCTCCCCTCATGCACTCTCCAGCTTTCACGGTTTCGCTTGGCGAGCAACATGGGCCCATCCCGTTCGTGCAAAGCAGCAGGGTAAATGGGCGGAGCCTGTGTGTCATCACTGCCTTTCCATCCTTTATTTATGCCGATAAGAACATGCTCAAGTGTTCGGTCTTTCCTGAGGGGAATTCTTGACCGACACGTGCTCTTTCCGCAAGTGATCCGAATGCAGTGCAGTGCATTGTGGGAGAAGTCGGCAGGGCAGTTGGTTCTCTTTACATTCGAAGGATCCAGGCTGGACTCCTGCCTTCTGCTGCAGTCTCTTGATCCACACAGTTACCCTGAATTGCACCGGTAGAAATTGCCCAGCTGTGTAAACAGGTAAATCAATGTAAGGAACTCAGTGTACAACCCTAACATTGTCAGTCGCCTTAGGCAAAAGGGTCAGATAAATAAATGAACGTAAATGTCAGTCCCAGATGTGATCCCTTTGTTGTGTACCGAACATATGCTGCGTTAGCAGGGCTGAGGATACGCATCTCGCTGCCTAAACCCGTCCCTTGCATTCGGGGCTGCTGGTCCGTCTGCGGGAAGCCCCATCCCCCCCCCGAAGACCAAACCGACTGCCGGGGGCTTCCCTGGAACCTGAGCTCCAGGAGCAGCAGATGGACAGAAGCCCTCAAACACTAGTGGACCTCCCCCACCACCAACCGAGGCTCCTTGGAGCACGACGAGCCCCGGTACGGCCCAAACACCTTCCCCCTTACCCCATTCCTCCACCCTTCTCCACATGTGTGTGGAGACGTAGGACGTGGTGGCCATGACTGCGCATGTGGGACTGCAGTGGAGCTGCTCTCTCTAATGGCTTCCAGCTGGGCTCGGGCTTGGGGTGGGGACCCTGCCGGACCCTCAGCAACCGCCCGTCCTCTCCGGGCTGGATCGGAGCAGATGTGTTTCCGGGCCCTGTTTGTCTCCTTTGGCCAATCCGCGACTCAGCCGGGGCATTCCAAAGCCTGTTAATTGCCTCCATCTCTCGTCAGAAGTGGCGCATGTGTTTCGGATTAAGGACCGAAGGCATGAACACCCCCTTCCCCTCTCCCACATCCCCTCCAGTGGTAATTTCGAGTGGCCTTAGCCATCCAGCAAGGACCTGCTGCTGACTCTGCTTGGGTAAGGCGTGGGCCGCGGAAGCATGGGGGCTGAGAGACGGGTGACAGGCCGTGTGGGCGGAGACATGGGACGGGGGGCCGTGAGGTCAGAAGGCCACGAAACAGATTAGCTCAACCCTCCATAATCGAAGCACAGAAAGGTTCCAGTGATGCAAACCCAGCATTGGAAAGCGAGTCGGCCAAACTTGGCCACCCCACCCCCCACAGACAATCACAGTTAAGACTGACTCAGAGACCGGGTCTGACAGAACAGCTTCTATAGAGGAGGAAGAGGAGGGTTAGGTTTAGGATGGTTACGGTCAAGGAGATGAGGATGCTTTAAGCCCACGTTAGGGTTAAGCATTAGGGTTAGAGTGATTAGGGTCAGGGAGATGAGGATACTCCAAGCCCAAATCAGGGGTAAAGCATTAGGTGTTAGGCTAGGAGGGTTAGGGTAAAGGGTTAGGATTAAGACAGATGAGGACATGCCAAACCCAGGTCAGGGGGAGCTCCAGTGAGGGCCTGCACCTACCTTGGAGATGTATGCCCGGATGCCCTCAGCCAGCCTCACGCAGGTCTCCCCGAGCAGCGGCGCCAGGTCCAGAGGGATCTCCTGGTCCTTGTCCAGTGCGTTGAGCAGGCCCAAGCAACGGAGCTCCTCCGCCATACCCTGGCTCTTCACCTATCAATCAGCAGGCGGAGGAGGGCCGTGAGCGAAGGGATCCAACAAAGAGCCGGAGGCCGAGTTCCGCGTCTTCCTCTCTTTGCATTTATTCTTAAAAAGGACATTTTTGTGGGCAATTAAAAAGTTTTTTAAACATGGGGCTTGTTTGCTAGAAGTTGTTCCTGGCGTCGAGGAGGCGCTGAGCATCTGCGTGCTGCTAATGAGGGATTTTTCTGCAGGACGACGGACTCGAAACACTCGAGTAAAACTGCCCCCACGTGCCAGTGTGTGTGTGTGTGTTTGTGTCCACGCATGACTGACTAGGACTTAGCCCTGGCTGCTTGGCAAATCTCCCAGAAGGCCTCACAATGTAGGTATTGGAAATGGGAATCTTGTCTTTTCGGTCCAGAAAGAGCGGAGCTCTTCACCAGGGGAGTCTTTCTTGGGACGATTTGGGCTTCGCAGCTCAGAACAAAGTGCTCGCGCTTCCAGAGAGACACACAGGAAGCCAGAAACAATGTCTGTGTGTCACCTCCGGTTCTGGCTTCTGATCCACTCGGGCGGGACGGAGCGCCAGCAGAGGGGGAGCCAGGAAGGGGGACGGATGAAGGAGAGCGAGTGAAGAGCGGAGAACAAGAGGAGGTGTGTGACCCACATGTGGCAGAACTTCGGCCAGACCTCCGGCACCACAATTCCACAATGTCTTTCTCCTGCCCAGGCGCTTTCTCTAAGTTTACAGTTCTTTGTGTACCGTGGCACGAGGACCGTGATCGGTGTAACCCGAGGCAGGGAAAGAGAGAGAAAGCTCAACGTTCAGAATCAGGTCCAGAACATGGGGTGAGGTGTTGATCATGGCGAGCGATTATCAGACGCTTTTCCGGTCACAGAAATTAAGAATTTTAAATAATGCTTTTTCTCTCCCCTTCACGAGCAGACCGTGCTGGTGACCTCGCATGGCCCTTGAGGACGGACACGGTCGATCACGAGCTGGGGTTGAGAACCCCTCCTGTATCCTCATCAGTGTGACTCACCGGTTGTGCACGGCCGCCCCCACGCAAGCTGATTTGGGCCAAACCGCCGCACCCCCTTTAAGCACCGCAAAAGGCCGTAAGAGCCTTATAAATGCCGAAATCAAACTTGATAGTGGTAGAGATAGAGACAGCGGTCCAAAGTCGACACTGTGCTGCCTCCAAGGGTCTTATTTCATCGCAGAGAAACTGTTTACTCCTTTTCATGTGCCGCAGATTGTTACCTAATGGAATAAATGTAGAATTAGGCCCAGATGCCCTTTCCTCACAGAACCAGCTCTGGGCCAGTCGGTATCTGGAGCACATGGCGTATGTTTGTACTGTTACGGTAAACTGCCCTGAAGTGCTGACGTCACCCTCCCCTCTTACAATGACCCCACCTGGATAATCGTGACATTACGACTCCACGTTACACGTGTGCATGGATGTGGTCACAGGCCAAGCCTGTCATTGGACATCCGCTTCGGCCATGGGCCCAGTCCAGGTCTGCCACTGGCTGGCGCCAACGCCCCCGTAGGCCTGCAGCAGATATTTATGCTAGGGCCCGAAGATTGTTTATAGAGATGGGGTCAGGAGTGTTTATACGTCCTTACATCACGGCTACAGTCCATCCCTAGTTCTAACTAACCCATTCAGTCCTTCATAGCCTATCCGTTCTTCTCAGATCGGGTCTGTTCCCTACGCCAGCGTCCTTCCATCTCCGAAACTTTGGATTTCAGCCTCCACCGGGACCTCAGGCTTGAATGTTTTCGTCTGGGGTGCCAGGCATTGCCCTATAATGACTGCTGTTATGTGTAAGCCTGGATATACATTTGCCCGCTTATTAAATTTAACTAGCGGCATTGTGTAACACCAGTACAACGGGATGAATTGATAAGCTGGAGGGTCGGATGCCAGAAAGCATCTTGCCAAGTGCCGCCCAGACAAAAAGTCCTTTCTGTGCCTCCGTGATTTTAATACAGGTGCTGGACATCCGAACAGAGATGTGCCCGAGGCCGTCCGACTCTGAGTCAATACACACCAGCGATATTTATTAAAAATGCATGAAGATCATAAACCCCTTTTGTCTAAGGCTGCAGGAACCTATTCCCCCATCTTCTCTTTTGAACCTTGGAGATACGGAATACGTTGGGAGGTTTCGGTGAAAACAGCTCTGATGTGGCTGGGTTCTCCCTAGAGCGGGCAAGGAAAGAGAAACGCTGTGATTTTTGGCCTGACATGTCATCCTGGGAGGTCCGTGTGATGAATACACGTGGGGCTCGGGGAACTGAAAACGACTGTGCTCCAACTTACCCTCTATTATTTACACTGAGTACGCAACTGCCGACTCAGGCTCAGCCACGGAAACAATCAAATGCTGCAGTTTGTCCCGCAGTGCACTTCAGTTTAGGTTCCCCAGCTCCCCCGCCCAAGAAAAAAGTACCACACTCACCCCTTGGGAGGCCGTGCATGTCAGTGATCTGGCATTTAAAAAGCCCAGTGGGTGAGCAATTCTCTGTATTCACTGACAGTCGAAGGCGCCTTCACAAGAACCCTTTCAGATTGGCTCCTGAGTATCCGCTGCCAAGCTGGACCTCGGCCACAGCATTAAAGCAAGGTAATTTTCATTACGAAGAGAAGGCGGCATTAAAGGGGAAATCCACTTTTTTCCCGGCTATAAAATGTTTAGTGATGTCTGTCCTTTTTTTCCTGCCTGAAACAATGAATTAAGACCACGAAACAAAGCTTTTTAATTATTTGCCTGCTGCACCCCAAAAGTGCTCATATACAACACGATAATTTCCTTTTTATGAGGAAAACCTCTTGGGGCAGGTTTCTAATCACAGATTAAACTCAGACCAAGAATATAATGGACTTTCATTGTAGAATCCACATTTTCAATGTAGTCGAGTCCAAGAACACTTTGAATGGATTCTGAAAACAAGCCGCTGGAAGTTTCATTTAACTGTGCACTTTTACATGGTTTATAAGGTGGTTCTCTGAACAATAGACTTCTTGGTTGCTACCAAAACCATCAGCTACAGTTTATTGGATAATTTTCAGTCTGCTCATTTGAAAGGGGCCCCCAGTGGTGGTGATTTATAATCATTTCTGCACTACAACACACCAAAGGGCACCGCCAAGCACACACAAAGCTCACATTTAAAATGATTTTTTTTTTTTTTTAAAACAAAGCTTGTCTTGTTAAAACAAATCTATTTTTTTTAAATAACATCATGACCTGTCAGAAGAGCTCAGTGGTTTAAAAAAGATGAGGCTGAGGAGCCCTTAGTTTCTAGCTGCTGACACTGGATCCTTCAGAAAAAGAATCCATCAAAACATTAGACGATTATTATCATTTACTTTAAAGTTCATACTGGGAGTGAAAGATCCCAGAACAAAAGTTATGGACGACGATGAACCCTGTCATCGGCAAGATCCCGGTTGTGTAAAATGAAGTGTCACGTAACCTTCAGAGGTTATAAATAAGGTTATAAATCAGCGCACAGCAAACAGGTTTTGCAAACACTCCTGGAAGGCAAACAACAAGGTTTATGAGTGCAGACAATCACATTCTGAAACAATACAGCACACATCAGAGCGATGTAGAAACACACCTGTGGATGACTGACTGAGGGCACTAAACCTGCCATAATGTCTAAAAAATAATCAGTTGTGTGGACATATAATAGACACCTTTCAGTTTCTCTATTGATGCCAAGTCCCAACATAATATAAACTAAAGTTTACACAGGTTGGTAGTAAATAAGTAAAATAAACTAAAATGGAGTTTATTTCCTGAAACATACATAATAATTCCAGTCCAATAAATTCAATCTGAGGCATCATTAGTTAATGCATTACAAAAGTAACAAAGAAGACATGGTAAAATGTAGTTATAGCTCCATGCATAGGGATAGGTGAATCTTAAAACGTTTTCTATATTTTATTTTTGTACAACAACACGAGACGAAAAGATTTAAAAGAAACGATAGAAATATTATACAGTTTACAGTTTTGCCAAAGTTAATCGGCTCAGACTTCGCCGCGCTCCCGGCGCGCGCCTCACCCAGCGGTTCGCTGGCGCGCGCGCGCTCGCTCGCTCGCTCGCGGAGCTCACCTGGGACACGGACGCGTTCAGGTAGAGGAAGAGGCCGGTGGTGCACGCGACCTGCAGCACGACCACCGCGATGAGCACCATGGCGACCCAGAGGCGCGAAGGCGCGTCGCGCCGCGCGTTCGTAGGCACCACCATGTAGGCGGACGACTCGTTGCTCGCGGATCTGAAGTAGTCCTGCGCGCCCGGAACGGACATGGCAAGTTTTTCCAATTCCAGCAAGTCAAGTGTTTCCGAGCCGAGGTCGGAGGAGCTCAGCTGCGGAGGGAGAGAGCCGCGGCACCGCAGATGAGATGCCTGCTGGCTGGGGGCTGGGGAACGAAAGAGAGAAAGCAGGCGCTGTCCCGCGCGCAGGAGACACTCCAAACAAAGGTTTACATTAACTTTTTCGCGTGGGAGGGTAGACGTGACGACCCCCCCCCCCCTCCCCGCACCTCTGGGACAAGCGGCGCTCCGAAAACTTCACGCCCACAGACGTGTAGCGCTGAGACTGCGCTGAGACTGCGCCGAGACGCTTCCACGGCGGCGCGCAGGAAAGAGTTAAACCCGGGTTGCCAGACTTTGCTGTAACTCCACCCGACTCTCCCCGAGTTCTGCATTACGTAGTCGATTACATTTCGGTGCTCTTCTGGCAACCACTAAATTAACCCTTTCAACGACGAACTGGGTTTAGGAAAACAGGCGCTCAGCGCAATTCGCGAAAAGCGCACAAAAAGAGAGCAGACAGAAACACTGCATACGAAGCCACGGTCGTCAGTGCTACACGAAACGGAGGACATCACACACGGCTGTTGCGAACCTGCATGTTAGCCTTGTGCAGCGCCGCAGGTGAAGTTGCGGTGAAGAGTGTTGACGTACGAGGAAAAGTTAATAATAAATAAATCGATTCATTCATTGTGATTATGATTTTTATCTGTCTTGTACATCATGATGCATGTACACAGCAAGAAATATTTATATATTTTTTATTTTTATTTTATTTTATTGTGTATGCTGATTTCTTGCAGGTAATATACATTTTATTTATTTATTTATATACAGTTATACATATATATCTAGCATCTAGCTTATGCTTTATTAACAGTTTCATTTTCATTTGCGTAGTTTTAACTAATGTTTTTTTCTTTTCACCTGTTTTCATCTGTAAAGTTTGTTGATGATGGCAGATTTTTTTTTTTTTTTATGTCGCTGCCAACCATTAAAATGTCTTTTACATTCTGTATCAGAGTATTGGATGTTATAATTTGTTATAATAATGTTTGTTACCGAAAACAATTTACACCGTTTAACCCTTTTTTAATGTTTGGGTTGGTTTATAAGAGCATCTGAGGGTTCTGCCAAAGTGGTCAAGAATGGGGTTTGAATCGGCTGCATTCATATTAGAAGGCCATGCCTTTAACCACTGCACCACCTAATGCTGTTGTTCAGTGTGACTGAATGAATAAATGAATGAATGCATCTAAAAACTTTATTAATCCCACAGGGATCTTGCATATGGGTGCAGCACCATACAACATACCCATAAATATATGTGCATACAGGACCCAGGCATGATGAAATGAAAAAGAGGGTAAATCCACAATTAAACAATATTTATACTGATAATGATGGTACCAGTCATAATTGACTGTTCTCCCTGAAGGCTATTTAAAGACCAATTAAGTTTGCTGCTTCACGAAGGCTCCTCATGGCTCTCTGGTTTTTTTTTTTTTTTTTTTTTTTAATTTCTTGGTTTGCATTCCAGCGAAGGAAGGGTCTCTGGACTGTTTCCACCTGTGCTTTTGAAAGTCACATACCAGCGCTGTTTCTCTGAGTCTATTTGAAGAACTTTGGCTACCTCCTTGCAGAGGAGCCTCCAAGCAGAGAGGTGCTGATGATGGTTTTGACTTGCGCATGAGGTTAAGGTCAGTAGTTTTGGCCTGTTTCACATTTCACTTCCTTGGAGTGTTGCTGAACTGAAACATCAGTACTTCTTATAGCTGAAGTGTGTGTTTCTATGTGTCTGAGGGGCCCAGACATTTAAAAACTCCTTTGTTCTTTTTAAACTCATTTTTTTTTAAAGGTATTTTTGCGCAGGGGCAAACTTTGAATGTGAAAGTAATGCCTCCCAATACACACAAAGTTCTATGACTTCTTATTCTTAGCATACAACGCAGCTGAGGTATGAATTCTGGCTAAGATTAAGCCCCGCGAGGCACTGCTCAGACACACTTCGCCTGCAGATCGCAGGAGAAATAAAACACTTGGAATTGCCTGTCAGGCAAAGGCAGGCTGGGGGGAGGACGAAAAAGGAGTCTGTTTGTTTGCAAAAAAAATTAAATTTCATATGTGAATAGGTGCATGTGTTTCAGAGGGCAAAAATAGTCTTGACAGTGTATTTCATTTAGACGGGTGTTGGGGGGTTGTGTGTTTTCCGTGTTCCTTCGGAGGAGATTGGGGTCGGAGAGCCGTTCTGCCCGACCTGGGACCGAGCCAATAACCAAGTGCTCTTTCTCTCTCCCCCTCCTGCTCGACTTGGCCGCTCAGCAGGAGCCCTTAGAAGGAATACATGGCTTTGAGAGTAAAACCTCCTCCCCCATCAGACTGGAGCAGTTCACCTTCCAAGGACGGGAATTAGCTCCTTCCTTTCGATCTCCGCTAGATCAAGACGCCAGCATTCAACATCACGTTGAATTTGTATCTGAAACGTTGCATTCGCACTCACCTGTTTGTAACACGCTTGCACTCTATGTTCGATGGGGCACGGAGGTCCAAAGAGAAACGGAATTTCGTTCTGCTCTATCTGTAACTCACCTGTGGGTGGAATGACAATGAGGTTGACTTTGATTTGATGTGCATTCGAAATGTGGTTTGAGCTTCATCGGTCCATGGGCATGGAGATAACGGATGAGCTGTCATCCAGTGGCTTCACCGAGACCATGAAGTCCCAGTGCAGTGTCCTCCTCATTATCCATTTGTCCATTTTCATTAATCGCTCCTCCTGGTCTGGGTCACAGTTGTCCGGAGCCTATCCTAGAATCGCTGGATGCAAGGCTTGCAAGGCTTCAGCCCCTTCAACAGTTTTCGGTGTTTTCAGCACCGCTGTTCCTTTACGTTCATCCATTTTTACTTTACTTGTGTACCCTCCTCAGGTGTATCTCTAACAATCTGTTTACTTCGGTATCTCACAGTATTTTGATCATCCTTGACAAAGGTGCTCCAGTTTTTCCTATTGAAATGATATCTCAAGGTACAGTTTTTTAGCCCGATATGGCCATGTATCTCCTGTGGCGAGTCATGTGACAGACCGAGAAGCGGCCTGCCGACCTTGCCATCAGAGTGTGACTGTTGTGCTTCTTAATAATCTGAGCAACATGTGACGCATGCATCGGGGCAGCGCTTTGGCATGGTTGCAGCAACGTGAGCCAAGCGATACACACAAACACACGCTATGGGTCCAGGACTACGTGCAAGGGCATCGCAAATTAAATTACAGACAACGTGCTGACACTGGAATGCTGGCATTGCCAGGGGGCTCAAATTCAGGCACCCAACCTGTGCTATAAAACACCCAATAGATACCGATAAGAGATGCGTTAACCATGTTAAAAACAAACTGCCGTGACGTTAATTTTTTTTGTGAGCCGCTGAGTTAGCAACTGGAACTAAAAAGGGGACCAAGCAGCTTTTTTTTATATTCAATGTCTTTTAAAACCATTACAGCCCTAGAATGGCATGTCGGGTGTGTAGACATAGCTGATGGATTAACTCAAATGATTTTTTTCGTTTCCTGCTGTAGATCTCATACGAAAAATTTGCCAGCATACAGTGTTTGTCTTTTGGGGCTTTGTATTTGAAGGCAGTGACTGTAAGCACTACACCACCTGGTGACCCCCGCCCGGTGACCGACCCCCCCCCCCACACACACACACAGAGTAGGTCAGGGATGTTATGTTAGTAACAGGGATGTGGGAGTTGATCTCCCAACCAGTCCCCAGAGGGGCACAGCCTTCACTTGCACACACCACCACTGCCGAGTCTTTAATATTAATTATCCTCTTACTCATTTGCTTGGCAGATTCTTTTATTCAAAACAGCTTCATAAAACGTTTCACTTTGTGCATCTACTTGCGCTTGTGCCTTTATAGTTCATTATAGACTACTTGCGCTTTTATAGTTGATGATTACAAATACTGATTTGTTCCTGGGTTTTACTGCAACAATTTTGGTTAAGCACCTTGCCTAAGGGGGCAGAACAGCTGCCTGCCTCCTGGGTCCTGAACTAATAGCCCTATGGTTACTGCTGTATGTCACTGGACACCAGATTGCTTTAAAACTGCAGCCCCGTTGTTAGATGCAATTTTCGACCAGGGGTTCTTAGCTTTTTTTATGCCATGGATCCCTTTGGTGGTCTGGTGAAGCCTATGGACCCCTTCTCAGAATAATGTATTTAAATGCATGGAATAAAATACATACGGTTACAAAGGACCAGTTATATTGAAATAATCAATGATATAAAAATATTAATGTTGACTACATTCACAGTTGAAGGAAGTGCTAAATTTCAGCTGGACGTAAGAGAAAATAAAGATGGGCATTTTTTTCCTATCCGTGTTCACGGACCCACAACGTCTGTCCCCGAACCCCAGGCTGAGAACCCCCGTTTTAGACGCTACTTTCTACATCCCATTCACATACTCGACGAGCATTCCTGATACAAATCCTTGTCTGCTGTTGTTGACAAATGGCCGCGAAGTAGAAATAACACATCTTTTCGTATGTGTCAAGTCACGCAATCCTTTACAACATCCGAAACGCGTAAATAACCCACATTTGCATATTTATTCAGTGCAAAAATCCAGTATAAAAACAAGTGATACATGTATTTTTTCCATGTAAAAAACACCCCCCGGGCCTGGAGTGACGACAGTCCATGATGACAGTCCTATAGCTGGGGAATCGGTCCTGCTTCTGGTGCGTCGTGTCAGTCGCCATGTATCCGTGTGTTCCGGCATCCGTTCTTGCGCTCTTGTCTCAGTCCAGCGCTGTTATTGTATTGCTGTTATTGTTTGGAGACGTCCCCCCCCACGCACTAGTCGCTGGCTCCGCTAAGCAGCTTCTCCCAGCTGCTTCTGCAGACACTCGATCAGACAGAGGTCAGTGAGACTCTGCCTCCTCTCCACGGCCCTCTCGTCCTGTTCGCAGAACCGCAGCACCGATGTGACCAGGTCTCCCACGGTCCAGCCAGAGAGCTGCGCTCGCCGGGCCACGCTGCAAAACTGAACCACGGTACGAAACGCGTCAGGGCAGGAAGATCATGTAGCAGTGGGACTTGGTTAAACACCTGGCCCTAAAATCCAAAGCTGTGACAAATTAAGTGTGCTTTAGAATCACGCGCCTGCATCCAAGTGTCTCTTTCCGCTGATGTCATGCGCTCGTTGTATTTTCCGTCTCTTGGGAAAAAAGCGTCCGCTAAATGAAGAAATGTAAATGCATATTCAAGTCCCACAGTGGGAGCAGCTGTTTTACCCCTGAGCGAAATATGTACATAAAAAGGGAAGATGTACAAATATTTAAGTGCTCTAGTCTGCTTTAGAAAAAGTTCCTCTCAGGACATCAAAATGATAGCAATACAGTTATGTCTAAATTAGCATATGTATGTATGAATATGTATATTATAACACACTATCTGCATACGTTGCACATGCTGCACTTCATATTGGAAAAATGCTAAATGTTACCAGTGCTGATGACCTCATCTGTGGTTAAATTATGGAGACGGAAAATATTTTTCAATAAAGTGCATAAGTGTAGCATAATTGTATTTCTCTTATGAACTCACACACGTCTCATATTATCGTTGCTCAATGTAACTCTGGTTAGGCTGTATTTGTACTGTAACTGTTCTGCACTGGGTGATATGAGCTGCACTTTGGTGATACTAACTTGGGAGTGTAAATGCTGCGTGGGATTTGCCGTACCTTTGTTTGAAGCTGCGCGTCCGTGAGTGTGAGCTGCAGGACCGCGGTCTCCATGTGCGAGGCGGCAGCCCAGAGGAGCAGGCCCTGCAGTGCCCGCGAGCCGCTGTGGTTCCAGCTGCCCAGCAGCGCTCGAACCCGTGACCCAGCCGGCCCTCTGCGCAGCTTGGCGGCTTCCAGCGTAGAGCTTCTCAGCACTTTCTCCGCTAGGTCTGATGCGAAAGAGCTGCACCGGGGAGGCAGAGGGGTCAGGTGGGGCCTTGGTCCTAGGCTGGGGAGTCTTGACCTGCCGAGGGTTTGGGGTTCGAGGCAGGGCTGCGTCCTCTGTTCCAGCGCCGGGGTCAGGTTGTTCTCGGAGCGACCGTCTTGCTCCTGGTCCGGTTGTTGACAGAGGCCTGCCTGTTGCAGAGCCTCGGCAACCAATTCCTCAGCAAGCTCCTCCAGACCTTCCATCCCGGATCCACCGATGTCGGGGTGCCCTCTCTGTGTCGGAGTCCCACGACACGGCGCAACGTCCACAGACGGCCCTGCCCTCGAAGGCCCGGAACCTTCTTGCATTTCCTTCTGCTTTGCCGCTGCCTCCAGCACTGCAATTTCCAGCACCCTCTCAGCCCAGCTCTCAGCCGCTGCGCGTGTGGCTCCACCGTTTGGATCGCCCTCCACACTGCAGGACATAGGACCCGTCTGGTGACTCTGTATGCCAGGACTCTCAGCACTGATCTCCACTCCGCCGGGTTCCTCTGACTGCTCTGGGCTGAGCGTCACGAGCCCCTCGATGATCTCTGCCGACAGCCAGTCCGCATAATCCGATAAGCAGGTTATCTCCGCTCTGGCTCGTCCGCTCCTCGTTGTCCCGTCCTTCTGGACCTCCGTCCCGCTCAGCTCGTCCTGAGTGCACTCGAGCGACAGCGAGCGCATCAGTCGCGCCATGAAGTCTGCCTTGTCCTCCCCGATGACGGGACTGCCCTGCTCCGAGCAGGCGGCATCTTTAGGGGTCGGTGGGGGTGGAGAGGGACGGAATCCGTTGGCCAAGCCGCATTTGAGGCTCCTTGAGAAACCTCCTGGACTCCTGACCGTTTCTGGGAGAAGGGGGGAGGTGGGCGGAGCACTAGGGTAGTCGATGGAGCCCTCACTGGGAAGCGCAGAGTGGGCCACGGCGGAGGGGAGGCTGTCCTCATCGTACACCGCCATGCCCTCATCGCCCCCTGCCTCCCACAGTGTCTCCAAGGGGGGCTTCCGTTCCTGAGTGACGCTCGGTGCGTGTCCAGCACCTTCCGGAGGGACCGTAATCTGGGACGAGGTTTTGGCCTTGTCCTCCTCATGCTGGCCACAGTGTTGCGCCCTTTGGCTCTCGCCCACCTCCCAGCGATGCCACGCCGACTGCAGGATGCTTTCCGTCAGGGCCGCTGCAAACCCCTCGAGGGCACCGTTTCTCGCCCGTGGCGGCGGTCCTTCCCCGGCAGGTGCCCTCCTCGCGGCGTCCATCAGGGCTTGGGTATACATGCTCAGGGAACTCAGAAGAGAGCATCTGTTGTACGCTGGCGGGGGACAGGCCTGGCAGTTGACAGTCACCTGAAGAGAAGGTGTGATCTTTACATTCGCCGATGGCCTTCTTTTACATATTTAAAGGGCTTGATTACAATGCGCTAAAACACATCTCCTTTCATTCTTCTAGGGACAGCCCTCCCATTCCTGTCCTGCAAGTGGGCTGTGCTCTGTCTCCCCCTGGTGTCTGCTGGGGCTGTGAGCAAGAGGCCTACCTGCATGTGTCCCACGCGCGTCTCCCCACAGTCAGGTCTCTCCTCCGTGCGCAGCTCACACAGCCTGAGACGGCTGCGCAGCCACTCTTCCTCCAGGGCCATCTGGTCAGAATCGAAAACAGGAGTCACCCCAAAGTGGAAAACTCAGGAATTTACATCTTCTACTCATACCGAAGAAAGAGCTGCTGTGTTGGGGGCTCTAATTCTGATGTGTGACAGACAGGTGTGAGCAGCCGCGTGTACATGCCATATTATTATTATTATTATTATTATTATTATTATTATTATTATTATTCAAGGTGCGGCAGGAGCCAATCAGAGTACACACGCTGTCTGAAGCCACTTGTCCCGAGCGGGATCGCTGCGTGCCGGAGCCTAACCCGGTAACACAGGGCGCAAGGCTGGGGGGGGGGGGGACACACTCTGGACGGGATGCCAGTCCATCCCAGGGCACCCCAAGCAGGACTCGAATCCCATACCTGCCAGAGAGCAGGACCAGGCCAAACCCGCTGCGCCGCCGTGCCGCCACGCCACCACGCCCCCTTCCAGTCAGAGTAAAGAAACTTAAACATGGCGTAAAACCCGGCCAGCGGTGAGACAGCGATCGGGGCACAGTTCCTGGAAGAGGGTCACGTGGCGCACAGGAAGTAGTTCTGCTTTCGATCAGGACGTGGTGAGGTGGTGCTGCCAGATAAGTGAAGCCCCACATATATTCTGCCTACTTGTAGCCTTTATACAGCACAGGCTTCTCTAACTGACTCCCTCAGTGGCTCGAAATATGGAAACGGGAGGCCAGCTGGACGGCGCTGAATGAACAGGGAGAGGCGTGTTGACGTGCGTCACTGCATCCGTTACTCAGAGACGCCAGCGGCCATACGTTCTCCTGTCGCTCCCCTCCTGGATGTTGCAGTAACGTTTAAATACCGCACTATAATGTCTTTAACTGAGCTCCGCTTTACAAATCCGTGCCAACGAGCGTCCGAACGTAGGTCTCATCGTGCACGTTCGACCCGCTTCCAAAAAAACCTCGACCTGGCGTACGTTGAATTCGTAATTGGCGGCCGTGTAACTCTTGTGGGAGAAACAGGAAACGATGAAGCCAAAGGAATATTACTAAAGAAATATTTATCTCTGTCTGGCTGCAGCCCCCTGTGTATAGCTGGGAAATTTTGGGCGATGCTGCATTTTATCGAGAGATAAACCCATGAAGTGCAGACCGGCCCTCAAGCATACACGTGCCTCCAGGCGTGGGCACACGTGCGGAGTGTGCGCGTGTGTCTTTTTTCTTCTTCTGCCACTAAACATTTTTATTTACTCAGTTTTCCCCACAATGGAATAGGCGCTTTTTAAGAGCTTCTCTTTAGGTTCCTCATCAGGACTTGTTGCCTATTAACAGAAACTATTAATACACAAGTAGTGCAGCAGAGCTACATATGAACCCCCCCTCCCCCCCGGTTTCAACATACATCAGCAGCGAATCCCAGAGGATGATCACATGGCCAGCGATGCCGAAGTTACGCTTCGTCCGTCCGCCGGCGCTTTCCGTGCGTTACGGATGCGGGAGGGATGGTCCCCCACGACTAGGCGGGGCAGGGGTCCTACTCACCGTGTCGCGGGACGGAGCGAGGGCGACGGACGGGGGCTCGGCGCCTGTCACACAGACTGCTCAACGCTGCGGAGGAACTGTAACCGACGAGGCCTCGCCACCAACAGTTTGAACTCACTTCCTGTCTGAAAGCACCAGATATCTCCGGCGCTCAGGCAGTTTGTGTCCTTGTGTGTGTGTGTGTGTGTGTGTGTGGGAACGATTACCCTCGTGATATCACAGGCCGCACATGCGTCTCCTTCACTTTCCCTTCGTGCTCCTCTATTAAGCAACCTTAAAAATGCCTCTTCTGTACCCATGAGCACAATATCGAAGACCGAAATTTTTCACACACTTAGAGGTCTTTTAAAAAAACAACTCCCTCTGCTGCTCATCTCTCCGAGGGATACAGTAAAGCATGAGCTTGCCTGAGAACATGCAAATTTGTGCTACTTCCTCTTCCATATGTCACAGAAGGGCTACAATCTATTTTTAAATTATAACCAAATTAGGTATGCTCACTAGAGCTCTTTCAATGCACCATATTTAACCTTTTTTATTAAAAAACATTAAGTAGTAAGTAGTAGTTCGGTATCCCGCTGCATGGATGACATGTGCACAATTAGTTAACGCACATAAAAAAGAGATGTGCAATATTTGTGGAGTATACAGTCTCATGCTGGCATTACCTGAGAATCCATGTCTAACATAATAAATATAATAAATATCCCGCTCACTTTAAAGCACCTTGATTAACAAACGAATACCATATAAACAAAACTTACAGTATATAACCGCTGTGGCTTCCCAATTGTCATGGAATTTGCCTTAATTACACACCAGCCTAATTTTGATAGACTAACGGACTTTAGTCTCACTTAATTACATAATAGTACTAATACGTAATATGTTAGTATTCATGGCAGGCAGCGCAAGGATGTTTTATGCAAAAACTGCCATAGTACAATAAAATCAGACGTTCATGCGTGAGTGTGTTCGTAAACGAGTGGGTTGCATTTCCGTTGTTTGCGCACGTTCTCGGTATTATTTGCATGTCATTATTCCTGGGAACGCCGGCCTTTACAGAGAGGATAGCAATTAGAGCCACGGCCTTGCGCTCAAAGGCCCGAGGTTGGAATCCCACCTACTGCTGCCGTACCTTTGGTCAAGATCTCCTGAAGTGCTCCAGTAAAAATCAAGACACTACATTAATGGGTCAATCGCTCTATGTTGGCTTGGCTGAACAACTATTTGAACTCCTCTGCAGTTTTGCCTTAGGACAATATTTCCAATGAGTTTCGCCCTGGTCTCTGCTAATCAAAAGTTGTATGTACAGGTGTTATGAGGGCACAGCGAGCAGTGCTGCTGTCTCACAGCGTCTGGGTGGTGTGAGAGGACGTGGGTTTGATCCCTGCTCAGTCTGTGGAGTTTGCGTGTCCTCTGGGTGCTCTGGTTTCCTCCCACAGTCCAAAGACATGCTGTTCAGGTTCACCCGTAGTGTGTGAGTGTTAATATAATAGTATTGATATAAAAAGTACATTCAGATAACAGAATGAGTACGTTGTGTTTATTGCTACGGTAATCAATGGCACCAGTAGTATGGAGATGGACCCCTCAGATGATGGTGTATTCTTTGGTCCAAGGGCTTACATTTCAGAGTACTTGCCTTCACCTTGAGGTAGCTGCCTCGAGCCAATAAACAGTAAAGCTTGAGGGCTAGACAGGCAAAGTCCAACACTGCAAAGCCCATGCGGTACTCTGGAAATGTTATCTGGGCAGGACAGAAGTGGTACCGTTGGACTTACAGGTCTGAAATCATAGGAAGCCTAACTGCTGGATGCACACTAAATACTGACCTTCCATTTCCAGCCTTCGCTTTAATGAAACATCACACTGCGCTAATAATTCAGTTCTAAGTTGATATAATTGAAATAACCTGCCTTTAATGTTGCTTCATAAACATTTAATGACATTACCCCGAGGGTGTGTATTCAGCCCGCCCAAGAGTCTGATCTGCAGTGAAAACTGGGCTCAGCACTTTGCAGGAAGAGCAGTGTGTCGCCAGAGGGACTGCACTAAAAGGTGCAGACAAATGGGGAAAAGAGGGGAACTTTCTTTGCTTTTTTGTTGCAACGAAATTAAAACGTCACCCCGCAGACTGTAAGAATAAATGGAACGAAGAACCGGAGTGCAGCCTCATTGCAATATGTCAAATGGGAAGCTGCGAAAGGCACATCAAATAGCATCGGGCGAACCTGTCAAAACATCAGTATTAAGTTAGCAGAGAATTAAAGCAATTACTCATTTTAAAAAGGGCAGCAGGCAGCACAGCGGTTAAGGTTAAAAACATGGTCAAAAAGGTTGGCGCTGGACCAAGGTCTAGGAAAGCTTCTGGAAGAAGGTAGTTAACCTGAACTGCTAAACTAAATATCTTAGTGAGTAAATGTATAAAAATGTGAGCAGTGTGGAAATGTGTCCAATTCTTGAGGTATGGATTTGCAATGAGTTAAGTAGCTGATTGTAGTTATGATGTATAAGATTATAAAATGATTACAGAATAAAATCCACCTCTTAACTCCAACAGGAATGTGATGCTCCATCCCCCTCATAGGTGTACAAAATGTGAAACTCAGGTCTCAGTTTTGGCCCTGATGTGGTAGAATGAGCTCCCTCTGTCTCTCAGAACTGCTGAATCCCTTCCAGCATTCAAGAAGGTTTTCACAACCAGACGTGAAATCCTCTCCAGCACAAGTGCAGGTTTGAGAAGGCTGAGTTCACACAGGTAGCACGCTGGTGTCATGGTTACTGTGCTGGCAGACACACGACAGGGTGAGGGAGACGTCCGCTTGCGTTACACCCACATCAAGGAGTGTGTATGCTCCTGGAGTCTGTGTCAATGAGGTCTGAAATGTCCTGGAACATCATTATTCTCAACTGATTCTCCTAATTACTGAGGAAGTTCAGACAAATTGGAATATTTGCCTTTCATTGAAGTTATCGACTCATTTATCCATTATACCAAAGGTGTGTACGGTATAATAATCTGGCACAGTTCTTGAATTTTCAAAAGCATTCAACCATGGTCTAAAAGTCTTCCCGTAATGAATGCATACTTCTATATCGTAAGTCATTAAAGCTGCCTGTTCACCACTAGGTTCGCTTCAGAAGTCGACCGAGAGCTGTTGCGAAGTGCAGACATGGTTTTGTTAAAAAGACAACTCCAGTAGTCACAGCAGTTGAGCAGCTGGAGATAAGGATGGAACTACCAAATGAACACTTGGTTTCCTCCTCAGTTGCAAACCTACTGATCTGGGGAAAACAAAACAGCTTGATAGGAACACCAGAAATTTGTGGCTTTGAACTGCAGAGAGTCTACCTTGAGAACCATGTGGCCTAGATAGGTGGTCTGTCATATTTACTTTCAGGTACAGTGTTTTGTGCTTATGTTCAATGTTCTGCATGCAAAAGAAGGTTGTATTTGGGCTGTGAGGACCAGATGATGAGCACAGCAGTTGAACCACTTGGATCTCCACCAGCCAACCCTTCATGACGTCCCTCAAGACAACCCACTTAATGTTGTCCATGTGACATAATCTGGGTTGACCCTGAGAGTGTGATGAGCTCACTTGCCCATCTGGCAAACCTCCATGATGAGCCCTCAGCTCCCTGTTCCTCAAGTAGGCATGGATGTCTGTGGATTGAGAAAGAGTCACTGCAGTCTTTCTCATCCATGTGAAACTCCTCAGCCGCACATGGTGGTGGCAACAGAGCGGTGTCACACCCAGGGTTAGCCAATCAGAAGACACAGAAACTCAGCACAACCAATCAGAAGGCAGTACACAACATGTACTGGAGATTTCTCAAGCAAAACCAAAATATTGCTTTTTTATAAATGGTACAAAAAGTAAGACTTGACATAAAAGTCAAGCCAGAAGATATATACAGCCAAGATCAAAGACAGTAACTACCCATCCGTATAAGAACAAGGCTCCGTTGAGACTTGACTTGGGTAAACACCACATCAATATTGACTGCTTACCGCTGAAGGGAGAGCACATGGTCTTGGTCTTGAGCCCACGGCCAACCCCCGGTAGTCTAGTCCACAGGCTTCTCCTGGAGCTGGAGCAGGACCGGTCGGTAGGGTTGATGATGGTAACCCAGTGAAGACACACATGCTTTCCCTAGTTCAGCAGGAAAAGAGTAATCAAAATTCATGCCAGATTCCTCTCGGTGGGAAGGTGATGGAGTTCTTTACTTTCAGCTTGCACAGAAAACAGCAAACTGTGTAATGTCATGGTAAAATAAGTGTCTAGCACTTTATTCTGATAACTCAAGGGGTGAAAATATGACATTCTCACATAAATTTGAATGAATCCAGTTTTGGCCTCACTCTGCTTTTCAGTAGACAGGTGGCAGACTGAAAAAAATGTCATATAGCATTAGTTTCTGAGGTTCACCTCGCTTTGTCGAACCTGCACCCCTCTTGGGTTTCTTTTCCTGGGCTGCTTGATAACTTGACCTATATATCGGTCAAGGTGCAAAACAAAGGCAGTTCGAGCTCCTGTGAGCACTAACACTGGGGACATCGGTATCTGGGCACATGTACAATGTTGACGTCACGAAAAAGAACCCGGCTCTTGAAGACTTGTTTCAGGAGAAGGTCTTCTGTGCCTGAAGCATGACATGAGTGAGCAGCTACATTAATTCGGGGAGGATGGTGAGGGAAAGTCACCCTTTCTAGCGTGAGCTCTCCAGGCTCTAGAAGTACTATCCAGCAGGTAAGTTAATGATGCATATAATGACCAAGGAATTAAGAGGTGGAGAAGAATATTTAATATCTTACACTGTCACTGATGGTGACTGGTTCACGACCCACAGAACTGCCATTCAGAAAAATCAACTACACGGGGACAGTTTTAGTTACACTTGCGAGCCTTTTACAATTTGTGAGCGCTGGCTGTGTTAGAGGCATTGTAATTGTAATGTCAGCCTACAGAAATGGGCCTTGTCTTTATGTGGGAAGTGCCACGATCAACTCGAAATGGCACATTAACGGCCGTAATGCGTTTAAGATAACGTTCCGCAAATATTAGACAGTGGCTTTTGAGATGCAGCAGCATACATTTATTTAACAGACGCTTTTCTCCAAAGTGACTTCCAATGAACTCACGCACATACACACACACCATATGAAACCGTTTGTCCCATACTGGGTCACAGTGAACCGGAGCCTAACCCGGCAACACAGGACAAAAAGCTGGAGGGGATACACCCCACACAGGATGCCTATCCATCACAAGATGCCCCAAGCAGGACTTGAACCCCAGACCCACTGGAGAGCAGGACTCAGTCCAACCCACTGCAACCCCATCCAATGAACTCTATGTAGTGTTATCAGCCCATACACCTTATTCACCGCGGTGACTTACACTGTTAGATACACTACTTACACTGGGTCACCCATCCATACATCAGTTGAACACACTCTCTCTGTCACTCACACACTACAGGGGAACCTGAACAGCATGTCTTTGGACTGTGGGAGGAAACCAGAGCACCCCAAGGAAACCCATGCAGAGCAAAAAAACTCCACAGACTGAGCAGGGATGGAACCCATGTCCACTTGCACCACCCAGGCTGCATGAGACAGCAGTGCTACTCAATGTGCCACCATGCCACCTTTAACAATTTAGTGTGAATAGTCAGCCTTTTGAAGTGTATACTGCTATATTTTGATTTTAAGATGCCTATATGAAAGTGCTCTAAATTTTGTGGAGAAAAAAGTTCTCCAAGACCAGCTCTACAGGAGTTCAATGCTGCCATTTGACCACGAGAGGGAGAGGTGATCTCAAGCGTTCAGTTATTGTTTTTAATAATTTATTTTGCTTTTTATAGATTCCTATTAGCCTTGAGTGAAAAGAACAGCCCCTATTGTTTGCCTTCCTGTGAAAAGACAATTAAAAGGAAAAAAATGCTTGTAGAGTCTTAAAGCCGTGTGTATTCAGCATCTCGCAAAGTGTGATTTGTGGGGAAATCTCAGCTCGGTGCTTGCTAGATAAAACACTTTGTCTGGAGGGAGGTCGCCCCGAGAGACTCGCGAGGAACAGGCCAAGCTGTGAACGTCCCTTGTGGTTTTGGTTACAACAAAATCAAAATGACACAATACACTTTGAAGGAATAATGTGAAGCCCATTGTTCAGTGAACCACACCACATGACAGTGATCCTTTATGGTTTTACAACATCAAGTGAGCTCACTCAGGGCATTAAATGTTAAACATATCTGCCCTCATTAGGATAAGGGAGGTTTATTATTATTATTATTATTATTATTATTATTATTATTGTTGTTGTCGTCATTGTCATTTTTTATTTATTTATTTATTTATTTATTTATTTATTTTTATGGGAGTGTGGTGGCGCAGCAGGCTTGGCCGGGTCCTGCTCTCTGGCGGGTCTGGGGTTCGAGTCCTGCTTGGGGTGCCTTGCGACGGACTGGCGTCCCATCCTTGGTGTGTCCCCTCCCCCTCCAGGCTTATGCCCTGTGTTGCAGGGTTAGGCTCCGGCTTTCCGCGACCCCGCCTGGGACAAGTGGCTTCAGCCACTGTGTATGTGTGTATTTATTTTTATTATTAATTATTATATACAACTTTAATTCAAGATGCTGCCAGCACCTTTGCTGTTCAGTTACTGGTAGACATACATGCATTTTTTTTTTTTCAGTACTAGTTAAGCAGCTAGTCATGTGTGGTATTTTTAGACAACTTTGTGGGATTCATTTATCATATGGACACGGGGGCAGTTTTAGTTACACTTGCGAGCCTTTCACAATTTGTGAACACTGGCTGTGTTAGAGGCATTGTAATTGTAATGTCAGCCTACAGAAATGGGCCTTGTCTTTATGTGGGAAGTGCCACGATCAACTCGAAATGGAACATTAACGGCTGTAATTAAATTCCAAGGTCGCTGAGTTAGAGTGAAATCCAGCGCGTGTGGAAGTTCTTCTGATAAAGCTCACGCATGGCTGATGATTGTTTATTGGCTGATGAGATATCTGGCTTAATTGAGAGACCACTTGATTGTGATTAAGAGTCTTAATAGTTTTTGCCGTGCCTGCCAAACTTTCTCCCAAGGCCCTGGTAATCTCACGGATATTCTGGAACAAAGAGACCTTGACTAGTCTGATGCTCGTAAGCTGCCATTTGTATGGAAAAGGAGCAGGACCCTCGATGACCTTCCCTCCCGTGAACTTGGGATCTTCGAAAACTAGGCTCGCCTTACATGACCTGAACTTTCAGGATTCAAATGAATTTCAAAATAAAAAGCCTCTGAAAACCCAAAAACTCCTGAACTCAAAGGACTCGTCCTCCTTCCTTCTACAGAAGCTGTAGCTGCCAGCCATTTAGAATGTAAATTCACTTGCCTAAGAGCAGAGGGGACATGTCAGCTGAATAACATTGCATCTCCTGAAGATCTGTCATTTTTTTTGTTGACATTTTCAGAGTTTTGCTCAGCAGCGGGTGGTGCGATTTCACTAAGCTAAAGCCACACCTCCGTTATTTCACGTGGATTTCCACCACAGGATGGAAACACTGATAATGAGACTTCCCCTGTACCGCTGTCCATTATTTATGTCTATAAAGAATAAATAAATATTATATAGTATGTATGAAACAATATATTGGTGTCAAAGCTGGCTGGGTAGCTTATAGCTTATTTCATACTTTAAAGGATTGTAAAGGTTGACTCTGTTGGTGCTTTTCCGGTAATTGTTCAAACACAGTTGCATCTTGACAGATTATTGCCTGTGATAGATAGGGCTTATTATCTAAGCCGAGCCAGGAAAGAACTGTCCTTTCCATTTGGGCACCTGCACCAAGAAAATAAGTACTGGATATACACACACACACACACACATAAAAACTGCTTGTCCCGAGCCGAACCCGGCAACACAGGATGCAAGGCCAAAGGGGGAGGGGACACGCCCAGGATGGAACACCGGTCCGTTGCATGGCACCCCAAGCAGGACTCGAACCCCAGACCCCCCCCGAGAGCAGGACCCGGCCAAACCCGCTGCACCACTGTGCCCCCCCCCGTATTGGGTATTCTTAGAAGTTCATTTCTGGATTGTAGGTTATTACCTCTTAGGAGCTGTACCACGTGGGAGAAGTGCGGCTTTTAACACACCGGTGGTTGGGAGCCCTTGCCCATTTGCCCCCATGTGCTTTATTCAGCAATTTTTTCTTTTTATTAAAAAGTGGAATCTTTTGCTTTGAAGTAGATTATTTCCAAAATGTTTTTTTTTTTTTTTTTTAACATTTACATTTATTTATTTAGCAGATGCTTTTCTCCAAAGTGACTTCCAACGAACTCTATGTAGTGTTATCAGCCCACACACCTTATTCACCAAGGTAACTTACCCTGCTAAATACACTACTTACACTGGGTCACTCATCCATACATCAGTGGAACACAAAATTCTCAAAATTCATGTCTTATCTGCATGATTTCAGCTGGAAGATCAGGGCAAAATTGCAGACAGGAACCTTTAAAGATGGTGCTGTGTTTCTTCACTGCTGCTTTTTCGATGTTTAATGCTTGATGCAGCTTGATTTCTCGCTGTTTATTATTAATAGCACGTAAATTTCGGCTGATTTTTTAAAAACTTTCTTGCATGGTATTATTCAAGTTTTTATGTGACAGTTTTTATTGTTTACGATGATCCAGTTTTTCATTGTAGGAATGGCTAAAAATACATAAAGGAATCTGAGCTGTTGTCTCCAAGAAGTGGGTCTTTGGAGACCTTCCTCTGAAGTTTGCATGCTACATGCTTTTGAGAAACAGGGTCAACCGGATTCCTCTGCATTGCATTCATTGTCGACTCTAGAAAGTTTCTGACACCTTTTTGATATCTTTGTTGTACCCTGTTAGGCTCCGTAGCACAAGTCAAAGGAACTCATTTGTCACGCCCCCAACCGCCTGCCCAACAACCGCACCTGCAGGAGATTACAGAAGACGGATATAAAAGCAGCAGCCTGGAAATACCCGACTGCAGAACCTCACCTTTAGGAAGATGCAACTCGTAACTCTCTTCATGACCTGCGTCCTTTGTTTGCTCCTCGTTCTCTCGTTCCCCATTCCTTTCCGCTCTTTTTGCCACTTCCCTCCTTGTCTCGGATGATCCTTGGCTCTTCGACCTACGGCTTCACTCCATCAACCACGGTTTTATGTTACTCTGCAAATAATATTTGCAGATCGCCTGACCCTCCCTCGGCTCCGACCGTGCTTTCGTCTTTCCCTGACCGGAGATAGCACTTGGGATTGAGTTCGTCAACTTGGTCCCCCAACATGACAGCAATGTTTGTCTGGTAATTTTGATGTATGATTTTCTTGACTCTTCAGCTAAAAAAAAAGCTCCTGGGTCAATAGAAAGAATTGTTTTGTATTTTTTCCAGAAACACCTCTTAAACTGGGAAACGAGCTGGTCCAACATGAGCAGGACAGCGTGGTCTTGAGATGATGACTAAAGAACTGGACCCCTGTTTGAATGGCTACGAGTTCATTCCCGTGGGGTGACATGACGCCCTACTTTGTTATTCTGTTGTCCACTGGTGACTCAGTGACCAATGAAAAGGCACTGCTCATATCCTTTCTTAAGAAGCGGAAAATTTGACAATGAAGTATGATGTTATTATGCATCGTGTGGAGACGCGCTATGTTGCTGATGTTGTTTTGGGCAGCACAGAGAACTGCAGGGTAGTTCTTACACGCTCTGCTTGTATACCCCGATGTCGGTACACATCTGCACAGATCATGATTGCATGTCCTCCACCTCTCCATCTGCAGCAGAGCAGATATTGACATGAATATTTATGGAAGTACTGGGGATCGTCAGCAAAGGAGGCCTTTTTTTTTACAGTAGTGCACTTTAAAGTATCCTTTTTTCAGACTTTCACATGCTTCTCCCTTTTCTCCAGCCTAAGTCCTGCTTAGGTATCATTCAGAACTCCTTGACTATTAGAGAGTTTTGCCTGGTGCTTATTTGTAAGTGACCAGTTTAGCCCACACTCACACTGGTCTTGCCTCCTCTCATGTTTTTTTTTTTGTTTTTTACCATTTTTCTCTCCTTTTGCTTCGTTGAACCTTTGTCCTCTGTTTTGCTTTAATTTAATTTCATATTAGGTGACTTCTGTGCTCTCCGTCTTGGTGGAGTGACTCCAGAGATTTTTGTTCAATAACATGATGCATGCAGGGCTCGCAAACTGGGGCATGCTGTACTTCTTACAGAAACGATGATGCAATGATGCAAATATGACAGAAGCCCTCCATCCAGCCATTTCTGGACCCCTTAAAACTGTGCACCTGGTTTTGGCGAAGAACTCATAGCCAGCAGAATCCATGGGTTCTTCAATCGAAAATGCTATCAGTAAAGGAGTAAACCTTTTAAAGCTGCCTACTGCCAGGTAAACCTTTTACTGCTGTCAATAATAAGGTGAATCTCAGTGTTTTTTGCAGTTGGGTGCAACTGCTGGATGTTGTCTGTCATGAGGTAAGCGCTTTACTGCTCTCTCTGCCATAACAATCTGTTTAACAGCTGCCTTGCAGCGCCAGCTGGCCTGGTGTGTTTCGTGCTCTTTAATCCAGGTGATCAGGAGATGAGACCATTCAGTGCTGCCAACACGGCTCCATCGTACGCTGCAGTGGTGAGCGGGAAGAGCTAAGGCACGTGGGCCTGGGTTTCTGAGACCAGAGCTTGTCCCAAGGGGGGTACTGGTGCCACTTGGCTGAGCGGCAGGCGTCTGGAAGTGTGCAGCCAACCTCTCCTCGCTGACGAGAGGGTTGCGACACCTGATTAATTTACATGTTTTTTGAGAAAGGCTTGTCTTTGTCCTTAAATCGCTTCCATCGCTTCTTCATCATGTTTCATCACGTAATATAAAGAAGCTGTTGTTTTTTTTGTATTATAAGACAGTATAAAATGCAGCGGTAAGGAAAATGTGACAGCTTCTCCAACGGTCGTCGTTTCGTGCCGTTGGGTCCTGCACAGCGCTAACCGGACGCCATCTTCTAGAAGAACCGTGCCGGTTTTAAAACTACCGGCCCGGACAGGAACAGGTGCTCCACATCGACATTTTGTAGGTCTAAGTCTCTGTAGGGTTCCTGCTGTGTACATGTGTGAAAATGGAGACCCCTATAAGAAATGCATGTGCTGAGGAAATAAATTGAACTACAGTGATGGTAACTACTAATTACTCACAGTAAGTGCTGAATGCCACCACTTTCAATATGTCGGGTAGGATCTGCAGCTGCCTGAAATGCTGTGCATAGTGTGGAGCCCATTAGTTCCGCACCACGGGAGACCTGCGGAGACCTCCGTCCCAAATATGTCACACCTGGTTACTGCCCGGCCAACCTGAGGTCTGCCTCTGGACTCTGCCAGAAGGAAGGTTGGACTGCTGACCTCTCGGAAAGACCCAGGAGCGATCAGTGGGTAACCAGCAGACCATTTCCCGAAATGGATCGATACTGCAGCTTGAAAGGGGAAAAGATGCTCTTCATCGGGGAATTAACTCAGGAAATTAACCCGTATCAAGCAACGCAGTAGAATTTAAATGTCTTTCTGCTTTCCTTACTTAAACTATAAGAATTATACACTTGGAAGACATCACCGAGGACTTAAATTAAAGAAAATGCCTGGGGATTCATTAATGAAGCGTTCAGAGTTAATATTTTAACTGTTTTATTTTTTAAAATGAATTTTTAGGCTAGTGGGAAAGCAGCCTATACATAGACACCCCCGGCTCAGGGTCTAGGTGAGATGTGAACCATTTTTTTGTCCTGGCCAGTTTTACCAGTACAGTCTTCCAGATGGAAAGAAGCCCCCTGGATCGTGCAGGCACAACAGGGGAGGGAGACTTCTTTGCAGGGTTGTAGCAGTTCATAGTTTCATTTATTGCTTTAGCTGACACTTTTCATACAAATCAAAGCTGCATACAACTATTTACTCATTTATACAGCCAGGCAATTACCTTGCTCCAGGGTGCTGTAGCAGCAGGTCAGACTTAAATTGTCATCTTTCAGATGCAAAGGCAGCAATTCTAATCCCTACACTACTAACTGGCCCGTCTATTTTTGGGACAGTGGTCACTAATTTAAACAAATGGAGTAAAGCCTGGACACCGTAGAATGAAATTGTGAAAATGATGTAATTATGTAGAAGATTCCAGAGGCTTCAAAACTAACGTGTGCGTTTTGATTTAAATTATAAAACCAAATGTGCGATTATTTTTATGGCATTCTGCGCACTTATATTTTAAATAGAGCGGGTTAGCATGAAAACCAGACCAGAAAAAAATTCTGTTAATAATTGCACTTGAGGCTACTCCTAATGGCAGTGTTCTGCAACAGGATTTTTGGAGACAAATTATGGCTTGGATTGTCGTTCTGCTGTTTCTTTCATTACCGGCGTTTGTTGGGGGGTGTACGCAAACTGGAAGCTGCTCGCAAAAGTGTTTGTGTTGCATTTTTCAGGAGCACAGCCTTCCAAAAAGCTCACATTTTCGGTGCGGCCAAGGATATTACTTCTACGCAAGACTGCAAAAGTTGCGACTGGCTTTGCGTGTCGGTATCGGTGTGTTCATTTCCAAGTAACATTACTCAGTGGTTCGTAGAAATCCACCGTTATTGGAGTATCAGAAGAAACACATTTTTCAGGCGTGCTGTGAATACCTGCAAAGAGTTCAATTATACCTCCGTGAGTCTCACGGAGAAGTGATAACATCCCTTTCCGCATTAGAGGGTCCAGTGCCGAAGGATATGGCTAGACGGGCTGTCACGGGAGGTGGAATAGACTATGCGTCCATGCCGACAGTCCTGCACCATACAGATATGGGCTACTGTACCCCTGTGCAGCCTATGCAACCAATTACCTGTTCAGGTTTGTTTATCACCTTTCGTATGTTCTCAAGCTCCGTTGGGGTGGGTTGATGAATCATTCATTGCACAAATGTGACAGTCAGTGTGAAGCCCAAACAATCATACACAAGCAGACAAGTGATGGTGCGGTAGACTATAGTCTTGGCAGAAAGCTCCAGGTACAGGAGGGGGATGGGGAACGACTCTATGGATTTGCTCACCATGCTGTGAAAACAATTGCAAAGAAAGGTGATGTTTCAGAAAGAGATTTGTTCCTTGAGACAAGCACGCTGGATCAGATGTTGGCAGTAGTTTTGGACTCCTGTCCATACTAGCATTTCCCAGTGGAGAAGCCACCCACGGTGGTGCCAGAAGCATTGCACCTATACACCCATGAACACCTCCAGCGCCTGGGCTGGACACAGGACCTGCTATGGGATTCAGAGGTTCCTCCAGACAGCTCATTGGAGCCATGTCAGCTAGCATTTGGACCCAGGATGCATCTGCCCGTCACTCTGTGACGTGAATTGTCTCCTCTGTGTCATCTTCTGGATCCGGTGTTTATTGAACATCCTGTCTAGGTGATGTACTGTATAATTTAGTCCTGCTCCTGATCCAGCGTTGATACGAACAGTGAGACGCCATAATCCCAGGGGAATGTCAAGTTTGGTTTGATTCATTGCAGCCCAGGGTTTTTAGTCAGATGAGATTAATGTCGAGGTTGTACCTGCCTACTTGGCATGATCTCTCCCCTGGGCTGACTGCACTTTTATTAGGCACAATAAAATGTTATCTAATTGCTGGAATTTGGGAGGATAGGACAGATGGCGCACTCTGATTGTAAAAGGGCATTGCATTCGAGTCCAGAGGCTCCGTGGGTTGTACCTGAGTAATTCAGAGTTGTTCGTTTTGTGGAAAGCATCCACGAGAAAGACTGCGTCTTTTCCATTCTGGGGGACCCTGATATCCAAATGGCCCACACCAATCCCTCCATGCCGTCTGAGACCGTTTTGGTCAGATTGCGTTAATGAGTTCTGCATCTACCCAAGATGAGGGAAGTCGCAATCACACTCAATCCTAAATCGAAGAACATACAGAACGCAAAACTGAGTTTGGCCTCCATAGTCTCAGTGAGCTGCTTACCAAGGATAAAGTGCACTTAGGTTATTCAAATGTATGCTCATCAACAAGTACACTGGACATAGGTGTAATATCAGTGTCTTTGGGTGAGATCTGAAAATTTTAGATCCGGCACGTGTTTTTTCACCCACACCGAAGCTGTTCTAATTCCGTTTCAAATGCTGCATGGCAGCTTTATTATTTTTGAAACGTTGAGCAGTGACTTTAAGAACTTTACGAATTTTTTACCTGCTGGCTTGGCTTGTGCAAATTAACTGAGAATATTGGTTTTATGTTGAGAGATCCATATCAAATATATATATATTTCTGTTTCCCTAAGGATATATATATCCTTATGGTAATAGAAATATGTGTATTGCTTTATAACTGAAAGGCACTGAAAGATGAGCAAAAAGTATGTTCCAGAATACATCCACACACTAACATTCTAATAAGCTTCTCAGGTAAGCCATTTGTGTTACTTAAAGTGGATACATTACAGCCCCAGAGATGGAAGGTAAATAATGAGACACCTCTTAGCCCCTGGGGTAAATTGTTATGGGCTTTCTAGCTAATAGAATGGTTGGGGGTGGGGGTGATGGCATATCAAAAGCATCTGGTTTATGATAGCACAGGTTATGAATAGGAAAAAAGGAAAGAGAATTCCAAACATCTTGTGACTTGTTTTTTGTACACATGAGTAATGTACACCAAAATATTACGCACAGAAAGGAGCACTGCCCAGATATATATGTCATACTAACTATGTGAGTACAAGCTACCAATCTGGCTCTGGCTACCGTAGCGGGGATAGACACAAATAGTGACGTTGCTAATTCAAAGTGCCTGAATTGCTTGATCATGCAGTGTGGAGTTTGCAGGGTCTTCCCTGTTCTATGGTCTAAAGACATGCATACCGGATGTGAGTCATGCACAGTGTTCTAAGTGTGATGACTTTTAGTGTAGTGGTTAAAACTACTACTGTTGGACCCAAAGGTCTTGGGTTCAAATCTTCTCTCCACCTGTAGTATCCTTGAGCAAGGTACTTAGCCTGAATTGCTCAGTAAAATTACCCAACTGTATAAATGGGATGATAAGTGTAGATCGCTTAATGTTACAGTAATACCTCGCCCTACGTCGTTTCGTGTTGCATCGATTTCGACTTTACATTGGTTTTTTGATAAATATATAAGGAAAAATACAATTTATCTTCAGTCGGCTGACGCGACTTCATATCGGTCAGCCGAAAATATTAAAAATTGTTAAAAACTTAAAAATCACTTAAAAACAATAAAAAGTGTGAAATCAAATAAAAACAAACATTAAAATATATAAAATAATATATTGTAATCTATAAAATCAATTAAAAGCTTTAAAATGAAAAAAAAAAAAAGTTTTATTTACCTGTAATTTTTTTGGAATTTTTTTTTTTGTTTTTTTCTTTACTTTAGCATTAATTGAAGTGTATACACTTAAGGGGAATGCTTATTAGGGGTTTATAGGGGGTCTAAATCGGTTTTTTAGGGGTTATTTCGTTTTCCATTGTTTTTCCACTTAAGTCGCGCCCTTTGGAACCAATTAATGACGTAGGGCAAGCTATTACTGTAAAAAGTGCTCTGGTGAAAAACATCAGCAAAGGTAAATGAGTCAAATTCAGCAGAGTTGCCCTTACCTGACCTATGAGAAATGGGACTTGCTTATAGAGGTCTAATTCCCCCTAAAGATATTTGGCAACTGAGACGTTCCACGTAGATGTGGTGTGAAGTTCCATTTACTATGGGCTTAATGTTGGACTTGGTGGATGGTGATTTTCCAAGCAGTATTAGAGTGAGTGAAGAGAGAAGTAAGGAGTGTGTCCTCTGAAGGGTATGGAGGAAACCAGAGAATCTGAAAGTCAATCTATGCCTCTAATGAAGGCAGCAGCCCTGGATTTAACAGATTAATTGTGTAATGAGTGGAGAAGCCTTGAATAAATTTTTCTGATGCCCAGTAGTTGTTGTCTGCTCATGCTCAGGGCATGTGCATTGAAATAATATAATTTATTGCATTCAGTAATGGTTGACAGACTCTCCAATGCATTTTTGTCACAAGACCTTAATCTATTTCCCCCACTAGCTGAAGGTAAATAGCCAGGTAATATAAAAAAATGTGGTGCTTTCACGATACCTTTCAGTCTCCTCACCTTTTGGGAAACATAATATTTAGGACCGAATAGAAACTGAGCTCTGTGGAATGTAGGGAATTAATGAGAGAAGGCGGGGTGGGGCGTAGCAGAGGGCAGATGCAATCGGGGTTATGACGGATGGTGAAGAATTTCATCCTTAGAGCCAGCACTTACAATAGGAGCTAAATATGCACACAGGGGTCCAATTGTCTTCAGCCATGAGGGGAATGTGCAAGACACAAGGTTCTCGAAATTCTAGAGAAGCCGCAGTCAAGGAGTTAACCAATGAGAAGTCTAGCACTAAGGCTCCACCTTCACTATAGTGGTGGACGGCACCTTGAGCATTTAGAGTACCCTTGCATTACTGAGTGTTTATGCTCCTCATTTCTTCTGGTGGTCCCTCCTGTGTCCTGACTGTTTCTTCCTCCTTTTCCTTTTCTGCTTTAAATTTATTTGTCACCAACTTAATTGTTCTTTCCCCCGTTTGCTACCGAGTCATCGATGGTCATAATGCACTCATTCAGTTGACACTGAGATTGGACAGCCCATTTACTCTATTTGTCTTTTGTGATAATCATGATGAGAACTTGATAGAGAATTTCTAGTTGTTTGATGGCTTTTTAGAAGCACAGATCAGATTATTGGGGTTCCACCGGGTCAAGTGTCTCCTCATTTACCTGGAGAGCCACAAGTCAGCATCACGAAAACATCATGCATCATGGAAACCTTGGTCTCTGGGATTTTGCTCTGGTTTTCCTTTCTAGGTTTCCTCTCACTCCTCCACAACTTAGCCACAAAGAAGCACCAGAAAGTTGGTCTCTGTTTCATGAACTGCCTGTGGTGTTGACTCGATTTGTGGGCCTCACTGTAGCTGCACACACTGAGCACCCTTCCAGGTCTGTGACTGCTCGCTCCCAACAGCAAAACACCTCACGTTGCAAGATCTTGCCACCCCGACTTCTGAACGTTGAAACACGGTAGAAGACCCCAACAATTAAAATCCACCAATTTCTCTTCAGGTGGCTGACAGACTGCAGAGTCTTCAAAGGGCAAACTTTTTTTCTGGTAGTTTCTCCAGTGGACTGCCACTCTGGGCCCAATTCTTTCTGATTAATTTCTTTTCAGCGCCCCGGGCTGCTGCACGCGGCAATGACAGGGTGTCAGCGTGTACCCTCGGGATCCGCAGACTGCCAAATGGTCAATCCCCTTCTTTCTCACTCCTTTGAGAGAATGCAGAAAGTATCGCTTTGTTTCGGCTATTGAGCGCTTGCGGGACGGATTCCGGCACACGTGGCCCGCGTCTTGTCAGACACTTCGAGGTAATGAGCGCTTTATTCTCCTGTGGCTGTAAGTGGAAGGGTAAGTCTATTGCTGCACAAAAAGCAGTAATGAGAGAAGCTGCAGTGAAGAAGTTCAAAAACAGCATGTGAGTTCCGCTGATGGGGTCGGTCTACAGAACTTAAGTGTACAGATACTCTCCTTTCTAGCAGGGCATCATTGCACCAAATTATACTTGCACTCTTCGGAAACTTAGTCACTGGGTATGAACCTAAAGTCTTCTCCTAGCGCATGCCTTTAATCCAACTGTAACAGCAGTTCATTAGCAGTCCTCTGCTAACGCTAGCCCTCAGCTCCTAACCCTTACCCTAACTATGACCCTAACCTAGAGCCCACTAACTGCAATTCAGAATGAACTATTAGGTCCCTCAGAATGAATTTTTGACATTGGTAGTGGCATATAATAGTGACAGAAGAGGTGGTTTAACCCATTAATCCCCAGTGTGATCCTGCACACACCCATGCAGATGCCTCCTCACAAATAAAACATACTCATATTGTGTCGCGTAAGATGCCGCGTGTTTGCCATCGCATCCCACGGGCCAATGGCAGGGAAGAATGAAAAAGTAAGACATCCATGGTCGAGAGCCATGACACGTTTCTCGGCGGCGAATGTTCTTAGCCTGATCCTCAGGGTGCACTTTTACTTGCCGTGACAGTCCCCCCCGCCATCACATGGAAGGATGCATCTCGTATGTGAGAGGCCTGAGGGAAGGTAGCTTAGGGCAACTCCCTTTCTCTACAGTTGTCAGGTACGGTCACTGTCAGCCCCATTAGGCCCCCCCCATCCCCCAAACCCCCCCACCCTGCGATCCAGCCGCTCCTCCAGTTCCGCCGAGTCACCTGCGCCGTTGCCCATCTTGAGCTTCGATGACACCGGAGAAGTGCGTCAGTCACTCGCACGTCAGCCCACCCGTCGCCTTGGCATCCCACTCCAGCTTGTCATGGTCTGGTTGCCAAGACGTTCTGGCGACAGGAGGGCTGGGGCGGACCGATGAAGTGATGTGCACCGCTCAGGCATGCGTGTCCTCATAAACCGCGCGGCAGAGTGACAGGAAAGGTACAGCGGTGCAGCCCAGAAAAAAGGTGGAGTATCAAGGGACATGACAGAGCCCTTTGAGCAATCCATCACACACGTAGTAATCCATCACAATACTGTAATTGGTGTCCCAAATATACAAAAATTACGTTTACGGTGTTATGATCTACTGCTGGGTATTTTTAAGAAATTCAACTCATGCTGACCAGGGATACATCAGTAAAATGACCTCCTGGCCCCATATTTCGGTTGTACTTACAAGTAATTTGTGTTTACTTCTCTAGTAAGATGTGAAACCAAACGTTTTGGCAGGCTGTATTTTTTTTATCTGTGTTTATGATTCCGAGCGCCATACAGCAGGGGGATAGCGTCGCAGGAATGGTTCAATGAAAAGAAGGCGGCAGCGGAGTCAGTGCAGGGCCATCGCGGTATTAATCACAGAGAATATCGTCTTTGCCGGGAAAACCAACGCAAAGAGGACCGGCGAAGCACAGCAGCCTGAATGAATTGTTGTACAGCAAAGGCCTTGTTTACACGCGTCGAGCGGGACGGCAGATCCAGAGCTGGAAGATAGATCATTGCTCTGGCAAGCTCTCCGGCCAGAAGACAGTGTCGGCCACGCCTCATTAGGCCCGCCGTGTCTGCATCAGCAGTGGACTGCACCCTCGGGGGTAAGGCGTGCACCTCCATACTCAATGCTTTCCTCCTCGCTGTTTCCCCTTCTGTTGTGCCCAGAATGCACTTTCTCCAGTTTGCTTGGGAACATTTTCAAAACCAATTGCATATTCAATTTTTTGCATTTCACAGTTGCTGTGTCTACTTCTTCATTTTTATGTAAATTGCGGTACAGGCTATTTCCAGTTCTTATCCCTTATGTCCTGAAAGGAAACTTTTTTCTCACAAGAAATGTTCAAACTCCATATGAGAAATATGAATAATATTATCAACTCCAAAGTAAATGGATAGGGTAAATACAATGGCATTGGATTAAATTTCTATTTAACTCTTTCTGGTAGTGTGCGGTACATTATTAGAAGGTACTTGATGATAGTGGGACAGGAGTGGGAGTGGCCTGCCTGATTTTACAAGCAGCCTATTGGTCGAAGGTGTGATGTCAAAGCTCCAGCCAAAGCTCATTGGTTCAGAGCATGTCGGCTCTTATAGGTAGAAAACTTAATTTGCATTTACCTGGCAACTATAACAGCAACCTATAACATCAAGTTTGTGTAGTAGGATATTTACAATATTTTACTTGTTTAAACAGTGGGGTAAATTTTCCAGTCTTAAATCAGGGTAAGTACCTTGATCAAAGGTACTAGAGCATGAGCAGATTCAAACCATGGCCTTTTCACTGCAAGGCATCTGCTCTAACCACTATATCACCTTCTGCTTATATTGTCCTCTTCGACCTGAATCTCCTGAATCTGGAGGGTGTTTAAATGAACGTCTTGGCCCATAAGTGATGAAGCGGCGTGAAGGCTGCCACTGAAGGGCAGTAGATCTCTCTCATGCTACCCCATGTTTTCTGGCCAATGGAGAACAGTGCTTGAATCCGCCAAGAGAAACATCATGACTTGAGTGAAAAAATGTATATTTGTTTCTAATAGTGTGCTGAGCACCGCAGACAACGTAACCGTCATTATTTTCCTTGTCCCCCCACTTGCCTATGAGTTCTCCTCAATTCCCTTCACAAATGTTTAAAGGAAATTGTGTCTCAGAATAAAAGTGTAATTAACAGGTCGTCTCAGGGTAATGCCACTTTTAATTGCACAGCATCTCTGTTCTTTTGCATGTATTGGTGGCGCATGTTAAAATGAGATAGAAAAAGCGGGGAAAACACAGGGGGTTATAATTGCATTTGTGCTTTTCTTTCCAGCCTTTCTGTCCATGTGTGTCTGTGTATGTTGATATCCTCTGATATCCTTTATACTAAATAAATTAACTGGCTCTACCTTGAACACCTAAATCCCAATTCTTGTACCGGCATTCCTGAAAGACAATGCTTTTATAGCTCTCTTTTTAATAATTACCCATAATTAGACGTCAGACATATCATTGACGTGGGCAGCAGGTAGGGTACTGCTTAGAGCCGTTACCTTGTACTCGAAGGATCCAGATTTGAATCCCACCTCATACTGTAGTGAATTTGATTAAGGTCCTTAAATTGAACCGATGAATAAAAATTATACAGCTGTATAAATGGGTAAACTGCTGTAAATAGCAGTCATGTTGCTTTGGATAATATCGTCAAATAAACAAATACAAGTGGTATACTACTCAACACATATGCATAATTGACCCTTAATTCCCTTTCTTTATGTTTTTTAAATGTCTCATGTTGTTCTTTGTTTTCCCAGATATTTCCCAGAAATTGCATTGTTGGGTATTCTGTACTAAGTTATTTAGTATAATGATTTACACATTTATATATCTGGGTAATTTTCACAGTTTAAGCTCAAGGAAATGTAACTCAATGAAAGGTGCTCCAGCGGGTGCAGGGAGCGAAACGCAAATCTTTCAACCCAGGTTCTACCAGATGTTTTCTCAGATTTATTGTCCTCAGTTTGATCCTTAGACATTTGCCCTGATGCCCCCTCCCACAGTTTCTGGAGAACATGTGCTCCTCTGACAGATTTCTCCAGTTAATGGCTCTTTTACACAGTGTTACCATGTTCCTTGGTGTAGCTTGCAGTGTGTTCCACAAACATCTCAGAGGTACAGGTCAAGTCAAGGGGCCCAAAATACTTTTTCTTAATGAATCTTTCAGATACAGACAACGCATGGGAGATACTGAAAGGGATCCTTCTTGGGACTGGAGTTACGTCATCGACTCAGCAACTGTAGTTCACTCTTAGCCAAGAACCAAGGAAAACCTAATTACCGAGGATATTGATTACGACACTGATTTGTCACTCTTACGTTTTCAGACAAAAGCGTCGGCTGTGGGAGAATCCATTCATCTTTATCAGACATTTGTTCTCACATGTAAGGGGAAGATTGATATGCACATTTGCTTTCATTCGTTAACAGACACTTTTCTCCAAAGTGATCATCCCTGAGAACAATACAAAAAGCATATTTTACACACAGGCTGAAGCCGCATGTCCCGAGTGGGGTCACGGTGAACCGGAGCCTAACCCAGCAACACAGGGCGTAGGGCTGGAGGGTGAAGGGGACACACCCAGGATGAGATGCCAGTCAATCACAAGGCACCCGGAGCAGGACTCAACTCCCAGACCCACCAGAGAGCAAGACCCACCCAAACCCGTTGCACCACCATGCCCTCTCGCAAGCATATTACATCAACAGATAAATTATGTTTAAGGTGTTTTTTCACTAAAAGCAAGCTGACTGACTCTGGTGGGACTTGAACCCACAACCTTTGAATTTCTTCTTTCACACAGTTTTGACTAGAAGTCCAATGTGCTATCCATTGCACCACAGAGCCAGCTGCTAAAAAGCTTTGTTGATTGTCCTGAATTACTAAGAGAGTAGTTCAGAATTTCGCAGACAAACATTTCAAGCGTTATGATGCTCTTAATTTGGGGGCGTGGCCTGTATTGAGGGGGCGGTGCCTATCACGGGTTATTTCTGTTTTGTCCAAAATGTCTGATTTTCCAATACAACTTCAGGAATTTTTTGCTTTTGTTTTTTCAGACTCAGCTCAGTTGCATTGCTCCTAATGCCTAGAAAGGGAGAGAGTAGCATTGTCTGAAACCATGGTTTGCAGGATGGGACCCCATGCAGATGGAGTGCTTTCATGAGCTCCTGCTTTCTCACAGACCTCTGATTGGGCAGAAAATTTGTGCTTTTTGGATGTTTTTTAAAATTAACAATAATAGGGGGCAGATTTTAATATTTTAAAGTCTTTGAGAGTTTTCACCCTGCAGGCACTTTGATGTTTACTGGTTCCGTGTCCTGTGGTGCTTGTCTTTTATATTTCAGCATCTGTCACTTTTAATAATAACACAGATTTAGCTTTTGTTTGTTTTCTTCTTTGTTTGTAAGTTTATTCGTGTAATTTATCTTTTTAGCTATGTTGACTGTCATGCATAGAAAGTGTTTTCTTTTGAAACCTTTTACATTTGGTTGTTTTAAATACTTTACGGGATTTTACTCCTGTACAGTAGGCAGTGTTTTTTTATAATGAATAATTTGTCTGTCTAACTTAAATTGTTTTTTAACTTATTTGACTTGCTAACTTATTAGACTATTGATTTATATATTTGGTTACTTGTATGTGCGGCAGGTTCAGCCAGTACCCGCTGTGTGGCGGGTCTGGGGTTCAAGCCCTGCTTGGGGTGCCTAGCAATGGACTGACATCCAGTCCAGGGTGTTTCCCCTCCCCCCTGTGGCCTTGCGCCCTGTGGTGCCGGGTAAGGCTCCGGCTTGCCATGACCCCGCTCAAGACAAGCGGTTGTTGACGATGGATGGTTGTATGGGTATGTGCATTGTGTGCTGCTGCAACCAAAGTGAATTCACTCATTCAGTAGGCACAGAGGAAAAGGTTAAGCTCTGGCTAAATAAATTGCCCGTGTTGTATCAAAAATTAATAAGCCATTCTATCGAGCGTGTTCGGATGCGAGTCAAAGTGCGACAGGCTGGAGTGCGGGGAGATCCGGTGTGAGGTGTGAGCACAAGCCCCTTTCCCGCTCCCCCCCGGACAACCAGAAGCAGTAATACGGCAACACAGCTCATTTCCCCCACGCCTGGCTGGGCCTTGCGAGGCGGATTACTGTGGCACCAGCACGGCACAAATGTAATATACAGGCCTTTTCATCCTGCCAGTCTTCGGGATCTTTGAATGCGACTGATTGGATCGTCAGGCCAAAACCGTGTGTCGGAGCGAGGAAAATGGGATGGAAATGGGAGACAATAAGGAGTACTGTTTATTAAATGGTACAACATGTTTTATTTCTTCTTGAGCCTGGTTATTTTGGTGCTGCTTAGATGGACTGTGGGATGAGGGACCATGGGATGGAGACACGAGTCATCAAGGGCCATAGGATGTGCTAACATTATTTTTGGCTTATGTCTTGTTAAAATGTATTGTTTATAAGGAAAAATTTTCTTTACTCGTGTTCTAAGTAACGTGAATGTTTTTGTTTCTAAGTAATGTAAATTTTTATACATTGTCCTATCTAATGTAAATGTTTATATATCTCAAAAAAATATTACTCGGAAGGTGATTAGGAATCGTCGATATTCTCATAAAGTTTTATGCAGCTACTTGTGTGATGTACATTGATTCATATGACGGAAAGACACAAACCAAATATACTTCAGAATCATGCGTCTGCATCTATGTCTCTCTTCCTGCTAATGAAATGCACAAACTGTATATTCTATGAAATGTACATCGCTTTCGAAAAAAGCATCTGCCAAATGAATACATCTAAATGTAATGTAAATGTTCTGGGGATGAATGAATTTACGGAAAGTGAAAACAAAGCTGTCCGTTTCTAAAATGAAAGATCGTCGGTTAGTGCACAAGAAAATCACTTGTAAATTGGGACACAAGACCCAACCGAAAGAGTTGGGATTTAACTCCAAATCTCACTTGTTTCTACACACTCGTTCACCAGGGTGCAGCAGAAGGTGTAGTGCTTACAGCCACTACTTCTGGACCGGAGGTTGTAGGTTTGAGTACCACCTCCTGCTGCGATATCGTGGAGCAAGGTACTTACCTGATGAAGTGAAAGTACCCAGCTGTATAAAAGAGTAAATTGCCATGAGTTACTTTAGAGAAAAACAGCAGCTAAATAAATAGTCTCTTATGTGACCATAGTTTACTGGGAAGCATTCTGCCACAAATCACTGCACAGCAATCACACGATGCACTATCCGTAACCATCCCTGAGCGCTGAAGCCCTGCCTTTACCCTAGTTGTTGGGTTCATTCGGCAAGCATCCTCTCTCCAAGAAGGACTCGCAGAGACAAAACGGACAATGAGAGGGCAGTCAGCTCAACAAGAGGATTTAACTCTATTGCTATTGGCCAGAGATGGTCACCCCGTTTCAAAGGCCATTTATAGGTAGGACACCTGAGGGTTGCTTTCCTTTTGTTTTTGTGTCCAGTTTTTCCATATAGGTTTTGCTCTGTTTGTTTTGACTGTGGGTGGTGCAGTGACGCAGTGGGTTGGACCAGGTCCTGCTCTCCGGTGGGTCTGGGGTTCAAGTCCTGCTTGGGGTGCCTTGCGACGGACTGGCGTCCCGTCCTGGGTGTGTCCCCTCCCCCTCTGGCCTTACGCCCTGTGTTGCCGGGTAGGCTCCGGTTCCCCGCGACCCTGTATGGGGTGAGCGGTTCAGGAAATGTGTGTGTGTGTGTGTTTTGACTGTTAGTGTAAAATATTTCAATTTGCTGTGATTTTTAGAGATCAAAGATTCCGGTGTTGTATTGTAACTTATTGTTCTAAGGTTGAACCATTATAGGCCAGGCAGTGAATTTTTCTTTGCTTGTCACCGTAGTATAGTCCTTTCCCAATGTGTGTCTGAACGGGATGTCCAAAACTCCCATCATGCCTTACTGTATGCCTTATGAGCAGCCTGTGCTCTTATCTAAAACATTCCATGCGAGACAGATGGCTTTCTTTACAAACTATGGGTCATGATGTTACTGTAAAGCAGCCAGGTCACCAACCCTGGAAAAGTAAAGTTTCCCAAAAGCACAGAATGTTTCTAAACCATGAAAGTCTGTCGCAGCTTTAAGACTCAGCCTGATTTTAAAACAAGGATTTTCACTTCCTGGCGTATTTGGGGGTCACTCCCATCACACGCCAAAACTTTGTGTGCTTCTTTCGGCATGAAGCCACATTAAGGTACAGGTGCCATTGTGAAGCAGCTCCTCATTGCACCGAATGTAGATGCTAGTTTCAGTATTTTCCAAGGCCACGGCATTCGGAGGAGGAAGCAATGGCTTAAGCGAAACCCAGTCTATTGAATCACTAGGACATTTTTTCTTGGCCTTCTGGAAGTCTCATTCACAGCATGAAAAGCGAAAAATAAATTAAGAGAGTCATTATAACTGTCATTGCAATGTGATGGATAACAGAGGCGCTTCTTAGAATTAAAAGAATTTTGCTGGATTGGGTCATCACCCTTGGCAGCTGTTGCGGGATTGCTGGGTGACTAATGACATGCGCCATCTCCTGTGGAAGTCTGATCCACACAGGAGAGCCTGGAGGTGGACACACGGTGCAGGGATCTGGTGAGACAACAGCAGGACGTAACCAATTGGTGGACACAATGAGCTGCATTGTTCCAACTGAACATGAGTGTAGCGCCTGGTAATCATCTTTGTTGTCATTATCCTCAGTGACATTGCTGTCTGAATAACACTCCTCCCACGCAGTACCTTCATCAGAAATTCTTCCATGAGGAAGCCTGTTGGCCGCTGGCAAGCTTAACTTAGAATATCAGAGTAGCCCTCCAACGTGTGCTGCTCAAGGTCTGGTCAACCTGTGTCTTAGAGTCAGGACCACCAACGCAACATCATACAGCATCTCTATCTTTGGTGTTGTGCTCACAGTCTGAAACTGTAAACGCATAAGAGCAACATTGGTTAGAAAAATCAATACATCACAGAATCTGAGAATGCCAAGAGCAATATGAAGGCAAGCTATGAGACCAGGAAGTATTAACAGAGCACTGTACCATGGTGTCTCTGCTTCTGATATGCTCAGATATATTCTATCCCCACAAACTAAGTTGGGATGAAGACAAGACAGAAGTGTAGTGCCTTCAGACCTGCTGCCAGACGTTCTGATGCTCCCTTTGGTTTTAACTTCCGAGCCCATCCAGCAGTTACGAGTGAGAATTCACAGAAAATCTTTACAGGAAGATGAAGGATCATCATGGTCTCTTCACATTGGCGATGTGAAACACCTAAGGATGATCGCTTTGTCTGCAGTGCTCCTCAACGCCCACGCCAGCCTGCACTCAACGTCCTTCAGAGGCAGCATCAATGTGGAAGCAAAGTGTTCTCCGATAACGTGGCACCATCACTAAAGGTCAAATTTGAGATACTTTATGCCCTTGCATGTAAGAAAGAGCTCGTATTACAGTAATGAAGACATGATTATTGCCACCAGCATGGAACCACAAAGAAGAGTTTCGGTCATTGAGTCAAACCCCCGACCTACAAAATCAAATGAACCGTTTTGCTGTTATGACGCCGACTCCTCAGTTTCTTTTTGCCCAATCTTTGTCCTTCCCTCCTATTGAGACCAGACTACTGCGTGAACAACGTCATCGGTCACTGATGCCTGTTCCCAGCTGACCTTGAGCACCAGACACAGAGGCTTTTATTGCTGATTAGACAGACGTCCATCGAGGACGACCCTTCCTAGACCACACCCTTTTTAGTGGGTGTCGTAATGCTCCAAAGTCACCAAGTCCTCTGCTTTGGTCTGACTGGATCTCAGGACACACACACACACACACACACGCACACACACACACACACACACACACACACACTGGATCTCAGCAGATGCACACTGGCTTCTATCCTGATCATTCCTGAAAAGAATATATTGTTTCCATTTTCACTATTAGTCTACCAAAATTTCAGCTTAAGTCGCAGTCATAAATCTTCAATTAGCTTCATTAGAGAGAAAGCAGATATATTTTTTCTACTTTTGAAGTCTTCAGTAGTGAATAATGGAAGTTTCCACAGCTTTAAAACAAGGACAGGGATGAATCAGCCTGCTAGTCTATACTTTCCCTGCCCTTTTCCCCAGGGCTGCTATTACAGGTGCTTCCATGTGCCACCTTATGGGTCTTATTGTATCTCATTGCCATTCATTTCTCTTTCGTCGGCTCAGTTCGTTTACTGAGCAGATGCAGAGAAGCTTGCATTTATATTCATATATTGTTAAACTATAATATTAATATTATATGCTTTACAATGACGGGGGCGTGGTGGCGCAGTGGGTTGGACTGTGTCCTGCTCTCCAGTGGGTCTGGGGTTCGAGTCCCGCTTGGGGTGCCTTGCGACAGACTGGCATCCCGTCCTGGGTGTGTCCCCTTCCCCCTCCGGCCTTACGCCCTGTGTTACCGGGTAGGCTCCGGCTCCCCATGACCCCGTATGGGACAAGCGGTTCAGGAAGTGTGTGTGTTTTACAATATTTTTATATATACTGTAATACACACACACACACACACACACACACACACACACACACACACACACACACACACACACATTTTCAGAACCGCTTGTCCCATACGGGGTCATGGGGAGCCGGAGCCTACCCGGTAACACAGGGCGTAAGACCGGAGGGGGAAGGGGACACACCCAGGACGGGACGCCAGTCTGCCGCAAGGCACCCCAAGCGGGACTCGAACCCCAGACCCACTGGAGAGCAGGACTGTGGTCCAACCCACTGCACCACCGCACCCCTACTGTAATATATTTTTGCTTTATTTATTTTTCATTTTTATTATAAGTTTTTTATAATGACTTCATAATTTTTTTCGGAAAGGATCGGCACAGTTTTTTTCCCTGTATCTGGTTAGTGAAATTAGTCTTTTACTGAAACAATAGAAGATATAAATACCCATTTTGAGCGTACAACAGCAGGGACCTTCCTGGGATGCCACACCAGCGACGCTGTTACTTTCCCCCCATCAAGATTCCAGTCCTGAGGAGACGAGCCCTCAATCTGCCCGTATTCAGGAGACGATTCAAGCAGTGCTGATGTGGGACATGCACTGCCATGAAGGGGGCTAAAAGAAGCCGTGACCCTTGGCCCCAGCCAATTCTCCAAGGCATTGGCACATAACCCCCCCATCAGCACCAAGTGGGCACGGATGCATCAAGTGTAAAAACTTATTCCTGAGAGGAAAGGGCACATCCATTATTCACTTGGCCTTTCCCGACCGATTTTAAATATTCAGATACAGAACAACCAATGTGCATCTGAGTCCTGGCTGCTCCGGTCTGACATCAGTTTGAGTGCAAGCTGCAGGCCCGTTGAAAAGACTTGTTATTATTCTTCTTGGGGAGAGACTCCCTCTGGACCATAAGGCTTGTCTGTGCGGAAGATATGAAGGTCCCTGCCAGTCCCATTACGTGGTGATTACAGTTCAGCAAGGCCAAGTCTCTGGATGGGTTTGCTGATTTATAGCCGCTCGTGTCCTGCTCGCTCCTCTAGTTACCTGCACCTTACTTCTCGAGTCGCTGGAATCTCACTTCTCCACAGCTGCTTTTGCCAATTTCTCAGCGCTGTTATAGGTCTTGTGAAAAGTTACAGATATCTTACTGTTCTGTGTGGCAGAGCTCGTCTCCTGCGCTGGTAGTGCATTGGTTTGAGCCGCTGCTTCTGGACCTGAACGGGTTCACATCCCACCTCCTGCTGTAGTACCCCTGACTAAGGTACTTACCTTTAATTACTCCAGTAAAAAAATCCCATGTGTATAACTGGGTAAATCATTCTAAAGTACCTCAGGTTTATAAGTTGCTTTGGTAACAGCTAAACAAATAAATGTATGTTTTCATAGGAGTAGGGTTATGGTTAGTGTTAGGGTTGCTGTTGGGATTAGGGTTAGGGTCAAAGGTTAGAGTTTAAGGATAGGATTAGAGGTATTGGTTAGTCTTAGGGATAGGGTTTGTGATTAGGATTTCTTGTTGGGTAAAGTTAAGGTTAGGGGTTGGGGTTAGGGTCAAGAGTTAAGGATTGGGGGTAGAGATAAGGATTAGGGTTACAGTTAGTGTTAGAGCTAGGGTTATAGGTAAGGTTTAATGTTGGGTAGGTTTAGGGTTACAGTTATAAGTAGGGATAAGGATTAGGAATAGAGTTAGAGGTAGGGGCTAGGGTTATAGATTAGGATTTAATGTTGGGTAGGCTTGGAGTTAGGGTTAGGGTTATAGGATAGGGTCTAATTTTGGCTATTTGCTGCTGTAGCTTCACACAGTTACATTTAGGATTAATAAAGTTCTCGTCTATCAACACAGCTAGGTAATCTTTACAGTGTCACTTTAGTGCAAGTACCTCGATCAATGGTACTGCTGCTGGACATGTAATTTGAACCCAGGTCCGCTGATTTTGCTGTCCTGTAGCAGTGAACAGCAATACTCTCTGCTTAGGTGAACTGGCAGAAAACGAGAAACATGTAAGTGTTAAGAACTGCCAGAATATGACACAGAAGAAACATCTCAGTCTCGATGCCTACCTACCGTATTATAACAAGATCCATCCACTATAATTTATGGGTTTTATTTAAGGTTTTAGACTATGATCCTGGAGCTTCCAGTCCTGTTCCCAGAGTTTCCTGTGACTCTTACACTCCAAATATCTCCTTTGTGGTTGCTGTCAATGAGGACTGTTTGGGCTGTTCCTACTGAAAGCAAAAATAATACCATGTGGGGCTCACAGGTTCAGAGGAACAGTCTCTTCTGAAGGTCAGCAGGGACTTTGTATGGACTACAAAGTGTTGAAATGTGTGTGTCTTGTGAGGGTTTCTGTGTGTTTGCAAGCAATTTCCTCTGAGTGCACAACGCAAACACACATTACCGCGACAGCACTGCACGAGGCGGGCACCTCTGGGACTCCAACCCTTTCAAGTGGATGGACGCTGACATTTGGGCTGTCGAGAGGGGCACCAAGTACATGTGACGGTCCTGGCGACGTCCTGGCCGTCTCGTGTCCGTCTGAGGCAACCCTGGGGCAGACGGGAAGAATCCTGAAAGCTGCAAAGATCCTTGTTTGTTTGTCACAGGGCAGAGAGCAGGGCAAGCATCAGTGGAGGTCATGGAAGCTCTGATCGGATGTCCGTCTGAGAAAGTGGGAGGGGGGCAGATCTGGAGGCAGCTATGAGTGTGGCACTTGTCAGAAAAGTGTTCAAGCAGGCCAGTGCAGAACATGTAAGATGAGGAGGAAATTGAAATCAAGCGAAAACCATGGACTGTGTGTGTCTTAGTAAAACAGTTGCTTTCAGGCTCGGCTGACCACAGTCCTGCTGGATGTGTCTACTAAATGACAGCTGTTGGTGACAGGTACGGGTAGGTACTCACCCCTTTCTCCCACAGGGCAGTTATGGTATTTACATTCTAAAAATGCATAACTTAGTGGCACAATTGGTAGATCATGCAGCTCAGACTCAGAACAGTGGACTGAACTGCAGGACTGATGTCTAAATGGCTCAGCAGCTCATTTTATTGGAGTTTTGGTATTGCTTGTTCACTGAATATGTTATAGGCTTTACTAACACATCCCAGAATGATATGAAGTGCAAGTAGTCCTCAGCTTACAACATGTGCAGCTCACAAGAACCTGGACTTGGGATGGCCATCCCATCAACCTTATATATTATTACTATGTCCCAGCGTTTGGTCATAACGCCTAACACTGACCACTTGATGTGCGGAACAATAACATCGACTGGCCGCACCTCCGCAAGACACGAAATTTCTTATTGACCCAGTATGCCTATCAGTGCTCGCTTTTTATTCACAAAATCATTTTTTCATTTACACATCTCCTTTGTGGTTCCATTCAACTTACTCTTTTTTAACACCGGCTTCCAAGTGAAAACGTGAGACTGTATTGCAATTGTGCTAAAGGAAAATTTATACATATAGATATATGTAAAATGAAATCATTGGATTTGCAACTTGGGACAAAGTTGACTGTCAAAGAAGCTGTCAGGACAGGACCCTGTGGTAAATCGAGGACCACCTGTAACACCACATGGCATTGTAACCACATTTGTCTTTGGAGCCCCAGATTTTGTGTAGAGCTCTTTGGCTCTGTGAGCTTAGATGGGTTTAAAATCAACATGAAATCGACATCCCAGCGATGATGTCCCAGTTTGAGCTGAGCGTCATGTACAAAAAAAACAGCATCAGACTTCAGCACTGATGGCAAAGACGTGGAAGTTGACAAGTTGTTGGCCTCTTGGTATCAGTTATCAACAGTGAGGGATCTTGCAGCCTAGAGATGTGTTGAAGACTAACACTTGGCAGAGCTGCAACAAAACATCTGGAAAAGGTGCTCAAATGTGCTGAAATATCCACAAGAATGAAGATTAGAATTGTATATTTTATAACACTGCATGGATGTGAAAATGGACTTTGAAGAAACAGGACTGGAAAAAATATGGAATCTTCTGAACTATGGTGTTGGAGGAGACTTTCAAGGATACCATGGGCAACCAGGAAAACAAACAGATGGATACTGGATTGAATCAGGCCAGAAACACAAGTAATGAGACCGAGGTCATCGTGCTTTGGACACATCATCCGGGGATGGGCTTTTCTCGGAAGGACTGCAGAGCTTGGGAAAATTAAAGGAAAAAGAAGGTGGCGACCAGTAACCAGATGAACGGACTCAGTCACAGTGACAGTGAACACCCCTTTCAACACTATGGACACAAGTGGAGGACAACATTTGTGAGGGACTCTGCTGTCTAGAAGAGCTGATATCGATTTCACGGCTCTTAACAGCAACAACATCAAGTAAAAAAATGAGAGTAAAAAAGACATATCTGCCATTAGTCCTTCTGGGTACATCCGTGGTTTTTCTACTTGAGTTGAACACAAAATCAATAACCTTGTTGATACAAATCATTGGGTCAGAAAACAAGTGATTAATATGCAGGGATGCGCCCTCGTCTTTCATAGACGGTTTCTTCTCTCTGAGTTTAAGTCCTGGAACAGATTCCAAGAGAAGCTTCTCCGAATTTGTTGCTCACTAGACGACCTGATCAATTCATCCAGCGCAGCAGCCTTGCATTGTTTCGTTGGTACTGAATCAGTGATAAGCACCTCTCAAGATGATGAGTCTTGAGCTCGATATGACGAAGATGTCTTCTGCCTAATTTGTTTGCGCTTCCTTCATGTAGTGCCTCTTGGATATTATATGAAATCTTGTTCAGAGGCCTTTAAACAGTGTCTTGATCATGAAAACAGCCCTAAAATACATGTAATATACATCTATGATATATCTGGAGGGAAATTTAAATAAATACAATATATGTTGATGTATAATTGTGGACTAGTTTGTAATATTTATTTGGGAGTATTTTAGAAACTTTTTTTTTGCTGGAAAATGGGGATGAAAAGGGTAATGTGATGTTCCCCTGAAATCCCAGCCTCCATCAGGAATGCGAGCATCGATCTGCGCGACACACATACAGCAGCCGATGAGCGCAGCTGCCCTTCACGGATGCGAAATTAACCCTCTGTTCCTGTAAAATCCCGTCCTCCTCCAGCCTTTGCAGCTTGTCTATTTTTATTAATTCTAGCGAAGGATTAAAAGTCGGGGCACATTCCCGCTGTCTCTCTAGCAGCTGTCAGGAAAGTTGATATTAAATAAATTGCTTTTTTCCAGGTTGGCTGTGGTTTTATAAAGGACTCCTCTCCTGCTGTGATGCCTTCGATAAAAAGCACGAAAAATATCAACGAATCCACTAAGGGTCTCAAGTAGTGTTCTTAAAAAGTAATTAATCCTTCCATAATAGAAATGCCGAACATATGTCTGAGGGTTCTTTGAATTAGCTCAGGTTGAGTAAACATGGCTGGCACCAAACTGGAACCATTCCAGTGTTTCCTCACTAAAGAATTTTGAATCCTGTTGTGTCACCAACGCCGACGTATGAGTCCAAACATAACATCTCGGAAATTCTAGGAGGAGCTAAAACATGTGAGCCAGTCACACATACAGCTGCCCACTGCAGCCCTCCACACACACACGCACGCACGCACACAAGTACTCCTGCAACACATAAATATTGCTGGTCATTTGGACCTCATGCAATGTCAGCAAAATGAACAGGATCACACATTTCTGAATGGTCCTGACTGGGTGATCAATATGCATTTTTGATAGGGATTTTTAAAATTTGATTTAATTTTTGAGAAGATCTGTATGCATTGGCTTCCGGATCACATTTCCGTCACTCCCAGGACTACATCCCATCCCAGCACTTACACACATCCATCAACCTGTTTCATTGGATTGCCTAATGGCAGATGTCCACAGCGGTCACCTCCACCGGCTCTGTCTTCTCGCGGAAGAGAGGTTGTCCTCAAAGTCTCGTCCCTGTAATTTGCTACCCTCACAAATCCGGTCCTCCAGACCTCTCCCAGGTCAAGTTTGTTGAATCACCGACAATCTGGTCTTTCGTTCCTTCAGTTGGTCTTCAGTATCCCACACTCACGTCACCCCAAGAGCGACCATTGCCGATTCTGACTGTCATCTCAGTGACCTTCCTGGACATTTTGAAACGTGCAAAAACACTTTTGTATTTGAGCTCTTTGCCTTTACACTTTGTTATTGTTTATGCATTCATCTGACATGTTTCTACAAAGAGACTTGCAATGTGACGTTTGTACACTGAGCTACTGAGCTGATGTTAGGATTAAATTACTCATTGATACAACTGGGTAATTGTTAGCGGAGCCATTTACGGTCAGTGCCTTGATCAAGGATTCAGCAGTAGGAGGTGGGATTCAACCTGGCTCTTTGGATGGGTCTTTTGGTTGCCAGGCACATATCCAGCCCTGCCGCTGCCTGCTGCTTTACTTTTCAGAGAAACATCATTCAGGCAGTTTGTTTAACAGGCCTGTCTTGTTTTCTCTTTTCGGATGTTCAACAAGCACCAGACACTAGTGTTGCTCTTCAGGATAAACCGTGTGAGTCAGCAGATGCCACAAACACAGCTGGTGAAGGCATCGCTAGTTTCTCGACATGAAGCCTGAATTCTGTTTAAATGGGATGAATAATTTCATTTTACTGGGGCTGCACAGAGAAGAAAAAAAAAAACACTTGGCCCAAGAGGCCATCTGGTAGAAAGGTCATAAAGTGATGCATTTATGAATATTCACATAAAAGCCATACCAGTTTCTGCATGTGCCGACCAGCGATTATGTTTCGATGAGCAGAAGATGGCGAGGAGGCTGAGGTGGTGGATGAGATGGAGGCTGAGATGGTGCCAGAGGGGAGCATGAATGACATGTGCTTCCGAAGAAGCCGAAATCTCCTCATTAGATAGCTGCTGAGGTGTCTGCAGGGACACAGCACTCATACTTCTCCTCTCTACTACCGGCTGAAAATGTCAAAAAAAAAAAAGTAATTCGTTTTCTTCTATAATGTTTCAAAATTTTTTGCCGGTAAAGCAAAGAGTACGTAGTTATAGGAACTGTAATTTGCTTTTGAAAGAAGCATCTTTTAAGTTGGTAAATGTAAATGTGAATTGAGAAATGCGTTTCACATCACAGGGTCAGCACAGTTCCTGAGATGGGTTGGAATCCAGTTCAGCCTGTGTGGAGTTTTAATGTTATCCCCAGGCTTACGTGAGTCTCCTCCTGGTGCTCTGGTTTCCTCCCACAATCCAAAAAGACATGTTTCAGTGGAAAAGGAAAATGGTAAATTTCCCTTAACTTGTGTGTGTGTGTGTGTGTGTGTGTGTGTGTGTGTGATTCCCCAGTCATGGACTGGTGTTCAGTCCAAAGTGTTCCCTTCCTTAAACCTTATGCTTCTGGGATAGGCTCCAGACTACCGTGACTCTACGTCGGACAAGCGATTACTGATAATGGATGTTCTAAGCTGCAGGACTAATTTTATTCCGAATACAACAAAATCATTTGTTCAGACCCACATCATCAGTGAGCACTGAAGCAACATATCTGGCCCTGTCAAAAAACTCCGAAATTGCATTGCCGAAGCTGCAGGATGGGCTGCTTAGAAGCAGCGCTTTTTGCTGTCCTCAGCTGCAGGTGTAAATCAGTCTGAGGGGCATCAGTGAAGTGAAAAGAATTATTTTCTCCAAGGGGACTTAAGGAAATTTTAAAATGTGACTTGCTTATGAATTTTTATTGATTTTAAGCACTAAAAACTGACATTATTTTTTGCGTTGGACATGTTGCATTTAAGAAAAGGCATTATAAATCACAGCTTTCTCCCATCCAGCAGTCACACATATTTTAGGCCCCAGGGGCTTTTTCTTGGCTGACTGACATTTCCCACACGAGCGCTTTCAAATTTCACCGCTCCACGGTCGCATGGAAAGATCAAAGCCGCACTTGTTCGGTACAACCATCAAACGAAGACGCTGCTCGTCCTTAGCGCTTGGAATTAAAGGCCATATCCTTTACAGGCTGTCGTCTGTGATGCTGAAGGCTTTCGTGAAAGTTTTAGACCGCTTTGAAATGGCTTCGGCGATGGCACAACGCACTACGGGGACGCCTTTGTGTGAGCCAGGTGTGGGCGGCAATGCTACGGTTTCAGTGCAGAAATCATGCCGCCAAGGGCAATTGTCCACTCCCCGGGCGGTAGTGGGATGGGGGAATGAAGGGTGGAGTGTGATCTGGCTTTCTTCCAGAGGGTTCATACCAAGCCTTCCTTCCTTATTGATCTGCATCTTTCATCTGAGCCCACATGGAGATTAGAGTTCAGTGAACGATTTGGTGAATTTTATGTAATTAAGGGCTGCGAATCAATGGACAGCGCGGGGTTCCTTGAGTGTGATTTGGGCATGGTGGGTTGCGGATCCGGAAGAGTCCCCTCCTATGTGATCTAGCTCCTCTGTGGGGGGGCAGGATTGCAATAAATAGCAAGTGACCCCAAGACCTCCTACTTTCCAGTTCCTCTCACATACAGGTCCACTGTTCTACTCCAGTAGAAATACCTCCTACTTCCCGGCTTCAGCATGTAGGAAGACACCCAGAGATGTGTGAGGCGAGGGGTAACTGGAGGCTGGTCCTGTCCATGGATCATACACACCCTGAACATGTACGTGTGTGTCTTTTTTTCCTGTGTGTGTCTGGTCCTGATACATGCCAGATGCCTAACTGTGCTCTTCTGGAGCAACTGTCCATTAAGCACAGCAGGCTGAGGACAGTCTTTGTCCCCTTGTCAGCCTGCACAGTTGTGCATTATTTGCACACCAGGTGGCCTTGCGGGGTGATGGATCAGCCCCCTGTCCCTTCCTTGCCCCTTCCTTCCCTCCCTGCTGCCATCGCTTCTCACATCCTGCTGTTCTCAGTCCATAATCATGTCAGACTAATTAACATCTACGTTCAGTATGTTACTAGAAAGGTCATAACACCTACTTTGTAAAAACAGGATCAATTGAATGACACTGGGAAGAGTGACTGTGCATCAACCGTATCCCAAAAGTCTGCTGTGCCCATGTACAACACAAAAGCTTTTACCAAAATAAAGCCTTCTGAACTCCCAGTGTCTGATAGTGGCAGTGCTGATGGTCCAACTTCCACTAACAGTGACAGAGGTGATGGTCCAACTTCCGTTGACTAACAGTGACAGTGATGATGGTCCAACTCCATGTCTAACAGTGACAGAGATGATACTGCAACCCACAATGAGTGACTGATGTGATGATCCAGCTGCCAGCGAGTAACTGAGATGATGGAACTCCTCCACGCTCAAAGGTTGAACTCTGCCCTCAATCTCCATGTCTTTCTCACAGTCCATACAATACACCCACTGGCACGTGATATCTCAGTCACTGTTACCATAGCAATTTTACTACCAAGATGGGCAAATTAAGGAGTCAATCACGTAGAAGACTCCGCAGAATTTCTTCCAGCAAAGCACTACCTTGCATTTCAATAGCTCCCCGCTAGTCATTGACATTGAATATATATCATGTTAAAGGAGCGAGGGTGTGGTTGGAAAACTCAATAAGTCGTTTTATTCTTGAGACACCAGCATGGATCACCATGCTCTTCGGGGGCTACCACACCAGGCTGCATGCAGAAGGTTAACTTCTCACATTCGTGTTTAGCATTCGCACCAGGAAACCTGGAATCTCGTGTCTCTCTGGTCGGTCGGGCATCAGTGCAGGTTATTTTTTCCCACCAATGTTAGAATGACAGGCTGATCGCCCTCTTGGGTGCCTTCCTGCTTCTCTTTCCTGTTTGTGGTTCAACCTGCCATGCTGCCATTGCACTGCTTGCTGTGTGCAGGTCTCCTGCTGTTTACGCCTGGGGCGCATTCTTGTTCCAGCTGCAACGTGGCCAGGCAGTCCTGGCACAAGGCATCTCCTGCCAATCATTCCCAACCCTCCATCCACTTTGTTTGCTTGTTTTCTTCCCACCGCCTGCACTACTGATTCAGCCGATCAAGTAATCATTGACCTCTTGAGCTGTGCTTGCGGTATGAAGGACCAAATGTATGAATGGATGGGAGTCCCCAAGGAGACACGGCAGTCGTCTTCCATTATGCGATGGAGGGCGGTGAGCATTAGGAGCCTGAGGCTGGAGATCAGGGAAACAGCGCCTTGGACAGATCTCGAAACCACTCCGGACAACAAGCACGAGGAGCTGTCTCAACTGCTGGACATCTCCCCACTCGGAGGAGGATTGGAGAAGACAGCAGGAGCTTCGCTGACAGTAATGTTTGAGAGCAGCAGGAAGAGCTCTCTCCTTCATAGACCACAGCGGGACCTAAAACATTCTCGACCTCAAGGATTGCAGCTATATATATTTTCACTTCCCAACAACAAAGGAAGTTTTTCTTACAAAATAACCAGAGCAACCCGCTTTCATTCAGTTACAGATTTTTGCAATTCCTCACCCCACCCCCATCCCCCCATTTTGGCCACTGAGCTGTGGTTTTGTTTCATTGGCACTTTCCGTTAACAGTTTTTTGTGTTTTTATTAAATAAGACAACAGTGGACACCAAGCTCAGGGTTCTGTACCACTAGATCCTAGATGGCAGGTGACATAATGGTTAAGATTAAATAACTACAGCTCCATCCAGTAACTGTAGGTCCAGGAGATCCAGAAGAGACCTTGTTATTGTATTCTTGAGCAAAGTGCTTTTTCAACTTCTTCATAGCAGTGTTTTTAGCTGCAAAGACAAACAAAGGATATGGGACAGCTGTGTTATACGTGTTGCAGAGAAATTCTACTGAAAAATTCAACAAAATGTGGCACACGGGGGTGGCCTTTGGGATTCGGAGTGAGTCTTTGTTAACACTTGGTGGCTTTGAAGGCAGTCCGTGCTCCACCACAGCACCTCTAAAATGTACATGTTCCTCAGGGAACTCTGATCCTGTGTGTACCCATGGGAAGACCTCTGTGTCCACAACAGGATGTGGACCCAAAACTCGCCCTCCAGGGACTGGGTGGGGTAGAGGTTGAAGAACAGGAGTGCTGATCATATGGCTGCAGATTCAAGTCTTTAGAGAGACATTATGATTGTAACTGTAGTTCTTAGACATTTTCAGAAGGTGTTTTCCTCTGCATGTGTCCATACATGGAAATGTGGCCTGAACTACAGTGTGAAGACGAGCGGAGTGTGTATTTCTGTCGAAGCACTAACACCTAGTTTGTGTGTAGGCAGTTAAGTGTCTTACATGCACAAAGCAGCACGAGACACTCTTCTTATCCCACCAGTCACCCTTTCCAGGAACACAATTTTTTCTTGCCTTTTAAATCAGTCCTCAGTAAAAAACATGTGCGTTTCAGTTCCACTGGCATGAAACAATTAATCCTTATACATTAATCGTTATATATATTAATTACATAAAAGCATCTTTCAACAGCAGGGCAGCGTTAGCCTGTAATTTGTAGTAAGCCATCTGAACTCAGTTGAAAAGATTTCCACTTAAAAGAACAATAATGATGCATGACTATCCATTTATTTTATTCATTTTATTTTTTTAAATACTTTTAATCTGTTTGCTAGGAGCTGAGCTATGCCCAGGGCATAAAGTAATGTAGTCTTCCTATTTACGATTCCTGAATGTATACAGAGCCATTAGAGTACATTAATGGAGTAGGAGCAGGTGAAGCTGTTCTGGAGCAGGTGATTTAAGTCCTTACATCCTCCAGCCTGGCTGGGAGTAGGGAGCTGCGTGAGGAAGACAGCCATAGACATGTTGACCTTCACCAGGAGGTGTGCCAAGTTTTAGTGAACAATGTGCCGTTGATCAACAACCATGAGCACCCTGGACGAGTGGGAAGAGGGGTATAGTTAATTCATACAAGACACATGTGTAGCACGTTGTTCGGTAGTTGCAACCAAATTTTCTTCTGGAAATGAGCAATTTTGGGCAGATGTTTAAATGACTCTTAGATGAGAAAACACTTGCATGTGATGGTCCATCAAAGCTCAGGGGCCTAGTCTACGCTTACCTCAAGTAAAGCTCATGTGTGGACACCTGTGGAGTCTCACCATCACGTGATTGGCTGTTAACGTTAAAGACCAGATATACCAGGTCACATGACCGACCTCCTGGGTCCCACGAATGACGCCGACGGGTCTCGTAACTGGCCCTGAATGGGAGGGGTGGGACACACGGAAAAGTCTCAGCCATCCAAGGGTCGCAACGAGTTTTTTTCAGCAGGACTGACAATGTGACCCTAGGGATGTTTTGTGAGGGTAATTTATTTAGCGACTCCACAATTCCTGCGTTGCGCCAGATCTCTGGCGGCATCTGGGGGGAACAGATTGATGCTCCTAATAAATGTCACGCAGTGACATATGGCATCAGTTTCCTCCCTTGTTTTTTATTCATTAACGAAGACAAGTTTAGTCACTTATCACTTGGACTGCACAAGCGCAGTGCAGGCTCAGAATGACGGCTGCTGCTCCTTGGAGGCGAAACGGGCCTAATTTAAGAGAGGTTTGTTTTTATGATTACAGAAAATGATTGCATTTCCCTTCCCTGAGCTCGCCAGGCTCATGCAGCTCAATACCCTCCGGCTTGGAAATTCAAAATAAAGACACAGATTACAATCTGGTGCCGTAACAGGAAACAGGTGGCGCCACTAAAGTGCCCATGTTGTCCCAGTCTTTTCGTTGAGGGTGGAGGAGAACACATTAGTCTGTGCTGGAGGGGGCAGAGGGATCGAAATGTTGGTCAGATGTTTGCTCCTTCGAGCCCCGAGAGTGTCGCTTCCATTGCACGCTCCAGCCGGACTGAAGGTGACCCTCTCTGAATAGGCGTGGATTTATTACGGACACGGCGAGATTCAGTGACGATTCACTGTTATTTGGAATCACCGCAGGGCATCGGGTAGGACTGAGAGCGAAGCGATGATGTCTTCAACCCACCTTTATTGATTGAACACTTTGCAAGCATTGGTATGTTACCAAGGGTGGGCGGGTGGGTGAATCCTTTGGTCTGTGAAGTTAGGTGGGTGTCGTCCTGAAAAGAACGCATCCAAGAATATCATTTCGTTCCAATATTCAGCCAAGATATAAAGTTCAGTCACATCATCTTACTGCTCCTGCAATAAAACATTACTGAGCAAGTATATTAGGGACTGGATTTACTGAAGGGTGGTAAAAATATGCAGCTGTGGGATTTAATATAAAATTATATATACATTTTCTGTATTAACATAGATAAGTAACTTCATAATATAAAATAAACGGCATAATAGCAGGAGGGATGTTCAGACCAATGACACTTCAGCAGAAAGTCTTCCCTAGAACTACAAAAGATATCAAACAGCCAAAGTTTAACCATAGGCTCTGCTCTTATGAACAAATTTTCAAAATTACAAACTCCGATACTTTAGCTGAGAACAATACTTTTTGCCTATAATAACGCGAATGATTAAGAACGTGCCGTACAAAGCTGAGCCCTTTTTGCCTGGAATTGTCCCGGTAAAATGTTGGGTAATTGTGTAAAACCGTAAGAGAAAGCAAATGAAAATGAAGGAAAGCAAATGTATTATTCCCTTTTACACAATGAATAATTGGTTTCCCTTAAGGTCCTTATTAATTCTTAAAGGCTTGATATTTTTGCAGCCAGTGCCAAATTGTTTACAGAAAGGTCATTGCTCAAACAGTTATTTATTTACACTTCCATGCAATGCTTGGAAACGTAATTTATCATGGATAACTAGCAATGCAATGACTCTTGCATCCATTATCATCTCATTTAAACTCATTCTTTAAGCTCCCCTTGAGATCGCATAAATTGTGCCCTACTGGGGGTTCCAGTTTGAGCCCCTGCTGTTCCCCCAGAGCCATGTGTGGCAAAGTGGCCCAGCAAACACACACTGGCCTGTGTTCTCTTGGGTGTGTGAGATGGATCGCCGTCCACCTCATCCCTCCTACGGCTGGACGTGTCCATGTGCTGCACCCTATGGACTGGGAAGCGGTGGGTGACTCTCATAACTGACACTGAAGATATTGTCTTGCTTTGAGATGGGAAACATAATCATTACGATTAACTCATTTAATTGACGCCTTTGTCCAAGGCCACTCGGGTTTATAGAAGAAGATCCTTAAAATTATTTGCCCGTGTATATCACTGAGATATTTGTATTCTATCAGTTCAGGATAGTTACTGCTCCTTGATCAAAGGTAGTACAGAAGGAGCAGGGATTTAAAGTCAGGTCTATTGATTGCAAGGTAATAGCTCTAAGAGCTTATCACCACACTACCCCTAAGGTTCTAGTTCTCAGTAAGTGGCGCTGCTGTCACACAGCACCTGGGTGGTTTGAGAGGAGGTGGGGTCAATCCCTGCTTAGTTCCTGTGGTATTTGCATGTTCTCCCTGTGCTTGTGTAGATTTCCTCTGGGTGCTCTGGTTTCCTCCAACAGTCCAAAGATGTGCTGTTCAGGTTCCCCCATAGTGTGTGAATGATCCATTTCGCCCAAGATCTCTCCAGCTCATGTACGGTGTAAATGTTCATGCACCGTAACTTCATGAGCATCACCAGATAAAGCCTTTTATCAGCCACTTCTCCGGCATTGTATTTACTTGCTTGTGTATCTTAATATTATTTTTAAAAAAAAATGGTAGGAGGGTATCAGGATTTTTCTATCCTGTGTTTTATGCACCTACCTGAACATTGAACCTCGGTGCAGCAAGTGGTAGGTAACAAACTAGGTTTGCTTGAGACTTTCATGTCTGCAGCTATGTCGCCTTCTCTCAACATAATGCATAAATTGTACTTTTGCTGAGATGTACGTCGCTTTGGACAAAAACGTCTGGTAAATAAATGTAAATGTAAATAAACGTAAAAGTGTCTGCTAAAGAAATTAAAGTAAATGTTGTTGTTGTTGTTGTTATTATTATCAGTGAACTGCCAACCGGTTTCTTGTTCAGGTAAGCAGCCCACAAGGCCCACGGAAAGGATGCATGGGAACTCGTAAGGAACGACAGCCTTGATAACCACAGTGGAAGCACAAGTGTGTGTTGTTTTTATCTGGCAAATACACCCAGGGCTGTTTCATAGTTATAGGTGGGCGGAATGTGCTAATGCGATGTATAACAGGAAAGCGGCTCACTCCAGAGTATGCTGAGGTCGGGGTCAGGCTTGTTAGCGCAGTGGAAATACTTCAGCGCGCCGGCGCTGGAACGCGGTACTTTGAAGTGTTTACGTCAGGTGACCCGGCGGTCGGGCGGCGGGGCGGTTCAGCCACCGGGTATTTCCGTTCCGTCCCGTCTCTAATGAGAGCATTCTCAGCTCGGCCCCCCCCGGAGCGACTCGATGGCACTTTGACGGACATACACATCTATAACCGCGGCGTAAGTGGGGATCCCGCCTACCCTCAGCCCCATAACACAGAGGGGGGTGGGAATCCATCCAAGCGAGTTCACGGTTCATAGTGCACCAAACAAATGGTGTTCTGCTGCATCGGAGCCCCTCGACTCCTCATCCCCCGCTTTTCCGCTTTGGCCAGAACCGCAGTCTCTTGCTGTGCTCCGCGGAAGACCGAGGGTTCACCTCTGCCCCAGGACTTGACGACACCCCTCCCTTGCTGCTATACGTACATCACGTTTAATAACTTCAAGCAAAAGACCTAATAAAACATCAGATTAAATGAAGGCGGCGGCCCTCAAATTCTCACCTTCTGCTCCTGGCTTCAGCAGGAGTTTACGCAGGTGCTCTCTGAAAAAGGGGGTGTAAAAAGAGTTTGAGGAGCTGGAAGTAAGAGCCTGGGATCGTATGCTGGGGAAAGTGCTTAGTATAATTTCCATCTTGGCTTTGACTCTTTTGGATAAAAGGTGGGCGGTTGTAGAAAACGGAGCATGTGGGACCACACAGAGTAACAGTGGTTTCTATACACTGTACATGATTGCTACCTGGACTGTAACACTGTATTCCTGAATTTTCATTTTAACAGAACTCCGGTTAAATCAAGCACAGTAAGAAGTGACTTAGCTTGCTGTCATGCTCCTAAAAATACACAGTCAATAAAAGTACAGCAACAACATTTCGTATGATTTATTTATTTAGCTGAGGCCTCAGCCCAAGGTGACTTACTAAACCACTTATAAAGATTTACCCATTTATACAGCAGGGTAATTTTTACTGTTTCAATTCAGGGTAAGTACCTTGCTCATGGGTAAAACAGCACTATTTTGGATTTAAACTCAGGTCCCTTGATTACTACTAATTGCTATGCTACCTGTCTGCCATAAATCGTGGAGGCCGAGCGGGGATGGATCCAGTCGCTGAGTTTTTATTTCACAGGAGCGGGGTGGCATCGAAGCCGAGGTCGGAACCAATGAAGTCGTAGCGGGAGAAGACAAGATCGTGGTTGGGTACGTGCTGGATCGAAACCAGAAATAAGATTTTGGGGATCTGGTGAAGTCGTGGTTGTGGAACGGACTGGGTCAAAGCCGGGCCAGGAAGCACTGGGTCCAATAAACCGTGGGCGTGTACAGAAATGGGTCAAAGCTGGACAGTGATACTGTGAGACAGCAAGGCTGCAGTCAAGCACAAAATTGAGTCAGTATCGATGTCTGGGAAGGATTTCTTTATCTAGGAAGTGTGGGATAAGGCGTCTAAGCACTTACGAGATTCCGCATCTTCTCCATTGTGAATCCCTCCTATTCATGCTATCTCTTAAATGTTGTCCAGGTGTGCTGGGCTCACCTCTGAGAGGTGCTTGCAGTGGGCGTGACACTGCTGTCCTGGTTGTAAGTGTGTGTGAGTTAGCGAGCTTGTTTCTTGCTCTGGGGCAAATAGAGCGATAAAATTTCTCTTCCACAAATCCATTGAAGATGTAAATCTATGTCGTCCGTACTGTCCCTAACCCCCAGATTAAGAAATGGACGTCTGGCACTTACTTACCATTGATGATTGTGATGATGATGTGAGATTTCAGGTGTGTACATGGACCGGTTCCACTCAGGGGGAGTTTCGTATCTATAAGGTCTTTTACCATATTGGTCCAGAAGCCGTTTGCAGGTCTCTGATTGCATCTTGAGCTGAATGTTATCTGTGGTTTCACACAAAAAGCATACAGTCGGCAGACAGGTGGGCTGTTTCCCAGACAGTCAGTAGGTAGGCGTCCGTGGAGCATCGAGTCTGCTGCTCAAAAGAGGCTGCATACCAAGGCACAACTAGGATTTCTTAGGCCCAGTGAGAAACGAAATGCAGAGGTGATGGTACGTGACCTTGTAAAATCAAATTCTGGCAAACATCTCCTTTTCTTTGCACTTACTCTTGGAGGGATGTTTTATACCACAGCGTGGATGGTCACCAGTGTTTAAGCACATGGTCCTGCTATCACTGCCTCGTTCCGCCGCTCTGATTTCATTTTCCCAGGAAGAGCGTTGTTCGCTCAAGGGTCTTTGAGCTGATTGAGTGTCTTTGTTTGAGCTGCTGGATGTGTTTAATTGCATCGCTTTCTCGCCACTCTGAGCCCATTCCTGGAGAAATCTGATGAGTCCACTACTCTCCAATCACATTTGTGTTTTTTTTTTTTGCTGTCTTCAGCACTCAAGCGCAATGTAATCATGTGCAGCAGGACTGGGTATAATGAACTGTCGCTGCTGTCTACAGCCACACCCTTAACTGCAAATTTGAGTTTCACATCCATCTTCATGTTGTCACAGCGCCGTACCGACATCGCTGAGCACTGCTCCACAGTAGAAGGGTTTGGTCATTTTGACACGAACACTGTCAGCCGCACCATTCGCAAGGAGAGCTCGTGCCACGCCGTCATTAGTGTCCGTCATCTTGCATCTGGCAACGCCGGTTCACTGATCCGGCCAGATGATGTTAGTGATCATCTCAGTGGAACTCTCAGCTTTACGAGGTGTGTGGAGTGACTGGGCGTCCAACACACTGAGTTCTGCTTGAGCTGCTCTCGATTTTCCCTCCAGAGTTCATCGCTTCATAGTTCCTCCTCTGCTTTTTTTATCAAGTTGGAAGAGCCTCCTCTCGTCGATAGCGTGGCATTTTCCGCAGATGCGTACGGTCTGGGTAATCCACACTAATCTCTTCTCCGATGTCAGTCAGATATTTCTTATTCACTTCCCAACACTACTTCCTTTTCCACTCAGTCAGTTTTATTGTGGCCGTTTCTTTCACGTGAGCTTTTCTTGGTGTTGGGCCCATTTTCTTGGTGTCAGGCCCATGGCCCAAGTGTTTGTCGCTGTCCCTGCACTGAGTTTCAAGAGAACACAAAATTATGCCATTTGTCATTCAGCACAATATGTAATGGATCAGGAAGCATTTGATTTGTCAACAATAATTCATGTATGGGGGTTCAGTGGCACAGTGGGTTGGACTGGGTCCTGTTCTCCAGTGGGTCTCAGGTTCGAGTCCTGCTTGGGGTCCCTTGTGATGGCCTGACATCCCGTCCTTGGTGTGTTCCCTCCCCCTCCAGCCTTTTGCCCTGTGTTGCCGGGTTAGGCTCTGGTTCCCTGCGACCCTGTATGGGACAAGCGGTTTCAGGTGATATGTGTATCTCATACATATGGAGGGTACGGTGGCACAGTGGGTTTGACCAGGTCCTGCTGTCTAGTGGGTCTGGGGTTCAAGTCCTACTTGGGGTTCTCTGTGATGGACTGGTGTCCTGTCCTGTCCTGGGTGTGTTCCCTCCCCCTCCGCCCTTGCTGCGACCCTCACTTGGGACAAGTGATTTCAGACAGTGTGTGTGTCTTTCATATATATAAACTGGAGACTTGAAAATATGAATATCTGCAGTGTTCCTTTTTCTTTGCATAGTTTACTTTAAAAAATTGACCTTTTACCTCTGTCCAGGTTTAGGGAAAGTAGTCAGCAGCATTTACCTTTGATTGGCATCTCACGCAGGGTGTATCTTCTGGGCCCGGTGCCCTATACACCTGGAACAGACTCCAGACCACCTCTACCCTCCACTGGATAAGGGGTTATAGATAATGAATGGATGGCTCTGTGTTTTAACACATCCCTCTCTTTGGCTAAATAATTTAAACTTTCGCCCAATATTCTGAGTCGTACGTCGCTTTGGAGAAAAGCATCCTCTAAATGAATGAATTTCAAAGTGATGGGAAGTCCAATGAGGTCATTCTCCACTGCACATCAGAGGCCAATGAACAGATAAGCCTCATCCAAACAGCTCATGTATGTAACAGCTGAGTCGAGTCATGCAAAGATGCAGATGTTTTCAAGCATGCCCACCCCGGTCCCCCCCACGCTGAAGGGGCTGCATTTCAAACACAGAGCGAGACCCCGGACATCCTGGCCCCATTCGTCTTCATTCCCATCAGGCCTTCACCCAGACAGGGCCAAGATGTCTCCACTTCTCCCCGAGCTGGCTTTGGTAGAGCTCTACTTTCACGCTCGCGTTGTCTCTGAAATGCACATGTGCCTCCCGGAAGAGTGCTCGTGCGTGTGGCTGCAAGGAGGCTGTCGGGCCTCGTGTCAACAGCAGAGGTGCAACACCCCACCACCCCTCGCCTACTTGCCTACCCCCACAACCGTTGCATTTTGGACCTGATTCAAAACAAGCACAGACAGATGGAGGCACTGAGTGGCAGGTCATTTGGTAGCCTAAGAACACAGCTTCTCACCAACAGGGTTTTCGTTTTAAACTTCAGAGGAGCTGCGTTTGTATTCCCAAGCCCAGTCCCTTCCAAAAATTCTTCTGATACTCAGTATCTGAAATGTTAATCTCGTTGAGTAAATATCCGCCTTTATAAACGGGTTACAACTGAAAATCATTTTAAGCTGTTTAAGATGCATTTAATTAAAGTGTCATTTAAGCAAATAAAAATTTAATCTTACCCTTTGTACAGAGCATTCAAACAGAAACTTGTCATCGTCTTTGCAGGGGAAATGTGATCTGTGTTTCATGTGGCTGCATCTTGCCAGAGGGGAATGGGTGTTGCGCTAGTTTCAATTCCCTTCTCACTGTCCAAATAATTCAAAACGCCAATAAAAACTAAATGTCTTTTTTTTTTTTCAGGCTGCTGAGAAAAACCGAGAAAACGGTACACATGCAACCCTGGCTCAACGTACGCTGTTCTGCAAATTTTAGAAGTAGCTAGAAAGCTTGTACACTCGCATGAGTATAAGCATTCGCATCAATCGGCTGATCTCCGTTACCTTCTCTCCTCATGTTATGATTTTCTCACCATTTCTTCTTGAAAACCAATGCCAGCTGGTAGCTGGTGGCTGTGACGTGATGTCAATGCGTGTGATGCATTGCCTCGAGTACAGCACAGCAACACATGATCGTTAAAACTGCTTTAAAACAACCTTCATTTAATGCTGGAAAACAATTCCCCCAGCCCTAGAGCCTTGTCTGTTAATCATTATTCGATTCTCCTCTAGGAGAAACAAAAACAAACATTTAAATACTAGAATGTTCCAGAAACGTATAGGTCTTAAATCACAGCGATACCATTAAAAATGAGCTCACTCATGGTTTTTGATGGTCGATATATTTTTTAATGTGGTAATTATCCAAACAAGCTAAAGGTAATTTTCTTGAGCTGATATCCACCTTCGAAACAGAAGACTTCTGAAAATCGGTGATAACCCCTGATTTAAAACTGCTTATTTCCAAGCTGGCAATTATGGTTAAGTGTGTAGACGAAAGTTGGAGCCCTGATTGAATTACAGGCATGGAAACCCTCTCAAGGGCCCAGTCAGTGAATTCTATCTCTGCAGTGCATTGGATCGCTAAGTGGCCTATCAAGAAGTCTTGCCTTTCAATTAGTCCGGCAGCCGAACTTGCGCAACACAACTCGGTTTACTTTTCTGCTTTCGGATCTCAATGTGTCTTTGTTGCAGCACATCCATGTTTTGAAAAACTCGCACAGGAATGAACCTGCTTTTATTAGTCATCAGGGTTTCCATGCAAATCTCCTGGTTTACCTGTGTGGCACAGACCCAGCTTTGTAAAGTGCTGACTGTTCAAGTCTCAAGACGGTTCTCTGACACTTTTCATCGGACAAGCAGCTCCTTCTTCTTAATGATCATGCGGGTTCCACTTGACAGGAGCCTCAGGTCAAGTATTACTGGAACGCGTGTAGAAATGTAGATGGTCCGATCCAGAAGTATCTGTCCACTAATCAGTGATCACAGCCCAGCGCCGGAGGGGCTGTTGGACTTCAAGGTGAGAGCCAGCAGCTGTCAGCCCCGAGGGTTCCAATACATGGGCCTGTGGTTAAATCTGGCTTCATCCTCCAGCTCCAGAAAATGCCACATTGTGGGCCCATGAAGTGAGGAACTGACATGTCTCTCTACTTTCACTCCTCCATCATCGATTGGAAGCACGGTGACAACAGGCCAGATCGGCGAAGAAACACTGTTGCGCACCATCAATGTGGCGCAGCCTGCTCACCGTGGGATGTCGACTCCTTTGTAAACACAGCACCAGGAGAGCGATGACTACGGTTGGCTCTGCCGAAATGGTATTTTGACTTTTTTTTAAAAAATGCACCTTACTGCACTTTTCACAGTAGATTTCGCTGCGCTTCTAGTTTTCTAATCCTGATGTTTACAAGTATCGAGTCCGACGTGTCCAGGCATGGGGATGGAAAGTGAAGGAGGGGTGAGCAGAAAGACCACCTGGGATCCACCTTGAGATCATATCCCACAGTGGCTCAGGGAAAGAAAATCCTGCAGAAAAAGCTGAGGACTGTACTGGGACTCGAGTGGATGGGTCTCATGTGGGTTTATTAGTGCATCAGGAAACCGCTCTTCATTACAAAACCACATTAGAAGTGGATAAGAGATTTATAACAAGCATCTCCCATCTACCATACGGAGACTGAAGCATTCTCCAGACTAGGTAGAGCTGTCTGACTTAATGGGTGTTATGCAATTCAGCGCAGAGCATCCATCATGTGGCTAAATAACTCGAGGTTTAATTGCATCCATATAAGTGTTAGGAAATCCCCTCATATGGCTGGGGTCCATATCATATAAAGATTAGAACATGGATATGTTATATAATGAGAAGAGGAACCAGATTTGTCAACAGATGGTTGGGCGTTCACGTTCTATAATGCTTCATCCTTCAGGTACGTGTTTCACCCTTCTAATACTGTATGTCCAATCATAAGTGATTGAAGTATTAAACTCTAAACTGTAGTTTGTAAACAATCTTAAGGCCTGTTTATATATAACACCCATCTATCTATCCATTATCAGTAACCACTTGGCCAGGGCAGGGTCATGGTGGTCTGAAGCCTATCCTAGAAACATAGGGAATACAACAGAGTTCGTGCCAGGCAGAACCTCAGCTATGTAAAGTATGGTAACTAATAAGAGTTCAGCTGATATGATAGGCACTGGGCTCAACATCTTGCTAGTTCCGAAGGTCCAGGGCAGAAGATCTCAAGCCACCACAATGAGGGCTTAGGTCAGCCGGGGGTTATATTCCAACATCCAGCATTCTGAGAACATCGGCGTTTCACGACTTGTGTATGCTAATTTCATTATTTACCTGTTTGAGTTTGCAACATCGTGTCCATTAAAAGAATACTTTGCTCTTTACGGACTTATTCGGCTCTGAAAGCAGGTCAGCTGGATGGTTTGCAATTAGATTAGTTTCAATAATGGGTCCTTATCTTGGTGGCTCCAAGACAATAGAAAAGTACAGCGGTGTACTCTTTCGAAGGTTTCACAGTCGATGCTAATCTGTTTCATTTTCTCTTTATCCTGCTTTGGTCTACCTGTGCCATGCTTAGCTTTGATAACCAATTTTTTTGGGGAAAAAAAATCTTTGTTTGGCTCGTAGGTTCTTTTTAACACAGGCTGCCTTAGATAATTACTTTCCTTATAAGATCGTGTACTGTGTTTGCGTACTGTGTTTGAGGCCGATGAGGCGTTCAAGGTAATGTGATCGAGTTGCCTGTTTCTAATCAGGATGCAAGGGACTTGCAATGATAGTGCAGGAACCCATGTTTCAGGTTCTCTGACTCCCTTCACAGAAATGGGACTCTTTTGTACAGGAGTGCAGACCTCTAGCATTTATTACACACGTTGAGATCTGTCTCGATGTGCCGTCACACCGCATTATAAAACTCTGTTGCAGGCTTTACTTCTGCCAATGCCTGCCAATGGCACCCGGAGGAATCAATCAAACAAGCAAGCAAGCAGACAATTGCCAGTCATTCAGAAAGTCAAATTACAAAGTCAAAGTCAAATTTTTACACATTTCTGCAGAGCACATTAATGCAGACCGCTTGAAAGAATCATGAAATTTAATATGAGGAATATTATATAAATATTCCTTCACAGGCAGTTGGGTAACTTGGCTGTTGGAAATAGTGCCTAATCACCCATTAGCCTGCATATGAGAATATGAGAATAACAAAGAGTATCGCTACATTACGCTGAGTGTCAAAGCCTCTGTGCTCTGTAAATTGTCATAATTGACCGGAATCAGTTTGTGTCAGGCTCATATTTTACATTTATTTAAATATTTTAATTTAATTTCCCCAAATATGCTTTGAGAGAGACGGGGGGTGCGGTGGCGCAGTGGGTTGGACCACAGTCCTGCTCTCCGGTGGGTCTGGGGTTCGAGTCCCGCTTAGGGTGCCTTGTGGCGGACTGGCGTCCCGTCCTGGGTGTGTCCCCTCCCCCTCCAGCCTTACGCCCTGAGTTGCCGGGTTAGGCTCCGGTTCCCCGTGACCCCGTATGGGACAAGCGGTTCTGAAAATGTGTGTGTGTGTGTGTGTGTGTGCTTTGAAAGAGAGAGGTAAACTTTACCGTGCACTGATTTACACTGGGAGGTTTGCGCCATAGCTGTTTCACAATTGCAACAACGTGTGCAATTCAGATATTTAAAAATGTTAAGTATAAGTCATAAACAACTTATGACACAGAAATTTACTGCTTGCAAACCTTCTTCTCATAAAATATTCATACATGGTAACGTGCCGTTTTTAATGTGCGCTTTATACGTAATGCAGAGCAGTGAATGTCAGGCATGCTTCGAGTTATCGAACAAACTGCACAGTTCCATTAAGTCGTGAAGATCAGTGCACCTCCAGAAGCGCTGCTCTTTGCCCCGATGTTAGTTATTTTCTGAGCGCTGCTTTATGCAAGATGAAAAGGACGACGGTGATAATGACCCCACATCAGCTAGAGGTAAATTATTACATGTTCCCTGAATGCCCACATGCATACACACACCCTTCGGTCAGATTGCGCAGGACATTAATATTTGATACAGCCTAAAAAATTAACAAACAAAACATTGTCTGCAACCTCATGGCATTCTATTTTATTCATTTTCGGTGTACTTTGTTTAAAATGACTGTGTTTAAATTAAAAACAACCTGTCTACACAAGCTGCGCTGCTGGGAGGTGGAGGTCAAATCTAATATAGCTTTCCTGAAATGCTGGAAGTTACCATATGATGAAAAGTGTTTCGCTCAGATTTGGAATTCATACTGAAACAGCTGCATGGAGGAAAGGATAATAAATAATTCAAGGGGTTCAAACTCAGCTGGGATTAAAAATCTTGACAGATGTTCATCTGGGACTCTTCACCGAGAAAATCCCCAGGATGGGTTGTGTGCAGTCTGCGGGATCCCCTGTGGACCCCTGGGAGTCAGGAAGGAATACATACATACAGACACGTTCATAAAAGAAAACTGCACACATAAGCTTCCATACGCACACCCCATACACACATATGCAAAAATATGATGTGACTGGATTACAGGTTTGAGATTCTGCACCTCCTTCTTCTATTCTTTCCAGCTGCTCGGTCAAGGCCAGGTCCGAGGGATGTGGAGCCGCACCCTGAAGAAGGACGATGGTCCACTGGTGCTATCAGATCTTTCTGCTGTTCCCGGGCAAATACATGCACATAGATCTTGTCAAGAAATAAGTGATGACAAAACTGAAGGGTTACAGAGACCACCGATGATGTGTTTGGCCATAGCATAAGGGGAATGAGGGTGGGGTTGGATCGGACAGAAACATGGATAGTGTGGATATGGGTAGGGAATGAATAGATGGAGGTGTAAATATCATGGATAAGGTGGAGATATAGTGAACGGTGTGGGGATAGCAGAAATGAGAATGGAATGAGGGTGGCTGTTCAGGCGCAGGTTTGAATCTGACTCAATCTGTGCGGAGTTTGCATATCCTCCCCATGTCTGTGTAAGTTTCTACTGGGTGCTCTGGTTTCCTCCCACAGACTAAAGTCATGCATTTCAGTTGTGTGTGTGTGTGTGTCTATGATGGACTGGCATCCCATCCAGGGTTTACTCGCCCCCCACCCTTTCACCCAATGATTCCATGTCCTTCTCCATAGCAGTGAATGCTTATCCATCAAAAGGCTGCATATAACCATTAACGGCATCTATTATTATTTTGACTTTCTATATCATAATAAAACTGAATGAGATATTTCTCGTAGTCCGCTTTCAGCCTTGCATTGAGAGATGCAATTGATGCATAGCCGTGTTGCCAGTAATGCTTTCAAGATCCTAAATATGTCTCAATTCAATTTACTCAGCAAATGATACTCACGTGCGTGCGCTTTCCTGTCATTTGATTTGCATTGTTGTTGTTTGTTTTTACTGCAGTTTTTTTTTCCCAGCCAAGCCATAAAGCACTAAACATACATGGCAGAGAATAATGACAGAGATGAGAGACGGAGAGTATCTCCGGAGTGTGATAAATTGGCATGAAAAGCTTTGATCGCTCCCCGGAACAAAGGCGGGCCAGAGCCGAGGGAGCGATGCGCTCCGCCACCCTCTCGCGTTTGTGTGAACCGCCTCCGCTAATCAGCAGTCATTGTACCACACCCACATACATAGACTCGGTACCCGTACCCAGAAAGCACACCTCCGCACCTGACTGCCACCCCACTCAGTAGTCATGGCACCACGCTCGCACTCTGCCACATTTCACCGAGTAAACAGCCTTCTGGATTCAACCACAGGCAAGTGAGAGAGACAGACATCTGGCATCGATGCCGAAGAAAGTTTTAATTGCTTTTTCCTCCACTTAAAGAAAGATAAAGCACAAGTGCAATGAAATAGAGTTGAGGAATCCTAACACCAGCAGAGTCTTCTTCGGAGCCAGTCCTTCCACATCCGAACTCTTTCCAAAGTGTCGGTTTAGGTCCCCTTCCCAGGCGCGCTGGTAGTGATGGCTGTGTGATGATTGTTCTGATCTAATTTAGATGGTATAATCAGTGTAATCCGCCCCTTGATGTGTTTTTTCGAGACGGTGCTGACTCATGGGACCCTCCTGCCCCTGAGAAGACAGGGAAGGGAAGGAAGATATAGACCTGCATCATAAAGCAGTCACAGCTCTGAAGGTGAAGACTGATCACACAGGCTTTTACGTGCTTCTGCCGCTGTCCTTCCGGCTCCTTGTGAGAATCTGGGAGTGTTTTTTCTTGGACCGGAGGTAGAAAATTGAGACGACGGCAGTCTCTTCATACACGTCGCACATTTTGGAAAGGACTGAGGGTGGCACGGTGGTTCCCCCAGTAGACCCTGATCAAGGTGCCTCACCTCAAGTGACACAGTAAAAATTACTCAACCTTTTTTTTGCGCAAGGCAAAGCAGCAGTAATTTACATTTACCTTTGTTTATTTAGCAGGCGCTTTTCTCCAAACGGACAGACAGCTCAGTGAAAACAAAAGTGCACTACATCAGCAAAGAGAGAGGCATACTGTAGTTGTAGACACACGATTCTTAAAGTACAGTCAGTTTGTCTGTCACCTTTAAATCAGCGTTTGTTGCATGGGTAGCAGCCTATGGAACTGATAAGAAATACCAAGGTTATCGGGGGGCACAGTGGTGCAGCGGGTTTGGCCGGGTCCTGCTCTCTGGTGGGTCTGGGGTTCAAGTCCTGCTTGGGGTGCCCTGTGATGAAGTGGCATCCCATCCTGGGTGTATCCCCTCCCCCCTCCAGCCTGATGCCCTGAGTTGCCGGGTTAGGCTCTGGCTCGCTGCAACCCCAATCGGGATAAGTGGCTTCAGACTCTGTGTGTGTGTGTGTGTGTGTGTGTGTGTGTGTGTGTGTGTGTGTGTGTGTGTGTGTGTAGACTAAGGCTATGCCAAATGGAACAATTTGTATGTATGGAGCAGATAGCAGATTGAGGAGAAGTGAGTCCAAAAGACTCAGTCTCCAAGCATTTGTGTCTTGAGGCTCTTCTTGACAGCTGAGGGGGATTCAGCAGTCCCGAGTGACAGAGGGAAGTCATTGGAGCCACAATTGAGTGATGAGGAATCTCCCTTCGTCTCTCATCATCCACATCCCTGCACGGCTCTGCTGTTCTGTCGAGCCTCTCGCACAGCAGGCAGACATGCAGAACCAGTGCTTCACTAAGACCTGCCTCATCACTTGGACCTGTCCGACAAGGCCAGAGTGAGCAGTAATGAGGCCCGGGCAGGTTTGCGCAAGGGCATGCCTGCACCCGGATTCGATGACTCACCGCTGGAGATATGCCAGGCGGCTCAGAACTTGATACCTGCGATTCTGCCTGAAAAATTGCTCCCTTAAAAACTGGAACTATTTTACGGAGGTCAAAAGGCAGAAAACTGCAAGCTGAATTCCCATAAATTCCGCATTTCTTGCCTTGTTTGGATTTCTCCCGCTAACATTCCCTTTGGTATTAATATGGCCGTATAAAAGCGGAATCATATTTCCCCCTTGATTTATTCCTCTGCCTTCCATTTAAAAACGAGTGGACATTTCACAGTCATCCAGCTCATAGCGAAAGCTCCTCCAACGTTTGTCCCCCAATCATTCATTGCAAAGTGTATTACGTGGTACACTACGCTACTCTACTTGCATCCTCTGGATTGATTTTTTTTTTTTCCTTGAAGGCCACTTTCCTTGCTTTAAGCCATCTTTTTCCTCACCTTATGGTAAACTCTTTCAGCTCTTTCAAAAGCATCCTATTTTTAAGGAATTTAAAGACTAAAAATGGACGAGATTTTTTTTCGATTTCTTTTCCAGCTGTCGCTTTTCTGTGTTTTTTCCACAGTTCCTCTCGCCTGCCCCTGCCCCATTTCCCTTTGCTCTATCTTTCATGTTCCTTCCTAAAGTTTATCTCGAGTCCTCTCTTATTATCCTTCCTGCAATTCTGTTTTATTTCAAGTGTTTCCCATCTCAAAACCTTCTTCATTTCGTATTTGTCCTGTCTTCCCTTCCCCTGCTTCCCTTCACACTATTCCCCACACCTCCCACCCCTGACTCTTCTTCTCCTGCCTCTTTCCCTTTTTTCTGGCCCTGTTGCGTCCCTTTCACATCCCGTCTTCACCTCTCCCGCTTCGTTAGATTTTTGCTGTGGGAAAGGGAGGCTCATTCCCAGGACAATCCCATTCAATTTGGAGCGGCTTATGTCAGCGAGACATCTTGTTAAGCCATGGGAGGAAAGACAAATGAGAGGGGCAGATAGGTTTGGGGGGAGGTGGTGTCCCGGTGTGCCTGGAGCCCCGTGCATGCTTACAGGGATCTCAAGAACACCATGCTAATGGATTCCATAATTGGTGCTAAACACGCTGTTAGCGCCTGTACTTCTCAGACACTTTCACTTGGCACAAAGTTGACAGATTTAATCACTATAACTGGGCTGCACTTCAATATCCCAGGATGCAGTTTTGCGACCTGAAGTGAATCCTTTTAGTTTTGAGGGGCCGCTGGCAAGAAGGGCAGAGGGAACAGCGGCTGAACCGTCCGAAGACGGGCAGACGGACTATCCCTGCCATCCGGGTCAGTTCAGGTTATTCGACGATTTATGCATCCTGGCTCGGACTTGCCGGTGTAAAAATTGAGCCCCCGAGGTGCTGGTCAGAGACGGTGGGTCCAGCGTTTGTGAACCGGGCTCCTTTTTTGCAGCGCGTGGGAAGGTGTATATGACCATTTGACCATATGTCAAATCAGCGCTGCTGCAATTACAGACACACTTTGTCACCTCTGACAATTCCCTAGGTTCACTGTGTATTTATTGTGTATTTACTTAGGCTTTCTACCTGGCTCTAAATTGCCCTTTCTCTGAAACCATCAGAACCAAATCTGAATTGCGGGTTTGAATAAGTGTAAGCTAAGCACACAATGATGATAAATGTTGGTCAAGAGGATGATGCACCTCTATTTAGCAAAACATGGTCTCACATAAGTCCTCCTGCCCCTGCTGTGGCCTGTATGCGTAGCATAATAAAAAATACAGCTTTAATGCTGAAATCTTAAGCTCCGCCCACATCTGCAGTTGATTGACACATGCAGGCCACTCCCCTTCCTCACAATCAGGTACATGTTTCCTCTTTCCCGGCATAAGCCATGTGGTTAGAGGCACACACACTCAACAGAGCTTTTAGGAGAAATCATTTCTGCCAAGTATTAGAAAACTATTTGCACTTGCAGACCACTGAAGCTCATAATGATTGAAAGCTATCAAGCGGTGAAGTGGCCAGCCCCAGAGGTAGCACATGACCATTAAATCCTTAAACATACCCTAGTTGTGCTCACACCGTTGTCATTGCAGCAAAAAGGCAGCCATCCCTGACACCTCACCCTCAATGTGGGCTATTAAATGGGGATTAGGAACCTGATTTGGACACAATTAGATCATTATGGAGATCATTACTCAGTGTTTTTATCTTCCAGGGGTGACATATTGTAGAAAGATAAAATTCTGTGTGCGTGCCATTCTTATATTTCAATCATTATATCTGTGAGGGGTATTATAACGGAAAGCAAAGCGGAGCGCCAGCAACCGTGAGCCAGTCTGCCAAGCCTCAGATTAATACGGAGCAAGTTCCGCGTTCAGGTTGAGCATAACTGTGCAACTTCTGTATTTATTGATACCTTGCACCTGGTGGTATGAGCTAGCTACCCGGCTCGCTGGCATCAGTCCTGGAGGAGATCCTTCTTCAGTGCTGGTTTGACCACTGTTGGGAAGCCAGCAGAACAACATTATTTCTCGTCATTCGACAGGAAAAGTTTCTGCAGAGCGGGTAACAACCAGAGCACAGCTCACAGCTGGTAGTGTTGTGGTTAGAGCTGCTGCATTTAGACCCAAAGGTTGCAGTTTTGATCCCAAGCTCTAGCTGGAGACCTTGAGTACTATGTACTCACCCTAAATTGCTCCACTGAAATTACCCACCTGTATAAATGGGTAAATATTTGTAAGTACCTTAACATTGTAAGTTGCTTTGGAGAAAAGTGTCAGCTGAATGAATAAATGTGATGTATTTAGTTGACAGCTGAGGACCCAGGTGTAGGATGAAGATCAGCTGCCTTAGATTGGGTCTAAGTTGCAACACCATGATTGCACTGCTGTTCATGACAGGAGATCTTATTTACCGCTAAGCCCAGGGCGCCATCGGATTGGCTGTCCGAGCCATCCTCCGCATCAGCCTCAGCCAAACGCTGGCTGCTCATAAATTGCAGTCATATCTTTCAGTGCTGCATCCACAGGCAATGCGGCATTTATCCTTGATACAACACACAGACACACACACAAGTGAGCCAGACTTATGAATGAAAGAAAGGTGTGCCGATGCTGCTGAATTCCAAATTAGGGTACAAATTTCATTACAGAACATCAATTGTTTCTGTAAACAGTGACCTGTGAGCATCCGCAGCAAGTTCTTGCTGACGCCGGTGTCTCGGGAGATGCTATTCTGCTGATTCTATACGCAGCAGGTGCTGGGCAATCTCCAGTGGGAAGAGCAAGGTTAACCGTTCGACCATTTCTGGTCCTTTAATTGTTGTCATGCCACTGTGACGCTACTCATGACCCACAACTCTAGGACAGGACGTTCACAGTGTATGTCGCCCCAGCCTCCCAGGCTGATTTCCTTTACGAGCTGTGACTGCACAATCTATCAGTGGATGCACCGCTCTTTGACCCCTATCTTCACATCTTCACACATTCTTCCATCAATTGCTCCCATAACTAGTTTTCCAGCAGCTACGCGGTCCTCTCATGACCACATTACCTCCTAGTGACTAAATGGTCCGCATGTACAACCTGAGATTTCCGAGTTGCTGCTTACACTTGCACTCCTGCACGCGCATTCTCAACTGTAAATAACTAAACATCTGCAGATATATGTGAACACACACAACGGCGTTTCGTGGGACACACAATTGTGAACCTTTCCTTCTAAGAATGTTCCTTAAAGGCAGCTTTATGTGGGGAGAAGACACTTTGAAACTGGATTTACAGTAATCCCCAGACAAAACTAAAGCCTATGCCCTTACAGGGCATACAGGACAGACTATTTCAACATGGGTACAATACCTTTTGTGGGCTGACACGGTGCACAGTGAGCTGTCTCCTCTTCTTTCTTTTCATAACTTTGACTGATGGAGAGATGGAGTGAGGTACTAGATCAGATTGAACCATAGATGTTTTAGGGATGAGAGTAAAGGTGTCCCTCACTGGTAGGATGCTTGGTGTACAGAGGAAGATTTTCCTAGGCCCCTTCTACACAGTTTTACGCAACTTGTTCCAGCTATTCCCACGTGACCTCTTAATAAACTCAAGTGTTGTCATTGACCTACATTATCGGCCAAAAGTGTGAGTTCACTTCCTGGAAACTATTTCTTTTTGGTGAGGCATTCAGTGAACAAGTCCATATGTCCTCCCAGTTCTTCTGTGGTAGATCACACAGATGTAGGACACTTGTCAGTTGCATAACTTTCACTCTTCCATCCAGTTTTTCCAGTTGTACTCAAACTTTTGACTGGTGCAGTTCCTCACCCAAACCCCCCCACCGCTCTGTTTACTTTTATGTGTGGTTTACATCGGTGGTTCCCATGCCTGCTCCTAGTGAAGCCCTGTTTATGCATTTTTGTTGCGACTGAACACGTAGATAATTATGTTTGATAGAGCTGTTGACAGAATGAATCGGACAATTCAAAACATGTTAAATCAAATGCGTTTGCCGACGGACCCATAAACAGAATTCATGTAAGAAAATCGTTGGAGGTTTGCCAGTCTAATCTTCATTCATTCCGCCTTTCCTGAATCCGAAGCAAAACTGCATAAATTAGTACTGAAGCGCATTTGGAATAATCAAGGCTTTACCTTGGATGTTGAAGGGATAAAAATTATTAATGACATAATCGCAGGGACAACGATTTAATTGAAATGATAACCAGCGTATGATTTATTTGAAAAACACATTCGCATTAAAAACTATTATTTTGCTGATCCTTTCGCATTCCTTGAAGAACACAAACTTTAACACGTTTTAAAAGGTGGTTTGCTAACGTGTTTGGTTTAACGTTGTTTGAATGTTGGATATTGCCATGTGTCATCAACAGTTCAAGAAATCATAATTAAGTGAGAGATGGGTTGAATACACAAGGGTACGAGAACACCAGCATAGCGAACCACTGGTTTACATACACAGAGGCTGATCACCGGACCTTGGGATAAGCGTCAAAAACCCACCCACCCATGTGCCACCTTATACCTCACTACAGAACACCTATCTGTCAGGGCTCAGTAAATCTTGCTGAACCGCACTTAATCCCATTTTACCCTCGCCCACGGGAAGACCTATTCTCGGGCACAAACCAAATTACCACACAATGCATTCTGAAGGGGATTTATATTTGCAGCCCTGACGTGTGGGACAAAATTTGCTCCCCAGCCCCCATGCATCGATGAACACGGTTACACAGTGTCACCCCGGATACCTGTGGACCTGGGACTCGACTGCACCAAAGCCCATGGCAATGGTTCTGTTAAAGAGGATGAAGAAACTTTGGCCTTCACTCTTCTCTCAGGAACAGGCGGCTTGTGCTTGGGCGGGCAATCTGAGAGGGATGCTGGATGACGTCTGAATGAGGGATGCAAGAACTTTTCAGCACCTGCCTACTGCATGCACAATTGTACCTTGTACTGTACAAAGTTATTCCAGTCACGTGCGTGCGGTGTAGGTAGTGGATTGAAATCCCTGGAAAGACAATATGGAATCTCACAGAGATTTAACAATGAGAGGGTGTGTTTGTTTATTGATTAGTAGAAACAAATAGACTTCCTCAGGTTGCCATCTGCAAACAACTGCTGGACAGATGGGAGGAGACTCATCACTGGTGAAACTGAGAATATTGTTGCTACATAGTGCCCGCAATTTTAATGGTAACAATGAATGAACTGAATGACAGGTGTGCAGCACAGCAAGCAAAAAACACAATTCAGGTAGAGAAAGTCCCAGATGCCACAGATAATACCTGGTGAGTCTGAGCATACACCTTTTCTGGACACTCTACACAGCCCTTTTTAATGCGAAAAAGTACAATTTTTTAGGTGTCAGTTATTAATTGACCTCACCTTTTTGAATATTCAGATCATTAGACAAGCCGTATTCTGTAATTTCAAGGAGGAAAATGCATTTTACATTGTGAAATGTCACCATACTCACACAAGGGACAATCCTGAGCTAATTATGCCGGCGTTGTCCGTCACGGCTTGTTCACATTGTAATTTTGCATATTGGCTATTTTTTCGGTTCGTTATGAGGAGTTTGCCGTGAACGGGATGAACATTTCTTCCAGTTTGCAGAGAAGGTCTTTCAGCATTCTAAAACAGTCCCTTTGGGCTGGAGAATGCACCACCAACATCCCTCATACCTTTCTAAGGAGCTCCAGTGGTCTTGCCAGGCACTTGAGAAACAAGATTGCTTTTGTTGCTGGTTTGATTACAGATGTTGTGCATTCAGGACCCCTAAGAACAGAGGGAATTGCTTCACAAATGGAGAGGCAGTGGGGAGCAGGTCTGGTGAGGATCACATAGTGAGTCCAGCAGGTGTGCTGAGTCCAGAGTGAGGAGCAGATCTGGTTAGGGATGTCAACAGTTACAAGCAGTTAAGCCAAGGTACTGTTTTCTTCATGCTGCAAATATGATGCATGGCGGCGCTTTGTCTGTGCGCTACTCACACCTGGTTTACAAACCTGCAGAAGTCACAATCCGGGCTGAGTATAGACCCGTGTTCCTTCAATAGTGCTGATGTATTCACTTTCTGTCATGACTGCAGCGGAATGTGTCCGCACATTCCTCGTCCCCTGCTAATTTGAATGCTCCTCACCTAAGTTTTGCATGCCTTTGCTGATGTCTGATTCATTGTCCTCCTCTGCTTCAGCAGGCACATGGGCTCGGGCGCAGCGTGCGTCAAAGGCGGCTCCACCGTCACGTGTTCAGAGCTGTAGTGTGAAAACAGAGGAATACGCCAGCGAGCCTGCGGGTTCTTCTGCTCTGCTAGTGCAACTCTGGTGCTGTGGCAGTGCTTCAGTGGCCAGTGACTATATGAGTACAAGGTCAGGTGAGAGGAACACCAGGATGTGAGCTCCAACAAGTTTGTTGTCAGTCAGGTGGGTGACGGTCTTAGTAACACCGTGAAGGATGAAAGACCTTCTTGGCACTGCGGCAGGACGCTGTGTGCTTATGGTCCTCAGCTGTCCCTTTTCTCACTAGGGCACAGTGTCCTGTTGGTTACGCTCTGTGCTGACATTGCATTCTGCTGCTTACCCCCAAACACTGGAATTTGTTCTCCAGAAGTCTGCACCTGCCGTGCACCTCATGATCTAGGTCAACATTACTCCATTATGCTCCTCGTGGACCTAGTCCAGGCATTATTTTTAATTCCCACTGGACAGTAAACCACATGATTGAACTTACTGCCATTTAGCTCCCTCTCTGTGTCCTTTGTGGTCTGTAGAGAGCTGGATATCATCCTTACACGATCATCGCTGATCTCTAGGCTCAAGACACATAAACTACGAAGTACCATTTGTTGACTTCTGGAGGTCAAGGTGCAATGTTGTCCATCAGCTGACTACTGCATGAACAGAGCTAAGAACACCTGAGACAGCACCTACCAAAACTGCCACTGTCAAATTGTTGACTTCATTTCATTCAGTTAGCTGTATGATCTCAGTGTTTTGGTGAGTCTCGTTCTTTGGAGAGTGTTTGGGTTTCGGGATACTTAACAAATGAGCTCCAAGAATAAGAAATGCCTAAGTTAAAGTGAGAAGGGAGCTTCGATTGGGAGGAACACATTGTCTCAAGCAGTCACAGGGAATGAGGAACATGAAGTAATTCTCAAGACAACCTGTACCAGGGTGTACCTCATAGATAGATTACCTGGAACCGCAATCTCCTCAAGTGCAAAGCATGCAAAGAAACATTACATATAATTTTTCGGGAATTACGAGGGATGGCGTGTAAAATCTCCATTTTCTAGGCAGTGGATGAGATCATTAGGGGTGTGTGGTTATTTAATTCTCTTTTTCATGGGTCTGTGCAGCTCAGGTTAATCAGAGGGTGACCAGATCCTCATGTTACAGAACTGGACAAAAGGAAGGGGATATTTGTCAAAGCGAAATCTGCCTAATAAGTGACACGTTTTGGCAGCATGAGGTGTGTTTCACACACAGTGAACTGGGAAGGAAGCGCTGCGCAGGTAAAACAATGCATTTCCACAAACAAAGCGCCTGGAATTCCAAAAATTGGCCGCATGGCAGCTGACAAGAAATGTTGCGATGAAGAAAGAACCCTGACGAGAATGTGATCTTAACTTTATTGCTCTGCTGCAGGTGGGTCCTTGACGGTGTGAAACGTGTTCGTGCCAAAGGGTCACTTATAAACGCACAAGCTGGTGCTCGCTGGAGGAAGCGCGGTCACGAGGCGCGTGATTCCTATCGCAGCGCCGCCGCCGCCGCAGCCGCGCGCCTCACTGGGGCTCGGTGCGTTTCTCCGCAATGAACGCGCGACTCGTGTCCACACACACTTTTTTCCTCATCGTGCTCAGGTTCTTATGCAGACACGTGTGGATTAAAGTTTGTGTGGCCAGAAAATCTCCATTTTTTTTTTTTCTTTCTCAATGAGGACAGATCCCAGACTCGGCTTTCGCCCGTGCCCGTGCCCGTGCCCGCGCCCGGACTGGTCGACGTGAACGCCGGGGATGGTCTGAGGATGCGCGATCAGGGCGGTTCAGCGCGTCTCCGCTCATCGTCCTGAGAAGGAGGACTGAGCTGCGCGCTCCCGCAAATCAATGTAGATGTAAAGGAATTGGGGGGCGAAGGTGGAGGATCAGGCAAGAAAAAGGCAGAGAAGACTCTGCGGTGGAGACGGACGGTGTGTGTTCGGCTCAGAAGCGCAGCGTGGAAGGGATCTCGCTTGACAGACAGGTGTGTTCAATTTACTGTTCTCTAAGAGCAACCTGATGATGGATTTGCTGGCATGCAAAACGGACTCGTCTGTTACGTGCTGTAGGCTCCCTCTAAACGCGCGAAGAAGCGCTTTAAAACAGTTCTGCGATGCATAGGAGTTTTAATTGTTTTTACCGTTAATTGATTTTTAACCGCCAGCGCCTTTTGGCTCAGTGAGTCATTTTGTTCCACGGTTTGCTCAAGGTTAGGGCTAGAGATGAAATGTGATTTATTACATATTACTGTACACGGGGCACTCTGTAGTTTATTTATTCATTCATTGGCAGTCCATTTTATTACTGTTTACAGTGACACTTTGAAAATGTTTTCGGAACTGAACTGTTCTGCGCTAAGTGACACAAAGACTCGAGTCAGTGTGTGAGAAAGGAACCAAAGGCAACGTAGGTGTAACGGAAAGTATTGGTGGGCTGTAGAATATACCGCCGACACTGCTGTCCTGACCCGGTTCCGCTCTGTTCCCCTCAAGAGATCCTCTTTTACGCGTTACGCACTGCATTATTTCTCAATGGATGACGCGGAACGGAATAAGGTGTCCGTGATCTTCAATATTTTTCCATGGTAATTATGCCACTTGATGCCAAATGACTCATGTGAAGCCCGGGGAGTCTCTGGTTTGGCAGAGAACACGGTAAAAATCCCACACTTTGTGCGTGTAGTCCAAGTGTTGTTGTTTTACTTCATTCATTCGGTTCACATTGAGGATTAAAGACGACCTCTGTGACGTTGTGATCCATGCGGGACGTGACATCCCCGAATGTGGGAAAATGAGTGTAAAAGAATTGCTGAGATGGAGATGAGTTGAACAAGACTTAATCATGCGCGTCCCCGTCGAGGTGCACCTTCTTCTCCTGGTTCATATTATCACTTTGTCCGCAGGAGGTTTTATAGTCAGTGGTTTCAGTGACTATCATGGCTCTGCCCTCCGCGAGTTTTAATTACAAATCCATTTTGAAGCTCGAGGAGGAAAAATAAACGGCCGGATTCACCTTGTGCATCCGCGTTCACCTTGCTGAGATTCCGTGCGACGCCAGAGCCCCAGATGTTACCGTGACTTTTGGGTAAAAAAAAAAAAAAATGGAACCATGTATAGGAACAGCGCGGCGTGGCTGTGATTTAAATTTTCCATGTTCATTATTCTCTCTGCCGATCCGAAGGATCATCATGGGGTCCAGTCACAGCTTTCAGGTGTGTTTGACAGCGGAAGGCACTTCAGGAAGAGTACCTAAAGGTTATTCTTAGATTTGAAAACGAATTGGAGTCGCGACAGTTCTTAAATTACTGCGCTTCATGACATTTGGGGGGAGGGACGGTCAATGTGGTGAGGTGTTGAGTAACTGGGGGAAAAATAAGCAGCGTCGCAATTCCTTTGATCTGTCTCACCTTTTGCCAAATTTTGCAAGTATTCTATGTACAAACAATAGACATATTTTAATATGTGCTATACAGCAGCGATTTCGTATGGGGGCGGGCGGTACACCTATAACTGTCTTTGTCCGCCCTAAAAAAAAAAAAAAAAGGGACGGAGCTGCGCACAGCGCCAGGACCTGTTTAACATCGCGTCTTCTAGGAACAGGGTGACTTTTACTCGCTCTATTTGCACCCGTGTGATCGTGACAATGACGCTCCAAGTAAGTGAGGTGTGAATACGAAACGTGTCCCGCAGAGCAGCCTGGAGCCCTGGACCAGTGCGGAGGGACGCGGAAATGGCTCAGCGCGTAAAAAATGGACCAAAACAGCCGCAGATGATAAAAAGGGAATAATCCCGCTGCCCGGGGGGGGGGGGGGCTGGTGGCAAAATTTAGTTGTGTTTACAACTGGAGCAACTAATCCACGGTCCACTCACTCAGTTCCGTTTTACCGCTTTATATCTGTGGCAAAATGGTGTTTGCGCGCGGAGCGCCACGGAATGACAACGACTGACTGCGAAAGCAGACGCTCGTCGTATAATTCTGTGTTGTTATTACTTCCCCCTTCCTTATTTATGCGGTTATTATTAGTTCTTTTCGCACTTTGTTATCAATACGCCGAGCAATTGAATTACTGGAACACCGCCTTCTTCCTTTGGCTGAGGCCAGTTTTAAATTGCTGGGAAATAAACACGAATGTGTCCATTATTTGCCTTCTTATAATGAACACGAGCGCGATGCTCTCTCACAGCTTCCCGTCTTGTGAGGTCGTAAAAGTGTTGCTTCAGCAGCGATGGGGATCCTAAATGAGTGACTGATATGCTAAAGAGCTGATGTGGGGAACTTGAAGGGCTGCTGTAATATTCAGGCCACAGTCAGAGTGCGTCTGCAGTGATTACCGATGGCACGGTTTACAGCCTTACATCTTGATCATTTCTATACCAGGCTGACTCATCTTAGGGCTTTAAACACAGAATATCTAAGTCTTCGCCGTGTACCCTGCAGTTCATACATGGATTTACGCTGCTTTACACTGGCACATTTCCGCACAGCTAATTGTTTTCTGTCTTTTGTCACTGGAATGATGTGATTTACATTTATTTATTTAGCAGACGCTTTTCTCCAAAACCACTGGTAGTGTTATCAGCCCACACACCTTATTCACCGTGGTGACTTACACTGCTAGATACACTACTTACAATGGGTCACTTATCCATACATCAGTGGAACACACTCTCTCTGCCACTCACACAATGTGGGTGAACCTGAGCAGCATGTCAGAGCACCCGGAGGAAACCCACACAGGCATGGGGAGAACATGCAAATTCCACACAGACTGTGCGGGGATAGAACCCACATCCTCTCGCACCATCAAGGCACTGTGATTTATGTTCCTAGAAACAGTATTATTTGATCTCTAGCTATTCCAGGCCAAAAACAGAAATAGAGGATACTTTGGGATACGACCTAGGTAGTTTTGGTTGTGCACTGAAAATAAGTGCAGCTTCTGTTACTTGGTGACTCCTGAGAATTACAGTCTTATCAGAACTAGTGTACAGTGTATTTTCAACATCATTGAACTGTTCATTCACCTCGTGTGGGGTTTGCTGCTACTCAGGGTATCTAATTTTATTTATTTTGTTAATTTGTGTCTGTTTATTATTGCTTTACTGTGCGCCGCCCTACTGCGTATTAGGATCAACATTGCAATTTAGGAAGACACGATGAAGGCTGTCCTGTTCTTGAGGTCAACTGGTGTATAAGTTCGCATTTTTTTTCTTTTGATTGTCTGAGCTTGTTACTTTAAAGTATGGCTTCTGAGGTCATGGGAATCCAGTGTTTCCAGCTGCAAGTCTTGGAGTAATTGTATGTTTTTCTTATAAGAAAGCTTATATGTTCACAGCATTGGACTTACCAGACAAGTCTTCTAGTTCCAATCCCAGCTCTGTTATATACCTATCGCTGAATTTATGGGAAAAACTCTGAGCTGAATATACCAGACTTTAATAAAAGCATCTCTTAAGCAACCTGGTAATACGTTTGGTTGCTCTAGGGTCCTCCAAACAAGTCATGACTTTATATCATGTCACAAATGTCAGTGGATGTTTGACTAACTTGTTGCGTGTTATTAAGTTATTATCTCTGGGCCAAGGTCCTTTCCCAGCAGGCAGGGCTGCTGACCTTGCTGTCACTCAGACTCCCAAGAAGCCGTATCGCCGGCATGCACTGCTGCATCAAATCAATATTTACTTCACATACTGTAGTCACCCCCCACTAACCCCTCAGCAGGTGTTGCTGTTCTTTAACAAGGTGCAGTAGGAGTGGCAGGGTGCTGGAACGGGGCCAAGGGGCTCCCTGGATGCCATGACAACCCTTCTGGGGGAATGGGCAGAGCTATCAACCCCCCAGCACTCCTAGCCACCATCATTCCCTGCCAGGCAGGTGGGATGTCCAGGTCTTCTTGTTGACTCTGTCATCAAAGCAGTGACTCGTACCCAGCTGGCCAAGATGTGCCTGGAAGGGTAACCTGTGTCTGCAAGACAGATGGTGCCCCCTTTACCAAATATAAATACAAACATATAGTTTTTTATTATTGTTACTTTGCTGTGTTTATAATCCAGTGTAGGAAGGATTAACTCCATTAGAAAATTAGATGAGAGATGGGAGGAAGAAGACACCAAAGGGATTAAACTGTTTTTAAAGCCCTCGCTGAGCTGTGATGCTTCTTTGGGTTTAATTCCCGTAATCTTTTTTTCATACACAAAGGCTAAATGCATTAGCCGGTCCACATTGGGCTTCTGTTGGGTTAACGCACAGATTGGTTGACAGGTGCCATGGGAATGATATGGCAGCGATTGACCTGGAAACCCCATCCACCCTGTCCCAGTGGTTGGCTTATCCCCTTTTCTTCATCTCGCGGGCATCCTGATTCTGTCCATTCGTGGACATCAAGAGAAATGCCGGAGGCCACACTCATAACTTCAGGTTTACACTACATTTTGTGGGGTCATTGAATTTTCTCAAGCACAGCTATGTGCATTACTTGATGAAATGTAGCGTGACAGTGCATTTGAATGGCAGTATCGTGAATAAGATGTTCTCTCTGATAAAGACAACATGTTGCACAAGAGATACTGTAGAACCCAGACTGTGCTTGGATTAAACCCAATGCTTTTTAATCAATAGCTAACAGCTGTGCAAGTGCACTAAACCTGTACACTGTTTGGAAACACTGTCATTTATTGGGGCATAAAGTGAGAGCGGCAAACATCTGTAGGGTGAATAGCCCTATTTGTGGCCCCAACCCCGTAGTTTTCATGTGGTAGAAAACATCTTTTTTTTTAATGAATTCCCATGTTAATGAAGCACTTTAATGAAGAGTTACAGCTTGTTGGCCGAATGCAAATATTATTAGGGTTGGGGGTGAATTAAATCAGACTGGGCTTGTTACTGGGGCAAGTGTGTCAAATGATAGCCTCATGGCTATAGATGTGTGTGTGTGAGCTGCGCTGATTTACTGTGTTGCTGAAAGGTGTTGCTGTGTGTGTGTGTGTGTGTGTGTGTGTGTGTGTGTGTGTGTTCCATCAGCTGGCCATGAACTTTGTCAGATTTCTGTGAAAGTTGGGGTGGATAGGAAGGTGGGGTAGGGTAGGGCCTCCCAGTGCATGTGAGGACACATACATGGGTTCAGTTTCTCACATTAAGATGTTACTCACACACAATGTCAGTGATGTTACACAACACTAGCCAATAGCTTTTTTTCCCATGAATCTTCTGTTAAAAAAACTTGGACAGGTTGGACTTGAGATTTTTCTGGCATTTTCTTCAGCTTGCTTTGCATTGCTAGACTTGCACTCACCTGTGTCACAGGTGGGGTGGGTAATAGTGAAGGATACACAGATACCGTGAATGTGCTTCGAGAAATAATCAGCAACTTGTCCATAATATGTCCATCACTACAGCGCTCAACACCTTCACAAAAACCAACACATACGCATATACACATCCTGTGAAAGAAATAGCAACCCCTGCTGTCGCTCCTGCTATAGGAGAAAATGTTTGTCAGGGGCTCAGACTTGATGTTGGCACATATCACAAAGTAGTGATGGACAGCTGACTGTGGGGCTCGATGCAAACAGGACTGGTCAGCGAAACGCTCGTCTTACACCGAAATGAGCTTTTTCCCTTTTGGGATGGTTTTTCAGTAACAGCAAAGCATCTCACTATTTATGGACGCTTTTCCATTCATATGGAAAAAAAAAAAACTATAGCACAGCCAGAATTAGATGCTTATGGGCTGAAATGCTAAAAGCTTGTGCCTGTTAGCACATGCGAGTGAACAAATGTAGAATCAAGTTGCTGAAAAGTGTGGGCGCTTCAGGGCTGCTGGTTTTGATAATAGGGCAGTTAAGTGGCTTCCAAGAAAAACTGCGCAATCTTCATAACAGAAATGGTAAATCTGCATGACCTGATCATCTGCTACACCCCAAAGAAGACTGCTACGCTCCTCCACCTTTGCCCGCTTGGTTGTTTCACGCAAAAAAAGATCCAAAGGCACAATGGTTCTCAGTTCTGGCTCTGATGTGGTGGAACGACCTCCCCCTCTTACTCAGAACTGCTGAATCTCTGTCCACATTTAAAAAGGGTCTTTAAACTCACCTTTTCTGGATTCACTTCTCCCATGATCTCTTAAGTTCATGTAATGCGTAAATGTTCATGCTCTATAACTTTGAGATCATACCTGTTAAACAACGGATAAACTTTCACGCAGCCACTAGTGTAATGAAATTTTTAGGAAAGTGATTAAGAATTGTCAATATTCGGATGAACCTTTATGCAGCTATTCGTGTGATGAACATTGGTACATATGGTCGAAAGTAACAATGTAACGGTACTTTAGAATCACACGTCTGCATCTCAGTCTCTCTGGTAATGTACACAGTGTATTTTCTTTGAGATGCGCATCGCTGCTAAGTGAATAAATGTAAATAAATGCATTCGACACAGTACAACTAATAAAGGTCATTGAAGACGTGTGGCGAGTGGAGGCAGCAGCAATCAAGCCAGGAACAAACGTACTGAATATCGCCTGTGGCACCTGTGGAAGCGTGACATGAAGAATGTATTAGTCAGCTTGGCCTGTAAGGTTTCTTCAGCATTATCTGAATATCAGAACATACATTCTATTAATAGATTACATGTTTTGACAGAAAATTGCAAGTGGCAGAATTCAGTGACGAAGGAATGTTCATATTTACAGCAGCATATATGAGGAACTTCCCAGTATTTGAGGAGACATAGCCTACAGAAAATATCAAGCAGGGGCAAAAAGCAGTAAAATTACTTTGGATTGTATATAGATAAAAAATAACCCATTTAAAGCATCATCATAAAAATGCATCCCAAAAATAAAGTATTAGGGAGCGAAGTGTGCTCAAGAAAGGAAGTAATTAAAATCAAGTCATTGATGCAATGTGTGTGTGTATCTGAGTGTTGGATGCTTTTCTGTTTGAACTGCTGAAGGATGTGTGACTTTTTGACATGACACTTTTGCACTTTTCCTGGAGAAGTATGAACCTTTTTTGAGCGAAACACGGAAAGGCAAAAGTGACACAACTGCCACATCATTGGACAACATCAAAAAAGACCCGAAAAGTGAACTGCAAAAAAAAAAAAAAAAAAAGAAAAGCAATGAATCATCTTGACTTGTTCAAGTTTATTTTTTATTTAAAAGCTTTGCTTTTCTCTTATGATGAAAGCTCATGCAGGATCTCCGCAATAATGAGGTTCCTCTTGGAATGCCGGTCGAGAACAAAACATCGCGGACCGACCGCTGTGCGATGCGTAGAGTTCATGAAGGTATCTTAGCGGTGCTGGAAAGTTCTTCAGACACGCAACTTCAACACGCAAACATACAGTCTCCACAATAACTGTAATATAATTGCAGAACATAGCTCTTCACTTGGCTGCTGGAGATTTGCGCCGCAGGGACAGGTTAATTGATAAAAGAGCAATAACAACATGAAGAGGAAATTAGTGTCTGTCTGCCTGTGATTTATGTAAGTGGCTCTCGAACTGTCACGAAGCCGACTGAATTAAATGAGGTGCTCAAATGAGCCATGAAAGTAAAGCAGTGTAAACTGTTGATGTAGATTAGATGTTTCTCTCATTACAAAGTATGAAAACATCCCCACTGATAGGGTTATTTGAGGAATAAGACCCTCAAGGTGACACACTTGTGCCCGTCAGCTTTGCGTCATTCGCTCACTGTAATTCTGGAGTCCTGTTGTACATGGAGGACTTTTAAAACACCCATTATTATGTGTCTGGGAACACCTCGGAGAAGGAGATGTTATACCAGCAGATGCTGGGTTTTTTTTGGGGTTATTCAAGTATAACAAAGTGCACAAAGAATATCATACCAAACACTCCTCGATAGAATGCATATGAGAAAATAAAAGGTCAGATGAATTCATCATTGCCATAATACGCCGCCAAAATTCAATATACAAACAGAACGTATCTCAGCAGTAAATCAGCGCTGACATCAAGTAACACTTCAGACCGAGAGCAAAGCCAGAAAAGACAGTGGTGCTTACCTAAGTTGGGGAAAAAAAAAACAATATTTCAGCATGCACAACCAGTCACAGGAACCTCAGCGAAATGAGGAGCACGGAGCTGCACAGCCACTCTCTGACCGCTCTATACATCAGGTCTTCTGGCACTTTTTGCCCTGCTAATATGTTTCAGTGGGGTTCCTGGCCAAAGTCGCAAAGTGCAGCATTGTCACACACATTAGCTGGCAAAATATGGCAGTGTTGCAAAAAGAGATGTGCCACGCCTACGTTTTGCAACAAATTTATAAGAATTAAACAAAATAAAATCACGTGGGATGCACAAGTTCTGTAGACGTAGCTTTTTCCCCATTTTGAATTTTATACAGAAATTTATATGAGTAAAATCTGTTGCTGTCGCGACCATGGAGAATAGCTCCTGTCCTGTCTGCACCAGTCCTCCGTGCTTCTGTCCGGGTCCCGTGTTGCAGTCCTCTTGGTGCCCCACCTCTGTGCTTTAGCTGCTGTCCCCCTGTGTAATCCCGTCCTTGTAAGAACGCTGCGCGTCTCTTCGTTCCACGTTCCTCTTATCGCCTCTACGCTTCATTTTCCATCCTGCACTGTGCACTTGTTTATAAACTCTGCGTTTGAATTCTCACTCTTTACATCACGTCCAGACATTACAGTAATACACATCCATGTCCATTACAGGTGCTTTTTTAAATAATAATGAACTTTCATCAAAGCCTTTTAAAGCCTTTAGGGTTAGGGTCTACAAAGGAATTTTTACGAGTAGAGTACATAAGTTATAGTGCCTTTGAAAGCAGCTTCTTGGGGGTCTTTACTGAAAAAAGAGTAAAATAAGAAGGTAAATACACACACACAGTGGCTGAAACCGCTTGTCCCGAGGGGTCGTGGTGAGCCGAAGCCTAACCCGGCACATGAGGCGCAAGGCTGGAGGGGGAGGGGACACAACCAGGACGGGATGCCAGTCCATTGCAAGGCACCCCAAGTGGGACTTGAACCCCAGACCCACCAGAAAGCAGGCACAGGCCAAACCTGCTGCACCTCCGTGCCCCCCCAAGGTAAATAAATTTACAATAAAAATCTGTATTTTAAATTTACAGCAATAAGACATAATCAAAAGATAAAAAATAAATTTAAAGAAAAAATAAGTGTAAAAAAATGTGAGAGAGAATGAAGAAAAGGAGCACAGAACTGTAAAAAAAAAAAAAACAGTTTTCCAGGCAGTATGCTCTTGAGTGGTGCTGTAACTAGGAACACAGCTGCGGGGGAAGAGAAGGATTGAGTCAGGTTGGGTGTTTGCTTGGTACCAGCAGAGTAATGGAGGGCAAGACCTCCTCCGTTGGCCCCAAACTCCTCTGTGTGGCTTCCCTTGTTAGAGGGCAGAAGATGTGAGATAAGACCACGCTCTGTCCGATGAGTGGTTGACCAGGCCTCGAAGGCACGGTCCACATAACAAGTTGAGAACTGGGATCTCCGGTGCAGAATCAATACTGGAGGACTTTCTCAACGAGATTCCATTTCCCCACAGTATGACTGCTTCAATTATTCACCGGGTGTCACATGGCTTGATGAATGTTTGAGCAGCTTCCCACACAAGTCAAGAACCGCCCCAGCGGTTTGTCCATATCTCTGAGATTTGGGAGTAACTCGGTGAAAACATTTTTCATCCTCTGTAAAGTTCTGTCCTCGGTTCGGGGCCATTTGGCTCGAAGGGACGACCAGCTGGATCTGCAGAGGTGGAAGCATTGATGATCAGAGCTTCACGGCTCACGCAGTACGGAGGGTGGTTTGAGGGTCCGTGCATCTCCGAGTGCACGTGGCCCTGGAGCTCAGGCCCTGTTTCAGTGTGTGTATGTGTGTGTGCGCTTGTGGTGCTGAGGGTGGCTGATCGTGAGGACGAATCCCATACAGCACAGCTTGAGGAACCAAGGCAAGGCAGCTGAGGAGGTGTGTTTCGTGCCTCGTCCTCAGAGTTTGCGTTTGATTTGTGTCTGGAAGGTGCGGCTCTGCCGACAGCAGTGGGCGGAGTGCGTGCAGTGGGTTGCCAGCCCTGGCCGGTCTGTTACAGGCTATTTGTGAGTCTTCTTTCTTGGGATTCCCTTTCTCAACTTCAATCGATCTTTATTTTCCTTTCTTTTCTGAGTCTGTCAGTTGATCTCCCCTCTGTGCTGTTTGCTGATGAAAACACACACCTCTCTCAGCACAGCGTTCCACAGAGTCCACTGCTCCTCTATCTGTGTGTTCCTGCAAACAGCCCATGCGATGCGAGTTAAACTGAGGTGACCAAGGCCTGAAAGCCACCACACCACGAGCTCTCATGGATTCAAGTAAGGCAGAACTGCTGGGAGGGGTTCTTAAAAGATTTAAATCCACGAGGAGTGTGGAGGTCCTTCACTGGGCAGTGACCAGGATGGTTCCTCATTGCCCTGCTGCTGTCTCTCACACACACGTACATTTACATTACATTTACATTTATTCATTTAACAGATGCCTTTCTCCAAGGTTACACACATCCCAGAGAACAATGCAACAGTGTATTACAGAGATCTGGATGCAGATACATAATTCCTACGTACAGTCAACTAGTTCCACACACCATATGAAGCAGTACATATTACACAAGAAGCTGCATATAGGCTTGTTTAATTATTAAGCAGATAACATAATACATATTTATGGAGCACATAGGAGATCTCGGGAGAGTTTTGAGACCCTTCTTGAATCTAAAGAGAGATTCAGCAGTTCTGAGTGAAAGAGGGAGGTCACTCCATCACGCTGTAACCAGAACCGAAAACCTCACATAGTCACACCCCACAAATGCTCCAGCCAACATATAAAGAGGAATCCAGCAATCGAGACACTGCAATATCACTGTCCCGCAGGAAGGAGACACCAAGTTAGGTGGTTCACAGCTAGTACAGGCCTCTAGGAGGCGTTGTTCCTCACCTGTGATGCGTGACTGCTAGTGAGGGCTAGAACGCAGTCTGTTCATCCACACACCATCAGAGGGGTACTTGGTTTCACTGGTGTGTTGTGTAGTTGTACGTTCCGTTGTGCAGGGTATCAGAAGGATAGGTTTACAGCAGCCGACATGGAAGAACCTCAGAAGGAACAGCAGCGCGAGACGTCAAGTGACAGCCATGCGAGAATTATAATTGTCCGACACCGCAAAGTTTGTTTAATGATTGACAACTTCCCAGCACGGAGGGACGAGCGGCGTGATGGACCAACTGGGATGTGGGTTGTTGGCTCTTAGGTGGGGGATTGCAAACTCACTGAGCTCCAGCATGCAGCACCGTGCGACTCATACAGGAAGCCGTTCCGCTGCCCTGGGGCGTGTGATATCGAGTGTCTCCCTTAGTCCAAGAGACACAATGCCAGCTACCTCCCTCAGTCGCGATGCGTCTCTCTCAATCAGGGGTGTGTAGTGTCACACGGAGCTACCGGCCCCCAGGATAGGCACCTTTTCCAGATCTGCTCGGAGCCACTCGTAATTTCACAGCCCATCGCCTGCCTAGCCTCCACAGACTCGCCAGGCTCCGGCCGCCTGCCCCCCTCCGTCGCCAAGCAGAGCTGCCAGCAGCGTGGCCCACCCACCCTCGCACTCTCCCCCGCGCAAGATTGATAGGCTGAGAATAGGCCAGTTGTCTCAGCGTCGCAAACGTCTTGAGCGTGAAAAAAAAACAGCGATGAAAAGCGCTTAGTCATCGCTGTGTAGCTGCTCTTTGGTCCAGAGAGCCGTCTGTCTGTGTTTTAAAAATCAGCTGTTGTCTCTGGGTGAGGAGAGATGTGTTTCAGAGCAGGTAGAGCACTTGGCACCGGCTCAAGGTGCTGAGAAGGACAAACACGTCGAAATCACCGTGTCCTTTAACGTGAAGGCCGACTATGATGGGTTGGGTCTTGTCTCCAGTGGTGTCTCTGTAAATACCAGCACGCACTATGGTAAATAGCAGCATGCACTGTGGTAAATACAAACATGCAGTGCAGTGAACAAGTGGAGTACATAAGCCTGAATAATGATTCCGTTGTGTTCCACAAGTTGCGGGAGTCTTGCAGGTAGTTGGTTTTTCCACAGACCCCTAGAGCTTCTCTGCAGGTTCATAGTCGAGAACGTGTACTGGCTGAGGTGCTTCTTCTAGATGCCTCTCCTTGTGTCCGCCCACCCACTCCGCACCCCCGCTTTAGCAACGAAATCCCCTGGATTCTCATTGGTGGGTGTGCTGGGCTGCAGGGGGCCATGGCCTTGCATCGCCCCCTGGGGTGCTCTGTGTGGATCAGCTCGCAAACACAGGGAAGAGTGGTTCCCCTGTCAGATCCAAGGGCAGAGGGAGTCTGGAGACAAAGGAGGGATGGACGTTGGCTTCATATAACACAGCTTCTTTTTTCATATTCTCTTCTGTAACATGGTGAGCATCAGCGCCCTATACCCTACTTTAGACCGTACCCTACACGAGCACTACACACCCTGCCACATACGTAACTCCCTAGAACCCTATTCCCAACATTTCACACCACCCCGGCGCTAATCCCAGAATCTTTCTGTAAAGCAGAACCCTACACCCCACCTCCTACTTCACAGAAGCATTCCACACCCTTACCTACAATGGTGCCTCATACCATTCCCTAGACACAGAATGCCTGAAACCAGCCAAATGTATCTGACAGTCAACTGTGTGTGTGTACGTGTAAGGTGTGAAGTGCTGCTCTAAAGTAAGCGCGAAACTTATCTGCACGTAATAAACTTGGAATCCTAACAAACGCTGAGACCATCCCAAACAAACTACCCTCGGATCGCCGGCAGCCTCCTCTCGGGGCTGCGGCCGTTTTAGAGCGCAATTCCCACTCTCTGCCCCGCGGGACGCCATCGCAGCAACGAGCTGCTTCCTCCCTGGGAACGTCCCCGCTGTGGGACAGCGATAGAGCAGCGGACACCTCCAGAGACGGTCCTATTGACAGGCACAAGGGGCGGCGCACCTCCACCCAGGAGAGCCCACAAGCAGGATGGGGGATAGACAGCTTTGGTAGCACAGTTACGTCATTGTGTGACGTTTTCTCTTCGTGCTTCGGTGACCGTCTCCCGCTATACAGTGTGTCGTCTTATTTATCACTATACAATTCGCTTTCTTTGTTTTTCATATGCTGTGCAGTATGCTTTTCTTTATCTGCAGCCACACCTTTTGCTTTTCTTGGTTCCATTCTGCTTTTCTCTCTCTGCTGTAAATCACAGTTTTTTTATTCGCGTGTGTTCAGTGGCCTTGTATTCTTTTACTACGTTTTGCTCCACTGAATTTCATCAGTTTGCAGCTTTCATCTGCTGTTGAATGATATGCTTTTGGTTATTTTTATGTTATACTGCATGCAGCGTGCTTTGTTATGTGCTGCTATGTAGCCTTTTTGTGGCGCTTTATGCTGCATGTGCTAACGCCTGTTGTTTGTCTTATGTCAACCTCATATTTCCTGACAAATTGGTCCTCAGGGTATATTCATGTTCCTCTGTTTCAAAACCTCTAGAGGGAGCAAGAAAAAGACCAACATGCCTCATAATGTATTCCCCCTTGGCTGTGTTTTCTCTCTGTGATTAAATGTTTAGCCTCAGAGAACAGACCCGGCCGCCGCCTAATGAATAGTTTATTTGCCTGGAGTTGGAAGCGGTACCAGAGGGTCTGCGTGAGCGTGGTGCGCGGGAACATGCAGAGATCCAGAGACGCTGCCCATCGAACACGCGTGGCCCAAGTCGGCGAGACAAGACGCCCCCTGCAGCGGAGTCCCTCCGGCGAATATTAGAGGCGTGTGCCGTCGGTGCTCTCAGACTACAGTGTCACAGCGAGGTTGTGCTGGCTGGGATGGGTCTCGAAGGACATGTTGCCAGCAGACAGACTGGTAACTTGTCTAAATGGTCGAGGGAGCTTCACACAGCAGGTGAACCACTGTTTGGAAAAGTTGGCGCTATTATCAGATGCTCTCTTACCGACCGCTGCTATTACCAGCCACTAGTGTGTTTGGCCAGTACTCTCACTAAACCAACACTGTACCAACAACTGTTATTACCAGCTGCTATAATTACCAAGTTACTATCTCGAAGGGGGCGGGGGCGCGGTGGGTTTGCCCAGGCCTCCTCTCTGGCGGGTCTGGGGTTCGAGTCCTGCTTTGGGCGCCTTGCGACGGACTGGCATCCCATCCTGGGTGTGTCCCCTCCCCCTCCGGCCTTGCGCCCTGTGTTGCCGGGTTAGGCTCCGGCTCGCCATGACCCCACTCGGGACAAGCGGTTTCAGACAGTGTGTGTGTGCTGTCTCCAACCAATACAGTCACTAACCATTGCTGTTACCAGTAACTTTTACCAACTGCTACTGTCTCTAACCAATACAGTTACCAAGCACTCCTGTTTCCAGCAATTACTGCTACTATCCACTACTGTTACCAACCACTACTACTGTGTCCAAAAGATACTGTTACTAACCAGGAATTACCAACTGATACCAGTACGAATCACTGCTGTTTCCAGCCACTATTGTTGCTAAGCAGTACTGTAATTAACTGAAACTATTAACAACCATTACTATAACTTGCTGTTATTGTCATCCGCTGCTGTTGCAAACCAATACTGTTACCAGCCGCGAATAGTCTGAGGCTCTAAACATTACTGTAGCACGCCGGGGCGGGCTAAGGGCCAGGAGAAGCGGGGGGCAGAGCAACGACACCAGAATCTAAGCAGGTCCTCTATTTCTACCCTCGGGCGGACCAGTAAGGGGGAGAGAGAGCGTGAAGCCTGGATGCCGGAGACAAAGCCGGAGAACCAAAAAGCACGACCCCGAGCACCTCACCAACCCCGATCCCGCACCCGGAGCACCACCCCGGGGCCTCGACACCAGTTCCCTGTGCCCCCTTTTCCCCACTGTCCCTCTGTCCACTGACACACCTGCCCGTCAATAAACCCCTCCTCACGAACACCGCACGTGACCGTCTCGGCCTCCTTTTGTTACAGTTACCAGCCACTATTCTTGGCAACAGCTGTTTCCAATCACCACTGTTACCAGTTGCTAGTTACCAACTCCAGCTGTTACCTGCTGCTACTTTAACAGTTGTAACAGTTGCTGACAAATAGCAGCTAGAAACAGTTGTGTCCGTTAACAGTAGCGGTTAGTTAAAGTAACAGAGGTGGTGGGTAATGCTGAAGGCAGTCAGACGGTCAGTTAGTGACCATGCGGTCCCACTGGCGAGCAGCTTGTTCTTTGGCCAGCACTCAGACTCTGTCGAATCGCTACGCAAGAGGTGGTTAGGGTGAGCCGTGGCACGTAACGGTAGTTAAAGCAGACGTGCACAGACCTTGCGGAAAGCAGGGCTTTATTAACTCTTGTATTTTTGAGGAAATCTTATTGACAGCCAGCAGTTAATTCCTGGCTCGCTGCAAAGCAGACTCATTTTCTGTTATGTCTTGCATGAGTAATTGTGTGCATCACACAGACATGGTCTTTTCCGGCAAGTCGTCGTTCTGACCTTGGCTCCGTCGATTCAGTCTCTTCATCCTTTCCGTTGCCTTAGCGCCTGTGTATAGCATCGCGGACGAAGCGCTCTTTCCTGCTGTTTCTTCGACGAAGGCTATTTTCCGAACGCTCGTTCTTTCACGCCGTTGTCGATGATGAAGTCAGACGCATGTGGCTCAACGCTGTTTGTTAACAAAAACGCCAACGTTCTCCTTGGCCGTGGCAATGCCTCGCTAAGTGGGGGAAAGTTCTGATGAAAAGACTGGTAAAATGTGTCTCTTAGAAGGCCGCTAGGCTGCTGAAGAAACTTGTTTACGCGTTACAGTTTGCCCGTACAAAGGGAGCCGATGAGGGTGCTGGAGGAGGCGAGATTAGCGGGGCCTTCACAATTGGCCTCGATCAGATAGCTCTCTGTAGTGGGACGCGTTCGGTGATTGAGCTGCTCTCAACACCAAAGTCTCAGTTGTTTTGCTTTGAAGCCCCGAAGAAATAAATTCATCGGAACAACAACGAAAGACGGAAAAAATAAAACAGCCTGTCAATAATCTATTTTACGTTGCAGCGCTAAAAGGAAAACAATTGTTTCATTCACAGTCAGCTGCCACGAATGCTGGTTATCTTTGTTCGCCTGCTGCGGGAAAGAGCAGACGGGGAGCTCGGACGGTTGGAGACCTACTGGGCAGGCAGGAGCGGAGTGAAAATGGTTGAAACGAGTCAAACCGTGGCTCTGGGTGGACTGGGTCAGACTCTGATGGTCTGCATCCAACTGGGTGGATCAGAAGTGACAGAGGAGGTTTGGACACACTGATACCTATTGGGACAGACTGAGACAAGCTGAACCAATGAATTCCAGCTGTGAGTTATGTTTAGATTCCCACTCGTCTGGAAAAGAATGTCAGTTTCCAGTGCAAGGGTCCGACTCCAATGTCCTTGTGATGTTTGTTTTTTTTTTTTTTTTTTTTTTTTTTTTTTTTAACCTGCTGTGCCTTGAGTAGCACTTGTCATGAGTTTGCCCTTTCGCACCTTCCTGTTCCACATTATTCAGTGCGTGAGCCCATGAGTCTTACCGCTCCACCCTTGCAGACATCAAGCACGGAGTTGCCAATCCCCGCATCACACGGATGGTATGTGTTGTCGACGAGCTCGGCAGGCACAAGGGATAGACACAGGATATAAAATGCCAACGTAAAGCTTTTATTTTCTGTTGTGTGCCTTCGGGTTGAGCGGTGCTGTATTCTTCGGCACAGAGGCTGGGGGGGTGGGGAGGCAGATTTCTTGGGCAGTGCTTGTTTTGGCCTCTGGCGATGATGACCTGCCTCATCACGTGTTCGGGGGAACTTGTGGCCACAGTCACATGTTTCTGACAACCCCAGTAACCATCTGTGGATTTGGCTATTCCTGGGGTTGTCCAAACACGCACGTATTCCTGAGAATCTGTTGCTTTCAAGCCTGGACCTTGCTCTTTGGGTGACTGATCACATCTTAGAAACATGTTATGGGCCTTGTTTGAGTTGTAGCAGTTAGAAACACTCCTGAAGAAAACGGGAAGCTCTATGGTGTGACAGGATCACGGACATTATTGAATCTGTTACTGATTCCATAATAATAGCAGTAGTGATGCTCCATTTGAAAACCAAAAACTACTTTTTATGAAACATAACATTACTTTTTTTATTTAAAAGTTGTCAACCAAATTCTTCTCAAAAAAAAGTTTCAGAATTACACATTCATCTGAAATTAAATAACTGTTCAGCTGAGAAATTACCTAATTAATACAGAATGTCTGCTTAGCTTTGTCGTCATCATTGAAGCCTGAAATCCAAGGGTTTATTTTGAAGTCAAGATAATGTAGAGAGAAATTAAGTCAAAAATAGCAAAAGTTTGCTGGTGGACATGAAAAGGCTTGTTTTTTAAAGATAACCCAATTTATTTATGTGAGCCATATTCATTTTGTATTTATTCTAGCTAAAAATGCCCTGGTGGGATTTAGTGAATTAGTTCAAGAGTTGATTCCTAATTAAAACACTGCTAAGTTGTCTGTGTTCATCTTTTCATGAAGTTCTGTTTTAAGTTGGGTATTAAAATACAATATACACTCACCGGCCACTTTATTAGGTACAGCTTGCTAGTACCGGGTTGGACCCCCTTTTGCCTTCAGAACTGCCTTAATTCTTTGTGGCATAGATTCAACAAGGTGCTGGAAACATTCCTCAGAGATTTTGGTCCATATTGACAAGATAGCATCACTCAGTTGCTGCACATTTGTCGGCTGCACATCCACGATGCGAATCTCCCGTTCCACCACATCCCAAAGGTACTCTTTTGAATTGAGATCTGGTGACTATGGAGGCCATTTGAGTATAGTGAACTCATTGTCAAGTTCAAGAAACCAGTCTGAGATGATCTGAGCTTTGTGACATGGCGTGTTATCCTGCTGGCAGTAGCCATCAGAAGATGGCTACACTGTGGTTATAAAGGGATGGACATGGTCAGCAGCAATACTCAGGTAGGCTGTGGCATTTAAACGATGCTCAGTTGCTACTAAGGGGCCCAAAGTGTGCCAAGAAAATGTCCCCCACACCATTACGCCATCATCGCTAGCCTGAAGCGTTGATACAAGGCAGGATGTATCCTGCTTTCATGTTGTTTACACCAAATTCTGACCCTACCATCTGAATGTCGCAGCAGAAGTCAAGACTCATCAGACCAGGCAATGCTTCTCCAATCATCTATTGTCCACTTTTGGTGAGACCGTGCAATCGTAGCCTCAGTTTCCTGTTCTTAGCTGACAGGAGTGGCACCCTGTGTGGTCTTCTGCTGCTGTAGCCCATCTGCTTCAAGGTTTGACATGTTGTGCATTCAGTGATGCTCTTCTGCATACCTCAGCTGTAACGAGTGGTTATTGGAGTTACTGTTGCCTTTCTATCAGCTCGAACCAGTCTGGCCATCTCTTCTGACCTCTGGTATCAACAAGACATTTTTGCCCACAGAACTGCCACTCACTGGATATTTTCTCTTTTTCTGACCATTCTCTGTAAACCCTAGAGATGGTTGTGCATGAAAATCTCAGTAGATCAGCGGTTTCTGAAATACTCAGACCAACCTGTCTGGCACCAACAACCACGCCACATTCAAAGTCACTTAAATCACCTTTCTTCCCCATTCCGATGCTCAGTTTGAACTTCAGAAGATCGTCTTGACCGTGTCTACATGCCTAAATGCACTCAGATGCTGTCATGTGATTGGCTGATTATATATTTGCATTAACGAGCAGTTGCACGGGTGTACCTAATAAAGTGGCCGGCAAGTGTACGTTTTCTTTACAGCTGGGTCTGTTTTTGCTCTGCTAAGGTTGTAAATGTGATCGTGTCTGTTTTATTTTCTTTTCTATGAGGTGTTCTGGTGGCTAAATAACTGAATTTGTATCCAAAGCTTACAAGTTCCAACGCCCTGGAGCACAGCGTTTTACCCAAATTACTTCAGTTAACATCTACCAATACAAACAGGTCAAAAAAAAGAAAATGTTTATGGTAAGCAGCTTTGGATCAGAGTGTCTTCTGCGCGTGTATAGTGTAATGGTGTGTAACGCTCTCCGCAAGGGACGCCATGAGAAAGCGTAGCCCAGGGCATTTCTCCCAGCCTCTGCTGGCGATGGTTCAACTGAGGACAAGCGTCTCTGGAAGCTCACAAACACAAAGCACTCTCAGTTCCGTTGGGCCACCAGAGATAGGGCAGCAAGAAAGGAAGGTATTTCATCTCACGGGTTATTATAAATGCGGCTCATCAGGTTAATAAATTATGTTTCAGTATTAAATTGACTGGCATGAAAAAAATCCTTTGTCTGATCAAACATTATTTTTGTAGTGTGGTGCGCTGCTGAGCAAATTCAGTGCGGAAGGAGGAAGATGCCGGATTGGACATTGTTGCAGAGCCGTTAACTGATGAAGACACCATCCAACATCTTTATGCGTTATAGGCAAGAGAGGTCATGACAGAAGAGGTTTATGGGTGAGGGTTGGTAACAATATACTTATCACCATCATTCCTCATTCGTATGCACCAAACAGCACAGGATTAAAATTAGCCTGCCTTTATCCTAAACATACAATGACATAGATGTAAATATTATATATATTTACGCAACCTTAATGCTATGTTTCTTCCTATCCCAAAAAATTAAAATGAAGGTAAAAAGAGGGAGCTCTGATGATGTTCGTGACATCCATAACACCGGCAGGCGTAATTTAGCGACATCACAGTTGAAGACCTTCAGAATTGCTTCTGAAAGAGGCAGGAACCTCAAGACAAATGCATATAGTCTGCAGGGGATTATTTTGAAAGGGGAAGCATATAAACATGATGTATGTACACGATTCTTTAAAATAAATGATACATTTTGGAACTTCTTGATCACACCTCATATATATTCTTTATAGATATATATATGTATATCTAAAGGCGGCACAGTGGTACAGCGAGTAGCGCTGCTAGGACATGGGTTCGATCCCCGCTCAGTCTGTGTGGAGTCTGCATGTTCTCCCTGTGTCTGTGTGGGTTTCCTCTGGGTACTCTGGTTTCCTCCTACAGTCCAAAGACATGCTGTTCAGGTTCCCCCATAGTGTGTGAATGGCAGAGAGAGTGTGTTCCACTGATGTATGGATGAGTGACCCAGTGTAAGCAGTGTATCTAGCAGTCTAAGTCACCCTGGTAAATAAGGTGTGTGAGCTCATAACACTACACAGAGTTCATTGGAAGTTGCTTGGAGAAAAGTGACTGCTAAATTTAAAAAGACATGTCAATATTAGGTTGCGATGTTATGTAGGGATAGAGCCAGTGTTTAGGTCCCCTGCCTTGCTGTATGGAGGTGAAAAGCTACAACAGGATTTCCCCACTACTTCAGCTTCTTAGGTGTGGAAACGGGAGAAGCCAGCACTGAGATGCTCCGCCTCTTGAGGGTCCAAAGAGGCGGAGTCAGAACTGGGTTTCCCCGCCTCCTCATTGTGCATGCTGTGTGTTTCCATCCTTGTCCGCACAGCGCCTGCAATGTGGAGGCCAAGGATCCCACGATCACACAGTTGCTCGGCGCCACCCGTAAACCCAAATGTACGATAAGAAAGTAGCTGTGAAAGGGCGCAGGCACTTGAAACACCTTAATAGGAGTTGCTTGAGTCCCATGTTACACAAGAGCACGGCCTTTCGAGAACGGGTTGTCCTCTCATTAGGAGCGCTCGTGTTTAAGTAATGCTTAATTCCACTGCCTTTAAATAATGAGCGCAGATGTCTTTGTTTATTTCTACAGCTCCTTCCATCTGGGGTTTGCTTGGTTTATTTGGTCTTATGACACATTCATAATTACATTTAGGGGCTCTCCTGGTCGTTGACACCTTGTGTGGCTCTTGCTTTGCGTTCCTGCTTTTAATGGTTAGAAGATACGTTCCCGAAAATGATTTATATGCTTGGATGCAGGGTATAAACTCTATAATGGAAAGCTTGTTTTTGGAAGGAGGGGGTGGTTATTTTACTATTAATGGGGAGGGGTGTTTCAGGGGAGGATTGAAGTCTCCCGACCTCTTGCGATAACAGCTGCAGTATCTATAATGAACAGATGCACTCGGCTGCTCCGACGGAACCCATTACACACACTGTAACATCCTCTGAAGGAGCCACGCGGGGGGGTGCAGAGAGCCACCTCCCCCAGGTCACGGGCCTGCTGTCACCCCCTGCTTGGATCATTGACGTTAGGTGATTTATTTACGCCTCGCGGTAATCTCAGAAGCAGGGAATCATGGGAAGAGGGCCGTCGGTGGGGCAAGGAGCAGCGAAAAGGGGGAACATTTATCTTATTCCGTCCCATTCCTTTTTGATTGGTCCCCGCTTGTCGGTGGAGCCGCAGCTGGATTTGGAACGACGAGCTAATGATCCTCGCGCAGCCGGGTGTAAGGGATTAGTCCAGTTTGTTCCAACACTGATATGAGGATTACAGCACATTTCCATAAAACACTAATGCCATTCTACCCATAATAATAAAAACAGAGAAACGAAAAAAAAGCCAAAAAAAGCTATATCTGGCTGCGTTCTGCAGTACGGCACGCGTGGGCGTGATGAAGGACAGCTAAAGGTGATGTCTTCTTCCTTCGCCAACGAGGGGGAGTCAATTTATCTTCCGTTTGTTAAAGTGTTTGTTTCCTTTCCAAAGCGAGCGGGAGACGGCGCAGAAGAACAAGCAGGAGGGAGGAAGTTTGGTAAATTGGATCTCCCTCCTTTGTCTTTCCTTCCCCGCATCCTCATCCCCTTTCATGGCTCGCACCTTTGAGCGGGGTGCCTGAGCGTCGGTGCTTGAACCTTAATTGATTGTCTCACCGGCATCCCCAACAGAAACCTAATTAGAGGCTTTTCTTTAAAATGGATTAAGTGATCCACGATTAGAACGGAAAGGATGAATATGAAAGAGACTGGTCTTTTTTTTCCCCCTCTGCATCTCGCTGTCTGATTCTGTTCCGTGCTGCGTTTCGGTGCCGTACCCAACGTCCTGGCACCTGGCGTTCGGATCGCGCTGACTGCCAACCAAGCACCTGCATGGGATCTTGTACACAGAGTCATTAGTGGGAAGAGGGAGCTGGAGGTGGTGAGACCATCGATGGAGCTGCACATTGGTTTAACTGGGCAGTTGCTTTGGGTAGATATGCCAACCTGGGTGAGCAACAAATCTGCTAAAGTCCTGCCAGGGTCTTTGGACTGAGCAGGACCGTAGGAGATAGATAGGGTAGAGGGTAAGTGGTCTTTCCTTACTCATGCAAGTTCATGTGGAGTCTAGGAATTTACTTGAGGGGCTGATGTGGGCGAGGAACTGATTGTGATTAGTAGTAATCTCGTTAAAGCTGAACCATAGCTGTGTGGGGTGTAGGCCTCAGTTTCCAGGACAGAAGATATGCCTCCACACTTCTACACACCCACACTGGCTACAAGGCTGTGGATCATCCTGTCCACTGCTGGAGCTCTCTGATGGTTCAGGGAGTGACCGGGCAGAGAATGGAAGTGGGTTTATTTACATTACTTTTTACGTTTCTCTTTCCACATTTTATGGAGAACATTAATCATGGTGAGTTTTTAAATGGGAAGAAAGGGCCTTTTAGCTTAATAAAGAGGAACAAAGCCCTAGAGAATGAACAGAAATGAAGTACGACATAATGATCCCAGACGCGAGTGTCCACCAAACGAAGCTGGAGAGACGAGTCCCACCAAATAATCCCTTGAGCTCAGGCTCTCAGCTTTCCTTCTAAAGCGACTTGCTTTGATTTCTCACTTCTTATTAGTGCAGTTTAGAATTAATTTCTTGATCAAGGTACCAGGAGGTGGGACTAAAACGTGGGTCCTGGCTCAAAGGCAACAGCTCTAGACACTATCCCATTTGCCCCGCAGAGCCGACCAGTTCCAACTGGACACACCTGGTGATTTGTGTCTCATTCAGGCTGTCAGACTGGACGGGAAGTGGGAATGGTCAGGCTCCAGCCTGCCATAAACCCAAAACAAGGGTCTGCTGAAGTACCCAGAACCAAGATCAAGACAGCTCTACTGTGGGCATATGAACTGAGTCCACTTTGGTTGGTCTGTCCAGCCCTTTTGGAATGTTCTCAAGTGGTATGAATATTATTAACCATTATTAATCTGAGACATCTGTCCAAGGCAGCTTACAGTGTGAGGTTTGCACACTAAGCTGCTTATAATGATTTATCCCTTTATTCAGTGGCTAATTTTTACTGTAAATACTTTGCTCAAGGGCACTAAAGAAGGATCGTGCGATTCTAATCCGGGTCCTTCAGTTGCAAAGCAACGCCTTTAATTGTTATGCTACATGCTGCCCTGTAGATAACATACAGTAGAAGTAGGGTTTGTGGACTCTTTCAAAGGATACGTCACAGATCGGGATGGGAGATGCATGACTGTTGTGTAAAAATGTGTTTCTTTTTTGTCCTTTTGTTCCGTGGGTCGTCGCCATGTGAAAACGGTATCGGTTACAGGTGACTCCCCGCTGTGCCGTTATGACAAAGGTCAGTTATAATCTTTGTGGGGAAGGAATGATGAAGGTCTAATTCACCGTGGACACTCTCTCAGAGGCCTGACCTGTCTTGCAGTCATTTTTCATCTAACAAGAAATGCTTTTGTGCAGAATTCCCACAAATCGCAGGCCAAGCCGTGCTGAGAGGACCTTTGCGTGGATTTATTACACAGTCTCATCATCGCCGTTCCAGTTGAATTTGATCTGTTTGCTATTCAATGGCAGTGATGTTGGACGCTGTGACCAGTACTGCGGTCAGTGATGTTTACTGATGTTCCAGCGCTAGCCTCAGCTCTCGGGCAAGTCTAGGGTCACTGCTGCTCTGCATGAGTAAGATCCACCCTGCTTTATAGCCCCCAACTGTCAAATTTTGGCAGCTGGCAGCAATCAGTTAATTAACCAATTAATTTTTAATGAATTTATTAAATTGCTTCAATAGCAGAAGGCACAGTGGCACAGCAGGCAGCTCTGGTGACTCACAGCGACTAGACTGTGATAAGATGCAAGTTCACTCCCTGATTCAGTCTGAGTGCAGTTTTCGTGTTCACGTGTGTTTCCTGCAGGTGCTCTGGTTTCCTCCTGCAGTTCAAAACCGCATTTCAGGTGAACTGGTGTATGTGTGAATGAATGAGTGTGCAATTGCTCTGTTATGGACTGATGTCCCGTCCAGGGTGTACCATGCTTTACGCACCGTGCTTATAGGATAGGATCCGGACCACCCTGACCCTCAACTGGATAAGCGGCTATTGATTTTCATTGAATGGATGCACTTTTTAATAACCGGGCAACATGAATTAATTCATTCACACTGTGTGGTTTCACAGTGCTCATTTTAATAATAGTTTACTTTTTAAAGTGTAATTTTGCACTCCTGTGGTTGTTTACTGGGTGTGGTTTTGTGACACTGCTGTCACTTGCTGTGTCTGAAACCCCGAGGGTTTGTTTTTTTCCGTGTCAGAAAGAATTTATTCATCTATTTCGAACATCAAACAGCCTCCTGCTCATTCGCGGGGAGCGGAGTGTTGGACTTTCCTCTGCTGACGCTTCTATTCTCCATATCAGTTCAACCTGGTGGAAAATTCTTCCTCGGTGCTCTTCCCTCCACCAGGGAGGTTATGGAGGGGACTCCTGGCCTCATCCACGTTCTGATTCCAAATCGAAACTCGCATTTTACTCAGGATTTTTAATAGGACACAGAAATCTGATGTGCAGATTCAAAAAAGCTTTCAGGTCCCGACAGGGGCCCCGCTGTTGTACCCTTGAGAGGTTGCCTCCAGCTGCAAATCGGTAAAGTGTAAAATTGCAGACTGCGGATATCGCTATGAATATAGGGCTCTGCAAAGCAAGTCGACGACGCGATGAAGCGACCGCATCAGATCCTGCCAAACTGAAGTCTTCCAGCTGCTGAGGAATGGCACACGCGACACCTTTCTTTAACTTGTGCCGCTGATTGCGTAAAAAGCAAGCTGGGTGACATTCTGGTTGGGCCAACTAATCGCCATGTACATCTGGCGCGTGGTTTGCCGTTAGACATTATCAGGGGATTAAGGGCCTGTTAATGAGGCCAAGGGCTGTGCGGGAGGGCACCAGCTGCTGGAATTTGGAGTGTGTGAGGTGGGAAACAGATGTACCAGTGGAGGTCTGAGTGGGTCTCTCTGCTCCCTTCAGGAGACTGGTGGGAAGGGATTGCCCATCGTCACAGCAAGGCAGCGGTACACCCTGGGAGATGAAGTCCAGACACAGCAGGCGTCCTCAACAGAGCCAACATACGGTGGTTCCACAAAGGGAGCTTAAGGCAGTTTCATCTTTTCAAGTGATTTAATGCACATTCTAGTAACACTTCTGCTCAGTAATTGTTTTCTTTTGATCACAACTAAAATAAAAATGTCCTTTCGTTACATAATGATCTACAAGTAGTATAGATGGTGAGGGCAAAGCTTCCAGTTTCCTTCAAGTTCAATGATTATAGCTCTATTGATCGATCTATTTAGCTATGTATCTATCTGTTTTAAAAGGAAGCAAAAAGGGGCAATATGTGATCACCACGGTTTGTGACTAGTATATTCAAGCCCCTTCTTGTTTCTGAAGCTAGCTTTCATTTTTTTAATTTTTCGAATAGTTATAGGAGCACCTTCAGGAAAGCCACATGTCCCCAGAGTCCGTTTCCAGAGAGTTCTTAGGTATCTATAATGCTACAGATGTCTTTCTCTGAAAAGTCATTACAAGGCTTTGCATTAAATTACCTGTCTGAGCAATCATCTCTTTCCCATGATGCACCACTTCTTCACTTCTGTGAGGGCGGTCTGCCAGGCTGCATAATGCTCCAATCCACGTGTTGTTAAAGCGTTGTTTGTGGAGCATGAAGATCAGCTCACAAATTTTCCACTCTCCTCCCAGTCTCCACACCTCATTCCCACTGAGCGGCGGCGCCGTGACGGCCGTTTCTCTCCGCCAGCCGGGTGCGAATTGGAGGAATTCCTCATGAGGAACAGCAATGCATTTCTTGCACTGCATATTGGCACACAGTGACTCAGCACATCTACCATCAAATCACTTCTTTTCTGAGATTATCTTTCTCTACCGCCTGTAAATTTGTCTTAAATGCATATCTCATTTTCCAAAATTTGTGAAGTAATATCAAAGTTAAAGCAAGACCTGTCAGGAAATGTCTTGAAAGTAAAAGCACATGAAGCTTCTTCTAATGGAGGTCTTCAGTGCTTGTCTTTCTGCAGATTCCTGTACTTAAGTGTTATCAGGTGCTATCAACTCTTCCCCTGCTGAGGACCTGCTGCCCTCACTGTTGAAGAAGGATCAGATTAACCGCCCCCTCGTTCCCCCTACCCCTCTGTTGCCGTCTTTGGATTTATTGCGATGTTTTGTCCAGCAGCATGCAGCCTGGGGTTTACAGAATGTGTTTCGTTCTGTCCTGTAGGCCAGTGCTTTGTAGGAGGGGGTGTCAGAGGTTGTTTGGTGGAGGAGAGAGTCAGAAGCGTGGAGCTCAGGATGATAAATGGGCTCATCTTCTTGGGAATGCTTCAGAAGTTGGATGTATGGAAGACAACGGTTGAGGAACAGGGTGATAGGCAAGGCAATCTGCTCCACAAAAACTCATGTACCACCTCCTGTGGGTTCTTTAAATCTTTCCAGGGATTATACACTTCCAGCATGGCAACGCAAAGCAGATGCCAAGGGGCTAACTATCATTGGCTCAAAAGCCAAGGGCAGACTAGGGCACTTCATTTGGGGATTCGGACCCCCTCTTCTCCCGTTGCCATCAAAGTCATTGTTCTCTGTCAAGCGTACGGTGACTGTTCACTCTCCTCAGTCTTCTGCATATTAAGGCCAACCCATTGAGCTCATACATTTACATCTATTCATTTAGCAGATGATTTTCTCCAAAGTGATGCATGTCGCAGAGAACAATACAAAAGTCCATTAAATCAACAGAAGGAAATAATTGGATGCAGTTCCTTATTCAGACTGGATAGTTACTTAATATCCACAGGTATAACAAGAAACCATTTGTTGACAAGAGTCCAGTTCCTAAATCAAACTACTTCCCTGACTAGCAAGGAGTAGTGAGAACTTATTTGCCGCTACCCCTTTGGCAATTTATGCCTGGCAGTACATATACCACAGTACTCCTGCTATACCTACGTCTGCTATTTTAAAAAGGTGTGAAAGGTTCTGTGTTTTCCTCTACCTGGCCTATCATCCTGGTTTCTATACAGCTTTCTGTCCACTCCATGGTACTCATCATGACTGAGGCTCTAGAAGATGTAGAATTTCAGACTCCGTGCAGAGCTGCTGCTTTCTGCTGGATAATGACATAAATAAGAGGTTGTTTTTTCCATTAGTGAGGCTACTACTCTACACTTCTTCATCACTGGCATTTAATGAGGCTCTCTGAACAGTGTATGCTCTTTCTGCTCACCCCCCGCACAATTTCCACAGTTTTACCTAGTCCCGTTTCATTCATTAGTGACAGTAATGATGATGACTACTCGATGATTCACTAATTACCACTGTTAGTCTACAGCACCATGGTTGTGGGCTCCAGTTTCGCATTAGATCTGTCTGTGCAGTGACTGGTGTGACATACATGATGCTCCTTGTCTTACCCTACAGTTCCTGAGATTGACCCTTGATCGCTATGGCACTACCTAAGAAGATGTTTACTGAAAAGAGGATTGATTATTTCTTATCAATAAGAACTTTTCATATTGAAAATATTGGAATGGTAGTTTCATGGCGATTCACTTACTCTGTATGTGTCACTGTGTTATACTTTGATCGTTGACCACTTTGTTTTGATTTTGTTCAAGAAATTTCCCATTTTTCACGCTGACATCAGCCCATACACAATTTACACAGGTTTTTTTTAATCCGGACCAATGATGTAAATCAGTGAAAGTGAAAACTGCTGAAATTACATACCTTGAAATCTTTCCAGCCACATTTGTGCATTTTTCACAAAAGTATGGTAATTTCAGCTCATCTATCATTTAGAAATGGCATTTGTTTGTGCATTTGGTTAGTTCAGATCCAGTTTTTAATGAAAGGGCGTGTTGTCACACAAGCAAAGGAACCGTAGATAAACATTCATTCAACCAAGCAATAACTGCATGTAATCCCAGGGTTACTGGCGTTTACCTTTTGTAGTGTGTTGGAACAGGGGACGTGACACAGTGTGACGGCGTACAGTGGAAGACAACAGAAAACAGTTGTATTTAGTTGTAATCTGGCAGTACTATGGCCAGGAGGAGTACAAATAAAAGCTTTTGCCCAATATTTGAGGACTTTGATTTGATTCTTTGCATCTCCTGTAGTACCCTTGATCAGAGTAATTGCCCAGCTGTATAAATGGGTAAATCATGGATAAGTAGCGCAGAATGTCAACCTAACATCTAAAGTCAGTGTAAAGTAAGAATACAAGAGATCGATTCTGGTTTCATCCTATAATCTGCTTTTGACCCTGTGGTCAGATTTTGGGGGCATATTCATGTTCATGTTTCGGGATATATGTGGATAAGGAACTGAGAGGTCCAGAATGAAATACTCCAGTTAATGATTCTGTCACATGATGTCTTCTCCTGCACCCCATTCTCATTGAGGCAAGTGTGGTCAAATGCCTTGCAACCAGTCTTTAACATTATAAATAATTTATCTCAGTCCTGTCATTCTCTAAAAGCTGCTTCAGTAAATCATTTTTTTCTCTGTAAACCAACATTCATAGGTAAACCACTGCTGGATGTGGCTCCAACACCTCTGCATTCCTGTAAGCATGCAGCCCGTGTGCCATTACCCAGCATGCCTTTGTTGAAAGAGGCCCTTGATCTGGTACAGATAGCCACTAAAGTACATGAGTGTCTTGATGTATGTGTTGTATGTAATCCAAGCATTTTAGCTCACTTTGCTGTTGAACTGTCAGGATTTCCCCAGAGTAAAAACACCCCGGCATCTCCTGAGTCCTCATGCAAACTGGAAGATGTGAAATCGGAAATGTTCCCATTGTGTGGGTGTGTTTAAGAGCTTTCATACCGGGATGTTTTGGAGCAGCGCCCCATCGAACCTCCAGACCACCCATTAATTAGGGGCGCACATGGTCCAGCGCTCTCAGAGCACGGCACTCTGGGAGATGTGAGTGAACAAACAATCAAAGGTTCCACCCAAAAATGCTTCGCCCCCCCCCCACCACGCACACACTTTTTCTGCTCCAGTCCCTGCTCTCTGAGAGATCAGTACCATGAATTAAATGATCTGAAGGTTTACCAATGAGTAGGTGATGTGTCACCCCTCCCTGAGCCAGGCTGGAGAGGGGGACTGCTAATGATGGGGGGCTACAGGTGCCGCAGGAGTGTTCGTCTCTCCGCCTCCCACACCTCTCACAGCCACGTCCCCGAGAGGCTGCCCGGCTTCAGGTATTGCCGAGCCGAGGCCTCTCATGTGCTGGACAAAAACTACGCATTGGAGAGATCAGACACACCGGAGAGGAAGAACACGCTCGAGGGCTGCATGCACTCACAGACGTGGCACAGTAATCTCCAGGCACAGAGTCAGGCTCCGACCGGCATTGACACCGGTGCTTACTGAAGCCTGACTCCGACTGCAGTCATTATGCTTTCAAATGTAATTAAAAAAATATTAATTTCCGAAACACTGCAAGGCTCATGGAGAAGAAGGAGGTGGAGCTGCCGGTCTGCAGCAGGACTGGAAGAAGCTCTCGTGTTGTTCAGTGACAGAACCCAGCATGCCTTGATGATGTGCTTTTCAACACTCAAAGTTTTCCTGCCTCATTGCCAGGTGCCCTTTGCTGCATTCATATCCCCCCTTGAGATAAGAGGGATGTATCCATATTTCTAAAGTGAGACCCAGAGGGACCATTTAAAACCCCTTTGGTGAAGCACTTAGCCTGAAGTGCTTCAGGAAATCTCTAACTCTGATAAATTGGCCAAGCTTGTAAAAATGATAAACTTTGTGGGCTGCGTGTGGATAATAGCACACACTAAGCAAACAAATAAATAAATCAAGGGCAGGATACTTGTTTAGTGCTCATCGCTTGGTAAAGGTCATCGAGCCCGAGACGAGGCGATGGGGGAGGTAGCTGCTGCCAGTAGGTGTCATCCAGCCAACCATTATTCAGCTGTCAGAACAGTTAAGGGCTCCCATGTGTCTGTTCCATGTCTGTGATTGGTCAGTGTCGATTAGGGATAAGGAATGATTGGTTGATTCCTGAGGTGGGTGGAGTTAAACCTAAGTCACCTTCAAAAGTGAAGCCTATCCAGGTCAGGGATTCTCGTTTCATCTCCAACCATCATGTAGCTCCTCTGCCCCACAACTCCAGCTCTTTTCCCTATGTCAGTCACTTCCTGTTTCTTAAATATAGATGTTAATACTCCCTCTCTGCCATTGAAATCCCATCGCATTTCATCATCCCCTTTTAATTTCCCCCAAGCATAAGTGAAGATCAGTGGTTAATCTTTCATTCGAACACTTCATTTACAAAGGTCAAGCCCCCTAAAACCCTCAAACTAGTGCCTCTGCTGGGAAGAACGCATCCTTCCTTCTTTAGAACAAATTATCTTTTTTCACTGGTTTCCACACTGATGGGAACCAAGGAAGCATTGCATATAATTACCCCAAATGGAGTGCGCTGTCGGCCTGTCGGCAAAATAAATATTTAGTATTTTGTAGGAGCTTTTATCTGGAGGCCAAGACCGTGTTAATGTAAACAGAGAATGCAAACAATAGCTAATCCTGAAAGAGGTGATCGTGAGCTACAGCAATAAACAGTCCACAAAAACCACAAATTTAATTTGTGATATCCACAGACATATGAAAAATGATGCTCTTGCCCACAATTAGAGACCATTTTACCTGTGTCAAGTGACACAGGGAGTAAAGCAACAGTTCCATATAGGAAAGTTATATTTTTCTGTTTGCCAACAATTTGATACACACACATTTGCTGAAGCTGCTTGTCCCAAGCAGGGTCGTAGCAAGCTGGAGCCTAACCCGGCAACACAGGGCATAAGGCTGGAGGGGGAGGGGGACACACCCAGGACGGGACGCCAGTCCATCACAAGGCACCCCAAGCGGGACTCGAACCCCAGATCCATCAGAGAGCAGGACCTGGCCAAGCCCACTGCAAACGATTTGGTAGCTCCATACAATTATTGATTAATTGCATTGGGTTTCATTCTTTCCTGTAGCCTTTTCAAAGATAATATTCCATTTCATGTTCTAGGCATACAGTGTCGTGGATCCGCCAAATGCCTGTAAGAACTCAATTGCTGGGGGCAGTGACCATCTTTTAGAGAAACTCGCCACCCAGAAAGCCACAGTAATCACCCATTTGACCTATCACAGCCAAATAGTATGAAGTTGAATGAAAACCATAAAGTAGAGGTGTTGAAACCAATCCCAGACTGGTAACATAAGCCAACCCTCACAGCCTATGAAAAATCAGGTGACTAATTTAGGATGGCATATCAATTAGTTTGCTAATGGTTTTCCTTGGTGCAATGCATTAAACATATGCTTATGCAGGCCCGTTCTTCCACTCCATTTAAACGTCAACTTAAATGACAGGAAAATTGAGTAAAAAACGATCAAACCGGATCGCAGGCTTGTGGTCCAGGTTGGAGGAAAATGAGCTGGGTAAGGGAGGTTGGTCTCAGTGGGTATGTATTGGGGAATGCGGTGTTGGAACTGTGATTACTGTGCCTCCCCGCTTTTCCATAATGAGCTCTGAGTTGCAATTCAGGGCCACTATTCTTCAGGCCCATTTGTTTATTGTGCTTCTTTGTTGCCAGGGGGATGCTAGCTAGTGGGTTTCTCTATGCTGAGTGAATCCATATTCAAATGTGATTGTCTTCAGAAGTCACTTGACGTTCAGGGCATCCAAGGACGCTGATCTACCGACTCGGAAAACTGGACCGCATGGTTTCTGGCCCAGATGAATTACAAGGCAAGCTCCATAACTGTAATGAAACTGAGGATGGTGTGGCTAACTATGAGGTGTAACAGGTCACATGGATGGGACTGAGACCAAGAATAGCAGATCTTCCCCAATAGAAGTGGGTTTTATTTACATCATATCCAAACCAAGCAGATACATGGCCCCTTCAAGGCTGACCAAAAGCAAAAGGATAACTCAGAAGCATCAAAACCAGTAACAAAAAAAAGGACATCCTGGACAAGTAAATAGAGTTCTGCTGGTTCTTCTCTCATCCCTCCAATCCTCCAATTGGCTGCCTTCAATGTTTTTCTTGACTGACCTACAGTTGGTTGTCATGACCTTGAATTGGCATGGGGCAGGAAACGGGGCGCTGTCAATCAAGTTAATCCCCACCCCAATCCTTCACCTCTCGACAACTTACAGCGGCTCAGAGGGGATAAGAGGACAACCAACCTCCCAGAACCAGCTCAACGTAAAGTGAGATGTCCTCCAAAGACAAATCCACACTGAACACTTGAGATTTCCTGCTGATATTTCACCCCAAAGCTTCCAGCATGCTGTCATCCCCAGAGTCCTTAGCTTCAACAACTTTGGCATTTGTGTTTCCCTGCGTGACTATGAAGTTTCCACCAAAAATTCATTTTTCACCTGCCCAGTAGGCCAAAAGTCAGGGCAACCGTGTCTTAGTCTATTACAAACCTACACACACACACACATTTTCAGAACCGCTTGTCCCATACGGGGTTGCGGGGAACCGGAGCCTACCCGGTAACACAGGGCGCAAGGCCGGAGGGAGAGGGGACACACCCAGGACGGGACGCCAGTCCGTCGCAAGGCACCCCAAGCGGGACTCGAACCCCAGACCCACCGGAGAGTAGGACTGCGGTTCAACCCACTGCGCCACCGCGCCCCCCTACAAACCTACACTTGCATGCCAAAAAACCTTTTATCCTGGCTCATCTGAATACACTGTGTCAGAAATTATGAGGGAAAATGCATCTCTCAATTTATTAAGTTATACATTTGATTTAGGTAAACAACTATTAATCTTCCAAGCCACTTTGCCTTTGTGGCACAATAAAAGGGACCAAGTACAAACAGGGCTATATATTGGAAAAAGAAAACCATTGATGCTCACATTAATCTCATAGTTTTTTAATTAGCAGAATGTAAACCAGACTTATAGCAACCCCTGTAACACCTCTAATAGCACTCTGCCTCCTGATTGGCTCCCCCCTTTGATTGACAGAGCCATGTCAGGGCCTGTCAATCACTTCCCTTGTTAACCCCACCTAGCAAACTTGTCACAGTCTTTTATAACCATCTAGGGTGGGTCTGTGGACATTAAAGGGAAGATAGATAAATGAACAGAGTACTGGACTGTCAAGTAGAGATGGGAAGAGCTCCTCGAACACCTCATCAATATACAGCACCAAAGGTTCATTCAGTTCCCGCTGTTTGCTTGAGCTTGTATAATCCGCTGACAGACACCAAATTTCATGTTTATTAACACGCTAAGCACCACAGCAACATTTACTGTTAAAAGCAGCACATTCAAATGTAGGAAGTGATGGCAAGCCCACATCCCTCAAGAGATCTGATGAGATCTTTAATTTGGCTGTGTTCAAACAAGCATGTCACCGAGGTGCTGAAAAAACACAGCTATTGCAGTACAAATACCCGTTTTGTTCAAAAACTCAGCAATTTGTCTGAAAATCAAGATGCATTCAAACCTTTGAAGGAAAACACCAATCCCCAATGGATTTAAATGATACGCAGGCTATACAAGATCTTCACTAACGTGCGTCTGGGCTTAACATCAGCTTCTTCACATGAATCGTAGAGTACCTGTTTGGAATGGGCCCAGACCAGGAGATAGAGGTGAAGTCATAGGACTTCACAGAACTTCACAGCCTGCCCTTCACAGAACCTGACATCCATCTCCTTGCGTAGCCGACAGTGGTGCCTTCAAATAGCAGGAAGTCCCATCATGATGAATAAAGCAAATAATCGTGTGAACTTCTACAGCTGGTGTAGAGTCAGGTTCATATACCACACTCGCTTTTTAATAAATGGAAGAATTATTAAACATCAGATATGAAATAACACTCGGCTTTTCACTCTGTGCCGCTCTAAGGAATAGTTATACATTGGAATGCATGGAATGTGTCCATGGCCCCCACTATTAAATAAGACTAATGAATGATTTCAGTGGATATTACTGTGCTGGGCTATTTGTGGTTATGGTCATTTGTCTTTATTTAAAGAGGTCTGGATGAGATGTGAAGCGGCCACCTGTTATATTCTCGCCTGCCCACACACACACACACACTCACGTACACACACACTCACGTACACACACACTCAGACTCAAAAGCAGATGGTACTGACAGTTAGTCTGCCGCAGGAAGTGATATCACAATATAACAGTCCCTGCAGCTACTTCTACCCTCTTCTGTCATAGGTAGAATGAACTTTCCAATAATATCACTTTGGTCAGAAACAATATCAACCATCAAGAGCCAGACTGATGCGGCAGAAAGATATGGAAAACATATCAGCCATGCCATTTTTTGGAGAGAAAAGGTGACAACATAGTAATTGCACTCCTTTTCCCTTTACTTATTAATATTCCAGAGTACCTCACCCTTATTTTGTTCAAGCATTTTTTCCTCTTCCTTTAGTTTTCTATCAATTTTGCATGGACATTATTTTGTTTGTCATGCAGATCTGAAAGTAATTTACTATATGCATTAAATGAAGGGTTATGATTTAAAAAAAAAAATCACAAAAACAAGAAAAATATGCAAGAATTATTGGTTTCTGTCAGAATGTTTCATGAATATGTACTTATTTTCAGAAATCCTAAAGGTCCAATGAGTACGTCATTGTTTGTGAATGTTTCTGTGAGTCATTGCGCAAAATATGAACGTGAAATGAAAAAATTCTTGTCGCATTCACGGAAGTGGTGCTGCCTGCATGGCAAGTTCTCATGTAATTCGTGTTATTCTATCTGAATTATTCAAATAACCGGAACCCCACACATATGATTCCCCTTCCATCTTCTACGGGCCTTGACAGACCTGAAGAGTTCCTCAGCAGGTTCCACGAATATAAATTCCATTTGAACCGATTGGATACCTCTTTTACATCCACATTTTCCCAATTCAAATGTCAGAAAGCGATGGAAATAGCCACATTGCCTAAAGGAACACCCCTAGTTGGATGGTTGGGGGTCTCCTCAGTATGACCTGGAACAGCAGGAGACCTGTAGTTGCCTTCGGTCTCCTCCCGTTGGTTGGGAGCGTGAAGACGGCCGCTTGCTGTTTCCATCAGGACTGTGCTGTCAGGCTTTGTTTCAGAGGAGCTCAGAAATAAATGTTCCCGGAGCCCCACATTCAGGCACGGGGTTTGCTTGCTGCTCATGGGTGAGGAAGATGCCAAGCAGTAATAATCAGTCTTTGATGATGGAGAACCTCCCGCCTCCACTGATTTTACTACCAGCCTTTTTATGATCCTATAAAACAATACCGTGGCAGGGCGTGGCCGGGGGGAGAAGAGGGTGAGGGACAAGGATGTCCTCCCGGCCCTTGTTCCGTAAAACCGCAAAGGAACCATCCGGGGATAATGCAGATTTTTTAAAGCTGCCTTGTTTTCGTTGCTGTAAGGATGCCCCACGTGCATCACAACTGGATGAAGAAGAGGCGAGTGGCACAGACGCACAGTTTTCCTGTGATTCTATTGGATTTGAGAGCCTTTGTTGCCTGGAAGCTGTTTATTTTCATCCCTCACCTGAAGATTATTAGGAACAGTGTAGCAATCCAATGAGAGGTTCTCCTCAGACTCACTGTGCCCTCCAGCCATGTTGGATATGTGAGCTAACTGTTTCCCACCTATGGATGATCCCCTGTTGCTAAAAAATCTCAGAGGAGTCAGTGAGGCAGAAGTTTAGGTTGGGGCCGCTGGTGGTTTCCATCACATCCTCAGATACCTTTTGCCAGTCTTCGTTGAACAGGAGCCAGTTGAAATGTGGGTCACAGACTCCCTCCTTCACAGAGATTTGCTCTGACAGGTGCCCTGAAATATTCAGAACATCCATGTTCCGGGCAGTAAAACTCCGCACCCTCTACGTCCACAGGTCTGTTGGAGTGCACTGGAAAAGAACAAATAGGCCAAACCACTGCATACCGCTTGTCTTCAGGCTGCGTGAGACTGACAGAATGTCGAACTAAGAGTGGCCCGTTTGGTTCTGAGCTCTAATGATTTGATCCTGTTTTTCTCAGTTACTCTGCAGATTAATAATATTGTATTTGAGATAGCGCTTGGAGGCGGTGGTCAAAGCCATGCAATCCTGGAGTAATGGGACAAGCTTGAGTGTAATTGACTTTTGGCACAGCGAGAATAGAGCCCTCTCAGGATGCATCAGTGTGATGTGACCCTTAGCTGATACTGCTCTGATTGAAGATTACGAGTGGAATTCCACTGAAGCCCTCGAGTATAGTAACAATGCATGACCCGTGATGTCCTTGCACCCCAAGCGCCCAACCTGTGGTGCCCTCTTAACTCTTAGTACTCATGTCTCTAGCTTTGAATACATCTCCTACACCCACCTGCCCCCTAGGTTCTATATGCCAGAGAATCCGTGGGGTCCTTCAAAGATGCACCTCAGAACTTGATACGATGGCGTCATACGTCGTGAACGGCCAAAAGAACATCAATGGTGATGACTCACAGGTTTCATCTGTACGCTAAATTCCCCCTCCCGCTTTTCAGTTTAAATGCACTGCTCATATTCCATAGGACTGGTGATATTAAAAGTTTGAGCTGGGTTAAAAAACAACTAAAGCCTCAGTTCCTGAACCCCCAGTAAGGTGGATTACAGGCCGTTCTTTCGGCGGGTCCACCAGATAGCACGGCAGCAGGCCAACAAAAGGATGTCACCCCTTCTGCACATGAACACATGGAGCTTATCACTCCGTTGCTGTTCGAGGTTTCGCCCACTGAACCGTGCTTTCCAGCTCAGGTGTGATGAACACTTGTGTGGGAGGCCAGCAGCACCTCCCTATCACCTCCCTCCACGGGCTGTAAATCTGACAGCACAGAGGATGATGTGTCCTGCTGAAAGTCGCCCAGAGTTTGCAATCAGGGACCCATCAGGGACTCTTGCCCTTCACGGTCTGTGGGACCCTCATCGAATTAACCCCATGGAATGAAAGGGCCTTCTGTTTAACCACTGCGCCAACTGCTATGCCACATAGACATGTGCTAAATTGTGGCTTAGTGGGACAATTTGACATCCACGGTTATTGGGGGCAGCAGATGGCAGAGCAGTTTTGGAATTGGAGTTGTGAGCGAAAGGTTGCGGGTTCAAGTACCAGTAGATGCACTGTTGTTACGTTCCTAAGGTCTTTAGCTTGGTTCCCTCTAGTAAATGTCCAGATACGCAGACATAAAACTGTAAGCTTGATGATTTAAGGTTTGGTGACATTGGACATTGTGACCTTCTCATGTACCCAGCAGCGGACAAGTCAGTATCTTTGGAATGACACAGGCAATGAGAGAGTTCCCAGATGATTTTATTTGGTTATTTTATTTAGTCAGTGTTTGGTGGGTCCTGCCCTCCAAAATCACAGAACAAGAGGATAGGTTTTGTCTCAGTTTTACATAACCAGCTTTTAACATCTAACTGCACTTATACCACCATGTGCCGAGCAGTCGGACTAATGCACTGAAAAAGGAGAGTGATTAATGAAAATACTGTTGTTGTTGCTCATGTACACTATCGATTGTGTTCAAAGTGCTGCAGTGAAGTATAATGGGAAAACATGCCAGCAAAGCAACAAAATGATATAAAGCGATCTAAAGAACACAGCACTTTTAATCTGCTGTCATATTCAACAAGCCTGAAAGTCCAGCTTGTGTTTTCTGGAAGATGTCTCTTCCTGGCCCAACACACTTAACGCACTCATCCAAGACATTTTCTTGTTAATCTCTCCTAGAAAAAACAGCAGCGTCCAAGAATTGCTGTTGTAATGTAAAAAAAAATCCTGCAATATCTTTTGCTGCTTGAAATATATAGGGATGCCCCTGTATTGTTATTGTAATCTTTCTTTCAGTCTTGTATATTAAATGCTCAATGGGGATTAATTTGTATTGCAGCCGTTTCTTGTGTTTTCTGCTGTTGGTACTGTGGTTGCCTTGAGCGTTTTCTTGGTGTGTTTTCTGTGATCCTTATATAAGAACCCTGGAAGTAAAATGAAAGTAAACATTAAAAAATGATCACTGGAAAAGTCTTCTTCCCCAAGATGCCAGTGATCCACAGTCCACCGTCTCTCCTTTCTTCAGACCTCAAAAGGCAGAAATAAGTGAAACATCTGAAATGAGCTCATGATATTTTAATCTCACGCTAAAGTGACCCTCACACTAAACTGGAAACTTTGAGGTAAACATGACTCAGCGACACTTTAGGAAGTTGAACCTTCTTTACACTGCAGGGCATGTCCAATAACTGCGATGTTCTACTGAGCTCAGTGCTCCGTATGCTTCCGTCACTGCTTTTCTGAGCGTGATCTTTGTCATGTAGGAGCCACCTATTGCTGAGTACCTTTATTTAAAAAGTGGTTGCGTAATCTCAGTCCTGGATTCAGGGTCCATGCTGCAATTTGAAATGAAATATACATCAGAGACTGGCTGAAGAAGTTAAGAATAGCTAGAAACAAGTCCTAAATGATTTAACTGTTTAGCTAGATATTGTTGCACTCTGTTGATATCTGTCCAGATAGGGCTGCGGTCAGATGTGTCCAGCTGAGAAAGAGTCAAACCTGTATGGTGTCCTTTGGGAGATTGGTGTCTCCAGGGTCTCCGTAAGTGGACAGCGTGTTGGCATGACCCCAGTCCGCCCTGGGACTCGGACACAGACAGGAACATGCCCTAGCAGCAGGGTATAAAAGACCTGGCACTTAAACCCTCCGTCGAAATGTCAGCTTGGGCTGGATGCCCACAGAGCACATCACACATCGCGGGGACGTGAACTCAGCAGTTCTCCTTCTGGACAGAGAGTCCAAGACTAGCGTCTTGTCCAAGGACCCGGCCAGTACCAGAGCTAACAAGGGCATCGTTCCCAGCTGTCGGGCCTCGCACATCCTACGGGAAAGACCGACATCTCATTAATTGAACTAATGTCATGTGAGACGACTCGATTCAGTTTCAGCCGTGACCGAAGACAGTGACTTTAATTGACTCGAAGATAATAATCCGGGAACAAGTCGGGCTATTAAGTGTACCGGCTGTAAGACTTTGTCAGCTTGTCAAAAGCAGACACTTTTAAATTTAATGCAAGATGTGCTGTTGATTTGTGTGCTTTTGCAGCCTTACCTGCCATATTCCTGTCTTACCTTATTGATGGCCCTTTTTTCAGCTCATTCACACCCTGGGGTAAATTACCACCTGCTTACTAGCAGGGTAAACTGTGTTTGCTCTGACCGTGGATGCCTTTCTTTGAGGCACGTCAAAGGTGTGCGCTATAATATTGGGGATTTCTGTCATCCTCATGTGAAAGTTTCCATATTAATCCAGTTATTGTCACCATGGGGCTCAAGATGGAGTTGTTGAGTTCAGCAGAAACTTGTAAAAACACAAGTCAAGCTGTCTCCACATTCCAGCTTTAGACCATGTTTAATGGGCTTTTCTCAGCAGACTTTGGATACAGTGAACCATGAGACCTTTCACTCTAATGCATGTAGTCATACTCATATATAAAGCATATAAAGAGACAGCCACATATAAATTATGCAAATATGCTATTATTTAACAATTTTAATTCATGAAAATGCCTGTGAAATATTTATAAAGGTTCTTATATTCTTCAAATACTTCCCATTTTTTAAAGTTACGAAAAGGTATTCATTAGTGTCACGCCCCCAGGATCGAGCCAAGCAACAATACCTGTGCCCACTCAGGAAGCCTGGGTATAAAAAGACTCCGCTCTTGCAATCGCCTCGTGCCCTTGCAGTCTCAGCGGTCTTGCACTTTGCGCCTTGCCTGTTTTCCTGTTCCTGACCTTTGCCTGTTCGTCCCGACCATGACTTGGATTACTTGGATTGTGACGTTCGCGCCCAGAAGACCTTCGCCTGTGCCCGACTCTGATTTCGCCTTGCCCCTAGAACCTGGTTACTTGAATAAAGTTCACCCGCACTTGGGTCCTCTGCTTACCTGTCTTCAGTGCTCGTCCCTGACAATTAGGTATAAAATGAATACCTTTCTCTTAAAGATATTTTCTCCTTTTTGTTATTTGTTAAATTTACTAAATGAAGTTTGTTTGGTGTCTGAATGCAGTGGGATGAATTTGGCAGTAGCCACAAGGCAGGAAAATACAAAGGATTCTGGACAGTTTGGGGCTTCAGTAAAACACTAACCCCAGTACTTTTTAGGAACTCATTTACATTGGTTCTCTTTGTTCCCTTTTCCCTTCATTGCTCCTTTCTCTGGGCCTTAGTGCTGGAGATCCAGTGATTGCTATACTGTGTCATCCAGTGCGGCCGCCAATTTCAGCGTTCCGTATAACAACAGAGAGCAGACAAGTAGCCAGTGATGTGTCCTGAGGTGCCACTAAACCGTCCTGGAGGATGTTCCAAGTACAGCTTGGCCACCTCCTCCCAGCAGGGAGGTTAAGCACAGGTGGGTTTGCAGTCAGGCGGAGACACGGGGGTCAGCGTCGGTCAGGGTCCGCCGGAGTGGCATGGCAGCTGTCTCCCAACAAGCCACAGTTACCTAATTCATGTAGTGGACAGCAAGCAGCTGGGGGTTTAACGCGCCGGGGTGCAGATCACCGGATTCCCAGCTGAAAGACAATAAATGCATGGTCATGATCCCCAGTTGAAGAGATTAACTCACGATGCAGCTGTGTCATGGCTAAGACAATAATTCTATAGACAGCTTTAGTAAAACACACAGGACCACTTAGCGAGATAAATGTCACATTACACTACTGATTTGCGTTCACAAAGAGATTTAAGAAGCTTTTCATTTCATTCTTTATGTCTCGATAGTCCGCTGATCTGATGCAAACAGAAAATTTCTGGTCAAGAGAAGTTCCCACAGTTTGGTAACTGATCCTCATCATCTAACCAGTGGGTGTTTTTTGGATGTCAAGGTGCCAGTGTGTCTGGAGTGCAGCTTTTTTTGCATCGACTAAAATAATCAATTGGGTGACCACATACCTTTATTATACCCTGTGTGTTGCCTTTTACTGTATATATTCGGCTTCATTTTGCATGAGATTCAGTTTTTTTCCCCAGAATGCTGCCTGGGCCTTGGCCCATACACTGTAATCAGAGTCTTATGTGAGAGAAGAGCTGCCAGGAGAACAGAACGCCAGATTGACTGCAACCTTTGGTGCTCCAGTTAATCACACATCTCCAGCCCTGTCTGGTTGGCATACGGTTCTCGGCAAAGCAGGCGTCGAACAAGGGATCTCACCACTATAGGCTAAAGCCTGACCAGTCAGCTACGGAGAGGCCTTGGTCGGCCAATCAGCTGCCAAACTGTGGTTGCATCAAACAATGAGTAGCAAAAATGATAATTAGGGTGAGGGTCCGGGTTCAAAAAGATCCTAATCTAAGATGATATTTTTTATCATCTGCTGAAAGTTTCAAAATTAGTTCTTCCTTATAAAATGGATAAGTTTTAAAGGGAGCGTGAGATCGGCCGCAGACTGGGAACAGCGGCAGCAGTAATGCAGTTGCTGTACCGGATTGTAATGGTGAAGGGGGAGCTGAGCCATAAGGCGAAGCTCTCCATTTACCGGTCGATCTACGTCCCTACCCTCACCTATGGTCATCAACTTTGGGTTATGACCGAAAGAACAAGATCGCGGATACAAGCAGCTGAAATGAGTTTTCTCCGTTAGGATTCACTCTCCGTGATTGGGTGAGGAGTTCGGCATCCGCGAGGAGCTCAAGGTAGAGCCACTACTTCTCCACATTGAGAGGAGCCAGTTGAGGTGGTTCAGGCATCTGATAAGGATGCCCCCTGGGCACCTCCCTTTGGAGTTATACCAGGCACGGCCAACTGGGACGAGGCCCCGAGGTCGGCCCAGGACCAGCAGGAGGGATTATATCTCACAGTTGGCCTGGGAGCGGCTGGGGATCCCCCAGGCTGAGCTGGAAGAAGTTGCGGGGGACAGGGGTGGCTGGGCCTCTCTGCTCTCCCTATTAGGACAAGCGGGAAAGAAAATGGATGGATGGATGGATGGATGGATAGATGGATGGATGGATGGATGGATACTTTCTTTTTATGATGTCTTCAGATGGCCTGGAGGCCTTAGGTGATCAGTTGATACTATAACAGCTTGAAAGGATTGGGAGAGAAATGTAAAGTCACCTGTTGCAGTGTTTTCCGTTTTCCTAGACAGCAACAGAACAATCCACTGCATCCCCTCTAGTTCGTATGAAGGCAACCAAACCTCATAGAAAGAGGAGCAGGCAGGACTGGCACACTGGGACGGTTCGAGTAGAGCTCCCGGGTTCACCTTCCTCCCGAGGACAGATGGGAAAAGGCCGTCCTCATATACAATTCATAGTGAATTGAGCTCGACCCGCTTCAGTTAGAGTGACAAAGCTTTCCGTCCTAATTGGGGAAGCGAATGTGAAAAGACTTTCCGGTTTGGCCTGGAATATTCTTCACTCCAAATGGGCTTCTGAAAAACTCTTTAAACTCCATCGGACTTTCCTGGATATACAAGTTTCTTTGAAAAATCTGTTTTTTCAAGGGAGTCTGCTGGAGGCTTTGATAGTTTGTGTGCCAATTAAACTCCAAGCCCGTAGTGGTTGGCGCAGGGAATGTGTCGCCCATCGGTTCACGTTTGTAGGCAGAGCTAATTGAACTCTGAAATGCAGATTTGCGGTTATTGATCAGAGGTTGTCAGCTCATCACCGATGTTAATAAGTGCGCAATTAGTCCCGAAACAGAATGGTGGTGTACTGCAGTGCTTCTCTGGGGACACGTAAAACAACCAGAATGAGTCATAAACCAACTAGACCCCCATCAGCTAATGTCATGTGTATATTGGTACATTACTGATGTGTTTTCACTTTTGATTCATTGAACCTTTGTGGAAGGATACGGTGCACCATACTGTGAGAGCACGTGGGCATCCTGGACAATACTTGCGTGGGAGGAACTGGACAGAAGAGCAAAAGCAAAGCGATCCACAAGTGTCCTACATCTCCAGCAACTGCTGCAAAAGAGCTGGGAAGACTTGTGGGCTCATTTCCTGATCAAATTTGTTCACCAAATATTTAACTGCTTCCACATTTGTGTCCAATACGGCCTCCTCTCATGCAGCGGACTGGTAAACCCCATCTCTGGCAAGCAACCGTTCCTTTGTCCAGTGTTTTGGAAGTCACGATGCCTCATGGGTCTTGCGGACATCCATACGAGGTTAGAGGTAGAAAGGCCTTGGGTGTTTTGGGCCTGAGGGGGCGTTTCCAAGACCTGTACAGTGATAAATACTTCACTTCCTTATTGACACATCAGCAGTGGAGCACCATGGTGGGCTCAGCACACAGTGGGATGGGCAATGCTCAACAAATGGGAGCATGACCCAGAGGCATCAAACTATACCTGCTGTTGTGCACACAGTTTTCTGTGTCTCTGTGGGACCTTCTCTCTAAAGCTGGACATTTAATAATAGAACAAATGGATGGACAAATCTGTCCATCACTTTTGGCTACTTCTACAGCCTCAGAGGGGGAAAAAGTCAACTGAGTGTGATCAAATCAAGTGGACTTTGTGTCCAAAGGCCTCTGATTTCATGGCTCGGAGATGAGATTGTATCGGAAGCCTGTCCAGCTTCATTGCTCACTCTCCATCACAAGTGAATCCTGATCCGATTATATCCGCCACAAACGTGCTCAGCACATACTGTATGACCCAGCAATAGGGATTCTCATGGGACTCAAACCCACAGTCCTGAACACAACCCCACCTCACCATGTGGCACAATCCATAACGTGTAGCAATCCTGGAGAGATCAATGGCCCAGAGCTGACTGTTATGTTCATGTTTTATTTAGTGGCTCAGTGGAGACACAACGCAGCCCCCGACATCCGTGGATGACCAGTCGCCTGAGTGGACGGAGCAGATTCCGCCCTTCAAAACTGCAATGCACCCTCAGTTGGAGAAGGGGATTGATCCTGCACCGCAGGATGGGAGGCTGATCACGTGACCACCTCCCCTCACCCCATCCCTACTGAAATGTAAGCAACCAATGACAAGAGAGGGCTTTTCAAAGCTCAGCGCACCCTTACATGGCAGATATGATCACCACTTAAATCTAAGGCTTTACGACTAAATTTTGAGCAGGAGTCTTTTCTATTCCTGGGAGGTCATGAAGTTACAGAAATATTTCACCCCAGCTGAGCAGCTTTCGACACCGCAAAGAAATAACCAGACTGACTATGATGAAAGGATATGTATTCTTTGAGGAGTTATTATGACCATTACTCTTTTCTGCATTTATGGCATTAAAGAATGCGTCTCCATTTATTTTCTGTATGCTCGCCAATTTCTGTATTTATAAATTCTAACCATTATTTTATCTTGCAGGCTTTGCTTATCGCTGCAGCAGTAATCAAAGAGCAAGGACATCTTTAATCCAGAAGACGGGGAAGGGAGAAATGATGGCGGACAATGGCGGCCCGCGACGCTCGTAGCTTTTCTTTCATGTCGGCCTCCGTGGGGAACATCTGAAATTGACAGCTATTGCAAGTTTGAGCGTGTCAACTGCCCGGTTATCTGTCCCCCTCCTCGTTCTTCAGCCGAGGTCCAATCTTTGGCTCCGAATGTGTTGCCGGGTGCCAGCTGGGCTCCCTGCTGCCCCCTGGTGGAGCTAGAAGCAATAACACCGGCGGATTCGCCAATGACGGGCCCCCCCCACAGAGCATTCTTAGGGGGCTTTGGCTCCACCACGGTCCCTGTGGAGGCTGCCCTGCTCCTAGGCTGGCCATCCTGGCCACTGAACGCCTCCATCAGCCTGAATCAGAGCCTCCTCCTGGGGGCAGACACGACCTCCAACTTCTCGGCGGCCCACGCAGCCGCCCCGAATATTGAGCAAGAAAAGAACTGGCCAGCATTACTGATCCTGGTCATCATTTTCCTCACGGTGGGTGGAAACATCCTGGTGATCTTGGCGGTGTCGCTAGAGAAGAGGCTGCAGAATGCAACCAACTTCTTCCTGCGCTCACTGGCTGTGGCAGACATGCTGGTGGGCATCCTGGTGATGCCCGTCTCCCTCATCAACATCCTGTATGGTGGGTACCACAGGCCCGCCACCCTGTCTCCTCCCTAACCTCCAGCTAAGCTCCGCGCACCCTGAAATTAAATCACTGCCCCTGGCTGAACGACAACTGGTTTGATGGTGCTTGTCATGTCACTACACACTTGTCTGGACAGCTGATACCGTAGTGGTTGGAGCTGCTGACCCAAGGGTCATCAGTTCAATTCCGACTTCCAGCTGTAGTACCCTTGAGCAAGGTACTTACCCTATAATTGCCCAGCTGTATAAATGGCTAAATAATTATACTAACAATGTAAGTTGCTTTGGAGAAAAGCATCAGCTAAATGGATAAATGTGAATGTCTGCTTATCTTCCACTGTGTTGTTTATTGACATGTTTTTACAAATGTGATTTTGCATGTCTCAGTAGGTAGGCTTTTTGCGGTTCCTGAATAATGTTCCTGGAAGACCTTCCAGCTGTGTCATTGTGAGGTCGAACGTGCCTCGACACGATTCCCTAATCTGTGCTGTTCATAACCTGTGTTGCTAAAGTTTATCACTTATCAAAAAAAAATGGCACCATTATATCTCGGTTATCATTATGATATGACCGTATTTTGTTTTGGGGATCGCTGGTAGTATAGTTTTTAACGCTGCTGCCTTTGGACCCAGAGATTGCAGGTTCAAATCCCATCTCTCGCTGTAGTACCCTTGGTCAAGGTACTTACCCTAAAATAACTCCAGTGAAAAACTACCCAGTTGTATAAATGGGTAAATAACTATAGGTACATTAACATTGGAAGTTGCTTTGGATAAAAGCATCAGCTAAATAAATAAATGTACTGCAAATGTTTAGATTTAAGAACAAGCCATAAGAGTCCTGTTGAGTCATCTCGCGTGACAAAGTTGCTTAGAATGCAGATGCATGACCCCCGGTTTCAATACTAGGGATCCGACAAACAGCAGAATTTTCCCTGGTGACCCGGGAATAAGCCTTATCTGCATCTTTCTCCGTGCCCAGTCTCAATAAGGGCAGCTTGCTGCTGGACTCAGTTCGACTGGAGTGATTTTACCACTTTCTCCCCACCCAAGAAACAAGTGTTTGTCCTCACCGTGGGCAGGTCCGCTTACAGGCGTGTTCACGAATATGGACTGTAGATTGTCAGTTAAAATCATTTTATAGGTTAAAACAAAGGAGGCACTGAAGGTAGTACTGTGGGTTTGGATATGGGTTCAAATCCAGCTCAGTTTGTGTGGAGTTTATGTGAGTTTCTTGCAGGTGCTCTGGTTTCCTCCCGCAGTCCAAAGACGTGTTTTATGTGAACTGGCAATTCTAAATTATTTGTGGTTATGTGTGCAGGGAGCATATTGGAACTGCTTTTGGATCAAAATGTTGCCAGTTTGAATCCCACCTACTCCTGTAGCATCCCTGAGCAAGGTACTTACCCTGAATTGCTCCAGCAAAAATTACCCAGTTATATAAATAGATACATCACCAGAATTGTAAGCTGTTTTGGAGAAAAGTGCGACCATATGGGTAATGTGCTAAATGTAAATGTGTGAGTGAAGGAGTGTGTCTGACTGCCCTGCAATAGGCTGGCATCCTGCACCCTATTTCACCTCCTGTCTTTCCAGCACTGGACAAGCAGTTAATGAAAATCTGGAGAAAAAAATGGGTAGAAAATTGTTACAATAATACAGATATAAAGAAAAATCCTGTCTCTCAATCTAAATATAGCGTAGCAGTTGTCTGAGCTGTGGGGCACAGCAGGTTCAGCCAGTGTGGCGAGTCTGGGGTTCGAGCCCTGCTTGGGGTGCCTTGTAACGGTCTGGCATCCCATCCAGAGTATATCCCCTTCCCCTCCAGCCTTGCTGCCTGTGTTTCCGGAATAGGCTCCGGCTCACCACGACCCAGCTGGGGACAAGCGGTTGTTGACATTGCTTGGTTGGTTAGTTGTCTGAGCTGTCAACACCTGCTGTGCTCTTATGCCCTCAGACTGTGTTTTGTAACACAGACCAGGTCAGTGGGCTCGATTTGTGTAATGGGCAGCTTGGACTCCTGAACGATTACCATGTGCTTTGTGCTGCCAACAGTTAAGATGAAATAATGAAAAAAAATGTTCAGTCGTAATGGGACGACGCACAGGTGGACGAAGACAAGCTGAAGGCGGGGAAGTCGTGAACACGTGTGAACTGGGGACCTATCCGTCCATATCATGCTTTTGTTGATCTATTGTACTCAGGCCTGATTTTCTGTATTTATGCGAGAAATGAGCGTATTGATTTCTTGACGATGTGGAACCGTTTTTATTGACCGCGCTGCTGCTGAATTGAACAGGCATTCTCCCAGGGTTCGATTAATGATCTACACACAAGAGGTCGGCGCAGGTGCAGCGGTGCATGGAGCGGAGGGGAGAAGCGCACGTGTCCTCAGGTTGGGTGGAACCCCATCGGCCTGAGATGCGCGTTAGCTCTACCGCCTTCCTTAGTCTTGTCACGTTCGGCAGGGTAAAGAGGGCAGCGCATCAGGCGAAACGGCAGCAGCTCCCAGAGAGCGCGCTCTTGATTGGACAGTGTGCGTGAACAGCCCCAGCGCCTCCATAAGAGCAGTACCCAGAGCTGATCTATGAAGACCTGGACTCCTCACCCCATCCATCATGAATCTCAGCCCCCCATTTGATCCCCCAGGCCCTGGCACTACCAAAAAAGTTTTTAACGTTAAGAACTATTAAATTTGTTTTATTGATCAGAATGAGTGTATGCCAGCTGAGTCTTCTGCGTGTACCGGCCCCGGAGGTCATGTAACACTACTGGCCAGGAGGTCAATACATCAGACAATAATCAATGCATTGCTTCGGTGGCTGGGGGCCTACAGGGTCAGTGTAGTCTCCAGAGGTGTCCTACAACCTGCTATGGGCCTTCCAGGTAGCAGGAACACAAGAAAGCCGCTCTCAAAGGATCAGCCAATGAAACGCGAACGCCTCACTCAGCTTTGCGTTAGAAAACACAAGACGTGGTAAACGACATGGGACGCTTATTCAGGTGCTTCTTAATAGGCTTTCATGAGTCAGTTTGCCCAACATTTCTAGCACTTTCCCTTCTCGGGTCAATCGATTGTCTTATTTCTCCACTTCCAACTGAAGCACCAACGGGTCATGAGCCCCAGTGACTTCCTGCCCTCCCTGAGTGGGTCAGGAGCACATCGCCCTCCCCAAAGCATAAGGTTAACTATTATGAGATAAATTCTGAGACTGATCCAGGGTCAGCGGCTAAGGGCATAAAATACCCCCTGAGCTTCGCGAAGACATGGACTAATTCGCACAGCAGGGATTACCTTCAGACAGAGGAGGGAATATAATCCTGCTCTAATCCAGTCACAGCCCTGTAAACCTGGCAGATTCTTTTGATTTAATTTGCAAGAGTCTAATAACCAAAATCTCCAGACACACTGCAGGGCAGCAAAACATGAATGGAAAATCCCTGTACTTCCAGTCTGTTCCTCCATTGAGCCAACAAGTCTTGAGCTCATTTTACTTGCCCTCAATTCTCTTGTTCCTAATCCTGTCAAAATGAGAGCGAGTGAGCTGCAGATACTTCATACTTCGTGTGCCGCTGAGCCATACTTTGGTGACGTTCTCTGCACCTTTTCTGTAACCGTCCTCTGATTTTTTTGCCATGTCTTTCCGGCAACTCTCTCCTCAGACTACGTGTGGCCCCTGCCAAGCGCTCTGTGCCCCATATGGATCTATCTGGACGTGCTCTTCTCCACGGCCTCCATCATGCACCTGTGTGCCATCTCGCTGGATCGCTACGTGGCCATCCGACACCCAATCCAACACAGTCGCTTCAATTCCCGCACCAAGGCCAAGCTGAAGATTGCTGCCGTCTGGACTATCTCCATAGGTGAGCATTCCCAAAGTGCCGTTACCACGGCCAACCGTCAGCATGCCCAGAAGCTTGTTTCCATGGCCAACCATGAATATACAGAGCCTCATTATCATACCCAGTGTTTTTTTTACCATGTTTAACCTTCCATTTCCCAGGAGGTCAAGACACAGAGTCTCACTACCTCAACCAATGACTGATGCACCCAGTGTGTCATTGCCATGGCCAGTTACTGATATACCCATGGTGTTATTGCTATCGTCAGTTATTGATGACATGTATTCATTAAGTTGACGCTTTTCTCCAAAGCAACTTACAATATTAAGGTCACAATTATTTACCCACCTATACAGCTGGGTAATGTTACTGGAGCAACTTAGGGTAAGTACCTTGTTCAAGGGTACTACAGCTAGAGGTGGGGATCAAACCTGCAACCTTTGGGTCCAAAGCATGCAGCCCTAACCACTACGCTACTAGGTGTCCACTGTCCAATTAAGAAACCCAATGTGTTGTTGCCATGGACAATTATTGACATACCCAATGTGTTGTTGCCATGGCCAACCATCAACACACCCAATGTGTCATGGCCATGGCAATGACACATTAGGTATGTTGATGGTTGGCCGTCAACATACTGAGTGTCAGTACCACACCCAACAGTCAACATGCTGAGTGTCTGTAACCTGACAGCTATCAGCATACCAAATATTATCACTACAGTCATAATCAATAATCGATCAGTAATCCAGCCAGGGTGTCAGTACCAGGGTGCTTTTAATGAACGTTTCACCGTTTTAGTGACAGTCTTCAGATACTGCAGCAGATGCAGTGTTCTACTTACAAATGCTCTCTACGTGAGGATCTTTGGTGAACGGCCCTCAGCAGGTGCATCTGATTACTGCAACACTAGAACTTTGGCGAAGCTCCCACCACTACCCTGCAGCAGCACCTCTACCCAGTCCTGTCCACCCACACGCTCCCACGCTCATCTGTTGTCCTCATCTGGCTGTAGACGAGGAAAGTGGCTTCCATGATGGCCCCAATGGTATCCGCCCCCAATCCGCACTCAGGTGGACGGGCCACGGTTAGACCACCTGGTGAAGGAGTTTGATGACGAGTGACAAAAGGGGCCCTTGTTATGTCACTGCTTCCCCTCTGGAGCTCACGGGCTCTCTGTGCTGAAGTGTCAGAGATCAGCTGGCTTCCGCTCCAGCGCACATACAGACACACGGAAACACACACACACGCTTGTGTTCTTCATTTCTAAAGCCCATGTAGAGCCTGTCTTCCCTTTTCTTTGATAAGAAACAGACGCATACCCTCAAAGTGGATTAATTCAGTACCACTAATGTGGGTTTATGTCAATCCGGCCCCAGCTCTTCACTCTATAAATGGCTGCGGTGTTATGAGTTTTCCTTTTCTCTTTTCTGCAGCTGCCAAGCGCGATTGACAGGCGGGAAGAGCCTGGAAGTTGTTAACTGAAGTAGGCCAACTGCAGGAGATTAGAAAATGAGCATGAGATCTGGGAAGACAAATGGAAATATGTACATATACTAGGGTAGATGTACTAATTCATGTGCTCTGGTGCCCCACCCCCACAGGGATCTCCATGCCCATCCCTGTGATTGGCCTCCACAACGAGGACCATGTGTTCGTGAACGGCAGCTGCGAGCTGAACGAGGAACGCTTCATGCTGGTCGGCTCCTTCGTGGCCTTCTTCATCCCGCTCGTCATCATGGTGGTCACCTACTGCCTGACCGTCACAGTCCTGCAGCGACAGGCATCGGTCTTCCTGCACGAAAGCAATACCCTTACTTCTCAAGCCACGCCCACCCAAGCCCCTCCCACCCGGCGCACTAGCCTCCTCTGTCTGAAAGGGGACCCCGCTCGTGGAACCACCCCTCCAGACAGTATCTCCATCTTGCCCAGCTCGGGGGCGGCTTCACAAATGAGCTCCCCGGCAGGGCGGGACTCCGGCTCTTTCGGGAGGAGGGGCATGATGCAGGCCATCAAGAACGAGAGGCGGGCCTCCAAGGTGCTGGGTGTGGTCTTCTTCCTCTTCTTGGTCATGTGGTGCCCGTTCTTCATCACCAACGTGATGTTTGTGCTGTGCCGTGAAACTTGCAACATCTCGCTCCTCACGGAGCTCCTCAAAGTCTTCGTCTGGGTGGGTTATATTTCCTCGGGGGTCAACCCCCTTGTCTACACCCTCTTCAACAAGACCTACCGCCGTGCATTCTCCAACTATATGCGCTGCCGCTATGGGGAAGCTGGGTTCAAGCCCCTCCCCGCCCACCTCCCTTGCTCATCCCAGGCACTGACACCTGCCCTGCTTTGCGGGAAGGGGGGTGTCGACCGCAACAGCAACTGCCGCAATGGGAACCCAGTGGGAACGGCAGGACTTGACCTTGCGGACGAGGCAGTGGAAATGCGGTCAGGGATTTTAAATCCATCCATAGACAGCTGCCACTCCCCCAAGGAACACACAAGCTGTGTTTGATTGGCCCGCCTTCACATCCGCTCCCCGCGATTGGCCAAGACAGAGTGGCCACGCCCACTGGCGTGTGTTTGGAACATGTGGGCAACAGCGAGAGGTGTCATGAGAATTTTCGTCTTTCTCCTGGGAGAATGAGGACACGTGTATATTTTCTCTCACACTTGCTCTCCAATGCTTCCTCAAAGAAGAGAGCCCAGAGTTTGAGCAGGAAAGAACAGATTTAATGGAAAATGGGAAGAAACTATTGTCAGTTGTGACAGTCCGTTTTTTCTGCGTATTTGTTTTTCAAAGCGTGTTTGTTTGTTTGTTATTTTTTAACGTGTCATGCATTAGCGACGCTGCGTTTAGCTGCGCAAAGCATGAGAAGTGAATTCCTTTGCTGTAACCGTAACGTGCTGCTGTAGGAATTATTGAAGGTTTCACAGCGTCCTCTTGTGGTGCGTAAGTAGAATCACATGTCTGCGTGTGACGAAAATGCTTTGACGTAACGAATGTCCTCGTGCCTGACGGTGAACAGTGTGCGCGCTGACTGAGGGGTAACTCACGGGTTGTCAGATGGTATGATGTCCATTAGGTCACGTCAAGCTGAACTGCTGGCATTGTGATCATATGATCAATGAGCATATTCAACTTGTCCAGACTTCAGAATTGTCACCCGCGCTTAACCTAAGCGGAGTCAGTCCTGATTGGTCAGATGCCTGGATTGACAGCATCTCTCCTCCAATCAGAACCGGTTGTTTAATAAGTCCTGTTGTCATTATCAGCCAGCAGCCGAAAGCGTGTAGTGTACAGTTATACCTTGAGCTGTACACCTGGCATGTACACAGTTAACAGAAGGTTACACTGAGTTGTCTACTTACAATCAAGTTGGGACCCGAAGTCTGTAACTCGATTTGTTCATAACTCAGAAATTGCTTTTTACCACGTTGCAACCAATAAAAGACCAGTAATACGTACGTCCGTCCAGCCCCCAGTAATAAGACACCACTATATGTCAGCCTAACACTTTTGTTATTTTGTATTAACTTTAAAGCCACATTGCAATTAAAAGTGCCCTAAAATTACGGAAAATTGAAAATACGTCATCTCCACACCACCCCATTCAATCAATGTTGTTGATCGATTCAATTCAGTACATAAACTTTTTTTAGCCTTTTTTTTAACTTTGTTGACAAAAACAAACCGTTTTAAAAGTTGGAATCAGGAGTAGAACAAGGTACCAGATCAAGTTTTTTTTTTTTTTTGGATTCATCACACAAACTTATCCAGTGTTTGTCAGACAATCTACACAATCAGTAGAGGCTTAAAAGAACAAATGTCCCTTGGTTTATTTACGGGTAAACTTCTGTAAATATTTTTTTTTTTTTTTTAACTGTGAGCTACATTTTTAAAAATTAATTTAAAAGTGACAATTTAAAAATAAACCTCCTCCACGAGCGCTGGTTCGATAAAGACTGATGACCGATTCGTCCTATAAACGTGGCCAATGTTCCTCAATTTGTCAGTGATCACCGTATTGAGGAACACCAGATAGGAGCTGTTAACACCACCAACTGTCCGAGAAGCACATGGACTGGCGCTGGTCCTGCGCTCTCGCTGCGCCTCTATTCTATCTGTGTGGATTTTGCTGACACCTAAAGGCGGCAAGTGGAAGCGCAGGTGATTTTTGTCCCTTGTAGACAATAGAGCAAATTTGATTTAAAATAAATTAACAAGTAAACAGAGATGTGTTTGTATTCCCAGAAATGTGTAACTCAGATGTTTGAAACACGAGGTACCAGTGTATTCCAATGCTTTTTGTGTTGTGTTTCCAGACATCAACTTGTGCTGCTGAAGCTTAGGTGCCACCAGTGTCAGGGTTTCAAAACACTTTCTTTTTTACAGTGTTAAAGTTAACAAACGAAGACTAAGTGATGTGAAATAGAAGGAAAAAAACAAAAACAAAAAAAGATACACCTTAGTACAGGCCACTGGGAGAGGTCAGACAGGCCATGAGTGGAGCATCAATCTGAGATTAGTTTATGACCAACAAGGAATGTCAGCAAGGTGAGGGCCACAATTGGCTTATTAGCTGTGATAGTTAGGCACATATTTTCCTGAATATCAGAAGTCCACTGAGCCTGTTACCTGTCACTCTAAATGTGCATCAACTTTGGCATTAAGGTCTTAGTGTGGAGAAGTTGGTACTGAAACAACAGTGGATATCTCTGGTAATGTAGCCAACAGAGACAGATCTGCACCAATAAAGTATACTTGAGGTTTTTCTTTTGTCATCGTTAACATTCATATTATTTTAATAGACAGTGAACCATGGGCTGACGACAACCCCCACCCCCAATCTGCTTCTTTGTATGGGCTGTAAACTAAACGCTGCCGTGGATGTGACCGTAGGCCTGGCAAGTGCTTGTCTTTTAGCTTCGCTTTCCCTTTGCTCCCCTGCCACTGCTTGTGAATGCTCGTCTCAAGTCACAAGGTCCCTCTCTGTCTGCGCACACCTGAAAAATTTTCTCTTTTTTGTCGAGCTGCTGTCTATTTATTAAAGATTTGTAACGATGTGTGTGGAGAATCTCTTCCTCGATTTTAAATTGTTCTCAGAGCAGTTGCCTGTGTGCTCAGTAGCCTACACTTCTTTGGGGTTTATATACATTTCGTTCAGTTCAGACACACGCTGTCCGAAACCGCTTGTCCCAAGGCGAACCAGGGCCTGGCCCAGCAACACAGGGTGCAAGGCTGGAGGGGGAGGGGACATGCCCATGATGGGACACCAGTCCGTTGCAAGGCACCCCCAAGCAGGACTCGAACCCCACACCCTCCAGAGAGCAGGACCCTGCCAAGCCTCCTGCACCACCATGCCCCCTGCTCATTCAGTTTAGTCCAGATAAATTATCACGGAAAGACATCTTAAAATTGATATAAATTTAATGAGTTCCTGAGAAACAAGAATCACCTGATAGTAAATGAAAGTTGCTGCTGACGTGTGACGCAAGGAAAAGGGAAATGAGGGTCATGTAGTTTATGACACTGCAATAAAAGTTAATTACACCTTTAAATCCAGGCTGAAGACCTGCATATTATAAGCACTTCTTTTTATATGCCAGGAGGTTGTGTTGAGAGGGCTGTAGGCAACACAAAGGGAGGTGGGAGATGTGCTGCTTCTCAGAACCCCCCCCCCCACTCTTCCCTAGGTTACATTACTTCATTTAGCTGATGCTTTCTGATAGTGTGAAACAATTTACAATATTTTACCCATTTATAAAGCTGGGTAATTTTTTGTACTGGAACAGTTTCAGGATAAATACATTTCTCAATGTGTTACAGCTGGAGGTGAGGCTCAGGGTCCAAAGGCAGTAGCTCTAACCACTACGCTACCAGCTGTCCTAACTGAGAACAAAAGCTCAGTCTATTGTTCGGCTGTTTAGACAAAGACATGATCACAGGGACGAAGTAAGTTCACTTCCTGTCCTTTGTGGAGAGACTGAAACAGTTCCAATTCAGAGCTTTAAAATAAGCTAAACTCATTTGAGCACCTGGAGCCGTAGGGTGTCTTTAAAGCCTTCAGAACCTTGGACAGCACCAGGCAGAGAGCATATCTTAGAAGTTTATGGAACTGCAGCTCTTTGCCTTTCATTATGTGTATGTAGAAAAGTCTGGTTCTGTTAAAAATCCACTTCTGACTGCTCTGCTAGCAGAACTTGATATCCAGGAAGCTGAATCAGACATTCACATAAATTATAAATCACACACACACTGGCTGAAACAGCTTGTCCCGAGCGGGGTCGCGGCGAGCTGGAGCCTAACCTGGCAACACAGGGTGCAAGGCTGGAGGGGTAGAGGACACACCCAGGACGGGACACCAGTCCGTCGTAAGGCACCCCAAACAGGATTCGAACCCCAGACCCACCAGAGAGCAGGACCCGCCCAAGCCTTCTGCCCCACTGCACCCCTAAATTATAAATCATGCAGTGTAAATAGATATTGAAGCCTTACTTCCTCTGTATTTTGCAGCAGGTGAAGGTATTTATTCATAGTGCAACTGTCCATCCTGCTACAGTAGATTAACACATTTGACAGCAAATCCTGGATGCCAAAACTATTAAGGCATACAAGAGCAATCGTTCCAAATTGCATTGCTGTTTGGAGAAGATCCAGTCCACCTTGTCAGCAGCTAAAGTAGTATTTGCTGCTTGCTGCCAGCTGTTCACCTTGCTCCATTTTTTTCCCTCTCAAGAAGGAGACAGCGTGCATGAAAATATGCCATATTGACAGCGACTTTCAACTGTCACTCTCAAAGATGGAGCTGCACTTCCACCTTGTGGTATGAAAACAGAATACAGTAGTTACAATACACATATACAATACCAGTTTTGTACGAAACTGACCAAAGGCACAAGCGGAACAGAGCTAACATGACACTCGTGGGCTGTAACTCAAAAATTAAGTGTTAAGAAACTGGTCGGTGCTCTTTGCCCCCTCCCCGTAGTCCTGAATCTGCCAGAAGAAAACCGCTGGGGTGTAATGCTCACTCCTAACTCCTCCGTACACTAGGTGGCACTGTAGACGAGATCCAAATATGCGGGTTGGATGGGACAGGCAACCCCAGTGTGATGTGAAGGGCACGTGGTCAGCGATAAATATGCAGGTAACGCTTTGAGTACATCAATGGGGTTGGGGGGGGTGAGGTCTGGGCCAGACGTCCTGCTCACCTAGGAAAAGTGCACGTGCAATACATCGCCTCTCCTTCCCGGTGTAGTGATTGCCGCGTGGCCGCTGTCTGGCTCTCCAGGCAGGAGGTCACTGCAAATGGCCTCTCCTACACTACTGCATCCGTAGCAACACCTTCTCGTCGGTCCCCCCCGTTTCCACAGAGCTTGCTACGTCATGGCTAACGAGTCCAGCGGTACAACTGGATGGGTAGGCCGGACTCGCTAGCCTTGGTTGGCAGCCAGCCTAAGAGAAGGACAGCTCTGACCGTACCCCATGCACTGTTACATATGGGGTGTGGTGTTAAACTACTCTGGGACATCAAAGACCAGCACAGCAGCACATTTCTAAATTTTCTACGAATGGGTGGTTTTTAGCACCAGGTGGGAGATTGGAAAAAAAACACAAAACGGCAGTCCAGACAAAACAAGACAAAAGCCTCATAGATCGTAAGGAATAAGTTTATTGGTCTGAATAGTAGTTTGACTCTCTGCATGACAGATTATCACCATGATGACATCGTGAGTAACCCTGATGTTTTCTGCAATCTTGGAGTAGGACAGGACCCAGAGGAGGGCATTAGTCTTAGAAGACAGGTCGGTTATGCGTGAAAAATTTGAGTGGTGATCCAGGCAGAAGTCCCAGCAGAGCACAAGTCAGTATTACTATTTTGTTTAGGTCCCACAGAGCAACTGGGGGCAAAGCAATTGTTCTTTTGAACCACTGATCTCCTCATCCACCCACCTCCCTGCTGAACACAGACAAAGGTCTGTTACCCTTCCAATAACATTTCTGTGAAAAGCAATTGCAGAATCCTTGCAGTGTTTAGAATCCTAGAAGAGGAGGAACAGGGCATCGCAGCTCATTTTGATTTGTACACTACATTTACTTGAATGAAAATAGTTAATATTGTGTTATACTGTAGTTCTCTGTTACACGTTCAGCTTGTGTTAAAATCCTATGTTTAAAAATATGAGAAAAGGACTTTTTTTAGATTATTTTCTACATAATTTAAGAATGACTTGGGAAAACCCTTAACGGGAATAAACACGGAATGGGTTACCCCAGAATATTCTCTGGGGTTATTTCTGTTCGGTTTTGGGTGTCAGGATGCTCTCCCAAACAGTCAGACAATCTTATATTTAGTCAAACCTTGTTCTGAAGGCAGTTATTCACATTGCCCTCATTCCCATCACTGACAGAGGATGATACTTATCATTTTGAGCAAAATGTTTTCAGGTCTTAGTCTTCAGATTTTCAGTTGTAGTGTGTGAGTGACACAGAGAGAGTGTGTTCCACTGATGTATGGATGAGTGACCCAGTGTAAGTAGTGTATCTAGCAGTGTAAGTCTTCAGGTGCTCTTGTTTCCTCCCACAGTACAAAGACATGCTGTTCAGGTTCCCCCATAGTGTGTGAGTGACAGAGTGTGTGTGTCATCCACTGATGTATGGATGAGTGACCCAGTGTAAGTAGTGTATCTAGCAGTGTAAATCACTGCGGTGAATAAGGTGTGTGAGCTGATAACACTGCATAGAGTTCACTGGAAGCTGCTTTGGAGAAAAGCGTCTGTTAAATAAATAAATGTAAATGTAGGTCACAGCTTCAGTGTCTCAGGATCAGAGGTACTTTCTGTCTTAATTCACAGTGACAACCGACACAGGGAAATGTACATTTTTAGATGAAACCTTTATTCATTCACTTATTTTCATTGAGCCAATTTAAAGTATCTTGCTCAAGGGTCAGTACTAGCAGTAGCACCTGAAACCTTCGCGTTCAGGGCAGCAGCGTAACCACTACGCCACCTGCTGCGCATCCAGTCACATTAGAAGCCTCAGCCTGAGTGGAAGAAGCGGGTCGAATTAAAACCCTTTGTGGACAAAAACACTGAAGCTTTGAAGTAGATTTTTAAAATAATTAAAATGCAAAGCTTGAGATCCGTGACTGTCGTTCTAATAATCAGTTCTACGCAGATCATGCTGTTTCATCGTGGTCTTTTGTGCACGGCCCCGCCTTTCCAATGGACGCTTCGCGCCCGCAGCGCGCGCTTCACCGCACGACACAGCAGCGCGCACGCCGAAGTGCCGGTGTGACCGTCCGCGCGCGCTCGGGACGCCGAAATCGGCCGTCTCGCGGCAGTCCTTCGGACCTCGCGCAGCAAACGCGACCTTGTCCGTCGGCTGCTGTGGCTAAGTGGGTGTGCACGCGCGTGGGCATCCGCGCACCACCGACCGAGTCGCTGGGTAGGAGGGTTACCGGACGGGTGGGTGATGGGGAGTCCCGGGACGCGCATGCGCGGTGGGCTCGTCGCTGCAGATCGCCGAGGAGTCGACGCTGCCAAGGAAACACACATGCAGACAGAAGGGGACCCACATTGGTGGCGTGTCCTCCATTCGTGTCCGCCAGTCTCCCGTCCACGATGATGCAGAAACCAACACCCGCGGCTATCTGAGGAGAATTAAAACACTGAGGACAAAAACTAAAGGGGAAAAAAATAAAAAGCTCACACCCACAGGTAAATCGCGGTATTTTAATTCATTTGTTCATACCACCTCACCCAGCAGCAGCACTAACTGACTAACACGTTAGAGTCTTAGACCATGTAATCATGTAGAAATGTGTTCACGCCGTTACAGCGTAAAATGAAAGCGTGCGTGCTTAATATTAATTTAAAATGAGCAAAACACGTTGGACGCATGTGCGACATCGGACCCAGATCCGGGAAGGACGACGGATCATGCGAGCTGGGGGAGAAGAAGGGTCTGGGGGACAATGGTTTTTAGATAAAAAGGGCCAAATGTAGACGAGTACGGGGGGAGGTGGAGGTGGGATGAGCGTCATGTGACGAGATCAAAGAGGACGGCGGTGCGGGTGACATGATGGATACAATATATCAAATATTAGTGAGGTGGATACAATGAATGATTCAGTGTGTTGTTGAGGTTGTAACACTGTGTGCAATTTGAACGAGGATGTATCCAATAGTGTTACAGTATGTATGTCCAATATCAATAGCGGTATGTCCAGTATTTGTGAGAGTGATACAATGTGTCCAGTATTTGTGAAGATATTACATGCATTACATATTATTTCAATACTGTTACAATGTATCAGTATTAGTGAGCTTGATACACTGTGTCCAGCATTAATGAGGATGTTACAGTGTATCCAGTGTTAGTGGGGATGTTACAATAATACTTCCTGTCTTGTAAGGCTCTGACAGTGTAACCAATATTGGTTCAGGTGATACAGTGTTACGCTTCACTGGGAAGCAGTGAAGATAAGAATGCAACATTGTTTGTGTAAGTCGGGCCTTTTGCAAAATGTTTTATTTATGCTTTTTTTGCGATCGTCATTTTTCATGGCCTTTTACAATATTTATGTTGTTTTCCTTTTTCCAATCTCATGTTCTCGCAGTCATGGCATTATTGGCTGAGAAGCTTTAAACTGCCACGTGTGACACTGCAATCCTTTCCTTTTGAGTTTCCACCTGAAAATGGAATGGGATCCAGCTGTTTCCCAGTGATCATTTTATTAGAGAGCGGCAATGATGCGGCAAGATTTGTAGTATTTATTGTTTGCCAGTATGAAGTATAGGTTAAACACCACTAGGTTTCCCTTTCTGGGCCATTATTATCAACGGCTTTGCTTATTTGGTTGCTTGGAATGAGTCTGTGAGATCCTTTTAGTAAGTAGGACACAATAAAATGTAGGCAGAGATATTGCCAGTTTGATTTAATTCTCTTTTTCCCTTCCCAATCTTCTTTCTGGAATAATAGTGTGCTCAACAAGTATGCTGATAATGGCAGGTCCTGATTCCTGAGGAAGATACAGTAGATTTGACACACTGCTGTATCATTAGTTTTAACATGTTATGAGAAACCAAGAGGAAAAGACATTACTTGGCTGGGCTGCCCTTCACCTGAACTACTTAGGAACACCCAGTCTCCCTACCCACTGGGAAAGGGCTGTATGTCTTTTACACAAGAGCAAACCAAAGTGAAACTGAGAAGGCCTTTGTGTGTAAAAGTCAGGGTTAGAGACTTTTGAGTGAACTTTTTTCTACCACATTTATAAGTTTACAGCTGTGACCCAAACATCCTTATCTATGTAACTGGCAGAAGTAACGGCATCTGTGAGTCTCTCCTGGGCAACTCAGATTCCCATGGAACCAATTTAAATTATGGAAGTATGAGCAGAGGCCTTAGTAGTGAAAGTAACGAACTCCTAACCAGCTAGTACACGAAGATCAGTTCTAATAGGTTACCTAAACATCATAACTGATATCTAAGATGTATAAATTAAAATATCTGTGAAACTGCAAAGCACATAGATGATGATTCAGTCCAGATAGCATCAAGTCAAAGGTGCATCTTAACAGGAAAAGTGTAGGTTTCTCTCTGATTAGCTGAACATAAAACATTCTATAATCTGTACCTTTCCAGTGTCAGTTCTTCTATAAAAGAAATTAAACAGCTTCCCTCTATGGGCAAATTGTCAAGAACCCCTTGGAGGCAGGATTTGAGGTGAACTGAATCGTGGAGTTTTATTTGCTAGTGTCGGATGCCAACAATGAACCTTTGGATTGTACTAAATTGAATAAGTGCAAGTCAAGGACACGTAGTCATGGGCTCAGAACGAGGAACACGGGCGACTGAACGAGGACAGAGGGAATGAGTTTGGAACTGGAGCTCAGACAGCAAACATTATCTCAACAGGTGGGTTGGCGCATTGTCTCATTTGAGATTCTGCAGGGTCTCTTTGTGCCAGTGATCCTTTCATCCCAGCTCCAAAGATGATCTGGGTGCACTTCTATGGGACGTGACACAAATATATCCCTGTTTTAATTACTGAAGTGTAATTACATGAAGTATTTCCAAGGTGTTGCGTGTACGTGTTGCATTTTGTGTTGTGCCCATAGCATTAGGTATCTGAAGGGGTTCTGTGAAGGAGGAGTTCACGTTTGCATAAGGCTTGGAAACCAAGCGGGACCAGTATTAACATGGCCCCGTTTGTGACTGTCCCCACTACACACAATGACTCTCACTTCCTGACATGTGTGATGTTGCCACCCCCGTTGCTTTTCATCCACTTGTAATTTCAGAGGGCCCTACCTTTCTTTGTGACCACTGACTGACCAACTGACTGGTCCCTTTGGTCTGACATCCACGCCGTGTCTATTTACTGTTCTGTAGTAACCCTTCACAGAATGTTACCAAATACTCTGGTTTGTATATATTCGCACCAAAATAAGCAATGAGCACTGGTGAAAACTGATGATGACGTACTCAGGGTGTTGAACCCGGAAAGAAAACTTTTTGGCAGGCTATTGACACGGGTATTGATTGACAGCTCCTGTATGACATCAGTTTCACTGCTACGGTTGTCTGTGCCCTATCTGTTTTGTGTGTGTGTATGTGTGTGTGTGTGTGTGTGTGTGTGTGTGTGTGTGTGTGTGCCATGACTCTGCTTAGATCCCCTGGAGGTGTAAGGTACAGCCCCCTTTACCTTCTTCACAATATGTCAAATAAAGTACCCTTGTGATGCCGTCCGTGATTCAACATTATGTAGGGGCAGAACGACGAGTGTGTTTTTCACCACCTTGTGGTGGTGTATGACTTTACCTGCTCTTGTAATGTGTTTCGCCCTACTGGGTCTTCTGCTGTATTGAGATTTGAGGTACAGGAAAAGTCCACATCCTGCCATCTAGACATTGGGATGTAGCTCTTCGGAGGTGGTAAGATTTAGAAGCCCCTGCCAAGCTATCCATGTGACCCTGCCCAGCCTTTTTCTCCCGCAGGTCTCCAGCTCTGATCTAATTATAGCGAACATACGCCTTCAAAAAGTAGCGCAGAGGACCTTATTACTAGGCCAGTTTGACACGGCTAAGATCCTTCTTGTATCGAGTTTGTGGTAGAATAAGGCCAGGAAGCAGTTTAGTGATTTAAAAATTGCACCTGTGTTCACAAATATTGCAAAAGGGACGTTGCTGTTGTACCTTTGAGAAATGTACCCGACCTCTAATGAAATAACTTAAAAAGTCTTGAAAAAAAGAGGTGCTCAGTTCCAGGCTATCTAGGTTACTCTGGAGAGAAACATCTGCTTCTTAGTCACTGGTATTTGGAAGTCTGCCGGTTTCAACCACACTGGGCGGGCTAGACGTTGGAGACACGGGCCATGTGAAGGGACAGCCGTGCAGGCAGGTGACCCAGTTGGGCGTCACGCTCATCTCGCTGTGCCTGCGCTGGGTAATGGGAGCCGACCGTTACGTGGGCCACACTTTCGAGGATCACCGTTGTCCTAAGGGCAGCCAGTTTAATTGTGAGTGAAGTGGGAAGGGGTCCTTCGATGGGTGTCGGATACAGGAGCAGATGGGATGCGGGGTTGTCTGGAGGCAGCACACACTCCTCCTTACCTGCAGATGAAAGAGCGTTTCATAAGTAACGTTTCGTTTATTGCTCCAGTTCTTTCGTTTGCACCGTTGACTACTAGCATTTCAGGATGCAATTCAGATGCGTTCCTTTCCGAAACACACAAGGTGGCACACGGGCGCTCGGACCCCCCCCCCTCCTTCACTGGACGGTCAGCCGTACCTGGCGCTCATGATAGAAGCATTTTTCCAGATTTACCCAAACCCTCATGAAGCCCAGATTCGGCGCCGATCATACGCGGTGCTGTCCTACGAACAGGGCTGCCTTTTGGCAGAAGGAATACGCACAGATCCTCCGTGGTTTCTGGAATTCTCCTGGAAGGGGGCACCCAATATAAAATTTTATCTTGCAACGCAAGCCTGCATGTTTCCCAAAGGGGCAGGGAGAGTTTTTTGCAGAGGGTCTTAAGCTGAGTCTTGCACATGTACTACGTATTCTAACGGACTACATGTTCGGTGCTTTCCCTCTTGTGTGTACCATAGTTAACATATGTGCAAGTGCTATCGTACACCTGATAAAAATGGTACATTTTGCGCACGTGCACCAGAGAGTGAGTTTGCCATTCGTCATTTTTGCATGTGCACAAGTGCAACCGCTGCATCAAATGCGCTACACTTAGTGTACATGCAGCGGAGGAAGAGCAAGAACACATTAGGACACGTGTGTTAGCTCGTGCGCATATGCTAATCGTATTTAAATGAGAAGGGTGGAGCCTACAGCGTAGTTTTGTGCGGCAGAAGCTCCGATCTTTGGCTCCGTGTGCCGCTGACGGTTTTGATCTGCGTTTGACCGGGAGATGATTTTGGAAGATGCTGTGCGAACGGGGAAAGCATGAGCCGCTTCTGCTGCTGGAGGGCCGTCCCGCCTTTGCGCTCCTGCTCAGGCATGCGGCTCCTACGCTGTCTGCCTCCCAGGGACACGTCTGAAGGGAAACCATGGCAACGCTTCCTCCGTGCCGGCGAAGTGACACTTATTTTGCGGTCTCCATTCGGAGCGCTTGCACAAGGCGGATTGAGGATTCGTAAATGAATAAGCGGCCGTACACCAGCGGCGCTTCATTACTCCCCCTCGCATTAAGCCTGTTTCGAGCGTCGACAGATTCTGCGCGCTCAGGAGAAAGCGGAAGCCCTTTGTCTAGCACGAACGAGGGGATGGTGCGCGTTTGAAAACGACTGCGCTCGGTTCGCTGCTCGGGGTTCAGCCATTGCCTCTGACTGAACAAACAAAAAGGGATTTGTACGATACCGCATACCATCCCCTCGGCACCAGGGGCCCTCGATCTGTCGGCGAAGGCCGATCCCTACGCTCTGCTGGCAGGAGAATGTTACACGGCAACGCCGCGCTTTGGCGCTCTCGCCCAGCGGAGTGTGTGATGACCTGCCATCGGCTTAGACCTGCTCCTGCTCCCGGGGCTCCGGCCTGCAACTCTTCCTGCCAGCTGCCGTTCCTTCCCTTGGGACCCGAGCGGGAGAGCTCTCGCAGCGTGGGGCTGCCGAGCCGCAAATATCCGGTTAGCTGGTAGTGCGGCGATCGCGGCAGAAGGACCCGGGTTCAAATCCCGCTTCAGCTGTAGTACCCTTGATCAAGGTACTTACCCCGTGGCGTAAATGGATAAATGATTGCAAGTGGTTTAGTGTAGAAACCACCCGTTGCGGGTCGCTTTGGAGAAAATCCACTCGTCCATCCGTTACCAATAACGGCTTCTTCGACGCAGGGCCACAGTGGTTCGGGGCCCATCCTGGAAACATAGGACATGAGGCAGAAGACACCTTGGCAGTTTTCCAGCTCACGTACACATGTATATGTACATGAGCCGCATACAAATTTGACCGCTGCACTATCGCGGTACCCTGCAGTCACTACCAGTCGGTCCAAAGGAACAGTCATTAAAGTACATTTAAAAAATTTGCAGCGCTGAGCCCACAAATGCGCTCGAAAGCGGTGTCTCAACCAGTCTTTTATTCGAAAGAAAATTAATTTGCTTAAATTGGCATTTCGTGATCGGGCTTGCCATCGTCCATCCGTCCAAACCGCTCACCCCATACGGGGCATGGGGAACCGGAGCCTAACCCCGGCACACAGGGCGTAAGGCCAGAGGGGGAGGGGACACACCCAGGACGGGACGCCAGTCCGTCGCAAGGCATCCCAAGCGGGACTCGAACCCCAGACCCACCGAAGAGCAGGACCAGGACCAACCCGCTGCGCTACCGCACCCCCTTACATCTTGCCGTCGTAGTTTTTGTATAAATATTAAGAAATTGGCACTAAACCCCGACCTTGTTTGCTAGAGTCGACTAAACATGCCGTCGAACCCAACTGCTGCTCACCTCTGATTGGCTGCTTCCTGGACTCAGTGTGTCAGTGTCCTCGCGAGCGTCAGATGGAAAGAAAAGTTAGAGCGCAAGGCTATGGCGCAATGTGTATGATATGTAATAAAGTAAGACTTTGTCTCCTGTTTTGATTTTCACAGCCCTCAAACGGTTTCAATCTCTGTCCTGCATAAAATATCAGTTCACACCTGCACATTAGCGCATCGCTCACGGACAACGTGGCATCCTCGCAGGACTTAGACAGTGCGCTGCATGGGAAATGAGGTGGAACACCATGAGTGTGAAATAGAAAGGCCTTTCAGGGCAGATATTCGCTCTCTCACACTCACACTCACACACACACACACACACACACACACACACAGGGTCAGCGGCTCTCCCGAAACCTGCACTCAAATGCAAATATATCCCCATTGAAAATGCACACAAATGGACGCATCCCGCAGCAGCGCCACCAGCACGCAGACGCAACACGGGGCTCGGCGCTTGTCCTCCTGCTGGCAAATGTGCCACCCCTAACCCTCACGGCCCACCCCTCCCCGCTCCGCCCCGCCCCTCCCCCTCCACACAGTTGCTAGGCGCTGCCCCGTGCGCTCGGGCCGGTGCCCTGGAATGCTGGAGACGAGGCCACTGCGCGTTCCCGCCGTCTCTCCCACGCTCCCTCTCTCCGCTTATACATTATGCATGGTCTCATAAACACGTTTAGCATAATGAGCAGCCGGACGGCCGGGACACTGTCAGCTCTGTCCTCCAGTAAAGCACGGCGGTCATCTCGCACACGTCTGCATTTCCCTGTCGATAAGCACTGGCCATATTGCCTTTAATTCTGCCCCACTTGATAGCTCGTAATTACTGCTCCCCGCAGTTAATGTGAAGGAAGGTCGAGAGGCTCGGTGGACGTCCTGCCGAGCACCTGCTTTCCCCACGGCGCCGTGCGTTTCCTTGTTTGCCGCTCAGGTGTGTGTGCTGATCAGGGGTCATTCTTGTTCTGTTGCCGCTATTTAGTGTCATTTACACCACTGTCGTGTGAGTTTGTGTGTAAAAATCTGAGATTGAGGCTTGGCCTTATGCAAGGTTATGAAAATCTACTGAAGGCCACAGCGAAGAACAAATAAAATTAAATAACGAAATATACACGGCCTGCATTATTATTGACTGTTATTTATCTCACACGTTTGTCTGAAGTGACTTCCAGCGTTTACTCATCTGTACACTAAGCTATTTACGAATTACACCGTGGAACAAAAATTTTGTCCTTTTTTTTTTTTCTTTCATATTCCATTCAGCTTTGTTAGATTAAACATACTTTTGGTGTTGGTTTGTTCTATATGTCAGTTCTTAGAAAAATATTCTTGAAATTAGCAAATTTTGGCACCAAATATTCCAGTACCTTTTAGGATCTGATGCTTTCTAGAATGTTCTGGTACCTTCTAGAATCTACCAATGCTTGTAAATTACCGCACTAAAACTGATACTCCAGAAGAAGTAGTGGTAGTTTTGTAATCACTAAACATTAACTAATCATAATGAACGCAAAAATCGACATAACTGAGAACTTTGAAAAATTTTCATTACATTGTGTTATTAGCCTATTTATACATCCAGGTAAACATTACTGTTTCAGTTCACTGTAAATACCTTGATCAAAGGTACTACAGCAGGAGTTCAAACCCAGGTCCTTGGACTGCAGCAACAGCATCCACAATGCCACCCTGTGCTCCCTACATCTTTAAACAGCAACATTACATTTATTTATCAGATGCTTTTCTCCAAAGCAACTTCCAATGAACTCTGTGTAGTGTTATCAGCCCACACACCTTATTCACCGCAGTGACTTACACTGCTAGATACTCTACTTACAATGGGTCACTCATCCATACATCAGTGGAACACACTCTCTCTCTCTCTCTGTAACTCACACACTATGGGGAACCTGAACAGCATGTCTTTGGGCTGTGGGAGGAAACCAGAGCACCCAGAGGGAAGCCCACACAGACAACATGCAAACTCCACACAGACTGAACAGGGATCAAACCCACATCCTCTCACACCACCCAGGCACTGTGAGACAACAGTACTGCTCACTGCGCCAACATCTAAGCAGAAACACTGCACATGTATAAGGACAAAATGTACTCTGATGAACATGGTATTCAGATACAGTGACAATATTAGTAACTCCACATAAGCAGCCTGGGCTTTGGTTTCCAAATTGTTTTATTTTTTAAGTCAGCTCTGTGTGTGTGTGTGTGTGTTTATTGGACAGTTTATCAAAACTGGATGCTACAGGTTTAGGAGATACAAATAAACATCATCTGCAGCTGTAATTTATAAAATAAGGTGATTTGTTTCAAATTCTGTATGCACAATAAAAACGGAAAAAGCGGATCAGTTCATTTAAATGAAACGAGGTAAAATATTAATTACTGACTGGACATGATTTTAGCAAATGTCATAAGGAAAATTTGAATTAAATGATCTGCAACTCTGCAGAATTTCAGTAGGAATGTAATCTTCCCCATTCCTGCAAAGTCACTACATCTGCCTCTGTCCAGGTGTGGTGTGCATCCCAGGTGTAGCCCCTCCAGGTGAGAGCGGTTTTCCCGAGCAGCCATGCCTCTGGTGAAGAGGAGCATCGAGCCGCGGCACCTGTGCCGAGGAGCTCTACCAGAAGGCGTCACCAACGAGCTGGAGTGCGTCACCAACAGCACGCTGGCGGCCATCATCAAGCAGCTGGGCAGCTTGAGTGAGTGCGCCATCTGGTGGTGGGAGGACTGAACTACAGTGAATGCACGATGTTTCAGTCAGATATTTTCTTCCTACAGCAGGTACAGCGTTTCTTTCGAGAAACGCAGTCCACCGTTTCTCATAGTTCTCAGATGTCAGCCGATTAAGTAACTGACGGGTCTCGGTACCATAGCCCTCCCTGGCACTGCTGCTCTCCCGTAGCTCATCCGTGATGATTTCTGGAGTCTGTGATGCATGTTTCTGTGTATGTGCGCACACACCCCAATGCAGGTAGGCACGCAGAGGACATTTTCGGGGAGCTGTTCAACGAGGCCAACAGCTTCTACATGCGGATGAACAGTCTGCAAGAGAGGGTGGATCTGCTGGCCGTCAAGGTCACGCAGCTGGACTCCACCGTTGAGGAAGGTGGGTGGGGTCTGCTGCATGGGAGGAGGGGGTGGTTATGACCAGAACGACAGGCCGGGTTAGTAGATGTTGTCTGTAATAGTTGTCACGGAGCTTTTGATTCCATATTCAGCTGGTTCACCAAGGTGAACTTCTACCCGGTCAAAGAAGTTGAACAATCCACCATGAAATAAATGATAATTAGAATGTGAGAAGAAACAGCATCGGTGAGAACAGCAGGACGAGGGCAGAAATGGTGTAAACTGGCTTGGCAGGAGCAGGCAAACAAGGAAATTTATGTTACGTACACTTTTCCTGATTTGAAAATGGATGCGTTATGCGCATTCGTCGTTTTACCGCGTCCGCCGTGGTTAATGAAACACGTCCGTGCTCAAACACGCAGCTTCGAGGGAACACGGTTCATGCTCCTCCCTGATCTTCTCATAAGTCTTGGTTAGGAAGTGGAGCAGTGAACTGCATATGAACATTTTGAACGGTGCCATGGGAAGCAGTATGCATTTTTTTTTTTTTTGGACGCACCGTTCCACATTAATAAATTAGTGTCATGTCCTCGTGCGTCGTTCAGGAGGATTTCTCCCGATGGTCCTGCGCTCTGTAGTCACTTCTTTCTGACTTTCCAGGTGTATATCTCCTAGGCTGTTGTCCACCTTTCGAACACATGTAGGCAGAAAAGCCTTGGACCTTGGAGAGGCAATCTGGGAGTGAACCCCGTGACCCTATTAGAGAACAGAAACTCGGAGCAAAGAGCCCATCCAGTGGACGTTATGGTCCTCCCGAAGAAGAGCAGCATTAAGGCTGAGATGAGAAACACGTGAGACAAGAAGAAGAGACACAGCAAACAGTCTTAGTGTGTGGACACTTGTACCGTGCTGAGCATAATGAGTAATCTACCGTCTAGTGTGTTTCCCATCTGGGTGCGATCGGGCGGACGACACCTTCACGCGTCGCACACACACCCCACCCACCGCACAGGAAGAGATTAAGAGGCTCGGCACAAGGTCGGTCCTTGGAGGACGCAGCCTGCTGGTTAAAACCCTGCTAAACCGCGAGAGAGGCGTAAACACGGCTGCTCCCTCAGATCGGACAGCCAGGGCGGGTTAGCGGTCGCAGCCCCTCCACTGGCCCCGCCCCCTTTGGGGAAGACTCACGGTAGAATTCTTCATCCTCCACCAGAAGCTGCAACTTATTTGCACTAACAGACTTTGCTTCCCCCTTCCTCTTGATGCTCGTTTAATTCCATCTGAAGGCCAGTCGGGCCTCCTGTGCTCATGATTTCTTCGAAACCTCCAACCCCCCCGACCCCGGTTCTCCCTGCAGCAAGGCAGACAAATAAATTGACATGATAGTTCAACTGATTGATTGAGTCATTCAAATGAAATGCTGAATTGATTTTCTGTTACATGGGCAAGTGTGTGTTGGAGCACTAACTCTAAGTGTAATGAAATGCCTTTTACTACATGGGATTAATAAAGGTTCTGCCTTCCCTGGTGGTCATCGTTCTCTCCAGCGTCTTCATCCACCAGTGGAAGTTGTAAAAGTTTAATCCGTGAGATGCCAGTGTGGGTTTCATGTGTGTGTGTGTGTGTCTATGTACACACAGTGTCTCTGCAGGATATCAACATGAGGAAGGCCTTCAAGAGCTCCACCATCCAAGATCAGCAAGTGATGTCCAGGACCTCCATCCCGAACCCGGTTATGGAGCGATACCTTGATTGTGACAAACCCCCGCCACTCAACATCCTCAGCCCCTACAGGTAGGGTAGTGGTTAGGGCTGCTTCCCTCTAGTCTAAAGATCTGGGTTTGAATCCCACTTGCTGCTGCAGGAACCTTGATCAAGATATTGTACTTCTCCAGTTCTGGTCCTTCAGCAGATCAGTGCTCCCTAGCAGAGCACATTCTGCCTTCTGGGTCAAGTTATCTGTGTGAAACGAGACAGCTGATTGGCTGCCACTTTGGTGGGGGAGGAGGGTGTGGCAATCAGCTACCTTGGCACCTTAATCGTGTTTTTGGCCTTTGGCTCCCATAGTAGGAGGGATCATAGCGCCCTCCACTGACCGTGTCCTGTCCTGCAGGGATGACAAGAAAGATGCCCTCAAGTTCTACACAGACCCCTCCTACTTCTTCAACCTGTGGAAGGAGAAGATGCTTCAGGCCACTGAGGACAAAAGGAAGGAGAAGAGGCGGCAGAAGGTGTGTATTCCCCAGAGAGTCGGTGTGTGTGTTTGTGCGTGTTCATCACAAAGCGTTCAGCTCCCTCCCAGATGCCTTTTCTCTTCATTAATGTCTAAATTGCTAAGTGGGGGGTAGAACTCCTCTGTAACATGTCCCATCGGGACGTTTTACTCACACTGGAAATTCATCAAAGATTCAACTGTTTGAACACCATTTATAGTAGTTTGTATGCATTTTGTGTAAAATAAAAATCTAATATAAAGACAGAATTAAAAAATAAATGATAAAACGCCGCTAATGGGATTATAATAGGAAACCTTTTCGTAATACAGTAAACTGTAGTATTTATAGAAGGGCAACCAAGAGTCCTTCGCAGGAGGCCTGAACTGTTCTTATTTTTGGCTTTAAATAGAGTAAAGTGCGTGGAGAGATTGAAAGTGCTCCTAAATATTTATTATAGTGGATGCGAAAATACACGGTTCTCTCGCGCTGCTGCCACTCCGTGAGCATTTAGCCCACCTTGTATCTGGTAACTCGGCTCGTTTTCATTCTTGGTTTTGGTCCAACACCAGTTTGGATTGGTTTGGAATTTACTTCTATCAACTCCAAAGTTCTGTTTTTTCTTATGTTTCAATAATGCTCGCTTGCCCTCCCAGGAGCAGAAGCAGGTGGAGGATCCGACCCGTGAGGTGAAGAAGGTCCGCAAGGCCCGGAACCGGCGCCAGGAATGGAACATGATGGCCTACGATAAAGAGCTCCGCCCTGACACTCGTTTCACGCCGTCGCCGTACCACGGCATGTCCTCCGAGGGCTCGCTTTCCCCCGACAACAGGTGGGCGTGGCTTCCTTGGTCGCAGCAGCATTCATATTCATCCGCAGGAGCCTCTTGTCTCATTGGTGCCCCCTGGTGGAGCAGCGCTGTTTATTAACTCTTTCACTTATTTATAGCAAAGCGAACTGATTTTGCTTTTTTGCGAGCAGCCAGGTGTTCACCGTGTAAACGATATCGTACCCCAGGTCAGTGGCGTCAGACATGGGCGACCGTTCGTACCCTGCGAGCCCCAGCCACCCCTCCCAACAGGTCAGCGCCTCGAGCTCCTACTCCACAACGGAGGGCAAGGAGCTTCTGACAGCCCCCTCCCAGACCCAGTCGCTGGACCGTCCCTTCCGGCCCCTGGGAACCGCAGCAGCCGGGCGGCAGAACTCCCTGGGCCGCATGCAGCCCCCCCACACCGCCCCACCCCCCGACCCCGCTCTCAACGGCCCTCGATCACAAACCGTCAAAGACTACGGGTTAGTTTCCGCTAACGTGGTTCTGATCCAAGTGCTGTAAAGTCCTGGGTTTTACCATACTTAACTATATGAAAAGGAGGGAAACGAGGGGGTTGGAGGGCAGTAGAGACACTGGCAGCGCTGGACAGGGAGGTGTGTGTGTCTGTGGTGGAGAGCTCTGGGAGGCATTGCCTTGCTCACAGGTGTGTGTTTCTGTCCCACAGCAGCCAGCAGACACCGATGCCGGAGTATTTTGTGCCCCCCGCCCCACCCCCACCCCCTCCGCTCATACCGTCTGCTCAGACGGCCTTCGACAGCACAGCAACCCCACCCACCCTGCCCCCCAGCACAATGGCCACCATGTCTCGACCCTACACACCCTCACCCCCTCCCCCTCCCGCCTCCTATGTCCCCTCCCCATCCCACCCCCCGTCTGGTGCTCCTCCCGTGGCACCCCCACCTCCACCACCAGGCCCCCCGACCCACGCCTTCTCTCCAGCTCATCCCGTGGCTCCTCCCTCTGGCGAAGTACTCCCCAGGAAGGGCCAGGTGCCGCTGATCCCCATGAGCGACGCCCGCAGCGACCTGCTGGCCGCTATTCGTAGAGGTGAGAGCTCGGAGAGTCACCACGGTGCATCATGGGAATTCTCACAGCTGAAATCCTTCACTGAGGTCCCTGCCTCAGAAACCATTTACTTTGGCATACATATTTATTGTGGCCGGTACTGTGGCACAGTGGGTAGCGTTGGTGCCTCACAGCTCCTGGACTGCAGGTTCATATCTGGATCAGTTTGTGTGAAATTTGTATCTGTTTCCTTCTGGTGCTCTGGTTTCCTCACACTGTCCAGAGATTGTTCTAGTTAACTGGTGACTGTTAATTGCTCTTTGTGTGTGTGTGTATATGTGTGTTTGATTGCCGTGTGATGGACCGGTGTTTCATTTCCAGGACAGGCTGTGGACCACCACCACCCTTTATCAGCAGAAGCACTTATTCATAATGGATTGGCGGATGTTTACAGTGAAATATAATAATTTCCTTTTCCTTTAGTATAATTCAGGCAAAAGGTTTCTAGTTCCACTTTTGAAGTAGCTGTGCTAAAAGCAGAACATACAACCTCGGGCCCTGGTGCGACATCTGCGGAAGTCTTCGAACATGAGAACAAAATGAGAAGTTAAGTCATAAAGTATCAGCAATAGTCTGTATTTGAATTAAAACAAATGATTGCGGACACTTTTTTTGACTTTCCCTCACGTATATGTGTGCGGCGAAACAAAAGCAGTCAGGCAAAAACACATCTGTGGCATGCTGGGCACCGAGAACTCGACGTAGCTTTCTCTCGAGCTGTTAGTTTGCTGAAAGAGAGGCTTCTCGCTGTTTTTCACAGGCATTCAGCTGCGGAAGGTGCAGGAGCAGCGTGAGCAGGAGGCCAAGAAGGAGCCGGTGGGCAACGACGTGGCCACCATCCTGTCCCGCCGCATCGCCGTCGAGTACAGCGAGTCGGACGACGACTCGGAGCTGGATGAGAACGAGTGGTCCGACTGAGCGCCGCCAAGAGGAGGAGGCCCAGGCTGCAGTAATAGCCCGCTGGCCTCATTATCGCCCCCTGCTGCTCGCTTCCATATAAACAGGCAAGAGATGAGCAATGTAGAGCAACACACACAAACACACACACACACACAGGTATACATACTCATACATATATACATACACCCTCGGGCAGGCGGCTGATGGAAATCTCCTCAGTGCCCGGTTTCAGACTAGCGGAAGCAATAGCGTCAATGCGACACATTTCATGCCGGAATATAATAAAATGACCTGCTGTTCACACATCTGTATCGTACAAGAGGCCCAAACATCTGGGTTCACCTGGGCAAAAGGGCAAAGGGTGTCCCGGAGGTACGTACCCACAGTCCTCAGTTATGCACAGCTTTAAGGACCTCTGTTTTCGGTTAACCAGCCACCACCGTGGTGTCCTAAACTGACACGTCTCACACATCCAATCAGTGAGTTTAGACCCTATGAGGTCCAGTGTTTCCCAGGTCCTTTTTCTCACCGTTTTAGGATGTTTGATTTCCAGAGAAGATCTTCCGGCGTTCCTCAACACCTAAATTCCCGACAGACAGGTAACCTGGAAAGTTTAAGTACGTCTTCTTAAGTAGAAACAATTGGCAAAAGACACGTTATGGCGGAGGGGAAAACTTTAAACACCCGGTGTGCCGAGATGATGCGAAGACAGAGAGGCGGACGCAGCACAGTTTTTGTCGGCCGGTGTGCTGCCGGGAAGCTGTGATCCTTGTGGACAGGTAACCGATGGCTCCGCTAGAAACAAGGCAAGAAGAGATGGGGTGTCCCTTTCCAGAGCAGGAGCACATAGGTACATTCAAGACAAGGTGGACTATGTATATAAATATATATAATACATATAGACACCACCTGCATATATATATCTTAACGATTGTGCACGGGAAGCACAAATAAGGGGTGTCGTCCACCCCGCACACTGTCGTCTACATGTAAATGCAGTATTCTTACCCCATCTTATTTACACTTTTCAAAGTGTATGTAAAAAGAACCTGAATGCTTTCAAAAAAAAAAAAACCAGGTGGGTTAGGAGGTGTGGAAATCGGTTATACGTACATTTATCTGACTCTTTTCTCCAAGGCAACTAACAGTGTGAAGCCACCTGCTGCAATTTGTACAGGTGGGCACTTTTACTGGAGCAATTTAGGGTAAGTACCTTACTTAAGGGTACTCTAGCTGGAGGGGGGATTTGAACCTATGATCTCTGGGTTCAAAGGCAGCAGTTCTAACCACTACGCTACCAGCTGTAAATTGGTTGTGGTGAAGACTTGAAGATGTAAACTCAATATATATCCTCAGTTTCCTGTGTTGGTAGTATATCTTTGACCTTTAGACCATCACACATGGTTGCCTGTCTGCTAATTCTGCTGACGTGTATAACGGTATATAAACCTGTATGTAAATATACAAAAGGAGCCGTCATTGAATCATGCTCTGACTTTCAGTGCCATCTTATTTTTTTTTCCTTCTTTTCTCATGGACAGTTATTTTTGTCTCAGAGGAGTTGGGAACTTGTTTTTGTCGTTGTCCGTCACGGGGATGCTGGGAAAAGACACGCTGTAATTGCCACCTTTACAGAACTTGCGTATAAACAGCCAAAATGTATGTATAGCCTGCAGTTAGTGAGTAACTCTCGTGTTTTAAATGAGCTGTTGTATAGGTTTTGGTAAGATTGCTTGTAAAGTATCTTTATCTAAAGAAAACAAAAAAACATATGTATCACATGGAACAAAATACAGTATAGGCTCTTATGCATGTATGGACAAATAATAAAAGATTAAATGAAGACCAATCCGGTCTTATGTGGTTCCTTGGTGCATAGTCTTAATTTCCTACTGGGAAGTGAGTGCTGGTGGTTTTGAAGCAACAAATGTGTCTATAAGACTTTATTTAAATACTGGTTTGTGATTTTGGCACTTTGGATTTTCTGTATTTTGTCCACCTTCAGCATGACATGACATGGCTTCACTCCAGTTTTGGAAAAATGTTGAATTGTCCCTCTTCCCATTGCTGAAATATACATAGTTAACATGTTCATGGTGGCACAGTGGCGCAGCAGGAAATCCCAGTGCCTTATATCTCCTGGGGTGCCTGTTCGGACATAGTTTCAAATCCAGTTTGGAATTTGAATCTTCTTCCCAGGTTTGTAACCCTGAGACATGTACAGGAAGAAGGCAACAGTAAAGCATATTTGTACCCTCCCTTACCAGGCAAGTCGCAGTTATGGCGAAATCTGGCTCGTTGGCACTCACCTTTAGCACTTTCATAATTATTACTGATACCACTGCCGAGGCATCAGTGCTTCTATGTTCAACCGTCATGACCAAAATGTCTTGCTTGTACCCCCCGATGTCCAAATATAACCAGTGGTGGACACTATTTGGCTGAATAAATAATTGTCTCTAAATATAATCTGCATCTTTTCCTTTATGTCCCTCCTTTCTGCCAGAACAATGGGACGTGGTTTTTTTTTTTTTCTTTTTTCAAATAGACCGGTGTTCCTCCTCCCCTCCTGTAGGGGCACTGTTTGTTTGTCCCTGAGGGGGGCTGGGAGCGGAGCCTTGAAACAGGTAGGCTGTCGTGCAGAGTGTTGTTGCTTCTTTCATGGTATGACCTGGTGAAGTGGGCTCATCTTACTGCTGTCTACAGCACCAGAGGTTAAATAGGTCATGAAGTTAAAAGGCTGTAAGTATTAATGTTCGGTGGTTTTGCACAGATGCTCTGATGATGAGCACTCGACCCAGAGTCAGTCTGCGAAAACTAAGAGCTGGGTAGGAGCGATTGGTGTCGAAAAAAGAAATCAGCAGAGTCCCTTTGACCTGAATCAGGAGGGAAAACATCCTGGACCAGTGGAGGCCCAGTTGACTTTGTTCATTTGTAGGTTATGCATATGACCTATTTATACAGCTGTGTATTTTTACTGGAGTAAATCAGGGTGAGTAGCTACAGAGATCAATGGAGCTACAGAGGAGCAGGGAATGGAACTCAAACTAAGAACCATCAGGTTACAAGGCCATGTCCTTAACCGCTTCGCTGCGTATTGCTTTTGGCCGAAACATCTCATACACCCATTTCATCCTTTATTTCGCAGCTATAAATACCTAAACTGGCAGTTTAACCTAAAATATAGCCATTGAACACTCAGCAGGTCACCATTTTCTTTTCGTTTTATTTGACAAATCTTTGTGTTCTTTTCTCTTTTATATTTACAGTAATAAAAATATTTTCAGCAAGTCATACATTCGACACTTACAGTGCAATGTTTTACGCTCCCCCCATCTTTTGTAAAGTGCATTTGTCATTGTAAGCTGAATTTCACAGAAAGACAACAGATGTCAATACTGGTACTAAGGTCACAGTTAATTAAACTATTGGTTTCGTTCCCCTTTTTCAACCCAAGTCTGTCCCTCAGATATATAACAACTTGACAACGATTTATGCCATTTCGGTTTTCGGCATTGTGCTCCTTTGTTGGGTCTTGAGCAAAGTCACGTTGACATCATAGATGTTCACACGGGGAAGGATAACTGTAGACAGAACTGGAGGCTAAATATCTAGAACTTTTTTTGTTTGTTTGTTCTTAGACATCATGACATTTTCTATACACCCGCATTAGTAACATTCAAGTTATAGGTTTAGCTCTATTGCCACACACAGGCTGGGGCTGCTCTGTAATGGGGCAGATTTGGTCTGGCCATGGGGGGCAAGTGTGGACTTTGTAACACACAAGAACAGAGAATTCAGTCAATCTGGCCAGATTTAACATTTTGCCCTGCACTTATGCATTTATTTTTAGATCAGCCAGATTTGTCCTTGGAGGAATTGGGGACAGTCTAAAAAAAGACAGTGTGCTCTTTTTATTGCACCAACCTTTCAGTCATTCGGGACTGAAATTTTGGGTTCGCTCTCTTGTTTTTCGTCAGCTGTGCGTTTCAGACTCTCTTCCGAAAATGTACTTTGTTCCTTGGACTGCTTTGTACAAGGCAACTTACTATGTTTAGGTTTGTGCCTAAGTCTGAGCCAGTTATACAGATTTGATCCATTTATACAGGCAGGAGATTTTTAATGGAGCAATTGAGGATATGTCATTTGCAAGAGGGTAGTACCGTGGTATTTGAAATATAGACCTCCTGAATGTATGGTGACAGCTCTAAGTACTACACTGCATGCTACCCCAGAAATGGTAATGATAGCCAGAAAGTGCCAGCTGAGTTGTGGCGCGTCCCCATTCCCAGCACCTTTAGGCCAAGAGCAAGGAGTTTAACCATCTCCACCCGAAGGGCAGGTGGGCTGCGACGCCACATCTGACCGGAACTTCCTTTTCAGACCCTGGCTGTAGCAGACTAAACTCCACTCCACCCCATTTTATTTAAGGGCTGATGCACAGTGCTTTTGGACTGAATCTTTTCCCATTGCATTATTATTATTATTATTATGCATTGTAGCTGGTCTTTTTTAAAATTCCCAACATTTGTAAAAGTAAAGTTTTTTTAAATTACAATTTAAAATTACATTTAAATCTCACTGTCATTCGATAAATCAGATGAAGACACGTTAGAAAAAGGTGGCACTTTTAGCATCTCCAACAAATTACAATAAAACTTTGACGATTCAGTAAGAATTCAAAAATACAATTGACAGTCTTTCTCATGCACACCCACAAGAAACAAACACATTTTCGAACTGATGTTCTGGATGTGAATATAAAAATATAGGTTCCAGCACAGCATTGCATAAGGAAAAGAACCATAGTCAACCTGAACATACAATTAATATGGCACCCAGGATCATTATTTTGCTGCGAACATCACAATCCATGTTGCCACCGAAACGCTGATGTCTGTCGACTTTCAAGTGTTACCTCGAATGGATCCAGGAGGGTTTCGGTACGATCTGTGCTGTTTAAACCAGGGTGGCCGTTCAGGGGATGGACTCTCGCTGAATTAACAACAGTTTTTCATCTGGAACCGCATGTGAGGGTAACTTCATCCGAAGGCGGAATTTGGAGACGATAGCGGTTGAGGATGATTGAATTCCAGCCCTGGCATCCCTGGTTTCAGCGTTACAGGTTTGAAGGTCAGGAGTCTCCATTGTTCTTGAACCCAAACTCTCACACGCATACACGCTCAAAGAAGACGGAAAGAACTATTTAGTGGTAATGATGTGCTCTGGATGCCCAACTCACAGCCACCGTTTCACAGACAGTGCGTTGGCAATGTTTGGAAGATTGTCACCACCACACGGAGAGCAGACAACGGCTGACCTTCTCACACACCCTTCTGGTGTACGGTGAACCACAGTAGGCGGGCTTCAGCGAAAAATGCCTAATCTTCTAACCTCGAAAAGGTATAAAATCAAATATACATTGAGTTTTTTTTTTAACAGAACAATCTCTCGGCGAAAAGAAGCGAAACAACTGAAGGTCGAAATGAATACATTAACCTAGTATCCATCTGGGGATATTCTGCATCTGCTGCTCTGAAGAGGTTATGACTACAGGTAGACTCGCTTCTACATGTGCAAAAGCAAGGCATGGACAAACAAATAGATTAGTTTAAAAAAATAAACACAGTTTAAGGTCACTGAATGCACCCCAGGCATGAGAGCATGGAATATCAACAGCATTTGCGCGCACACACACACACACACACCTGCGTTCACATAGTTTTGGGGGACTTTGCAGTCTCTCACAGTAATGAAATACATAATTCCTAACGCGACCCAGGCGAAGCTCGAAAACATTTCAAACGTGGAAAAGTTTGGTGGTTTTTAAGGCATTTAACCTTGTGAGAATGTGCCCACAAGACGTCATTTTCAGGGTTTACTGTCCTTCTGAGGACTTTTTCTGCAGAAAGGTCCCCACAAGGATAAAGAGCAACACACTCAGATACAATGCATACACATACACACGCATACACACTTATAGTCATTGATGGTGCAGATGCAGGGATGCAGCCCAGTGACACTTCCATCAGAAAGTGAGAGAGTGAGGAAACAACCTGAAGGAGACCAGGCATTTGTTCACACCTGGGGCTACACAGAATAACATGACCAATCACAGACAGTTTTTACAACTTTGCAACAATGCTGCTCATGCCATTTTTTTTTTATCTTTTCCAAAGTTAATTAGCTCTATCCAGAATGGAACTGAACATTTTCTGTGGTCTCTTTGTGTCTGTATCTTTTTATGAACACACTATATACACAGTAAGGTGTTATTGCAGGAACGCAGAAGTAAGGCCAAACCGATATGTACAAAACTCTGCGTGTCACGGTGAAGATCTTCTGCAGACCTTCTCCAAATGAAAATTTAGAAAAGCTCCCATATTTATAAAGCATTAAAAATTGTACATCCCATATAGTACATCAGCTTGTGTGCGCCATATCTCGGAGTTGTGTCAAGTTTTTTTTTATTATTCTTTTGGTAACAGCATTGAATTCCTAACATCTCCCACCACTGTGACTGTTTCATACAAGGATGTAATGTTTTCTATAATTATGCTGTTGATGTGTTTTTTTTTTCCCAGAAAAAAATGCTACGTTCAAATTGCTGCCTGGATTATCAGCAGTTCAAACACTCGTTGAGGTTTTTTTTTTGTCTTTTTAAGCCATCACCTCTGCATATCTGCCTAGAAATATTACAATGACTAGGTATTCATATATATATTACAATACAGTGGATATATTAGCAGAAGTACAAACCTCCCATTAGGCAATTTTGTATATTGCCCATTTTTACAGAACCTAAAAATTTCACAGAGGTGGCCCTATCCTATAAAAATTAAGATGTAGATACTTTATTAATTTTCTTCCATTTCTTAAGAATTTTTCAGGTGCTGGGGGACAAAAAATAGCAGCTGTGCTCAATGGGGTTATATGAAGACATAGTAGGGAACACACTGGGCTTCTTTGAATAGCCCTGCCCTCTTTGTTATGCCTAAGATTTAACATACTGTAACTTCATTACCTTCTAATTTTGAGCAGCTGTGGCATTAGGAGACTCCTTCAACTTATATCAGTGACAGGGGGAAGTGATAGCATACTATTACAGTTTTTAAGTATTAAACATTAGTTGAAACTCCATTAGATAACAATTGCTGTCTGTGTTTTAGAATAAGCCACTTACCAGCTGAGTGGCATAAGGAAAGGCCAATACAAATGATAAATTCTGCTTTAAACTAGAGGGAGGGAAGCATGCCAGAACTTGACTTTCACGTCTTATTAAACTCCTTTAGAGCCTGGTCCAACATCTGGTGCAAGTCTATGAGGCAATCAGTGCTGTTCCCAAGCTTGGCTACTGATCCCTCAGCAAGACAGCTTGGTTCGGCACCGAGGACCTTCGTCTCCTCCTCATCCTCATACTGCTCTTTCCTCTCCGAACTTGCTTTGCAGCTGCTGATGATCCGAAGCTTTGGTCAAAAACTCTTCCTCTGCTCCCCAAGCCCACCCCTCTGACAGGTCAGCAATCTCCGCTCCTCAGTGTGTTCCAGATCACCCTCATTTTACTGAGATTCGCACTAAGGATCTCACTAGAATCAGTCCACGTGTGATCTTCCCTGCTTTCCTGTGATTGCCAGACATCACGTTCATATCATTTTCATTATGAATCAAGGGGGAATTAGGGGACAGTTGCTGCCCGCCGCACCGTCAAAATACCAAACGCAAACGGTGAAGCATTTTGGGACGGATTGATTTCGCCAGAGAAGCATAACTGTCATCTCTCGCCCCAGACGCGTGTTTGTTTGTGTGAGCTGGCCAGCACTGTGTTCCTTTTTCATTTATTATTTACGCCTAACCACTGGCGAGCGGTGCCTCGCGCCTGCCCTGGGCGCGCGCTCTCCGTGGTGCTGATGCGGCGCACTTGCGCTTTTTTTTTTTTTGGGGGGGGGGGGCTCTTAAGTTCAGTCTTCTAATAGTTCTACTGCCATCAACTGTGCTTCGCATGTTTCATAGAAATACTTTGCTCTCTGCTTTTTGTCACATCGTGCCAGGGGTCATCAGTAAATATTATAAGGAAATAAATTCCAGTTGCATGTTCAATGTTGTATTTCCCAGACGTTGAATGAAGAGCCAAACATAAGGAGCTCAGCTTTCCTTGGCACGATCGTGCGCTTGTTAGGACACAGCTCACGCGGGGCTTGTTGACCAGATTAAAAGAGGTCCGATTAAACACGCATCGAGCACCGTTTTCATGACACGAAACAATGACACTGAGGACACCGACAGTTTTGCAGCAACATCCCTCACTTAATTTCCTCTTTTCTGCGTTCACTTCTATTCCCGATAGCGCATTAGCCTACACGTTCGGTGCTGGAAGATCTAAGCTAATTTAACGGATTCCTATTTCATAATAAATACTTGTCTATTTTTAGACTGGTAGGAGTTTGCTTTTCCCAGAGACAATGAGGTCCAGGGGGAGCTGCTCCGCTGTACCGCCACGGAAACTTCCAGAGCTTGTCGGTGTTACGGTGCAAGATCACCGGTTCCTTAGACTTACAGGAGGTCACACGTTCGGGTTATAGGATTCGATAAGGAAACCTACTGGTGATGTACACAGGGCTGTGGGTCTGGAGTCTGACACCTCGTGACCAGAACCGCTTGTCGGGCACCAGGACTACACAGAGTGTCGCGTGCAGACTCGCAGGAAGGTGTAGCTGACACGCGTGCACATACTGACTCGATAAAAATGACACAAGATGATCATATAAATAACATGACCATTTCTTGGGTGGAAGCTATACGTCACTGGAAGTTCTGGGTCTCAGGGAGAAGTTTGTGGGGATGCACCCACAACACGCGAGCCACAGCGACTTCTGGATGTCGGGGTTCCTGAAGGCGTAGATGATGGGGTTGATGACGGAGTTGCACGTGGCTGGGAGCACCGTGGCGTACGTGTAGATGATGGGGTAGCTGGAGTCCGCCACGATGGAGTACATGGCGAAGGGGATCCAGCAGACCGCGAAGGTGCAAAGGATGGCGGAGAGGGTCGAGACGCCCTTGGTGGTGGAGATGCTCACGAAGTGGTGCTGCACGGCGATCTGCTGCGCGTGCCGCAGCGCAATCTTGCAGATGAGGAAGTAGAGCTGCATCATGAGCGCGAAGACGAGCAGGAAGGTGACCGCGAGCGCCACGGCGTTGTTCTTGGTCACGGGGCGGCACACGCTGCACGAGGCCTCGTCGCGCAGGCAGTTCCACCCCAGGAGGGGAAGCGAGCCGAGCACCACGCACACGAGCCAGATGAGCGCCACGATGACGTACGTGAACGTCACGGCGCGCTCCGTGTGGTAGGTGAGCGCGTTGTACAGGGACAGGTACCGGTCCACGGTGATGGCCAGGATGTTGAGCACGGAGGCGGAGAAGGCGGAGATGAGCAGCCCCACTGAGATGAGCGTCACGAACTCCGTGTTGAGCATGTAGGTGAAGATGAAATTGAGGATGAGCCCGAGTCCGGCCAGTGTGTCCGCCAGGGCGAGGCTGCCGATGAGGATGTACATGGGCGCGCGCAGGGTGGGCGTGTAGAAGAGCACGGCGATCACGATGGCGTTCTCGCACGAGATGAGGGTCCCCGTCACGCAGAGGGCGATGTCCCAGGGACTCACGGTCATGGGCCGCTGCTCAGGTGTCCGCACCGGCGATGAGTTCCGCGGGTCTGCGAAATTCCAGGTTCCGGAGTTGAGGGAGGTGTTTTGGAGTGGGTTGCTCATTGCCGCAGCGAAAGAGTGAATCATAGCTGTGAGATCAGGGACGGGGGGCGGGGGACGGGACCGGAGGGGGGGGAGGGGGGCAGAGCGCGTGTGAGACAAGGCGGGCGACAAGAGTCCGCGTGCGTATGTATGTGGATGGAAAAACGGGAATGGAGGATGAGGATGAGAACGACCAGGACGTTTTCGTCTCGCGTCTTCCATAAACATAACAGCCTGGGCACTCGCACATCGAGACGCCGCTTTTTTTTACTCGGTGTCTTCTGTTATGATCCGTCACGCCGCCGAAAGACCGAAGCCACGCACATGCCGCAGAACCTGTATGAAGGGCGATGCTATAATAGATGTGCCCGAAAATGAGCATTCTGATTCTCACTTTGCCACTGAAAAACACCGTTTACCGAGGCGACGCATCACGGCGAAGGTGCGAAACGAAGCATACAATTATAATGCAATATAAGGGAAAATGTGACAGAAGAGTGATGCACTCGCAAGATGTGTGCTTATATCACCGGGAGTGACATCATAGCTCTTGTTCCAAATTAAACGCAACGTTTCATCAGCTGTCTATTTTTAGACGGCGGATGTAAATTGAGGTGCGGGATATGCAAACTACTTTTTATTTCTGTCAGAGGGGTAAATAAATTAATGCCTTCGAACATATAACCAAGCGCTCGCGCGCGCAGACACAAAAGGCACGAGCTGCCTGGTTTGGAGCTCCGCGTGCCCGCGTTTCATTCACAAATTTCCGTGCTTCGCACACACACACAGGCGACGCGTGCGCGCGCGCACACACACACACACACACACACACACACACACACACCATAAAGGACTCTGGGAGGTCACCGTGCAAAGAAAAAGCGTTCAGTTCCTACATACGTGGTTAACGCATCGGTCCTCACGCTTGTTTGCGATTCCCTCATTTGTAGATAATTATTCACAACGACAATCTCGAACCGAGCCGAACCGAACAGAGCATCTTGTCACGCTAACGACGGCGGTCGGGTGTATAAACAGAGAGTGCACTGAAGGATAAAAATACAAGCGCAGTCCCTGACGCTCGGATGATGAGATGAAGATGCGGGAGACAGACAAACACAGGCTGAGAAAGAAAGAGATCGGAATTACCAGTTCCTTGTCTTCTTCACGTCCTTGGGCGAAATCTTATGAACGTTGCTGCGCGGAGTCCGTGGGAAATGCGCCTTACTCCTCGGACAACATCGCTGACAGTGCTGGCGGTTGGCACGCGCCGCTCCTCCGTTAATATGGACCCCCATCGGACGTGCCGACGAATCCCACCTCTGACGTCAAAAGTCTCCACTACAGTCATGATGGGCTGCGTGAATCAGAGTCTCTGCGGTCGGAATACCAATCGAAACGATCGAACAGCCACCACTCCTGAGATCATTAAGAGATGTGACATTATTTTTTTGTTTCACACCCCCCGCCCGCTCGCTGTGAGCTGAAAAGGTGCTTCAGCAGGTGGACAAGGACCCCCCTCGGCAAACAGTTAAATCACGATGAGGAACCCCCCCCAACCATGAGTCTTTCAAAACAATACAGAGCACGTCTTCCATTGCGTATGTTTTTAGAAGGTTTTAGCTCCACAAAAGTCACATCAATAATGAGCAATTCTGTTTTCAAAGAAACCCCGCTATTTGACTGTTGTTTTTTTTTGTCGGTAGCACCCCTCCAGTCCACACCTAATCGATATATGACGTCTTTTCTAATTTACTAAACCCCGCTTCAGGTACATGAATCCAATCAGCATTCCTCAAAATCCAGAGTATTGACTAGTGTGCACTGATTGGAAACGTTGCTTCTCTTCTCCGGTCCATTCGTTTGGCGCATTCAATGAGCTAAATTAGAACAAACGAGCTTTAATTATCCTACGTGAACAAACTGGCACAACTATTAATTCACCTGAGGAATATGAATATGTTATCAATGTGAAAGAGTGATTACAGCTGTTCTGGCTCTAAAAAAAAAGGATGCAGGATGAACGCAACATCATTTTCTGTACCTTGGGGAGTGTGTGTGTATGTGTGTGTGTGTGTGTGTGTGTGTGTGTGTGTGGGGGGGGGGGGGTCTGACACGGATCTGTTGATCCTCCAAACACGGGTTGTAACACCTGGACCCCTAAACCTGGAACATTCGTCACCCCCTTTACAAATGACTGGGAATGAACGAATCACGTGATGCACTGCGGTCCGCTCCTCTGCGTGAGCGCGTGTCTGCGCGTGCACGGAATACCAAGCGCAGCTCGCGCTCTACGCCCCCCTATCTCACCCCACCCCTCCGGTTTCATTCACAATCTCCCCACCCTTTCCAGCAAGGAAGCGGTGCGTCTGCACGATGAACACTCAGCACACTGTGTAAGCTGACAAAAAAAGAAAACCCCAGCGAGCCAGATTTTCTAGTTAGCGTCATTACATTTGCATATTTGATAAATGATTTAACTAACTGTATGTCATATATATCCAGTTGAGTTCGTCTTACATTATAAAACATCTTGTCTCTGGCATAAATGCAGACGTCATTTATATGTGCGAAGTCTGTTCATTTCCAGGGGAGGGGTGGGGGGAAGGTGGGCCTAATTGAGATATTTCAGGGTATTTTTGCGCCATACTTGCAAGCAAAAAATGGTTGGAAAGTTAGAGAAATAGACCACGTGTGAGCAAACTGCTCTAAATGAAACAGGATTTTGTGGTTAAATACAGTATAGCGCCAAGTCGGACGCACAAAATTTCAGAAACAGACCTGATCTATTTCAGGAGTGCATAGGCAGCATGAGAAATAAAATAATATTTTCAGTGATGAAAGACGTTTTTTCTTTTATTCCTGCTGAGTGGTTACTTTGCTTTCATTACAATGTAACGTGACCTGTCTCGTTTTATCTTCATCCGTACTTTGCACTATATACTAAAGACACCGCATGCTGACCCTGCAATTGACTTATTGCGTTGCTTTCCATCTCCATACCAAAGCTGTGATTGATTCGTTGTCAGGGGGTACATGAGATGACAGCAGACCCAAGGGTCAGGGATGGTCTGCAGATGAGGTCCTGATGATGTGGGAGACCTTAGGAACAGCAGTCCACGTTGTCTATCATCATACTACATGACAGGATGAATTTCCTGGAGGAAATATGTCTGTGTTCTTTCTCGGTAAAATAAGAACATGGATGGGCATGAGATGGAGTTTCTCCAGAAATGCCGTATTTTCATGCATTTTCCCTGGTGGGCTTTCTTACAAGAATCCAAGAGGTCCTGATCGGAATTACAATGAGCCCACAGCCAGCTTGCGCTTCATTCACGGTGGAGTTCTCCTGTCTGCCTCAGGATTCCCTCATTCATGTCTCCTGCTAAGTATTCTGGGTAACGGTGTTTGCGGTCTCAGCCTCTTCCGCAACTCCACCGTGGAGACGGGCGCAGGGCGAGACTGTGACTGTGATTGTTTTTCCAGATCCTTTTCACCACACCCAACAAACCACCTGTCATAAGTTTTGAAAACGTTCTTTCTGTGTTCAAACCTGTTTTACGATTTCCCTAAAATGCAAAAGCTAAACTAAAAACTAGTGAACATAAGAATGTGTGCAAATTACAAAGGGTTTCGTTTCTCCGGTCCAGATGGAGTGGTGCTGGGTGTTTTTGCCCCAGTAATGTCAGGTTTCTGCTGAGTTGTGTGAGTTCAGGGCATGTCAGCAGAATGCTGAGATGGAGCTGTCCTCTTACTCTGCCTACGTATGTGGTATAGGTGGTCAGTGACACACACACGGGGGGGGGGGGGTCATGGGTTATGCAAACAAATTGCATTGTTTTGTCTAGACTCACAGTCAAATTGAATTCAAGTTCAACAAGCTTCTTTGCTATAAAACTGGATCTGCACTGACAGATGACATGAACTGAAAAACTTGTTATTAGATAAAAGAAACAGAAATCACATGGGCCTACAGCTGACACGGTGGCAAAGCAGGAAGCACTGCTGTGTTACAGTTCCTGGGGTTAGGGTTTGAATCCAGCTCAGTTCGTGCGGCTTTTTCATGGTTTTTTATGTTCGCGTGGGTTTCCTCCGACTGCTCCGTTTTCCGCCCACAGCTCGGAGATGTGTGTTTCAGAAGAATTGGTGCCCATAGTGAACGTGTGTGTGTGTGTGTGTGTGTGTGTGTGTGTGTGCGTGCGTGTGTGTGTGTACATGTGTGCATGTGAATGAATGAGTGTGTGTGATTGCCCTGCAATGGAATGGTGTCCCATCCAAGGCATAACCTGCCTTGCATTTTTGAGTATGTGCCCCTGAGACCCTACATAGGCTAAGTGGCTATTAATAATGTATAGATAGACAGATATTCGATACCATACACATTGTGCTGAACAAGGAAAAATTGACAAAGTCTTCTCAGGCTTAAGCTGTTAATATGTCCACGATCATTGTAAAACTCAGCCTCTGGGCGAAAACTAAGCTTGGGGGTAAATGCCAGACCTGTGGGTGAGAGCCAGAGAACCTTGTGTTAAGGCTAAACTCACTGGACTAATAGACTTCCTATCTAGAATTTTTTTTTTACTGTTAGGAGTCCATATCTGTCTGTAGTCTGCCTGTGATTTGTAAGGGAGTGTCAGTGGTTGGAGGCGAATGGCGAGCGCTGCACAGGAGAGCAGCGGCAGGGTTGGTCGTGAGGCCCTCCAGGTGTGTTTCGGCAGCAGTCTGCGGTCGCAAGGCTTAATACGGAGCCAGAACTCGTTATGACAATCGCACGCCACTTCACATCACAGTCTGTAGGTGGGAGTCAGGGAGCGGGGCGTAGAAAATAGCCCCAGCATATTTATAGCACTCTTGAAGTTTAAAGAACATGACAGGGCATGCTAGGCTGGGGGGGGGGGGGGGGGGGGGGCGGGCTTGCTGACGACTGTGCAGCAGAGAGAATGGGAAGCTGGAGCTGGAGGACATCAAAATCAAAGCTCAGCAAAGCTCCGCCGGGGGGCTTCTGGAACGTGTGATTTCATTTGAGACCACAAATCCGTCTGTTTTTCGGGTTCGCCTCGAGTTCGACTGTTGGTGCTGCACCTGACAGTGTCTACAGTCTATCAACAGCTACATCTACACTGGCACAAATGAGATAATGCAAATCAATATTCGGAAGCATTAAAACATACCTTCCATACAAGGATAAAGCAAAAAAAAAAAAAATCTGTTGCAGCAATATTGCAATTCAAAGAACTTCCTGTTGCTTAGGGTGATTATTGGAGCCTTTGTAAGTAACATAATAAAGCTCCTGTGACTTTTATTAAAGGCTTTAAAAGTGATCTGAAATTGATGAAGGCTAGATGGTAATTCTCTGAAAAGCCCTGAAAATCATAGTTTTTAATTTCAGTTTTTCACTGTTCACAAAACATTTTGATGTCTGTTGAAGTGTAGAAAGAGACTGGTGCGATAAGCATTAGAAGACCTCGGGCAATGTGTGTACACTGAGGTTTGACTCCATTTAAAGTGTACTGAGTCATTCAGAATGCAAATCACTCGCCTTCATAAATAAAAGGTCAGCAATTTAATTAACCTCAAGATCTTCTACTGTTGTTTTCCTGCGCTGACGTTGTTTGTCCTGGCCATTTGCTGTTATCATAGGTCATGGTATTAACGTGCGTGACTGTGAGCAGAGGATGTAACCTGATGTCACCCAGAGGAAATCACAAGACATTGGTGGAGGGGGGGGCTGTCCCTTGTCTATCTACCTGCCATTGTTCAAGCACCAGGTGAGGGCATGAAGGCTCGTGGTTCCACCACTCTGCATTAACAAGACTCCCAGCAAAAGGCACAACTGTCTTCAGATTTTTTTATTCCAATTACTGTTTATATATATTTCTTTTCAATAAAGAACATTCATCAACAGTGAGCAGTACCTTTCCTACCCTACTAGCCTGCAGTGATTACAGGAGAGGCTCCACACTACTAGGACACTGACAAGGACAAGCAGTTAACGAAAATGAGAGTGCGAGTGAATACTGAGCAAACTTTCGAGCGTAACAGACAAACATATTAAGTTTTGTGTTAATGTTTGTTACAATAGATAATCATTTGTTGCACATACAGATGAATATTCTAATCCTTTTAAATGTGGAAGTCAACAGTGTATGGAGTTGCTGTATATTTTCAATGTAGTTTATGAGGATGGATGGATGGATGGATGCTATGAGAATGCTATATAAGTAGCAAAAAGTGCCGTTTTTAGACACTTCTGCGCTGCAATGCCCAAAATAATCACTAGGCGGCGCTACGGCGCTGTATTCTATAGTCGACTGAAGAAGTGGTGGTGTTTTTGTCGCGATTGTATCACTCTGGACAGTGATATCAGCGGCGCTCCCGCTCCACCAGTGAATGCCAGGGGGGAGGTGCGACTGTCTTCTCTCGGTTCCACTTTCCGCTTTTCCCGACCGGCGGAGGTTCGCGCGGTGCGATCGGCGCGGCTCCGCCGTCTGCAAATGCCAAAGTCCACGAGCGCGGCGCGCCGCGTGCCGCATCGCCGGAGTCCCAGATCGACGGACACGAGCGGAGCTCGCGGGGATCCGCGTGCCAGGTGAGTGGCCGCAGTGCGTCCCTCGGTGGATGTGCCCGTGCATTCGTAGCAATGTGATTCCGAACGCGTCCCCGAGGAGGCCACGGTCAGTCACTCGGGTTATTATGTATTATTTTTATTATTAGTGTTTCCAATTCTGGGTGGCGGACTTAGAGACGGCGCGTGCTTGGCTGTGACTGAGTGTGAGCGGTGAGGACACACACGTCGAGTGTGTGTGTGACACTATGTGTCATTTAGGACCCTGAGCGCTGTCCGGTTCCGTTTTATTCTACGAACATGGGCATTATTATGTTGCAAACGAAAGGCAAGTGGAAGGTACCCACAAACACGGTCGGGAGCGCGTGGACCCGTGTGCGTTTTTTTAATATACAGCGTGTGTTTTGTTCGCCACTTTCACCGCATTTTGGATTGTGCCATACATACATGCACAGCCCGTACACCCCAGAGATGATGGGTTTTTACCTCGTGGGGTACACACACAGTACCCTTCTCCCGGCGGACGAAACAGCAATAAATCAACTAAGCGAGTCCGCGCGCGCGCGCAAGCCTTCTGCTATTTGAAAGAAAAGAGAACGACAAAGAAACCAAAGAAGGTGAATCGAACATACATAAACATATCTTATGATCTGTGTGATCAAAAGTGTAAACCCCTACCGGAACAACACACAACGTCGTGGCCAAGAAACTAAGTGTGTGTGTCCTCAACATGATGAATTGTTAATCTGAACTAAGCCATAATAATGAGGCAAAACGCTCAAGTGATGAGGAGAAGTAATTAACGTATTGATCGGTGTCTGGCGCTGTGTGTGAGGACACGCTGGGGTGGCCACCTGTCTGTCGCGGGAACGCGCACTCTACCTCCTCGTTCCCGCGCACAAAACACACTTGGCTGTGCGTACGGTGATGCCGCACTTCTCATCACGTACAGATGGCAAAGATGAGTCTCATAGTAACCTATCCTATCGTCCGACACACACACACACTCACACACAGAGACACACCCCCGCGCGCGCGCCACCCGCACTCTCACTGACATGCCCCCGCCCATCAGATCCGACGCTCTGCGTTAGTGTGCATGCGGAGCGCGACACGCGAGTGCGAGAAGCAGGGCAGCACCGGAGACGCTGGGGAGGTGGTGGTCAGCAGAGCGCGAGACGCGTCCCCTGTCCAGGTAAACGCCCCGTGTTACCGAGCATTTGCGGGATGTGCGGAAATAGGGCCGCGCGCCCGGAGAGGAGGAGGAGGAGGAGGACGGCGGACGGAGGAATTGATGACAGTGATCGTCACGCGGCCGTTCGGCGCTGCGGGACCGAGCTGCGGCTCGCGGCTGCCTGCTGCGGGGGCCTGGAACGGGACGGAAAACAGAAAAAAAATCACTAATAGTTAATTTTACGCGGCGAAGGGCACCAAAAAAAATATTTGAAAAAATTATCTTTATCCATGATGAATAAGCAGGGTGAGTTGATTCATTGCAGGAGGTCGGCCAGCCTCGGGACAACAGGTAGTCAAGAGAAATGTTTACAACAACAATAATAATAATAATAATAATAATAATAATAATAAACACAAAACGAACTAACCAGGGGGCAGAGCAACACGGACAGAAAGCAGTGACTGAGTGTGTGCACTGGTGACCACTTGTTTTTACCCTTATTTTGCATATTAGACTTAGAGTTTTGCCGCTGTGATTATGTTTAATAACTGTGACAGTGTATTTAATAACTGATCGCGTTAAATAGCTGGGATTGTGTTTAATAACAGTGATCATGAGGGATAATTGTGATCTTTCTTGTGCTCCAGAAAAGCTGGTCATGTTCGGTGTCTTTTTCGGTAACCATCAGTGTGTTTTGTGCTGTGTCCACCAATTTAAATGTGTTTTGCACTGTAAGGTGGTGTGCGAGTAAATGTGTGACAGACCGAAGTGGGGACTGTCCCCTTGTGGGCCCTGGAGGACACATGAGAGCTGCACCGGTCCACATTGGGTGTCACTTCTGTAATTGCTGCCTGATTTTCGTACACTGCCCTGTTTCAACATGCATTAGTAAGCAGGCTTTTGGTGGGATTTAGATGCCCTCCATCCCCCTTCCTGCCTGTGTTGCCACGACACATCCCTGCAGTCTGGGCATTAGACAGAGAGCCATCCCTCACGAGATCCATTCATTTCCTTAATGCCCCTGTGTCTGGATGAAGGGCAGAGGAGAGCTCCTGCTCCCCGACACTGTCACCTCATTACGCATCACTGTTTATGTGTGTAAAATCCACAAAACGTGTTAAAAATGTATGCGTCCTTTCTTCGTAGAGGTGAACTGTAGAAGACGTTGGCACCGTGCAACCAGCCATGGCGGCAAAGCAGAGCCCTAACATGCTGTGCGTCCAGGACCCCACGGAGATCCTGTCCCCCACTCATGCAGAGCGCCTGGCGCACGCCGAAGGCGGGGACGAGTCCTCCGACAGCGACGGGGAGCAGGAGGAGACCTCCCACAAGCTCATCCGCAAAGTGTCCACGTCGGGCCAGATCCGGGCCAAGGTGCGAGAAGGGTTCTCTTATTAAAAACAGGCATCCATGCCCCGTTACTCTGACTTGGGTTCCTGCTCTGTTACACTTTAATTTTGATGGGTTGGCATGAAACATAAAAGTGGCAGCATGGCAGTATGTGAGGCAGTGCTGATGCTCCACAGCTGCTGGGCTCAAATCTGACTCAGTTGGTGTGGAGTTGGGTTTCCTCCTGCAGCTTTGCTGTCTTCACAGTCCAAAGATGCATTTCAGGTGATTGGCGACTCTCAATACCCCCCTTAGTGTGTTTATATGTGTGTATGTCTCTGATTGACTGGTGTTCCATAAAGGGTGTACCCTGCCTATCCTAGCACCATATCCTTTTGGGATAGGCTCCAAAATACCACAACCCTGCATTGGACAAATTGTAACTGATAGTGGACAACATTAAACCATGAGGACCAGGGTCCCCTGCTCTCAGGTCAGTGTGTTTCATCCCTTTAGTGAAGGTTAAGTCCCGCAGGTGCTTGGTAATTGCACTAATTGATTCTCTTGAGGGTGGTGAGCTAATGATCTGCTCTGACTGTGCCAATTAAATTAAAACACAGCTCTTCTTTGCTTGGATTAGCTGATCATTATCGCGCCTCTTCATCACCATCCTGCTTGTGAAGTTTGCGTTTCCTTTTCCGTCAGACAGGAAAGCTGTGATAGCAGAGGGACTGTTTGGACTCATTAATGTTAATTATGAAGTGCAGGGCATGAAGAGGGTCATAAGGGGGGAGTTGCTGCAGTGCTGATGGTTGGTCATCACAAAATCAATAAATTCAGAAATGTCTGTGCCCATACAGCTTTGGGCTCTTTGCACCCTACTGAAATGTAAATGTGACTTTTTGTCATACGGGTCAGTTCCTTAATGGCTGTAGTGTTTGTGAGATTTGCTTTGTATGGGACGTATGCAGATACTTGTGAAACAAAACTGCAGCATTCAGTGGTAAATGGCAAGTATTTCATGTGTTCCCTTGTTGACAGCAAGTTCTTACTGCAAAGCTGTAGAGATTCTTTTTAAAAAAAAAAAAAAAATACTTCTATGAGAGCTGCTTCCATCTGTTGTAGCTCCTAGTTGCTGTTTTGCTTTATTGAGGAAGGTGGATGAGCGAGAAGGTGTAGTAGGCTGCTGTTTGGGCCCTATGCCTTTTCAGAAAGATCTGCACCAAAGCTGGACTGTTAAGTAGGTTGCTGATGTGATGCCTTGAAGGTATGGTAAAGATGACCCCCATTGACTTGGTGGGTGGTACTGGAATTGGCTTCAGACTGCCACTCTGAGCATACTTTTGACAAGGAAACAGGTGAGTCAAGTTGCCCAAGGGTGTAAAATCAGCGTGTCTGACTGCCACTTTACCCCCAAGCACGCTACTTAACCATAAATACTCTGTTGTATAAATGGTTACGGCTCTGACATGAAAGCCACATAATAAAAATGAAAGGGCCTGTTGCATCACGTGGGGCCTGAAAGCATCGCCACTCAGACGGCCTCTTGCAAAAAAGAACAAGAGTGAGACCGAAACCAAAAATACTTTGTGTGAAGTGAGGCTTTTATGGAAAACTCTGTAGAGCTTTTTATTTTTCCCAATCTTCAAAAAAAGAGCAGGTGCTTCACTCTGATGCATTCTAAACCCTGGCAGCCCTTTAACAGCTGGGAAACACCCCAGTTGAGTAATACTGAAGTAAAATGAAATTGATCCTTTCTCTAGCTACCTGGTGGTCCCACACACTAGGGCCTTAAAATCTAAAGCATGTTGGGGGTTTTTTTTTTTTTTTTTTTTTTTTCTTTTTTGGGCCCAGTCCATCCTCTCAGTCAAAGGTTTCAGACCCCATTCCCTCCTGCGGGCTTTGTATGTTAGCCCTACTTCTGTGTTGTTGCTATTCGTAAGTCACTTCTTTTAGGTAGGAATTGGAAAATGTGGACTAAGGAAGTGGTAGCATTAGTCAAGTGTATTTTGCCTTTATGTTTGCCCTCTATTGTGAGACTTTTTTTTTTTTTTTTTTTCCTCTGAACTGTATGTTCCTTTAAAAAAGGTCTCTATCGAATGAATAAATGTGGTTATAAAAGAGGCTGCTGGGCCTCAGTGTATGGGAGGTCCTGCGGTGTACACACACACACACAATGCCTTGACAGCTAACGTACATGGGGCACCAGCCGTCACGGTGCCATTCTCCGGTTTCTAACGTCTGAAACGAAAAATCATGAGTTGTTCTGTAGTAGAATGTCATGAAGCAGTAGTTTTTCTTTCTCACATCTGTAAAGCTGGGAAGGACTCAAATTCACTCATGGAGCTCAGTGACCTCAGAAGTGACCAGTCCAGCCCCTGTGGGGCCTTTGTTCCCCCTTTGTTTGCGTAAAACTCAATATCCACTGGTGTAGGTGCCAGACGCATGTGCTTTTGTAAGAGGAACCCTGGTGCATCGCATGACTCCTGGTGCAGTGGTGTGAGAAGGGAGTGTGAGGACCAGTGTGGCCCAAGAGGGGTGGGAACTGCTTCTTGTCCTTGGGAGGAGGCAGGTCACTACGGTTTAGCATGGGAAGCTCTGGGAAAACGATGCATTCATCTAACATAGAAGGTGCAACTCTGTGCAGCCAGCCTGCCTGACCAGAGACCACGACCGTGTCATCTTCTTGACAATCAGATTATGTTTACCTGTTCTCATCTGGCAGCGATTAACCTGGTTACTGATCGGGGGGATTTACATTGACTGGCCTGATTCCTTCACTGACGTGGACTTCATTCAGCCAGAGAAACATTGTTTTCACACACAGGAGTGCGGCGCATTATTAAAATGAAAATTGTTTGTTCCCCAATCAGTTGTGTTCCTGTGAGGCTAATAATCTGACAAAGAAATAAGCTTGAGATGAACAATCATAGATCCTTTTTTCACGTTCCCGTCCCCTGTAGTACGTGTGCCAGTAATTGGCAGTGTAATTATTAGGCCGGGCAATTTATTTTGCTCACTAAAGCAGATGAATCAGTTGCAGCAGTAGCTGATTATTTCCCATGGTGCTCCGTGATGCAGTAGGGGCTCTCTTGTCTTGTCTCAGACTTCTCCTTTTTGGTTGTTGTTCTGGGAAGCGGGCTATCATTATTCCTCCTTTGTCAAGCTGTGCCAACGCCCTCCAGAGAGGGACACAAGTGGAAATAAAAAGTACAGCAAAGACTAGATTCAGTTTGCACTTTTACTGATACACAAAGCAGAGCTTTCAGTCAGTGTAAGCGTTAGCGCTGTTAGCATTGTGAACTGCTAGCTAACTAGCTACTGGAACCGTTGGTGCAATGTCACCACTTCCTCGGTCAGTGTTACCGTGTATGTGTGTTAACGTGGCCTTTTTCAGCAAAGTTCCTGCATGCTTACGGCATATATTTGAATTGAGGAAAGACTTCCTGTGAAGTAAATTTGTCCTGTTGAGCCCTGTCAGGCCTGCGGTTGTTGGCCCACACCCGGCGCAACTCGAGGACATGGCAATGGCGCGTTTCTGAGCTCTGGCCTGTTTTATTTGTCTGGTCTTAGTGTTGAGGGCATTTGAGAAGTCTGTGGAGCTTCATTAGGAGAGGTGGGACCTAGAACCGTGGAAATCCACGAAGCAAAGATGGGGACGCTTTGCTGACCCTGTGTTTTGACATGTAGCGCTCAGGCTACGCTTAGTGTCACATTTGTGTGTGTGTGTGTGTGTGTGTGTGTGTGTGTGTGTGTGTGTGTGTGTGTGTGTGTGTGTGTGAGAGAGAGAGAATGGCGATAGAATGGAGTGTTCACACCCACGTGGAGCGGTTAGTTCATGACTCAGGGCATTTTTCAAACGCCAGAGGAGGAGAGATGCTCTCTGCTTTGTGCAGTACGACCATTCTGCCTTTGCTACAGCTGAATTATGGGAGATTTTCTTTCATCCCCCAGCTCCCAGGTACTGTTGCCCCCTGCTGCAATAGCCATGCATGTACTGTGCTGGGAATGCTGTACTGGGTCTCGACACCCCCAACGATGCTTGCCTATGCAACCAGGCTTTGCTCGTTTTCCCAGCAGAGCCGTGGCCCTGTGAGCGAAGCGCATCGTGGGACAGGCCATACAACGTAGCGTGCGCATACTGCGCTCACGGTTCAGCCACCCGTGTGATTCAGATGCTGATGGCAGCAGAGCTCTGCAGTGTTTTAGAAGGAAGTGTGTGGTCAGTAGACCGCTTTTTGTAACTCTGGCTCAGATAGGAGGACTAAACAAATTGACAGGCCGACACATTAAATGTGTGCATGCTTGTCACAGAAATATGGCTTTAATTCCACCCCATCCTTTTATAGCTCCATTCTTCATTCATCCAAGGAATGTCCTTCACAATCTATTACTTCCAGAACAATAGAATTGGTGGTGAAAATGTGACGGCCAGTAGGATGTACTGACAAAAGGGTTTTGGGTACTGAGCTCTGACGGGGGCGTCCACCAGGTGCCTAATTATATTTTGGTGCCACCCCCATCAGATGGTTTCATATTTGGGGGGAATTTGGTAAAGGGAGGTACAGTACCAGGGTAAACCATTAGTACATTTGGTCTAAACTGTCCCCCCCCCCCCCCCCCCACAGGGCATTTAGTTGGCAGGTCTAATGACGGAATGTGGTGCCATGTCTTCCCAACTTTTCTCTAGCAGTTCTTGGAGATATAGGACACTTGTGGGTTGTTCTTTCACTATTTCGTCCATGCTGTCCCTTTATAGGTGTGGTCCACATGTACTCAAAACTCTTGACTGATACTGTAGTTAAAGAAAACAATATAAGAAAGTGTCACAAGGACAGGTGGCAATCTGAGATGTCTTTAAGCTGACTGCAGGGGGCATAACTAGTGAGGTGTCCCATGGGGGCGGGGGAGTACAGAAGGGCAGGATGGAAGTGGTTACCATGCAGGACATCCTGGTTTTTCACCCACTTGCGGTACTGTGGCGGTGGAGGCTACCAAGGAGACCATGTGTTCATCCAACAGCTCTTCAATCTCATCTGCAGTGAATCTTCTGTTCCCCTGTGGTATCATGGGAGACCCCTGCCCCCCCCATCCATTTAACACACTTCACTTAGATGTGCTTTTATGAAAGGTAAATGTGTGAATCTTGACAGATGTGCCCAGTAAGTTGTTTTTTTTATGCAATATTTATTCAGCAGATGCTTTTCTTCAGTGACTTGCATGTTTTATGTATTGAAATATGATGCATTAAAGTACATGACAGGGTTTATAAACACACCAACAGGTACAGTCACACAACATCATCCACGCAGTGGGTCAGAGCAGGTCTGATTTACACCTCTGCGGGATTCGAAACTGAGCGGAAACACTGGTCTTACTGCCATGGTGCCTTTTGTGTGTGCGTTTCTATGTGCAAGCGTACACTGCATTTCTTTGCTCTGCTCTTTTCAAAGTGAAGAAAACAAAAACCGGAAGCAACCATATTTTGACATTTCCTTTTTTTTTTTTCTTTCTTCTATAGCACTAGTTTTTGGCCAAAAATAGCGAGCTGCTGCTTCAACAGTTTTCTTTAAAATCAGCTACACAGGAAGCCACAGAAAGCAGCCCTTGTCAATGAGAAGGGTTGCGTTCTAGAATCTTCTACATGATAGGGTGAGTTGAACCCAGGCTCTTGGGTCAGAAGGAGGGGGGTAACCCTAATCAGACATGGACAGTTCTCAGACTAATTGTCCGTGGATCGTATGCCATCTGTCTCCTGTGCCTGTTGAGTTCTGTTCACCAGTCAGTTCTGACTGAGATGCCCTTGGGCTCCTCGGAGTTGGCTCAGCCCCTTGGTAATCACGGGTTCAAAATGACAACCTGCACAGGCGGTCCCTATTCATCAATAAAACCTTAACCAGAAGTCAAACCTCTAGTCTTGTGTGCCATCAGGTGTCTGGTGCCCTGAGCCATAACAGTCATGTGGGTCATTCAGGGTAAGACTGCTGACTGGGGGAGGGGCAGACAGAGGGTGGCCACCTGCTAGTGAAGCAAACACTCTGTGCTGGGGCCATCGTGAGGCTCCAGGGTTTGGGGGGTTAATGGAAGGGTGGAGAGGGCAGGGTCAACCATGAACAGTTTGTGTCGCTCCTGCGTCCTGGTGGGGGTTCGAGTCCTGGAAGACCGTTTCTCAAGGGGCCCTGGGTTTGAGGCAGGCCACTCTAGCGCCCCAGGGAGAGGGGTGACTCAGCTGGCCGCCGTGTCTCAGCCGATGGCGTGTGGAGGATGTGGTTTAGAGCAGCGCTCTGTCTGAGAACAGCGGTTGCCCATTTATAGAGTCTGCTGTGTATTTTTGGCAGCAGCAGCCAGAGGTGCAGACTTTGCGAGGACTTAGCTGTTGAGCTGAGTAAACGCAGGAGACGAGTCCCGTCCATACCCCACCCCCCCCATCCAGACGGAGCGGGTCGAATGCACAGCCGGCTGTGTGTCCAGTATGGATTTTTATTGACAGGGCAGCGGTCCCCGGCGGGAGTGAGTGTCCTCGTTCTGTCCGGCGCAGTGCGGCACACTTGCACCATGACACTGCAGAGGGCGGGGCTTGTCTGGGGGAGGCAGGCGAGTGATGTGTGCCATGAGATTCACACACACCACGGAAACGTGGCCTCCTGGGTAGGGCTGCCAGATGCAGTGAGTGGATCCCCTCCTGGTCTCTAAAGTAGGAGACGCAGAACAGCCCCATACATGAAGGGCTGTCGGTGTGGTAAACGGGCCATACTGTGGTTCTCCTCCCCTGCCCCGCCCCACCCCACCCCACATGCAGATCTGTAGGTCCACATTGCTGGTTTCAATCAGCATTTTCCTGGAAACAATTGCAGCACCACATGAGATTGGATCTCATTCTGTACTTTGCAGTATATAGTACCGGTGTACATCTTATCATACATTAACTTATAATGTTAGACTCACTTATGCACTTAGGTGAGTTCAGCAATTTATGGTAAAAACTTTGCTCAAGGGTACAGTATGAGTAGGTGGGATTAGAACCTGTGACATCTGAATACAAAGGCAGCAGCTCAGCCCACTCTACCTTTTACCGCCCATTTACTTTTGTAGATTATTCTTTTATACATAGTAACATACAGTGAAGGACTACTTACACTGATTTACCATTTCATACACCTGGATAATCTTTACTGTCAATTCAGTGTAAGTACAGAGCGTTCTCAGTTTAGATGAGTTGCATTCTGGAAGCACAAAAATATTGTCTATGGGGTAACTGACACTATTCAAACAATATGAATAACATTCCCAACCCAACACTTGAACCTTTAGCTTCTGGTGGACAGCGGTGTAATTATGCAATTTGCATTATTTTTGACTTGTGCCACATAATTTAAACAGAAAACATACATGAGGGCATATGGCATCATTCTGAAATCACATAAAATCTGAACCTACTGGATCTCGATTGAGGGTTCGACAGCAGAAGGTGAGATTCAAACCTGGGTTTTTTGATTCAAGCGGCAGCTCTAACCACTACACCTCCTGCTGGGCTGGGAAGTGAGGGTCCACTTGTTGGAAACTTTTTCACAAGGTGTTCAGTTGACAGGTTTGATCAGGAAATGAGGCACCATGTCCTCCCAGCTCTTATTCAGTAGTTCCAAGAGCTGTAGGACACCTGTGGGTTGCTCTGCTTTCACTCTCCTGTCCAGTTCATCCCACAGAGGTGTTGTCCCAGATGGGCCCACTCTGACCACCAGCATTGTTCAAGGAATGATCCAGTCTAGTAGTGCTATATCTATAATGCAGGACAGCAGTAGGTTTGGCTCAGCTGAGAGGCGTTTCCATTGGCGTCTGGAGATAACGAGGATGACACGAGGCCAGCAGAAGCTTGCTTATGTAGAGTCAGCTGTCGGCCCGGGTCTTACTGATGGAGGCCCTTGGTGGATTAGAGAAGAGTGGCACTGTACGCAGGGAGCCAGCTGCAAAGAACTTTCCAGTCTTTTTGTTAATTCATCATTGCTCTGTTTTCTAGGAGTTGTAATAATACTTACTGGTGCACAGTTATATTGGAAAGTGGATGTCTTGGGTGGCACAGCAGGTAGCACTGGTGTCTCAGTTCCTTGGCAGCGGGTTCGGTCATGGGTTTGAGTCCAACTCAGTCTGTGTGGAGTTTGCACGTTCTCCCTGTGTTCATGTGGTTCCTCCAGGCGCTCTGGTTTCCTCTCACTGTCCAGAGATGTGTATTTTGGCTGGATTAATGAGACTGTGTGTGTGTGTGTGTGTGTGTGTGTGTGTGTGTGTGAGTGAGAGATGGACTAGCATCCACTCTCGGGTGTTCTCTGCTTCACGACCTGTGTTTCCAGGATAGATTGTACATTACCGTGACCCTGCTCTGAATGAGCAGTTATCAATAAAGGAGCTGATGTCTTACTGGATCGTTTCAAGTTTAGGAGTTGCTTTCGTAAGGGTGTCGGCGTATCCATCCCTGTGCTGTTGTTAGTCACGAGCACTCTCGTCACACACGGGTAGCCTGAGCAGTGGTGGGGCTCAGCAATGTAACTGTGGGAGGTGTAGTGTGATGGTGGGAGGGGATGCGGGGGTGTGCTGAAGTGTAGCCATGTGGCTGTCTCCGTGGAGACTGCAGCGAGTGTGTGAAGAGATAAGATTGTTCTGCTTTTGCTGTTTCGTGTAGGGTGGGTGAGGGTGTACACTTAATATGATCACTGGTGCAGAAGCTTGCTCATGGTGACCTTCCAAGTAGAAGAACCTGAGTTCGAATCCCTGGTCCTGCTGTTGAACCCTTGAGCAAGGCATTTACCCTGGATTACTTCAGTAAGAATTGAGTACATCGTGGTAAATAGATTTTTATACTAAGCTAACATTTTCTTTGGAGAAGTCACATAAGTGAATAAAATAAATTTTAATGAGATGAATGAATAAATAACAGTAGTGGTTTTATCTGGCTTCCTAGTGGAGCAGAATGGGTGTCAAGTGGATGGGATTTGAACCTGAAACCAGAGCAGCTACACTAATGCAGACTGTCTCATTGACATGGTATTGCTTATACCATTCAAGACCTTTAACTGTACAGTATGGTTAGAGGCTATACATTCCCAGCACTAGAACGATCTGTGTCTCGCACAGTTCAACAGTTTGTGGTTCTGAACAGTTTCTCCAAAAACGCAGAGAAAACGACTAAAGCCACACGAAGCAGTTACACCACCGATAGTCTCTAGGCTGCTGCCATCGCTTTAACACAACCCTCCGTGTCCATGGCAACCAAGAGTGGTCAGAAGGAAGTGCAGCTCGGCCCTGGCAACCAGCGGGGGTGGAGTCTAGAGTAAGGAATGGGGTTGGGGGGGCTGGGACCAGAACAAGTTAAGTCCCTAGTGCAATGTTTAGCCCCTCCCCCTTTGGGGTGCTAATAACTTTTTTCATTCCTTTTTATCCAAGTAGTCTGTCTTTTTTTGGAGGGCAGCATCAGCCCTTTTACTGTTGTTATTTATTGTAACTTTAGCTTATGTGCATAATCACAAGGTGACTTAGGTATTTGTACAAATGTGCCACAACTAGTAATTTTTACTGTATCAAGTCAGGGAAAGTATCTTGACTAGTGCTATTACTGTGGGAGCAGGGATACAAACTCAGGGATGCCTCTAACCACTGCGCCACCTACTGGTGCAGCTGGTAGCGTAGTGGTTAGAGCTGCTGCCTACTTACCTTAAATTGCTGCAGTAAAATTATCCAGCTGTATAAGTAGGTGGATAATTGTAAGGTGCTTTGGGAAAAAAAACTGTCAGCTAATTGGATAAGTGTAAATGTACTGCCCCTTCACTCGTGTTGGTTATAGTTGCAGTGTGGGTAGTTTTCGCCTGGTGGTATCAGCAGATCAGTTTCAGTGACGTCCACACCACTTGCATGACATCTGCTTCAGAGCTAAACATGTATTTTATCATGTTGGCTTCTACGTGTAGAAATGAGCAAACATCTTGCGTCTAAGGAAATCTTACGACGGCATTGAGCCCGTGTCTGACCAATCTGCTGATCTCACCGCTACTGTTCTCTAGGAGTCCAGCTGCTGCTACCACCTGTCCAAAGGCTTCTGGTGGCCCGTGACAAGTCTGATACCTGGACGGGGCAGGATCTCGATTCTCTTCACCCTGAGATACGTTTACGATGTTGACGTCGGTTTGACATCCCTGGTCCATCCTGGACCCCCCCTCTCTTCCGTCGCCTTTAGCTCACATTTGAATTGCAAAGTGACTCCAGGTTGCCGGTTATGCAAACTGATTGTACTTCAGGGTGGCATGGGGTGGGGGGTGTGGCTACGCTGTGATGACTTCAGATGTGCGGTTCCGGTGAGGTGGGAAAAGTGCTTGGCCGTGATACAGGCGCTAGTCATGGAGTGGGAGGGGGCGTGTTGAGCCTGGAGGGTCACAAATCTGGAGTCTGACTCCACAAAGACACCCAGGGGCTTTGAGCTCCTTCACTAGTGTGTGTGTGTGTGTGTGTGTGTGTGTGTGTGTGTGTGTGTGTGTGTGTCTAACATGTCAGCCCCACTCCATGGTCCACATGTAGCCACTGGGGGAGCGTGGGAGGAAAGAGAGCAGCTGCAAGTGTGAAGTGGGTGGGTGCAGAGGGCAGAGAGCAGAGCCAAGAGGAGGAGTGAGGAGGTGCACCCTTGGCTGTGGAGTGGGGTTCGAGTGCAGGGCGGAGGGGGATGGAGAGGACGAGGGCGTCTGTCACGCAGATGAGGGTCTCTCTCACGTCTCAACAGCCAAGCATCCCCTTAGCAACAACCGTGACACATTATGTCCTCTCGCTGAGCCTTGTGGGGTTTCTCTTTCTGACGTTGCTAGATGTGTTTAATCTTGTTCACAGGAATTAGTCAGAAAACACACTGTGGTGCCCATCAGTCGCTCCCTTCCTCCATCCATCGTCCATCTATTCCTTTGTCAACACGCCCTTCCGCAACGCAGGGTTGTGCTGGTCCAGAGTTTGTCCTGGATATATGAGACAAGTCGGTCATACAATTATATACACACACGGGGCATTTTAGTCACCATTCGACCTGAAACATGTCTTTGGACTGTGGGAGGAAACCAGAGCACCTGAAGGAAAGCCACACAAACATGGGGAGAACATGCAAACTTCACACAGACTAAACTGGATTTGAACCCAAACGCACTGAACATGCACTGTATCTCTCCTAAAGAGTGTGCCAGTGGCAGGGCTGTTCAGGCGCTTTAAAGACCACAGGAGTGGCGCGGCGCGGGTTCGGAAAGGGCACGGTCCCGAGTCGCACGGCTTCAAAGCGGCCGGGCAGAATCCCGGGGGCGTCACGGAGCCCCTCTGAGAAGGAGGCCTGAGACAGGAGCCAAGGCAGCGCTCGCTGACCCTATGTGGCACACCCTGGTGTCCAGACCCTCGCAGAGTGGACCTTCCCACTCTCGCTGACCAGTACAGTCCCTCCCCCGCACGCCCATTTGCTTGTTTGTGGAAAAGATTATAGCATCGTGGGTAGATTTGTACCGTAAAGTGCAGGATTAGGTTCGTGTACAAATCTGTCTCGAAATCTGTTTAGCTGCAAATCTGCCGATCTGGTTTGGCTTTCTGTCACGCAGCGTCTGCCGGCCGACCGTATCGGGCCGAGCGCTGGGCGGCCTTTCGACTGCACTTGTTCCGGAAGCTTCTTATTCAGCTAACGCTAGGCGGGCGGGGTCGTCCCGGCTGGCGGTTCGACTGACTCGCTGCATCATTAATCAACTGTGTCGCCTTTTCCTCTTTCTGCTTCTATTAATAAAGCGCTGAGCTATTTATGAAAGGATGTGGTTTATTTTGGCGTAAGAGCCGCCCCCGCGTTCTCTAAACCTGGCTGACTTGTGCAGATATGAAAATGTGTCGCTTTAGCGTAAGGTTTTTTTTTTTTTTTTGAGGTGGTGTACCAGTTGAACCGTAAGGGGGGGAGGTTACTGTGGTGGGGGGGGGGGGATGAAGAAAGTGCTGAGAGAACCCCTCTCAGCTGCTCTGCCTGGTTTAGCAGAGGGCCTCGAACCCAGTGCCAGCTGAGACTGCCACCAGCAGCCATCCTGCAGGTAGGAGCGTGTGTAAGTGTATGACCCGTGTGGAGGGTGTCATGCAGCTGGGGATTTTGATCATTGCTTTACAAGAGTGTGTGTGTGTGTGTGTGTGTGTGTGTGTGTGTGTGTGTGTGGCTGCACTTTGTAGAAAGTGTCAAAATGCCCCTCTAAATGTTTGTGTGTGTTTCTGACCTTCTCCTTTTTGTTTGTCCTCCAGTGGTCGACTATGGTGGTGGTGGTGGTGGGAGGGGATGCTCTTTGAGTTTGCCTGTTCCCATGGAAACTCCACATGCAACAGTCTTGTGATGGAGCTTCACTGCAGTCTTTGGCTTCCAGGTCTAGTGTTTAGCTGCGTGTGTGTGTGTGTGTGTGTGTGTGTGTGTGTGTGTGTGTGTGCGCGTGCGCGCGCACATGCGAGTGTGCACTTAACACAACCCACTTTGCTGAAGGCCGACCCCACACACCTCCCTGAAGGCCATCGCTACTCCCTCCGCTGAAGGCTGCTCATTGTCGGTGTGTGTTCCCAAGGTGGCCAGCACACGCTGGACTGTAGACGCTTTTGTCTTGTAGACAGACACGTCTCAATCCAGACCTTGCAGATCAAGGTCCGGTCTCATTATTGCCCTGGTGCCGATCCAGCAGCCCACTGAAGAAATCGCACCATTGGAATAAATATATTTGTGCGGGAATGGCTGTGTTTTGTTGAATGGAGAGGAATTTACTTTTGGCGGGGAGAATGCGCTCAGTTTGGTTAATTCCAAGGTGAGTTAGAACAAAATCCAGCATGTGCGGTGGACCTGGTTTTGGAAGTTCTGTCGAGCTTTTTAGATCCCGTGTGTGTGTGTGTGTGTGTGTGTGTGTGTGTGTGTGTGTGTGAGAGCCTTTGTGCTTGCTGAGACCAGAGTGACACTGAGCATCAAGGAAGAGATGGGGGAGGGGAAGAGGATTAGTTTATGGGGAGACAGATAAGCACTTCCACGAGTCAGTCGGTCTCCCAAGAAGAACCACCTGGTGCTAGTAGTGTCCTCTAGTGGCGCCACTGAGCTGTTGCCGCAAATGTCACTACCTGTTCGGTACTGAGGTTTCCACACTAAGCTGCTTACACTGATTTATCCATTCATACACCAGGGTATTTTTACTGAGTCAATTCAGCCTAAGTACCCCGATGAAGGGTAATATAGCGGGGGTGGGGATTCAAACCCAAGTTCTCTGTTTGCGTGGCGACAGCTGTGCTACCACTCTATCAAGCTGTTATCTGGGTACCGTGTGTGAGATGTTGTGTATGAACCCAGTGCTGACTTACAGATTTGATCAGACACAGTGGGAGTAATTGCTGAATGGCTTAGTTTGTGTCCCTTCTATCTGCCGCTCGTACAGGAGGTGCCAAGTCAGTCAAGGGACTAGATCAGCGGCCGGATAGTTGTAGGTTTGAGTCCCAGAGAAGCGCATTTGGTGAGGCACTAAATCAAGATCATTCGTTCATTCATTCATCTTCCTCCGCTATCCGGGGCCGGGTCGCGGGGGCAGCAGTCCAAGCAGAGTCTTCCAGACTTCCCTCTCCCCGCACACCTCCTCCAGTTCCTCTGGGGAAACCCCAAGGCGTTCCCAGGCCAGCCGGGAGACAGTCTCTCAAACGTGTCCTGGGTCTGCCCCGAGGCCTCCTCCCAGTGGGACAAGCCCGGAACACCTCCCCAGGGAGGCGTCCAGGAGGCATCCGGAACAGATGCCCGAGCCACCTCAACTGGCTCCTCTCGATGCGGAGGAGCAGCGGCTCTACTCCGAGCTCCTCCCGGGTGACTGAGCTCCTCACCCTATCCCTAAGGGTGCGCCCAGCCACTCTGCGGAGGAAACTCATTTCTGCCGCTTGTATCCACGATCTCATTCTTTCGGTCATGATCCAGAGTTCATAACCATAGGTGAGAGTAGGAACGTAGATCGACCGGTAAATTGAGAGCTTCGCCTTACGACTCAGCTCCCTCTTCACCACAACAGACCGGTACAATGACCGCATTACTGCGGACGCCGCACCGATCCGTCTGTCAACCTGCCGCTCCATTTTTCCCTCACTCGTGAACAAGACCCCGAGATACTTAAACTCCTCCACTTGAGGGAGCAACTCCCCCCTAACCCAGAGGGGGCAATCCACCTTTTTCCGACTGAGAACCATGGCCTCGGATTTGGAGGTGCTGATTCTCATCCCCGCCACTTTGCACTCGGCTGCAAACCTCCCCAGTGCACGCTGCAAGTCTTGACTTGATGAAGCCAACAGGACCACATCGTCCGCAAAAAGCAGAGACGAGATCTCGCGGCCACCAAAACAGACACCCTCCGTTCCCTGGCTGCGCCTAGAAATTCTGTCCATGAAGATAATGAACAGAATCGGTGACAAAGGGCAGCCCTGGCGGAGTCCAACATGCACCGGGAACAGGTCTGACTTACTGCCGCCAATGCGAACCAAGGTCATACAGGGAACGAACAGCCCATAATGCCGAGCCCCGAACCCCATAATCCCGAAGCACCTCCCACAAGATGCCACGAGGGACACGGTCGAATGCCTTCTCCAGGTCCACAAAACACATATGGACTGGTTGGGCAAACTCCCACGAACCCTCCAGCACCCTAGTGAGGGTATAGAGCTGGTCCAGTGTTCCACGGCCAGGGCGAAAACCACATTGCTCCTCCTGAATCCGAGGTTCGACTATCGGTCGGATTCTCCTTTCCAGTGCCCTGGCATAGACTTTCCCAGGGAGGCTAAGGAGTGTGATCCCCCTGTAGTTGGAACACAATCTCCGGTCCCCCTTCTTAAAAAAAGGACCACTACCCCGGTCTGCCAGTCCAGAGGCACCGTCCCTGAACTCCACGTAATGCTGCAGAGGCGTGTCAGCCAAGACAGCCCCACAACATCCAGAGACTTGAGAAACTCGGGGCGGATCTCATCCATCCCCGGAGCCTTGCCACCGAGGAGTTTTTTGACTACCTCAGCAACTTTAGCCAGGGTAATGGACAAGTCCTCCAAGTCCCCAGCTTCAGCTTCCTCTACGGAAGGCGTGTCGGAGGGATTGAGGAGATCCTCAAAGTACTCCTTCCACCGCCCAAGGACATCCTCAGCTGAGGTCAGCAGCACACCACTTCCACTGTAAACAGTGTTTGTGGAACACCGCTTCCCCCCTCTGAGTCGCCGGACAGTTTGCCAGAATCTTTTTGAGGCCGACCGAAAGTCTTCCTCCATGGCCTCACCGAACTCCTCCCAAGCCCAAGTTTTTGCCGCGGTGACTGCCAGAGCCGCGCTCCGTTTGGCCCGTCGGTACCCATCAGCTGCTTCAGGAGTCCCGTGAGCCAGCCAGGCCCGATAGAACGCCTTCTTCAGCTTGATGGCATCCCTTACCTCCGGTGTCCACCACCGTGTTCGGGGATTGCCGCCGCAACAGGCGCCGGAGACCTTATGCCCGCAGCTCCGAACCGCCACCCCGACAATGGATGCGTGGAACATAGTCCATTCAGACTCGATGTCCCCCACCTCCCTCGAGACCTGGTTGAAGCGCTGTCGGAGGTGGGAGTTGAAGACCTCTCTGACAGGGGCCTCCGCCAAACATTCCCAACAGACCCTCACTATGCGTTTGGGCCTGCCAGGTCTGTCCAGCTTTTTCCCCCGCCATCGAATCCAACTCACCACCAGGTGGTGATCAGTTGACAGCTCAGCCCCTCTCTTCACCCGAGTGTCCAAGACGTATGGCCGAAGGTCAGAAGAAACGACTACAAAGTCGATCATCGACCTCCAACCTAGGGTGTCCTGGTGCCAAGTGCACTGATGGACACCCTTATGCATGAACATGGTATTCGTTATGGATAAACCGCGACTAGCACAGAAATCCAATAACAACTCACCACTCGGGTTCAGATCAGGGAGACCGTTCCTCCCAATCACGCCCCTCCAGGTGTCACTGTCGCTGCCCACGTAGGCGTTAAAGTCCCCCAGTAGAACGACAGAGTCCCCAGTGGGAGTGCTTTCCAGCACGCCCTCCAGGGACTCCAAGAAGGCCGGGTACTCTACACTGCCGCTAGGCGCATAAGCACAAACGACAGCGAGAGACCGTTCCCTGACCCGAAGGCGCAGGGAGATGACCCTCTCATTCACTGGGGTAGACTCCAACACATGACGGCTAAACTGGGGGGCTATTAACAAGCCCACACCCGCCTGCCGCCTCTCACCCTGGGTAACACCAGAATAGTGGAGAGTCCACCCTTGATCGAGAAGAGTGGTTCCAGAACCCAAGCTGTGAGTGGAAGTGAGCCCGACTATATCTAGACGGTATCTCTCAACTTCCCGCACCAGCTCAGGCTCCTTCCCCGCCAGTGAGGTGACATTCCAAGTCCCAAAAACCAGAGTTGGCGCCCGAGGTTTGGGTCGGCCGGGCACTCGGCCCCGACCACCGCCCACATCACAATGCACCGGCCCCTTACGGTCTCTCCGGCAGGTGGTGAGCCCACCGAATAGCGGCTCCACGTCATGGCTTCGGGCTGAGCCCGGCCAGGCCCCGTAGGCATAGACCTGGCCACCAGGCCCTCGCATGCGAGCCCCCCCTCCCAGGCCTGGCTCCAGGGTGGGGCCCCGGTGACCCCATACCGGGCGGGGTAAACGAAAGCCTCGATTTTATTTTCTTTATAAGGGGTTTTTGAACCGCACTTTGTTTCGCCTGTCATCCAGGACCTGTTTGCCATGGGAGACCCTACCAGGGGCATATAGCCCCAGGCAACATAGCTCCTGGACTCATTCAGGCACTCAAACCCCTCCACCACGGTAAGGTGGCGGTTCACGGAGGGGTAAATCAAGATCAGTGACATTTAAATTATGAAATTACTAAAATGTCACTTCTTTTTTGCCTGAGCAGAGAGCAGTATGTAAAACTGGGTGGATTGTGACTCGCGATGCTCTCTGCGGTTCTTGCGTATGGTGCCCTTCCCTCAGCAGGCCAGCCGCTATCACCCCCCTACGCACTCAGGTGTCTTGCTCATCAGGAGCATCCTGACTGATCTGTTTTGTCATGAATGGCCTTCTGGGAAGACCCAAGTTTCACTTTCCAGTGTGGATGCCCTGCTTATGTCACTTATGGCAAAATCCGTATCGTGCAGTTGACCTTCGCACTGTTCTTTTGAGCTTTGGCGTAGCCAATAAAATACATTTGGGGTGGAGGGGGTTCGCGGTGGTCCTCGGCGCACACGCTCAGTCTTGCAGCGATCCATTTATGAATCGTGCACAGAAAGCGATAGCAGGAGCAGAAGACAGTCCTTGCTGGATGAGAAGTGTCACTTTTCGTTGGCTGTCGCCCCTCCTGTGGTGCATTGGTGCACCTGCGCCAGGTATCCGGTCTGACCGGCTCTATTTTTAACCGTAAACCTGCCCTTGCCACTCCTTTTCCAAACCTACCTGAGGAGGGATGACAGAGCAGGGATTGCACCAGGGGCTGCAAGGAAAGGTGTCATAGGGCTCGGGGGGGCGTGACCTTATTTGCATGCATCTCCATATTGGTCGGGTTGAAAGTTGTAGGGTGAGTGGGCGGGGCCAGGGAGGCAGGCCTTGAGAGAGTGTGAGGGCGCACTACATTTCAGATCTGCTACCTGTACTGCCATGCTGAGCTTCTGCCCATACAGCTTCTGCTGTCAGGAGCCTCTGCTGTCCGAGAGGGACCCCCCCGCGGAGACCCCCCCGACAAGGCGATCCCAGAGGGGCGTGGCTACCCAGCCCCAGGCAGAGAACCAGGTTCAGATGCTTGTCTTGCCCTCACGTCTTTCACATCTCACTTCCCCTCTTCCTCACCTCTCCTCTCCTCTCCTCTCCTCTCCTCTCCTCTCTTCTCTCTTGGTTGAAGACTTGACTTCGTCGTTTCTTGCGTTCCCCAGGAGGTCGTTGGTCGCAAACCCACTGCCCAGCTTTTAGTGCATTTGTGGCTTTGTGATTGGCTGCCTGGATGGAGCAGCGTGTGATGTACGACATGAGGTGTGTGTGTGTTTGACAGCTGTGTCATGGCTGTTGAGGTGTGTGTGTGTGTGTGTGTGTGTGTGTGTGTGTGAGAGAGACGTGTGGGGTCTCTCAACTTTCCTTCCAGTGATAATTGCAACTCAACAACCTGCTGGGTGATTGATTTATAAGCATCAGCCGTGCAAAAATCGTTGACTGACCTCATGTCAAGGGTTTCTTATCTGTCTGCTGGGGGGGAGGTCAGGTGGGATGGGGCAGCTTGCTGTTCACTTGAAGCTCTGCTCCCTCATCTTTATTGCTGTATCAATCACGCAGCAGGAGAGTGCCAGGAAGACATCTGACACATAGAGGAAGTTGTCATGGAAACTCTCCCCAATAATCAATGCATACGTTTACATTTTTTTCGTTTGGCAGATACTTTTCACCAAAGCGACTCGGAGTAAACTAAAGTGCATTTCACCACAGACAGAGCGCTTTAGATATAAATGTGAGATTGTCAAAGCACAGTTTGATACCATCGTTTTTGCCGGTCCACTTTAACCATGTAACCGCCTGTAGATTTGAGTCAGAGTAGAGGTGATTGCAATACATGGTGAGATGATAACTTATGGAGTAGGTAGGAGGTCAGGTGAGATGGGTTTTGAGACATGAATATTGAATGGGATTCAGCAGTTCTGAGGGACAGAGGGAGCTCATTCCATGACCATAGAGCCCAAACTGAGAGCCTACACACTTGATTTTGGACCTCTCGTGTGTGGCACCACCAAGCGGATTGAGGAGGAGGAGGGGTGTAGGGGTTGCTGGGATGTACGGAGCGATCGGACCCTGTAGGTATACTGTCTCTTCAGGTCTCGTTGTGTCGTGCACCAGCGAGCACTATGTCTTCAGAGATCAGAGGAGGAAGCCACGTAAGGAGGCGGGTTGCAGAAAATGGAACAGATCCACTATAAACCTCTGGACAGGAGGGAAGTTCTTTGTATCTCGGTTACTTAGTTACCTGGTGTTAGACTTTGTAATTAAACCATTTACAGTGGACGTGCTTCAACCTGCCCAACCATAAAGGCTCTTGATTGCCACACACTCCTTTGGTTTAAAATTGCTTCCTGGTTTACCGTGTTTTGCCCCCCCATAAGGGCAGGCTCCGGGTGACTGTGGCTGGGCCTGGCAGGGCTGGATGCGCTGTCATTGTCTGTCAGTAGGTAAAAGCAGTAGCGTGTGTGAGAATTGATGAAGCTAAGAAATGCCATGGAGGCAGCAGCTGGCATACTGGTTAACTTCAAGAACCTGGTTTCAAATCCTGCTCCCACAGTAGTAGCCGTGATCAGACCACTTGTTCTGAATTGATACAGTATATTATAAACCAAATTGTAATTACATTTACATTAATTCATTTAGTTGATGCTTTTTTTTTTTCTCTCTCCAAAGCAACTTAGTGTTAAGCTACTTACAATTATTTGCCCATTTATACAGCTGGGTAATTTTACTGGAGCAGTTGCAGGGGCAGTACCTTGCATAAGGGTACTACAGGCGGAGGTTGGGATTGAGCTTTTACATTTAATATATCAGACACTTCTGTCCAGAGTGACTTCCAGTAAACTCTATGTAGTATTATCAGCCCACACACCTTATTCACCGTGGTGACTTACACTGCTAGATACGCTACTTGCAACGGGTCACTCATCCATACATCTATGGGGGAACCTGAACAGCATGTCTTTGGACTGTGGGCGGAAACCAGAGCCCCTGCAGGAAGCCCACACAAAGATAGAACGTGCGGACTGCACGGGGATCGAACCCACGTGCAGTGTGCTACTGGGCCGAACCTGCAACCTTTGGGTCCAAAGGCAACAGCTCTAAGCTGCCCCCCCTCCCCCCCTCGGTGTAATTATACACTTTGAAAAATGACCCAGGTGTGTAAATGAGTAAAGCAGGGTAAGCAGGTTTATATACACACCTAGTGTTGTAAATGACTTTGGAGAAAAGGATCATCTACTTGAGTAATGACACTTTTGTACTGAATGGCGACTTAGCAGAGGGCTCAGGTGGGGTTTGTTCTACTTTACCACTTCACCGTTTAATTAAAGTGTGAAACCCTCTCGCTTCTTTGAGCAGTGCATGTTAATGAGCCGTTAATTTAAAGATAAATTGAACACCCGTGAATCCCTTGACTGGGGGGGCAGGGCTGTAGCTGCAGGGGACCATTATCAGAGGGACTGTGAATACCCTAGAGGACAAACCCCATCTAGGCCGTCTGCACCGGAGCTCTGACCACATGCTGAGCACCTGTGGACCGTGCACGCAGTCTCCCCCCCTGCAGTGACTGCACCACACCTGTACCTGCTTTCCCAGCCGTTGGTGGGTAGAAAGGATTGTTTTTCCATTTCTTAGTCCAACTGAATGAATGACAAATAGAAGTAGCAGGGCTGCTGAGATGATCCTTTTCTCCATGGCATCTTTTCTTTTAATCCACCTTCCAACAATCTGTCCATTTATACAGCTGAGTAATTTTTACTGTGTCAGTTCAGGGTAAGTACCTTGATGAAGGACACTGATCCAGTCGTTGGAGGTGACCCAGCAGTGAGGTAATTACGCCAAATGGTGTTAATGAATATTCTAAGCTCTGAAAATGGCTGTAAGCCTTATAAAACACTTTCTCTCAAACCCACACACACACACGGAGAGCCAGGACACACCCTCTTGGGCTAGTCATTCAGGCTTTTTGAGGAGGAAGTGCGACTTTTTCCCGTCTCTGATGTCGCCTGCACTCGCCAGCTGACGTGGCAGCGCGAGGGGTGGAAGTCCCGACCCCCGTTCCCCCTCCAGGCTCTGTCCGCCCACGTGTGGGGTCGCGACCCACGCGGGCCGTCATCCCGGAGTCGTGCCGCTCGCCGGCGAATGCGGCGTCTTGCGGTTGACACCCTTTAAACTGTCATTCGTGCCACGTCATTCATTGAGGTATGATGTGAGAGAGAGGTGCTGCGAGAAGACCTTCCCAGAAGCGTGTGGGGTTGCGTTTCTCACGTGGTGTGCAGGGGCTGGACAAGGCTGGTCTGACAGCGTAGTGCTGCTGTTGGGTGCTTCATGTTTGAACGTTTCTTCTCAGTTGTTGTGGGGTGTGTTTTAGGTAGAGTATTTCAGCACTGTCAATCACCGCAGTAATAGTAGTAATAAATTTCACTTGCACTTTTCTCCAAAGCTGCTTACAGTATCGTGTGTATAATAAACTATATAATGCGATTATTTAATACAGTAAAAAGTACCCAACTGTATGAAGATCAAGGTACCGCAGTGGGGGGTTCAAACCCCGGTCCCGATTGCAAAGTACTGGGCCTGAATGTCAGACCACAGACATCACATGCCGTCTACCCTGTTCTTTATCTCTCTCTCTCGAACAGTGACATCTGCTTCCGTTCACGGACTTATTTTAACGAGCACACTGATCCTTTGACTTTATGCGATCCGTTCATTTGCGAAGCTCACAGGTCTGCATTGCACGCATTCTGCCCGTCGCTCTCGCCGTTTCACTTCCGTTCTGCGACGCGTTAAACGCAGTCGCGCTACGCTTCCAAAGTATTTGCACCGGTCCATATCGCACGAGTGATGCCTGCCAACCCGTTTCATGGACCATCTTCCCGTGTGCGTTTGTGGTGATTATCTCTCGAGTGTTTCTTACCTTTTTGATGGGACCCGTGCTGGAGGTCGGCAAATTAAAGGAAATGAACCAAATAACCGAAGTTACCAAAGGAAATTCGACGTCTGTAGAGTTGAACGTCAAACTCATTTGGAAACGGCACGTTGGTGCAGCTCTCGGTCACATGGGAGGGCAGCAGTTACCACGGTACTACATCCTGTACAAACTGGGCTGCAGAGCCGGGCGTGTAGGTGTGTATCGTGGAGCGCGTCCTGTCCCCTGACGTGTCCCCTTCTCTGGGACAGAGCTGCAGGGCTCCTCTCTTCTCCATCTCCCTCGTTCCCTGAGCCGGATCACTGACAACGTGTCCAGCAGAGACACTGTTACACATGGCTACCCACGCTGTGTGTTTGGGGGGGGGGGGGAACACGTTCTTGCAGACGCCTGACTTCTTCATCTCTCGCTTTCCTCTGCAGAAGAGTGTGAAGGAGGGATACTTGCTGAAACAAACCAGCTCCTTCCAGCGGTGGAAGAGGAGGTTCTTCAAGCTCCGTGGACGCACCTTGTACTATGCCCACGACTCCAAGGTAGCTCACAGATGCGTGTGGGATCCCGCAGAGGGTGTGTCCATCACCTGGCCCACCTGTGTGATTGGCTGTATTGATTTACACCTCCAGGAACACAGCCACAACCGCCTCGCATTCCCTTAACTCACTTTCTGCTGGCTGTTTGTTTGGGGGGGGGTGTTATAAAATTGTGTGCTTTGCCGAAACACTCGGATACACAGCTGGCACAGGTAGTATTGGGCTATGTGATTGGGCGTAGGTTCGGTCCCCATTTGGCGTGTGTGCTTTTGCATGTTCTCCCTGTGTTCACGTACACTTCAGCTGCTCTGGTTTCCTCCCACATTCCAAGGACATGCGTTTCAGGTGAACTGGTGACTCTGCATTCTCCTTTGAACCAGTGACCATAACAGATGGATTTAAAGAATGTTTAACGCACCTGTCAAGCTTTGAACCTTCAGCCCCCGGATCTCAGATCCAGTCCATTTTGACCCATTACTGTACTGGGGGAAAAACTGCTGGTGCTCTGGTTTCCAGTTGCTCAGCCGCCTGACGCTCTCTGTGCTTTTCAGTCGCTCATCTTCGATGAGGTGGACCTCTCGGACGCCAGCGTTGCTGAAACCAGCACCAAGAACATCAACAACAGCTTCACGGTAACTGCGTCCTTGCTCGCCATGAGAACGGCCGCCGTTGTTGACTCCCCCGGCCGTTGACGTGTCTAACGGCTTCTGTGCACCATCTGAAGGTGATCACCCCGTTCCGAAAGCTCATGCTGTGCGCCGAGAGCAGGAAGGAGATGGAGGACTGGATCAGCGCGCTTCGGTCGGTGCAGAAGTGGGAGAACTACGAGGTGAGCGTCCCGTCTTTGGCGTCGCTCGGGTCTCGGTGACCTTTCCGGCATCTTGTCCGTCCGATGATCGGCTTTGTGCGATTGGGCGGGAGGGTGCGGTCGTGTGACCTTGTCTCCGCCCACAGGCCAGCCAGTTCAACGTGGAGCACTTCTCTGGCATGCACAACTGGTACGCTTGTTCCCACGCCCGGCCCACCTTCTGCAACGTGTGTCGGGAGGCGCTCTCCGGGGTCACCTCCCACGGCCTGTCTTGTGAAGGTACCCCCCCTCCCCCCAAAACTCTATTTTCCATCATAATCTTCAGTCTTTCAACTGAGTGTTGTTTACGGGCACGGCAAATTCGACACAAAAGCAACGATGTAGCAGTTGCGTAGGCAAAACCATTTTGGAAGGAAAAATAACAAGCAATAATAAAATAAAAAGAAAAAATTTACTTATTAAATTAAGCAGAGAATTAAGTCAATAGATAATAAACAGTCCAGCTTATTCCGTCCAAGAGTCATACCCAGCTTCCTTCTGGTTGATGTGCTTAAACGCGCTTCAGACATCCGTGACCGCCGTCTCACGGGCCCTTTTACCCCCCCCCCCCCCCCCCCCTGCGTCCGCAGTGTGCAAGTTCAAAGCCCACAAGCGGTGCGCCGTGCGCTCCACCAACAGCTGCAAGTGGACCACGCTGGCATCCATCGGGAGCGAGGTCATCGAGGACGAGGACGGGGTGCGTGAGGCCTCCCGCTCTTCCAACGGGAATGCCGCGGGGGCCTGCTCTTCACGCTTCCGTCCCGCCCCTGCGGCTCCCGCGCTCGGTTGCCGCCGCTCTGCTCCTGCAGAACGGAGATGTTCCGCATCCCACCGAGGGGGCGGAAGCGGAGCGCCGTGAATGCCGCCACGGCCCGCCGCGGGGATGTGGACGTGGGCTGCGTTTCGCTGCGAGAGCCAGGCGCTGTTACAGAGCCCTCGCTCACACCCCCGTCGCTCTTACCTCCACATACTGCCGATTACATCACCCTCCCGAATAAATGCAGCGTTTTACACCAAGCTTACCTTCACGTCAGCCCTGGGAATAAAACCGCCGTGTTCTACATGTGCACATTTAGCCGATGCTCCAAAACGACTTAAAATATGAAGTAACCTACGATTATTTACCCATTTATACAGCTGCGTAATTTTACTGCACTAGAGCTGGGTACTAGAGCAGCGGCTGGGATTCGAACCTGCGAGCTCTTCCTACCCAACAGCAGCAGCTCAAACCACTGTACGGGCCAACGGATAGGACAGGCGGCTTTGTAGAACTCCACACCATGTTATTCATAGGTGTGTGTGTGTGTTTTTGCAGGTGGCCATGCCTCACCAGTGGCTTGAGGGCAACCTGCCAGTGAGCGCCAAGTGCGTGGTTTGTGACCGCAACTGCGGAAGCGTGCGGCGGCTACAGGACTGGCGCTGTCTCTGGTGCAAGGCCATTGTGAGTGTGTTCCTCTACCACGCACCGCCGTGTGTGTGTGTGTGTGTGTGTGTGTGTGTGTGTGTGCGCACATCCCACTGCAGCGTTCACGTGGGCGTTTTTGTAGAGCCTCTCTTTATATGCCCTGGTGTTAATGTATTTCTGCAGGTGTTCATGTATTTGTTTGGAGATTTGTTTATGATTGAGGTGTTAATGTATGCATTTCTGCATGTGGAGATGTTCGTGGAGGTGGAAGTGTGTGTGTGTTGACACAGGTGTTTGCGTTGGAGTACCTTTCTGCGAGTTGCGTATGTTTGCACATATTAATGGCTCTGTGTGTGTGTGGGTGGGTGGGTACAGGTGCACAACAGCTGCAAGGAACAGATGGGGAAAATCTGTTCCATGGGACAGTGTAAGGTCTCCATCATCCCCCCCACTGCCCTCAACAGAATTGACTCTGATGGTGAGCATCATCCAGCACCATTTGCTCCTCTTCTCTCTCTCTCTCTCTCTCTCTCTCTCTCTCCGTCTTGGCCTCCAACCTCCACGCTGTCCCCTCAGGGTTCTGGGAAGTGACCAGCCCGTCCTGCTCCAGCCCGCTTCTGGTTCTGGTCAACTCCAAGAGCGGGGACAACCAAGGCGTCAAGTTCCTGCGCAGGTTCAAGCAGCTGCTGAACCCGGCACAGGTGTTCGATCTGATGAACGGAGGCCCGCAGCTGGGGTGAGTGGAGCCGCTCCATCCCCTGCGCTGTGCTCGGGTGTCTGCTGAGGTATCCCACAATGCATCTTTTCTCTGAGACGGTGCGGTTTGTGCTCACGCATCCTAATTCCATCGGCAGAGCTGCAGTGTGCGTCACGACTGACAGGTAACGGGGGGGGTGGTGGGACAGATACGCACTTCTGGTCAATTGTGTGATGTCTTCTGAAAGGTGGAGGTGATGGAAGGTGTAGAAGCAGCATTGTGGACCTGGACTCGTGAACTGACCGGCGTCCCATGTGTCCCTGCAGCCTGCGGCTCTTCCGGAAGTTCGTCAGCTTCCGCATCCTGGTGTGCGGCGGGGACGGCAGCGTGGGCTGGGTGCTGTCCGAGCTGGACAAGCAGGGACTACACAAGCAGGTGGGGTGGCGCCGTGGTGGGTGTGTGGGGGGGGGGGGGGGGGTGTCCGGCAGAGCGCAGCACAGGTATTTACTACAGTATTACAGTACTGATACATACCACTAAAAGTCTCTGTGTAACGTGGTCTTTAACTTGGTTTACCCTCATGTAAATTGTGTGTGTGTGAGACAGTGCCAGCTTGGCGTGTTGCCCCTGGGGACGGGTAATGACCTGGCTCGCGTGCTGGGCTGGGGCGGACTCTGTGATGACGACGCCCCTCTGCTGCAGATTCTCGAGAAGCTGGAGCGAGCCACCACCAAAATGCTGGACAGGTAACTCACCTGGCCCAGGAAGTGTTCTCAATACACATGCCGCTGTGGGCGGAGCCTCTGCCCCCCTGCGGAGATCATCGGTGCTTGCTTCAGACCAACGCCGGTATATGCAGGCTTTTGTGGGTTGTCCTTTATGCCAGATTGGTCATGCTTGCGTTCTTGGGCAATTTCTTGCACTTGTGGTATGCTTCTTTTTTTTTTTTTTTTAATTATAATTGCCCCCATGCTGTAAAAGCGTGGTAAATCCAGGTCAAACGGTTCTGTGCATTTCTTCTGGAGACTTCTTCCCATGTGTTGTGGCACGAGAGACAGGCCAGCAGCGAACACCACAGATCGATACCGTGTTGGACGTTACTTTGATGCCGTGTCCTGGAAGGTGGCTGCGTTCCCTCTTGTCGCAGTAACACCTTTCCTGTCTGCCCCCCTCCCAGGTGGAGTGTGATGACCTATGAGGCACCAGCCAAACACTGCCCCCCTGTGGTGAAGGAGGACGGGACACAGGATGCTCCCCTGCAGGTAGAATCCAACAGATCTTTTTAAAATTTTATTTTATATATATACACCTCTCACTGGATTTCAACACAGGAAGTGTCCTGTACCTCTGCTCTCCCAGGTCCAGATGACCCAGTACGAAGACTCGGTTGCCACTCACCTGTCCAAGATCCTGGACTCGGACAAACACAGCGACGTCATCTCCTCCACCAAGTGAGCTCCCCGACCTTCCCGCCGTGTGTGTGTTTTAATTCCCTGTGCGGACGTTCTTCATTGCTGGTGGTACGGTCAAGCGCTGGGGACACCTGGGGACCGAAGCAGATTGCTGGAGATGAGGGGTTGAGGCCCCAAGAACGGCATCCAGCCCACGCGCAGGGTGCTCACCGCTCTCCCGCCCCCCCTCCTCTGCGGCAGGTTTCTGTGTGGGACGGTGAACGACTTCGTGTCGGAGGTGGGCAAAGCGTACGAGAGAGCAGCGGAGAACAGGGAGGAGGCGGACGCAATGGCCAGGAAGGTGTGTGTGCGTGTGTGCGTGTGTGTGTGTGTTGTTGCGTAACACTCCAACAGCGCCTCGGTGGGTGGCAAGCGCTTCTGCCGACTTTGTTTCACACGTTGTCCAGCCAGCCTGGAATCTGGAGGATTTGCTCTTTATTTTTGGCACATTCCCTCCTCTAATTCGCACCCACGCCGACCGGTGGCCGGCGTCCCGCTGCGGGGAACGGGGTGTCCCACAGGAGAGCGAGGAGGCGAGTGGACCGCGGGGTCCACCCCGTAGTTGCAGCACTCTGCCCTTTGTCCACAGTGCACGCTGCTCAATGAAAAGCTGGACGCCCTGGTGAAGGCCCTGAACGAGGAGGCCAGCACCCAGCCTCTGCCCGTGGGATGCCTTCCTGCCCAGCAGGGCGGCGACAGCGAGCTCTCCGACACCCCCGGCGTCTCGCAAGGCTTTCGATCCAGGGAGCAGCTGATGCTAAGGGCCAACAGCCTGAAGAAGGCCCTGCGGCAGATCATCGAGCAGGCTGAGAAAGGTGGCCCGTCGTCCCCTTCCCCTCGCTCCCGTCCCAGAGCCGTCCGTCCTTCCTGTAATAATATGCTAATGTTATAAACAGTCCTCAGATATATTATAGTATCCTGCCTTGTGAAGGTAAAGCGTTCCTGAAACACTCTTCCTAAGGTGAATTTTCAGTCTGAAGTTGAACGTACTTTATGATGATGAAGTGGCCAAACCCCCCCTTCTATGCGTCTTCCTCGCAGTGGTGGACGAACAAAGCCGCCATACTCAGGAGCAGAAGCAGGAGGGCTGTGAGGACATGAAGGACGTGGACCCCCGTAAGTGTGTTGAACACACACACACAGATGCCCGGTCACCTCCGAATTGAGACTCTCATATTCAGATCAGAATCGCACTCGCATCCTTCTGTCTCCGTCCCCAACGCAGGCCGAGGGCCTGCGAGCCCCAGCCCGTCCCCTGTCGTTCTGGAAAAGTCTGAGAGCTTCTGCGGATCCCCAGTCCCCGAGGACTCTGTGTAAGGGACGTGTGTGTGTGTGTGTGTGTGTGTGAGAGAGAGAGAGCAATCAGTGTGAGGCTGGATCCACAGGGTCTCGTAGGGTCCAGGGTTCACAGAGACCTCTGCAAAAATGCTGCTGCAATCATTTTTACCCAGAAGCTTTCAGGTTGAGATCAAAATGGGACCTTTTCGACTATTTTTATTTAAGTGAACATGATGTTTTGGGAAGAAAAGCACTGTGCTGCTCAGCTGTACCCTTAAGGACACTAGAACTGGCTTTGACCGGGTACGTTTTCACAGGGCAGCAGCTCTATGCCTCCTGTTCTTTGGCTGCTCTCCTTGTTACCATGACAACAGCCCCTCAACGTTATGCCCCCGCAGGCTGTGCACCGAGAAGTGTGTGATGAACAACTACTTTGGCATCGGGCTGGACGCCAAGATCTCGCTGGAGTTCAACAACAAGAGGGACGAGCACCCCAAGAAGTGCAGGTATCTGCTCACCTTGTGCCGACTCGGCCCCTGGTTCGAGGCCCGTGGCGCCGAGCTCCTCCATGTGTTGCTCAGCACTGCCACCGATAGGCAGCAACAGGAATTTGGCCAGTGTAATCTCGAGTGCCTCCACGCAGAGCCAAAACTTCAGCAGTGTGTTCGACGTAAACCCTTTCACTACGTTTTTGTTTGTGTGTAAAGCTTGAGTTCGTTTTCCTGAATAATTTTCCTTCCCAATTTTTTTTGGAACATCAAATGCAACAGGAATACCGATTATAACAGTTAAGGATCCGTATCTGACACTGATAGGTTTCCAGTTGCCCCATAATTAAGGTACTTCTCAAAACCTGCTTCTTAAAATTTAAATTTAAAATCTGTAAGGTTTAGAAGTTTGTGTCTCCCCATGCAGCAGTCGCACCAAGAACATGATGTGGTACGGGGTGCTGGGGACCAAGGAGCTGGTGCAGAAGACCTACAAGAACCTGGAGCAGCGTGTGTTGCTGGAGGTACAGTAGGCCAGCAGGTGGCGCCGTGGTTAAGGAGTTGGACTGGAGAGGACAGGGTTTCAGGTTTGAGTCTCAGGATAGTGGTTGCTGTTCTTGGTCAGTCTGGTATAAAACCTGAACTGTTAAAATTTCCATTTATATTCACTTCTAATTTTTTCAGTTGCGAAAACCTCCCCCCCCCCCCCCCCCCCCCCCTCTCAAATAATACATTTTAGGGAATATTGTATCAAAATACAGCAGGCCCTGTTTGTCTGATTAAACTATTTAAATCAGCAGAGGGGTATAGATTTAATTTCAAACTATGATCAAGTGAAACACACTTGTACCTCATGGTGACAGACATCCACTTACCCAAACTTTGTCTACCTGAAATACTGCCCTTTAAAGTACTTTTATTTATGCAGCAGATGCCCTGACTTAGTTATGTACCAATGTATTGATACATAACCCAAAATTGAACATCTAAAGAGAGCGAACTGGGCATAATTAGAATGTAGTACTATGGTTACATACAGTAATTCACTCACTTTAGCCGTTACAAGTGTTCACTGACCAGTAATAACAGCGAGTGCTCAGTTAAGCTGTTGGTCCCACATGGTTCAAGTTGTACCATTCATTGCATGAACATCTCAATCAAACAAGGATAATTAGAGTTAAACAGAAACCAGCATTCTGCCAAGAACAGAAATAAAAACCACTATTTTACATGATTTTACCCATGGATATAAATACAGGTGGTCCCCGATTTACGATGGTTCGACTTGCGATCATTTCACCTTTACGATGGTGAGCCGGCGATAACATTCGTTGGAAACTTGAGCGGCAGAGTGTGTGTTCCACTGATGTATGGATGAGTGAGCCAGTGTAAGTAGGGTATCTAGCAGTGTAAGTCACCGCGGTGAACAAGGTGTGTGGGCTGATAACACTACATACAGTTCATTGGAAGTCGCTTTGGAGAAAAGTGTCTAAGTAAATGTAATGTAAGCTGTACCTTGAATTTTGAATTTTTCCAGGGCAACCGATATGTGGAGCGATGCTCTTTCCAGATGCTGGGCAGCGAGCCACATCTCCCAGTCTGCCACGCAGAGGACTGTATTAGGTGTATTAAATGCATTTTTGACTCACGATATTTTCGACTTGTGGGTTTCGTGGAACGTAACCCTCTCATAAATCAGGGACCACCTCTAAATAGTAATTAATTAGTATAATATTCCCATTCTGGGTGACACTGTGTTACCTGTAACTTACTGGACTGTTTTAAGTGTGTTGTGTGTGTGTGTGTTTTTTTTTTTTTTATATATAAAGTAAATAGATGTCAGTGGGAAGTGCTCATTGAGCTGCACCGTTAGTTCTGTTCTGCTTTCAGATGTGTGCACACCGGGGATAATGTGCGGTACCGTGTGTCTGTGTTTCCCACGTCCGTCGTTGTGTGCGCAGTGCGACGGCGTAGGGATGAACCTGCCGAGCCTCCAGGGACTGGCCGTGCTCAACATTCCCAGCTACGCCGGAGGCATCAACTTCTGGGGAGGAACCAAGGAGGACAATGTTGGTCCACACACATGTACATCCACACACACACACACACACACACACACACAAGCATATCGGTCGTCGCTGCCGTGTCTCTCTCGCCTTTGCGACCGGGGTTCATCGCAGGTCATTCCACGAGGCCCTCGTGAGCTGTCATTTGCTGTGTGGTCTGAAATAGAGAAGCGGAAATGAAACATTTTCTGCAACGCGTCGGTATAGGTGGTCCTTGGCTGCAGTCGTCCAACGTATGCGACTTACAACAGCCGTCCTCCAGACCTCATTTTGTTGTTTTCGAGTCCTGCCGTTCGGCCTTAATGTCTGAGGACGACGCATCTGCTGTGCGGCAACGTCGGCGGGGCGCCGCTGCAAGGCGAGAGATTTCTTACCGAGTCGGTCGGTTCATTTTATCGGGAGCTTTTTCGTTTACAGAAACGCTGCTTTATTTGCTGAACGTCTCCTTTGTGATTCCATTTTTTTTTCTTTTTTTTTTTTCTCAACAGAGGCTATCGAGCAAAAGTATGAGTTCTGGAAGTTCAGAAAGAGAAAGCAGAGCATTTAGAAATGAATGCGAAAATAAAATCAGAACAAAATATAGAAAATACTGGACTATACTCTTTTTAATATTCTATATTTGTATTTTAACACGAGTAATGTGTGGAATTAGTGAAACAACATAACAAACCCCCCTGTTATGCAGCTGTTAAGGTTGTGGTTAGAGCTACTGCCTTTGGACCCAAAGGTTGCAGGTTTGATTCCCACCTGTGGCTGTAGTACCCTTGAGCAAGGTACTTACCCTAAATTGCTCTGGTAAAATTACCCAGCTGTATAAATGGGTAAATAAGTATCTTAACGTTGTAAGTTGCTTTCAAAAGCATCAGCTAAACGAATAATTTTTAATACATTGATATGTTAATTATGTACTCATGGTTTATAGAACATTACAGTGGATTTCTAGACACCCAGTTGTAAGTCGCAGGACCGCTGTATGGACACTGTACGCACCGACAGGACAGTGATGTCACGTGACAGAAATGTCCAAAAGATGACATCGTGCCTCTGTCTTAACCGCCCATGCCGTCCGCTTTCGGCCCAAAGCGAGTTCCCGGCTCACTGTCTCATTCACGCGTCAGGAACTTTTAGCGGCTTAACGTTGAAATTGAAACGGAAAGGCTCGTCTCCTCCTGCAGAACTTCGGAGCCCCGTCCTTCGATGACAAGAAGCTGGAGGTGGTGGCCGTGTTCGGCAGCATGCAGATGGCCATGTCAAGGGTCATCAACCTGCAGCACCACCGTATTGCACAGGTGAGGTGTGTGCGTGTGTGTGCGCCCAGACCTTCATGTAAATACCTGTTTATTATACTCACATATCGGTCTGTCTCGCCATTATATATGCAAGGTGTCTCAGAAATGTATGCATGTTTGACCTTTGCCACTCGGAAGTAGAGATGTTGACTGTGAACATTTCTCCCGCACGCTTGTTTGCACAACAAATATGCATTGTATGCAAATCTATTTAAGGAGCATTTTAAGTACGTTAAAGTGTGTGTGTTTTTGGAGACACCCCATGTGTGTGTGTGTGTGTGTGTGTGTGTGTGTGTGTATACATGTGACCGTGAGCCCCGCCCACCACAGTGCCGCCAGGTGAAGATCACCATCCTGGGGGACGAGGGGGTGCCCGTGCAGGTGGACGGAGAGGCATGGGTGCAGCCGCCCGGGATCGTCAAGATCGTCCACAAGAACCGAGCCCAGATGCTCACCAGAGACCGGGTCGGTGCCGCTGCCCTGCGTGTCCCCGGAGTGTTTCCGCGGCGCTGTCCTAGCGCTCTCCTAACGCTGTCCCCCTCTCCCCGCGGCGTGCGTCCCGCGCAGGCGTTTGAGAGCACGCTCAAGTCCTGGGAGGACAAGCGGAAGTGCGCACGGCCCCGTCTCAGTTCCCAGCAGTCCATGGAGTACCTGACGGAGGAGGAGTGCGCACAGGTGCTGCAGTTGGGCCTGGTGGCTGATGCTCTCATCAGCAGGTATGCGGCAGGAGCCTCGGTATTATGTGGGATCCCAGCCCTTACTGTAGACCCTGAAACAGATGTCATGGTATCAGTGAAGATGACTAAATAGTAATAATTGAAAATTAACCTTGCAGATATAATTTTTTTTTTTGCGTGTGTGTCTCTCCCGTACGGTGCCGGCTGTTGCGCACAGGATCCGTGAGACTGCCAAGACACACAAGCTGGTGGAGCAGGAACTGGCCCACGCCGTCAATGCCAGCACCCTGGTGCTCAGCGAGGCCTTTCCCAGCAGGCCGTGCAGCCCCGAGGTCAGCAGACGTCGTGCACCTGCACCACGCCGCCAGATGCTCCCGCGGCACGCGCGCGCGCACTCACGCCAACCCTGTGCCCACAGATGCTGAGTCGCTCCACCGCCGTGGAAGTGGTGAACAGCAGCAGGGTCCTGCAGGCGGAGACTCGAACCTTGCTGGAGGGGAACCTGCTGGTGGGGGTCCCTTCCTCATTCGCTGTCTGTCCTTCGCTGACCTCAACCCCCCCCGTAAAGGCTTCGCACCCAGGACATTTCAAATATGTAAAACATGAAATATTAGAGGGAAAAAAAATCAAATTTGTTCCCATGCACTTGCATGTTTTAAAATGCTCCTCAGATGTGTGAAATTGATGTTAACACAACAGTTAAAAAAAAAAAAAAAAAAAAAAAAATAATGAAAACATTCAGTAAACATTTGAAAGTTTTAAAGTTTGGATGATTTGGTTATACGTGCGCACACACATTCATCGGGTGAGGGTCATGGGGGTGCAAAGCCTGTCTCAGAATACAGCGTTTTAACTGTTTTGCTATATATGGTAAACACACCCTGTCTGTACCTCCTCCTAGCTGTGTGTGTGTGTGTCCATGTCTGTTTTTCCCATGTTTTTACCTTTATTCTGTGTAGCAGCTGGATCCTGCCCAGGAGGAGGTTCTCTCCTCCACGCTTGACAGCCTGAGTACAGAACTGCAGAAACTGACAGACATCCACTGGATCTCTCCCATCATGCACTGCGTGGAAGAGGTGTGTGTGTGTCTAGATTTACATCTATTTACATATGTTCATTTCTACAAATGAACATACCACTCAGGGTAAACAAGAGCTTTTAGAAACAAGCTCATGATTGTTGAAGCTCGTTTTTGGACTGACGTCCGTTTGGCTCTTCTGCCCCAGAACTCGGCGAGAGGAGGAGCTAAGAGCAGCGTGAAGATGAAGATCATGCCCAAAGTGAGGAGGGATCGTGAGAAGCTCCACAAGCAGAAGTCCAACAGCTCCCTGTGCGGTAGGGCGCCGACCCCAATGTGCCGAATGGAACGTGCAGAACGTGGCCCTTTTTTGCTTTCTGCTGACGGCTGATATCCGCCCGTCCCCTTCGGCGATCGGCTACGTGACGTGCAGTAAAACCCGGCAATTTATCTGAACTGCAGCGAGTCAGTTGGCCGTGTCCGTTTTAATCAAATTTTCTTGTATTCTACCGCTGCAGCATCGTGGGAGGTGAAAGGGTCGTGTGATGCGGACTTTACCGGGAATTAAAGGTACGGCTGCTGACCCGCAGCCCGGTCTCCTTCGGAGGTCTCTCGCCATTGGTCGACAGCACGGAGAAGGGGAGGAGCCACATCGTTTTTCCACCTGCCGCATCACCTAGCTCGGGTTCCGGCTTAGCGGGGGCGCCGTCTTCTCGACAGCCTGACGCATCAGTCTGTCACTCGGCCCTCTGAGACTTTTTTTTATTTCCCTTTGTGTGATTTTCTTTTTAATTCTTTTAACTGTGACCAAGAACAACAGGGATCGGAAATGCATCCATATCGTTCTGTGTGCCGCAAAAGGGGTGCGAGCCTCCTGCGGAAACGAGCGTGCCGAGGGACGAACTATGCGAAGCCATCTTTCCGTCGGCCTTCTCCACGTGTGGCTGAGGGTTCAAGGCCACGGCCGCTGTGGCTCCCGCCCAGGTGCCCGGTGAGCTCTGGTGATGCTTCGGCGGAGTACGATTGGGCCGCGTTGCAGCCGGACGCCGCATCGCCGCAGGGACGGAGGACTTTGGCGTCGCACGTGTCGCTCGGCTGCCTTGCACTTTAAACGCAAACAGTGTGCCGTACGGTATCTTTGAAAGTGTTTATATTGTACTGCGGTGAAGTGAGTCCTCGGTGTGCTATGCCATTGGAATGAATGTTTTTAAAAAAGAGAAAAAAAAAAAAGTACCTGTTCTGGTTTGTAGTGCTGTGTTAATGTGTGGCTGTTTCCAGAAACTTCTTTGTGCTGCTGCTGATCTCGCCAGCGGCATTGCTGGAATGGTGATATTTGGGTCAGTGATTAACAGTATTTATTGATTACTAAGCTGCCTTGGCACGAGCTGCCTGGGGAAATCTTGGAGCAGATGGGACACAAGCCAAGGGACCCCGGGGACATGGGAGCCTTGTGGGGTGGGGGGAGGGCTGTCTTAGTGCTGAACAGCTCTGCGTTTTCGTCCACTGCAGAAGATCTGAGTGCAACAGATGGGCATTACCGCTCAGACCACCTGCAACATACCGTAAATTTATTCCGAAATGTTAAAAAGAAAAATCTTTTATTCTGTGTCTGTGGAGTGAACTAAGTCGTCTGCTCTTTAAACAAAAAAATGAGTCTTCTTTTTGGGGGGGTGAAAAACCAGGTACGGAGGTGGTTAAGGGACCAGCGGGGGGGTCTTAGGAGGAGAACCAGAGAGGCGATCATGGAAGTGATTACGGGAACCAGGGGGACCCAGACTGGTCTGGTCTCATCCCACCCACCACTACTCCTTCCCTTTGCAGTACTTTGTTGATGTCATTGTGGCCTCTGAACCTTCTTGGTTTCTCACCCGCGAACCTGTTACAGGGACGGTCATGAAGAACGCGGTCAGTGAACTGTTGATGACATTGAGTGCAACGTCCTCCAATAAAATATCGCCACTGCTATTAAAACTGACTGCCCCTCATTATCAGCAGAGAGACTGAATTTGTCCAGCAAACATTTTGCAGTAGAGCACTGTGTGTGTGTGTGTGTGTGTGAGTGACAGAGAGACGCCAGTGACTGCTGGGTCCTGGACCTGCCAAAGTTGGGATCTCATCACACTCAGCCCTTCTCATGTCATCATGGTTGTTGTGCCACAAGGATTCGAACCAAAACAAGCCTAAAAGCCCTTAATGCCACGCGTGAGGAGATGGGTGCTGGTTTGCTGTACACGGTGGTTGACTCTGGATACTCATTTCAGAGCAAGTCACCGTGCACAAAGGCATGAGCTAAATCAAGATGATAATCCTTGCTGCGGGTGAGAGAAGCAAGCGCAGCTCGTGTAGAACACGGTACACAGTACATTCCCTTTGAACAGTAATCGGAGTTACTGTGAATATGGTCCCACCCCTGACCCCAGCTGAAGAACAGTCACCAGGAACAAGGTCACTGAAACATCAGGTCTTTATGCCCAAGGCACAAAAATACAAAAACATCCTGCTAAAGATCAGTCATGAATGGAAGGCTGCTGCTATAGTCAAAAAAAAAAAAAAATCTCAGCATATTTGCATAACGTATAGCTCTACTTTTAAGGACAAAGCCATACTGTCGTACTTTGCTGCGCTAAGAGCAAAGACGTCTTCGGAGGTTGAGCTGTTCAGACCACAGCTTGTATGTGTAAGTGTCATTTTTTTGTGCGTCAGGTGTCCGTTTCCACAGCACCGTCACCTGCACATGAGGATAGCGAGGCTGGAGCATCTGACCGCTTGCTTACGTGTGAGTGCAATAGTGTGTGATTGAGCGGGGGTGGGGGTGTGTGTGTGTCTGAGATACTGGTTCTGCATCCTCCACCACCATGCGTTCTTGCTTTAAAACCTCTCAGCGGTGGAGCATGGTAAGGGAGACCTTGCTCGGTATCATTCCCGGAGCTGCGGGAGGTCGGCGCCCAGCTTGTCGACGCCTCATTCGGGGGGGGCCTCTTCATCCTCGGACTCGCTGATGTCATCGTCGTCAATGTCCCAGTCGGGCAGCTGGTCGGGATCCTCCACCACGAACTCCTCCTCGGGCGGGGCCTCCGCCTTGGCGTTGGGGTCCTCCAGCTTGCCCCAGGCCACCGCGTCCGCTTTCCGCAGTATCACCTCCACCTTGGCCGGCACCATGCTGATGGAGCTCTGGGATACGTCAACCACCTGTGTGCAACAGGGTCAGAGGTTAAAGGGCAGCTCTCTGCAGCACTCTGCGCTCTCTCAATCACAGCACTTGGGAGCTTCGCTTCCCATTGCTGTATGGGGGGGGGGGGGGGGGGGGCGCAGGTACGAAAACTTACCCCCCAGAGAGCGAAGTCCTTGTGGAAAATTTTATCGTTCTCAAATAGGATGTGCGCTGTGAGCTGCGGAAACACAGAAGGAAAAGCAAAGCGCCGTCATTGCTGTGCTGAACCGGTACGGCACCTCCCTCGTTCAGATCTGATCCGAGATCAGTGAGGCTGCTTTGTCTGCAAAAGGGTATATTTACGGTACAAGTACAGTCATTCATTCAGCACACACTTTTCTGCACAGTGATGTACAGCTCCATGCAAACAAAAATGCATTTCAGCAACAAAGATACAGACACACAACTCTTTAAGTACAGTCAGTCAGTCCAACACTTACGTTTAACCCAAAGGTCGCAGGTTCGAATCTCACCTTTGGCTATAGTACCCGTGAGCAAGGTACTTACCCTAAACTGCTCCAGTAAAAAATTACCCAACTGTATAGTAGCTTAACACTGTAAGTTGCTTTGGAGAAAAGCATCAGATCGATTAAAAAATGTAAATGTAACCAGCATAAAATACACAAATACTGTATATAGAACTAGTAGAGAGTCATTTTTACGTTTTAACAGATAGGGGATCAGGAGAGAAATGGATCTACAAAACAATGTTTCGAGACCCTTCTTGAATGTTAAGAGGGATTCAGCAGTTCTGAGGGATGGAGGGAGATCATTCCATTACATTATATCCAGCACCAAGAACCTTTGGGCTCTCAAGTACAAGACTGCAAACATTGCAAGGGTTCGCTCATTTCGCACTTGTAATCTAAACTCACCATAACCTGGTTGGCCTCCACATACGAGTGCTCTGGGTTGGCATTCTTGGCATAGATGGTGATCACCACCTGGTTCCCAGTCTGGTGCCAGTCATACCGACACGCCACCTTCTTTTGGTCCTGCGTGGAAGAGAGAACCCCCCCCCCCCCCCCAACACAAATACAAATATGAGCGCTGCCTTATCCAGCACTGACACTCAGTCCATGGCTCCAACTGGACATGTCCAAAACTCACCAGATCACGAGTGACAGCTTTATATATATGTGTGTGTGTGTGTCTGTCTATATATGTAATTTTTTTTCTCCCCGTATTTATCGCACTCGGCCCTTCAGGTGACAGTGGTTCACAGACGGAAGCCAACAACACACAGCAACAGATTGAAACCAACAAAAATCACACCATCACACCACCCACAGTGCAGGCAGTGGTCCGTATGGGTCTGTTTCTTGAACTGATCATACAGGACATCTGTGGTCACTTCAATTACTCAACCCAAGATGAGCTAACAGGCTTCAACAATATTTTGAAGAGTATTTAAATTATGACCCTTCTAACTCAGATATAAACACACACACATTTTCAGAACCGCTTGTCCCTTACGGGGTCACGGGGAACCGGAGCCTACCCGGCAACACAGGGCGTAAGGCCGGAGAGGGAAGGGGACACACCCAGGACGGGACGCCAGTCCGTCACAAGGCACCCCAAGCGGGACTTGAACCCCAGACCCACCGGAGAGTAGGACTGCGGTCCAACCCACTGCGCCACCGCACCCCCATATAAACATTAATTTCAAAATATATATTAGAGGGTTTAAAGAAAATATCATTATCGTAATGCATTACGGTTTAAATGCTCTGCAATCGAATGTATTGTAGTTATATAAACAACTTTTTTTTAAATGTAACACAAAATTGCAACATTGTCAAAGATGTGAAATGATGCACTAATTCTGAAATCATCATATATACACACACACACACCCTGTGAAATTATGAAGTGAAAACATAATTGTTCAAGTGTGTCATAGCTACAGTCAAGGTGTAAATACATTCTGGTAATTCCATGATGTCTCATCAAGAAATAAAATTCAAGATAAAGACAGGTTGAACAGATTTTTTTGTTTTTCGTGTCTTAAAATGGCATTGTTTCCTCTCTAACCCCTGTAACTTCATGGTTTCTCATTACTCTAACCGGATCTTGTAGAAAATCTTAACGTTAACAGAATTAATCGTTTCGAAAGACATTAAAGGGCCGGGGACGATTTTTGCAAAATTTTTGCTGAATCATCACGCCCGCCAGCAACGTGAACGAAAACGCTCTGGATTCTCATTAGCGTAACGGATGATTTTCTCATCTGGTTTGGTTTAAAGTCTGTAAGGAGCTAAAGGGCAGCAGGGGACCCACGTGTTTTGGTATCCAGCGGTGCCTTCCGTTGATGCAGCCCTTCTGGTCCAGGAAGGCGTTGAAGTCCTCGGTCTTGATGCAGCAGCAGCTCCAGTACTTGTACCTGCAATCGTTGAGCAGGGATCCTCTTTATGCAGGACAGCACTGTCCTCCCATGGGGGTCTTCACCAGCTCCCCAAAGACATGCAGTCCGGGACCCGTTTCTATCCTTTCTGCTGTCAACTTAGGGGGGCGCGGTGGCGCAGTGGGTTGGACCGGGTCCTGCTCTCCGGTGGGTCTGGGGTTCGAGTCCTGCTTGAGGTGCCTTGCGACGGACTGGCGTCCCGTCCTGGGTGTGTCCCCTCCCCCTCCGGCCTTACGCCCTGTGTTGCCGGGTGGGCTCCGGTTCCCCGCGACCCGTATGGGACAAGCGGCTCTGAAAATGTGTGTGTGTGCGCGTGCGCGCGCGCTGTCAACTTATGTGTGCCCTTTAAATGTGTTTCAGAATGACTCAGCAATTCAGATTGTCTGAGCGACACTTTCACATTTCATCCATAGATTGTGCAGAGACTTTTCTCCAAAGCTACTTACAATTATTTACCCATTTATACAGCTGAGTAATTTCACTGGAGCAATTTAGGGAAAGTACCTTGCTCAAGGGTTCTACAGCTGGAGGTGGGAATCAAACCTGCGACCTTTGGGGTCCAAAGACAGGAGTTTTAACCAGTACACTACCAGCTGTCCCTCAGAAGTTTTGCAGTTTCTGAGCATTCCTCCACACATGAGAATGTAAGAGAGTAAAAACATGGTAAACGAAGATACACCTCCTTATACACCAGGGGGTAGGTACGGTGAGAGAAAGGGCTGAAGGGAGGAGGAGGAGAAGAAGGAACTCACCCTTCATGGAACACCGGCGCCCCTGGGTGGTGGATGCAGATCTCTGCGTTGGTCGCCTCACCTTGGTAGATCTGTGGAACGGCAGAGAAGTGTGTGTAGAGTCTCCTTGTCACCATGACAACCGCCACTGACCGACAGATGGTGGCACTTGCAATCAGCAGAACGACTGAGTTGCAAACTGCCGAAGACACAAATGTTTTCCGCTTTGTTTACTTTTAATTGCGTTTCTCCATTTGTGTACTTTCTAAACGTTCCGCTCACGGCGCAGTGAACGCGGACTCTTTTTACAGCCAACATCCGTTAAACGAAGAGAGCTGCCCCTTTAGCACAGCGCACTCGAACGGTGGGGCCGCCTTCATTTAACTCGCTTCCGCGGTGTCTACAGTGTGTCCACTGGTGTTTGCGATTAACGACGAGGTGAGAAACTTTCCACGTTTAGAGCGTTCAACAACATTACGATATTTTGATATTTTCAGTCATTTTAGTTTTAATGTCGATCAGAGCAGATGACAATATGAAAATAGAGAGTCATAGTATTTAGTTATTGCACCTATATGAAAGATGGGGGGTGGCAGGTTTGGCCAGGGCCCACTGAGTACTGGGTCTGGGGTTCGAGTCCTGCTTGGGGTACCTTGCTGTGGACTGGCAACCTGTCCTGGGTGTGTCCCCTCCCCCTCCAGCCTTGTGCCGAGCGGTTGTAGACATTGTGTGTGTGTGTGTGTGTGTGTGTGTGTGTGTATGAAAGACAACAGAAGGTAGAAAGTGTGTAAACTGAGAGCTGTCTCTGTTATTAACTGTTTAGCAGTAAAGGTGTCTTTAGAGCTGCAAACAAATTTTATTTGCTCCCAATGGTACTGATAAGTCCTGTTGTTCCAGCATTGTATGCATCTATATAAATGGTGGACAAAGTTTGAAGTGGATTGCAAAAAAAAAGTATATTGTGTATTATTAACAAAAACAAAGCATGACCCCAGGCATCAAGTATAGCAAATATGCAAATCTCATTTAAAACTCACTAATTCAGCAGGTTCCGTTGGAAAAACAAGAAAAAAAATCTCCGCGGCGCCTCTAACACATCACTAACAATGTGAGGGAGACACTTAGGGTAAATCACAGCGAAAGAAACACCCCTGGAACAGACGAGCACAGGGGAGGTACTGAGCTCACATGCAGTACTGAATGCACAGTAAAACACACGGAAAGAGACTAATAACTACATACATTTAAATAAGTGCAAACACACACATGCAGGGTGAGAGGGACATGTATGGCAAAATGCGCGCGCACACACACACCGAACAAACGCCCACCGTTTTGCATCCTGCGTTCTTGCATCGGGTCCCGTACATGACAGCCTGGCTCTCTGCAGGGGAGGGAGAGGAAGGGATGGGGTGGAGGTGGAGGTGGTGAGAACAGGCCAGCGTAGGATGTGACGAATTCACAAGCGGCAAGGGGAGCGACCAGGAGGGGGCGCTGTTCTCGCAAGGCCGCTAGACGAAGACGTGGGGCCTGCGCTGCTCCTCACCTTTCTTCTCCTCGGCTTCCTTGCTGCTGATCTCCAGCTTCTCAATCACCTGGGCAAGGGAGGGTGACACCTTCACCCGCAGCTTGGACTTGGGCTCCTCAGAGCTGCGGGCACCGACACACACCATTAGAGATATGAACGCGCGCGCGCGCGCACACACACACGCACACGCACACGCACACGCACACGCACACGCACAAGACCTGGGTCTCTCCCTCTGAAGGGCCTCAGCAGACTTGGGCCCCTGGTAGATGATCTCTTGCCCTTTGTGAGTCTGCAGGTCCCCCTTTTCTGACGTCACCTCCGGGGGCAGAGGCTCCACCGGCTTCTCGTTGCTATGACGACCACGGGTGCAGCCCTGCAGGGCGCATGCAGGAGAGACGCAGTCGGACTCCGGTTCGCCTGTTGCCCTCCCTCCCTCTCTCTCTCCCTCTCTCCCACCAACATGCAGCTCAGCACGGTAAACGGTGGGTTACCATGATGGAAAGGAACTCGGAGAAGTCCGTCGTCCTCTTCTTGCAGCATGACCAACCCTGCGCAGGAGAGCAGGTCCACATTATGGTCACCAATAATCACCTATTAACATTTTTGGGTGTCACCATCGACTTCTAGGCAGCGCAGCAGGAAGCGCTGGTGCCTCGGACATCCTGGGCTGCGGGTTTGGACACGGGTTCAAATCCGTCCGTCTGTCTGTCTCCAGTCTGTATGTTCTCATTGTGTTGATGTTGGTTTCCTCCCACAGTCTAAAGATGTGTGTTTCCACTGAGCTGCTCACTTTAAAGTGTGTGTGTGTGTGTGTGTGTGTGCGTGTGTGTGTGTTTCACTACTTACCTTCAGGGCATCGTGGAAGATGGGCACCCCCGGGTGGTACAGACACGCGTCTGGAAGGCAGCGGGACATGGTGAGAGCAGCAGGATGGGGAGCTGAGCCGAGCAGCAGATATCCAGCATGGCACCCGTTCTAAACCCCCTCCCCATCTCCAGTCACACCCCACCCCCATCCCATTCTCCCCCGCGTGTTCCACACATCTCTACCCCCAAAATCTTGGCAGGGTCCCAGGTGTGAGGAACCATTTAAAGGGTCGGTGAACAGTTGCAGCGCACATCGAACCCGACATCGGCGGTCTGATCGCACAGCGTGTGGTCATCACCACATTTAGGGTAAGGGCAGCGTTCCAGAAAACCATCCAGACCCTCACTGCTCCGCACACCACTGCTACACACACCTTATATGCTTCTGAAGCTAGAAAACATCTGGACCCAACACCCACCCACCTCCGAGTTCTGTGTGGGTAAGAAACTCCAGAGCTTCAGTCGTCCCAGTGACAATAACCTTCACGTTACATTAATAACCTTCGTCGCCCGTCACCTTGTCCATACAGGCAGTCAAAGAGGTCCCTCCACACCATCCAGAGCCCAACATGTGTTCGAATCCCGCTCTCACCGTTGGAGTTCTTGTCCTCGTCGAACCGGTTTCCGCAGCCTTTGTTATAGCACAGCAGCGCCATCGTACCGAGAGTCTCGGGTTCCGACGTTAATCCACGCCGCCTCGCGGCCCGCTCGTCTCTGCCGCACTCCCGAGGGCCGAGGGGCTTTATTGGGAGACGGGCACCGCCTTTACCGCTTTTCCAGAACTTTCTGGTGGCTCAGGACAGCCAGAGAGAGCCGGAGAGAGGTCCAGAAAGCGCGGTCACGCCGGAGGCAGGGGAAGGAGAGCAGGAGAGGGACCGAGGCATGTACTTTAGGGGGCTATAAATAGACCCCCTGGAGGCCCCTGGCCCCCACACAGCTGTTGGAGCTCATCTCCATTGCCTGGCATTCCTTTGCTGGTGAGCGAGGGAGCGGAGGGACGGAGGGATGGGGGGGTACGGGGGTGACAAGTACTCATGATGACTGTAGAAGGGTCAGCGCACCATCCATTGCCTGCATACATCGGGTTGTCCTGTGGCCAAACACACACACACACACACACACACACACACACGCTGGTTTCTATGACAGCATTCCACAATTTACGGGGGAAGGAAAAAGCATGGCTTACGGGGGAAAAGGAAAAGGCATTGATTGATAGCTGATAGCTAGCTCTGTCTCTGTCTCTCTCACTCACACACACACACACACACACAATGCATTTGAGACAGTAGGACCATAGAAAACACATGACCAAAACAACCAAGTGGCAAAATTTCAGCACATTCAGCACAAAAAGTCCTAAAAAAAAACCATGAAATTCCACACTTGAAACTATTTTATGACTTAATTCGGTGGCGCAGTGGCATGGGGGTTCGAGTCCCGCTTGGGGTGCCTTGCGATAGACTGGCGTCCCATCCTGGCGGTGTCCCCACCCCCTTCCTGCCTCGTGCCCTGCGTTGCCAGGTTAGGCTCCGCTTCGCCAGGACCCCATTCGGGACAAGCAGTTTCGGCCAATGTGTGCGTAAGTAAAAATGTACTATTATAATACAAAATTGTAATATATTGCTAGGTTTATGTTGAGTACTTAAAATAATATGATTTAATTTCAAGACATTTGCAATTGTACAACCATTTGTAGTTTCTTGGAGCATCCAGCAGGGTTAATGAACACAGGGAGCTGAGGGCACGTACGTACACACACACACACACACACACACACACACACACACACACACACACACACACACACACACAGCACTGCTCCCTTTCTTAATGGATTTTAAAACCAGCTGTAAGGGGACCTACAGGTTTTTGATGATAATCCAGAAACACACAAAGACTTCTATGTATCTAATGATATTACTTATTTTACTTATCAGCTATGAGGGAAGAGACTTGCAGAAAAAATGCAGACATACCGTTTAGGAATGGCAAATGACTTTATTTTACCATTGTCCAAAAAACAAAACTATGTGACTCAATATGAAATCTATATGCATAAAAATAAAAGCCCATGATTTTTTTTTTTTATATGCAAATTGACCTTGATATTCCACTTTTATAAATAAGGATGTAGAAAAGGAGACGGTCATCTGGAAGGTGTGGGCCCGGCCTCCTTGCTGACCAGGGCCGTGTTTGGCATCTGAGACAGACGGGGCTCGGGGGAGGCTTCCCCCCCCCCACCGTCCGTGACACACATTGACCCTGTACCTTTCATTTACACACACATATAACCAAAAAAATATATCGCACACTCAGAAAACAACAAGGGGAAAAAAAGGAAAAAAAAAAAAACTGTTTCAGGGCATGGATACATGGAGAATGTGAGAGCAGCAGTTTAATTCGGAAAACATGTCCAAAAAACGTGCGAAAACGTGCAAAAGTAAAAATAATTTTTTTTCCTTTTTTTTTTTTTTTTTTTTTAAACTTGGCAGGCGGACAGCGATTCAGATCCTCCAAAATGTGCGGGCCGTCTCTCTCTCTCTCTCTCGCTCTCCCTCTCCCCACTGAGATCAGGCCAGACCCCCCAGCGTCGGGCCAGGACTGCGCTCCAGACTGCCGAGAGAGGCCTGCGCCAGCGGCCCAGAGCTTCCCAAAAGGATGAGGGTGAAGACTCAGCATCAGCAACACAACAGATCATCCAAATACAACTGCAGGACACTCTGCAGCCGACAGACGGGGCTAGAGAGTCCAAATAAACCCCAGAGTGAAAAACAGAAATAAAGGCAAACACAGCATCACTGAATATAGACATTAAGAGTGGGGCTACTTCACCACACATATTTAAAGAACACACACATTGATCTTTTCGACATGAATGACATCATTGTGTATGACCTGATGAGCAGAATCCAGCTACCCAGTCAGCCAGTAATCGCTACGGTGGGTTACAATGGAAGCTACTAGAAGGTAGACAAAGACCACAGCTCGGCCTTGTCAGTTTTCCGGGTCTCGCCGACAGCCTGGCCTTTCTGCTTCCCACACACCATCGAACAGCACGATGACCCCACGCTCAAACAAGGACTACACACAAATCATGCGTTTTTTTTTAAAAGGGCATCCAAAACAGCAACACAAGACGGACCGTGCGCTCCGAGACGAGGGATTCCCCGAACCCCGCGGCCCTGTGTCACCTCTGGCCTCCCTCGGCGGCGACGGGCAAAAACCAGACAGCCGCGTGTTGGGCGGAAAAACAAGAGAGAAAAAAAGAGGTACCACAAATTTGCACCTCACAGAATTAGATTCTGTATCACGTTTAAGCACATGACGGCATCACTCACAAACTCACTCTCTCACACACACACGAGAACCATCTCCACTGATTCCTGGAATTCCAAAGTCCTCCAAGGGTCGGGTGTCCTGCTATTCTACTATTAGTCATGTGTTAATTTATCATTTCAGATGTCAAAATATGAATTTTTCAAAAACATTTGTAAAAATCTAGATCATCGACCCCCCCCCCTCCTGATGGCTGCTGTGTCAATCTTCACAGATTGAAGCCCCGCCTCTGTCCCGAAAACTAATAGGGGTTAGGCCTTAAGCCCCGCCTCTGTCTTCCAATAGGAGCTAAAGCAACTCCTGAAGGCCCTCCTTATAAGGCTGGAGTCTGAAGCCCCTCCTCTCTCATCCAATATGAGCTGAAGCCACTCCCAAAGCCCCTCCTTATGGGGTGGAGTCTGAAGCCCCTCCTCTCTCATCCAATAGGAGATTAAGCGACTCCCAAAGCCCCTCCTTATAGGGGTGGAGTCTGAAGCCCCACCTCTCTGTAAGCAGAATATTTAAGATTCTACCGTCATAGAACGTACTCTTTTCATAGAGACAAGCTTACACTCAGAACAGCTCCCGTGGTCACGATAACGCAATTGTGCAAAGTCACCGTACAGCAGCAGTGGACGGCAAGCGAGGAGGGACATAAAACCAAATGTTGATCTAAACAGGGTGTCCGTATCTCACCAGGAAGCGGCACCGTTCCTGAAAAACAGGCCCACACGCACAGGCACAAACACGTGCGCCGGTCACGCGATCCTGACGCAGCGCTCACTGACGACACACACACACACACACACACACACACACACACACACACACACACACACACACACACACAGATACAGAGGAGGTGCTCAGAGCTCCACAGCTTCAGTAAAGCCAACTTCTAGAAGACAAACAAGGGTTTTACTGGAGATAAAACTCCAGAATGGGAGACCAGGTGGTGGCGCACAGGCTGGGGTTCGGGCCCCTTTACGTCTCTCTGCATCTCTCTGGAGCCCAGACACTCTCTCATCAGTGCTCGTGTCCACAGAGATGGCCTTGAGCGTCCTCTGTAGAGGACGAGAAGAAGACTAGACATACAAATACATCAGGAAAGAAAAACAAACCCAACGTAGCACTGACCATTTGCCTTCACTGAATGACAAACACTTCCCTACCCTGGTAATGTTACTCATATAGATGTGGAGAACCCCTCCCCCCACCCCCACTGATGTAGAGTCTTTAAGTGATGAGCCAGTGCAGACCACAGTGGGGAAGATGCTTGCGGGGGAGGTGTAATGGTGCCAACGCGCCCTCCCCCTGCCCTTCACACCGCTCTTCCCCCGGTCTTGCTGGCTGAGCCTCTCTCTCCCTGGTTTTGGTGTCGCTCGGTGGTCCTCCTCCGTCGGCTCGTTTGGTGGTGTTTCCTGCCCGGCCCCCTCGCACAACCAGGCCCGGGATGCTACATGAACTGCATCTGCGGAGAGCAAAAGAGGAGGACTCCAGCGCACCTGGACCAGCTGAGTGAGGGTCACCGTCGACCAAGCCGTGGTGCCATCAGCAGAGCGACCAACATCTATGACCTGGTCCTGCAGCCAAAAGATGGCTGGAGGGTCTCGCATCTTTTATACACCCCCCTAACACACAAGAGCAGTGCTGAGAAGTTCTCAGGTGCTCCACTGAGTTTCTGGACCCGAGTCTTCCTTTAAGGCATGAAGAGATCCAAACGGCGGAGGACCTACCTGAGCACCTGGCATGGGAGCGAAGGGATTCGAGGGTCTGAGCACAGGCTGGTTGTACACGACGGGCTGGGGTGCGAGCACGGGGACCCCGCCCATCTGACCCATTTGGGGGGGCACCTACAGACAGAGATGAGCTCTTAGCGAAGTCCGCAGCAGCCTCCCACCCCCAGCGATCCAGATGACTCTTAACCCCCCTCAGAAAGAAGACACCATACGAGCACCTCACGGGTCACCACCTCCACGGTAAACACGGTAAAGAACGTAACAGTTGCCGTTACAGCAGACTAATAAAGACGTGACAGACGGGACGCACTGGCCACGTGTCTCACCATTCCATACACAGGCACTTGGGGTGTCGTCATGGGAAACGGCATAGCGGCAGGAGCCTGCGAAGAGCAAGGGAAACGGGTATGAGGGCACGGCGTCCACAGCGGGGTCAGGTCACACACACACACGGGCTTCACACCATCTCTACGCCGCGCACACACTGGCCGTACAGCAGCAGTTCTGCTCCGGTAAGGTGTCACCATGCTTCTGTGAAAACACGCTTCTAAAAGCTGAGTCAGCACTTTGAACTGAATGTTACTAGAGTATTTGGGATCATTTTCCCCTTACACCCTTCAGATACAACAATACCAATAAATATTAACTTCTAGCACAGATTTTAAATCCATATTCCCGAGGGGTTATTACATAAGTGCTAAGCGATCCGAACTGAACCGCAGCGCTATCTACAGGGTCGCAAACCGGAAAGCGCGGACGTCTTCGCCGTTAATCAGGGAGGAACGGAGAGCCGGGAAACGCGAAGAGGCCGAGGTACGGACCGCCTTCGGAAAAGCCGCACCCCGGTAATCGGGGTAAGAATGGAATCGGCTGAGGGAGACTGAGCTCACGGCGGCGAGATCTGCGGGGCTTCGCCAAAGAACAGCGAGACGCACGGCGGCCACAGGGGGGCGGCGTTGGCCCGACAGCGTGCGGCCCGGGGGGGGCCCCTTTCGACCTGGTCAATGGGGCAGGCGGAGCCCCGGGGGTCAGGTGAGCGGTAACGCGAGCCGCCGAACGACACACAAGACACGCCACGCAGATCAGATTACACCCACATTCCTGCGACCGGACAGTGTACTTACATAACCGGCATAGAACATTCCATTCTGCGGGTCAAGGAGGAAAGCGAGAAAGGAGGAGGAGGAGGAGCGTGAGGAGGCACGCAGACGTGATGAGCACAGTGGCAGGAGCAGCAGAAGAAAAAGCAGGCAGTTAGTGACAAAGTGACAGCTCCACAGAGCAACTCATCAGCTCTCGTGAAGAAACACGCAAAACTACCCCACCTCATTTACATTTATCCGGCGCTTTTCTCCAAAGCGACTTACAACGATAAGGTTACAATTATTTACCCATTTAGACAGCTGGGTAATTTTTCTTTTTCTGGAGCAATTTAAGATAAGTACCTTGCTCAAGGGTACTACAGCCAGAGGTGGGAATTGAACCTGCGACCTTTGGATTGTAGCTCTAACCACTACGCTACCAGCCGCCCCTATTTACACCAACAGGACCGGTGCGCAGGGCGAGGGCACTTGGCACGAATTTGATTTTTCAGTGAAGTGTTTGGCTAACAAGGGTGATGAGGAAACGAGCCCACGCGTCTCGGCGGCTCTTCGGCGGCACGGATGTAGGACCCCCGTGCGTTCGACCCCCGCAGCCGTTGCCCGGGTGGGCTCGCATTGCTCACGGGTGCCGTGCGTGGGAATTTTCTCGGCTTTGAGCACAAAGGGGCAGCTGGTTGCGTGGCGATTAGCGTTGCTGACTTCGGAACCAAAAGTCATCGGTTCGAATCCCACCTTCAGTACCCTTAAGCAAGGTACTTACCTTAAAATTACTCACCTGTAAAAATGGGTAAATAACCATCAGTCACTTTGGACAAAAGCGAAGCGATCCCCATACCCTGAGGAAGGTTCTGAACCTGAACTACTGCCGTGAAACCGGTGGAATAACGAGCCGAGCGGACAAAATGCGCCTCTGCAGCAAAATGCCCAGCGAGTATATAATGTACGGTTAATGATGAAAACGGAAGGTGTGTCGGGGTGCCACCGTGACTCACCATGTGTGCTATAGGGACGGGTGCCGCCGGCATAGGTGCAGGGGTCCAGGCTGTGGTGGCGGTGCCACCCAGGGCCTTCGACTGCCAGCCGGTGCCTCCCGTGAGCTTCTTCTCGCCCGGCTGAGTCCACTGCATGTCTGGCCTGGGGGGGGGCAAGGAGAGAGCGGCTGAGTGTCGGCGCGAGAACATCCCCATGAACACGTCCCAGAGCTGTGACGCTCTGTCCCAGACACTCACTTCTTAGCCGACATCCCTCCAAAGTGCAGATCTGTGGGGAGATGGAGGATAGGGTGAGTGAGAGCGGTGATCTAACACTGTAATGGAGACAGACGTTCAGTTGGGGAGGGACTCACTGCCCACGAGGCTGGCCAGGGAGGCGTCCAGGTCAGACGGCAGCAGCTTGCCTCCGCTGTACAGCGGCACGGGCGCTTGGGTCTGCGAGGGCACTGTGGGCTTCAGCAGGTCGCCTAGGAGACAGGGTCACGGTTAGGGTCGCGAACCGGGTGACGGCCACTCCCGCAGCCCGGCGCGCCCCCGCCGAAAAAGCGTCACAGGAGGAGCAGGGTCAGAGGTCTCACGACACGAGAGCCGAGAGGAATTTTCTGAAAAACGGCTGCAAGGAAAGCGGCCCCCCGCCTGAGAGAAAGGGAAAGAAGCCTTGGGGGGCAGTCCAGGAGGGCACGTGGGCAGCTCTGGGGGCACATCAGAAACCCCGCACCTCGGGGTCTCTGTAGGAGAGGGGAGAGGGTCAGGCGGAGGTAGTGTCCGAAGGTCAAGCAGGAGCCACGGAGCAGCGGGTTAGTGGAGCGGAGTGCCTTGCTCCCGGCAGCGAGCCGGTCGGTCGATCCGAACGGGCCGAACCGAAAAGAGCCGAGGGACAGGAGAGCCGGGAGCGCGAGACAGCGGCGTGGCACAGAAAGGGGGCGGAGCCCCGTGAGGCAGGATTAGCCACTTTAGTTTGAATGTCCTCTGGCGGCTTTTACCGGCTGCAGGCTCTGCGTCATTACTGGCTGCATTAGTGCCGAATATGGCATCGAAATCTACGTTCATGGCCGCCCTGGGCGCCATCTGCTGGGTGGGAAAGGCCTCCACACCTGGAGGATAGAGCAGGGACATATGGGGTCACAATCGCTCGTCGTCCAGGGCTTCCGTTCCAGCGCTTCTGGGTGTCTGCGGTGGGTATCGGCTCCGCCCCTTCGTACCCCCCGACCCCAGCTCCGCGATCCAGAGCAGGAGAACCGCACCTCGGAGGAACTCTGCCTCAGACACACACTCGGGACGCAAGCTGAACACGCCTGGACCGCAAGTCCACGAGTTTCACGAGTTTCCAAACTGAAATTGCTAAGAACATGAGAATAAATGGGCGGAGCCACACGAGCGGCGATGAGGGAGGGCCAGCAGTACCTCCCCAGGCAGTGCTGGGCACCGTGGAGATGGACGGCGTGCTCTGCACCGTGGGAACGAAGGCAGGCTGGAGGTCAAACAGGTCGCCGGACAGGTCCGCCACGCTGCAGAGGAGGGACAAAATTGGGGACAGAGGGATCAGCACCGCAGGGGGTCATCCGTCTCATGGCCGCCGTCCAATCAGAGAGTCCCGGAGCACCACAATACTCACACGCTCCCCTGGAAAGGAACTTGACAGGTGTGTCCAAAAAATACCGACCGAGAGCTCGCAGAACCATGTCCGCAGATTCTCTAAAAACTGTATGTAAATCATTCCGGTCGAAGCAAATGTCACTTTTTATGTTTGACATTTTTTTCCATTTATTTTATACATTTTTATCTCACATTTCAACAGGTGAACCTCTTCATCACACCCCTATGTGTCACAAATAAATGTGATGAATACATAAACGTTCTCATTCGATACTGGGGTCCATTATTACACTTCACTTCTGAGATGCTGTCCGGTTGCCATGGCACCATACCTGTTGACGGGGGGAGCGGGGGCAGGGACGGGGGCGGGGCTGGAAAGGAGGTCCATGGCGGCACTGTGGTGGCTGGCGTTGCCGTTGCCTAGCGACTGCGAGCTGGGAGAGCTGCCGGGCGTCTGCATGCGGATCTCCTTCAACCGTTGGTCCTGGGGGGTCAAGGAGGGTCGGACGGTGACACACCGATGCGCCTCGCTCATTAATCAGCGCACCCTTGAGGCGGCCAGGCCAGCAGGGGGCGCAGCGGCTAAGGAAGAGCACTCGTGATCGACAGGTGCAGTAAGAAAGCGCGGCTGATGGGTAAGAAACTGTTTTACAGGGAAAAAGCGACATGATGCTGACTTTTATTTTTAAGAGTCTGTGGGTTTGAACCCCATAAATGAGTCTAGTTTGGGATATTCGGGAGTCTTTCTGAAGGGTCGGCGGATTCAATTTGCCACGAAGAGGTACAAACGAGGGAATGGCCATATTGTGCCTGTAAATGTCTGAAATTTGTGTTCAACTTGTGTTTACTTTCTAATCGCTTCTGTAATTTTATTGGTATTATGAGCAGCGGACGCAAAGCAAACGATTCCTCGCACCGTGTCGGGTTTTGCGAGGAACGACGTAACCGGAGCCGCCGCGCTTTGTTTCCGGTATCGACGTTATAACCGAGCTCGTTCTATCGCTCCGTTTGGCCGCACGAGCAGAAAAAGGGGAGGAAACCCTTGTGCGGCGAGAAGAAGTAACACACACGTCAGCGCTGAAGGCACGTGAGGCAAAGTGTTAATGAGCGCCCGACGCGGTAACGACAGCGACGCACAGAAACACGCTTCCGTGGCCGATTCGCTCGGCACGTCGAGCGTCTCCGGCGGCAGGAGCCCCTCGCAGGAGTCCCGAGAGCCTGCAGCGGTCTCACAGCAGGGGGGGAAAGGGTGTGTGTGTGTGTGTGTGTGTGTGTGTGTGTGTGTGTGTGTGTGTGAGAGAGAGAGAGAGAGAGATCCTGCCACCCTCCCTTCCTCGCCTCCCCACCTTGAGCGCCTGCAGCCTGGCCTGCTCCTCCTCCAGAGCCTGCTGCTTCTCCTTCTCGTCCACACGGCTGATGGACACACCGGTGCTGGACAGCGAGGACACGGCCGTGGACAAGGTGCTGGCTCTGCGGGGACACGCGCCACAGCATCGTGAGACGGGTCGGGATCGTCCTCTCCGTGGTGCGGGCGGAGAGCGGGACCGCCGGCGCCGTACCTGCTGGCTGCGGAGAACTCCTTGATCTTCCTACCCTCCAGGGAGGCCAGGTGCTGCTCCAGGGCCTCCAGGAGACTGCTGGGAGCCTGTGGCAGGAGCGAGGGGCGGCCGCAGGTCAACGCACTCGCGCACGCGCACGCACACACATTGCAGCGGGCACACGTCACTTGATGCGGTCCAAAGTTTCACACCACTAAGCGCAGAGGCGTCACGGTCCTGCGGGGTCGACCGAGACGAGCGGAGAGGAGAGAGAGGACAGGGCCGGTCAAAGGCGCTCGCCGCGTTAGCAGAGGGACGGCGGACGCGAGCGGTCGCTCCCTAGGAGGCGCTGGAGCAGACGGCCGAGAGCGTTAACCGGGATTTGGCTCCCAGTTAGACTGCGTAAAGCGTTCGTTATAAACCGGCCGTCAGCAGCTCCCAAGTTCCCTGCCCCTCGAGCACAGCGAGTTCCTCCGTTCTCGCCACGCCGCTAAAATTAAAGAAGGACCGAGGCGGGAGGACGCGTGAGATAACGCGATCCGATCCAGCCGATCCATCTGGGCCAATCGGGGTAAAATCCAGCGAGCGAGCCCTCGAGGCGCCGCTCCGGATTGTTTGCTTTTGCACGCTGCTCTGTGTCGGCGGCTCGCCGGAGCAGGAGGAGCGGCCCGACCCGGTCGGAACTGGCGGCGGATGGAGGCGGGGCTCGGCCAGGCCCCGCCCAGACCCAGTAACCCCACCCACTCTGACTGGCACGCCCGTGTTCTGTTCTGCGGCACGTTCCGGCGCATTGTAAGGAAGGAAGGCAAAGCGGCTTCCCGCGAGGATCTGAACCTCAACTCCAGAGACAGAAAAGCAGTAACTGAAAATGTAACTGAAAGGACGAAATAGCTGCGGATAGAGAAAAGCAAGGAAGGGAAAGAGAAAAGAGACCCGTAGAAAACCATTTCCTGCCGTCACCGCAGCTTGTTTTGGCACCAGTCGGTGCCTGGTGCCCACCGGCTTAACAGACCCAGAGGTCACTGAGAGCGCACCGCTCACAGGCACCTGCACAGGTGTCTCCACCCGAAACCCCTGCGGTGCGTCATCTGCGCCGGGGGGGCGGAGCAGCGCAGGTCTTATTTTACCACGGTACCCAACGGAGCACTGCCTACTGCCATAAATACTCAACACGAGAGCAGCTTGCTGTCCTCGATCACTGGGTCGCACTATTTTAACGGCGCGCCGCCGTACGAAGCGCACCGGAGAAGATAAACTGGCCGTCATAATAATAATCACAGCATGACGGATGGCCATAATTAGAGCGCCGAAGAAGCAAAGGGTACAGGGAACAGCTGAAGAAGCTCTCCGCGAGCGCATCGCAGGGGTGAACGGCGGCCGGACGAAGAGCGCGGCGATCCGGCCGAGGGTGCGAGGTCAGGAGAGGGGAAGGAGAGCGCGGGGAGGGGAGGGAGGAGGGAGGGAGGGGGGGAGGGAGCAGGAAATGACAGCACTTCTAATGGAGTCACATGGAGAGAAACCAAAATGAAACGTACACTGACCTGGGTCAGATCAGGGATGTCACCCTGATCAATTCCAACTTGCTGTGTCACAAGAAGGGGGGGCGAACGGAACCGAAACACACAGAACGAACAACACGAAACCACAGGAACACAAAGGAAAAAAAATACAACAGAAGGGTCATTACTTCTCATGCAGCGGCTGTGAAGGAACCAAAGCAACAGAAAACAGGGGTTCTCGCATGCCCACACGTGGAGGAAACGCGACACATGGCTGTGCACATGGAGATGTCCGGCCGGCCACCGGCGGGGAAAAGACGTGTGACTGTAGGGCGGGAAACATCCAAAAGGGATGCAGATGTTGCACTGCACGAGGGACGGTCACAGCGAGGACAGTCGCTCTCACACCAGACACGCCACTCTAGACACTAGATGAGCCTCATCCCTCAACACCACTGAGTGTCAATTAACTCACGTGCCTTAATGAGAAACTGCTCCACTGCTGGCGGAACGCTAGTTACGGGACCGTAGCGCCGAGCGAGAGCGCGAACTCGTCCCTTTCCGAGGAGACGGTGACTGTGACGCAAAGTCCCCGAGCTGCACCGAGGGGGAAACAGCTGAAAACTGTTTTAAAAAAAAAAAAAAAAGCGGACGTGCCCCCTCTATGGACTCTAGCAGACCCCCCTACCCTCCACGACCAGCAGGGCACGGTTTAAGACGTGTGTTAAGAAGCAGCTGGTAGCGTCGTGGTTAGAGCTGCTGCCTTTGGCCCAAAAGGTCGCGGGTTTGGATCCCACCTCTAGCTGTCGTACCTTCAAAAAATTACTCGGCCGTATAAACGGGTGGATGGTTGTATCCGAACATTGCGAGCTGCTTCGGAGAAAAGCGTCAACTAAATGTAAGAACGCAGCGCGTTCTGCCGTAACGCCATAGCTGGGTTCCTATGAAACATCTCATTATGCCGATTTTTTTTTTTTTTTTTAATAAAAGTAAGTTTCAATGGGGAAAAACAGACGGGGGGGGCCACAGCACGCAGATTACAGTAATGAACACCGTCTAAAAATTTGTCGGCAACACAAAATTAAATTGGAAGACGGTGCAAAACCGATCAAAACCATCAGTATGGGGGGGGGGGGGAGTATGAAAATAATGAGAGAATATGCAATTTGTTGCACTTGGTTCTTTGGGTTTTTTCAAAGCACTATAATATCTAATTCTGTTCGAGAGGTATGGTCTTGCATTCACCACTCATCCGACCTTGGGCTCCTAGAAGGCTTCTTTACACCAGCATCACCTTGGTCTACTGCATTTAACTGTAATACGGTCGATCAAAATTAAGCAATAAATTTAAAAAAAAAAAAAAAAAAAAAAATGGTGCAAGTCTGAATATTTGGGCTGGGATCATATTATTCCCAAACCGCCGTCGCGGAAGTTTGGGCTATGCAAATCGCATTCCTCTATTTATCGGATAAAGCCAAACCTCATAATTACATTTACACTTATTCATTTAGCAGACGCTTTTCTCCAAAGCGACGTACGTCTCAGAGAAAATACGATTTGTGCGTTACGTTAGGAGAAGGAGACGTAGCTGCAGATGTGTGACGTTAATTAAAACTCGTGCTACAGCAGAGCTGACCGTGCGGTTCAACCGCGGGGTCACGATCACCGTAACGGATCACCGCGTTCGCCTTGGATGGTTCTACGACGGTTTTATGCAGCACAGACCCAGGGATGCCAGAGAGAGAGAGAGAGAGAGAGCCCTTAACTACACCTGCACAAAATATATCCAAAAAATAAACCCAGCACTCAAGAAACGGAACAAGACGGCGTTCTACCTCGGCTACTTTAAGGAACTCGGACAACTTGGTCATCCGGAGGAGAAATCTCTTATAAATGTCCAGGGCGTCTTTGCACTGGTTCTTCTTCATATCAAAATATTTCTCTGGGTGGGAAAGGGAGAAAAAAAAAAAAAAAAAAAAAAAGAAACGGGGGATTAGCGAGAGAAAGTAGAGCGCGAGGACAGTCGGCAGAAGCGCCCGAAGGCGACGCACCGAGCAGGTTGATGACTCCTTCGTTGTAGGCAGCGAACAGGCGGATGGAGTCCTTGAAGAGGAGCATGAAGGCGGCGTTGATCACCCCGTTGGTGAGCTCGTTGGGGTTGGCCTTACGGAGGGGTTAAAGGCAGACAGGTCACGCACTCGTCACACGCTCGCAATCGCATAAGGGTTTACCAGTAGACGGAGGCCTACGCACAGACGCCAAAGTGACGGGTCTCTACCCGTGCGGACGAGATCGTTCTCGAGGTACCTGGAAGTCCAGCAACGCGTCCAGCTGGTTCTGGATGATCGGCAAAGTCTTGAGCAACTTCTCCGTGTTCATGGTGCGCATCACTCCGTCGACGCTTTCCGGAAGGAAGATGCACACGTTCACGTAAGACCTTCTCCTTCCCAGGCCATGGAGCACTAGGAGTGAGTGTGTGAGTGTGAGTGTCTACAGGTCTTACCCCCTTTTCATTTTCGTGAAGTCGACGGCCACCAGCCTGTAGGAGAGCGCCTTCTCATTCAGGTACCGGCTGTAGCGCCTGATGAAGGTGGACATGTCGTAGCCTGCAAGAGAGGAAGCGGCTTTACTCCCGGATGTTGTAGGACACAACGGCAGCTTCCACAGTCCGCGTCTCGGCTTCACGTCCCCGAGCCCGCAGCGTATTCGGAAGGCGGCGACCAACCTTGCAACGCGCCTTTGTCCAGGAAGTTGTTCAAGTTGAAGAGTGTGTTTCTGGAGGCCAGATACTGGATGAACCTCTGAGGAAAGGGACGAGTCCAAAAGTGAGACGGAAGAAAAGTACCACCGCGTTTCGACCACAAGACAGAATGCATTGGGTGCAATCGCGTGCGCGTGTGTGTGTGTGAGAAGCGGGAGGACGGCTCTCTGGCAAAGGAACACGCAGTTGTACGACACACCATCACGTTCACATCCGCCCCTTGATTTCGAGTGTTTGGTTTTCTGCTGCCAAGGGGCCAAACTGGAGCCATTTCTACAGCTTCCCACAGAACAAGCACCGCCAAGGGGAGGAACCGGGAGGCGCTAGAGCTTCAGGGTAGAGAGACGAGCCAAAGCAAACCTCCTCGAGGGGACACTGGTGGGGGATGGGTAACGTAGGAAGCGCCGAGGAGCGGCATACAATAGACGGCGTAACGGCGCCGACCACCTCGGTTCTTTCTAGAAGGGATAGGAAATGGGCTCAGACGCCGGTCGGTCCGGTCCCGTCGCACTGAACTACAGCGACGAAGCCTCATATTTTCATCATCGCGGCAACTGGGTAGGAATCCTAATGCGTGACCCAGGTGTTCACCCAAAACCATCAGGACATTATAACTTCATAATGGTTCATCGTAGTAGTGAAATGTCATTAAGGGCTCTATTCTGAAGTTCAGCGACTCGTGTTATGCGCCGATTTTGATTTTACGAGAGTAATTGCATTCGCCAGCGGAGGAATTAAACCGAAGGCAGGACTCTTGCTGAAATACCGTGATCCGAATGTACTCATTAGAAGAATCACAATCTGACCGTTTTGTTCTCATTTTTGTAACTTTAACCGAACATTTAAAAGGCACTTTTAATGGTTAGAATTTATACTTGGATGCCTTTGTGTTACAAGAAAGTACTATGGTTTTACATTTACTATAATCTTACCGGAACGTTCAGATGCTTTCTAGAACTTTGAACTGGACATCTGTTACTCTGCACTTTACCCGAAGCTTTTCTCCAAAGCTGCTCACAGTGATTTATCCATCTATACAACTGGGTAATTTTACCAGAGCGATTCAGGGTAAGTACCTTGCTCAAGGGTACTACAGCCAGAGGTGGGATTTGAACCTAGAACCTTTGGGTCCAAAGACAGCAGCACAACGCTACCAGCTGCCAGTTTATCAGAAGATCCAAACGATGTGTAGACCTTAAACAGAGTGCACCGATCTGAACGGCTGTTGAGCTGTTAAAACACGTACGGTTTTGTTTAACGTACTGTATTTTAGCTTTGATTATATGTACAAGAAGATGCAGAGCAGAGAAACATGCCCACACGACGGCGCTAGAACACACGTCACGCTGTGACCGGAAGCGAGTCGGACGGCGGTGTCGGCGAGCCGGGGGAGGGGGGGGGGGAAGAAAAATCAATGCTGTAACAAACTCCACTTAAAGGCAAGAGAGCAGCGCCACAAAGCGGGCCGTATTTGTGCTGACACTCAGCTCAGGTGCTCCGCTGTGTTCGCTCCACTAGCCTACTTCCTCACGGCCCGCACGGAGGCTTCGGAACGAGCCCCGATTCGGAGAGACCCTCCCGCCGGAGCGGCGGCGTCCAATGCGCCGATGTCAGATTAATCTCTCTGTGAGCCGAGGACAGCGGACTTCGGCCGAATTGCCACTATCGCAGCCAGAACAAGGCAAGATAAGGCGATCGAGGGGAAAGGTGGACCGGGGTGAACCGCCCCACCGCTTCCTCGCGTGGCAAACGCCACGTCCCTCCCTTCAAGGGCGTCTCTCTGGCATTTACACTGCGGCCTCCACCTCCACAATGCAAACAGAGCTCCGCGACTTCACATACAAGGTGGGGGGAGTCGGGGAGGTCAAGCACCGGGGAGCCGAAGACCTCGCTTTACTGCGGAACCCAACATCTGGCCCCGAAGCACGGTGCCACTCGGCTCATGAGTTCAGAGAAAAAGAACGGAAGTGACACCTCATCTTGGAGCGTTGTCATCCAAGGGTAGGGTAGGGTAGGGTAGGGTAGGGTAGGGTGGGGGGGGGGGGGGGGGGGGGGGGAATGCACTGAAACACCAGTGACCTTCACGCAACACTTTAGGGGACAAGACTCCACAAAATATCGAGGGCCACCGACAGGGTCTATAAAACACCGAGGGGTACCGAGCAAATCGGGGTCAATTCCAAATCAGGAGGGAAACGACACTTTTCGGAAAGAGATAACAGAAAATGCGACTTTAAAGACATGATGAGGGCGGGAACGGCGAGCTCCCGGCAGCGGGACCGGACCCGATCCCGCTCCAGAAACGACCAGCCGAACTGCACGATGGTTCACGGGATGCGCCCCGCTGCCACGTTTTGAGGAATCGGGAATTTACTCTTTTCTGCCCTCCGATTGGCCAATAGGACTTCCCCCTTTTCCATTTACCTACGCAACACCTCACAGCTTGTTTGCAAAACCGCACACCTGTAGTAAAATCAGACTGATTAATCTCCACACGCTAATGAGATAGCACCTGCTCCCAAAACCGGAACCCAGATCGTTTGCAGCTGAGGGTAATGACAGTTGAGGGGTGTGGCCAGAGAGATGGGCGTGGTCATAAAGATGGGCGTGGCCAAGACAGGCAGTTTCTGTGTTACCTTCAGTGTTTTTCCACTGACAAGGAAGCAGCGAAGGCATGTGATCTTCCACGCTTTATCACAATGGCTACAGTCTGGGCGAGACTTTATGGAGATCATCGCCAGTGTGCTGATATGACGCGCCCCGAGCCTCGAGCCCCACTATCTCCAACACCTTTCCCACCCACCCGGGCTGGGGGTAGCGCACGAGCCGCGTCCCTCGCGTATGATCCAGCCGCCCAGCCATGCCGTTTGCGTGTGTCTGGTGAATGTGTTGTTCTGCGTGCGCGTTTCCTTGAGGAAAAACTCACAGTGTTCTGGGACTCACCTCATTGCCGTACATCATGAGGTGGTGAGTGGTGATGAGGGCCTTGAACACCACCACCCAACTGCTGTTGGCCGTCCTCTCGAAGAGTGTGTCAGCCATCTGGGGGATGTTCACGTTCATCTCGCTGGTGCAGTGGATCAGATCTGCAGCACGCACACACACACACACACACACACACACACACACACAGAGCGTTCATCAGTCCAAGGCCTTTCTCAAGCATCTTGTTCAACACTTGATTGGTCGAGAGCGGAGAACACACACCACAAAGGCCCAAGTTCCACTGGGCATGGATTTACTTAGCAGGCATTTATACAGTTTGCCAATCAGTCGCTCAAGGGTACAAGAGTTGCGCTATGACTTCCACAAGCCCACAGCACCATGAATAAACACCCCACATCCTGGCCCAGGATAAGAGGAATAAATCCAGCAGCTTCCATAGAAAACACATGCGCCAGCGACCCAAGTCCACATGTTCACGAATCCATTCATTCGCATCCTCTAGCTCTTGGCAGCTTTCAGGCCTCTTTCCCGTAGCCCGAGAAATACGGCTGAACGAGAGCAGCTGCCAAGCGCGGTGACGGAGAGCAACCGTAAGATTGCATTGACCATGAATCAGCCATTTCCTGTCCTATCAAACAGAGGCGAGTCTGAAAGCTCCTGTCTGGAGAATGAGAGACGTTTCATCCAGGCAATCTAAGGGGAGCCGCATGATGCGCAGTTTAACAATCCCACTCCGTCTGGCAGGCGGCTAATGTGCAAATCCACCCGCTAAAGATTTTCCTGTCAGGTGCCTGATTGTTATGGATTCCTCCGCTGGGGTTGTGGTTCGTCGGGGAGCAAGCGGCCTGCAGGAGACAAATTAAACCAGGAAAAAGGAGACCTGCCGTTACCTGCACCCAGAAAACGCGAACTTGACGGACGCGGTGCTGCGGCACGTCAGATAAGATGAGGGAAAGCGGAGAGGTGCCCCGGTGCCCCGTTGCCACGGAGCAGACACGGCCCTACGTACATACGAAGCGGTACGCGACCTAGGACGTGGGTCTCATGTTGCCTGTGCGAGTCCTTGCCTTCAGCAAGGGATTTAGCCAGAACCCGTCCGTCCAATCCCTCCGATTTCATCCTTTCCCTTCCTTTGTCAAGCGACCCGAGGAAGAACACTTCCATCCACGCAAAAGCGAACCTACGCTTGCGTTCACACGCATTCGTTCAGCGGACGCTTTTCTCCGAAGCGACGTACGTCTCGTACAATTTGCACATTACATTAGGAGAAAGCGAGACATGGTTTCAGATGCGCGATTCTTAAGTACGGTTTGTTTCTTTCACCACATGCACCAACGTTCATCGCACGAGTAGCTGCGTTAAACTTTATCGGAATATTGACGATTCCTGATCACCTTCCTAGACCGACCTTCCTTTTTTCTGAGGTACATATAAACATTTACTCTACGTTACAGGAGTAGCTGCGTGAAGGTTTATCCGGGGATGATCTTAAATTTATAGTGCATGAACATTCAGACCTTACATGAACTGAAGAGATCATGGGTGAAGTGAGTCTGGAAGAGGTCAGTTTTAAGACCCTTTTTAAATGCAGACAGAGATTCAGCAGTTCTGAGTGAGAGGGGGAGGTCGTTCCACCACAACGGAGCCAGAACCGAGAACCTCCGCGCTTTACCTTCTGTGTGCGGGACCACCAAGAGGGTAGATGCGGAAGAGCGTAGCAGTCTAGTTGGGGTGTAGCGGATGATGAAGTCTTGTAGATATCTGGGAGCAGTTCTATTGATACTTTTGTAGGCCATAACCAGGGTCTTAAATTTGATCCATGTAGCTACAGGAAGCCAACTTAAAAAGCCTTAATAAATAAACAAACAAACAAACAAACAGGCAGCCTTCTGGTCAAAAGCCTGAGCTTGTGATGGGAAGGGTGCAAGGTCAACCAGGATAAACCTAGGATGCTACCAAGAGTTTTAAGTCAAGTCCTTAACCAGACCTTCTTCAGGAGAAAATCCAGATGCACGAAAGAAAGACTGCACAACAGTCAGCTATTTAAATAAATTTGGAAAAGAGCTAAGAGCCTAAATGAATTTGAGATGTGAAGACAGCTGCGATAAACACTTCCCTGGAGTCTGTTAGCTGCTGCAGAGATGGGATTTCCAAAATCTGGAGTGAATCTCCATGTGGGAGGCGCTTTTTGGTGACCAGGTGCTCCTAGGGTAACAACAGCTGCATTGTGGCCAGAAAGTGGCCAATACCTCCCTGAGACCTTTCAATGAGCACTCGCATTCTCCTGTCACAAGTACCAAAGGCTGGAATTCCAGCGATGTGAGGCAGTAAAGCAGCCTGCTGACGTCCCCGGCCTCCGAGTGATATTGTTCGCAGCTCGCAAGTGACTGAAAAGCGTGGGGGGGGGGAAAAAAAAACTGCCCGAAAACATGCCGTTGGGAAACAAATTGATATCTTAGGACATGTAAGACATTTGCGAATTCGTGGCGTTGATGAGCCGAAGTCAAATTTTTGCAGAGATTTGAGCCGTTTCAGTTAATTCCACTGTTCCTACCGCTTAAAATTACAGCAAATTCGGTGTTTTCTGTGCGTTTTCCATCCGTTACGATCGAAACGCAACACCGATCACGAACCGTACGATGACAGGGTGACGCGGTTAGGCTACTCAGCATCCCAAAAACAACAGCAGACCTGGAAAAGGAAATCACTTTCATAAAAGAGCGTTTCTCTACAGGCTCGTTTCGGCATTCGGCGTCCGCGAGCGTCTATAATCGGCTAAATCCAACGCGCGTGTAACGAAACCACCTAATCGCATGACTCAACGGGACGTCACGAACCCTTCAACAACGCCAAACAATGAAGCAGAATTGCTCACACACGACACTCCATTGTGCGGCGCGCACACACTCTGCAGAGCGGCAGGTGACTCCACCCACTATAGTGAGACGGGATAAATGAGGGGTGGAAAATTATCTGTACACACTGGCGACGGAGGTCTAAAATGTATCCGGAATACATTTAAGAATAGAAGTGCTGTCCTCTGCTACTTGAGATGGAAGTCGCAGATGTGGGACGTGTTTTCTGGACAGAGACGTCCGACGGGACCCATCGGTTGGGATCAAGGTTCCCAGCTCGGGCTTCTCGGAGCTGCAGCTCCCCAACGTGGCGGCTGACCTTCCTTCACGAGCATCACGTCCCTGGGTCACGCGGGTTGAGCTGCTCGCTCCAACCAGCAGGACGGCAACGTCTTCCATGAGGAAACGGAGATCATTACATAAGTGCTTCGCCCTTCCCGACGGAACGGGCCTCAAGAGCGTAGAGCGTAACTACAGTACGTGAGCTGCGCCGGAGAGGTATCCCGCTGTGTAAACGGCCCAAGTGTTAAAATTTAAACCAGTTGCTCCGAATGAGCAACCAAACCCCCACGACACGAGGCCCTCGGAACAGTCGTCTTACGCAAGGCGAAAAATGCCAGAAAAACGACGTCAGCGAGCGCAAGGCGGCTAACAAAGCAAACAGCCAAACAACAAAGGAGCTGCTCGCGTGTGCCAGCTCTGTTTGCCGAGGCCTCTCCTGCACCGCCGCATGTGCTTCCCGCTCCCAATATGGCTGGAGAAATTATGCAAAACAGCAGCGCATCTCACTCCGCCACCCACCGAGCAACCGAAATAGGTGTGCAGGGTTCAAAGGAATGTTCCGGAACATCCCTTCAGCTCGCAATCATCTGCTGAGGATCCATTTCCAGAGCGCATCATTACGGTATTTTCCATATGTTTGATCCCGTAAAGAGTTAAAAGGCGAACGCCTGGTTGTAATGTGCATGGACCACCTACGGACGAGTGGAGCCAGCGCTCTCCGCTATTGGACATTTGGCTGTACTGTACGGACCCCCTGCCGAGTCCCTAATGATGCAGCAATGCTGCACACAGCAGTTCAGATGCAGGGAAGCGGCCCGGGCAACGCCGGGACGCTCCAAAAAGAGCATGACGTACTGTCGGCACCCGCCAAACAGCTTACGCTGCTAAAAATACCGCACATCCCCCCCCCCCCCCGCCGTCGCCATCATCCCACGGGGCACGTGGGGACGGACACGGCGAACGTTCCCCGGCCAATGCTCCCAGGTATACACCAGCTGGAGGGCAGCTCAGGCCACTGGGACATCACAGCTTGGCTGCACGGCTAAGAACGAAGTCCTGGCAAGTTCCGAGGGCACTCATCGCGTAGATATAGAACGAGCAGAACTGCTCGAGCCCAGCGAATACAACAGATAAGAGAAAGGCTGCGCAGAAAAGTGGAGACGTCCAAACAAGGATGGAATATGAACAGCATTTCATAACGAAACACGGTGAGTGTCTGATAACTGTGCCCCGGAAGAGCTTTTGTTGAAGGCGCCACGTTAGACGGCAAGGTTTCGGCCGCTCCGTCTCTTACTGCGCTACTGCGGTGACTCTCATGACCCTGTAGTCCTTGGACAGCCAGTCTCAGATGGTCTACATTCATATGACTGATACTTTTGTCTGCCGGGATTTTTAAGTTGGTTGCATCTTGATGTCTATATAACGTGACAACAGACCACACTGTAATACACTGTTTTACTATGAAGAATGTACAAATTAAGGTCCACAGGTTTAATGTAGAGAGAGGAGTCTTAGGGCACAAGACGCTCACCATGACCCGTCCACACAGCCCTCACCTTCCCAACACCACTGAGCTCCTGCTTACAACATAATGTGATCACCATATGTAGCTGCTACTGTGTGTGTGTGGGGGGGGTACAGTAATTATTTATAATGTTCCATCAGGATTGAAAATTGTTAATATTGGCAGACATGTAGAAATGTGCCTGCTGGCAATCTGAACAGCATCCCCCCCCCCCCAGTTGGCACGTTATTCACTGGTTTATTGCAACAAGTAAGTAGAGATGCTTGAGCAGCAGCTGCTGAGACCGGCTGCCTTGCGCCGTCCAGCTCCATGACAACGCCGAGACACACGTCCAGCTGCGGGTTCCGCTTTAGCGCCTCACCGCTGGGCAGCTCACGGAAACGGGCTCCTGTCAGATTCACATGGCAGTAGACCTTCCTACATGTAAGTGTCAGTATCTGATTTAACGGTTCTCCTGTTGGAAACGGATGCAAACATCAGCAGCAGGTGCATCCTATTGAAAGCATGTGAAAGCACCGGGTTGGTTTAGGCTGAATGACCTTTGCAGTTGCTGAAACGGCGATACACACAGAGGAAGCATTCGGGTCTGTGGTCTCAGGACACACACCTGCAGATGAAGTACCTCTGTCACGCATCCCAGATATTGTGTGATTTTACTACACGATCGACTGCGGTTCTGTACAAAGCTTACGATCGGGGTTTGGGGTTAGAGTTGATGTAACACTGACGGTCACGTGTCTCTTGACCCAAACAGAAAGCTGGCGTTCTGACATTCGCACGGGGACGAGATAGATTGGGAAAATCCTCACTGGCTGTGATGTTTACCGCGCCGTCTCCCACGGTATCCAAAATCTCACCCCAAAAAAACGTGCAAATTAACGTACGTGACTTTGAATCCGAGAGACTGGGCTGTCACTTTTGACAGGCGATGGAAAAAGACAATTTTCCACCGAAGGCTGGGCTGCGACTGGATGTCTGTGTGGAGTTTGCATGTTCTCCCTGTGTCTGCGTGGGTTTTCTTCAGGTGCTCTGGTTTCCTCCCACAGTCTAAAGACATTCTGTTCTGCTTCACTCATAGTGTGTGAGTGACAGAGAGAGAGAGAGTGTGTTCCACTGATGTATGGATGAATGTAAGTAGTGTATCTAGCAATGTAAGTCACCGCGGTGAATAAGGTATGTGGACTGATAACACTACAGAGGTCATTGGAAGTGGCTTCGGATAAAAATGCAGTGATGTAAATGCGGACACTCCTGCTTTTACCTGGAATTTTACTCTTTAAACTTCACTGAATGGTCGTATTGACGGCTGTTACACGAATGAAAATAGATAATAAAAGAAACGGTTCCGAATGTCCCCTGGGGGCGGACCAATGGTTGTCTGAGTCAGTAACCTGTCAGGGGACACAGCCCGGGTTCGAGTGGAAAACGCTTTGTGTTATTATAGTGGACTAAATCATGTTTAAATAATGAAATAATTATTATAATGTGATCACGGAAGCGGGTTCAGGCTAAATGACACGGCGCACATCGCCACCCGAAAGGCCCCCCGTCAGTGGTGATGAATGAACCCGAATGAACCTGAATGAAACGCGCGCGCCGGCGGTGGAAAATTACCCCCAAAAACTGGGTGCCGGCGCGTGCCGGGCGAACGCCTTCCTGGCTGACATACCCTGTTTTTTACGTGGATCTCCGCAATGAAAGAGAACGGCGTAGGAGAGCCCGTTGTTTTGTGAGGAGGAGGGGGGGTTCATGGATGCTGGCCCGTCCATTCACGCGCCCGTCACCGAAAATGGATCATCATGTATTCACCGGAACGGGACGATGCGCCACACACACACACACACACACACACACACACATATATATATACACCCCGCACGCTTCACGCGCCCCCTCAACATGGATCATGACATGTGCAATAAAGAGACACACGGGGTGTTTTAGGGGAGCCGGCAGCCAGGGGCACTTACAGTCGAGGTGCTTCCTCTTCGGTCCGCTCACTTCGTGCGTCGTGGCCTTGCACACCGCCTTGCTGATGGCCGAGCCGGTCATGCTGTGCTGAGCCGCCGTGATCCGATCCGTGATGGACTGTCCCGACATCGTGGACGTGGACTAACGATCCGGCGGAATTCCTTAACAAATTATGACGATGATGATGATGATGATGAGGAGGAGGAGGAGGAGAAGGAGAGATGCTCTCTCTTAAACGCCTGGAAAAAGACGGACACCCTCACGGACTGAGAAAACATGCAGCAAATACTACCTAGTGAAAAATGTGACTAATCCTGTGGTTCGCGGATGGTCAGATGTCCAGCTGACTCGCTCATCCGGTTAAAGGAGCAGCAGCAGCAGCAATATGATAATGCTAAATAATATTCCTGCTTCCCCCGGGCCAGTGTAGCAAAGCGAAACCGGGTTCACAGAAGTACCGACAAAGCAGACCGTTTGAAGATGTTTATCGGGGCGTCGCGAGCGGAGCGGAGCGGAACGGAACGGCAGACGGAGACGGAGCGCGTGTCGATACAAAGTAACAGCGCGACCGCCGAGCGTCAACGTGCGGAGCTGTCAACGTGTCACTTGGTCGCCTCTCGGCGAATTAAAGAGCCATCAAAGCGGCGCGCTTCCCCACACGGAACCCGAACGCATCGCTAACCCGTCCGTGTGTGAATCCGACCCGCTTGCCTGGCTTGCTTCGTTCGAGTCTACGCACACGGGTCCGAGTGGGACATGCCGGACCGACCGACCGACCGACCGCCGGGCTCGCGCCTAAAAGGAGAAGTGAAGTGATTGTCAGCCTCCTAATCTTGAGCACATCAGTCCGTTTCCGCCTCCTTCTCTGTCTCGGCACCCAGAAGCGAACGAAAGGCTCCGATCCGTCAGCTGCTCATGTCTGATCGGCGGCTCCCTGCGCTCCTTCCCGTCCTTCCCCGCGTTCTCCCCTCTCGGCTTTTTTTTTTTTTTTTTTTTTTTTTTTTTTTTGCGCTCGTGATTCCGGTTTATTTGAGAATGTATTATTACTGTAGACAAAATGGCTCCGCAGGAATCAGGTGATCAGAGGAGGGGCTGATGTGGTCGGAGCAAAAGCCGCGGGGGGTGGAGGCAGGGAAGGAGGGGGAGAGGAGGGGGGGGGTGATAAGGTGGAAATGCGATCGTCGCGAGAATCCGGCGGAGCTATTCCGAGTGGAAGTGCTTGACTCTCGCAGGAATCGCGTGTAGGTGCCCTAAATTAAGCCCAGCGATTTGTGACGGATCATTTGTTATTTATGCTGCCGGACAGAAGTCCTCACGGTCCATCAGGAGACATTTTAAGGTCGTTCTTTGCGAATGTGCCTCCAGCCCATCATGCCCTTGACTCAGAGCTCCCTGGTAGCCATGTGCTGCACTTGGGCTCATTTCACTCCCCCCCCCCCCCAACCCTTCAGCACTGCAGCACTGGAGTCACAAAATTTGGATAGACGAACACTAAATGTTGCATAATGTCAGTCCATTTCATAATGTCATTTCGCAATGGCACTTTGTTGCTTCGGTCTGATGAAAACACGCCGTAACACTTGCGGAGTAGTGTAGATCATGCCATGGGAACCGCAGCCTGAATACAGGCTACGCGAAGAGTTCAAACATGGGCGGGGGGTTGGGGGGGCTTTGAAGAGTCCCTGTACTGACATCCTCTGCCTGCTTGTGTTTAAAAATGCAATGCAAGGTTAATTTGCCATGCTGCAGCTCTCCGGAAATACAGTATAAAGAGAAAGTAAAAGCAGGGGTGTGAAGTCGGGCCCTTTAAAATCCGCAGGGCCCCAGCAGTCAAGTGATTAAACTTGTATTTTGGACAGAAAGTAACACAATCTGCACCTCCAGGTATAAGTGAGCCGAGCCTCGCGCTCTTCGGTGGTCCGCGTTCAAAAAGACTCGCATCTGTGAAGGCCGGGAGATGATATTTCCTATCCAAACAAGTTGGCCTACTTTAGTGCGATGAGGGTGAGAGCACGGTGGCAAAAGAGGAACCCAGAGAGCTTCTGCGGGGCCTGGCAGAGCTCGCATCTAACATCTGGGTAAACGGGAAAGAGTTAAATAATAGGTGTGGTTTCTCAGCTATGTTCAAGTTCTGCGGGAAGAAAACATCGCGACGCACGTCAACTACGCTGGACGTCTGTAGCAGCTCCCTGAGCCCTTAATGACCGTTTACAGAGGGCCGGGGAACGAAGATCGAAAAAGTGTCTCCAAGCTCAGCTGTAGGAAAAGAATGCATCGGTCGGTCCCTTCGCCCTCAGTCTGTCACACAAGCAGTGGTATTTTTTTTCACTTATTTACAGGAAGTGTGTGTCTACACAAAACTAACCAAGCCACATTGCATCTGGAGGATGTGGTCTGAAATACAAAATCTTGCAGGATTGCTATTCAAAGACAACACGCCTTAGGGCTCAAAACAGGTCAGCACACGTTTAGACATATGAACATTCCTCACTTCTCGCTCAGGATACTCCCAAGATGTCAAAGAACTGGAATCAGAGAGAGAACTTCATTATTACCTCTCATTCGATACATTCTCGGGTGCATTTAATTTAATTTTTTTATTATAATGTATCGCAAAGGGTGATCCTTTTCATCTTTAAAACAGAACAAGGTGATCTTTACCAGGGATTCTATTTCAATCAAGTCTTTGCATTCCACAGTCAGAAAAGCTGCAGATTATTTTACTGTGCACTATAACATAGGAACTGAATAAGCATAGGAAATATCTATCCTTTTTAAAATTTATATAAGTCTATATATAATTGATGTGCATTGATGCACAGAAAACCTTAACAAATCAAACCTAGAAACTGCTTTCACTGCAGAAAAAAAAAAGCGCGATTGTGAAGGCGGCTGTAGGACAGCGCCATCTAGTGGTGATGTTTTACTGCAGGAAAGTATCCATAGCAACCTCAAACAGCTGTATCCCATGGCAACGCAAGTTGAAGCCTCGGTGTATCTTCAGAGACCTACAGTGGAATAGGTAGTTCAACCCTGAGAAGCTTGGAACTGCGCGTGCTGAATGATGCCAGTATGTTCTTGGTGGTTTACAGATACATGTCCGTGTATCGATGCGTGCGACACGTGTTTCTTGTCAGTCAGGAATTATTTTCCGCCGAAGAACGGTAGCATGATGAGGATGACAGCAAGTTCAAGGGCTTTCTGTAGAACTGCGATCAACCATTAGAGTCTGTGAAAATAAGATAGCACTGGTCAAACCCTCCATGAATTGCGGCGTTGCCGTGGAGCACCGGGGATCCCGAGAGCTGAGTCACCTGGAACTGCGTATTCCTGCTGGGGTCACATTTGGGAAAGTGGCTGAAGGTCAGGAGCTGTACAAAACACAATGTAAATAATAGACTGTCATGAAAGCTCAGAACAGTAATACAAGTATGAAACACAGGTTGCTGGGACTGTTTACCCTGACCCAGCACCCTCCTGGCGGTGGTGTCACTGCTCAGTAACTAGTGCCTAGGTGACAGGTGTAGTCTGGCCAGGTTTAGCCCAAAAACACTGCACAGAGTCACTTTGGGGACTCACCTCCGAAGGTGACGTGTGGTGTCAGGTGCAATGCTGTCAGGTGACAGGCACAAAAGGAACAGATCCATACAGACTAGATCAGCACAATGTAAAGTGACTCTGGGTACAAGAAAGGTCTCCACACTGGGGGGAGGAGCCCGAGCTTGAGGAGGAGGAGGACATTATACAGTATCTCCACTCTGGCCAGGGAATCCATGGATTCCCCGCGGGGGGAGTTGGAGACTTGCTGGAGAAAAGGAGATAGGAGTGTCCTGATTGGATTCTTTTCACCACAACTCTTACCATGGATGGATGGATGGATGGAAGTAGTCAAAATGGGAATTACCCCAGATATTATCAGCACATACTGATTTACATGCATTAATCTCTCATAGTGCAATTAACTGATTAATTCATGACTTGTAGATATTTTAACAGTTTATTCAAATGATTAAGCATCAAACATCTCCATTTTAGACTAAAAATAAAATAACAATATTTTAGTAGGAATATAATGAAAAAATTTGGATAGCAAAAATTAGATTGCAATACACAGACTGGAACATGAAAATATTTCCATTCTAGTGATGATTTAAGAGCCTATACAATTTTTTTTTGGTGTTTATTACAAAATTCTCTTCTTCAGATTGAATATTTATAGTTCCACAAATATCCTCATTAAAGCTGCACTGCAGAAATACACTTGTTGCTTTTAAAACCTAAGCAAAAACACAACAGTGCAAGTGAGCGTGGAAATGAACACGCTGGCGGTTAACAGTCTAACAGCAGCCCTCTGCGCAGGCGTGTGGTGCGGCAGAAATGCGCACGTGGATCGTGGAATCGGAATCACCGCTAATCATGGTCCATCACGGTCAATCTTGACCAAACGCAAGGTTCTGATGGGACAGCCTACATCACACAATGAAAGCAGAGCACAGCACGAGGGCCCAAGTTAGGGTTAGTGGTGCACAGTCTGCACAGTCTCTGAGTGTGGGTGCTGCTAAGACAACTGATACCCAGTGGGGAAACTAGCAACCGAATAATTTGCACCAAATATGTCAGAAAAAAAAGATGCCAACCACACTGTCCTACACGCTCACCAGCCGCTGAGATACTAATCAGATGTGCGTGACACACGCTCACCGCGGACGGCCTCCTCGATGTTCCCAACAGCACCGTTCGGGCAGATTCGTTTCACATAATGAGCGACTGAGTTTACGCCCAAAGTCCTCGGAGCCCACAACTATTTTCCATATTACATTATTCACCGCTTTTTTTTTTTTAAAAAAACTTCGGTTTTATCACATGAATAAAACTGGAAAGTATTTGATAAATTCAAAGTATGTGAACCCTAAAGGAATGGTCATTATTCCTATGTGAAACATTAAAGTAAACTTACAAAATCTAAATGTTAATCTTAAAATAAATTTCATACCAACAGAACCTGGGGTTCACTTATTTTTCCACCTGCACTATATCCGTGTTTCTACTACACACACGATTTCCTCTAAAGCGCCGTATCGAATTGCTCATTACACACCTACTATGTCACATGAGAAACGCTGCTTCTCATTAAATAACCATCTTGTGGTGAAACTAAGGGACCCAAAGGGCTCACATTCTTTCGAGCAGCGCTGTATGTGCATCTTAAAAGATCGAAATGATAAGAAATATTAGGGGAAATCACTTATTCCCCGTGCCGCGATGCTGCAGTCTGTCTTGTTTCTGACCACCACCGCCTTTTTAAACATATTCAACAAAGATCCAAAGCACTGCATCTGCACCGCGAACAGACTACATATTTAGGTCTGATTTGTCTAGACTGGACATTTCAGATGATAGACTCAGACAAAGAGCATCCTGTCCCTGTGCCGTGGACAAGAATAGCATGAAAGCTGCAGTCTGATTGCATCTCTCAGCGCCTGCGCTTACGGACACATCCGCCAGGGCGGTCCAAGTGAGCGCTGTCACATGCTTGTGGCCATGGTCAAGTTGCTGGCTCCTCCTACTTATGGTTGACAGCTGGGCTTTTAGAGTTTGACAGCAAGTCAAAGGCAGTTGATACTGTGGTTGTAGATCGTCCCCGCAGGGACCGTGCTGTCCTCCGTCCTTCATCCCTGGCCGTTAAGTCCGCAGTCACCGGCGCCTCACCGGCCAGGTGGGCTGGAGTCGCGAGCAGGCGTTGCAGGTGGGCACGGTCCGCCCCTTGGGTTCATTATCGAACCTAGGCAGAACGACCAGGTCCGTCCTGGACTCAGCAGCAGGGCTCTCAGCATTGACCAGTATGTTGTCCACCAGACACTGGATGGCTGCGTCTATGTTGGTGTCCTCCTGAGAGACAGAGCGACAGGTCCGCATTTACACACGAATGTGGACGCATGGCGAGAGCAGACACAACCCTTGGCGTTTAGCTCTACAGCTCTACGCTCATGTCCACTATACACCACAAGACGGCCCAAGGCCGGTTTGTCCCTTACTCTGCCCTAAACCGGCCGTCCACAGCTCCCACCTTGGCAGAGGTCTCGAACCAGCCCACGAAACCGTTGTCCCGGCAGAAGGCGTCCAGCCTGGGCAACTGGCAGCGCAGGCCATGTAGCGACTGGTCAGCCTTGTTGGCCAGCAGCACGGTGGGGACAGACCTGCCGTTGCTCAGCATGACCTTCGAGTCAAGGTCGCCCTTCCACTTCAGCACGGCCTCAAAGGTGGAAGCACGAGTGACGTCAAACACCAGCAAGGCGCCCACAGCATCACGGTAGTACACCCGCATCATGTTGCCGCACCTCTCCTGCCCTGGAACACACATTGGGGACACGAGGTCAGCATGTCCAGAAAATCAAGTTCTCACATCTCCATGGCCTTGGATTTTCACCTTAACAGTAACCCACACATCATCTGAAACCACTTGTCCCATACAGGGGGGGTCGCAGGGAGCCAGAGCCTAGCAACACAGGGAGAAAGGCTGGAGGGTGAGGGGACACAGCCAGGACAGGACGCCAGTCCGTTGCAAGGCACCCCCAGCAGGACTCAAACCCCAGACCCACCAGAGAGCAGGACCCCATCCAACCCACTGCACCACCACAGCCCACCTGTTTTTGCACAAATTTTAATGCAATTTCATTAATCAAGAAGTGAAAAGGTTTTTTTTTCCCAGTGGCAGAGAGCAGCAGTCGGTCCAGGTCTGGTTGTGGTTCAGCAAAAGTTTTAGTCATAAATGAAAGAGAGCACCGCAGATGCTCCATCTTCTGTCTCCCACAATCCGCAGAAGCATCTGGATGCTTTTGCACACAGTTTAAATTAAATCCAGCCTGCACGTCATGCGGTGTGATGGCTTAATTTTGGAAAACTGTAAATAAATTTTTTCCACGTGAGCGTGGAGAGACGGTTACAAAGGCCTTAACTTAAGGGCGTTATGAGCCAATGATTTCTAGACCGCACTCACTGTATTAGAGGATCTCGTGTCTCTTAACTTAGGTCCAGTGTGAGGTTGAAATAAGTTGACCATCAAGTGCACCCACCATGCGCACGCGCGCGCGCACACACACACACACACACACACACACACACACACACAAATACCGGCGATGTCCCACAGCTGCAGGCGCACGACGGTCCGCTGGTCCCGCTCGACCACCTTGAGCCAGAAGTCCACGCCGACCGTCGCGCGGTAGTGCTGCGAGAACACGCGCTGCACGAGGCGCTGGATGATGGAGGTCTTCCCCACGCCGAGGTCCCCGATCACCAGCACCTTGAACAAGTGCTCCTTCTGCATGATGGTCAAATAATAAGCGTCCGCTCCTCAGAAACGCCCGTCTCGTGCTACACTGGGCACCGCACTCGGGATTTTTCGGACCGCTCGCGCGATCGAAAACTCACGTGCGCGAAATTACGCATCCTCGCATTCATTGCACGAGTTCGCATACGTTGCGAAGGACGCGGCTGTTTGAAAAGCGTAAGCAAAGTTTGATCCAAGAACGTCAGACCTGTCAGTGACACGACTTCTGCTCTTCAGTTGTTAGCGGTTTTATTTCCTTCTATAGCGACAGGAAATAATGAGAGCGACTCAGATGAACAGATATTTACTGAAACCTCAGAGAAGTGACAGATCTGAGGTCCGAGGCTCGACAGGAACAGAACAGAAGCGCGGGGCGGCGTTAGCGGTGTCATCCTGGGAGGAGGACCGCATCCCGCGGGGGGGGCGGACGGACGACACACACATGATGATCGGGGGGGGATGGGGCTGGTCCGCAGAAATGCGCTCCCCTGCCAGTGCCATCAGTATCAGTCAAGTTTCATTTCGCCCAAAAGACATCCTGTAAACATTGCAGCACATTTTGATCGCCTTAAGTACCATATAGTACAGTAGCGTCCTCATAAGGCGGCACGGTGGCACAGCGGGTAGAACTCGGGCAGTTCGGACTCCTACAGCCCAAAGACATACAGTTCAAGTGAATCACACCAATGACTGGCGACTAGTCCAGGGTGTACCCCTATTACCTTTGCTTCCGGTGACTCCGGGATAGGCTCCGGACTGCCGCGACCCTGACAAGGACAAACAGTAAACGATCGTGAGTGATATTCCAGACATATGATTATGTAAAATATATAGTATACTGCATTATTCAGACCCCTGAGCTTAATTGCTTATATCCAGCTGTATAACAATTGTAGAATTAAAAGGAAAGGGCTAACTACCCACTGTTATATGACCAACAACATACACAGTCACCAGTTTAAAAAATGTACATATTTTGCTTTAGTGGATCCAAAATCTGGAACTGATGTGCCTGTTATCCAGACAAATATAATCTACAACTATGATCTGGAGCTGAATGTTTTACTAAAGCAGTGCAGGTAAATTGCTTTCTCTCTTGAGCTGAATGAGCAAAACTTCCGCCAAAACGGAGCGCAGAACCCAGGCCGCCCAGTTTGATGCCCCTACATAACAGCCAATACGGTAGCACCGCCGACCACGTGACTGCGCTTTTACGCGACGATCCCCATGCGTGTGCGCTTCTATTAGGAGTTTTACAGCGATGTTGCTGATGCGGGATGAGTCAGGCTATATGATGCTACTGGTGCCGCTGCCATTTCATCAGCGAAATTTCCAAACATTTCTCCATCTTCAACAAATGGGATAAAAAAGGAGCGGGATTAAAACAATAAAACCGAGCGCAAAAGTCGGAAGTAGATTACAGTTGTTTTTATTTTCCTCCCGACGTCGAAGAGCAGAATTAAAAAGGACGTGCTGAAATCAGATCCAGCCAATTCCTCGCGGTGCGACTGACTGGTTTCTGCCCGTTGTTATTAACACGAACAGATCGCCGTAAAAAGGATCTGCTGCGTTGTTTTCCTGGGCAAATGTGCGATTAAGCGTGTTCTTCATCGAGGACTGCTGGTTCACGGTGTATTTTTTCACAGAAAAGACTGTCCCTTCCATACCATGGAGTTTGCTGTTCTCGAGCTCTGAAAGACCAACCCGCGCACCGTAAGGACTGATGATGTATAATATTCCACCATCGCATCGTCTTTTCATACACTGTGATTCATGTCGTCGCTTGTGCTTTATTTCTCACTTCTTTCATTTTTTCTTTTTTTATATATAAATGTGCCTATATATAGGCCCTGAGTAATAACGCAAAGGTGTAACACATCAGATACATTGTTACTGATATGTCAGGATAACATTTGGGTGGGTTAAGATTTTACAATAACCTATTGCCCAGTGCCTCTTCTCTCTGTTTTTTTTTTTTTCCTATTTTGGATATGGCAAGCTGCTAAAATGAAATTCTGTAATGGATGTAATTGCTGCCAAGCTATAAAGGAATAACATATATTGACAGCAAATAGTACCTGCAAAATGGAGGCCAGCTGACCTTGGATGTTCAGGGATGCAAATGGTTTTTCCACCCACAGGGGGATTAAAATGTGTGTATTGTGAGAGCTGTGTTTGAACAGGTCGTTCTGGGTGCGCTCCGGGCCGCCCGGTCCCATCCGGACCCACACAATGGCCGAGTGTCCATGAGCGATCCCGAGCGGGCCGTGAGCGCTGAGCCGCACGGCTGCCATCAACACCGCCGCGCTGGGGGGCGGGGGCTGGGGGAGTGGGATTAAAACACACACACACACAGACACAGAGCAAAAAGGCCACAATTTATCTATAGTGTCAATTTTAAAAAAAAAGACACTGTAGCACTTGCCTTATGACCTCCAGCATTATTTTCTGGACCAGACCGCTGGCCAGTTGTCCTTTCAGGCCTCTTTAGGATGTGAATTATTTAGTGACAAATGTAGTCTTTCTAGGCTGTGTTTTTATCACACTATCATTTCCACTAATCTGAACTAGATCCTTTAACAACCCAGCACGAGAAATAAAAAAAAAATGTGTTATTGTTCGATGATGAGTTTATGGGATTCGGTTGGTATGAAGGTGTTGGTCTTTGAATGGATATTCTAACACACAAAACACATGCTTTCCCCTTGGATACGCTCATTTCTGTTTGGGGTGGGGTGGGGGGGCTGTCGGAGCAGAAGCACACAAAGAGCCGCCGTGTTCTTGTCCGTTCGGCCCTCGTTGAAATTCAGAGGCATCGCTCTCCCAAGGCGATGCGGTGAGGGGGGAGTCAGGAGTGAGGAGGGAGGAGTGAGGAATGAGGACTGAAGACTGAGGATAGAGGAGTGAGGAGCAACGGGAGAGGAGCCCAGAGAGCAGAAAGGGGCGTTAGGTTGCTATGGAGTTGTGTGTTTAGTCCCCCCCCCCCTCCGCAAAGTGTTGCCGTGGTCCTCTCCTCCACTCACCACCTTCTCTTCTCGCCAGGCTTACAGGAGACATGGAGGCGATATGGCTGTACCAGTTCCGGCTGATCGTGATCGGCGACTCCACCGTGGGCAAGTCCTGCCTGATCCGGCGGTTCACGGAGGGACGCTTCGCCCAGGTGTCCGACCCCACGGTTGGCGTGGATTTCTTCTCGCGTCTGGTTGAGATAGAGCCAGGAAAGCGCATTAAACTTCAGATCTGGGACACCGCGGGCCAGGAACGCTTCAGGTGGGGCGTCCGTGTCATTCCCGTGGTCTCGCTCATTGGGCACTCGGGTGGAACTCTGTCAAAGCAGCTTTTGCATCATCTAGCTTTGGGTGTGTCGTTCGTGATATTGTTACACTTGTACAAGATAGTTTGACAAAAGTCAGTTCGATGACGCAGTTGTTCATAGGATAATTACACAGAGCCAGGAGATATGCGTGTAGGATCACCTTGGCGCCACAGCTTGCGCGTCCGAGTGACGCCGGATGACGGCAGGGAGGCCGTGGGAGGACGGCACTGTAATTATGACACAGCAGTGACGAGGAGAGGCCAGAAGACACCGCGAGCGCAGATATTATTAGTAAGTGAGACCTGAGGGCGCAGTGAGCGCTTCTGGTCCAACGCACGACCATGATGATGTGGCCCGATCGTTTGCTTCACACGCTTCGGGTTTGGAGATCGAACGCCGTTAACGACGGAGCACCCGCTGTTGCAACAATAGATCACAGGTGTCCGTACGGGCTGTTCGAGACCCTCTGATTCGGAGAAAGAAAGCCAGAAGAATACTGGGATTCTGCAAACATGGGTGCAGTATGGATGTAGGCGGTCGGTTCTTGGTGTTTTTCATCCGTTTCATCATAATTGCATGATCCCGGATCATTTTTTCAAATAAACTCCTTGTAGAGTTTTCTTTTTCTAACAGTCATCATGTTTTCTACAAAGTGAAGGTTCGCCAACATGAGCTACATTACATTATAGTTCCGGAGTCACCAGTTTAACACGTGTACGGTGCTGCTTGAAAGTATGTGAACCCTATAGGGATGGTCATCATTCTTGTATAAAATATCAAAATAAAGTTAGAAAATCTAAATCTTAACTCATGAACTTAAAAAATTAATTAACAGTTATGATTCACACACCTGATTCTGCTCACCTACTTGGGCTTCACTTATTTGGCACCTGCACTACTACCGTGTTTCTACCACACACACACACACACACACACACACACACACACGATTTTCTCTAAAGCAACATATGGAATTAGTCATTACACACCTATTATGTCAGGTGAGAAAGACTGCTTCTCATTAAATAACCGTTTTGCGGTAAAACTAAGGGCTTCACGTACTTTCAAGTAGCAATGTACATATCTGCCCTTTTAGGATGCACAATCAGTAATTTATTATGCCAGTAATTTAGGAAACACATTCTTACTGTGGCATATAGCGAATTATACAATCATTCTATTCATATGCCATGTTTCTGAGGGTGTGCAAAGGGATTTTTCCTGAGAATATCCTTGTCAGCACTCAAAAATGTAAATATATATACGCCATGATATCAGAAAATACACTGTAACAGTTATAAAAACAAAAAAGTGCTTACAGATGCACCGGTAAAGGTACATCCAGACTTACAGAACACATTCCAGCTTTTAACTAAATACTTTTACTGTGAGGAAAACTGAACATGTGGAATATTTATGATGGGAATTATCGTTTTCTGTGATTTTTCGTGACTTGCGTGGTCCCTCTGAATTGGAACATCGGTGGAGCCCTGTTGACCTTCTGGTGGATAAAGTCACTCCATCCAGTTATGAGCAAAGGAAACATCCTTTACTTTGCTCATCGCTGATATGACTTTTACGTGACTGAACCCTAATGCTGCGATTCTCAGCCATATGGGTGCTGCATGTCAGCACTGACCTGGGGGTCAAATGCCTGGATCTGTGTGATGATCTTCCAGCTGGTTTCCTCTCTGTCTGCTGGGAAGCTGTATGTCAGACCCCTGGGAGAGTGGCTCCTCGGGCTTTGCGAGAGCGATGCCGTTACACCTCCATAATGACGCACTCACTCACTCACTCACTCACATAAAGAGCCTGGCAAAATGATGAGCTTTAAATAACTGTTGTGTCTCCACCCCCTCTCCCACTGGACTCCCACTATGCTCTGTCCATCGCTCATATTTTCGACTTGCCATCCATTCTTTACACACATATGGCTATTTACTCAACCTTTTCCTCCTCCCTGGTCCCTTTTGATTCTCCATCCTCCACCGCTCTGACCTTACCTTTGATGCTGCGCACACCTTGCAACATCCTCCCTGTCTCTCCTCCTCCCCCTCCCTCCTTTCCCTCCTCAGGTCCATCACCCGGGCCTACTACCGCAATTCGGTGGGCGGCCTGCTGCTCTTCGACATCACCAACCGGCGCTCCTTCCAGAACGTGCACGAGTGGCTGGAGGAGGCGCGCAGCCACGTGCAGCCGCACGGCATCGTCTTCCTGCTGGTGGGCCACAAGTGCGACCTGGAGGCGCAGCGGCAGGTCACCCGGCAGGAGGCCGAGAAACTGGCGGGCGCCTACGGCATGCGCTACGTGGAGACGTCGGCCCGCGATGCCATCAACGTGGAGAAGGCCTTCACGGACCTGACGCGGGACATCTTCGAGCTGGTCAAGCGCGGGGACATCACCATCCAGGAGGGCTGGGAGGGAGTCAAGAGCGGCTTCGTGCCCAACGTGGTCCACTCCTCCGAGGAGGTCACCAAGAGTGACCGCAGGTGCTTCTGCTGATCGTGCTGCTCCCGATCCGACACGCTCGCTCCCGCCTCTGCGCACGCCTGCCTGTTGACGTTTCTGTTGGCTGCTGTCTTTGCGACCCGCCCAAACCACCATCTAAAACCGTGGACAGCCCCATCATCCTCAGTTTTCAGAGTTCCACCCCAGATCTCTCTTTCCTGGATACTCGTCCTCCATCCTCTCGCCTGACCGGGCGTCCCTCTCCTATTCGCCCCGTCCCATCTGGTGCGAGGATGGCACACGTACAGGGGAATTCTGCGAAGCAGGAGCGAGGGGTGGTTCCGTGTCTCCGGGATAAGGCCTGCTCTGGGCTGACAGCATGCCAATCAAACTTGCCTGTTTTTAATGACTTTTCCTCCCCCCACTGTCAAACCTTGGCCCGAACCCGGTATGTATGGGCGCCCGGAGGGTGTGGTGGCTTTTCGGACTTGGACTGAGACACATGGTTAGAGACAACCTGCTGTTAACCACATCGCATGAACTGGACAGTGGGTGTGTGGGAGCGAGAAACGAGAGGGCAGAGTGAAACTACATTTCCCAGCATCCATAGCCAACAATCAAGGCCCATGTTGCAGAAGGACCATCATCAGATCAGCATACTATAGGTTAAAGTTACAGAACCTAAGATCAAACGACAAGCGAAGACCAATGAAACAAGAGGTGCGTAAAAATACAGCTGTCAAAAGTATATTATCCAAGAATGTGTTAAGAATGACTGAAAATGCACAAACTGTCGAAGCGCCCGGCAGGATGTTAATCTGACATGTGCGCCGGTCACACACCTCACCTGGAGTTTCAGGTGGGAACAGGTGGCTAAATGAGAGGAGACTCGAGCGACCGCAGCCCCACAGACCAAAAACGGGACCCCGTTGAACACGGCGAGAGCGGTCGTCAGCGGCGCGAGCCAAATGTTGTCAAGGTTGATAGTGGAACTCATCTGCCCTGGAGATGCCCCATGTTCACCCTCAGAGACACCACGCCAGCACCCCACCCCTCCTGCTTGAAATATCTCAGTCCCAGCAACGAACTGTCTCCGCAAACCATTTGGTCAGCTTTGTAGTCTCATCTCGCAAACCGGTCTCCGTTCCATAGATGCAGAGAAGAGAAAACCTGTGAGCTTTATTTAAAAAAACTATTTTTTGGCGTGCCTGGATTTGTGAACTCTTGGCCACACCCTCCTGTTTTAATGTACCTGTTCATTTGCCATGCAAGCAGGACCACTCCATTACCAGCATTGCTTGTTCCGGGTTGGGCAACCACCTCTGCTCTTCAAAGCTTCCCCAGCGCCCCACCACCTCCGAGTCCACAGCCATGCAGAGGTCACATGACCTGCCCCGGTGTCGCAGCTGGCATGAACATATAGCCACTTGAGGGTTACAGCCATCATGCCCGATGTGGTAAAGGGGTTCATCAATCCATCAGCCATCGTAATCCAAAGAAATATAGACTTTGTGGTGTTCTGAGTGGACTGTGATTAAAGTATGCTGTTTTCATGATCTGGTTCAGATATATATCTATAGATATATATATATATCTCAGATCTTGTATTTTAAAGGGGGGGAACATAAAGGCGATGCTGAGGACTAAAGAGAGACGTTTTACCTGAATGGTTTATCTTTCTTCAACTTAATTTGGCCACCGAGGCTGTCGGTTGCAGACACACAGAAAGAACCATAGTTCCCAATCCAAACGATGAAAAGGAAACAGGACCAGCTGGACTCCACTGCTCACCCCCACTCCCTACCCCCCGCTCCCCGCAGCCCAGTGCATTTGAGGCAGATCGGACTCCACGCCCTAGCCCTCCCTTTTAGATGAAGCAACATGAAAACGGATCCCAGCCGCAGCTCGATTCTCAGCCTTGGGAGACACGCTACTTTCGGATGGATATTCCCACAGTGGTTTACCACCTTCCCCCACCCCTTTACCCCCACCTCCCAGGAACCCCCAACCGCAGCATCTCTCTGGACTCGACTAACAACCCGCACCGTTGTACAGCACCAATCATCTTTACTTTCTACAGTGCTTCACACCAGTATACCAATGTTTAATTCCTTACGTTTGCTTCTCTTCGACTTCTTGCTTATTTTCTTTTTTTTTGCCAGTTTCTCAAAGCTGTAGGTTCTGAAATGTGAATTTCCAAACTCTGAGCTGTACAATGTCATGTAGCTGTTTTAAATGGGTATGGAACTCTGTACCGCCTTATCTAGTGAAAGAACTGAAATGTACTAAAAACTGAAATAATGTGACTATTGTGACTATTTCTTTTTTTTGTTGGAACTAAAAAAAATTACTAAGTGTGTGTTTTTATTATATTTTTGGAGTCGTGGTTCTTATCTTTATAATATAGTTCATATAAGCTATAGCAGTGGTTCTTTACCTTGATTCTGTTGGTTTTTTCTTTCCAGATGTGCTCTTACTTTATTCGTTTTATTGGGCTGTTGATTAAAGGAGTCCATGGCTGGTATCATGTTAAAATGAATGTGGCAGGAAAGGAGTGCCTATATTTTTATACCCTGTTAAACTGCAGTTTACTACAAGTGCATTGTGTCACATGGTGGCAGGGCGGGTAGTGGTGGTGCCTCCATGGCATCTAGATGGTGCAATTGGATGTGGTTTAGAAACTGGTTTGCATGGTCTCCTTGTTTCTCCCTCGCCTTCCTCAGGGTGCTCTGGTTTCCTCTCACTGTCCAAATACATATGTTTCGGGTGAATTGGTGACCCTAAATTGCTCGTATTGTGTGTGTGATTGCCGTATGGTGGACTGGTGGCCCATCCACGGTGTACCCAGCTTTATGCCCTGCACTTCCTGGACAGGCTCTGGACCACCAGGACCCTACACTGCACAAGTAGTTATTAACGATAGATGGGTGAGTGAGCATATTTGTACCAAAAATATTACACGTTATTAAACCTTCAAAATCAGAAATGCTATTTATATGACTGATTAGGCTTAGAGAAACAAATCATTAACAACAAATACATTTACCTGATAACAACTGAATTTGAATCATTAGCAACTTAATCACGCTATTAACATGTCAGCTGGAATAAATATTAGAATATACACAACTACCTATTGAATGAAATCAACATAAAATGCTCTGCTGTCCATCAGCAGCACAAAATTCAGCCACATCTCACACTACCCTGAACTGACAGGACTCCTCCAACCAATTTATTAATTGCTGTTGGGACCCGCACTTCAGTCACGTGTTGGTAGCGGCGCTGCACTTCCACGTCTCGCCACTAGGGGGCGCGCACACACGCATGCGCAGATACACAATATACACGTACAGACTGGAACACGTGTTACAGACCGTTTTCTACCTGCCAACGAAAAGAAATTGCAAGCTTGTGTTAAAGGGCTATTTTGATTTTTAAAAGTCACATTTATGCGGAATGAAAACTTGAAAAGGTACTGAAAGTGTCATGGAAATAATGCATCTTAAGTCAGACCAAATATTTTACCTGAAATTATAGTAGTGATTGTTCTAACTTTCCGCGTGTGTGTGTGTGTGAGTGAGAGAGAGAGAGAGAGAGAGAGAGAGAGAGAGAGAGAGAGACTGCCTTGTGATGGACTGGTTTCTCAAGCATGTTCTACCCTGCCCTTTGTGCTATGCTTCTGGGATAGGTTCCAGCCCACCATGACCCTGCACTGGACAAGGGGTGATAATGAAGGGAAGGATCAGTGAGTTACATCAACAATGATCACCCTCTGATAAAAGTTTTACACTTTCTGAGCAGAAAAGTGCCCATCGCCCACCTCCTACGAGGTGTGCAGACCGGTGTCCATCCAGCCAGCGGAGCTCCTAGTGAAACAACTTCAGCAGCAGCATGGAGGCTGAGCGCACTGAGGGGAGTCACTCCCTTTTAACGGTCTTTGAATCATAGAATGAAGTAGCTTCAGTTCCGCATATTGCCCTATTACACTGGCTGTGGCATCTACAAGCAGCACAGTGGTCTCCCAGCTCCTGGGTTGCGGTTTTGGACATGGGTTTGGATCCAGCTTGATCTCAACTTCTGTACTTTCCCCTTAGTGTGACAATGATGCGAGGGGTCACCAGGACTTGACTTCAGCTCTACATTTACCCTGCATTGCTATCCATGGGCATCCTGTTACCCTCCCCTCTTGTACCTTACTAACACCTGAACATTTAAAGCTGTCAAAGGCAGGCGGGCGCCTGAATGACCTCACTTTTCTAGCAGTGCCGACTTTCTTCACTGGTACACACACCTGCACACACACCCACACTGAGAGCACACTGTCCCCAACACACACCAATGACAGCAGACCACCCTTTGACCTCTGTTTGTCATTCTGACAGCATCCTCCTTGCAGTATTTAATGGCAGAACGCAACAAACATGACCACCCACGGTGGACAGACTGATACAGAAGTAGCCATGCATCCATGTGCAATGAAGGAGGCAAAAAAAAAAAAAAAAAAAAAAAAAAAAAAAAAAAAAAACGAACATGCTTGGTTGGTCAGAACGTGAAGTTTGACCCCCCAGGGCACTGCCCTGCCCTTACGGGAGCCGTGCCTAATGCTGGACAGACACACACATGCCAATCCAGGGCCAAACTGTGCGGAAACCCATCAACACAAACCTTAAAATATAAAAAATAAATAATCCAGAAACAGAAAAAGATTTCTACCCAGTGTAATCTGCAGCTGAAGAGATTTTAAATTTTTTTTTTTTTTAATTTGATAACAATACATTAAAAAAATAAATGAAAACAATTGTAACTAGTGGCAAAATGGGAGGTTTATAGAAGTGTGTGTGACGAAGAGAACCGAGACTTCATGGCATTTAAGACTTGTCGGCAGTTTTGGAGGCGTTGGCCTGACTCCTCCTCTTGACGTCCCAGTTGTACACACGGGCCATGTCTGCAGGACATGTGCGTTAAGGAGGCTTTGTGTCAAACTCCAACAAAACTTAAGCTTTGTTGTGTAAGGAGAAGTTAAGTGTTGCTGCAAAATTTTAAGACAGTATGAGGAACAGAACACACACACAAGTGGAAACCATTTTGCTGACTCCAGCAGGACACAGCATAGTAAAAATCCAACTAGCAGAAATCTCACTGTTCTTACTTCAACTATAATGTGGCCACACACCCACTCAGCACCTTTCTGTCTTTTCATGGAAGGATACTGACTTCTGTAGTGGTGAATTGGTCTCGTAAGAAGTCCAGGTCTTCTTCCAGGGTTTCGAGATTTCGGGACGCCGTGGCAAGGTTTTTCTCCAGCAAGGACTGAGCGTCGTCAATGTCATACTCCAGCATCACGTTTGCCTGGAGCACCAGCAAGAGGTTGCTTCAGTGAAGCCGCACTTCAGCTCAAAGGTCTGCTGCTGATGACTTGCACATCAACATATCTCAGCTAATCTAGGAGATCATGTTAACGCCTCCTCAAGGGCTGTGCCTTGGACGTTCAACTGATTCAGCATTAATCATCGCCAAACTGATCCACTCAGATGTAAGCTCCCTGGTGCACTCTGGACTCTTGCCATCAGGGCACAAGGTACCACCTGCTATGTCGTTCCAGTATGCAAATCCTATTGAGAGTCAGGTGGCACCGCAACAGAACCGAGTAAATAAATTTTCACTGTATATTAAAGCACCTCGAGTGTCAAAATCTATTTGGATTGATTTCGGTATAATGACCCCTGGCCAGACTCACCCCCAGCCACAAGCACACTTTGTCGGTGGGGGGCACCGAGGCCTTGCAGTACACATTGTCCGCCAAAAGGAAGTGGGTCTCCATGGGATCTGTGCCGTCCTGAGAAAGAGAACGTGGCAGTGAGAGGAAGACAACGAGGAAGGAGACGGGCCGGGGGGAGCGCAAACCAACCAACGCCCCTCCTCCTTACCTTTTTCTTCTGCATGTGCTTTAAGATGTCCAACGTCTGCTTAATTTGTGGGATCTGGTTTTTCAACCTGGAAATAGCATGAGGAGAACCACGGTCAGTGCTCTTAATGCAGGTACAGACACCGGTTGTCTGTGGGGCAAAACAGAAAAGCAGTTTCTAAAATCTCAACTACATCTACATCTGGGGTTTCCTCTCTCAGAAGAGACCACACATACATGATGGGGCTGATTGCCCTTCAAACCCACTAAAAACATCATACTTCTATCCATCTTGCACCACACCACTCCACGCTATACCTCAGCTTCTTCTGGGCGAGGTTCACTTCCATGTACTTGTACTTCTGGTATTGCTCGTCCAGCTTCCTCAACACCACGTCGGCTGTGTCGTTGCCTGGCTGCTTCATGAAGGAGTCCACATCTTCCTGTAGGTGAGGACCCCCCAGTTTGTCAAAATGTATGTAAAAGTGAAAACATGATAATTATAAACAGAAAAACATACCACACTCATCGACTGGGGCCATCCACAACTAGCTCTTCATGTTACAAATAGTCCACTTATGATTTCTTGATGACACAAGACATTTTCTTCACTTGTCTATTTCCTAAAATTTCTAAATATTTCCAGGAATTAAATGCACCCAACAGGGACTTATTGGATAGCCATAATTCAACTCTCTTCCATAGCATTCACAGCCTTTGTCTGCTGTTTGTCAGCGTTGATCGATAAAAAAGAGTAATGTTCCATGTCCATGAGATGAATCAGCATTTATATGTTTGCAGGGGCAACATACTTTTTTCCATTTTAAAATAATTTTAAATGTAGATCAAAGCTTAAAAAACATGAATACAAATAAGAAGTTTGACAGTGTTTTTAACTTACAAATACTACATTTTAGATTTTTACAGGATCCAACATGCAACTGACAGATGCATGTATTATAGTTATTGTATTTCTAACCGTCGCGCCACCTGCTGTCCAGGTGTGTTTCTAACGTAAGCCGCGTACTACGATCCTGAATGAGAGAGAAGGATAAAACACTCATCTTTTCAAGTACCACCTTCTGAATGTGGCGAAATCGCAGGCTGGAAGACACAGATTTAGTGAAGAGAACCCTTGACACTGACTGACTGTTATTTACACAACATCAGCCGCACTGCTGTGTCCTTCAGAGTGTGGATCTGGGGCACTTCAGCCCGCAGTCCCAACTCTAAGTCCAAATATTGAATGAGAGAGACACATAATGCCTGCATTTACCTCACACGAACAACCCTCCTCAACCACACCGATGATTAACCGCAATGACAGCGAAGCTTTTCAAGCTGCACACAACTGAAAAGTAGGAAGTGTGACGCGTGAACGTTCCCGTTGTATCGGAATAAGTTCATGCTGAATTAATTCATGAGAACGACGCTCTCTTTCACTGGAATAACGCCACAGGGTTATATCTACTGTCTGAGTGAGATCGGACCCCCCCCGCTCCATCTTGAAACCGCCTTAAAAGGACGCGTCAGCCGACGAGCCGAGACACCCTGCCGCTCCTCTCACAACACAAGCCGCCTCCCTCCGCACACATTCGTGACGTTCCAGAGAACAAACTGTTCGCAGGTGCAACGAAGAGGGACTAAGCGGATTTGCTGCGCTTCACACCCACCACAAACACAGCCTCGGGGATGCCGAGATGCTTCTTCTTGTTCGCGGCTCCGGCGTTACTGCTCTCTATGGTCGTCGCCATGATGAAGAGACTGACCACTCCCTCCGTACGTACAAGGTCGGCGCGCAGCACGCGGGACGTGCTTACGTCAAAAGTGGGCGTCCTACAAACCGAACGTGCTTACGTCAAATTTGGGGGTACAGTACGTACTTTAAACCGGACGTGCTGACGTAAAGGGCTGGTGTCCTGCAGTGTTACGTTCGATAGCTCCGGAGAAACTTGAGCGGAGCGCTGTTTTTAAAATTATTTTCTCTCATCGACTTCCTCCGGATCTGTTGTTATACTTTATCACTGAGATTATTAACCTTTGTTTAAGATTTAATTTATTAATCTTCTCAGTCCAAGGCAATTTACAATCTCAGCCTTGACAATGATTAATTATTTACCACTTCAGAGCAAATCATTGGGCAGAAGTTACCATATGATGTTATGAGAGAGCCATGTGCAATTCACTTAAAAATACTGATTTCTCCCTGTTTGCACATAATATCTGATGTGTGGTGATGGTCTTCCAGGAAGTCACATCATCTATGCACTTGCTGATGTAGCCAGTCACTGATTCTTTGTATTCCTCCAAGTCGGTGGTGTTATGGTATGTAGCAGCCTCAATATTTACACATAATATTTAACCTGCACTGTGCTATATAGTCCCAGTCAACTCATATTTAATGTTATCAATAAATGTAAATATAAAACTATAATACAAAATGTAAAAAAAGATGGTAACGTGTTGCTTTTTACAGAAGGAAGCACAGTCCTGTAATGATGGGCACTAATTTAGTTTATTTATTAAAAAATAGAAAAGAATCTTCACAACACATGATATGCAGGAGGAGGCATCCACACAGTTGCAGGAAGGATAGCAGATGTTAGCAGGTGGGACATTGTGCTGCTGTTGCTGACATCTGCCCTGCCAGCAGTTTGTCAATATGCGCATCGCAGCTCGTGGACCACAGCTGGACGGAACCGTGCCTTGCAGCTGGACCTACACCCGAACGATGAGTATCGCAGGTGGAGCAGCCTGTACTTAAACAAGACAGGATCTTGGCTGTGTGGGCCAATAGGAAATCATCAGTTATGACATGTCCACTTTGTAGCAGGTTTGGACAGGAATACTTTACTCTTAGGAGCTTTATTACATTGCTTAGCACACAATATTATTCAGAGTGGCGCACAGTGAAGCTAATTTACACAGCTGGATATTATACTGAAAGATTTCATATTAAAAATTAACCAGGTTATTATTTTATTATTATAAGGATCCAACAGCAGAGACCCTCCTGAAAAGATTAAGATGAAAGTCCGTTTCAACACTATTATCCATTCCCTTTCCATGCAGAGAATTCCCCAGCAGCTCTAAAAATAGGAGAAATCATCCTGGTTTACAAAAATATATAGGATTTCTCTATGTACACATACACGTTCACACACACAAACACCAACTTCCCAATAATTCCTATAGATGGAAAGTTCATAGTAACCCTTTAAACTAATGTCATGTTTTGTAAAAGGCAACTGGTGCAGTGTTTGACGCACACAGCATCACGTTAATGTTAAAGTGCAGGTGGACACAGCCTTGTCCCCCTACTGTCTCGGTGAAGGCCTGCATCTCGTATAATGGTACAGTGCCAGGGCTTGAGTCACCCTCCACCACAGACACATAGCCCAAGAGGGAGAAAGTGCTTTCAAGAGCTGCCGATACACTGTAATTGGCAGACCAGTCAGAGCTGAAGCCATGAGATATGCACAGAGTTCCTGACAAGGGGCTTGTTAACAGTCTGGCACAGAGAAACAAACATTGTGGGACACAGATGAGTCAAGGAGGAACGCCCGGTCCACAGAGTTAATGTGTAACAGAAACAGTTGGGTGCTGAGCTGAAAAAAAACCAAACCCACATAATAGAGAACTGTTCTTTAGCCTTGATCGGTTTAAATTTTTTTTCCCATTTTAGTGGCAAAGCTGGATTTCTGTCCACTGTCGCACTGGGTGACATCATCCTTTTTCTTCTTCAAAAGTTGGAGTTCAGAAAAGCTCAAAGTATTTTGTAGCAGAAGGACTGGAAGCTCTACAGCGAAGACCCACTTCCCTCCACCCATTTCTGAAAGCTGTGACCTCTCTGCTCCACTGCCCCAGGTGGGCCGCCCTCAGTCCTTCCTGCAGTCCGCACGATTTCCATGCACCCAGTAGCAGATCTGTGCGAACTTTAGCGGCGTGAACCGCACGGCTACGTTGAAATCGCGGTTCTCTCCATCAATCTCCAACCATTGATGCCCAGAAAAGACGCCGATGACCTTTCGCTCCCAGTGCTCCTGAGCAGCGTCCCACACACGACCGTACACCCCTGAGCCGCTGGCCCCGGGCCGTGCGTCACAGTGTTGGTAGATAAGGTCGTTGGACTCGTCCTCTACGGGGCAAAAGCGGTACACGAGCTCCCCTGGCCTATCGCTGTCAAACCCAGAAAAGTGGATGCGTCGCCCAGCGAGGTCCTTGGAGGACGGAGCCACCGAGAGGCGCATGAAGGGACGGCGGTGAGGCCAGCGCAGCTCCAGCAGGGCATAATCAAAGTCCATACTGACTTCCTGTGGACCGAGGATCCAGCCCTTGGGGACCCGCGTCCGCCGGACACGTACCCAGCGCACATGCGGCTTTCTGGGTGGCACCTTCTCAGTGCTTGTGTTATTGGATGAAAATGGGGTCAGAAAGCCCACCCTCAACTTGCGAGCACCTTTCACGTAATCCTTGCCATCGTGCACGCAATGAGCCGCAGTCAGCACATGGCGTGGAGACACCAGCACACCCGTACAGCCCGTTGAGATGCGCACCACTGTGGAGAAAGGGTAGTCCAGCAGGAAGTTCTCCCCTCGAATGTTGAAGCGGCCATCGGCCCCATAGATTTGTCTCTTGTGCCTCCGGTGCTGTGTGGTGGACATTGGGCGCCTCCTTCTGGTAGGAGGACGAACTGCAGCAGCGTGATAAGCTTCATCCCTTTCATTATCCTCTAGGTCCACAGTAGTCAGAGTGCGCGAGCCGTCAGAGTACATCGTCTCGAACGCAAGCTGCTCAGTCAGGTCCTGTAGCCGGGATTCCCTGTAGTAGCAGCTGGCATTACAGTGGGTAGTAAAGTCCAGCTGGGGTCGAGCACTGAAGCGGGAGCGTGACAGGGACTGGGGTGCATGTGCTACCAGGGAGGGCAGATGAGCTTGGTGTACAAGGGCAGGTCCTTGAAATGACAACGTGAGGGGGATCAGCAGCAGAAGGAGGGGGGGTGACAGGACAGTGACTCCCAGTTGTGGTGTCATGGCTGGATTGATGACAACCTGAAATCACAAATAAAATATCATTAATTGTAGTGTCCAAGGCAAGGGAGGAACGGAAGTGGTTTGCCAGTGCCTTCCTCCGTGTATGTCTGGGGGGGGGGGGGGGGGCAAACGCGAGGAGAAACATGCAAACTCCACACCTACTGAGCAGCTCAGAGGCAGTGAGGCACCGGTTTTAACCGCAGTGTCCCATAGCTATGGCATAAACACCACTTTTTAAACCCTGCATACATGATCTTTAGATAAAGGCCAGTTTCCCTGGTGAGGATCCTGATCGTGTCCACAGGAGGGCAGTCACAACTCGAATAAAGAGCAGAGCACACACACCCACACACACAAACAGATGAATCCACTTATTCCTGTTACAACACAGATTAACCACAACAGTCCAGCCTCGCAGCAAAAAACACAGTTTGATGAAAAAGGCTTTAAGGCAGAGTGTTATTAATGGCGAGCATGTGCTGAGAGCTTTGTGCTCCGTCACAGACACCATGGGCTCCTTCCACCTCATCTCTGTGCCCTAGCAGCAGCAGGTGGATGTTCAGGTAGGATACCATGGATATGCACGGAATTTGGCAGCACAGTCTTGTGTTACCGCACAGGTCTCAGTCTCTTTTACGTGTCTTTCATGTCCCCCTGGGGCAACAAAGCGGCTCTTGTTCGCCTTTTTGTTCTGGCCCCTTTGCGGCTTCTTAAAGGCCAGGCTTTGAGCTGGACCTCAGATGGTGTAGTTCAAGCACGAGCCATAAAACTTCAGCTTGAAGAGGTGTCTCCTGCCAAGGGGTCTGGATGTGGTCCTGGACAGGGTGATGGCGAGGACCTGAGCGAGAGGCCTGTGGTGTAAAGACAAAGGTCTTGGACAATTAAAATGTGTGAACAGAAACATCAAGACCATTAAGGGTTGCTGGTCTGTTCCAAGTGCACAGCACGCACGCGTGTTACGTTTTTTCACATGTTAACGCACGTGTAAATGTTAATGGAAGCATCTGTGCAGGCAAGAGTTTGTGTTTGTATGTCTCAGTGAGGGAGAATGTCGGCGTGTGTCTGAGGTTTTGGATGCCCCAGGTGCGTTATTCTGTCAGCAGGGTGTCTTCTCTCTTTTTGAATGTGCTCTAGGCTAAGGTAGAGTCTGGCAGCATTCAACCGATAATTGCTGTTCTCTGTGTGTGTGTGTGTGTGTGTGTTTGAGTGATGAGTTAGGCAGACACCATAGAAATGTGAGAAGCTCTGAAAGTCCGGACCCTCAGGCCCCCCGGGGGTGAAAGAGAGCAGGTGTCTGAAAGCGAACAGAACAAGCTGAGGCACGGAGCTGCGGAGATACCGGTGTTCACACACAGGACCTGCTCTAGAACAGACCCACAATCCCACCAGATCCAACACTGCAGACCCCTGCGACCAAGCCTCATGGGGGAGGGGGGGCACTCTGAACCGCATGCCCTTTGTGCAGCGTGTGGGTGTGACCGTCCTTGGATGCATAACTCCCTTTGTTCAGCAAACACAGGTAGGGCTCTAATAGGGCTGCTGCACAAATCCACACAATCAGCCCAAATCCAACAACACAAGCCTATAAACCAGAGCAGCTTCTGCTGCTTCTACTGTGCTTCTTATCATCATACCGATAAGATAAGGTGAGAAGTCACATTGCTCTATCGATGCCTGTGGATGTTGAAAAGCTGTTTCTAAAGCAGCGTGTAAAATTCAGAGATCAATGTGGCCAAAGGACAAACCTCATAATACCTTTACTGCGGACCCGAGGAACATTAACTTCTAAAGATCACTGTCCTTTTTACCTTTCAGACTATCAAGACACCTCTCCAAAACCAGTTCTTCCTACAGGCCTTTGGGCAGTTTGCACTGTGACCTGCTTCGTCCTTGACCGATAGCTCACATAATAAACATCTGCCTTTCCATAAACTTTGCTTGGTGTTCTGCCAACCTTCTCTTGTTATGGCTCTTGCCAAGGAAAACAAAAAACCCCAACTGCTGACTTTATTTCGCTTTTAGCAAGTTCTCCATGATCAATACAATGCACATCATGGATCTTCCCGTATCGATTATCACCAGCTTGATTCTCGCTATGAGCTTATCCACACACACCGTCTGAAACCGCTCGTCCAAAAATGAGAAAAACTCCACGATTTTACCTGTTCGTATTAATAGACATTTAACTGAACATGACTCTTTGTAAAGGGTGCAAGAGGAGTTGTCTTCCTGGGACAATGGGCTGTGCCAGTTTTTGCCCTTGTCCTCCACCCTGTCCCCTCTGTATATGTCTCTCCAGCATTCTCCTGACATGAGGATGTAAGAGCTGGATTCACGATGACTGGATTCCCATCAGTTGGACTCGCGATGAGCCGATACCGAATGAGCCGACTCACAACGAGCTGATATTCAACTGCTGAGTATTGTCTCATTTTGTGTCCAACAGTTTTTTTTTTTTTTTCTTCAAGGATCAGAATGGATTACCAGCCCACTAAAGGTGTCTGGCTCCACACACTGCCCAGCTCGACAGGTAAAAATTTCTCCAGTCATCATTTCCGACGATTAAAATCTTTATTCGATAAATAAATCTTAGATTTCGAGTTCAACAGTTGAACTTGCAATGAACTGATCCAACAGTTGGACCCATGACGAGCCGATACCCATGAAGAAACGTCCCAGTAAAGGAATTCCAGTATTGACAAAACCTAAACTTTACTACAAATCCCGGCATTCGCTCTTATGGGCAATTTGTCTCCAGAGCACTGCTGTGTCCTGTGGACAATCATAATCTACATAACATGATTAATAACACATTATATTGATGAAACCTTGAGTCTGGTGTGTGTGGACAGACCAGAACTACACCAAACTCAGTACGGAACGTCGTGTCACTGACGTGTCCCGGACCGGACCGGTGCTCGCGCTGGAGAAATATTGTAATAGACTAGAGAGGGAAAGAGAAATAAAGGCGGAATGAAGCAGCTAATTACGGTCACGGAAAGCTACCGGTTTACCTTGTTGAAACAACCTCGGCAGGGCGCTTGAGTGGCTCCCCTCGGCGGGCTCCTCTCGGGCTGCAGCGCCGGGGTTGTCGCCTCATCTCCCCGGACGCTCCCCGCGAGCGGAACCGAACCGAGTCGACGCGAGACGAGACGAGACGACACGCTGTCGTCGTTTATCCTCCACCCGTGCCAGGCGGGCTGGTCCCGCTGGGGCAGTGAGTGAGTCTCGCGCTCACGGTCGCGCCTCAGAGTTGGAGACGGTGCACGAGCCGCCCTCCTCTCGCGGTCCTAGCGCCCACGCGGCACTTTTAACCGCGCTGCAACCGATTAACTGTATTATTGTTGAAAAAACTTTTCTTATTATTATTATTATTATTATTATTATTAAACCCGAGACTCTGTTACACTGTGCGATTGTTACAGGGCGCTCATGTGCGCGGCGGCGGCGACTAAAAAAAGAGACACTACTAAAAAGTTCCGACATTAAATAGTAGCAGGTGGGGGTTGTGAAACAGTACCTTTGTGCCAGAAGACACGACGGAGAAGCGGTGGAAAATCGCACCGGAGGCTACCTGAGCGCCACCTGCCAAGTGCGCGTGGGCGTGGCGGCGGCGCGCGCGCCTCCCGGTCGTGTGGAATTCTCCGCTGCTCTGAACTGCAGCGGACGGACCTTCACCGCGGAGCTGCAGGGTCCTCCCCTCCCGCGCGTGTCCCGACCAGCCCACAGCAACGCAGTACGGTGCGCGGAGCAGGAACACTCATATTTATCTGCATCGTGTTCGGTTGTCATGGATACCAGAGGCTTGGGAAAACTCACCTGACACAGGTAGAGGTGAGAGAGCAGGGGCGCTGACCGCCGCCAGAAGCGTGAGGTCCGTTGGCATCTGATCCTGCGGAGCCTGCAGTCCCACGACTGATCCGTGCCCTCTGACCTTGACCTCCTCCGGGTCTCCCCACACCTCCCGCACCTAGATGTGGAATTTGAAACTTCAGAAGCTCTGCTCTGCCCCAGAACCCACCAGGGCGACACATAAAAGACCCGATTCGGAGGCTCCCTGTGCTGGAGAGTGCCGTGGAATTTTCCGGAGAGGACACGAAACAGGGGAAACCCTAGCCCCGTACTGGTGTCCGTTCCTCTGTGTGTGTATGTGAGACACCTTGTGGTTACCGCGACAGCACAGTCACCCCCCCGTAAACCTGCAATCGTCCCGCGCAATTCTAAAGAATGGCCCCAGACATCTGGGAACGTGGACAGCTTTGCTCGCTTCATCCAGGAATGAGACCCAGTGTGACTTAAGCAGGACAGCTGGCGAAGCGAGAAAGAATCCCAGCACAAAGAGCTTTTCTCCCCCTCATATAAGAGCGTTCCCTAGAATTCTAATTAGAAAAACACTCGTCACGTCGGGTAAAAGCCGCCTTTCTCTCTGGATTTTTCTATGCTGGCGCAAATCTCTGCGTCCCCCCTCCGGGGACGTTGAAAAACAGGCCGGCGGAGCGTGAAGGCGCAGGAGGGGGAACGGCGTCACCTGCGACGATCCATTAGTCAAACGGCGTGAGAGGCACTTTGGACGGAAAGTTCGCGAACCTCCAGCGGTCCAGGAGCGGAGGCCAAGGCACCGAAGGCCTTTCAACCGCCCGGGCTACGGTTCGAGCGGAACGACAGAACAAAAGGAACAGGATCACATGTTTTCCAGCCTGAGGATGGAGCAGACATGACATTTTTCTCATGACTCCCTGTACCAGAGCGACACAAATTCGCAACAGCTGACTTAGTCCTGTGAAGTCTTTGCATAAAAATTCAGTGTAATCTGCTCGCTGCTCCAATGTTTGTTTGTGTACCCTGAAAAGGCTTTGACCAAAGAAACCTAAATAATTGACAATTTTCTAGTTTTTAGTTTAAATAGAAGGTTTCAGCTGTTTATTCTCGTGGTATTTGAACATGCAACCTCTTGTAGCTAGAACTGGGCCTGAACAGATTTATATATGATAGCAGTAATATAATTACTTTATTTAATGTGCCCTGCAATGGACTGGCGTCCCGTCCAGGGGGTACCCTGCCACATGTCCTGTGCTTCCAGGATAGACTCCAGACCACCGTGACCCTGAAATGGACAAGCAGTAACACATAGTGGATGGATGGACCTTGCTTTAAGTTCAGAGAAATTGTTGATTTTAATTAGATTTTATTGTGATTTCAACATCTGTTGATACTTAGGATCACATTCCAAAGACTGTGAAAGACTCAAAAAAATTCACATATCTTTGCGTATCTCCCACTAGCATATTAAAGCCACGCATACATTCAAACCAAACCACAGAAATACCTAAGTTAATGAAAAACAACAATAAATAACTATAAATAATAACACTCTGAAACAGAACTAATTGATTATATGGTGTGAAAAAATGTTTTACAGTTTTCTAGTCTGTCAGACAATGAGTTTTGCTTTTAAACTGGACATTAGATGTTATGTAACAAAGGAGGTTGTGATCGGTATCGGTCTTTTCAACGAGTATGAGAATGTTTTTCGTTTTTGTTTGTTCTTGAGTCTATGTTATCACTGGTTCTATGGTGTTTGTTAAAACATGATTTGAATATTTTGGAGTGCTTTGAATACTTCCTTATCTGAATTATCATAACTATATATAATCATATCATTAGAATACTGTATATTATAGAATATATTATATATATTTAATGTATTCATTATGATCTAGTTATTTTGTATTTTAAGGATAAAATGAAGTGTTGCTCTTTAAGGTTATAGAGATAAGGTTCCAAAAGCAGCACAGGGGTGGTTCGCGGAACACCGACGTGGGGGAAGAGTGGGGTCAATCGCTCCCTTCCTGAAACAACTCAAGCAGGAGTTCTGGTGTGTAAATCTGCGACCCCCCCCACCCACCGCAACGGCAGCAGAGCGAACCCAGACAAAGCCGAGGCCTCTGCGGCAGGATCTGCGTATGTGCGTGTGTACATTGGCACGCGAACTTGCGCGCGTGTTGGCGTGCGTGAGCGTAGGCACCGACCCCTCGCCTCCGGCACCTCCTATTCTCAGCCCTTAGAGTACAAAGACAGGAAGCATTAAAAGATCCAGCTTTAAAGACGCCGCGAGTCAACGCGTTCGCGGCCCGGCAAAAAGATGCAGTCGGCGCATTAGCGGAGTCCGATTGCTAACGCTGCCGTCTGAGACTCAGAGGCTGTCGGGCCGTGCAGGAAAAACTCCATCAAGCACAGGAATCCAGCTGGAAGCAGGCGCTGGGCTGGCTGCCCACCCACAACACGATGGTTGTTCTAGACCTGTTCTGGCCCAGACCCCACTCAAAGCCCACAGCCTGTTAGCCCCAGCAGTACCCCCACTATCAATCCCAGAGTGTGCGTGGCTGATTCGATTAGTGCTGAGCAAAGCCCTCTGGATGAGAGGCATGAGTATGTCACAGCACTCTTCCCCAAAAGACAGAATACCGTAGTGCAGCAGGCATGCGAGGGCCTGTATGAAAACAGTGTGCGTGAGATTCATAGGCACTCCTGGGTGAGAACCTGAAGCTCAGTGGACATATGTGACAACCAGAGCCAGCAGACCACCGTGGGTTTGAATGGGCAATTAGAGCCCCTCCAGGCACTGGATGTGTTGCTCTGTTGTTATCGATATGTCTTATAACTGCAATTTAACCTTGTTTGGAGCTCAGTCAGTCTGGTTAATAAACTGCGCTTTTCAAGTAAACCGAATTAAATAATGTGTTTCGGACTCCAGGACACACACACACAGAGAACGGAACCAATTTGCATGGGCACACACAGCTGAGACAAAGCTGATTGTCTCTTGCCGTGTCCCTAAGAGTGTGTGTACTGATCTGGGATCTGTGCGTGCGTGCATGCGCTCACTTCCCACAGGCACAGGGTAGGTGCTGACAGGACCACAGGGGGTGGGGTGTGTGTGTGTGCCTATGTGTGTATCCCTTTGCCCCCGTGCCCAGTCAGCCTTTTCACCACAGCACCACCCCTCTCCCAGCACTGATCCCAGAACTGGCCGTCGCCCAGAATTCCTGGCTCTCCAACGCTCGAGGAGCACAGTGCGTCAACAGAGTCACCTGGTTGTTCGATTTGATTTCCAGCGTTTTTCCCCGGCGTCCGTTTTCGACCTTGACTACCTTGTATCATTCCCTTTACCTCCCTCCCCCGGAGCAAGGGTGTGCCATCACTGTTCTGCGTCTCTCTCCGCTTTTCACTTTGTGCAACAATGTTCTCGGCGCAGCTCCTCTATACAAATGGCTGCGCACAGAAACTTTGGGCCAAAATGTTCCCTTAAGGAATGTAAACTGACTGTGGTGTCAAGTAGCTTTAATTGCATCTCCGTTTATTAAAACTGAAACTAATTTTTTGCTTGATATTAAATCTAGGGAGGGTAAGGAATTGTTCTGTTGTATTAAAGCAAGAGTCCAGAATGAAACCCTCACAATGAGCCAAGTACAGGGGGGGGGGGGTGTGTGTGTGGGCACAGTACACACCTGTACAGGGCTGCTTGAAAGCATATGAACCCTATGGTGACAGTCCTTCTTGTATAAAATAAGTTTATAAAATGAATAAATGATTTACTCTCCTAATTCTATTCACCCCCTTGGTTTAACCAGGGCAAGTTGGACCTACTTCTGCATCTGTACTGTGGTTTTTTATTTTTCTTCCCTTTTTAAAAAACTACACACAAAATTTCCTCTAAAGCAACATATGGAACTAGTCATTACACACATATTATGCCAGATGCAATGTAATAATGTTTCTCGTTAAATAACCATCGGGAGGTCAAACTAAGGGACACAAGGGGTTCACATACTTCCAAGCAGCGCTGCGCAGATGTTTTCTCTCCTTCATTCCTGTCGCCTTGCCGAGATGTGTTTTGTCTAAAAAAAATACACGTTAAAAATAAACAGGGATAGATACAAATCAGCGAGCGTGCGCACAGGCGGCTCTCCGTCACTCTCCCCTGGGCCCCGGCTCCCCAGGGGGTCCAGCTTCCTTGCAGTGTGAGCTCATTCCCTTTTGGCAGAAAGGGGAGGAAAGACAGATAAACTGGAAAAACAAGTGAGGGATGAGAGTGATTTGCTATTTATCAGCCAGTGCAGGAAAATGCAGGGGAATGTAGCTCTCCCACCCATCTGCCCACCCACCGCCAAGGGGGTGGGGGGGGTATCTGCCTGCTGAAGGGCCATAAATGATGTTCTATCCCTGAACCTGTACTGCACCAAACGGCGGCCGGAGGACACAATGCTTTCCCGTGTCCTGCAGCGGGTCCCGACCCGTGCGCTTTGAGCACCGTGACCACAGCTGCTCTTTGAAGCTGCACAGTGTTCCTACTCCTCCAGTGGTCCGGTGCAAAGTCATGGAGCAGAGAGAGCGGTGACTTCTCAGCAAGTCGGACATTTAACGAGACGGGCAGTATGACCACAGATGCCCAGCCCCTCAAACCTATCCATTGGCGGGATGGCCGTAACAGACCCAGTTCATCCCCATTACTGTCAATTTAATAGACATTTTTGGCCAGGTTGAGAAAGAAGGATGTGCCTCTCACAGCACCAGCAAGTTGGGCAGTGCTGTTTGAGGTGTGTGCGTGCGTGCGTGCTGGTCCAGTCACCACGGCATCCTGATGAAAAGCCCATCTGTCCTCATCACCCCTCTGTGTCTGTGTGGGGGGATAAGTAATAGAAAACCTGATCCAGGTGCTTCTTTCTCTACTGAGAGCGGAAAAAGAGGTCTAAGAGCAATGACTGAAAACGAGACCTGATAAAGGAGTTAATGAACAATACGAGAAACAGGTCCTGGTGGCTGTAGACGTGCAAGGCGTTTAGCTCAAACGCCAATCCTTAAATGGACTCGAAGTGGGGGGGGGGGGGGGGGGGGGGTACTGATGGAGGCAGGTAAGGGGTGGGAGTTTGAACGTGCGTAACAAACATGGTCCCCCTTAGCACCTTAACCAGGGGTGAGTCTTGAGCCCAGTGCTTAGCGTGGAGTCATTGGGGGGCTCCTGGAAAGAGGGTTCAGAGCCACATTCCTGTGCCACTTCACTGCTGACCCAACCCAACCGGGTTCAGCCCAGCTTGCACGTACCACAGCGCCGGGGGTTCTTTTAAGCTCACCAGAGCTTGGCACCACACACACCAGGACAGTCACTGCTTCCATCTCACTCACACACAGTTTCATACTTCCTCCCACTCACTCACTGAGCACGCACTTGGTTGTTTACCAATCAAGTATCGCTACTGTGCATTTTCCATGTCCTGGGCTCTGAAGAGCAGGGCTGCGGAACAGATTTATGAGCTGGAGAGTCCCTCAACAACTGCTGTTGGCCTGCTGAAAAGCACTCAGACAGGAACAGGAGCAGAGCTACAAGTGGGACTGCAAAGGTCCAAACTTGTGGGAGTGAGAAGACCCCTCAGCCCCACCCGAGGTTCCTGGATGTTTTGAGCAAAGAGCATGGTAAACATTCTCACACGTGATCCAGTGAGCTGCTGGGTGCCTGCACATCCCCAGAACCACCTGTCAGTAAACGGGGGAGGGGGGAGTCTGGTACTACTGCCTTGCACCTAGGGCCTTCATCAGGGTCAAAGCCCACCACCTTAACCTGTGTGGCTTCCTCTGTGTCTAATGGCACCCCCGGTGAAGTGTGAGTTTGCATTTCCGTGAATGCGATGTGCAAATAGTGAGGTGTCTGAGGAACAGGTGGGAGGGTAGTCATTAGAGCTGCTGCCTTTGGGCGCAAAGATTACAGGTTTGAATTCCCCCTCAGGCATGGAACCTTGTGCATGGATCTGGGCATGTTGTTGGAACATCTCGTTGAAAAGTTCATAAGCATGTGATCAACCTGGTTTTAGAAACTGTTCCCACAGCAGAGCCATGGGGAGTGGGCTGGTGCCAGGCCTTGCGTCGCATAGGGGAGCAATCAAAAAAATCATATGCTGAGCCAAGCGTGCCTTGCAGGGCCTTTCTGATGCTCCTAAGCAAAGCATTTCCTTCGAACCGCAGGCTTCTGTGGTGAAACGAAGAGCCTGATGTAGTGTGTGTGTTAATGTCTTTCCCTCCCCAACAGGATCCCAAGGAGCTACTGCAGCACTTACCCCAGCCGTGGTACTTTCTCCTGTCTGGCTCCAGCAGAGGAGGGGTGGGATATGTGGAAATAATTGTTTTTTTATTAGAATTAAAGAGAGGGACATGGCTCCCTTTCCTGCTGCATTCTTTCCTTGCTCAGGAATTCAGATTGTTCTGGCATGCAGCTCCCGTTGCCTCAGCGCCTCCCTCCTTTCCCAGGAAGAGAAAAGATAAGTTGGACTAAGTGGCTGTCCACCAGCCTGATGGGATGTGGAAGGCTAGGGGGGGAAGGGGCTTTATGAGTTCCACATACTCCTAATGATCTAAAGGAGTACCAGCAGGCTTGTGTGCAAGTCTCCTCCCCAGGACCCCCTGGCTGAGACAGAGACCTGCCTTACAAGCAGAGGACATTGATCCCCGAGCCACATCATCTCCCAGCAGCCTGTAGCCAGGTCCCGTACTCTAGAGCAATCATTCCTCCTCTGCAACTTAATCAATGCCCTTGTTCAAACAGCCTGTTTAATTCCCTGCACTTAAGCCAGATGTGGTTTAAAAAGCCATCCAGCTACTCCAGAACAGCAGGTCGCACACGGTCCGGCCCCATGGAGGCGAGTTGACACACAGGGCCACGAGGCTCCAGCAGAACTTGCTGCTGTGGGCCAGAGCTCTGTACTCCAGTGAGAAGAGCACTACCGGCGCCAGAACACAGCTGCCAAGTGCAAAAAACAGCCTGTGCAGCACTTAGAAAAACATGGGGGGGGGGGAGCCTCACTCCGTCTGTTCCTGACAGCAGGAATCTATTGAGGAGAAGCTTAGAAAAACAGGGAGCCCAGTGTTGGAATAAGACTCGTTGGCAATCGCCGCAACCCAACCGTTGGCCTGCGGAATCGGCCAATGAACCACAGGAGCGCTTGGTATAATTTCCACCCTGTTCCTCTGCACACTCATTCCTTTACCACAGTACCAGTAATGCTTTACCACAGCTGGAATAGGGCTCCTCCTGGGATTCACATCAGCTGTATTCTTGGCACTAGTCCAGCTCCTCAGCCAATAGCGCACCTCGCACATCCTGGAGGTGGACAGTTGGACATTATGCTGCAATAGCAAGACCCTGCGTGGACGGACAGACACTGACATTTTAGAGGGCCACACGCTGCATGCCTAGACAATAGGAGACGAGTCAAAGTATGCACCCCCAGAAGCGCCGCACACTCCATTAGGTGCTGTTTTGGGAGGTAACAGCAGGACAGCAGCTAGCACTGGTGCCTCATCTCCTGGGCTATGGTTTCAGATGTGGATCCCAATTAAGATTAGTCTGAATGGAGTTTGCATGTTCAACTTGTGAACATGTGGGCTTCTTTAGGGGTTACTGCTAACCCTTCCCCCTACTGGGGAATAGACACCATAGTCCACCGCTGTCCTACACCTAGGGACCAATGCTGCACAGCAAACTGCTACAGACCTAGATGGTCCTTTGCAGCAACGCTCCCCGCCCCATATGCACAAATGTCCTCTGGTCACACCTAGAGGAACAGGAAGAGACCTGGAGCTCAAAAGGAGCAGACGGATTTGGTTCACGTGACTGGAATGGAGAACAAACCAACCAGTCATCTGGGGAATACAAATAGGGGACAAGCTAAAGGAAAAGAAAAAAGCTCAATGAGCTTCAGCTGGGTTTCTTGGCCACCACCGCGTCCCCTGGTCCCCATACGACAGTCGAGGCACTCCAGTCGGAAATCGCCCCGCAGCACAGCACGGCTCAGAGGGTGCGGTGAGATTACACGTAACAGCTACCCCCGCCCCCAAAGATGTGTGCCAAAGACAGACTGAGCTGTCCTTCTCCTGCTCTTTTGCTTGTTTTAGTTATTTTTCCTTCTTCCAAACAGACCTCTGTCCCTCCTCCTGGCCAGGACAGCAACTGCAGAGCAGCTCAAGCACTTCCCATAAAACAGTTCTTTTCTGCCCAGAACCCCTTCCCGTTCAGGCTGTAAATTGTGTTTGGACACAGACACACACAGAGGATGGGAGGATTGGTCAAACTAACCGCTACATCACTCGCCGCACTCCTTGCAATCTGACAGACGCCGCACAGTCCCACACCAGGGCCGGTTCCCGGGGGATGGACCCCCGCCGACATATGTGGTGTCTGGTGCAGTCCTGTGGCCAGAACTGACCCCATGGGCAGATCCCTGACCACTCCCTCACAGAGATAGGCCAAATGATCTCTGAGCCAAACTCAGCCAGAGAGCAAGGCACGGGTTTGAATGGGTGTTTACGAGGGAGATGTCATGAGTAACAAAGGGCTACAAGCAGCATTTTATAATGCAGAGAGCAAAAGATAGAGGGGAAGAAGAATATTTTCATAATGTGTTAGCAAAACAAACTCGTGTTCTAGGATGTGAAAACAGCAACACTCAGGCAAGCATGTACACACACGCACACGCCGCCCCCCCCGCACACGCACAAGCTTGGGCCAGGCACCAGGGTGTGTGACCAGCTTGGATTGAGGGAACCAGCAGCAGATTAGAGGAGTGTTGTGCTGCCCCTTCCATCTCTCCCTCCCTCCCTCTCACACACATCCTACTGGGGTTCATCAGCACTCCCAACCCAGTCTGCACTCACATAACATGTGTCATGAGACCCCCCTCCCACCCTTAAGCGTTCCACCACTGTGCTCTCCCATTGCATCACCACATGACTGCATTAAAAGCACCTCCGACTCATGATCTGGCAGGACAGCCCGTTAGAAACCGAGTCGGAACCATAAACAGAATTCTAGAGACCAGCTCAGACAAGTCAATGTCTAATCAGTTGAAGACAGCAGCTGACTTTAAACACAAGCACTTCCTCTGTGCCTGCAGTCATACAGCAGGTATAGCCATCACAGTGCTGTACCGGAGGACACTACACAAATGCTTCAGATCCAGCAGAGGAAAAATGTTCCGATGTCGCTGTGGAGCAGTCAACTATCATAAAACCAGCTGTTTAGTTTATAGCAGTCAAATGAGAAGAATGCCCATCTAAAGATTACCAACATACCAATTTAGGTATTGAATAGATATTTATTAATTAAGCCAATTTAGCCTTACTCCAAAGCAAATTTACAATGAGCTGAGTAATTTTTACTGTATCAGTTTGGGTAAGTACCATGGTCAAGGGACTACAGCAGGAGGTGGAATTCAAAGCTGGGTTCTTTAGCTTTAAGGCAGTAACAACTATGCTACTTGTCCCAAGTACCATGGAAATGTGTGTTCAGTTCATTAGCTGGCAAAACATGTCAGAGAGCAGAAAATGAGACTTTGCTGGGTTTCACCAGCTGTACCGATTGCCTGCTACACCCAGCTGCTTGAGCAGGATCTCACTTGGCTGGTTTTCACTTACTGTGCTGGCACCCCACCCTGGATCCGTTTCCACTGTGGTATTTATCCCCCAGCTACACCAGAACACTCCTTTCGGAGCCGCTGACATTGTGTCACATGTCATGTGTTCTGCAGTGTAAACTTTGTAGAAGTACAGAGCCAAAGCAGATAAAGGGCCTCATTGTCATTCACTCTGTAGAGAACCAGCCCCCAGTATAGTGAAAAATCAAGAGTTCTGGGGGAGCTACAGGTACCAGTACTAAGACTCATTCAGGGGGAGCAGGTTTTTCCTCAACTTGTGAACCTCAATGCACAGGCTCCTCTTAAGTTCATATTGGCATTTATTAGCCAATGCTTTTCTCCAAAAGAAGTTAATTTACCCACTTATACAACTGGGTGATTTTTACTACATCAATTCAGGATGAATACCTTGACCGAGGGTACTAAAACAAGTGTGCGATTCAAAGCTGGTCTTGAGTACAAGGCAGCAACTCAGCTGTTGTGCCATCAACAAACAGCAAGGAGCCCAGCAAGACCAGAAATAACCAGGAATATTAAGAAACAAAGGGGTACAGGTAAGGAGAACATCAGAGAGCAGGTTCCACCTCCCCCACCTGGAAATGGGTACATGACTGGGTGCAGATGGTGTAAATGGGCATCACATGAAGGTGTACAAGAAAACGAGTGAAATTAACTCCCCGTTTACAAGAGGATCAAAGGAGATTGAGCTGTTGCCAGGAACAGAAGAAGAAGAAGAAGAAGAGGAGAGCAGATGGGTGTGACAGGAGAGGAACTCCATCACAACAGCTTTAAAATTCCAACCAAGGAGAAGCAGATAAACCCAGGTGGGAACAGTTTGCGCAACTTCCCCTGGATAACACAGGTTGCTGCAGTTCTGTGGTCTTGCTATGGGTGGAGGAGCGATTCCAGAATGCTTTGCACATCCTGGCAATGCTCCCCACACATCCTTGTACATGCGGGGAGTTGTGCACCTCACAGCATGAACGCAAGAATACATGGGATGTAGCTAATGGTGCGTGCGCACACACACACACCTGGTGCAAAAGCCCATCTCAGCAGCTGCCTACTCCTTGGTGGGGCCTGGCTCTTCACACACTCCCAGCTGGTTTTAATAATGGTACAGCAGACAGGCAAGACATTAGATTAAAACTGCAGGAAGAAACAGCAGCAGTAACTTATAACCTTCTTCCAACAACATCACAGTCATTTTATGACCTCTATGCTACATTCTATTTTCCCCCAAGTTTTCTAGAACATGTGGAAAAATCACATTAAAGGGAGTGAGGGCAATTGAAGGACAGCAGGGGGTTAATGGGGTGGAAAGGATTCACAGTCCACAAGAATAGTACAGGAAGCCTAAAATAAGATGCAGAGTTTTCTTTTTCATGTCATGCTACCATTGCTAAGGTCTTGAGTGCTTATTGTCAATGCTTATCTGCTACAGTTACACAGCAGCAGCTTTTCTCACCTGCCTCCAAAGGCTGAAGAGGCAGTGAACTCCTCAAACCCTCAAGCAGACACGTGGCAGTAAAAGCAGCTGTATTAAAAAAAGATTAATGCAACAGTTTTGCATTGAATAAGCCAAATATCTGGTCTGCACCACGTTTCCAAATTCTTCTGCCAACGTCAACTGGAAAACTGGAGCGCGTTCATGTCACGAGCGAGTCCCTCGCAAAAAAGAAACAGGCTGAGGAAAACATTTCAGAAAGAGCAATGACCAACTCTGCCCTTGGGAGTAGGTGTTAAAATGTGGACCCCCTAACCTATCCTTACGCTCCTCCACAAGCACAACACAGTCATCTGATCAGCTAAAGATTGATTACTTAATAGAATCATGAGCACAGGAGAATTAATAGGAGGGGAACCAATACAACTTAAGTATGGGTCCCAAGGACAGATTTACCGATACATGGGAGTATGCACTTTATTGTGCACATTAAAATAAATCAAGACATGTCAATCCAGCCCCTACCTCAAGTTTTGTATTGATCCAAAGCCTTGAGAATTTCAGTTCCTATCAGATCAATCTTATCAAGCTGTCATTTTGGTAGCTCAGAGCAGTTCAGAAGGTCCTGATTGAACAGCCTCAGCCAAAAAAAACAGCATTACTGAGGAACATTGTGTTGGAGAGAGAGGAGAAGAAAAAAGAAAAAAAAAAAATCAATATACAATTAAGCACAGACAATAGCATCACACAGCTTAGCAGGCAAAGAACAGGTCAACCCTGCAAGATGGGTGGTGGGAGAGAAGAAAAAAAAAAAATCCATCCATTGGGTGATGCATTGCAGGACAAGGGCAGATGGAGAGGGGGGGGGGACCTCCCCCCACACACAAATCAATGACAAGCTCCCCAATAACCATAGGACCAAACCTGGAACAGATCGGTGATGCAGCTAAAAGAGAGGAACGGAGCCCATTTGTGCTGTAGCACCATGCAGAACACTGGTGAGGAAAAAGTGAATCTTTGGCACGCAATGCAACAGTGTCCCCTGGCGGTAGCAGAGGGATGTACAGAGCAGTAAATGCACCGCTGCGGTTTCCTTTGTGGGGTTCCAGGACCCCAGGGCTCCAAATCTTACCAGGGCTTTAAAAAAAAATCTGCATACTTCATGAGACTGCTGCTGCTACTGCACAGAGATAGCACTAACAGCTGCAGCAAAGAGGATTGGGCATTTCACCTTTTCCCAACATTTATACATTTTTTGTATTTAGCAGGTCAACCAAGGAGACAGGTCTCACATCTAAATTGTATAACAAGCCTAAAAATCATTTCCCTTTATGTAGAAGAAAATATATACACTCCTACACATTTGTAAACATTTTTATTAATTTATGATATACTGAATGAGACCAACTTTTTTTGCCCATGTAATACTTCTACCACAATTTAATAGCCATCACAACGCAGATGCAAACTCACCAACAGGTGGCTTTAAAAGTTCATCTCTCACAAACCAGTGAGACATTAGCACATCCTCCCATTCCCACCTGCTCAACTCCCAGACCTAAACAGGCAGGCACTAAATCAGTTTATCCAAACAAGGATGAAGTATTTCCTTTTAGCATTAGAAGTTATACATACAATAAAAGGAACCAGACAAATAAAACATGAGCATTTCATTAAAAACTACTAAAAGCGAACAGAGAAACAGAACCCATACTACAGGAGGTAAAATAGCAGCTCCTTTCTTCCAACCTTCCTTGACCTGGCAGAATATCTATATTAGCTTCTACCAGGGTGAGATGCCAACTTGCCCATTTCTCAGCAACAGGCACAAGTGTAAAGCAAAGCTGCACCAAAATACACAGAAGAGAGGCTCAAAAATGGAGGATAGACAAGGGTCGTGTGAGAGCTCCCATCAGTCTGCTGGACCTGCCCTCCCTTCAGCCCCATGGGGGGGACATAGAGTGAAAGGTGCCCCTGACCCATGGACAATGGTGGGGCACTTTCACCACCACAGGCACAGCAGTGAGAAACAATGAGAAGTCCCATGGGACTGGGTGGGCCAGATGGAACACACCTGAGCACGGTCTTGACCTGAACGGAAGGTGTGGACATTCTCTAGTTTCTGTAAGAGCTGTCCCTTGGCCAATTCAAGTCACTGTCCTGGAACAAGTACATTATGAAGAGAGGTGAAAACAGACTGCTCAGGTTTCCCATTAGATCTTTGACGTGACTCACAGACCAGTCATTAACCATCCTGCTCACGGTAGCATCTGCTGCACGCTGTCCATTGTGTATTTGATGGGTCTTAAATCTCACACTCATTATTGGTTCATACAGATGATCAAGGTCCACTATAGGAGACAGGAATCATTTTTTACACAACTGGAAGAGATCCAGAAAGGCAAGAAAATGTCCAGAAAGTTGATTTTTAGGCAGTCCGGTCCAAGCATTGTCCACCATGAAAGCAGTCCAGCACCTTCAGGTCTAGCCCTCCTGCCTCCACTGTTTGTCCTAGGTACTAGTTAGTGACACAAAACAAAAAATCTCTACCACGGACAAAGTCAGACTGGGTGTGACACATGGACGCTGTTAGGGGGTTCCGGTACTTCAAGGAGGAAACAGGGAGAGGTGCGTGGTGAAGGAGGAAGATTACAGCAGCAAGCAGCAGCTGCTCTCTGTGCTCTTGTCTCGGTTCCTCTGCCCTGAAAACAGAAAGCAAACAGGTCAAAAGCAGGAAGAAACTCTGGACCACTTGTGTCCAGCCAACTACCAGCAAGTCCCATTTCCCTCACCATTGGAATTGGGCTCTGGTAGGGTCTCCCTGGCAACTAGATGCATGACGGTAGTCCTCCCTGGAGGCAGCTTGAGTGCTGTTGGGAAAGAACATGCGGTAAAGGAAGAACCACACAAATTTCAACAGTTATTAGTGTGTCTCTGTAACAGCATGCAGGGTGTGACCATGCGTCATGCTATAGAATGGCAGGAAGCGCCCCACCTCTAAGTGTGACATTCCCATGCAGAAACCTGCCCTGGAAGATGAGCCGCAGGATGCTGGGGCTGCTCACTCGTTCCTCCTCCCAGTCTGGGGAGGGGGGGCAGAGCAAAAGATTCAAGACAGCAGATTCTCAGACACACAACCCAACACTGATAAAACTCATGACATATGGAAGACACCTGAATCCTTTACACACTGTAAAACATATGTAAATATGACTATTAGGAGTCAAGTCAAAGAAAGAAAGAAGAAAAGGAAAAAAACGCAGCTTGAGGACATTTCAGAAACATAGAAAGCTACAGCACTTAGATGTGCTTAACAGCCCAACAATTTTTCTGCACATGTATACTTTAGAGAGCTTTCAGCCAAGCACAAAACCCAAGATGTTCCACAAAGAGCAGATAGGAAGCTTCCTCTTGTTCCAAGGCTGGTAACAAGCAACTTCACTGAGGAAACTGAACACACTGTGGTTACCTGCTCATTAGCACCTCTGGACCTCCCCCCAAAACAGACCTGCTTGCACTAACTCACCTACTGGCCAGTTGTCAAACACATGCTTTGCAATATCGTTGGCCGAGTCATCAGGAGAAAACATGAAGTCTTTAGTCTTCCCACTGACCAGAATCAGCCGTAGGCTCACCTGAAGGAGTAAAGGGATGGCAAGAGTGTTATAGACCACGCAGAAACCACAGACAGTACAGCTCTGGCACCAGCCAACTCAGGTCCTCCGCACAGATTTCCCCAGCAGCCTTGCCTTTCCCCAACACTGAGGTCAAGAAAACCAGATTTGTCAGAGAGGGATGTACTTGGCTCCACAGATTGAAATGGAATGAGAACCTGAACCGCATTCACCTGAGAAAAACAAGACTCAAAAGACAAAAACATTCAACCTTAGCACAGAGGTCAGATGTATCCTTCAGCACGCAATCTGCACTATCCAGAGAAAATTCAGATAAAGTCACCACCCCCTCCATTTCTAAAGGTGTTCAATACTCTAGACGTGAAGGTGCAGGTCTGAGAAGATCCAGTCTGCTAAGTGTCTGCATCACTCCTTCGTCCCTCCCGCCCACTCCCTGGAGACAAGCCACCCAGCAGGGGACACGCGACGCTTGCACTCGTCTGCCTCGGAGGAGTCTGGGGCATGGGGCCTGTAGCCAGACAGCCGTGGGCACTGCCAATTAAATATACATGGCGCAGGCCTATCGTGGGGGTGGGGGGGGTGGAACCATTATGCTACACTTGTCTTCACCCCACTGCCCAGTGAAGCCTTTCTCCCTCCAGGAGTACGGTACTGTGTTCTCCATCTGACATGCCAATTATCCAAGAAGTCCCACCACTGTCTGAGCCAGCAGGGAACACTGACTGTTTAAAGAGGACCTGGGAGATCTCAGAAATTCATGCATTTGTGCTTCTAGAAAAGGTAGGAGGGGGGAGAGAGAGGGGGGGAAAAAAAAAAAAAAAAAAAAAAAAACCTTCTGCTGTATCTCAGTGAGCAATCACAGAATGTGTTGTATTTTGAAATGATCATGCCGTTACCAAGCCTCACTTCTCCTGCAAGAGTGAAACCAGGACACCTTCTAGCATCTTGTCTCCGTGAAGTTATTCATCTCAACCTCTATTGTTGAAGTTGTTCAGACAAAAAGAACCTCTGACACAGCACTTGGGCTGAACTTCTCATGCAGAATTCCCCCTGCTTCCCTACCACCCTGGGAGAACATCCATTCATCATCAGTAACTGCCTGAGCATGAGGCAAAGCACACTTTACACAGGACACCAGTCCATCACAGTACAATCTAGAGCCACCAGTTCACATGAAACATCTTCGGACTGTGGGAGAAAATCTCAACGAACATAAAAATTCCAGACAGACTGAGTTGGATTTGGACCCCCCCGTCCAAAACTATAGCCCAGGAGCTCTGAGGCACCAGTACTACCTCAGCACCCTCCACAAGAACATGAAATACAAACATTTCTTGATTTGGAACTTTCAATACCTGCAGCTGGCCGAGTGCCACATTTAGCGTAGACAAGGCCTCTTTCCTTCAGATTACACCACCTCCCGACTATCCCAAAAGACAAACACCTTCAGCAGAAATATTACTCATTGCTCCTCACCTTATGTTAAAGGTGAAGAGGCTTTTCCCTTCCATGGGTTTCCGTGGCATCAGACTCTGTACAGGCTGGCAGGATCTGAATTACCTCCTTGACAGACATGCACAGAAGGCAGAGTACTCAGATCTTGAGTCATCCAAACCAAAAGACTCAAAAGCCAGACACTGGCAGCAACAGACACAGAACACATCTCACACAACTAACAAATGTTCAAGCGCAGATGCAACGCTTCGTTCCTACTTGTATCAAATGCTGCTTACTTATTTACTTTGAGCTCGCTATATGACTAGATGTTTACCAAATGCTGGAAAAATTTATAAACTGGAGGCTCCCTGGTCACAAGTCCAGTTGGTTAATCACTAAACCACCCAATCCTTTCAGTCAATGTAATATTGACTTTATTGCACAGCAACCCTACTTTTCTGGGTAAAAGTGTAGAAAGCTAATCTGAGTGTAAAAGCAACTGTAGTACACAAAACAGGAAATCATAACATTACAACTGACTAAAGAGAAGTGAAAAAGGGAAGTGCTTGTCAACACTACTGGAGCATGCAGGTCTGTTGGGCTCAGGAGCAGCAGCAGCAGAAGTCCAAACCCAAACCTATGGCTTGTCACATGATTAGCTTGTATATGTTCAGACTTTTTGCACCTGGACCACTAGTGTAGTCACTGAGTTGTATAGATGCCATCTGCACCTCTGGACCTCTGACCTCTGCTTCACTTGCTTGTGTCAGTCAAGGAGAATAATACTGTGCAATGTCAGAAAAGAAGTATGCAGTTCATTCCCTTTGTCTGTGATTAGATGACATCCCAGTCATCTCATCACAGACAAAGGAGCCTATCTATACAGACAAGCAACACAGAAATTCAGCAGATGTACAGCTCTCAGTACCAGAGGTGGCTAAAGTGCCAAATTAGTACGTTTTAACTATCTACTGTTGGTCACCCACTTCTGCTTTAACCTTGAATATAGATTTTCAAAGTCATTTAGCCGTGTCAGCAGATGGAAAAACAAAGAAACCGTTCCAAGTTCTGATAAGAGTCAGTAAAGCAAACAGTGTAAACACTGCAAACACCCTTGGAAAACAGCTGGGCAGGACTAACAGTAAAGTGGGTTACTGCCTGCACCTCAGCTCTATGCTCTGCAAGTAGACAACAAAGAGGCTGGGGGGTGTGACGTCAGCACAGAGTGCGTTTACCAACATGTGGCACCCCTGCCCTACTACCTCCTCCCTTCCCCAAGCCCATCGCTCTCTCCTGCTGGATTGAAGGCTCCACACATGGACCATTGGGTACAACACCATGGATGAGCAATGCCCCGAGTCATCTAACCAGCACAAAGAAAATCTGCCCCATAGCCCCAGCAACAAGGACCAAACCCTGGCAGAGGTCCCCCTCAGAAGCTTCCTTTCCAACACCCCCCCCATCTAATTTCCTGCAAATCTGGTTGTATTTCAGTATGAAAGAGGACAAATATGAATTTCAATAAGTGCTCCCCCCCCCAAAACAGGTCTGTCTAGGTGAAGTTTAACTATACATTCACAATCAATAAAGGACTGTCACCTGACATACCAAAACATGGTCATAACATCAGACCATCTTTCTCAAAAACAAAGCCATCAGGCAGAACACCAAAAAGAAATCCTTCCCATCCATTGTGAAATAGTGCAAGATTTCTTGAAGACAGTAATAACAGCACTTCACCACAACCAATCCCCTCCCCTCTTCTCCACCCATAGGCAGACACCCCCAGGGGCATTAACCCCCACTGAAAGGGTAGTGCATATCCAGGCAGACTAAATTAACCCAGGGGCATATAACAAGATTATAGAGGGGGGGGCCTGTGCTTTTATAACTGAAAATTTGGGTCAATGAAAATTATGAAGATTATGGGGGGGGGGGGGGGGTTGATATAGACAGATGGTGCGAGAACCAGCATTGTGTTTGTTTAGTTTAATTCAACCAACCCCCACAATCCAGTCGGCAAATCCCTCAATCCCACGCATTCACACTTGTTCCTTCCGCGCCACATAACATAACATACATACATACATACAACACTCATGATCACCAACATCACACAGTCGTAACTACGTAACGCACGCAAACACAGGTCAGGACTCACCGCTCCCGGCTCCCTCTGGGGGGTCATGATGTTTCAGGCGCGAGCGGCTCGAGTCTCTCGTGTCTCGCGGGGCTCGAGCTCAGATGAGGCGCAGAGACACCGGACGCACAGACACCCGCCACATCCCACAACTCGAACCACCTCACCTGGCTGGTGGTGGTACCTCGATTCGAGGCAGCACCTCGCTCCAATGAATGTTTAAGCACAGCTAAAATCTCGCAGGAATAAGAGTCCAGCGAATATATTAACAGATATAATATATGCCTGGATGAGGGCAAAATTATAATTAATGTTAGGTAACTGGGGGGAGCGAACCGAACCGCGAACGCAAACATACACACGACGACGGCCGACGAAATTATTTTCCCCACACCAAGACTGCTTAAAACAAAGCTAAAACGGGAAAATAACGATATAAAAGCCGATATTTAAAACTATACAAATTACAGTACAACGCCACGTAGCTACCGTTCGAAACGATTTTTCTTCGCGTCAAAAACAGCACCACAGAATAATCAACACTGACGGCCGTGTACTTAGCTCAGAACACCGGAAATCAGATGGTCTCAATTCCGGAAGTGTGAAAGATACAGGAGACGCTGGGAGCTGAAGTTTTCTTACTAACAACGCCTATTGTGGTTGCTCAGTTGTCCAAAAGAAGAGTTGCTTAGCACCAGTGGTTTACAATGCAATTAAATAAAACGATTGGTATTTATTCAAAATTTTATGAGTTGAAACAGTAAAGCTCTATTGTGCTGCTATTTTGTTAAACAAGAACAATTTGACAGTTTACTGCCTACTTCTCCCATAAATTCCTGTGGTAGTAGTTTAAAGCCTAAAAATCAGCACATGACGTAACAGATTTCTCCCATATGTATACCCTGTTAGCTATAAACTATTCAATTAAAAAAATCCTAATGGAGCCATAATAATAATAATGATTGTGTGTGCAGTCATACAAAATGATCTCGTCACACAAGAGGAAAATGATACAAATTTATCCTTCCGTCACTGTCACATGGAAGAAGAGGTGATTAACAAGTGAATTGTCACACCCAGTTACTAACAAAATTGGTTACCATACATCCACGAGTTTAAAGGATACATTCAGTATGTAAAAAAAACTACAATGATACTTTTCATGTGAATTTTTCATTTTTATTAGAAAATAACAAACAGTAATATTAGACAAACATTTTAAAAAGCGACAATTACAAAAAGAGTAATATTCATTAAGTGAATAACAATACTTCATTATGGTAAAAATGGTCAGTCATAACTTTTTCTTTTTTTTCCAGTAAATATTTCAGTAACATCATTCATACATAGAGAAAATGAATTCAGAAAACAGGATGACGCATGTAAACAAGACCCTTTATGTGCTGTGAATTCCACTAAGGCTACAGCACTATGATAATAAAGGATTTTGCATTGCTTCTCATACATATAAGTGCTTCTGTTCTCTGCAGTTAAAACATTTCTCTAAATCTTTTGAATAAACAAGAAAATAACACTATCATAAACATGCATTTGCTGCAGATGAAATGCTTTGTATATTTCAATGGAAAAAAAAAAGCATAACTGTACAAAATGTATGTACATTCACAAATTTGGGCCAGAAACATCAGCTACAAAATGTATAGGAGGAACAGTGAAATAAATAACAGGGAGCTTTAGGAAGAATGGATGCAGGATGACCGCAACTGTCTCAAGTCACCGGCACGTAAAGGCCAAACAGCTCTAAAAACGGATGTTCGTAACACGCAGTCTTCGGCACAACCAGGAGTAAACCTCCAAAAACGGTGTGGAAACATGCCAAAGAAGTAACTGCATGGAATTAATCTCATGTGTATAATGTAGGCTGACAGGTGACTGGACAAACCAATGGATGATGGAAATCCACTCCCTATTCAGTCCACATCGAGACCTTCTTAAATCCAGTCGATCCCATCCAGTTCCAACTAATCCCAGCCTCTCCCTCCGAGCTCAAGGAACACCTGGAACCGTCCAGGTAGACCGTAAAGACACACTAATCTAAAGTCAAAAATGTTTTAAACTGGAACCAGTTGCAATGATGATGCAGCACAGGGATTAATTTGAAAAAAAAAAAAGCAGAGTAGAGAGTACGAGCAGGGACGAGGCACAAATTCACAAGCAAAGCTCCCGTGGTGAATCTCAGAATTTCATAACTCTACCGGTTACACTTCAGCAGCTGAAAGCACTAGCAAACATGTCAACAGCAACAGTTTGCAAAACAACTTACACACACACACACATTGTCTGAAACCGCTGTCCCAAGCGGGGGTCGCGGCAACACGGGACGTAAGGCTGGAGGGGGAGGGGACACACCCAGGACGGGACGCCAGTCCATTGCAAGGCAGCCCAAGCGGGACTCGAACCCCAGACCCACCAGAGAGCGGGACCCCGCCAAACCTGCTGCGCCACCGCGCCCCCCTCAAAACAACTTAAGACTACATATATAAAAAAAAAAAAAATGTACATAATCAGTTAATACTATGAATTAAACAAAAAATATTTTTATACAGCGTCACTTTTCGATACAGAAATATTGTTCAGCACAACACTGTCTTAAAATGTTACAACAGAGCCCCCGAATGCCTGCTCCAGTGTTTAACCTGGCTGTTTACATTGGAGAAGATGAAAGTCACAGCCTTTTATCATAGTAAGAGCTCTAATGCTGGACATACGCCTTTGATTAATTTCATTTTTAATTGACTGCATCAGGACCGTACAACTATAGTCCACAATGACAGGCGGCCTACAAACTTACGCGATGCCTCTTAATTAGTGTCTGGTTCCTACAGTTAAGCGCTAAGACTGAAGATCAGTGGCCATCCAGGACTGGAGCCGTGCATCCGCAAAATAAAAAGTAAACGTGCATATAAGCCAACAACAGCGCAAAGTTATCAGCCCATAATACACGTCTTCAGATCAAAACTTCCATGATGGATTGTGAGAGAGTCCCATTTTGAGCAAAGCCAAAAGTCTCTGCCTCTGTCTGCCTTTTCCATACCTATATATGTGTTCATCTTGGAGAAAATATGCTTCAAGGTATCTGCTGTATATAAATAAAGACACGCTTGTATCTACACACACTCAAAAATAGTGACTTTTAAAGCTTTATCTCTCAGGAAACGAGAACACTTAATGGCTCATGATTGTCAAGTTCTGGATACATCCGTGGGGAAGGGAATACCCACAATGCACTCTGCCTCCTGGACCTCCCTAACCCCATCACCTCTTTTCCAATCTAGGGTACTATATGGGTGGGTAGGGTACACGGTACTGGCTCCAACACTGTACAAGGTGCTTCAAAGGCTCGAGTACCAAGCGATGTGGGGGTAGGGTAATGGGGGGTAAATACCGCAAGGTCCACAAGAAGGGCTGGATCCTTACGAGAGGGATGGAAACGACTACGTTTGGTCTCGATCGCATCTTTGGCTTCGCCCCACCAGCGCTCGGCATGGTACAGTCCAGCCCCCAGCGTACATCTGATGGCGTGCTTAAAAGAGTTGGGCGCCCTTCTCTGCAAGTGTGTTAGTGCAAACCCCTTGCAAACACAGAGGACAAAGAAAAAATAATGAGGACGTTGGTAATAAATAACACTTGGCGAACGTTCACCACTGCAGCCGGGCTATGTGGAAACGCGGACGTGTGAATCCAGTGACGAAGTCCATTTAGTCATCCCGATGGACCCAGCTGAGCTCTGCAGTCCCGCCACAGGATGGGATGTGTACTGGTTGATTCATGAGAAGACAGGTCAGTGATGGTGGGGGTAGTTCGGGTGGGGATTCTGTCAGGGGACGACCACTTCCGCCTCGCTCTCTGAGCCTGCCCGGTACGTGGGGCCCTTCCCTGGAAGCTCGCCATTTTCGGAAGGCTTCTTGATGCCTTCTGAACTGTTCCTGATGCCATAGCCGAAGTATATCAGGAACCCTGGAGGGAGGTCAAAACCAGTCGGTTATTTGTAATCAATATTATGTTACTGAATTATCCCTTTTAGGTCCCACGTTATCTATTTACTTGTCCAATTCAGGGGTTCCGTGGTCCCAGCAGTATAGGGTGTGAGGGAGGGAACACCCTGGATGGGACACCAGTCTGTTGCAGGGCAATCAATCAATCAATCAATCAATCAATCAATCAATCACTCACTCACTCACTCACTCACTCACTCACTCACTCACTCACTCACGCACAGCGAGTAGTGCTGCTGTCTCACAGCACCTGGGTGGTGCGAGAGGCTGTGGGTTTGATCCCCAATCAGTCTGTGTGGAGTTTGCATATTCTCCCTGTGTCTGCATGAGTTTCCTCTGGGTGCTCTGGTTTCCTCCCACACTCCAAAGACATGCTGTTTAGGTTCCCCCATAGTGTGTGAGTGACAGAGAGTGTGTGTGTGTGTGTTCCACTGATGTATGGATGAGTGACCCAGTGTAAGTAGTGTATCTAGCAGCGTAAATTACCTTGGTGAATAAGGTGTGTGGGCTCATAACACTACATAGAGTTCATTGGAAGTCACTTTGGAGAAAAGTGTCTGCTAAATAAGTAAATGTAACCCTCTGTCACACACAAACCCAGGTAAACATGCAAATGAGCTGTGAGGGACTGGTGCTATGGCTGTGCCACCATGCTGCTCTTTCCTGTATTACTTTTCACTAAAGATCCTGGTGAAAATGCCTACAACCTAGATGCTTATATTCTGGAGTGAAACAACGAGGAACACAAGGTACAAGGTCGTAGTGGTCAAGCTGCTGCCCTTGCATGTCCAACACCCAGGATTGGAGTTCATCCGGTCTCACACTCACCGACGCCCATCCAGACAGCGAAGCGGCACCACGTGGCCAAATCCAGCTGCATCATCAGGTAGAGGTTGACAAAGATGCTGACCACCGGCAGCACAGGAAGCAGGGGCACCTGGGGGGTGGGAGGGGGAGTGTCATTAAAAAGCTCTCGCCACGAATTACAGGGTTAGGGGGTAAAAGGTGACACTTAGGTTAAAACACTTGGGAACGGAACGCCTGCCGAGCTTTTAGTCCGTGTGGTGTGTTTGTATTTATTTACATATTGTTATTATAATTATTTATTATTTATTTAGGACTTAGTTTTAGTAGTGACGTTTATTATGTATGTGGTTGTTTATGAATTTGTCTTAATTGTTTTTATTTGGAGTATTTGGTTAATTGTATTGGTATTGTTTTTAGGGGGGCATGGTGGCGCAGTGGGTTTGCCTGGGTCCTCCTCTGCAGTGGGTCTGGGGTTCGAGTCCCGCTTGGAGTGCCTTGCTATGGACCGGCGTCCTGTCCTGGGTGTGTCCCCTCCAGCCTCGGACTCTGTGTTGCCAGGTTAGGCTCAGGTTTGCTGCGACCCCGCTTTGCACGAGTGGTTTCAGCCACTGTGTGTGTTTGTTTCAGTATTGGCGTACTAGTTTTGATGATTGATTGAATTAAGATTTTAAATGACACAACCGATGAATGGGGAAGCTTTATGAGCCGTGCTGGACGGCGTGCGGTACGAGACACTTTCAGTATTCTGGTAATCCGTGCTGATCCGTTGAGGGAAAAAAAAAGAGAAGAGAGGTGCTACCCGACAGGTATGGACACCTCGCGGAAGAAGCGTACCTTGAAGGTGAGCTCATCCTTGCTCTGCGGCTGCCTCCAGATGATGAGCAGGCAGAGCACGGAGAGCAGCCCCAAGACCACGGACGTGCTGAGCCACGCCGGCTGGGTCCTCACGTCACACAGAGCCAGCACCATGCAGAGCAGGGTGAAGAGCACAGCTGCAGGGGGCGACAGAGGACCGTTAGCGCCAGGAGACGTCGCCATGGCAACAGCTTGCGGCACACAGCGAGCTTCAACTCCGCGAGCGTGCGCGTACATATTTATGCATGTGCGGACGTTGCCGGCACATACGGAGGAGCTCATTAGTGACAAAGTGATGTTCGCTTCTTCTCAGGTTTGACTGGCGTGATCCAGTTTTCTAGAGAAACTCATCGTCACATGCTGATGAGGCGTCACGACTTCCTGTTCAACACTATTAATATTCTAATCTAATATTTTAGAGAATGATTGAGTCTGGATCTACTGTGTCTGAACACAGCAGTGCGGTGCTTGTGTTCACTGGTCGCCACCGGAAAGGGAGAAACGACTCGTTTATCATTGCAGGGGTTGTTTGCCACTTGGGGGTAAATGCAGGCAGGGCTGGAGATGACGGGGGACTCACAGATGACGGCAGTGGCCACGTAGACGATGAGGCCCGAGGTCTGAGTGGGCGAGCTCGAGGCGGGCATGAGAAGGAGGCGCGCTGCGAAGCGTCCTTCGCCGTCTCCACTGTCTCCACTTTCTCCGCTGTCCTTACTGTCACCGTCTGCAATGTCCGTCTTCTCCAGCTCCGTCATCTTTCCGCTGGAGCCGGATGGGCCCAGGCTGCCTGGCTGGTACCTGTCCACACCCACAGAGGATCATCTTTCAATAATTTTTAAAAGTAATTCATTTTCCTCAATTTATCTATCCATCCATTATCAAAAACTGCTTGTCCAATGCATGGTCACGGTGGTCCGGAGCCTATCCGGAAAGAACAGTGCATAATTCAGGGTATACTCTGGGTGGCATGCCAATCCACTGCTGTGCGATCTCACACACACACAGACACACACACACACACACACACACACACACACAAACACACTCATTTAGTCACACGCAGACACAAAGGGTACCTGAAGCATGTATTCGGACTGTGGGAGGAAACCAGAGCACTCGCAGGAGAGGGAACCCATTTTTTTCTATGCTAAATGTCTAGCCAAAGCGGGGCGATTCGGTGCTAACCGAACGTAAAAAGAAAATGCTCTGATGCGATTCTGTTTGTGTAACCGTAGAGCTGCAGTTCATTTGTGTGTTCGCGAACTCACCGCAGGATGAGGACACACACGGCCACCAAGGTGTAGGCCAGCAAGGTTCCAATAGACATGAGGTCAACGAGGGCAGCCAGGTCGAAGAGGAAGGCCATGAGAGCTGTGGTGGGCAGAGCGAAGACTCAGTAACACATGAAGGGGAAGAGGAAGAAGGACAGGGGGTGGGAGATAGAGTCATAGCCGGGCAGACTCAACACGCTCGGCCATGCCAAACTGACCTGACACGAGCCCCGACACAACGGTGGCCAGCAGGGGTGTCTTGGTCTTCTTGTTCATGCGGGAAAGGAAGCGGAAGAGCAGCCCGTCCTCAGCCATGGCGTAGATCACACGGGGCATGGGAAACATGGAGCCCAGAAGACTGGGGTGGCCATTGGACAGTGGTTACAATGGCAGCACAGTGATAGGGCCCGCACAAACACTGGACCACTTTCATATTCTATTAACTCATTAAGCTGGGTGCTCAACTGAGCATTTCTGTGTCCAACATCTCAGCAACTAAAGGCTGAGGCTCTTAAAGAGCCCACCCATTGGGACCGTGCGGGGCTCACCTGGTGGAGAGAGCGCAGAGCGAGCCAGCGGCCACAATGTAGCGAGCGGGTCCCCAGCCCACGTGTTTGAAGGCCTCGGGCAGCGGGCTCTGCGTGTCGAGGGTGTAGTAGGGCATCATGAGCGTGAGTGCCGCGGACACGCCAAAGTAGGCGAAGAAGCAGATGAGCAGCGAGGCCACGATGCCGATGGGGATGGAGCGCATCGGGTTCTTGGCTTCTTCACCTGGAGGGAAGGAAGGGGAAGGGTTCATCTTGGTCACGTCTCCATTCTCCCCCTAAAGGTGTCTTGCGAAGGACAAAATGAAGGCCGTGTCTCCGTGCGTGAGAAAGGAGACACTTACTTGTAGTCGCGATGCAGTCGAAGCCCACAAATGCGTAGAAGCAGGTAGCGGCGCCAGACAGAACCCCGCTGAAGCCGAACGGGGCAAATCCTCCCGTTCCAAACTGTTTCTCCAACCTGAGAGGGGAAAGAAGAGACATGTCCCTCCTTAATGTCCCATCCAAAGCTCAAAGCGACACGATAAAGTTGCTGAGAAAACAGCCTTTTTAAGGAGCACAAGAGACGAAGGCATGGAAAAATAAACCGCGCCAAAACACCGCAGCAAAAGAGCATCGTGGAAGCACCAAACTGTTCCTCCAGCCCAAAACTAAAGCTCGTAAGTTCACCCTAGGAGTTCAAGGCACGATCAACATGGCAACAACCTTGAGAACTTTCACCGCCCCGTCTGCAGCACAGGCCCTGGCGGGACTTACTCGGGACTGGTGACGTTGTTTGTGCTTCTGAAGTCCTCCTCTGTGAGCTGCCAGTTCTTGATATTGCCCGTGATGAAGCCCGAGATGATGACGAAGCTCAGCACCACCAGATTCACCGCGGTGAAGATTTTGTTCACCAAAGCTGACTCACTGACGCCAAACGCTAGCAGGCCTGGGGAAGGGAGACGAGTCACGCCAGTCACGCCAGCTTGGTCAACGACACCCTCGGAATTCAAGAGAGCCAAAGACCAGTCATGTCCTGGTAAATCTGAAGGGTTACGCAACATCGATGGGGCACGTTTGTATCGACCGCGTGACAACGACACCTTCCCGTTCCGATTCCCCGAGTTCGGTGCATGAGATGCTCACCGGTGAGCAGAATGATGAGTCCCAGGGCGAAGATGTCTGGATACTGAGCCAGCACATTCCCGCCTGCGCTGATGGACATGTAGCTCTTGAAGAAGCCGGAGATCTTTTGCTCCACCAGGTTATCGAAGGTGGAGCTCCAGGCTCGGGCCACGCTGGCTGTCCCTGAGGGGTGGGGGAGGAAGGGGGCAATAAGAGGACATCGGGACACCATCATAACCTCAATGTATAAAACACAGAGTAGACCTCTTCTGAGCAGGTTCTTCACAGGACTCCTCTACAGGATGACCCATAGTCAACGACCTTTCAGGTGGTTCGGCCCCACAAAACTAAGAGATCTGAACTTTACCTGCATTTGGAGAGTGTCTCGATCCCCCCTCTAATAGCACGTCAACCTGAGGACAATTACGTGCGCTAAAATACCAGCTGTCTCAGTGTAACCGTGATATATTCAAACACTCGGAGTGAGGTCGCGTGCACGGATCCATGACAGCTGATTCCAGGAACCGGTGCGATCAGGTACACGATCTCCGGTTTCCTGTGTGACACACCTACTGCTCGCCAGGTGTGTGTCCTAAACGTAGCAGAACCTGCTCCGTGCGTGCGCTTCTAGTGAGTGTGAGCGAGAGGCTCGGTGTGACTGAGTTCGACAAAGAATGTCTCAAGTTAGTGAGAAAAGGCTCTCAAAAAGCAGTTTGATTTTTGAAATGTCACCTCTTTCAATACTGAAATATCCATTACATATGATCATACCAGTTGTCTACCTGGAACATACTGTCACAGACCCTTAATGACTCCGTGCATTTCCTACTCCACCCCTGTTATCGATGTCACCATGGATACGCACCGATGACGTAGGAAAGGATGAGGTTCCACCCCGTGATGAAGGCCCAGACCTCGCCCACAGTTACATAGCTGTAGAGGTAGGCGGAGCCTGTCCTGGGCACACGGGCTCCGAATTCGGCGTAGCAGAGGCCCGCCAGCACAGAGGAGAGGGCGGCGATGAGGAAGCAGAGCACGATGGCGGGACCCGCCTTCTCCCGGGCCACCTCTCCCGCCAGCACGTAAACGCCGGCGCCCAGTGTGGAGCCCACCCCCAGCGCCACCAGATCCAGGGTGGAGAGGCAGCGGGCGAAGCGGGTCACCTCCTGGGAGTAGTCCAACACGCGCCGCCGCACCAGCTTATGGCCCCAGGAGACGAGTTTCTTGTTCGTCATAGTGCTCGTCTGTCTGCATGGGAATAAAGAAAGAGAAGATCATATTAATTTTAAGCACTTGTTGAGTACAGGGTTGCTGTGGCACGGAGCCTATCCTGGAAGCATAGGGTGTGCGGTAGGGTCCACCCTGGACGAGATTCCCGTCTAGCAAAAGGTAATCACACGCGGCAGGCCATTAATTACATTTACTCATTCATCTGACACTTTTCCCCAAAGTGACTTACAGCCTTACGGTACCTACAATCATGTACCCGTTTATACAATTTTACTTGAGCAATTTAGGCTAAGTACCATGCTCAAGGGTACTACAGCTGGAGGTGGGATTTAAACCTGCACCCTTGCAGTCCAAAGGCACCAGCTCTGACCGCTATACTATCGCAGCCCTAGTTTACCCAAAACACATGTCCTTGGACTGTGGGAGGAAACCAGAGCACCTGCAAGAAACCTGTGCAAGGAAAAGAAGAGAACATGCAAAGTCCAGAGAAAGCAAGAGTCCAGGAGCTGCGAGGAACCGCCCGAGCCGCCGTGGTGCCCACAATCATATCAGTGTGTGTTTTATTTATTTAAAGGAGGCCGTCATTGTTCATTGAGGCCAGCGTTCAGGCACTGAGGGCTCTTCCATTTGTCTGTACTGCAGGTCTTATTTTTAACCATGGGGGCCCCCTGCTGTCTGCATGACGGGTGCTTTTCACGACACCTACAGCCAGACTGGCAAACGAGAAGCAACTTCACTTCCGAAGAAGCTGAGAGGAAGTGGTGGCTCTCGGTCGCAGATCTGAAGGAGTCCGACCTCCTCCTGACACGCTCGCCGACGGAGTTCGCTTCCCTTTGGTTCGCTCACTTCCTCTACTAGGGCCCAAACAATCACTTTCACTCACAGCTATGGCATGTCCTGTCCGCGTCCGAGGGGAGGACAGAAAGGTACGTATGGAAGAATGACTTAAAACATAAACAGGAGGACATGAAAAGGTGGAGCCCCCTGCCAAAACCAAAACAGGAAGTGTGTGAGGCAACGGCAGAACGAGCGCTCTTCTTCTGCACGCTGTGCTCCTTTTCAGGACAGATCACACTTGTAGAGCCAGGGGTGTCGAAACCTGTCCTTCCTGGAGAAGGGGGCGCCCACCCAGTGCGTGGCACTTCGAAAGAGATGATTTTGTGTAATTAAGGCACCAAATACACTCGGGATGAAAGCAGTATCTCTATCATTTATGGAGAAAATATTATCATCATCATCATCATCGCCATCATCCTTTCCCTGCTCTGGACTGGAGACCCATCCAGGGTGTACCCTGTGTCACGCCCTCTGCTTCCAGGACAGGCTCTGGACCACCGTGACCCTGCACTGTAACTGGAGAACCGATCGACTTTTTTAGATTGTTTTTAATTCATGCATCATCTGCGCTTGACATGCAAAAAATTTGCTGAGTCCGAACTTCTGCGTGTGGAAGATGAGATAAGGTGGAGCACAGCTGTACACATGTGCATAGGGAGTCCTTCACTTCGGTGTAACCTCGCTGGGGGGGAACACTGTGCATCCAAGGACAGGTATCGTGTTACATCTAACTGCAGAGTCCACAGAACCCAATCTGTCCCCAAATTCCAAAACACTCCATGACCAATCAGCCATATTTGGCCACGGATGTCGGGGGGGGAGCTCCCGCAGGCTTCTCGTCACTCTAGATACCAGGCGAGGTAACCATGGCAATGGCAACGCCAAAGCGACAACGGCAGCACAGCGTATTCCTAAATCAGTACTCCGGTATCAAAAAGCAAGGACGCTGGAGTTGGGCGGCGGGAGGGTTGGATCCGGGGGCCGGGGGGGGGATGCTGGTGAAGGAGAGGAGGAGCTCGCAGGTGGCTTGCGAGCGTGGGAGAACAGGAAAAGACAAGCGGCGAAGCTATGCCGAGGAAAATAAGACATGAATGAGATGAATGAATCTTTAATGGAGACGGCGGAACGGCCGAGACAATCGTGGGCCACAAAAGCAAAAGTACAAAGGGAGAAAACAAAGTGCGGAGCCCACGAACCGGGCCACTGTCAACAAGCAAGGGAAAAGAACACAAACAGGAGCACGAATAGAGCATGAAGAAGGCTGCGGATATCCCTGTCTGGGACTCGCATGGGGTGCTGGGTTCCCTCTCCCGCTGGGAGCCTCCAAAACGTGCCGCTTTGATCGGGTCCGGTCAGCGCCACGCGAGACCCGATGAAAGTCGTGGCGGCTCGGCCAAGCGTGGCACGGCGCCCCCCTCCCCCCCCCCCAGGAGACGCCTGTATCCGCAGGAATCGAGATAGCGGGAGGGTCGCGGATGAGAGGTCCCACAGCACGTTCCCGACCCCAACGTTACCGACTACCGCCAAAAATGAACCGCTGCTCCAGCGCTACGTGAACGAGACTAACCCCACGGGCCCCGAAACTGCAGCCGCATCACTAATTCTTAGCAAGTTAACCGACACCTTCTGGTAAGGAACGTGGTTAAGATTCCTGCAGGAAACTCGTCTCCAGCCACAAACATACCGCTCAAACTGCTCAGATCAAGGGCTTTTCCTTCAGGAGTCCCCAGCCTAGGATTTGAACCTGCTGCTGCTTGGTCACTAATCCAGGCCCCCTTAACCACTTTGCCACTTGCTGCCTGTTGAACAGTGGTGCAGTTGTAGAACACACACACACACACACACACACACACACACACACACACACACACACTGTCTGAAACCGCTTGCTCCAAGATGGGTCGTGGTGAGCCAGAGCCTAACCCTGCAACACGATGCAGGACCGGAGGGGGAGGGGACACACCCAGGGCGGGACTCCAGTCCGTCGCAAGGCACCCCAAGCAGGACTCGAACCCCAGACCCGCCAGAGAGCGGGACCCGACCAAGCCTGCTGTGCCACCGCGCCCCTGTTGCAGAAGACATAGTGCCTTATATCAGCTTTGGGCTGTTTGTAGTGGATCCTCCCAAAGAAAAGGTTTCAGTTACAAGATCAATATGTCCATTTACTGGGACAACAGTAATTCCAGCATTTTTCTGAGACCTTTGTGCTTGTGTGTGTGTGTCCATGCATGTGTGTTCTGTCAAGAAAAGCCGCTTTATTTCACCACTGACACTGGTAGACAAACCGCCTGGACTGACGTTGAAACGCTCACCGGGGACAGTAGAACAGAGCGGTGAAGAAACTGGGCGTGGTAAAACGATGTCGACAAACTAAAGGAAGCAGCCGCAGCCTTACCATCTCCTCCCCTGATTCAGTTCCTGCTGATCTTCCCTCCCGAAACCCGTTGCACAACGTACCACGCTTGCATCGGGGTCCCTCCTCCTTACCAATTATCACATGGGACCCGTTTACTCAGGTCAATGCAGGTGATCAGAGCAGGTGAGTCTTCATCGGGCACTTTTTAACTGGTCCATCTTTAAAACTTGGACACCGAGGACATCGAACCCATTCCTTCAACTACATAAGGTACCTAAAACTGCGTATGAACTAATGCAGATCAGCCCTAGTTGAGGATCGCACCGAAACCGCATCAGCTGAACCAGTACAGTGAAATATGTTCCATTTATTTACATTAATCTGCCGTGTTGAATCTACACAAGTTACGTCAGACTGAGGTCGGCAGAGGTACGGAGGTCACATTTATTTGAATTTCACGCCACTTTAATATCAAGGAACTGTTTCCTAGGGATGGAATAAAAGCACGGAAACCACAATTTTTTTTTTTTAAGAGCATTCATTTCATTGTTCTCTTAAATTCTTTAACCGCTGCGCCACGTATGGTAACACATGGGCAGCCGTGGTCACTGAGCCAACTTAGACTGCTGTTGCATCACCTCCCTCCGCTACACAGAGCATTCGATCCAAGCAGTTCCGCCCACAGGGGGCAGTATTGGGCACGGGGGGCTTGGGGGCTTGGGGGAGGGGGGTAAATCTGTCTTTCACACTAAGAACGACAGGTCTCACCATGCCATGTGTCCCCCTCCACTGCAAAGCCCTGAGAGGATTATGGCACATTGCGTAATCCTGCTAACCTTCTTACAGGTGCTCTCGCATCACGCATCACACACACAAGGATTCAGGCCGGAGCTTCACATTCCGGAGAAAACCGCATCGGCTAAGTGAAAGTAATGACGTTAATAACAAAGAATATTAACGGTAAAAGTTTGTGTGCGCAGAGTGGGCGGGAGACTACAGTTCGAGCTCTTGAAGTGCAGGCCTTTCTGATGACATCTCCGAAACGTTGCATCAGCAGAGCCGCCACAAGGTCGGCATCATGACACGGCTGATCTGTTTGCTCGCGCGCGTTCGGTGCCGCCAGCGGCTGCGGACACCGCGGCGTGACACACTCGGCCTGTCAGCCGGGGCAGCAGTCGCCATGGTTACTTTGCACCAGCATCCTGAGTGAAAAGGGCACTCTCATTAAGGGCTGCCAGGACAACAAAGAAACGCTTTCGGGGAGCTGGACTCTGGTGGGCGAACTACACACTGCACACTTTCTTTGGCGCGGTGAGGTTTTTGCACCTTCAGTTTACACACAAAACCGCAGCTCTTCCCCGAATTGCCCTGGCTTGGACTTCTGGGAAGGCCGATTCTCTGAGACGCCACTGCTGAAGCAAGCAGAGACACAGTGTGGTCTACCCAAAACCCCCAGCAGCGCAGAACGCACGTTCACGGTTATTGAATCACAGAGCACGGTTCCGTCCAACGTGTCCCCTTTAAATCTCAGAGACAGAAACTCCTAAGTCACACTTCCTCCCCCATCCAACAAAAATACTTGAGCAAAAGAGAAAATTTAGCATAATAATTGTCAGTTTTCTAATTATAACAACTTCCTCTCACATGGTGTTTCAGGAACAGAGTGATTAATATTCCACTTCCAGAGGCAGCATCTCCTGCTTGAGAACATCTGAAGTTTTGCCTGCTCTTTTTCTCATCTCTTGAGAAAGCCACGTGGCCTCGGCTGGCGTGTCGGACCAACACCCGGTGCCCACTCGCTCTCGCTGACTCACTCCTTCTGGGACCCGCACTTGACTCAGCTACCAGAATTCATTTAACAGGCCGATCTGCATCTGCCCCTCCGGAGCAGCAGTCGAGCCACATGCTACGTGACCCATCAACCAAGCCACAGACATCATGATCAGACTGAGTCTAAAGAGGCAAAATCTGTTTTCTCCAGACCATCTTCCAACACACACACACACACACACACACACTATGTAGTGTTATCACCCCACACCTTATTCACCAAGGTGACTTACAAGGTGATACCAGTGAAACACACTCTCTGTGTCACTCACACACACTGTGAGTGACTTAGTCTCCAATCCATCTGAACAGCATGTCTTTAGATTCTGGGAGGAAACCCACACAGGAATAGGGAGAACATGCAAACTCCAGAAAGACTGAGCAGGGAATCAAACCCACATCCTCTCGCACCACCCAAGCACCGCGAGACGGCATCGCTACTCTGTGTCCCACCACGTCACCCGTTCCCACCGCTTCACACACCGCAAGAAGCCGTTTTCAGCCTTCAGCCCTTTTTCCTGGTTGTAGTCAATAGTTTAAAGGTTCACTATTTAAATTGTACACAGGTATCAGGTGGATCCTCACACACCACAGGGGAAGAAGTTCCTGGTGCAACCCTAACCCCACGTGTGAAGTGAAATGTGGCACCCTTTCTCACGCCCAAGACTCCAGCGATAAGACCACCGTGCGGCAACTGCTCAAAAGAGGACTGTAAATATACCCCCCGTCAACGGTCCCGCGGAGGAACGGACCACGGTTCTCCTCAAGGTACCTGCGCCACCAGGGCTGGGAAAGTCAGGCACCCTTTGGGAAAGCAGCTTGGGAGCTTTATTCCACAGAACTAAAAGGTCATACTTCTGGAATCAGTTGAGTTTGGAATCTCTGGGGTACAAGGTGAAAAAGCCCCCCCAGCAGAGAGAGGAGGGACTATCCACCAACCAGGTCCTTGGCTAAACTGGAGCACTTTGAAAGATTTTATTTGTTCTAAACCCAACTCATTCATGATTCAGACTCAGAGGCGCGATGAGTGTCAACTGAAAGTAAAAGAAAAGGATTCACTCTCCGCCGGCGGGGCAGCGCTTTGGGTCGCGAGACCCTTAATTCGGACACAGCACAAGGGCTCATCTCAACATACATCTACATCTACATTTACTTCAGTTAAGTTTTTATTTAACACGCTTCGGGTTCAGGCACCTCGGCTCTTGCCATCCACGCACGCGACGCCTTTACACGAGTATTTACACACTTCGGGCGCCGTTGTCAAGGCAGCCGCGGGACTCTTTATTGCCGGATGTTTCCAGCCGCTCTTTTTTTAGGCGGGAAACTTCGGAGTTTCGCTCTTTTACGGCACCGATACATCCATATAATTATTAATATATATTCTGCTTGAGATATTCAGATTATATTTCACGTACAGATGTAATAATGTAAAGCGGATATAAAAATGTATTCGGGAGACTTATTTTCCCCATTGAATATTGCACAGTAATAAGTTTGATTAATTCTTCCTCCGAAGCGGAAACCAGAAGTTTCGGTTTAATCCCGAACGCGGGATGATGATAAACAGCAAACTTCGACATCAACTCGGATAAATATAAATGCTGGTGTTTCGGAGCGAGAGCGGAATCAATAGTGTGAAGTGATACTTTCAACTTTGTTCTCAAAGACAACACGTCGCTGGCAGATTATTTTTTGCCAAGACGGCACGGTTCGTTCGCGAGACAACAGGACGGGGGGGAAACTCAATGGAAACATTGTATCCGAACATCAGAGGCAAATCCGCGTCTTTTCCGACAATGGATACAACACGTTCAAAAAGCACTGAAACCAAGAGAAGTAAGTAGTAAGTAAAGCAAGTAAAACCCACGCGCCCACGCGAGTGCGGGACACGTGTTGAACATCACGCATTCACTCTGCCTACATTTCCGGATCCACTAAACACGAGCACGTTCGGTGCATCACAGATGGAAATATGAGCGACATAAGTGAAATATGAGTTTTTCATCTATACATCGAAGTCAGTGTCCCGTTAGTCGCCCATTCGTTCGGGTGACATGTGGCTGAGTGCCCAGTAACCTCCAGTCGGACCGGCCGGAGGTGAAGAATTAGAGGAGAATTAAAGAATTAAATTACCTGTCCTGTCCTGTCCTGTCCTGTCCAGGTGATCGGAGGCGGCTGGCGGTCAGGGCGCGCGCGCTGTCTGTATGCGTGTGTGTGTGTGTGTGTGTGTGTCTCGGGCAGGTGGAGTCGGGCAGCGTGACAGCCAGACGAGATCTGTCTCCCGCGGTGGAGAGTGTGTGTGCTGTCGAGTCGGAAACAAACACCGCTTTTGGAAACGTTTCTCGCGTCACGGAGGGGCGGAGTGTTCCTTTCTGTGTGTGTGTGTGTGTGTGTGTGTGTGTGTGAGAGCGAGAAAGAGAACAAAGTGTTACGAAAAAAAGCGTCACCACGTCACCACCACCGGAGATTCCGGCACACTGGGTGTGTGTGTGTGTATTTCATTTTTTTAAACTAGGGGCTGAAACTGGCAAAAATAAGAAAACAAAAGTTATTCTTTATCCATTTTCACAATCGCTTGTTCGGATCAGGGTTGCGGTGGTCCGGAGCCTGTCCCGGAATTACTGGGCGCGACAATGGCGAGGTACACCCTGGACTGGACACCAGTCTATCGTAGGGGTAGCCACGCACACACAGCTTAACGTCATCAGCCCTCCTGAACAGCGTGTCTTTGGAGTGTGAGAGGAAACCGGAGCACCTAGGGGAAACCAATGCACATACAGCACACACACAGAGTGGCTGAAGCCGCTCGTCCCAAACAGGGGTCGTGGGGAACGGGAGCCTAACCTGGCAGCACAGGGCGCAAGGAGGGGACACACCCTGGACGGAACGCCAGTCCGTCACAAAGTACCCCAAGCAGGACTCGAACCCCAGACCCACCAGAGAGCAGGAGCCAGCCAAGCCAGCCGCACCACCGCACCTCCTCCCTCACTACTGTTCTTTAAATTCATTCATTAGCCCTATGATGGACTGGTGTCTAAAGTGTACCTGCTTATGCATTTGCATTCAGGATAGGCTCTGGACCACCATGACCCTGTATTAGGACAAGCTGTTACCGCTACAGAGAACCCCACAGTGTCCCCCTGATGACATCTGAGGGGCCATTCTGCTCTCGGAAGTCACCATAGGAACCCCTGCTAAAGGACACACTGCTCACAGCTCAGCCCCCTGGGTTCAAGAAAGCGTGAAACAACAAAGGACCAAAGTGTGCCCCTTAGCGGCTCTGCGCAGTACTGCAACTTAGTGGGGAAGTTGCGTCACATGTAAGGACTGTATCGTTGTGTTGAGACCAATCAACCATCACCATCTCCTGTCCACACTAAAATAAATCATCATAATGCTCTTTCAGACTTAGTTTTCTTACAGGACAGCCAGATGAGCAGCTCCACAGAGACCTCTTCCACCCAGTTCACAGCCACCTCAACCCCACTTGGGTATAATCTATTTTAGAATCAGCACCAAGATTAAAACCATGTGATTTAGTATTAACTAAAGCCATAATACCCTCACAGTCAATATCTGCAAGGAGCCTGTAGAAAAACAAAAACTTAACCCTAAAAATAATTTAAAAAATACAATTAGGCTTTTTAATGAAAGCACAAATTTATAACATGAAGTCTTGTCTGAAGAGTAACAGAAAAGGCAGATTTATTCAATAAAGTCTCCTGTATCAGACAGGGTGATGTGAACTACTGTCAGCAGAAAATCTCCTCGAACCTAAGATAAAATCTGTCTCATTTGAATCATCTAGTAATGTTAGACTTCTTTAATTCCTCCAAGAAGGACTGGAGCAAATTGCTCCAGACAAAGCCAACCAGAAACCAATCAGAAACACTTCTGTTCATTGGGATTTGCTATAAATATCAGCACTTCATCAACAGAGTCCAGTTAATATAATTACAACAGAGGACACACTTATAAACTGTCTGAACTGCAATGCCTTAGACATAAAAATTAAAAATTAATATATAAATAAAAATATTTAAAAGCCAAATATAAAATTTAACATTTGCATTTGAAAAACAGAATTACATTTATATAATAATCATGCTTTAAAGAAAAACTCAAAATCATCATACAATGTAATATTAACCACCATCATACTGTATATTAGATCTAAGAACTTTGTTAATGACTGTGCTGCACAATACACCCTACAAAAATCACACACACACACACACACACACACACATCGACTGAAACCGCTTGTCCCAAGTGGGGTCACAGTGAGCCGAAGCCTAACCCGACAACGCAGGGTGCCAGGCTGGAGGGAAGGGGACACACCCAGGATGGGACACTAGTCTGCCTCAAGGGACCCCAAGCAGGACTTAAACCCCAGACCCACCAGAGAGCAGGCCCTCACCAAAACTGCTGCACCACTGCATCCCCCTTGCAAAAATCATTAAGGTTATAAAAATTGTAAAGTGTTAAAATGTTTGGTGTACAATGGATATCAAAAGTGTAGATGTACGTATTGAAACTCCAACTTCATTTCATCTGAAGACTGAAATCCTGGCAAATCATGTCAGACCATTTTATTTTTAATAAGATCTTTGTAACCAACAATATGTAAGTGAAAAACACATTATTTTAGGTAAAATAATTTTAAAAAAATAAAAAAAACTTCCAGCATTTCATTTACACAAGTGTGTACGTCTTCAGTTGTTGGTGACATCTTCAAGTCAAACCTGACCCACAGCAACCACCTGCATGATTTTCATAGCAGGGGAGGTTGCCAGTGCCGTCTTCCGTATGTTGGGGGACACATGCACACAGGGAGAAACACAGAGCTGCTGTGCCTCTGGAGCAGGACTCGAAACCCATACCCATCAAACAGTGAGGTACTGGTCAAACTTGCTACACCACCACATCCTTAGTAAGCCTGTATAAATTTTGCAAGACACATTCAATTGCCCAAAAAAATATCTCTGAAAATGTTTAGGGTTCCATGAGTTCAAGGTAGAAGCTTTTTGAATTAATTATAAAAGATTTTCAAAAGATATGTTTGGAACAGGGGGGTGTGGTGGTGTGGCGGGTTTAGCCGGTGCCTGCTGTGTGATAGGCCTGGGGTTTGATCCCTGCTTGAGGTGCCTTGCAACAGGCTGGCATCCTATCCTGGGTGTTTCCCCTCTCCCTTTGGCCTTGCGTCCTGTGTTGCTGGGTAAGTGGTTGTTGATGATGGATGTTTGGTGCAGAGCCAGTATGTCTCACCATCCAAGGAGCACAGTACCTAAGGTCAAGCATGGTGGTGACAGGATCATGATATGGAGTTGGTTCTTTTCAGTGTAGACAAGGACACTGATCACCTCCAAATTGTGATAATTCAGGTCTTCCATTTAATGAAGGAGAAACTAATTTAAAAGTGGATTAACCTCAAACAAACCAGAAGATTATTAACTGGCCATTTTCCCAGCAAAGACAATGGAGCTTTTCCAGTGCACAACCATGACTGGAGCTTTGACTGAATGCCTAAAACCACATTATACTAAATGTCCCTAATAGAGAAATTGTAATAATTTAAAAACTACATTTTGGGAAATCATTACACATGCATTTTTGGTAATAAAATGTGTCTTTATATTTGGTCATTTTTCAATGTTTTTTTTTAAATTAAAAAAATCATTCCTTTACTACCATATGAAACCATTGGTTCAAAGAATAATTAATTCTTTCATTAATTGCTATGATTTCTATTTTACTGATTAAATTATTTCATATTTTTTATTTTAAAGAGCAAAAATAAAAAATTTCTCAGAGATCTTATATTCTCGCCATTAAACTAGATTTTCCACAATTAATAGTAATTTTGTTTCAAACTAAGGTTCTCAGCTAATGTAATGAGTTAAATAAGGCTGTAACAGTGTGGCACACACTGAAAATCCCAGTCAAGGCTCATGTTTCATTGTCATGTAGATAGGAATGGCATTGCATTACAGTAGGTGTTAGTGTGAAATGCATAAAAATTATTATTGGGTTAATGTTAGCCTTTCCGTGTGTATGGAAAATAGGAAAAAAATAAGAATGCGAAAACGCTGCACCTTCTTGCAGTTTCTCATTCTCTTCTTCACAACATGCAGTGAGGATGAAGAAAACACCACAAAATTAGGAATGTTCATTATATTTATTTTGGAGTGTGGTTTGCCCGTCTTCCTAAAATCCAGATGCCAGCTACTTGACTTTGCTGACACTGAGGGAAAGACTCTTGAACTAGTACGACTGTGCCGCCAAGCAAGTCTCCTCTCTGATGAGATGCAAGCGTGACAGTAACGTTCCTTGACTCAACTTTGTGTGGCCAGAGTCCCTGCAGTGTGTATCTTGCATGCACCCCTGAGTAAAAATAGGGGTGCAAGCAAGATACATATCTACAAGAGCAAAGAAAAGCAACGAAATGTGTGTAACGAAATTATTTGTGACTCAGTATAGACAGGGTCAAGAGGTCCGGATACTGTTTGTATAAAACCCACATCCAAATCTTGGTCCACACAAATCAAGTAAGGATCAAAACCAAATCCAAATGGGCAGACCTGGCATTATGAGGCAGCAGTGCAATCCATGGCACCACTAGTCTACAGGGAAGAGTGTGATGAACAAAGAAAAATCTAGTCCGTGGCAATCCTGTGGGTGAGGAAGTCTCACAGATGAGAGAGGTCATCGAAGAATGGCATGGCTTGGAAAAGCTAACATGTCACAAGTAAGCAAATACTCAGTACAATAGCGGTGTGCACAAATTTATTTGAAAATGCACTTGTCAAACCTTGAAGTGGAAGGGCTGAAGAAGAGCATGTTGGGTTCATCTTCTGTGAGCTAGGAACAAGTACAAGAAGTTCCAGAGACATGCAGTCATCAAAACTAGATGACTGATGAGTGAAAAAAAAAATTGTCTGGCCTGTTTAATCCCAGTATTGATTGCACCATGCTGATGGCCAGGGCAGAAAATGCAATAAAAACAACAAATCCTCCCTGGTGACAACTGTGCAGTCTGGTGGTGGGAGCATAATTGTGAGAGCAATGTTTCCTTGGCACACATTAGGTCTTTGGTAACAACTGGGCATTGTTTTGAAGAAGCAAATTCTCCATGTTTGGTTTCTTATTAAATTTGCTAACTTATCCTTCTTAACCGCCATTTAGTTGCCCCCTGTGAAATGTTTCATTTTTTAAGTTATATGTTATTTTTTAAGTTATTATACAACAGGCAGCCTCTATTGATCAGCAGCTAAAGATGTTGTTTGCAATGTTTTCTTATCAATTTTCTTAGAATTACTGTTATACCTAATTTTTTCAATAACCTTTCTTTGCCCTTCTTTACAATTTGATTGTGATTTTAACTTTCGTTTTAATATTATACCTTGTACAATAATTGCAAATGAGTGATGTGGTCCATTTTGAGTTGAGCATGGTTTATAACGCTTTATGATTATTTTCTGTAGCTTAACAGTGTGAAACAAGTTAACGTACTTATGTATGACAAGCAAATTTCCAGTCTACCAAAAACTGCCCTAAAGAATTCATATGTTGAATAGTTTAAATATTTGGACAATGTCATCTCACCTTGTGATGCAGCTGTAAGACAAGCAGTAATTAGATATTCTGCAAATCATGGTGAAATGCAACCCACAGGGTTTAAAAACTGTAACACAATTTTCATACTTATTACCATTTCTGTTACTGCTTGGAGAGCTACTTTACTCACAGGAAATTGTATAGGGTTTTGTTTAGAAAAAATTCTTTCTCACAAGTCTGACTCAGCATGTATAATATTGGGTACATCTTCTCAAATGTCCCTTCCTTTAAGAGCTGTATGACACAGAGAGGTAGATCTGGATCTGGTCAGGACAGTGACCAGTCATAGGGCTACAGCTGGAGTTTTGGAGGTCTTTACTGTTGTTGCCAAAACAGCAAAAAAAAAAAAAAAAAAATCTATTAACAAAATTACAAAGCACAACACAAAGCTTCAGCTAACATTGAGTGTCCTGAACAGCCATCGTAAACAATAAAGTGTGTTTAATCAATTGTCTGTCCATCCATCCATCTTCACAAATTCCTTGTCCAGATCAGGGTTGTGGGGGTCCGAAGCTTATCCCAGAACCACTGGGAACATGGCCAAAGCGGGTACACCCTGGACAGGACACCAGTCCATCGTAGAACAATCAATTGTCAAAATCCTGAACTCACTTATATTGCCACATACAGGTTCAAAATCCATCTACTCACTCCTCCACATTCACCTCTCTTCTCCTTTGTTAAGGCATCATTGACCACCCCTGGTTTGATCTAAGTGCTGCCATCAGTCAAGTAAACAGTGGTGTGGCCAAAGGGACCAGCCAGTCTACACCTTCAGACAGTTAGTAAAGTTATTAAATACAGTCAATTGGTAAAGAAATATTTTACATTTTTTCTTTGCATAATTATTACATACAGACAAAGCTTAAGATGCTTGCATTGGATTATGAGATCTGTCCATTTGCTTTGTTAATCCACATGCACTGTAATACTGAAACAAAATGTTTTGTGCATGCTTTTATATATAGCCTTTACATATGTCCAGTTTATGGAGGTAAACACTGAAAACACTGACATGAAAACATTTACTGTACAATTAATGTCTACCAGGAGGGTCCACATCAAAGCTGGAAAAACATCTGAAGAAAGGGAAAAAGACAGGTTTTTATTGGATTTCACAGTGGTTTAATATGAACATGATTATCTGACAGAACATTCTGGACATGCCTCAAACACTGCCTTTTAATAAAAGCCCGGGCTGAGACAGAAATTTCAGAAAAAGCAGCAAGATGTTGGAATATATGAAGTATGGGGATTTCATCTTTGTTTTCTATTTGGAACAAAACATTTAAGGTTTTTGGAAGACGGGGCAGTGGTATTTTCATGTCCTCACTTTCGAAGGATGTTTTGCCTCTCACTGGGAACAAGGCTCGGGGAGTGTAATGACAAACTTAAAGAGGATATGGGTGAATTTTCATCTCTTCGAGGTAGTAGCTAAGGGACAGCTGGAAGTGCAGTGGCTGGAGCTGTTGCCTTTTGAGCCAAAGGATGCAGGTTTGATCCCCACCTCAGCCTGTAGTACCCTGGATGCAGGTTTGATCCCCACCTCAGCCTGTAGTACCCTTGAGTAAGGTACTTGCCCTAAAAATTGCTCCAATAACATTAGCCAGCTGTATAAATGGGTAAAACAATGTTAATGTACTTAGAATTATAAGTTGCTTTGGAAAAAAGCATCAGGTAAATGTAGTACCTGTTTGGGGCAAATTGGGAGATGGAAACATGTGAGTTCTATAGTCCAACAAGTTCTGCCAATAGTTCTTTTCAACTGGTCACTATGTCCTTTGGTTGTTTCAGAGAGCAAGATGTGAAACAAAACCTATGAAGGAAAGAGGTACAGACACTTCCCCTTTCATTCCACTAGTAGTGTTCATTCCAGAGGACCTGAACAACTTGTCTTGCATCTATGCATTTATTTTTCTTTATTAAAGTAGATAATGTTGTCAAGCAGTAATCGCGGCTGCTTTTTGAGTATTGCAACTCAAATGTATTAAGGTCTTTCACTAAATATCACACACTAGCTATCAACACCTGTACGGCTGCCTGCAGCTGTGTGAAACAGAAAAGTAATGTAAATAAAAGCTTCTCAGAAGAAAGGAAAAAAAAAAAGCAGCTAGGTTGGTTTCAGTGAAATTGTGAGGAATCCAGCTTGGTAGAAGTTCTTGCAATCAGTAGAACACTACATTTTTTCATGCTACAGTGTCATCTATAGGAAACAAGTGAGAACTACAACACTTCAGCAGCAGGGAGCACAGTGTGGAGAGGACAGCTAGCTGTGCAACCACTGGCAGCCACACTTGTAGTAGAAGCAAAAGTCAAGGGGATCACACTTCAAACTGAATTAATGCATATACACTTCACTTCTTCCCCATCACACTTTTTATTCACACCCTGCAGTCAGTTTTATGGACCCTAACAATATTAAGGCAAAAGCTGAAATACAGGAGAAACCTGACATGTGCAAAGCTATTCAGGTTTGATTTATTGTCAGATAGGGTTAAAATCATCTTTGGAGACAGCAGGGAAGCTTAGTGCAGTACAAAAATCACAATTTTCCTGCTTAAGACTGTTCTAAACTAAATCCTTGACCAAGCACTCAGTGAAACACCTTAACCATAACTGCCATCATCGCAGTTTGAATTTGCAGCCATCTCTAGATAAATTTGATTTTACCTTGTAACTTTTCAGACTAAGGTACCCTTTCTTAACTCAAACTTTATCCACTTCGTAGATCCATGAGCTCAGTGTTCCAACCTGTCAGCATTTCAACTTGTTTTTGGAAAGCAACAAAAACAGGCGTCGAGAAATAGCCTTCAGAAATAAGGCAACGTTTGAGTCCTGCTATGGAAAACTCAAGCGACATCAACCCAGCTATGATGCTTAACATCTGCAGAAGGGAAAGCAAAAAAGAGGAAGAAGTCACTGATAAGTGTGGGTGAAACTGGCATAGAAGCGAAACAGATGCAGATATGAGACGGTAATAGCTTAACACTATTAGAACTTCCCCTAATTTCTGCCAGTCTCAGAAATCATAATCACCACTATGGCAAACAGTGAAGTTCAACAAAGTTCTCTCTAGAATTTAAATAAGCACAACAGTATTAAATAATAAAAATGCAACATTTTATTTATTCCTAATCAATTTTAAGCAAGATGAAAAAAGTAACCTTTGAAGTGAAAGTGGGCACCTTTGCAAGGGATCGCAAATTCTGGGCTGTAATATATACCCACCATCCCAGTCCCCATGTCCCTATAACTCCCCCCCCATATGCACAACAAAAACACACCATGCTCTCTTTTGTTATTTACAAGAAAGATCAGGCACACAAGCATACACATTGAAAAAAAGAGTATGCATGAATTTTAAAGTACAGATATATACACATTTTAGTTGCTCAAGATACTAATTAGCAGACAAAATGGGGAAAAAACCATAACAAAATGAAAACTAGAAATGAAAGCCAAGTCTGTACTCATTATATATATATATATATATATATATTTCTTAGTGTAAAAATAAATGTTATTCTGCTTTGAACAGTGGAAGGGTGGAATGAATGAAAACGGCACAACAGCCCCTCACCCTCCATACTTGGCCCCACCCTCTCAACTCCTTGCTACAACCCTCCCCTACTGGCGTACTTTTCCAGGAATGTAGTTCCGGTCAATGCTTTCCTCCTGCAGGAACATGTGCAGACAGCGTTCATTCTGGGCTAAAGGGTGGCCTGCAATCCTGAGAACAGAACCATCAATAAGGACAGAACCAATGATGTATCTGTATCAGCAACACTTTGTTTCCCAAATATTCTCGTGAGTCCCAGCCATTCGTTTTTGTCCACTCTAGAGGACATAGTTGTAAGTGTATCACCCAAACTGAACATGCTACAATCCTGAAGGAGTGCTAATGCATCTCACAAGACATTAAGGATTTTTAAAGCACGGTTTCTTAAGATGCGATCCATAAAGGACTTCATTTGAAAATAACACTGTCTACAGCTAAAAATAGTACTATGCCATTATTTTGTACGACATTACTCTCTGCAAAGGTAATCATGCTTCAGTGCAATAACTCAAGTGCACTATTTTCTTCAAATATATTTACGTACATTTTTCTAGAAGGAGTCCTTAGCCATTTCGAAATAATCAGATTTAAAAGTTAGGCATTTCTATGTAACATTAGAAATATTCTGTTTAAAATGAGCAGCAGACAGCAATGTCATTAGCAATACTTGTAACCTTACTGACACTAGTTCAAGTGCCTGAAGGATCCCTGCTAATGTACCTTAGGCTTAACCTATATTGGTCCAGTAAAAACATACTGTTATGTAAACCAATAATATTGTACAAAAGCAATGCAATATTGCTGAGATGCTTACAGAAATCATCACCACAATCTTTAGAGTCAAGTCAGTGATGTGACTTGGAGTCCAAAAAATATGAATCCTTGTCAGTCTCCCCTTGGAAGGATGCTCCTTTAAGACCTGCACTGCTGCCTGCAGTGCACTTGGAGGAGATTGTAAGAGAGTGCAAGAGCCCCACCTACCTGTTGATAAACTGCTCCAGACCCACACGCCGTTCCTCAATGAAGGACTCCTCAAATATCCCCTCATCCCCACGGAAGGGCAGCTGCCTTTTCAATGCTTTCCCTGGCAGGGGGGGGACCACAATCTGGAAGAGACAATACACAGGGTCGACCCATTAGAACAAAAACCCTCTTGGTTTGTCACAGTAAATGAAAAGAGGGTGTAGCAAGGGCTTTATTTATAGCAGCATCTAAACCTAGTAGCCAATCTCTCAAGTAAGCCAGTTTCCTTTTCTCTTTAAATTTTGTACAAGTCATGAGACCAGAAGGCCCCCTTCTAATTTCTACAATAAATTGTTTTAATCTAACTCAGTTGCCCTCAACAAGCATATATCTCTCTCAAATGAAACAAGTTGAAATTGGAAAGAAGGGCCCCCCCACCAAACAAGTCATGGGACATGTCATGTCTAGTTTTGTGTACTCTTGATAAATTCATTAATCCACACACCAAATCCCTTCCACCACAGTTGAAAACTAGGCACTCCATGATGGCTACACTTAGAAATGAATCCATCGTTTGCGCTCTGTAGCGTTTGCTTACCTTACTGTCTCTCTCGAGCTCATTTTTAAGCCATTCAAAATCGCTGTACCTTCTTCGCACACAGGACTCCTTCAGCTTAAAGATGGGAAGGTTTGTCTAAATGTGAACAAAGAGGGGAAAAAAATAAAAATGGAAAAATAAGTGTCCCACCCCCTGCTTTCACATCACCTCCCAGCTTCTACAATACAAACCTACTGCCCTGAAATGGACAAACCTCAAAGTGATTTCATTTCACAACTGAAAGGCTAAGAGCTCAGAATGGCTTTCCAATAAACCTTATACAATAAACATCAGAACTGAAATTGACAGCAAATAAACCAGACATACTACTGCAGTTCCTCAAAATGACATATTTACTTAATTTCCAGCAAATCAACAGCACTTAATCTCCAGTTGCATCATTCATTTTTTCAAACCTGTCACATCCCCATGATTCTTTACATTAAAACAGATATCTATAAAATGAACCATTAATGACTGAAATCAAAACAACCAGGACGCCAGTTTATAATCATACACTGCTACTACGACATTACACAACTTTCCTCAGAAAAAATGAGTGCAATTCAGTGCTGCTGATGGTGGGGATTATGTACTAAATGTTGAGAACTGGACTATGATTCAGAAGAATAAAAGTTTTCATCAGGATGATGCTTCAAAAAAAAACAAAAAAAAAAAACAATGTTCAGAGAAGGAGGATGAAACATACATGACCCTTGGAAAGGGGAAACTGGGAATACATACAAGGTTTACACTAAGAATAACACCTCAAAAACATGGGTAAGGAGTATGACCCGTACATCAATGACACTGCCCATCTCCACTCTGCTTCTCATTCCAGCCACTGTCCTGCGTCTCCCTCCAACGTCCCCACCCTTCCTTTCCAGCAGGAATTTGGGTCTCCGATTACGAGGATCGTAACCGCGGACATGCAAGTAACATGATCGCAGTTTAGACGTGAAGTACGAGTAAAATTTTAACGTAAACAGTCAGCGTTGGACCTCGTGTCGCCCTTGGACCAGACGTACCCTTGTCCTTTGGTCCTCTGCTCTGCGGTTCTCCTAAAAACCTGTCACTGGTCACTGAACCAAAGCACCCTACATTGCCAATGGATTATAACAATGACATCACACCCAAGGAGAGGGACAAGCACAAACAGGAGCAAACCATACCCCGACACAGAAAAGTCTTGGATGCTGTTATGTCAGCACTACCAACTCTGACCCTTGCTCTTCCTTGCGTGGGCAGAACCGTCACATTGTTTTCCGGCCACACAGACTCTGCATGCAGACACCTCCTTGTCACGCAACCCTGTGATAGAATACAACCTTCCACAGCAGCAGCCAGAGAAACAGACAAATCTGAGGTTTATACTTCCTTCCAAAGAAATGCCTCCACCCCCAACACTACAACTCCCACCCGTTGCACTTGATGCGGTTATGAATCTTGGTCTTACCTCCACTATTACCACAGACATCCGAAGACACCACAACACACCCTGCCATTCACCAGCCCTTTAAGATGCCATTAGAAAAGCAGTCCGTCTTCGAATTACAGAAACATCGGAATTTACCGATTATGCTTAATTATTGTTGTGGGCAGCACTGCTTTAAGACAGGCAATATAATCCTTGTGTGTTCAGCTCAAAAATTGAGGTGCGGCAGCAACCTCAATCCCAACATCTGGGGGAAAAAAAACACTCGTTTATATGGTTTACTGACAGTGTAAACAAGCGCTCAGCCACCAGATGAAACGACAAACACTCAAAGGACACTGTACTCGGATTATATATTAAACTTTACTTTAACCTAAAAGGATTAGTGGAAAGAAAAAACACCAAGGTGAACAAAAAGTTCATCCAAGGCCCAGTAGTGTGGATAAACATAAGAAACCTGGGAAATATTCAAAAATATTTGCGATCACAATGCTTTAGTGTTGAAATTATATAATTATGTTCTTCAGTTAACTCCAAAATACTACAGCAGCACTGAAATTACCGTGATTGTATTTGGCAACCGTTAACTGAAAAGCAGGAAAAAAAAAATCATTGTTCTTGAACGGATTTTATCGGATCCCATTTGTGCAGGAAAAAAAATGATTTATGGGACATATAAATATAACAAAATGAAGTATAACTGAGTTAAAAAAAAAGAGCTCGCTATTCATATTCAGACGCAAAAAAAATATTGTATTATAGAACATTGATTGCCTAAGAGTTATAGGCACGAGCATGATGTTTTCTACTACGGTGGGAAATGTTAAGTCTGTAAGGTTTTTTTTTTACTGGTTTTAAGAGAAATAACGAGGTTTTTTTCAGCTGCAGGACGGAGGTGCTCGGTGGCCAACAACACAGATCTTTCTAGACTAGAGTCCTCGGGCTGCGAACCCCCCGCCAGCATCGAATCAGTCGTTCATTCCGCCAGCCGCTCTTTGCACGATTTCCGCTCCTCTCTACCCTTAATAAAAAAAGAACATAAACAGCCTATAACGAACGGGACTGGCTTTATAACAGACGGAAAAGACTTTCTCTCCACACAACCACTCCCAGTCTGGGTTCTTGGAAACAGTGAAGTCGCGCGCGCGCGCACACACACACACACACACACACACACACACACACACACACACACACACACACAGGCCCGATACGCATCCTCGGGTTCGATTTTCTTGATCGACGACTCACCCGCATCCGCACTTCGTATGTAGTGAACCGGTTTCGGCCGACCCCAATGGTCTGCGGGTCGTACACGTCGATTTCCAAAAAATTGCTCGGCGGGCCGTAGGCGTCCGTCAGATCCTGGGGTTTTGAGTTTAGCCGGCGGGTGTCGGCAACAGTGGGCTCAGACATGTTTTCCTCAGCTTCGGCACACTTCAGAAGGAGCGAGAGGAGGGCGACATTCGCTCCAGACAGCGAGCGGAAAACTGGGCGGTCACACTGCGCATGCTCCAAAGCGCGCGCTGGCACTTGTTTTTCCACCAATAGACTTCGAGAATCGTCGATCGAGCGCGTCCTTCTGAAATAAATAATTATTTACAGACTCGATTTGTTGCGGAGGAGGCATTGGTCTCGCGGACTATCACATCAGGGATCTAACTTGCACCTAAGAAAGCATACGATATAATACTGTATGGTGACCAAGCTGTGCTTACAATTAGTAACGCTTAGAACTATTTGCAAAGTGCTTTTAGATAAATTCGTCTTTTGAAAAGTACCAATTACATGCCCCCAGTGTCCCCGACGTATGCGCATGAAAATGTTTTAATGCTATAGGCGTGATGTTTTTGGTTGTTTTCTCTAATTTTGTGTGTATCGCCCCGCAGTGGTGAATGACTTGAATATTTGTTACTGTTTTGATTTCATACTGATATGTCCCCCAAACTGACTATCTATGTCCAATACTAAATACACACACATTTTCAGAACCGCTTGTCCCTTACGGGGTCACGGGGAACCGGAGCCTACCCGGTAACACAGGGCGTAAGGCCAGAGGGGGAGGGGACACACCCAGGACGGGACGCCAGTCGTCACAAGGCACCCCAAGCGGGACTCGAACCCCAGACCCACCGGAGAGCAGGACTGTGGTCCAACCCACTGCGCCACTGCGCCACCCCAATACTAAATAATGCTTTCTAAATTAAACAACGTGTATGGAAACTCTTATGGAGAAGCAGGGTTACAACAGTGGATAAGAACTTGACATAACAAGGAAAAGCGGGTATTGATGCAGGATGGACAGATATCACCGAAACGTTGTGGTTCTTCACTGGCCATATTTTACACACAGGATGGAAAAACAAAAATCAGGGACTAATTTGTCGGTGACTTTGCAAAATACCTAAGCCCTTGTGAATACGACAGAATATTGTGACGAATTTAAAACATATGTTAACATTCATTTCCGATAACATTCGATCATTCTCTAGTTATACTGGAATATATTACTTTGTATCGCTGAACACATTAATAACCCAAGAACCGAATGTTGTATTTTAAACTTTGATTTATTAGGCAAAACGCGTAAAACATCACAAGAAGAATCTTCCGATACATTAATGTCTCTTGATATTAACTGTCCGCAAGCAGACAGTAAAATACAGAAAAAAAAATACAGTAGTAGTCTGTGTAAGCAGTTAAAAAATCCCACGTTCTACTACCACTGTAACCTTATGGGCATTTACGTTCATCAGACGCTTTTCTCCAGTGACTCACAATGAACCTGTATTACAGTACTGTACTTAGCCCACTAGATACACCATACATACATGAAATCACTCATCTATACACTAGTGAACACACACACCCTATGCCATAGGAAATGTAGTCACAAATTGACGTCAAAGCATGTCTTTGCGAGGAAACCCACGCAAACAGAGAGAGAACGTGAAAACTATATACACACAGACCTCTCTAGGAATCGAACCCACGTCCTCTCGCGCCACACAACAGAAGATACTGCAGGCAAGAGCGCTACTCGCTACTCCACGGTGCTCTTTATTGCATTTATAACGCGTCACAATAAAGTAAATATTATTTACAGATTTCCTTCCTGAAACCTGCAAAGAATTGCGGACGTAAACTAGTATGAAAAGAAAAAAAATGTTTTCCCGGTTGGAACGCCGGTGCACGCTATCATGACATCATGCCCTAATCTCGGTTCTCCGCAGTCATCATGTACTGTAATAAATAACCAGCGAAACTTCGCAGCCAAAGTCGATAACTTATACTTAATCACCAAACGAAAGTGGAAAAAAAATATTTTTTTCTTTCAATGTTAGGATTTCTGCTTATAGCTTGCAAGTTGCATCATGCTGTACCTCCTCCTGCCCCACATTTCCCGACCCTGGTGTTGGAGAGGGAATCATGGGAGTTGTAGTTTATCTTGGTCTTCTGCCTCGTCTTAAGTCGGTCTCATTCGACCGATCTCCAGCATTTGTTTAAATACCCCTGTTCACACAAGTTCCGAATAGCTGCATTGAGCACTAAGATTACATCTTTCAGCAGTGAAATAGTCTATACAGCACTCTAGGGATAAGAAGATGTTTCATATCTATCATTTTCTCCCTTTGAAATTCAGCGGAACCACGTCTCTGTGTCTAACAGCTATAAACTCGAAGATAAAGCAGAAAACTGAATGGTCTTTCCTGAAGTAACACCAACCTGCCTGCTACTTATGTTACAGCGATGGTGTGGGGGTCGCATTCACGAGGGAAAAGGACTCTTATTTAAACTTTCACAGAGAAAAATTACAGCCCGTCATTGTAAATTTAGAAATAGCAACATGATCTTTAAACATATAAAGTGTGGCTATATTATTATTATTATTATTATTATTATTATTATTGTTGGTTCTTACATAATATTAAACCGTTTGATGGAGAATCCCACTCAAAGTGCAATTTCCTTTCATTTTTCATTGTAACGCTCATATGTTAAATATTAATTCTGCTAATATTTTAAAGAATGTTTTTTTTGCTTCATTTGGTCACTCTGGAGATTAGGATTTTGAGGGATAACTGACCGGAATAAGTTATTAGTATTATTATTACGGTTATTCTCTAAACACTAGTGACTAGGTCGTGTTTATATGCCTAATATTGATTTATTTTTTTATGACATTCAGTTAATAAAATTCCGTATAGACACTCGCTGAGGAGGCTGGAGTGTTTAAATGGGAAAAAAGAAAAAATGTGCAAATTTAGCCAACACGGACTGACCTGAATAAAGATATACACAAGGGTGGACCAGCACAGCCATGTGCCCTTGAATTAATGTTGAAAAAGTATTTCTGGCATTATAATTTATCGCTTTGTATACATGATCAAACAGCACAATATTTCATTAATTTAATTAATGTTCACAGTAATTGTGGGTGCAGAAAAGTAAGTGGCTGTCGTCAGTGTCAATGTTGTTGGGGCGATTCCTAAAGCAAGGAATGACATTCCTTAATTAGGCAATAAATTGGCTTTAACTCATGCCACGGAAATGTCTGCATACGTGCATGTGTAAACGGAAGAATCCGTTGCGTAAGAGTGATTTACAACTCGCAAAATTGGCTTACTGTCTGCTGGCCCAAATGCACTCATTCTGGCTCACTCGAATGTGGCTCCGCTTCTTGCCGTCACATGACTGCAGTTCCCAGCAGGCCGTAGAGCGCAGGCGCAGATCTCATCGCCCGCTGTGGTAAACAGACGTCAGAAGGGAGTCTTCGCGTCGAGTCAAAACAAAACAAAAATAGTGGGATGATCGACTATCTGTGTGCAGGCACGGAGTGAAACAGCGCTGAAAACCGAGAGGAACGATCGCCGAGGAGAAACGACAACGAGAGTTTTGTTGGACCACCTTCAACCATTTTTTTCAGAGTAGTAGTCGTTGGCTAGCGTTAGCGGGCTAGCAAGTTTGTCATGTTGAAGAAGCCGCCTTTGAGTTTCTGCGCGAGCGAACGCCGACCGCCGAGGGAGCTCCAGACGCGCCGGGGTCTCCCTCTGTCTCTGCCCTGAGCCGAAGATCGTGCGGGAAGACACGGCGGACGAGTAGAAGGAGTCGCTCTGACTGAACTTTTTTTTTTCTCTTTTAGCCAGCTCGAGGGTCCTGCACCGCTGCTCCGGGAACATGGCAGACGGTGGCACGCGGCGCTAGCCCGCGGCGTGGAGGAGGGGGGTGGGGGGGGTCGAGAGCGTGCAGCGTGCGCGTGCGGTCCACTCTACTCCGAGCCAAACACGATTTTTTTTCCTCGCGGATTTTTTTTTTTTTTTTCTTCACCGAGTTGTTCATCATTTTCTCCTTCTCCCCCGTTTTTTTTCACCGGATCGAACAACCTGCTCGGTCCTTGCCGAGTTCAGCGCTGCTAAAAGTGGACGGTCAACCGAACGGAGAGAAAAACCCGCACCGCCGCCACCTTTTAAAATCGGTTTTTATGGCCTGGTTTTCCTTCGCTAAAATACACTTTCATCGAACGAAGGAATGAGGGGAGTTATTCAAAATGAACTATTTTGTTAGGTGCTCACTATTAACAGTGAGCGACAGGTGAGTGACAGCTGCTGAAAGAGCCCCCGCAGTCAGATACTTACTGATGCCTCTGTGTACCAGAGAACTGTTAACTTGTTAAAAGTTAGTTATCCGTTAGCATCCGTTTTTTCGCGGTGTAAAGGGACGGCTCCTTGTTTTCCAGCCCTCGCGGCCGCGGTGCTCCTGCCCTGTTGTGCTCCGCTTCACCCGAGCGGCGGGTTTTCATAGACAAAACTGACACTTGTCATCATACCGAAACGATCAAAGCGCAGAGATCGACATTAATCTCGAAATATACATCCAATACATTCATCAGAGCGATGGCATCTGGAAATGAATGATTTTGTTTTTTTTTCCTTTTTAATGAATGATGAGGTTTTTTTGCATTTACAACTGTGTAAATGTGAAAGTATATTTTTGGTCTTTTTGTTTCGTGCTGTTCAGGACACCTCCCTCGCTCCAGATGTTTTGAATCCGTTTCTCCACCGATTCTCTTTGTTCTTTTTAGGTAAACAAAACAAACTGCGTTCCAGGCTCCCCTTGGACTCTAAATCTGGAGGTTTTAGCTGGCTACTATTAAGGAGATTATTTGGTCCCTTTAATCTCCAATCGGAGGATTAACCGGCGCTATATTGGTGTATCCAGATTATTGTGATTTTTTTTTTCTTTTTTTTTTTTTTTTTTTCTGACAGCCACTCGACTCATGTTTGTGGCCGCGAATAATGAACCGGACGTCTTTATTAAAATTAAGACTAAACAAGCTTGGATGCTTTTAAAACACTACAGGTTATGACCATATAAATCTTGAGAGATTTAAATACTCCTCACTTTTTATATTACTGTAATGATCAATAATTCAGTTCATAATTGAACTTAATTGATCTTGCATTGCTAGCAGTGTACTGCGTTGGAGCTAGTGGTTTTTTTTTTTTTTGTTACAAGAGAAGTGTAAAATGGAAGAAGAAAAGGTTCCACCGATTGACCCAGACTTTGCGCCTCAGAGCCGCCCGAGGTCTTGCACATGGCCGCTGCCGAGACCCGACATCTCGGCTGTCAAACAGGAGGGGGCGGACGGTCCGGAGTCTGCTGCGGGGACTCCGCCCGCCGAAGAGGATAAGCAGGAGGCTGCGCCAATCGCGTCAGAGCCAGAGAAAGTCCCCGCCTCCGAGGGCGGAGCTGTGGCCGGAGTGGGCGGAGCCACACCTCGGAAGGGATCTTCGCGGCGCAACGCGTGGGGCAATCAGTCGTATGCGGACCTGATCAGTCAGGCCATCGAGAACTCGCCGGAGAAGCGCCTCACGCTCGCGCAGATATACGACTGGATGGTCAAAACCGTCCCCTACTTCAAGGACAAGGGGGACAGCAACAGTTCAGCTGGGTGGAAGGTAAATAACCTGTACACTACCTTCCAAAGGTGAACGTGCTCTGTACATATTGTAAAGTTCAGCATTCTTAACATCCAGATGTCCTTCAGTGACATCTAGTATTGCTAGATGTTGTTGCTATAAACACAGTGACAGCGCATTGCTCAGCCCTATTTCAGTTGTGAATTATTCGGTGCTAGACACACATGACCACCTGGAGTCTGAGTATTAAGTCATTACTTGTTGTAACAACTTAGTGTAAAAGGTCACCTTTTTTTTTTGCAACAGGCTGTTTTGCTAAACAGTGTAAGTGCTTTAATTTACATTTAACAAAAAAAAAGGTGGTGATGCAGGTTTGCGGACAGGTTGGTGATCAAGTACATGTCTGTAACCTGAAGGTTGCTGGTTCAAGCACTATGTAGCACCCAGCACCCTGGTGTAGAATTGCTCAGTTAAAATATACCATTGTTGTCATCGTCATCATCATTTGCTAGTTTTCCTTGTCCTCCTGCTTTTCTAGTAGAAATTCACCAGTTTTGGTTTGTGGATCTTTAATGAAGGGAAGTACTTTTCCCTTTAGATATCATCTGAAAGCTTCTCCATCACAGCTAAAGTTCATTAGGCAAGTAGTGGCGGTGGGGGGGGGATGTGTGCTGTGCTGTTACTGAGCCTTAGCAAAGTACGAGCTGTACCACACCACTGCCCACCACACCCTATTGTCACAAAGCACAGAGGGATTGTCTTAAAGGACATTGTTTACATGTGATTTCCCAGGCGTGGACCCACTGACCACCCATGTAGTTTGCAGTCATGACTTCCATGCCACGTGAACTTTAGGTCCGGCCTGTGGTAAACTGAGCATGACATACACAAGCCATGTTTCACACTCACCTTGATGCAGAGCAATTATTTCTGTACCAGCAGATTAATGGAGCTTTCGCTGGAGGAAGTTTTTATTAGTCCGTTAAGTGTGGGATATGATTGGAGTGGCCAGATTAGGACCCACACATCAACGTCTTGTTTCATTGGGAGGGACACGCTGTGTGGTAGGTGTTCCCCGCTGGTGTAGGGTGTCACCCAACAGTTAGGCTTGTTTTTTACCCCTCCACTTTGGATGTATGTGGCTCCCCATTGGGCTTTGCGTTGATGTTCAGCCTATTGTGTCACAAATTATATGTTAACTTGAGATTTTCAAAATATTTCCTCTTGCAACAACTTCCTTGACAGACAGTTGATAGTAATAGTGATGAATACTTATTGGGAATTGAGAATCCAGTGCCTTTTTAATGGCATTCGGTTCTCTTAGAGTTTGGGTTGCGTGATTGCACTCACAGCAAGGTCAGTTGCACAGTAACTGACTTGCTTTGGGCTGTTTAACGATATTTGCTTTATTGACTTAGGCCTGTTTGCAGATAACAAATTGATCTCAGTTTGCCCTCGAGCTGTATCCAGAACAAAGACGACTGGGTGACTGAAATTTAATCCACAATGCCGGCTCTGGCAAGGGATGAGAGGGACATGAATTGAGTGCCGACATCCAGCAGGGGGCTTTAATCTGCACAGTTTATTGGTCACCGATATCATGGCTGTGCGATAGGATCAGTTGTGCTACATTGTGTCCTGCAGAAATGCGCAACTGAAGAGATGCTGTCTTTAAGTGAGACTCTTGCATCTTTTTTTTTTTTTTGTGATCCTTCTTACTTCCTCTCATCTGCAGAATTCAATCCGCCATAACCTGTCCCTTCACAACAAGTTCCTGCGCGTGCACAATGAGTCAACGGGCAAGAGCTCCTGGTGGATGCTGAACCCTGAAGGGGGCAAGACTGGGAAAGCTCCCCGCCGGCGTGCTGCCTCCATGGACAACAGCAAGCTGTTAAAGAGCCGCATGCGTGCCAAGCAGACGAAGAAGCAGGCTGGAGCAGCGGGGCCTCCAGGTGTGGCCGGTGGCAACATGACGGGGGAGGGGGGTCCAGGAGCTGGGCGTGCAGACAGTCCTGGCTCATCCCAGCCGTTTTCGAAGTGGGGGGTGAACAGCAGCAGCCCTTCGTCCCGTGGCAGCCTTGATGACCAGGACATGTGGACCGGCTTCCGGCCACGTAGCAGCTCCAATGCCAGCACATTGAGTGGCCGGCTGTCACCCATTGCCCCAGGCAAAGAGGATGAGGATGAGCTGCCAGAGGACTCGCTGCTGGCGGGATACTCTACAGGCAGTGTGCCCCCCATGCTCACAGAGACACTCCTGGAGGAGTTGGACCTGATAGATGGCCTAACGCTGATGACGGCACAGCAGGGCGGGGCTAGCCCTAGCACAGCCCCACCAGCCCCTCCTACCCCTTTGCCCTCTGCCGCCACCTTGCTGGCCCGTGGCTCCAGCTTTGGCTCCTTTCGGGGTCTGCAGACATCCACTCCTCCTCAGGCCACAGCTACTGCCACTTCTGCTCAGGGTGTGGCTCAGGCCCCTGTCCCACAGAGCTCCACTTCTAACCCTGGTCCAACCTCCTCTACCTTTGGAAACTCCCTCTTTAGCCCCTTGCCAGGGCAAGGATCACAGGGAGCACACTTTGGGGTCCACGTGCCCTCCAGCCTGGAGGCACTGCTCACGTCTGATTCACCACCGCCCAGTGATGTCATGATGACCCAGGTGGACCCGCTGATGCCCAGCCAGGGCACTGCAGGGCTCCTTGGGCTGGGGGCTGACATAGGGGCAAGTGCACAGGGCAGTCAGTTATTCTTGGGGAAAAACCTGGAGTCAAACCCAGTTGCAGCCATAACACAGCCACAACTAGGGATGGGCATGCTTCTTGGCAACGTGAACCAAGATCCCCCTCAGCTGAGCTCGCTGACCACCCAGCTGGCCCAGGGCCCCAACTCCTTTGGTGGCAACAATAGAGGCGTTCAGGGCTTGGGGTCATTTGCAGGCCAGAGCTGCTTCTTACCGAGTCAGGACCGGCTGCCCACTGATCTCGACATTGAGATGTTCACGGAGAACCTGGATTGCGATGTGGATTACATCATCAACAGTGACCTCATGGATGGCGAGGGCATTGACTTCAACTTTGATCCCATACTGCCTGCTGGGCAGGCCTACCCCAACCCTGCCACAACGCAGGGCTCCTCTCACAACTGGGTTCCCAGCTAAGTTCCCAGAAGTCTTTGCAGCTGATGCCAGGTAGAGTATCCCTGGTCTCCGGGTAAAGCACACTGTGTGCCCAGTTTTTTTTCCCTCTGGAGTGGTTTTTAAATTGACAGCTGTTAGCTGAAGGAATCGTACAACAGTAAACAGTGCAGTACCTGGCAATTTGCTGTATTTTTCTGCTTTTGAATCAAAATTTACTTTTGTTTGAATAGATGTAATGGGGGGGGGACACTCCTTTGTTTTGGATTCTTCACTTCAATGTTCTAAGAAAAATGTTCAAAAAATATATCCCACAATGTCCTGCATTCAGGTGGCATGCAGGTGTTTTTGGAGATAATTTAACAACCAGTTCACTTTGTTAATTTAACTAGTTACCTTTCTCAAGTGTGCAGCATGTCACCTCTCCTATTTGATACTCTTCTCTTTTATCCATTTATGCCATTGCAGGACAGAACCCTTTGTTCATCTTAAGCGCTGACGCTACAAGGAGGGTAACCCTGAAGACTTAAATTCAAATTTGTCCCTTTCCATCACTTTCTCCAACTCAAACACCTACAGTCTTCAGCACTGCTCAAGACAAGAAAGGCACTTGGACCTGGCCAAACAATTTATTACAACAAGTTTTTGGTGTTTATTTTTTTCAGTCTTTATTATTTGACAAAAAACCAGACCTCATCTGATGTCATGTGCCAATTGAAATTTGTTATTCCCAGGATAAAAGTACTTGGAGACCAAGTACATGAATATTTTCTGAAACACTCTACAAGATTTAAAAAAAAACAAAAAAAAAGAAAAAAAATCAGGGTTTTTTTTTTAAATTGTGTTTTCTGTTTTCCATTTTAAAAGGTGCTATTAAGCACAAGATATTAAGAGGGTGGGGGGAAGATGGTGTCAAAGAGTAGCACAATAGCAATGGTGCTGTTTTTTTTTTTTTTATTCTTTCTGTTGTAGTGAAATAGGATAATGGATCATGATTCAATTAACCTGGCCTTCATTTCTTTCATGTTGAAGGAAAAATGGACAATGCATGTCAAAACAAACATACAAAAATGGCCAGTTTCATCTTGGAAAAAAAAGCCAGACTTGCCCCATTGAGCAGTTACAACAACCCTTCCTTCAGCACTTTCTGTTATATGGATTTCCCAGTCTAGGTCCATGAAGTCTTACTACGGAAGCTACCATGGAGTACTGGAGAGGAGAGACCTGAGAGGGGTTGGGTAGGGACAAGTGCGTGTTTGGAGTGCTACCTCCAGTGATGGACTGGAATGGGGATGACAGGTTGGCAAAATTTAATACACATTGTTGGTACAAGAGTTTTTTTTTTTTTTTGGAGTGAAGGAGGATTGTGGGTAAGATGGAAATAGAAATATTTAGCAGTTCTGCATTTGCTTGGCTGTTTAACAAGCGTTTGTGTGCATCGACACTTGGGGCTCCACTAAGCCGATCTGGCAGATGCAAGCAGCGGCGACGCAGTCCTGCATAAAGGGTTTGCTTTTTTTTGGTTATCGAGTTGTGAGCAGTTAGGTTCAGTTCACGCAGATGGAAAATGTGATTTGTGGAATCTCTTTCGAGGCATTTTGGAACAGTGTTCTTTTCCTCAAAGTCTACCCAAATGTGAGGTATGCGTTATGATATTAGAATCTGGAATACGGCATGCAATGCCTTCTGTTCAGAATGCAACATTCATGCTCGTTTGCGGTTTATGCACAGCTAGAGATGAGTGCACCGAACATCCGTAGGGAGAAGAAAAGATTAGAACTCAACCCTAGTGACCTTTTCCAAACAAAAAGAGAAAGAGAACCAATCATTTCAGCAAAGCAAAAATGTCACTGGCCTGTGTTTCTTTTTGTGATGTTCAATCTTTAAAAGTTTAAAATAGCTAAACAAGGAGGAAAAATTGAAGTCAAAAGGTACAATTCTACACTTGAAACTTTTTGTATTTTTTTTTTTTTTTTTTAAACAAAACAAAAAAAACGTGGGTTAGCTCCGAAGATTTTTCTGTTTAGTCTCCAAAAATTGGGGAGAAGGGGCTTAATATAAACATTTTTATCACTGATTAGTTTTTCATATACTAACCTTTTGTAAGAAATTAACAGTGTAAAGGAACAAAGTATATTTGATTATAGTTTTAATATACAGTTCAGATTAAACTTATTAGTTGAGTATCATTAACAGGTATAAATGTATTACTAAGCAAAAAACAATTTGTTAATGTTTTTAATTAGGAAAAAATTGAGATCATTTTAACGGTCATTTTCTATATATTCTTTTATTTTTGTAAAAGACAAAATGCATGTAGATTTTATATGTAACCAAAGGAACACTAAGAACTGTATCAGATTGTGTGAGGAAGGAGAAGTATTTTAGTACAGATAAGCTTCTCAAAAATGAATTTGTTTTAAAAAATATAACCTTTAATCAAATGAAGAATTTGGGCAATGCTGTTAGTTTTAGGAGCATTGAGTTTCTTTTCGAACAAACACTCCATCACTTACTAAGCAGACAAAAATTGTGACCAGCATGTTAAGAACTGGTTTCCAAGCAAAGAGTGTTTTTGACTCACTTTTGAAACTGCTTGATATTAAGATGGATGGCTTCCGGTCTCTGGGAGCGTTGTGCTCACTTCCCGTTCCCTCCGAGGGGCCTTCTGCGTGCTGCTGGGAGCAGGTAGCTGCTGGGCCAAGAGCCGCCTGGGGAGGGAACCGAAAGGCTATGCAAATAAAAACCAATCTTAGAAGCAGAGAAAAGATAAGCTCCTGGGTTTAGCCCGAATATGGGGCCAGACAAGCATGTCTTCCTTATAGAGCAACAATCTGTTGGGGCTGGCTGGGTGGATGGGGGCGGCTTGGATGTTAACATCGTGACACTGAGGCGACACGCTTCCTCGGTTCACCAGCTCTGCTCCGTTTGCCTGGCAGGTGGCCCTTACAAGGGCAAGTAGTTTTTAAACAAATTCAACCTTGCTTTTTCCACCACACATCAGTAGAAAGTATTAAGCTCTCAAAAACACAACCGTTGAGTCCTCAGGGCAGAAGAAAACAGTAGAGTCTCCAGCTTCAGAGATGCTTAAATTGCCTCCACGCATGCATTTTATTTCATTCCCCTCCACCGCCCCCTTCTAAACACGAGGCCTAGAAACGCAATCCTTTCCGAGTCACTTGAAGCCTAGCAAGTTCCTCCGATGACTTGAATCCAATTTAAGCTCATTTGGAGCTGGGCAAAATCATGATCTAATCTTGTAAAGAAATTAAGAAAGAAAAGTTCAACAGAGGAGCACCTCCCTAAAATCTGCTCTCGATGGGGGAGAGGCGATGAGTTCATTTGTGCTTGTTTTAAAGTAAAATAGTTTCTAGGTTCAAACTGCTAAGGGATACCTAGGTGTTTTGCAAGTTGTCTGAGCAAGGAGCAACTTACCTTATGTCTTCACTTGGCTTTTGCTTTTCTTTTGCGTTGTATCTCTTCCCCTGTGCGTGTCTTGTGTTTGTTTTCCGAGGGAGCGTGCCTGCTGTCTAGGCGTTGCAAAAACGTTTTTAGCGTTCTGTGGCACTCGGCCGATCTTTGGGAAGGTCCTTCTCTAGCCGTAACGCTCGCACTAGCCAGACGTTGAGCTGAAGCGCGGGCGATAATGCTCTGCATTTCTAAGGATAAAGTTGTGGTTAAACTGGAGCGGTGTAAGGAAGCTGCCAACGTTGACCAAGGACACGGGTGTGAGCGAAAGGAACGTGCCACCAACTTGGGCCTTTGGCTCCATCACGTGGCTTGAAGCACAACATTGGTCTACATATTAAATGCTTTGTGTTTTTTTTTGGGGGGGGGGGATGGCCCAGGTCTTTTCAGATTGGGAGTCGGGCGTTGGGTCTCCCGCTGTGCGTTGGATGTGGTGGGATGAATGTTTGAGATTAGCCCAGTAACATCAGTGAGCAGCGCTGATAGTGTGCGTGCGCCATTATCACAGAGCGAAAGGCACCGTGCGTTTGAGTGTGTGAGAGAGTCCGTGTGTGTTGTGCACTTTGATAGCGTGTGTATACATGCGAGGGGGTGTAGGAGTTTGAGAGGAGGACCCCCCCCAAAACGGGCCACACCACACCTGCAGTTTAATCCCTGCGCGTCTCCTGGATGCCACCGTGCCGGCGCCGCTCCCCTTCCTCGCGCATTAATGTTGTTTCCTATTGCTTTGCTTTTCCCTTTTGAAAAGTAGCTCGTAGATTTTTTTTTTTTCTCCCCTCTCTAAGAAATGGAAGCGTATTCTATTTGATATTATGCATTGTTAGCACTTGAAGGTTGTTTTGTTTTGTTGTTTTTGGGTGGGGGAAGGATGTGTTAGATCAGGGGTTTTTGCCAGTCGTGCATAGCCAGTAAATGTGTATTGATTATTTTCTTTTCCTTTCTTGATTTCTCTTTACATATTGTAAAGGTAGCCTGGGCTGACAGCTCTGACAACAGTTCGGGAGGAAGGAAATAAATTTAATCTGTTTTAACACATGGCACGGGTGTGTAAAATTGTTACGGGCGGTTCTCTCGCCTCGTCGAGCGCCTGTCCAGTGAGCCGACGGAACCCAAGCGGAACAGTGCGGCCCGCTTGCTGGCCTTTGCTCACCTGTCGAGCACCTTCCAGCAGCAAGGGTCATGTCTCGCATCTTTTCACTCTGACCTCTTGCTCGACAGCCGCCCACGTACAGCTCCCTTCTTCAGCAGGTAAAACGAGGAAACGTCAACAATTGCGATATTAGATCAGGGTAAGAATGCAAGGCTGTTCACAACATTAACCTATCAATACATTTATTCGTTTAGCTGATGCTTTTCTCCAAAGCGACTTAAAGTGTTAGGATACTTATTTACCCATTCGTACAGCTGAGTGTTTTTTACTGGAGCAATTCAGAGTAAGTACCTTTCTCAAGGGGACTACAGCTGAAGGTAGGAATCAACCCTGCGACCTTCAGGTCCAAAGGCACCAGTTCCAAGCGCTACAAAACCAGCCGTCCTCTGCAGCAACTAACAAACTGACAGCCTCATGGGGGTCTTATTAGAACCCATGACACTTCATCAGTCACCCTAGTTTAAAGTAGTTGAACCTAGAAAGACAAGAAGTGTATGTCCTTCCTCATTTAAAGCAGAAGTTAACCTTTTCTAGTCCTGGGAGTCATTGAAGAACCTGTCGAAACTAAAGACAACCTCATAGAAAAGTGCTTATAATAAATGAGGGGGGAAAATGCACTGTAGTGTGCTCTGGCCTGATTCCTTTCACACAATTACACCATAGTAAGAGTATACTAATATTTAATTTACGTATTTTCCAAGCAAGCCTGTGCTTCGTAGAGCCCCTATAGTCCATCCACTGGCACCCTAGTGGTCCAAAGACCCCCCAGCTCAAGAACCCCCAGATAAAAGGCGGAAAAATATTTACATTATTGTCACACAAGGTGGTTCCATTGTCCTGATATGTCTCAGGGGAGAAAGGTTGGGCAGAAACCTGAGCCACCCAAGGCAGAGCTCCTCTGCAAGAACCGGGTAAGCAAGCTTGGGGAGCCTGACTAAGCACAGAGGAGCTGGATCACGCTGAGCCTAGCAGTGTCAGCTCGCTGGAGTCACAATCCCCTCCCACGCACACGTACGCACACACGCACAATGCATCCATTCAGCAGGCCGGAGGTGCCGAAGGAGAAGAGAGGGAGGCCGACGGAAGGACGGAGATGGGGGGGGTTGGGGTGTAAGCTGCAGGCAGCCAACACACACAGTCACCCCCCCCCAATCAACACAACACAACTGCCAATGTGCTAAACCCGTAAGGGTGTGTTCGCTGTCCATCAAAATGTTTCGCTGGGGGTTTTCCACGCAGCGCAATCTGCGATCCCTTAGAACGGCCACTGTCGACTCCCCCCTTGTACTGTGGGGGCCGCTGTGAAATTTCAAGGTTTTAGATGTGCGGTTTACACCAAAGAGCCAAGTTCCCCCCATCAGACTCTGATGCATGTTGGCCACCAGAGGGCATTCAAGGGCAAATAAGCAACATGCCTCTCCACATGTCCACCAGTCGCGATCTGCATGTAGTTCACACAAAATGTGACGCATTTAAAATGATCGCTCTGCGTAATTAGAATGTACGGAAACACTCCAAGTGGTTTTATGCAAGGGGAGTATTTCAACTGTCAACCGTTTGCCAGCAGGTGGCGTAGCGGTTAGAGCGGCTGCCTTGCGCTCCACCCCGAGGACACTCGTGCACACCTCGCCTCCTGCCCTAGCGCCCTTGATCACGGTATTTACCCTGAACTGATACAGTACGAATGAGCAGGCTGTATGGAAGAGAAGCGCGAGCGACATGAACGTAAATTGCGTTTAAAACAAGTTACGGTAAATAGCCGAGGTGTCGGACAACGTGCACCCTACAGAAATTTCGCTGTAATGGACGGAGGAAACGCAAACGCACTCCTGTTACGCAAATCGCTCACCGAAAGCGTGCCGGCACACGAGACCAAAATCCGACCGCGGCGCGGTGTCGACCAGTAAATTTGGAGGGCGGTCAAGGTACGAGTACATTTGAGATGTGCTCAAAAGCAGGACTGATGGCCCCGACAGCTGTCTGTTTCCTCGAGTAGACACACGATAGGGGGCCACATCATCCGCTGCATTACAACATGTGCCCTGCAAGAAGTCTAATGGCCACGGGGCTCTCAGTCACCAATGTTTCTGAAAGTTTGTTGTGGGTAAAGCTAAAGATCCTTGCATTTCGCCTGTAGAAAGTAGGACTATGGCGAGAAGATGGGTCGCATATAATTATAATTGTCTAGTTTACCAGTAACACAAAATAATTCATAAGCCTCAAGAGTATGAGCCTGTAATGTCCTTGGCAGGGACCCCATCCTGTCCAAAGATCCCGCGTTAGAGACACCCTCAAGCGGGGATGTCCACTTCACTTTGACTGAACCGCTCACATTACGAGTGAAGGAGGGGAGGAAAAGAAACCCACACAGAAACAGAATTGATAAACATGTTTATCTTAGAAAAAATAAGTTTCAAGTTTCAAAACTTTTTTGGCCTTTTTTTTTTTTCCTTTTTTACATTAGTCTTTTCTCTTTTTCCTTTTTTTTTTGTCCATACATTTACGTGGTAAATATGATACCTCTCCTTTGAAAGTCTCTGTGGACATGATGATGGCTTTCTTGCTCTGGGCTGAGGCTGCCGCCACAGCGGGTGCTGCACAACCTGCCGGGCATCAGATCTTCGACGCGCGTCCGTTAGTGGACGGTTCAGTGGTGGCATCACGAGTTCTGAACGAGCAGCCGGCGAACGCGGAAGTTCCGCACCGTCCGTACCGGAAACCAGGTGCGCAAACAGGCACTCCGTGCCTCTTGGAGGTGGTGATGGGAAGGTTGCCCTAAGGTCTAGGTGCGCCCAGGGGGCCGAGACAACCAGGAAGCGCTTCCCAGTACGAGGTTCGAGGGTTTCTCAAAGCAAGCGGTCCAGTCCGGTCCCAGCGGAGCGGTCCGCTCGGACACGGTCTCGCGCAGTCCAGTTCAGCCCAGAAAAATTAAGTCCCATCCATCAGAAGACCAGACCGGCACGTTCTCCATCTCCCAAACCGGAAGGCACCCATTCCAAGTTCTCATGGCTGCAAAACTCAGACTTGAATCTCCAGGAATTCACCAGGCGCACGGTCCACACGCAGACGCATACTCCGTTTCATCACATATACGTCAAGTCATCGGCGCCCCCGCCGTGGACGTCGACAACCTATTGCCTCACATATGATCTGCAGCACGACGAGTGGGAAATTAGCAGCAACCCCCCCCAAACAAGGTAACAGTAAAAGAAAGCAAACAGTTTTAAAATTGATTCAATTCTACGTTGGTGGTTCTGACATTTCCGTTTGTACCGCGACAAAACGCGTCGATTGGCTCGTTCGCTTACGGTCGGCTTGCGGTTTCCGGCGGCAACGCGGACCGCGAGCTGCACCGCCCACCACCCGACGAACCCGGAACCAGACCTTCCGCCTCATCCGAACATCCCGCACAAGGTCCCCACCCATTGAGGAGTTGGGCGCTGGGGTGCAGGCACGTCGCGTGCAGGAAGAACGTTCTCATCTGTACGGTTCTGGCTGAGCGTCGAAGGTGGGTTTCGGTGGGGCCTGGCGGTACGCCGGCATTCGGGGGATAATCTGGGCTGAGACCAGCCAGCATTGGAAACCCCTTCATTTGATTGAGGGAAAGCTCGCAACAATGAGGAACCACTCATGCACCTCAACCGATTCTGCCTGCCAGTAACGGAGCGCCGCTCCTCTCAGTCAGCAGGAGAAGGAGGGAGAGGGGGGAAAAAAATAGTCAGAATAGGCTCGGCAACACAGCTCGACTGAACGGCGCAGATGTTCGGACATAATCTCCTTCAAAAGGCTCCGGCTAGAGCGGCGGCGGCGAGCTCTGGAGTGCGCCGGTAGCTCCTCCTCTGGAAGCGAGCGGATGCTCCCCTTGTACAGGAACCCCCCCCCCCACCTGAGAGGATGGCATCACCTACTGCAGGTTGGGATCTGAGCAAAATCCCAATCATCAAAACAACCTTCTCCACATTTCATAGACGCAGACATATTAAAAGTGCTATTAAAAACAACGCAGCTGTGTGCCATTTGCTCTAGTGTTTTCCTCTATGTAACATCACATTTCAAACTTTCTGCCTTAAACCTCCAAAGTTTCAACCAAAACACTTTTTTTTTTTTTTTTTTTAAATGGAAATACACTAAAAACCACCTTCCCAAGCTACATCCCTTTCGATCCAGAACAAATGCAAGAAAATACTGAGGAAACGGAAAGAAGAAACAGGTGACATTTCTCAGCCATTGGCAGGAGAGCAACGATGACAAGTAATAATTGCACATTAATCATCAACAGCGTGGGGGGGGGGGGGGGGGATGGAAAGCAAAAAGTGACGAGGTGAGCGGTGGAAAGATGTGTTGACGGCAGTCGCGGGTGGGGGGGGAGAGAAGATATCCTCACTGAACTGTATAAACATGCTGGCTTTGGACAACAGCTTTGACTAGAGAACGACCCCCTGGAGCTCCGCTGAGCCAGAGAGACAAGCGAGTGCGCTAAGAGAGACCTGCACTGTTGATGTCACCCCCCCCCCCCCCCCACACACACACACCATCAGCGTCTTCAACTTCACCGTATTCCCGACCCCCCCACCCCCCCACCCCGGTCCTTCACAGTCGACTTGCAGCCGTCGGCCTCACCTGGCCGCTCCTGTTCCCTCCCACCCCAGCCCCCAGATGTCCGCCTAGCCGATCATGTGCTGAGTGATGGCTCTCAGCGCGTAGAGGAGCTCAGCCTGCAGCCGCGCTTCCATGATCAGGAGGTTGACGTGGATCTATGAGGAGGAAGAGAAGGAATCAGATGTGAACTGATGGCAGAGAGAGAGAGAGAGAGAGAGAGAGAGAGAGAGAGAGAGAGAGAGAGAGAGAGGTCCAAGTAGTATGAGGAAAAACATCCAAGACATCATCCATCCCTATAAACAGTTTGCCCTCAGAACCAGATTTTATAAACAGATTTCAGGGACACTACAGAAGGCAAAAAGGAACAACATACTACGAATATACCCAACCCTCATCTAACGGGGTTAATCTGCTCCATGAAGTTACCCTGTTAAAGTCCTGCTGTGATGGGATTTAATAACTTTTTTTTATAAATGGAAAATACAATCAGTTCCTGGACAAGAAAAGGTCACCTATGCAAGATAATTTAATAAATTATTGAAATTTTAATAAAAGTGGTATGAGTTGAGCACACGCGCTAATGGACTTGGAGAAACCCTCTGTTTACAATAGTGTATAAAGGGTTGGTTATAAAAGCTATTTATACCATTTATACAACCGAGCTAATATTTACATGTTCATACAGTTTAAATTAGTACTGCATCTGATATTTTATTACTGTCGGGCTTATTGTAATCAGACTAACTGAATGGACAGCGGGATTACTTTTTAAATAAAAAGCTCAGCAATATTTGTAGAGAAGCGCACAGTAGGCAGTGTAAATCAACAGGTCGAAAGTAAATTAATCGTTACTCGGGGCGGTAAAAAAAATGCTGTGGTACTGAGTAATAAGTCTGTTGTATGAAAAGCAGCGCATATTTTCATAACTGCTGTACATTTCTCCTTCAACTAGTGCCCGTTATACAAGGGAAGGGTGTAAGTTTGGTTGGGTTTAGGAGTTTGTTTCATCAAGTCAGAACAAACATTTACATTTATCTATCAGATGCTTTTCTCCAAAGCAACTTCCAATTACCAGCCCACACACCTTATTCACCGTGGTGACTTACACTGCTAGATACACTGCTTACGCTGGGTCACTCGTCCACACATCAGTGGAACACACTCTCTCTGTCACTCACTATGGGGGAACCTGAACAGCATGTCTTTGGACTGTGGGAGGAAACCAGAGCACCCCAAGGAAACCCATGCAGACACAGGGAGAACATGCAAACTCCAAAGTCCAACATCTTTGGAGAGGTCATGAGAGACAGACGGAGACAGAGCGTGCAGGTGGACAACGGAACCGGGAGGCTCACCTTGTCGGAGGACATGAGCAGGGTACAGGGCAGGGGTCCCAGGGCACTCCTGGTGGCATCAGGGAAACAGGCCACCGCTTTAATGTAGAACTTCAGCTCGTGTTCCAGCAGCTGGTTCACCTCACCGTAGTCATAGTCGTCGTACCTGCGGCCGCACACAGGAACGCACACAAATTTATACATACCGCTTAAGGTGCTGGATTACAGCGAAAACTTTGCAGATCCCGGTCCCAGGAGGAGGAGGAGGAGGAGAGATCCTTTAGAGGGACACTGACTGCCGCAAGGTGACACGGTGGCTCGTGCCAGGAGAAGGGCGGTGATCCCATCAGGATTGAGCGAGTCTTCCAGTAGGCACTTCATCAGGGGAGCCCACGGGGGGTTATGGTCTTTGTTCTGAGCTCTTCTTAGAAGATTTGGTCTACATGCCCCTGACCCTAACCGACAGACATAGTGCGGTTGTGCTACGGTCACTTGGGAAACATCCCCCCCGGCGGACCAGCGGCCGAATTCCTCTCAAGCTAAAAACAGAGATGGATCCCCACTGATCCTTCTGCATGGCTCCACCCCCCACTGAGGGACGGGACGGGAGGTGGAAAGGTCCGTACACAAATAAATTGCTGTCTTTCTACAGCAGAACAGGGAAGTGGGGAGGACCCAGGAGGGAACACAGTCACGTAGCCACATAGCACAGCTGTGTGGGGGAAGCCTGGGAGCATAGGGCATTGTGGGAAATGCAAAGCCCTGAACATATGCTGGCGGGCTTTGCATTTCCCACGGCGCTCCTGGTGTAGTAGCCTTCAGGAAGGAGGCTTACCTTGAAGTGAGAGTGTACAAAGGACCCAGTTGCATAAATGGCTAAATCACTGCAAGGAACTTAGTATACAAACCCTATATTGTAGTTACCATGGATTAAAAAAAAAAAAAAAAAAAAAAAAAAAAAAGTAAAATTCAAATAAGCTGACATGAGAGAGCGAGAGCACAGTGCCTGTAACGATGAATAAATATTTTTACGTAATCGCCCATTACGTCAACCATGTTCCCTGTTCATCTTTAACCAATGGAGAAGGAGAAAAAAAAAAAAGTCGTCATTTCAGTATCCCAATACCTTGGTTTTTACCCAACCCAAACTTCACCGCACAGCACTGATACAAGGATCGGCGTGAAGTGTACAATTTTTAATCAATGATTAACTTGTCTTTATTGAGCTAACCGAGCCAAAAAAAACTTGCACGACACAGGGGTTGAGAACAGCGCACACACTCGTCGGTACAGCGCAGCGTGGAGGGCGCAGCGCGAAGCAACGGGATGTGAAGGGCGCCTCTTACCGGATGCCGAGCATGCAGTGGATGTAGTTCCAGATGGCCCTGCGGAGGTCCGGTCCACGGGGCGAGGGCAGCGCCGCCACGCAGCGGAAGCGCTCGTCCAGCAGGTGGCCGATGTCCGAGTACAGCCGGTTGGCCAGCGAGAAGCCGTGGTCCTCCCACGAGTAGTCCTGCGCCCAAGACCAGAGCACGGTGAGGGGCGCTCCCGTCGGACCGCACCAAAGCCCGGCTAAGGTGCTCAGCGTGTGTTGGGCGTATCCCGCCCACACACCTCCTGTACGCCTGTTGCCACAGCAGCTCTCCCTATGTTCCACATGCTTCTGATATCAGCATGGTTGATGGGATCTGAGTGAGCATGTCAATCCTGGTTAAGACCCCCCGTCTGGGTGGGCTGTAAGGCCCTATATTTGCGTAGGTTACAAACTCAGCCGTTTGAATATACAGTCAATCCGCGGAACAGATTAAGAATAGAACAGCCAAAAAATGTTTTGAAAAATTTAAATTTTCAAAAAAATCCCCAAAGTATAATGATATACAAATGTAGGTATGTACATAACCTTAGTGTGTGTGGATACAAAAATGTGCAAAAGATGCCTTCAGAAGAGCCACATGGGTAGACCTATCACAGCTCGTGTTACATAGCAGCCAGCCAATCAGAGCCGGCGAGACAAATGTCCCTCGAAGTTCACAAAGCAGGCTCTGGCTGACGCACAGTTCCCAACATTCTTTATCCATTGAGTTTTTATTTTGTTTGCAGAAACACACGTATACTGTAAATGTATATGCACATGTACATTATGTATGTGAAAATACAAAATGTTAAGAACAACAGGTTTTCGGAGCAATGCCCACTGCCTCCCCCCATATAGCCTGTGGTTCTGAGCATTGACTATCGTGACGGGGGGGGGTATGACCAGCAGTCAAACAGCCATAGCTTCTACTCACCTGCACCCTAAACACCTGGAAATGATCTTCCTCCCGACGGGCAAACTCCTGGTACCCAAAGTCAGGATCCGTGATGAAGCAGGAGGGGTCCACCGCATACGGCACCTCCTCCTCCTCATCCGTGTCTGGGAAGGAGGGAGAGAAAGCTGTCCACCTGTACCGACACGAGCTCAGCACAGTGTCACCCCTAAAAAGGTTGTAGGTTCGACCCCCACCTCCGGCTGTAGTACCCTTGAACAAGGCACTTACTCTAAATTACTCCAGTAAAACTTCCCAGCTGTATAAATGGGTAAATAACTAAGCTTAAAACTGTAATAATTGTAACTTTAACATTGTAAGTCACTTTGGAGAAAAGCATCAGATAAATGAATAAAGGTTTTAAAAAAAGCGAAGCGTAGCCAGACCGACCGGAGCCTCCGCCGTGCCGCTGGCTACCTGTGCGGGGCGACTCACCCGCATGCCCTAAAGTATGGAGGCCGAGCTGCTCTTCCGTCTTGTCGCCGTCTCCCTGCGCCCTCGGGATCCTTTCTCGAAGACACGCCACCTCGCAGCTGGAGTCCAGGGACTGAGGGGAGACGGCAGCATCCCATAGTTCGCCCACTGTTCACGGCTCTTGCTCAACCCCAGTTTTCACCGGATATAACCCAAATGCTTTGCGCTGCCTGGTCAAGGGTTCAACAGCAAGGCTGCTGTCGGAACTGGAAGCTGCAGCCCTACCAGACGCGTACGGCACGAGTCTCCGTGACTCACCCATCGGCGGGGGCGCCTTTCCGGCTCGGAGGCGTTGCCGTTGGCCGCGTCACAAGGGCAGTAACCTGGCGGGGTGCCGAGTCGCACCCTGGGGGCAAGCTGGGACTCGGGATCAGTCCCCAGCCCGAAGACGAAGCTGCAGAGGGCATGACAGTGCGCCAGCAGAACCACGGCCTGCACCAGTTCTGCCAGTGACCAGCACTGCTCACCAGGGCTCAGCAGGGCCTGCAGGGGGCGCCGGAGAGCTCCAGTTTCGCACGGATCACCTCGTGACAATCATTTTCTCAAAGCGCGTGCGCGCAGTCGAGTTTCCGCGGCGTACCTGGATATGCGCGCGGCCGCTGAGCCACGGCCGGTGGGCCAGCACCTTGTTGATGTGATCCAGGTGCTGCAGACGGGCGGGGGCTGCCTCCAGGCCCTGCAGCCACAGCGGGTCCCCGCCAACACGCAGGAACTGAGCCGAGTGCAGGGACACCAGGTAGCTGCAGTGGTGCCGCGCAGCCGCCTGCGAGCGCGGGGTACGTGGACAGAATGAGCACGCATATTCGACTGCCATCGTGCAGTGTGCGCGCGCAAGCAGGACCCTCACCATGATGGCAATGTAGTGGCGGTACGGCAGCGGCAGCGGGCCGTCCATGTGCAGGATGTAGTGCTGGCTCCGCAGGAAGCTCTCGAGGTACTGCGGGTGGAAGGCCATGTGCTGCGTCACTGTGTCCAGGCGCCCCCTGCTGGCCAGAGCCTTCACGCAAAGGAGAGATGCTCGCTCCTTGTCCACCTGGGGGTGGAGAGAAGAAGAGGTGGAGCAGAAGGGGGTGAGCGGCAGCTTGATCTTTAGGGTCAGTCTGCGACAGGAAAACAGGGACCATTCGGCGCAACAGACTTGAGATTTCCTTCTCCTCCGCCGCCAGCAAACAATCCAACAAACCCAAATTACAGGATGACCGTGACTTCCTAATGTGCGAAAGGGAAGCGATTAAGAGTCGCTTCATTTGAACCGAATATTTTCGCCCGCCCCCTCGGATCAGGAAGGGAATCCGCAGCATGGCAACAGCCAGTTTAAAGTTCAGCTCGGGTGAAATGCAGTATTAGCGAGATGTTCAGCGGAACCACTGGCGCATCCCTCAGACCACGAGCCTCACCGAGACGCCTCACGTTCACAGTCTCGCGCCAGCGACCATGCGGCTCAAGGGTGAGCGGCACCAGCTACCGAAGAACAAGGACAGAAGCCGCAACGCAGCCTGTGGCCAAGAGGGGCTCTGTGCTCTAAATCACTCTGCTTTGTGTAGGATAGAGTTGAGTAGCTTCCCATCCCATCTCACCCCCCACAGGCCAGCTGGAGCACAGGATTCTGGGACCAAAAAAAAAAAAAAAAAAAAAAAAAAAAAAAAAAAAAAAAAAAGGCAGGCAGTAAAAGGGGTGGAGAAGAAGAATGAGAAAAAGAGAAGAAAGAGAGAATACAGGTTATAGTATACAGTTAAAAATGGGCAGTAGGTGGCACAGTGGTTAGGGCTACCAACCTAAAGTAATAGGCTCCAGGTCTGAGTCCCACCTCCTACTATAGTATCCTTGAGCTACTTGCTCTGAATTGATACAGTAGAAATTACCCTGATGTATAAATGGGTAAATAAAATCTAAGCTTCTACTTTGTACGCTGCTTTGGAGAAAAGCACCCGCTAAATTAAAGTAAATGTACAATGTAAAGCAGGCAGTAGTGGGAGAGCAAGGAAGGGACACGAAAATACCAACAAGACCCACAGTATGTCCCCCATCCTGAGACAGGAAAGCCAACCCAGGTCGTTCTACAGCGAGTTCGAGGAAACCAAGCTCAGCTCTGCGGTGGTGGTTCTCCTCAGCCCTGTTCTGCACAAACAAGTCCAGAGATAACCGAAGTGAAACTGGAGAGCAAATTTTGAGCAGGTGTTACACTGCTGGGGATGGAGGGGGCATGACTGATTAGTTACTGATCCTCGGAGTGAAGCAACCTGTGGAAGTTGGAAGTCTAATGTTCCTTTGCCATCTGGGATGGTGCACCATGTGTGGAATGGTCATCGGATCCTACAGATCACATGCTGCAACGCCCCCCCTTTGCGCAGCAACACTCCAACAACACACCGATCCCGAACACGTTTGACAGACGTAATGGAATAAAACCGTACCATGAACCTGTCCATCCCCATTCTGGCCACTAGGGGCACCAAAGGCAGAATGGAAGCCACTTTGGTAGCAGAGACGGACATGGGTGTGACATGGCATCCGTCTCCCAGGGACAACAAACCACAGGACAGGAACCCCAATGCCAGGTAACTACATTGAAGGTTAATCTGTTCTGTAATTAACCAACAGCACTACATTTTTAATCAGCAGCTAAAAACCTCTTTGTTCAGAGTTGAATATTGCACAAGGCATTATGGGAATTATGGAAAACCTTCACCATTGAGCTTACTTTCACAGACACTCCAGAAGCTGACTTTAGAGGGCCTTTATTTTTCATTTTGTGCTCAGCGGTCTGCTGCCCAGGCCCACATGCACACTGCCTGGGGGTGGGGCACCTGAGCAACCGCATGTGCGTTAAAGAGATGGTCCACATTCAGGCCACTAGCCGCAGTCCCTTCACTCTGAGCAACCCACAGGGGGCACCAATCGCACCCCAAATTAGTCAGCTGCTGCGATGAGGGAACATTGATCCCCAAAAGGACAGTGGACTTGGGAGCCCAGCAATGCCACCAACACGGCACCCTATTGGGGCCAACGGCGGAGACCCTTTTCCACCTCCACGGTGGAATGTCGAGGTTATAGGGATATAGGTGCCAGTCTTACACCCAAAAATACGCCAGTCAGCGAGATAAATCACGGAGAAGGTCGTGCTGAGCAGCTGTCGGCAGATGGGACCTCTCCGGGTTGGGAAGAACAGCTCAGCTTACTCCCCAGATATCAAATGGGTTGAATGGAGGCTCCTGAGCCCAACCCAGAGCAGGTATAACTAGTGAGGACAAGCATCAAGCCACCCTTCGGCTCAGCAGCCAGCACTGGGACACGGGGGGAGAACCGACACAGGAAGTGATTTGGTTTCATTTAATGCTGTGGAATTAATGAATTTTGAAGTGAGAGCTGGAAGGCAAACATATCGATCCTGGTGATCTTACCGCCATAAAGCCACCGTGGACCTCAGTTTCAAAGTCTTCTCACATCCTGTGCAGGACAGGCAGGGAAGCCCGGGTTCCAGCCCTTGCAGGCTGGAGTCTAGTTATGTGCTGCATACCAGACCTAGCAGATGACCTGTCTGGTTGAACTACCCTGTGTCGGTGCCCTTTTACCAACATCAAATCATGGCTGAGTACTTCAGAGCTCTCAAATAAGTTCGGAACACCCTTCAAAAGGGGGGGGGGGAAAAAAAAAAAAAAAAAAAAAAAAAAAAAAACACACCCCTGTAAGCCAACCATCACCACCACAGCATGAACGTAAAAGGATGAGTACACTAGCACCGGTATGTGTGAACACTACACCTGGTGCCAAGTGGCCAGTTCCCACCTCTTGGATCTCACTCTCACCAGGCTCTCAGATTCCACATTCCTCACACATCGCCACCCCAAGACAGCTGGCTGACAAAGACGCTGCCCGACAAAGAAGCTGCCCGGGATATGGTGCTGGAAGATGGACCACCACGTACGGCGAGGCCAGATTCCAATATCCAAACCACCCCGTGTCGGTGCGGAAGCAAGACCGGGGGGGGGGGGGCATGAGTATCGAGGTAAAGGCCAGTTTGCCAGCTGGCAGGAGAGCCAAGGAGCCAAAGTTAGAGGACTCCATCACCTCCATGTCATCACTGAGAACTGTGGGTGCAGGCCTTGCAGCTGGGAGTGTGGAGATATTCAATCTGCATTCCCAGCATGCCTTGGGAAAGGGCTGGTCATGTGCTGCTGCAGTTACACACCTACCCTTTCATGCCCATCTCAGTATGGACATGGCAACACAAGCCCTAGAGATAGGGGCACAACAATTGCAGTCACAGGCAGTAGCCCAGGCAGACAAAGTCAGTTGGTGGTGAGTGTGGGTGGAGCTTTCTAGGAAGAGGGTGGAGCTTAAACACATTCATTATAGCCAATTCCGGCTGCCTTGCACAATCACACCAGTGTGCGTACCTAACGGCTTGCCTGAATAAAACGTTTGGATCAGACGTGCCGTGTCCCCCTCCCCCCCAAGTTTTCATTCCGGTTTGCTTAGATGTTCGTCAGAACACTGACATGAGACATCTTTATGAAATCAGGTATACAGATCATCCTTTATTACTACAAGAACCTGCGAATCCCCGGCCCTGTCGCCAGTCCCGAGGGCAGTTCCTCCACTGGTTCCCAGCCAGATGACCATAAAGTGTTGCAGCAGGGACCCCCTGGCTGACCCGGCCCACTGCATCTCTATGCAAAGCGCTCATTGTTCTCCATCGGCACAAGTCCCACTCGGGGGCTCCGACTCGACGCCGTCTGTGTGGCGTCAACAGCACGATTGACAAGAGAGCTCGCACACCACCGCTTGTCCTTTTCTGCAGCACTCGCTACTGTGTAGATAAATGGAACTGTGAAGCCGACCTCGACCCCGCGTCCCAACTCCGTCCTCATCCGCTGCTTTCGAAAGGACCCGGGAAGCAGGTACACACCAAGTCCTGGCCAGCTGGTCAGCTCATGTGGCTTCAAAAACCCAAATTCTGCCAAGGCCGCTAGAGAGGAGGAGGGGTGGTGGAGTGATCGAGGGGGGGGTCGAACAGGACTGTTTGTGCAACTGTGTTATGCTGCACTCTTTGTCGGCGCAAATGCCGAGGCACTCCCACAACTGCGCACACGCAGGAGGCGGAGCTTCAATCGCACAGGACACTTTCCAGCCATCTGCAGCCCCCCTCCCCATACACATCTGCTTAAAAAAAGCAAGCTGGAGGCATGAGAAATGGGTCCCCGGACTGCCCTCTTCCAGCCACATTACACGTCCTCCATCCACCCCTGCGTCCCGGTCTAAGCCAAACGGGCTCCTGGATCCAAAAAGCCCCCGCTGCTCGTGTCCCGCTTTTGGCGATCC